>NC_064559.1:62973331-64182931 GCF_937001465.1 Orcinus orca | reverse complement strand
AACTTAGTGATTCAATGAGGTTCTTAGGCAAAAGTTGTGCAACCATCATGACAATTAATTTTAGAACATTTCCATTACCCTAAGAAAGATATCCTGGACCCATTGGTCGCCACTCCCTATTTATCCCCCAACTTCTCTAGCTGTAGGCAAGCTCTACCTGTAGTTACCTATTCTGGACGTTATATTTCATTTTTAGTTTAAAGTGTCCTTGGGGATTAGGAGTCCTTACCTTTGGAATTCCTAATCTCTAAATGGTATGACTCTTGCAATAATCAGGGACCTGTGACAGAAATAGGAGGGAAAGAGAAATGATATTTAACAACCACTATATGCATATCGATATAGATTCATTATTTTCACAACCATCCTATGAGCCAGGTACCATTTAACAGCTGAAGAAACCAAGGATTATAGAAAGTAAGTAACTTGCCAAAGGTTACAAAGTTAGTAACAAAGCAAGGATGTAAAGCTTGCTTTTCTGACTAGAGCTCACACTGTCTTTGTTCCACTAAATCAGTAGTTCTCAAACTTCGGTGGGCACTAGAGTCAAGTGGAGGGTTTATGAAAGACAAATTGCTTGGCCCCTCCCACAGACTTTCAGGTTTATTACCTCTGGGGTGGGGCCCATGGACTTGCCTTCAGAGGCTGCTGAAGCTGCTCTTTCTGGGACTGTGCTATATCCTGCTGCTTAACAGTATCTGAGAACAGGATTGATTAAGATCACAGAGCCAGATGCTGAAGTAGCTTTCATATCATCTGGTCATCTTTCCAGAACAGTACTTATGACCTGTCAAAGCAATTGCTGATTGATAAAAGGCAGGAGGTAGTTGGAAAGGCAAAACAGGGAGCTAACATGCTGCAGAAGACATACTGAAGTGTGAGAACATTTTTTTCTGGTTGGGAAATGTGATAAGCAATTAGCGAGTTAGCTATGGTGCATGAAGCACCTAGAGGTAGCATTTGTCAGCTGGATGCAAAATGTAAGGTTGCTTGTCTAGTTCAGAACTATAGCTGCTTTAAGGAGAAAAGGCAGGCAGATAGAGGACTGTCAACAGCAAGGTCTTTTCTCCTTCTTTGGCTACAGCTATAGTTGCACACTCATGCTGACTTCATTCCCAAATGTTAACTAGGCCAGAGCTTGATCAGACTGAAATCTGAATTTATATTAAAAACATTCTCACAGATAGTGAGAAAATGTGTTCCCTTGAATCTGTTCTAGCTCTGGATTTTATTGAAAATGTTTGCTTTTTTTTTTTCTTAGTGGGAGGGGAAAGAGGGCATCTGGAAATCACTTAATCCAGAATCTGCAGTGTAATTGCTAGAGGAGGCTCAAACATGATTTGAACATCCCTAGCTGTGGGATTTGGTGACCAGGCTCCCAAGAGAGGATGACACAGCACAGGGAATAGCACAGACAGCCTGCCTTGCTTTTTAGAGAGCAAAGATGCAAAAGTCCTTGCTCAGGTCACCAGTGCTGAGAATACTCTTAATAATTTAAATGGACAAGGGGAACTTCCTTATGTGTAGGTGAGCCTGCCCTAGAGACAGAATAGAGAAAAAACAGCAAAGTGAAAACAGGGAGTGCAGAGTGCAGCTGGATTAGGCCTTTATATAGATAGCTTTTGTTTTTTTTCAGAGCACTTTTTTTTTAAGTTATTTATGTATTTATTTTTGGCTGTGTTGGGTCTTCGTTGTTGCGCGTGGGCTTTCCCTAGTGGTGAGCAGGGGCTACTCTTTGTTGTGGCGTGCAGTGGCTTCTCTTGTTGCAGAGCACGGGCTCTAGGCACACGGGCTTAAAGTGGTTGTGGCACGCGGGCTCAGTAGTTGTGGCTTGCAGGCTCTAGACCTCAGGCTCTGTAGCTGTGGCGCACAGGCTTAGCTGCTCCGCGGCATGTGGGATCTTCCCGGACCAGGGATGGAACCTGTGTTCCCTGCATTGGCAGGCAGATTCTTAACCACTGTGCCACCAGGAAAGTCCCCAGAGCACTTTTATGTATATTAACTCATGTCAAATATTATTATTATTAAACAGGGTGCAGATAAGTGTAATGAGTAGCTCAGTTAATGAGTTAGCTTAACTAGTTAATAGATGCACGTACTAGGATTAGAGGTAGACAGTTACTTGGAATGCCAGGAAAACAAAATATTTAGAAATAATAGTAACCACATAAATGCAATCTAGGGAAAACCACATTTCCTTCCAAAGTGGTGGAAGTGAAGTTTACTTGTTGGTATTTTCTTACCTCTTTCATATTTGTTCATTCATTCATCCATCCATTCATTCAACAAACATGTATTGAGCGCTTCCTATTTCCAATTATTTTGCTCTGTGGGCCTTGGGAATGTAGAAATGAGATATGGTGTCCATTCATTCAACAAATATTTATGAAGGTCCTACTGTGTCTCAGAAATTGTTTTAGGTGCTAGGGATATAGTAGTTAAAAACAGACAAACAGGGGCTTCCCTGGTGGCACAGTGGTTAAGAATCCACCTGCCAATGCAGGGGACATGGGTTCGAGCCCTGGTTGGGGAAGATCCCACATGCCGCAGAGCAACTAAGCCCGTGCACCACAACTACAGAGCCTGCGCTCTAGAGCCCGCGAACCACAACTAATGAAGCCCTCGTGCCTAGAGCCCGTGCTCTGCAGCAAGAGAAGACACCACAGTGAGAAGCCCGCGCACCGAAGCGAAGAGTGGGCCCCGCTCAGCAACAAAGACCCGACACAGCCAAAAATAAATTAATTAATTAAATAAATTAAAAAAGAAAAGATTAAAAAAAAACTAGACAGACAAAGCAAGAAATGTATAAACCAGTTTGTTGTAACAAAGGGAAACAAGCTATAATAAAAATAATAAAAATGTGATAGAGGATAGGTAGACAACTAGTGTGATGAAACAAGTATAGTACAATGTTAACAGCAGAATCTAGGTGGTGGCTATATCAGTGTTTACTGTAAAATCTTTCAACTGTATGTCTGAAAATTCTTATGATAAAATATTGTAGAAGAAAGTTATAGGAATGATAAAAAAAAGGCAGAGATTTGGGGAAAGTTCATGGAGGACATGGCAGTGTTTTATCCTCTTCTTCCTCTCAGCTACCTAATATCCCCTTAGCTATGAGTCCATCAACTTCCAAATTCCAATAGGCCTTGTCTTGGGCTGTGAAGAGCTCTGCAAAAGTCCTTGAAGATCTTATCTTTTTAGTGGAGAAAAACTTGGAGGAGGAGAAGCAGACACATGAATCAGCTAAAACTCACCCACCCCACAGGCATTTGATAAGGCACCCTTCTAGCTAACCTCCCCCAAATGCCTGCCTCTGGGTACCAGGTAGCTGCGTTCCCCAGCTTAGTTTCCTGTCTGAGCTTCTGTGGAGTTTGGTTTTGGATGGTTACCTGAAATATATAAAAAGTGAAGCGAACATTTGTTTTTTCTAATACTCAATTTTCTTTAGTAATTTTTTTTCAAAATAATTCTGAATTTTAGGTAACACTAAGTTTTGAAAGAGAATGCTATAGACTTAACTTCTCCTTTAGACTGTAGGACCCCCATCAGCTCATATATACCAGTCCCAGGTTCACAGGGGCAGCGGCTGTGACTAGTCTAGTCCTCCCTCTCTCCCCTGTGCCCAAACGAAGCTTCCCTTTCCAGTTTCAGCCCTTTAGGGGCTTTTCCTCATAGATCATTTATATAGGGTCTTGTACCTGTGCAGGGTACCACGTTAAGTACTTTAAATACAATAGTTCATTTAATATAATAATCTTAGCATGTAACTGCCATTATTATTCCCATTTAACAGATGAGAACATTGAGCAAGGGAGATTAAGTAACTTGCTCAGGGAACTGCAAGTCAATGCAGAAATCTGGCTCCAGAGGTGGCGCTGTTCTGAGTCATCAGCAGCGACTGCCTTTGTAACCAAGTGCCTAATTCCCCATCTCTGAGAAACCAGTTCACTTAAAGGTATTAATAAGTCAACGTGACATTAAGCATCATTTATCGTTTCCACAGCCCTAACTCCACAGGAACCTCAGTGTTTGGGATTTCAAACTACGGTTAGAAAGGGCGTTGATGTTAGGAGGGAGGGCTTCCCTCAGATGAGCTCCTCAAATTACCTTTCTCTAGGAAGGACTCCAGAGAGTCGCCGTTTAAGGAGGATGGTGTTTGGGGGTTTCCAAGAGAGGAAATATTTAAAGCCAGAGGCTGACATATTATTTTGGCAAACGGGATGGGAAAAAGAAATCTCATTTTCGCAACACAAGTTTTTAGTCTGGATAATGGGTAAATGACATTAACTCTTTGTTTCATCTTAACCTTCCAAGCTTGTTCTAATTTTGCTTCTCAAACCTGAGGCATCTCCTCCATTATTTGATCTGTCCTTTTAGCTTTTTATCCCTTTTGAAATAGGTGGGAGCATACCCAATTAAAACGCAGAAGGCTCCTTTCTTTTCCCTTGGTCCCGCCGCAGGTCGTCGTCGCGGAAAGGGTTAACCAGGCGGGTTGGGAGAAGGGTCGGGCTCATACCTTTCCCAGAGACCCCAGGCGGCGGCGGCGGGGCCCGGGAGGGGCGGAGGCTGGGGCAGACGCCTCGCCGCCGCTGCCTCGGCGAATAGCAGTGCGCTGTCCGCCCGGATTGGAGCAGCAGCATCACGCTGACCTCTGCCTGGGATGTAAACCGGGGCGGCCACAGCGGGCAGAGGAAGGCTCTCGGCTCCTTCGGGAAAGCCAGCTCCAGCACCGGGATCCGAGCGGTGCGCAGGGAGCCGCGTCAGCCTCGACCTGGGCAGCGCCCAGCGGAGGCTGCGGGAAGCGGAGGGAGCCCGGCGCGGGCGGGGAGCGTGCGTCCGTTCGCACAGGCAGCGGGAGGAGGGGCGGCGCGAGCCATGGCTGGGGACAGCGAGCAGACCCTGCAGAACCACCAGCAGCCCAACGGCGGCGAGCCCTTCCTGATCGGCGTTAGCGGGGGCACGGCCAGCGGCAAGGTACGGCGGGGCCCCGGGGCCGCTCTCTCTTCTCCTCCCCACCTCTCCCCACCCCGGCCGGGGCCCGGCGGCGCCGCATGTGGCCGGCGGCCGCGGGCCATGTCAGTTCCTGCAGCCACCGCGTGGCCCGCGCGCCTCCGCTGCTGGCCGCGCTCCAGCGCAGAGTCTTCCCCGCGCAGACTCCGGGCGCCGCGGCAGCGGATGGGCGGCCGGGGACTCGGGCCATCTGAGGTTCCAGGGGTACTCCGGCCACCGATCACAGGGCTGGCACGCTCCCCGGCGGCGGTAATTCGTGGCCGGGGTCCTATGGGGGAGGGGCAGAGAAAGCGGATGCTTATTGTTTTGCAAGTCCGTCGTGGGGGAGAGGGCTTTAAGCGGGGTCCTCTACGAATCCCCGGTACACCCGTCTTCCCTCGGCCTGGCGTTGATGTGCTCGCCCGGCGACGCAACCCCGGTGCCGGGTCGGAGCGAGCCGGGTAGCCCGACCGGGAGGGCTGCGAGAACGTGACGCGGCGTCCCGGGGAAGGGGAGCCCCACTTGGGCTGGACGCCGGTGCCGGGCACTGCAGAGGTTTTCGGGTAAAATCCCGAGAGCCAAATAGGCGAGGTGACATCAGTGAAATGATCATAGTCGGGGCTTCTCTTTTTGGGGGGTTTTAAGAGGAAATGCGGTCGGCTTCAATGAGAAAGTTGTGCTGGCCCCATGCTCTTAGATGTCTGGGGCCGTACGCGTCTTGCATCCGCGGAAGGAGGTCGTTCTCTGGCTGTCTGACTCCTCTAGGAGCCTGCTTTCTTTGTTTTTTCAGCAAGGCAAGGAGAGACTAGGGATATGCTTTCTTAGCTTTGCCCGCGGCTTTTTCTGCAGGTGGAGAAGGGTAGAGTCCTCTCAGATAGTTTTCTTTGCTCCCCTGCCTTTAAGATGTGGCTACTTGTTTACCCTACTGTTACCCTACTGTTTAACAAGTTCATTTGGTGCCCGGGCTCCTCAAGGGGAGCTTGCGAGAAATAGGTGCTGCGCGCTGGGTTTGGCGAGGTGGGATGATGCCTCCTAGGGTCAGGGAGAGCGGAGCAGGAAGGCTGGTTGGCGCCATGAGAAGCGAGCCACGAGGTTTTTGCTCCGGAGCAGACTCTGCCGTAGCCCCTCCTCCATTTTGGTTTTACATTTTTCCCTCCAGGTCTGGACTACTTTGGCGCCCGGGGCCCAGGCACGGCAGCTCGCGCTATGGAACTTCTTTATTGATTAGTTAATCTCGACTGTAGCCCCCAGGGCTTGGGATCTGCCTGCTTTATGTCCCAGAAGTTTATGTTGAATTTGCCCCTGGTTGAATGCCTTTTTTAATTTTTAAGAATTTTACATGTTTTTTATTGGTACTATTACTAGTAAGTCAAAGCCAAACCAGGATGCCAGCTCTTTTAGGAAATGTACCTGTTATATTAGAATTTTCTCAGTCCCCCTCCGCACCCCCCCCCGCCCTTTCCATAGTATATTCGTGTTATGTGGGACCTTTTTTGTTGTTGATGGCCGTATTCCCAGCGCTCCTAGCACGATGCCTGGCACATAGTTGGACCCAAATATTAACCTGAGATCCAGCCCTTCTAGGGGGGAGGAGACCGAAACTGGCAGATGAGTGTAGCATTTAGAAACAAAATGACCTTGGTAATCATCTAAATAATTTAGTCACTACAGAGGCGGAAACTAAGATCCTAAAAGGTGAACTAACTCGCTTCTTATTATTGTGCGTTCCTCAATCATCACCTTTTCTCAGTGGATAATCAGTATAAATGTGTTATTTCTGTAACGTGTCAAGTAGGAGCTAGGAATGAGCCATTAAGGGAACTCTTAACTCTGCTGTCCCTATTTCTCATCAAGGAGGAAGATACTCCTAAGAAAGGGTCTATTTTCATGCAGTTTTTAAAGCATGTTGTATCTTTTGGGCATTAACAAATACTTTGTCATTGTAAGATTTTATAATTTTTTTGTTATTAAGAAAAAGTCCAAAGGAGCATTGGATTTCAAAAATTCTTTACTGCAGTCAGTTTGCTGCAATTATGTCTTGATTCTTTAGTCCAGTCCTTAGTGCCTTTTCTCCAAGGAATTTGAAGTTTTTGTTTTTGTTTTTGTTTTTTTTTAAAGGATGGTCAGCATTAACAAACTGGACCTCCTTTGGAAGTCTGAACATTGTGGTACAGGAGGGCCTGGAAGCAAAGTCGATACTCTACCCCCTGCATATTTGCTCTGTGCCTGTTAAAGGAATTTGGGAGAAGGCAAAGGGCCCAAGGACATCAACAAAAAAGGACAGTTTTAGAGCTAGAAGGAACCTCGGAGGCCCTGGAGTCCAACACTTCATCTCATCACTTACGGATGAGAAAAATAATGAATTCAGATCATATATTTGTCCCAGCTATTGGCCTTGTTTAAGAAGAATTGACTAAGGCATGCCCGGAGAACACAAGTTTACACTTTCAACCTGGAAAGGGGCTACTTGGAAATGGCTACAGAATGGTTTCAGAGGTACTTGACCCAAAAGGAAATGGAAATGCAGATTGCTTTGTACTCAGTGGCCTGGCAATATAGATCTTGATTGCTTTCTCCCCTCCTTTATAAGAGAAAACAACTCCCTGTTCAGCTTCTCTTGAGAGCTCTAATTTTTCTCAATGTTGTTGTTGCCCTGAGTTAACAAGTATTTTATCTTAGCCTAAATTAGTTTGGTTGTAGAAGGCAAAAAATAGCGATTGTGGTCCATATATTACATTTTTGTTTGTTTGTTTTGGCCATGCCACACAGCATGTGGGATCTTAGTTCCCCCACCAGGGATCGAACGCGCACCCCCTGCATTGGAAGCGTAGGGTCTTAACCACTGGACCGCCAGGGAAGTCCCATACATCACATTAAAGTTTGTTTTATACATGAAGATTAATTAGGACTCTAGAGTAAGCTTTGCTAGGCTGACATGGCAAATCATTCTTAAAAACTCACCTTAAAATTGTGGTGGGGGCTTCCCTGGTGGCGCAGTGGTTGAGAGTCCGCCTGCAGATGCAGGGGACACGGGTTCGTGCCCCGGTCCGGGAGGATCCCACATGCCGCAGAGCGGCTGGGCCCGTGAGCCATGGCCGCTGAGCCTGCGCGTCCAGAGCCTGTGCTCCGCAACGGGAGAGGCCACAACAGTGAGAGGCCCGCGTACCGCAAAAAAAAAAAAAAAAAAAATCACATTCTCGTATTTCCTCCTAAAGGACAAGTCTAAGAGAGCAAGAAGTAACACTGGATGGGGAAAAAAAACAGTTTAAACTTCTTTACCTGAATATATATCCATGACTTTAGGTGCCATTCCCTCTCCTCTTTATTTTTGCTGTTTACTGCGCTGTGACTTCTTCGCCAATTAAAATAGCTTCTCAGTCTGCACTGCCATCAGAGCGGTCTTCCTTAGTGTAGCTCTGACTGTGCCACTCTCCTTTTTGGAAACCTTGGATGCCTCTTCACTGCCCAGGCTATAGGTCAGATATTTCAGCACAGTGCACATCCCCCTGGCCCCCAAATGTGGTCCCAGACTATTTATTTATTAAAAAAAATTTTTTTAAATAAATTTATTTATTTATCTATGGCTGTGTTGGGTCTTCCTTGCTGTGCGTTCAGGCTTTCTCTAGTTGCAAGTGAGCGGGGGCTACTCTTTGTTGCAGTGTGTCGGCTTCTCATCGTGGTGGCTTCTCTTGTTGTGGAGCACAGGCTGTAGGCGCGCAGGCTTCAGTAGTTGTGGCTTGCGGGCTGATAGAGCACAGGCTCAGTAGTTGTGACGCATGGGTTTAGTTGCTCCTCGGCATGTGGGATCTTCCCGGACCAGGGCTCAAATTCTGTGTCCCCTGCATTGGCAGGCAGATTTCTAACCACTGTGCCACCAGGGAAGTCCCACCAGACTATTTTTCCACTCTTTGTCCCGCTTCCCCACACCCAAATGCACACACACACATCTGTGGAACTTCTTTCATTTATACTTTTGCTCCTGGTCTTCTCTCTGGAATGGCCTCTAATCCTTTCAAGGTTTCAGTTTTGTTAATACTTCCCCCAGGGAACTTTGTTATCCATTTTCTTAATCAGAATTATTTTTTGTCTCTAATGCTTCCATAGTTTCACCACATTTTGCCTAGTGCTGGGGTTATTTGTTGACTGCTTCCCCCGCTATAGTAAAAGTTCTATAAGAGCGTCTCATTTATTTCTGCCTTAATGACCATTACAGTGTTTGATACAGTGTTTGTTGAACTGAGTTAGGCAGACCATCATTTGTAATTATCCTTTTATTCTTTTAATTCATAAGACTATTTGAATTAGGCTTTGAAGCCACAGTTGAAACCATGTTTAACTGTGCTATTCGTGTTGCAGTGACTAGACAGTAAAAAACCCCGCTGAACCCTAATACTGTACATTGGTATTGCTTATTCAGAGCCTAGCATTTAATTAGTATGTACTAAATGAACATTTGTTGAATGTCATTGTGAAGAATACTGTATTATGAGGAAGTCAGGTCATAAGGAAATATGAGAGAAAGTCTGTCAGTATTTTATAGTTGCAAGCTGCTTAAACAGCTCATCAAGCCAATTTATCATTAAAGCATTTCCTTATCTCTTCCTTTTGAAGTGGGGCAGGTGTCTTCCCCACTGATGGATAACATGGGAAGGTGTTAGGAGAATTTTTGACTTGCCTGAGGTCATGTAGCTAGTAAGTGATAGAACTTGGATTGGAATCCAGGTTTTTCCTTTACTAAAGCTATGCCTGTTTTGAACTTTCTCCACAAGCAGGGACCAGCCCTCGGACGTATTTTGAGGGAGGTCAGTAGGACAGTGTATGAATAATACAGACCAAGAGAGGACATTGCAGTCCCCTCAGAGGTGGGGGCTGTCACCTCAGCTCTGCCTGACCATGAGTCAGCATCTGCTTTTGGAGCGCTCTGGAATGCTCCCTGGACCTCCGGCTCCGACTCCCATTGCTGGGTTCCTGGAACCTCGGCAGCCATCCCCATCCGGCCAGATCACTCATTCCGCACCCTCCCTCCATCAGGTGCTCCCAGAACCATGGGACTGCTTTGGTTCTTTTGCTGTTTTTCTCGGAGCTGGCATTGTCTGCTTTGTACCGCCTCAAGCTGCTGCCTGGGAGGTCTGACGGGATCTGGCCCTGCTGACCTCCTGCCACTCTCCCCTTTGCTCTCGATTCCAGCCACATCCCCAGCTTGGCCCATCATGTTTCCCCCTGCCCAGGGCTCTTCACACTTGCTGTTTGCTCTGCCTGAAATTCCCCTCTTGTTCATTGTGCCAGTGCCTAGCACATGCCTGCCAGAATGAAGCCCAAGCAGCAGGTCTTGCTGCTGCTGCCTTTCCTCAGCTGCTGCCTCATTTCTTGTTGGAAAGTCTTTGAAGTGTGTTTCTGATGCACACTGTCTGTGGTCACCTAACTCCAGCTCACTGTACCTGTAGCATTTGCTTAGGTCTTCTGCCTGATATTATTTCTTTCTTATTTTTTTTAAACATTCCCACCAACAGTGTAGGAGGGTTCCCTTTTCTCCAGCATTTGTTGTTTGTAGACTTTTTGATGATGGCCATTCGGACCAATGTGAGGTGTGATACCTCATTGTAGTTTTGATGTACATTTCTCTAATAATTAGTGATATTGAGCATCTTTTCATGTGCCTGTTGGCTATCTGTATGTCTTCTTTGGAGAAATGTCTATTTAGGTTTTCTGCCCATTTTTTGATTTTTTTTTTTATGTTGAGCTGTATGAGCTGTTTATATAATTTTAGAAATTAATCCCTTGTCAGTTGCATCATTTGCAAATATTTTCTCCCATTCTGTAAGTTGTCTTTTCTTTTTTCTTTTTTTTAAAATTATCTTTTGAGTTATGTTGCTTTATATATATATATATATTTATTTATTTTAAGATTTCATTTTATTTATTTTTGGCTGCGTTGGGTCTTCATTGCTGCGCGCGGGCTTTCTCTAGGTGTGGTGAGCAGGGGCTACTCTTGGTTGCGGTGAGCAGGCTTCTCATTGCGGTGGCTTCTCTTGTTGCGGAGCACGGGCTCTAGGCATGCGGGCTTCAGTAGTTGTGGCTCGCGGGCTTTAGGGTGCAGGCTCAGCAGTTGTGACACATGGGCTTAGTTGCTCCACGGCATGTGGGATCTTCCTGGACCAGGGCTCGAACCTGTGTCCCCTGCATTGGCAGGGGGATTCTTATCCACTGCACCACCAGGGAAGTCCTGTAGGTTGTCTTTTCATTGATATTATTTCTTTGTTGAGTCTTGCTCTCATGAGGTCCTGTGATGGAGACAGGTTGTGTTTGGGAATTTCATGGCTGAAGACCTGGCCTTTTTTGCTAGTGGGATCTGAGATGGTGCTGTTGGAATTGCTTAAGATCTCTAAGGTCTTTTAGACGTGTGTCTCAATTTTTTAAATCAATAAAAACGTTTGAATGTATATTCTGTGTGTGTGTGTGTGTGTGTGTGTGTGTGTGTGTGTGTTTATGTGCTTTCTTGTCCATTAAACTTTTTATCATTAAACCAATTTATCATTAAAGCATTTGATCATCTTGTTATTGTAATGTGTCATGTATCTGAATATGCAAATTATGTAAGTATAATCAATGTAATTAAAAACAAAAATAGGGATAATGAAAAGATAAGAAAAATGAGATAAACTTAAAATTGTGGTTTCTTTAGCAGTATAAAGACTTTTGGTTCTTACTGAATGTTTTATTTTTAAAAATCTTATTTCAAATGTGGTGATTCATGAATCTTGGATGATCTTGGTGATATTACTCTTAGTGATAATATAAGGCTGAAAGTTTGGTTCTAAGTTAAGTATCATGAATCTTGATTTCATGACTGTATTTTAAAAAGTTATTCCCCAAAATGATCCAAGTACAGGAAACTCATCCTTTGCAGTATTTATAAAATCATGAGAGTCCCATCCCCCAATTATGCAGCTAGAAAATTTTCATCGTCCTTGTTGTCCATCAGCTGTTTTTGCAAACCAAGATGCTCCATTTAATGTTTTCTTTCTTTTTTTTTATACAGCAGGTTCTTATTAGTTATCCATTTTATACATATTAGTGTATATATGTCAATCCCAGTCTCCCAGTTCATCCCACCACCACCATCCCGTGTGATCACACATTTCATTTTGGTGGAGCATTCATTTTCACAATAATAGTGACAGAAGATTCTACCACTTGCTTTTTGTATGACTTGTGGCACATTACTGTAGAGCTTTGGTAAGGTAAGAATTTTGCCTGGTACATACATGGTAGAAGCATAAGAATTTTGTGTGTGTGTTGTTGAAGTTGAGTTGTGCTTCTTTATTGCTTTAATGAGGCTGGAAGTATGCTGTCTGGTCTGATATCCATACCTCCCTTCCCCTCAGCTGAAGAGCTGTTTTGTCATATCTCAGCAAACATCCTCTGTTTGTTTGCCTGTCCTGTAGGCAGTCCGGAGTTCTGCAGTTGTCTGTAGGATTGCCTCCTCCCGCATGGTGGAGGGTGAGCTCTGTCTCTGTGCAGGTTGGTAGTCTCTCTCAGGCTCTACACAGAGCTTGTAGTAGAATGGGATGCTAAGAGTGCTGACCTGTGATTTTGGACTATGGTCTTTAAACATGTTTGCATCCATTTCTGCTAAGAGAATTTTGGAGAATTCTTTATCCCTGTCACATGGTTTTGACATCAGTTTCTTTTATCACATGAGTAAAGAGTAGCAAAATATGTAATTTCTGATATAGTGTAAATGTTGACGTTTTAAAATAATTGTTTCCTTCTCTTAAATGTGCTCTAAATACTGTAATAATTTGACCTATTACCATCCATTTAAGAAATACATGAATAAGCTCTTCATTGAATCAGAAATGTTAATTTTTCATTTTTTTCTCCTTGAAATCTTATTTCAATTCCACTTCCTCCACAAAATGTTAATTTGTTTTTGTGCTTGAAAATTTTTTATCGATCACTCTGTCATCCTTCTGCAACAGAAATATGTATGTACATTGGAATGATCTTTATTTCCTGTTCTCATAAGTCTCTTCAGTGTTAATTTCCTTTGGATTGCATCAGTATGGTTATTAGCATAAATTAATCAGATCAAGTAGATATACATTTTGGTAAGTAATTAGACACAAAAGGTAGAATTATGTTGGAAAGCAACTTGATGAGACAGGTGGAGCTCCCCCACCCAATTACTTCATGTATTGGGGGATGATTACTACTTAATGCTAGAATAAGATGTTTTGCTTGTTTAGATGTAAACTTTGAGAAACCTTGTTGACGTAAGTAGATGGGAATGGAAGAACTTTTGTTATATCAAGGTCACCCAGTTTTCATCTTTCTATTTATATGTCAGAACCTGATGTGTATTTATGAATCAGCCAGCTTGCCACCCACCTCCCTTTAATTTTATCGAAAGCAGAAAACTGGAAACCTCCAGAATTGTAAAAGCATTTGTTACCCACTCGTTGGGTCATTCACTTTTTAGTAACGGCACTAGTATCTCAAATCAGTGTATGGCCACTAATTTAGGAAATTTGCATTCCGGTCCAACTTTGCCAGTTACTTATTAGGTATATTCATCTATAGAAGAGGGTCCTTTCAGCTCTTAGCGTTTCACAATTCCACAGCTTGCCTTGAGTATCCTATAATTGTTTTCTCACTACCGGTCACACAGATCAAGTACTTTTCAAATCTTCACCTCCGAACCTCTATGACGCGGTTGGCATTTGTCATCTTTTGGTGGGGTTCTGAGGCACTGTCATCTCTTGGCCCTTGCCAACATCCACCTGAACTGGATTTCTCGTAGGTCCTGGGGCCCTGTGTTCTTCCTCTCACAGATAGATGTTGCTTCTTTTCCGTAGAGTTCCTTCCTCCCTGCATCCTCCTTCCTTTTCCTTACCCGGATAGCCCCTGCTCATCTTTCCGTTGGTGTCTCTGTCTCCTAGGCAGTCCTCCTAAGCTGGCATGATTGAGTGTCCCTCTGCTGTGCTGCTGAAGTGTCCTACCAGACCTCCGTTGTAGAATTCTCCCCCACCCAGGGCGGTCCTTGTCTTCGTCTCTAGACGGAGCTCTCAGCATCAGGGACTATGTTTACCACACTGTTGCCTGAGTGAGGCTCACACGTGGGCTAACAACAGTCTGTGTGAGTTCTCAGTAAGTGTTTGTTAAATAACCAAACATTAAGGACTCATCTGTAACTCCCTGACATCTTCACTTAGATGTATAACAGGAATCTCAATACGTCCAATATTTAAGTCCTTGCGCTTCCCTCAAATGTGCTCAACCTGCAGCCTTCCCCATCTTAGTTGACATTTTCAGCCTTCTAGTTGCTCAGGCCTAAGACTTTGGAGCCATTCTTGACTCCTCTTATGTTCACTTGTATCCAGTCCGTTAAGGAATCTTGTTGACCCTACCTCCTTACCTACATGTCCACAATCTGACCACTTTTCATCTCCACTGCTTCCACTCTGATCCAAGCCACCAGCATCTCTCAGCTGGGTCACTGCAGTAGAATCCTGACTCATCTCCCTGATCTACTCTTGTCTTCCGTCTATACTCTATTCTTATCGTAGCAGCCAGAGTGATTCTGTTAAAATGAAGGAAGGTTGGGCTTCCCTAGTGGTGCAGTGGTTGAGAGTCCGCCTGCCGATGCTGGGGACACGGGTTCGTGCCCCGGTCCAGGAAGATCCCACATGCCGCGGAGCGGCTGGGCCCGTGAGCCATGGCTGCTGAGCCTGCGTGTCCGGAGCCTGTGCTCCGCAACAGGAGAGGCCACAGCAGTGAGAGGCCCGTGTACCGCAAAAAAAAAAAAAAAATGAAGGAAGGTTGGTTAGCAGTTTCCCTGCTTCTGCTCACAACCTTGCAGTAGCTTCCCATTTTACTCTCAATAAAAGCCAAAGTCCTTACAAAGATCCACAGGGTCCTACAAATGGGCCTTTGCATTGGCTGTTCATTCTGTGGGGACAGCAGTTCCTTCAGACATCGGAATAGTTAACTCTCTCACCTCCTTGGTCACCTTATTTAGAATTGCACCCAGTAGACACTCAAATATTTGTTGAATCAATGGATGAAGAGTGCGTTATTTCCTTGCTCAGTTATCCCTTCTAATACTAGTTTTCAGCACTTAAACCCAGTTGCTTTGGCTGTTGCTGGGAGATCACTGTCCCTTTGCTGGTCACATTTGTACTTCCTCTTGGACATCACTTTACCAGGATAGGATTGTGGGCACATTGCCAACCACAGAGCTCGGCGTCAGCGTACATTCTAGATGGCTTCGGTGCCTGTTTAATGGCGCATTTAAAAAATATATAATGAACGTTAATATCTCGCTGTCAAATTCATATTAGGGATGCCACCTAATTTTGTTTAATGAAATGCTTGTTGATATGAACTAGATTTTTACTTTAACTCAAGAAATGCTAGAAGAGTAGATCTTTTAAACCAAAACGATTATCTTCTCTATCTTAGAGGAAGGTAGATGCATCATCTTTTGAGAAAAACTCTCTCTGCTTTGGGCAGCTTGCATTCCTCTGAATATAGGCCTTTCATAGCATGGATTGGAGTTGCAGAAGTGCTGAGCAGAGCCATAGGGTGGGAAAACATGGTAGCTTTTTAGGTTCTTTTGAGTTTAGAGTGGCTTGTAGGCAACAGAGTATGTCCTTACTGAATCAGAGAGATTCGACATGACAGACACTGTCCAAAGCTATGTGTGTAATTTTGTATTGTCCCATTGGGGTTATTAGTGTTCTTCCTTTCATCAACACAGATGAGACATAATTATATGTATTACAAACTTTAGTTTCTGCTGTAAAACAGCAGTGTTAAGATCTGAGATGCTACTATTTAAAATGTTTTCTCTTTTTCGACAAAAGAAATGCAGATACTTTGTAAACTGAAACAGTTGAGGTCTTCACTGCTCTAGTAAATTTATGATAGGACTGATAATAAGTAGTTCTGCGCAGGAATAGAACTTGGAACCCGGGGCAAATACCCAGGAGCCACGGGTAGCCTGCCGCATCTGTGCAGCTCATGAGTTAGCACCTCTACCAACAGGTGCATTGGAATCACCCTGGCATTTATCAAAGCAGCTGTGGTATGACTGCCCTTTGTCTCAGTGGAAGGTTTCTTTTCTTTTCTTTTTTTTTAATTTTTATTTTTTTGGCTGTGTTGGGTCTTCATTGCTGCGCGGGGTCTTTCTCTAGTTGCGGCGGGTGGGGGCTATTCTTCCTTGTAGTGCGTGGGCTTCTCATTGCGGTGGCTTCTCTTGTTGCGGAGCACGGGCTCCAGGCGCACGGGCTTCACTAGTTGCAGCACATAGGTTCAGTAGTTGCAGCATGTGTGCTCTAGAGCGCAGGCTCAGTAGTTGCGGCGCACGGGCTTAGTTGCTCCGCGGCATGTGGGATCTTCCCGGACCAGGGATCAAACCCGTGTCCCCTGCATTGGCAGGCAGATTCTTAACCACTGCACCAGCAGGGAAGTCCCAGTGGAGGGTTTCTGAGGACCTGTTTCTGTTGTATGGTGTATTGGTTGTCCGCGCAAACTTTCTCCAGAATTTCTCCAGTAGTTGAGTTTGGTGAGGAGATTGGTTAAGAGCCCTACTGTTTCAGGGGGGCTGCATTTCCTGGGGACCTGTTGATTTTTCTAATGAGCTAAAACATGCATTAAAAGTTTATTTTATTTTATTTTATTGAAGTACAGTTGATTCACAATGTTGTGTTAATTTCTGCTGTACAGCAAAGTGATTCATTTATACATATATTTATATATTCTTTTTCATATTGTTTTTCATTATGGTTTGTCACAGGATATTGAATAGAGTTCCCTGTGCTATACAGTCAGACCTTGTTGTTTATTCATTCTATATATAATAGTTTGCATCTGTTGATCTCAAATTCCCAATCTTTCCTCCCCCCCACCCCCCCTTGGCAACCACAGGTCTATTCTCTGTGTCTTTGAGTCTGTTTCTGTTTCATAGATAAGTTCATTTGTGTCATATTTTAGATTCCACATGTAAATGATATCATATGGTATTTGTCTTTGTCTGACTTCACTTAGCATGATAACTCTAGGTCCATCCATGTTGCTGCAAATGACATTATTTCATTCTTTTTTATGGATGAGTAGTATTCCATTGTATATTCGTACCACATCTTTATTCATTCATATGTCGATAGATGTTTAGGTTGTAAAACATGCTATTTTAATTAGTCAGTGGCTTCATTTTCCTCTACCCCCTTGTAGAGAAAGTAAAAATTTTTTTTAATATTATTAATTAATTTATTTTGGTTGTGCTGGGTCTTAGTTGCGGTGTGCGGGCTCCTTAGTTGCCACACATGGACTCCTTAGCTGTGGCATGCATGTGGGATCTAGTTCCCTGACCAGGACCGGGCCCCCTGCATTGGGAGCATGGAGTCTTAACCACTGAACCACCAGGGAAGTCCTGAGAAAGTAAACCTCTGAAAGCATAAGTAGCAGACGACGGAGTGACACATAGCAATTGAATAAGGGGCAGTGAGTATTCTTCTGAAGGCATTGCAGGCAGAGCCCTCCTTGTGTGACTCTGGAGGACACAAGCTAGAGGCTGTGCTGGATTGACCATTTGGGTTCTGGAGGGACACGATCACGGGACGTCATGCTGGAAGTGGAAAAGCTTGTGTTTTGTACATCTGAGAAGAGCTAATCCCCAGCCTGCCATGAGGCTCCTTTTGCAGGTCTTTGTGGGGTTCAAGGTCTTGGTGTGGTAGAATCAAAGCTTTATGATGTCTCTCCTTGCAGCAGGGATTGCAGTAGATCTCCAGTAGGTCCAGACAGCTCGATGGGCTTTGGAGTCAGCGTGCTTGTGTTAACGTCCCAGTTCCACCGCTCTTCATCTGTTTCTTCTGAACCCCTTTCTCCATCTGTGAAAAGGAGATCATGTCTCGTTTGGAGAGTTGCTAGGATTCCATGGGAAGGAGCAGAAGTACATACATCGCAGGGAGTCTTCAGGGGACCTGTTCGCCTGCACCGTGGTTCCTGCTCTGCAGCAGCCGTGCTGTGACTGCAGGCTCTTTGGCCATCCTGCTGACACTTCTGACCAGCACGGCTCCCTGAGCACATGAGCCTGGTGCAGTCCAGGCGTTGCGGTGTTGATAGTGATGAGGACCCATTTGGGCATTGTGATTCCTACCTGCTAACCGTGGTGCTGTCTCCTTGAGGCCATGGCCTGTCCTCTTTGCTGATAAGGCCATGACTAGTCAGATGTTGACTTCTCAGTGTTCTTTTTCTCATCCCCAACTTGCTGGAGGCCTTAGCGATCCTGTTCTGTAGCTGTTAAGATGGACTTGTTTTATAAAGTGTAGTTATGGGGGAAAAAAAAGCAATTAATTAACATACCTTTTTTTTTTTGGCTGTGCAACGTGGCTTGTGGGAACTTAGTTCCCTGACCAGGGATCAAACCTGCGCCCCCTGAAATAGAAGCATGGAGTCCTAACTGCTGGACCGCCCGCCAGGGAATTCCCTAACGTTACTTTCTTTTATTTCTTTTGCGGTACGCGGGCCTCTCACTGTTGCGGCCTCTCCCATTGCGGAGCACAGGCTCCGGACGCGCAGGCTCAGCGGCCATGGCTCACGGGCCCAGCCGCTCCGCGGCATGTGGGATCTTCCTGGACCGGGGCATGAACCCGTGTCCCCAGCATCGGCAGGCGGACTCTCAACCACTGCGCCACCAGGGAAGCCCCTAACATTACTTTCTTAAAAAAAAAAAAGAAAAAACCCTTTTAATTAAAAATACAACATACAGGAATGGGTGTAAATTACAAGTGTGTGGTTCAGTGAATTAATCACAAAGTGACTGCACCTGTGTAGGTACTCGCCCAAGTTAAAAATATATTGTGACCAGCATCACTGCAAGTCCCTTGCCATCACTACCCTCCTGTCAATTGTCTCTTGATTGTCTGCTAGATGCGAGGCAGTGTTTCATAGCTGTAGAGTTACCATGTATGACTTGTGGGACTCTAGGAACTTGGTCTAGTATAGGAGATACATGCATATGAAAATAAAGCCACTGAAGCTTTCACCCTTGTCTGCCTCTGAGAGAAAAGGTCGTGTCTTCCATTCATTGGTTCATTCTGTAAATATTTATTGATTTCTGACAAAGGGCCAGGCACACTGTTAAGTACTGGGACCACAACAGTGATTAGATAAAGCCCTTGACCTCGTGGGGCTCACATGTCTAGGTCTGACTCACGGGTGCTAACCTACTCCCCAACCACGTGGTAGGTGTTTAATAAATGTCTTCCAAACTCAACTAAATATAATCCCTTTACTCTTCTCCTATGGCATTTACCCTTTTGTAGTACTGTGCTCAGCTGTTAGACCTCTGACTTTTTTCCCCCCGTATTTTAAAGCATTTTTATTTATTTATTTTTGAGATATAGTTGACTTATAGTATTATATTAGATCAGGTGTACAATATAGCAATTCAAAATTTTTGTAGACTATACTCCATTTATAGTTACTGTAAAATATTGGCTATAATCCCTGTGCTGTACAACATATCCTCGAAGCTTATTTATTCTATTCATAGCAGTTGGTACCTCTTAATACTCTACCCCTGTCTTATCGCTCCCCGCTTCCCTCTCCCCACTGGTAACCACTAGTTTGTTCTCTCTATCTGTGAGTCTGTGGGGTGTTTTCTGTTGTATTCACTAGTTTGTCTTATTTTTTAGATTCCACACATAAGTGATAACATACGGTATTGGTCTTTCTGTAACTTATTTCACTAAGCATGATACCCTCCAGGTCCATCCAAGACCTCTGACTTCCAGATTCCAGGATCCTGGAATGCAGGTTGTCCATCTTTGTATTCCTAGTCTCTTGCATAGAAAGGACTTCGGTCTGATTATTGAAGGTGTGACAAGTGCCGAATAAATGGTACAGTCAGCAAGTGTTGTCAGAAGTTAAGAGGAGTTGGAGAATGTTAATGGCTATGGTAAAGCTTTTCTTGCTAAAGTCACCAATAATCACCTAGTCCCTAAGGCCCGTTAAAGCTGTTGATTCCTTAGTTTACTCTTCTGTAACAATTGACAATGACCAATTCCTCTGACGAAAGTTTCTTTCTTTAATTAATTTCTTTTTTTACTTTGGGCTGCGTTGGGTCTTTGTTGCTGCACGCGGGCTTTCTCTCTAGTTGCCGCGAGCGGGGGCTGCTCTTGGTTGCGGTGAGCAGGCTTATCATTGATCGAGGTGGCTTGTCTCGTTGCAGAGCACGGGCTCTAGGTGTGCGAGCTCAGTAGTTGTGGCACGTGGGCTCAGTAGTCGTGGCACGTGGGCTCAGTAGTCATGGCTCGCGGGCTCTAGAGCGCAGGCTCAGTAGTCGTGGCACGTGGGCTTAGTTGCTCTGAGGCATGTGGGATCTTCGCAGACCAGGGCATGAACCCGTGTCCCCTGCATTGGCAGGCGGATTCTTAACCACTGCGCCACCAAGGAAGTCCCTGGGGAAAGTTTTTAGATTTTACCACTCTAGGCTGACTTTCTTCCTGTCTCGTGGTTCTTCCATTTCTGAGGGTTTTTTCTGCCTGTGAATGTGTCATGCCTCAGAACCCCCTCCTTAGCTCACTGGTTTGTACCCTCTGCATACTCTGTATCCTCCATTTGTTGGTGACTCCCAGGTGATTTCTTGCCCTGAGCCTGTTCCTGGGTTCCTTTCCCACTTATCCAGCTGTCTCCTGGGCATTGCCCTTTGATGTTCATGAACTAAGTTTATTCAGGACTAGACACCTAGTCACTAGTACCCAGTCTCAACTGCTTCCAGCCACAGATGCTGCACTACCCGTATTTTTCCTCCGCAGAAATGCATGGGAAAGAAACCTCAAGTCATTTCTCTCCAGCGCTCCTCCATCCTCCTACACCCTTCCTGGCTCCTGGGGTCCCACCAGTTCTACTTGCTGAATTTCCCTTGGAATTATCCCCACCCTCCCTCGCCTGCATCCATCATTTCTTGCCTGGATAACTCTCCAGTGGTTGACTTCCCAGCTGCCAATCTGGACTTCTTTCAAGACATTCTCCACACTGTTGCTAGAGTGATCATGCCTGTCACTCCCCAAAAATGCTTTAGTGGCTCTTCTTTGCCTTCAGTCTTGCTGTCAGCATTGCCTCCCACCTAAGCAATGGTTTAGTCTCTCCAGGCTTACTTCCTGTTTCTCCCCATACATACACCATGCCTGTCCTTTCCAACCCAGATGTCAGCTTCCAGTTCCCAGATCTTGGACGGCTCACCTCCACACCTCTGGACATGTGGCTGCTTCTTCTTCACATGTTGTCCCCTCCCCTTTTGTCCGGTCCCTTCAAAGCCCTGGGAGGTGTTCTCTGGCCGTCCACTGTGCTCTGAATTGAGGTTCCCATCCTGTGTTCTCCTCCCTCTAGCATGCTGTTCGCTGTTTGCTTATTTTTCTTCCCAGCAGACTGAGTTTTAAGAGCAATGTCTTTCATCTCTACTATACCTAGAATATCATAGGTATGAGGGTTTTCTTTGTTTTTGTTAGTTTTGTTTTTTGCTTTGCTACGAGTGTAGGGTTGAGTTATGTATGGGTTCACCTGGATAATTTTTTTTTTCATTCTAACATCAGAATTTGAGATCTGAAAAGTTAATCTCACATATATATAGTTCTTGGTTGGTGTGGCACAGATGTTCATGGCAGTTGCTCTCTGCAGAGCTGAACATTAAACTAGTGTTGGTAGGAAGTATACTAGCAGGAGGCACACTTGTTGTTTTTTTTTTTAATAATTTATAGGCAGGGCCTTTTTTAAAAAAAAATTAATTTTTTGCTGCATTGGGTCTTCAATGCTGCGTGCGGGCTTTCTCTAGTTGCGGTGAGCTGGGGGCTACTCTTCGTTGGGGTGTGTGAGCTTCTCATCGCGGTGGCTTCTCTTGTTGCGGAGCACGGGCTCTAGGCATGTGGGCTCAGTAGTTGTGGCTCACAGGCTCTAGAGCACAGGCTCAGTAGTTGTGGTGCACGGCCTTAGTCACTCTGCGGCATGTGGGATCTTCCCAGACCAGTTATCGAACCCGTGTCCCCTGTATTGCCAGGTGGATTCTTAACCACTGCACCACCTGGGAAGTCCCACACTTGTTGATGTTGCATCTGGTTTAACCTCTGCCGTGCCTGTCATGTGTGTGTAGGTGTGTGAAAGGAGAGCAGGCATGGGGATGGCAGATGGACTGGGCACTGATGTTTTAGAACATGGGACTAGTGCAGAAAACTTTGTCAAAAGTTATTATAGGGCTTCCCTGGTGGCGCAGTGTTTGAGAGTCCGCCTGCCGATGCAGGGGACACGGGTTCGTGACCCGATCCGGGAAGATCCCACATGCTGCGGAGCGGCTGGGCCCTTGAGCCATGGCCGCTGAGCCTGCGCGTCCGGAGCCTGTGCTCCGCAACGGGAGAGGCCGCGACAGTGAGAGGCCCGCGTACCACAAAAAAAAAAAAAAAAGTTATTATACATGAGTGTGAAAAAAAGTCAGCTTTAAATGAACCCTGTATTTATAGGAAAAACCATTGCTTTTCTATTGAGTTCCTAGGTAGATATTTCAATTTCAAGAAGTTGTTGGGTCACTGGTGTTTTGAGGGGTGGCACAGTCTTTTTTAAAATTATTTTATTTTATTTTTAAATTTTATTTTATTATTATTTCCAGCCACAGCCCACGGCTTGCAGCATCTTAGTTCCCCGACCAGGGGTCAAACCCATGCCCCCTGCAATAAAAGCATGGAGTCCTAATCACTGGACTGCCAGGGAATTCCCTGACCACCAGGGAATTCCCAGGCACAGTCTTTTAATTTATTAGAAAGTACAACTTTTATCATCTTTTGCCACTTCTTTTTTTTCTTAATCAGAAGTAACACATGCTCTTGTGAAACATCAGCATGACATGTTGGAGTGCCTGCAGTCACTCTATTCCACTGCCTTATTTTATTTTACTTGCATCGCTTTCTGAAATTATTTGTACATATGTTGATTTTCTATTTCTTTTCAAAATACTTTTAAAAATAATAGCTAATATTTTTCTGAGCACTGACTGTGTACTGTTCCAAGTGTTATATATTTCTTAACTCCTTAAATCCTTCTAAGAACCCCGAGAGATACGTTACTGTAATTATCCCCGATTTCCAGATGAGGAGATTGTAGTACAGAGACGTTAAGTAACTGTCTCAAGTCCGTAAGCACTATGTGGTAGCAATGGAATTTAAATCCAAGCAGTTTGGCTCCAGAGTCCAAGACCCCACTGTCTTCTGCTGAGTCTCAGTGTAAGCTGGATAGGACAGGTGCCTGGCTTCCTGCAGCTCCCAGTGTGGTGCTCTGCACTAGCTGTGTGGAATGAACATGAAATATACCAAGCAAAAAGTGGAAATGAAGTCCTCTTTCAGCACCCTTCTGCAGTACAATTTGGTTGGTTTCCTCAAAAAGCTTTTTTCAATTACAAGCATACACTTATTCACAGATAGAGTCCTTTTACATAAATGTTAACCCTCTTGGGAAACATTTCTTTTCCTCCATGACTCCTTGGGGACATGTCCCTTAAGCTATGACATTATCTTAGCTGTGCAACAATGAACGGCCCTGAAATTGTTTTATGTTACCTAAATGTCAGTCTTCTTGAGATTTGGGGAACATTTTAGCTTCATCAGCAATATCCTGGGGAGAGTGGTGCTCGTCCAGATGGCTGCTGCCATCTATATTCTGTTGATTCTTACTAGAAGATGTCATCCCTGTAAAGAAAGTTAATGTTGCTAAACTCTAAGGATATACCTTATTTGGAGGTTTGAGCATCCTGGTTACTGACTGTGGTCTTTTCCTAGTTCCTGTAATTGTGCTGATGAGAAAAAAAAGACTGCGTAAAATTTTCTTTGTGTAATAACAACCTTTTATAATAACATTTGGGAAGTGGTTAAGTCACGTCTTTCCTTCTCTTCCCCTCCAGTGGGAGCGGAGGCTTTCCCTGAAGGGCAGGGGCTCTTAGGTTAGCCTGGGGCCCTAGGATGGTGTTCCAGAAGGGCCATCAATTTCTTAAACTATGTAGAATCTTGTTAAGTGTGCGCATTTTGCTGGAGGAGCTTTCCATCCCAGAATGGAGCATGAGGACACAAAGAGCCCTTTTTGATACGGGTATTAACACACTCTCATTCTCAGGCTACAGCGGTTCTGGAGGCTGACTTGATTTAGAGATTGGAAATACTTTTTTCTAGTTTGAGGAAATGAGGTGGGTGCCCTCTAGAGAGGGCAGTTTGGACGTTTCCTCATTAGGGCACAGAGGTTCTCACTAATTGAGGAGAATGTGTGGGCTCAGCCTGTATACAGGGGGCACCTGTTCAGATGAAATAAACATTTTGGTGTGACACTACTGTCATGCCCACTTTCGTCCCCATCTGAGCCTTTTATCATGTAGTTTGGAAATAGCTCACACCCTCATATTTAACTGGCTGTTTGTTTTTGTTTTGTTTTTGTTTTGTTTTTGTTTTTTGCGGTATGCGGGCCTCTCACTGTTGTGGCCTCTCCCGTTGCGGAGCACAGCCTCCAGACATGCAGGCTCAGGGGCCATGGCTCACGGGCCTAGCTGCCCTTCGGCATGTGGGATCCTCCCGGACTGGGGCAGGAACCCGTGTCCCCTACATCGGCAGGCGGACTCTCAACCACTGCGCCACCAGGGAAGCCTTAACTGGCTGTTTTTATTCCAAATGCTGCTGCTTTTGTGCAGGTACCTGATTAAAAATTTAACCTGTATGTTATTACTTGGTAAAAGTTTAAAAAATGTATTTGGTATAAAAAGACAAATAGTTCTGCCTTTGCTCTGCTACTGCCTAGTGCAGTGGGCTTGAGGAAAGTTGCTTGCTGTGCCTCATTTTCCTCATCTGTAAAATGGGTACCAAAATGTACCTCTCAAAAGAGGTGAAATAATATAGAGATGGCAGTTGAAACGTTACCTGGTATACATATAGCAAATAGCTTTTAGGAAGATGATGATGACAGTAAGGATAACTACCTCTGCAGAAAGGCTTATAACCCTAAATAAGGAGTCCTTTCTCCTACGCTCCATCCCATTTCCCAGAGACAAACACTTTCAATTCTTTTGATTATTTCACTATTTCTGAATTTCAAAAAATCACATTTTCACTGCTATTTTCTGATTTTTCCTCTCCCAATATTAAACATTCTTTATTGACTCCCTGTTGTAGATGATGAGGTTTTAACTAACACCTCTTCCCCTACGTCTCTTGTTCTAATATAATTATATCAAGTTTCAGTTAGAGCGACATATTTATTTATTTCTTGTTAAAAAAATAAATTTTCTTTTTTTAAAAATTTTTATTGATTGATTGATTTTTGGCTGCATTGGGTCTTCGTTGCTGTGCGTGGGCTTTCTTATTTGCGGCGAGCAGGGGCAACGCTTCGTTGCGGTGCATGGGCTTCTTATTGCTGTGGTTTCTCTAGTTGCGGAGCACGGGCTCTAGGCACCGCAGGCTTCAGTAATTGCAGCACATGGGCTCAGTAGTTATGGCTCACGGGCTCTAGAGCGCAGGCTCGGTATTTGTGGCACACAGGCTTAGCTGCTCCGCGGCATGTGGGATCTTCCTGGACCAGGGATCGAGCCCATGTCCCCTGCCTTGGCAGGCGGATTCTTAAGCACTGTGCCACCAGGGAAGTCCCATAAATTTTCTTTTTTATTAATTAATTTTTATTGGAGTATAGTTGAATTACAGTGTTGTGTTAGTTTCTGCTGTACAACAAAGTGAACCAGTTTTGGTTTCTTTTTTACATCTTTATTAGAGTATAATTGCTTTACAATGTTGTGTTAGTTTCTGCTGTATCAGTGAATCAGCTATATGTACACATATATCCCCATATCCCCTCCCTCTTGAGCCTCTCTCCCACCCTCCCTATCCCACCCCTCTAGGTGGTCACAAAGCACCGAGCTGATTCCCTGTGCTATGCAGCTGCTTCCCACTAGCTATCTGTTTTTCATTTGGTAGTGTATATATGCAGAGCGACATTTAGTGTTTTACATTATTATGATCATATAAACTTTGTTCATAGCTGAGTTGTGGGATAGTGTTGGGTGTTACTGAATATTTCAACTGCTATTTTGAATTGAAAAAAAATGAAGGGGGTATTGTTGATTTGCTCTCAGTTATGAAGTTAAAGGTTGTCATGCGGTTGCTAACTGCTTAGATGTATTTTGTGACCCGCTTAGTTTTCTCCTCGGCTGTTCAGTTTTACCTCATTCGTTCATATAACCGTACAGGAATCTTAGAATTGGTAGAGGTTGAATTTCTAGAAGAAACATTGGGCTTTCGATAGACTGGGAGTTTGGAGCAGACATGGATGTCTGTGAGTCTGTTAGCTTTTGGTACTAGCTGCCCTTCAGGTCCTTATCCTTAGGCTTCAGAACATATGCCAGGTTTCAGGGAAGCACAAGGTGGGACTGCCTAGGTGGGTGTGGAACGAAATGAGCCCAATGTGGGAAAAGGCAAACTGCTAATATGATTATGAAAAGGAAATACGAATGACAGTAGGGAAGAGCAGAGTCTTCAAAGTGCACTCAACAGAAGGACTAGGCAGATTTTCACAGATGGAAAGTCAGTGTTGATTTACTTCTATAATACTTGGTACAGTTTACCCAGCCTGGGGGGAGGGGCGGAGATAAGGACAAAGGAGGAGTTGTGGTTTTGTGGGTCTCAAGTGTTTACCAACGAACCAGACAGGAGGTCAGGTGGTGCGGTGCCACTGCTCTGAGAATCCTAACTGGAGACAAAACATTGCCTTTGTGTAGTTCATGGTGAAAGTGTGGGCTCTGGATTTGGGACAGGGGTTGGGGAAAACCAGACCCAAAGCAGAATTTCTCTCTGGAGCTGCAGTTAATGAAGTAGTCCTGAAGGGATCCTGGTCTGGGGCTTGCTGGCCTCAGAGATGTAGCGGGAAAGGGGCAGGGCAGGGCCGGAGTGGGGGGAGGGTGGGGAGAGAGGAGGAAGCCAGTGCTCAGGTACTAATGATTGCTTTATACAGAATGATCAGGTGCAGCATTGAGAGATAAACACAAGATTAATTCCTGCTTAAGACAAAGTTCCTTTTCTCATCTTTGGCTCTAACCTTTTTTTTTTTTTTTTTTTTTTTTGCAGTATAATTGCTTTACGATCTTGTGTTAGTTTCTGCTGTACGACAAAGAGAATCAGCTATCTATACATATATCGCCTCCCTCTTGGCTCTTTTTGTGTTGGGGGTTAGTGACCAGTTTTGTAGGGTAATTGTCGTGAGGGTTTATACACACTGGAAAAGCTGGTTTTAGCTGGGAAAGCATGTCTCTTGGAGTGAGTAACAGAGGGTTTTCTTGTTCACAGTAGTTCTTCCCTTTCTGTTCTTGGTGTGGTACCTTCCTCCACATTTTTCATTCAGCCTTTACCAGGTTTTGTTGAATAGTTAACAGTAAGTCATAAACCTCTGTAACTTGGTCATTTTCTGTATCAAGAAGGTGTAATTACTAACACTCATTACTCAGAGAGATGGACTGGATTAACAGGTAAGAGGTTTGACTGGGGTGACCCAGAAATGGTAAGGAATAGTCAGGAAAAGAACCCAAGCTTGCTCCATATGCCGGAACAGACACCTTCTTTAGGTCCACGTTGAGGGGAACTGGATTAGACAGCCTTGAAATTCCCTTCCAGGTCACATAGTCTGAATCTTGGGGAAGGTAAACACAAGATTCTTTTCCCTCTGTGATCTGTGTCTCATCTTTGGAGCTGACCCGGCACACCTGGGTATCTCTGAGATCCGGTTGTGGCCGTCAACCCCCAGGGGAAACATTGTGAAAGGTGCATTGTGGTGGTGGTTTTTCTCTCTGGTTTATTCTTTTGTCTTCTGGCTTCATCCATAAGCACACAGATTCTCAGGCTCTTTCCTTTGTCTTAGTTTCCTTTTGAATGTTTGGAAGGAAGCTTTCATTTTGTGCCCCAGTTTTTTTTTTTTTTTTTTTTTAACTGGGTCTGGGTGAGGTTCTTAGGGGTGACCTCAGTGCCCAGCCTGGATACCTGGTACCATCTGGCTTAACTGGGACATTCTGAAAAGTCCTCGTATACAGTGATGAGAATCAATCTCAAGCCAGTACAGCTCTTGCTGTGGCTTTGAGTCAAACCTCTCTCAAGTATCAAAGCAAGGTCTCCCTCGTCAAGGCTCTTGTTCCCCAGGCTGTGCCCCTCTCAGGGCCCTGGCTCTGTTTCTTTTCTTCTAACTTGTCCCTTTCGTTGTGAGTTACGTGTCATGTGGATATCAGGGTTCCAGCCTGGCGTCTGTGAGCTCTGAAGGGCCACCTTCCCACAGAATTTTGCAGAACCACGTGAATCATAGAGAACAGACTTTAAAGCTATGGATTGCCATCAGGCTTTCGGATTAGCGCCTGGAGGCACCAGAAAGAGCCCAACCTACTGACAGTTTTTCTCTCCTGGATCTGGCCAGAGATTGGAGGGCAGGATGGGAAAATTTGGGTGCTGGGGAGCAACTCAGTGTAGAGCAGACCATCTCAGTGATTTTAATGCCCATCTGTTTTTGCAAAGTCAAAGGAGAAGGATATTCCCTTATTGCATCTCCAACACTGAACTTGTCAGGCATATTTATGAGATTTTTTTTGTCTCCATGAAAAATAAACCAGCATGCCAGTATACCAAATAATTATATCTTTTTTTTTGTGTGTGTGGTACGTGGGCCTCTCACTGCTGTGGCCTCTCCCGCTGCGGAGCACAGGCCCTGGACACGCAGGTTCAGCGGCCATGGCTCACGGGCCCAGCCGTTCGGCGGCATGTGGGATCTTCCTGGCCCAGGGCACGAACCCACATCCCCTGCATTGGCAAGCGGACTCTCAACCACTGCGCCACCAGGGAAGCCCCAAATAGTTATATCTTTTAAAGAACGCTAAGTATCATGTCTGCCTGCTAAATCCAGTGGGTTCTCTTTCCGTCTCTCCCCTACCCAGCTGGGAGTTTGCAGAAAGGGTCTTTATCCAAAAAGGAATCACCTCCCTCCGTGAATGTCATCCTCTGTCAGAATGCATTTCACAGAGAGCTTTTCTTCTCTACTCCCTCCTCTGTTTGGTGCTTATAACCTGTGAAGATAATGGAAAGTATTTATTTTGGGCCCCTGGTGACACAAGGTTAAGGTAGTAGTGATATTCTGGAAATTTTCATTTCCATCTCCACGCCCTAGTTGTGTCTCCCTTCATGAGTATTTCACAACTGGGGACAAGTGAGTTACCTCCTTGGGAGTTCTTAACTTGCACAAACACAAGACTCTGGAAAAGCCATCAGAGCTCTTGGAATGTCCGTTTATGGGAGCACTTGTATGTAGTTATTCGAATGTAAAGATCTCATCTTTCAAACTTTCTTCCTTAGCAGCTTTAGATAGAATCTTGGGTACAGCTTTTTCAGCAGCCTTCTCAACTAGAGCCGAGCTGTCAGAATCCCCTGCTCTCAGGGAAGTTTGAAGACTGGGGGAGGTGGGGTCCCATTTGTATCTCCCTTCATTTGGGGGTTCCAGTGGTGAGGCAGAATGCCTGCTGAGATTTCCTGAGGGAGCGGTAGGAAGCAGTCAAGCAGTGGATTCTGGAATGGCTTTCCCCCAAGGCACCATGGAGTGTGGTGGCAGGCCAGAGAATGTGTACACCATCCCACACAAAAAGAAGGGGCTTAGCTTCTGAAACCACCCATGCCACAGGGAGGGATGGGGAACAAGGGGCTCTGGTCCTAGGATATTAGTTAATAACTTCATTCAGGTGATTACCACGCATCCCATGGGAAAGTAAATTTTGGTTCCTCTGGTTTCCCTCCAGGACTTGATCACTCGAATAATGCAGAGAACTGCTGGGTAGTGTAAGGCCCATGACCAACCCAACCAGTGTAGCTGTGTAGCTGCATGCCAGTGGCCTTTTCAGTGACCTGTGTCCCCTCTCCCAGACCCGCCTCTTAGAGTTAGACTGTACATTGCTAACTCAGCCTCCTTTAAAAAAAAAAAAATGTATCTTTTGAATCTTTATAGATTAAAGAAAGAAATTTGTATTTTCCTCTCTTGATGTTCTGATTTTTGTTCAGCTCTTCACTCTAAATCAGCCCCCCACACCATAACTCTTCCTTCACCATACCTTTTCTTTTAAGTTAATTTTTTAAAATCATTTCTTTATTCATTTTTGGCTGCGCCGGGTCTTCGTTGCGGTGCGCGGCCTTCTCTAGCTGTGGCACGTGGGCTCAGCAGTTGCGGCACGCGGGCTTTGTTGTGGTATGTGGGATCTTAGTTCCCTGACCAGGGATGGAACCCAGGCTTGCTGCATTGGGAGTGTGGAGTCTTAACCACTGGACCACCAGGGAAGTCCCGACCATATCTTTTCTTTTCTCTCTTTTTTATTTGGCCGCACCGTATCTTTTTGAGTCCATAAATAATACCTTACTTTCTTTATTTCAGTCCCCGAACTCTTTCCTTTATACTTCTGTTTTTCCTACAGATCCCCAACACTTATTGGACCCTACTTTAGAAGGACATAGTTGAAAAGATTTTAACTGGTTTTGAAAAGTTAGGTAAGTCCCTTCTGAAGGTGTAATTAATAGTTTGCTAGGTACCTTGCACACAGGGACAATGAAAAGAGAAGGGACAGAATAAAGTATCTTGCTGGAGAAAATGATGATCGCCACTTTTTCACCCTGTGTGAAATGCTTGTCAACCTGTATTTTTTTCTGCCTGTTCTGAACTGTTTTACCTTGGAGAGTTGGACACTTGTAAAACAAAGGAAAAGGACATTCTTCATCTCTGGAATGATATAGATTGTAATTGGCAGGGTCCAACTAGCTCTCTTCAGGACCTCTTTCCCCATGTTGTAGGCCTTAGTGTGTGAAGGTTAGTTCCAAGGAGTCAGGCTTTCTGAATTCATTCCTATAAATGCCTATTCCTGGTCTCTGAATCTCCATGTACTTTGCAGTAAAGATGTCCCCCAGTAAGTCACTTATATATAGCAACAGATCCTACTTCCTTGCATCTTGTTTCAGAACCGCTCACAGTTGAACACATTTCAGTTGGCACACAGTCCACCACGGTAGGAAGTAAAACTGTTTTCACATGTGGGTTCAGTCACTTCCCAGTTTTTGCATTTTCTCTCACAAGCTCCTTCTGTCTTGTCTAACTGGGACCCACGTGATCTCTGCACCTGCGCATCCCAAGGTTTTCGTAGTTGTCTGAACACAGGTTGGGTGGTGGAACACGTGCTGTTTGGTTGAACCTTGCTTTGGGTGATGCGCTGGAGTCGCCATGTCTGAGGCTGTGGCACGTGGAGACAGGGCTACCTGTGATGTAGAACGTGGGGGCAGAGGTGAAGAGAGGGGCCAGCCTGGCCCTGGGAGACTTGGAGCTCTGTTTCCCTTCCCTGGCCAGCATGGCCCCCGGGAAAAGCCGCAGAGTAGAGAAGTCAAAATACTCTGAATCTGCGCTCTGCTCGGCCTCTGGGTGTGTCCTGGTGCAGGTCGACTAACTTCCAAGATGTTTGATCATCTCTATAAAGTAGAAAGGAATTTGCCCTATCTGTGGCACTCAGGTGTTACAAGAATAAAAGGTGAAAATAGGTATGAAAATGTTTTTAGACCCTAAAGAACTCTCCGTGATAAGGCGATGTGCATTTTCCAGGGTAGAAGGTATTATGTATTATGTGTTCTAAGCGGTATGTTACATTTTATATAAAGTAGATACGCCATCCCACTTACTATAGATGATAGAACTAAGGCTCAGAAATGTGTCTTCCCCAAGCTCATACAACTAGTGAGTGGCACAGCCAGCACTTGAATCTTCTTTTTGAAACCTGGTTTTTACTAAGCTAATCAAGGTCCATCAAAGCAGTAGGCAACTTACAGTACTAGGTACCATCTGATGGGTTAATTTCTTCGGCAAACATTAAGTGACTGCTGTAGGCCTAATACCTGGCATTTTAGGTGTTAAGTGAGTTTTGTTTGTTGTCATTTCAGTTTTTTCCTCTAAGTAACTTGTAATGATCTTTAAAAGCGTTGGGCTTAAAATTTTTTTTCCTCTTTTTAACTACTCCAACCTTGGTTCTCAGTCTTGATTTCTTTTTTCTTTTCTTTTCTTTTTTTTTTTTTTTGGCAGTACGCGGGCCTCTCCCGTTGCGGAGCACAGGCTCTGGACGTGCAGGCTCAGTGGCCATGGCTCACGGGCCCAGCCGCTCCGCGGCATGTGGGATCTTTCCGGACCGGGGCACAAACCCGTGTCCCCTGCATCGGCAGGCGGACTCTCAACCCCTGTGCCACTAGGGAAGCCCTCAGTCTTAATTTCTTAGTTGACATTCCTGTGTGTATATACCCTGCAACTGGCCAGAGGCGTGTCTCCTAGGAAGAGAAACTCGGCATGACTTCAGTAAGTGAACTAGGAGTTGTGACATGTGATTGTGTCAGCTTTGCTTGTGTTTAGTTGGCCAGGTGGTGATTTAACTGTTAACCTTCCTAACTCTTCAGCTTTGGGCTCACCTAGGGGGAGCTGGAAAGCTTTGGTAGATAAATTAATTGGAAAACACTTCCAGAGTCAAATGTCAGTCCTTTGGCAGTTTCAGATGTCACCTGGGACGAGCATTTAGAGCCTGAGGATGAAGGATATGCGTCAAACGCAACCTTCATGAGCTCCGGGGCTTTCTTTTTAACATTGGGCAACCTGTCTACAGAGATGAGACCGAGAAGGCCTCCTACAGGTAATGTGGCTTCATTCTCTGCGGAGAGAACATTTTTCAGGGGCTCGGGAAAGCATTTGCCTCAACAGTTCCCAGAGTTCTCTTCTACCTGCTTTCTCGAGATCCTGAGGTCAATCACAGTCATGGAAGGTGGGCGGTATTATTCATCCCTCCTTTTAATACATGAAAAACTGAGGTTCAGAAATGAGTGTCTCCCCAAATGTCTTCCCCGGTCACATACAGCTAGCAGATGGTGGAGCTGGTACTTGAACCCTCATCTCGCTGAATCCTGGTTTCCACTAAGCTGATGAGGCTCCATCAGAGCAGGAGGCAGGCTATGGTACTGAATACCACCCGAGTCATCAATTTATTCAGCCAACGTTAAGTGCCTGTTGAGTCCCTAGTACCTGGCATACAAAGACGAGTAATGCAATAGGAGAGGACAGAGATAATGGATACAAGCGATGGCCGTGCAGTTGGGTAGGTGACATGATGTGGGAACACCAGAGGGAGATGTCATCGCAGGGGTGGGGAGTTGGAGAAGGCGGAGACGGTGACTGAGCTGCAGTAGGAAAGATGAGCAGAAGTTTGCCAGATTGGAAAGGTGGGTGGGGATACTCGCAGGGTGGCGTTCCAGACAGAACGGGAGCAGCCAGTAGAGGCCAGCTTGGCAGCTCCGTGTGCCAAGCCGGAGGCATTTGAATGATGTCCCGTTGCCACCATACCCCACATGTCCTTTATGTGCTGCTCTGGCTGTCATCTGACTGTCATTCTGGCCACCCTCCCTCCCCTTCCTTTCTCCTTTTTTTTTTTTTTAACCCCTCCCAAGGCTGTCAGTGTCAGCCTCACACATTAAAGGGTTACAGGCTCTCACCAGGCCAGGTGTGTCCTCTCGGAGTGATTTCCCTATGTTGTTTCCCCGTATCTGTGTCTGCTGGAGGGATGGAGAGAGTGGTACAGGAGGAGTTCTGAGGATCTTGGATCTTGGCCTCTAGGATCAGCGCTCTGAGAAAGTGAGGGAGGGGAATGGTAGGAGGACTAGAGAAAGGTTTGTTTCCAGACCATTCCAAAAAATCTCAAGTTAGGGTACATGAGGTATGTGCATGAGGTTGGTTTGTGAGACCACAAGCGTTATTGAGTGTTCTAGCCACTGTGCAGGGTGCACCTAAAGATAGAAAGCTGCTCATTTACTTCTGTCCTGAGGTGAGGTTCTGGTCCTCTGTTTCAGGGGAGGGAGTGGAGACTCAGAGAGGTTAAGTAACCTGCCCAAGCTTGCTCAGCCAATAAGGGATGGACCCGGGGATTCACACGTGTGTCTGTCCAGCTCTTCCTGCTTGCCCTGTGCCTGCTGCAGGTGTCAGTGGGTCTGGTGGTGCTGCCCTGGGTGCCATGCAGAAAGTGGCTGTGGTTCCCTGTCTGCCCCCTTGGCAGCCTTGCCTACGTTAGCTCGATTTTTGCTGACAGATGAGCAAGCCAGCAGCGGCTGCTCTGATAGGCCTGGGAACTTGTCCCTGAAGGGAAAGGCTGAGTCCAGGAAAGTTATACCAGGCCTTGCAGCAGAAGTGTCTGGACATGTCACAGAATCTACTGAACTAGTAGCTGTCCCGTTTCAAATCCCATTCTACAGATTTACAGGTGATGCTGGCCCTGACTCCCTGACGTTTGATTTGAAGACTGAGAAAGATAAGACAGTTCACTGGGTGGTGACATTTATGACACAGGGAATGGAAGACTGTAATAAAATCCATATAAATTTATGTATACAAACCTTCCCCTGCATTTCAGACCCAAACAGCACCCTGTTAGCAGGTTCAACTGGAATGAAGAGAAAGTCCCTTCCCAAACTCGAATCCTGGGGGAGGGTCCCTCACCCTCTCTGGTGAACACTCCACCCTCCCTGCCCACCTTGCCTCCCCTTGACAGTAGCCCTTCCATCCCACTGCAGTGCCCTCCCCCTTTCCCCAGCCTCCTTGTAGGTTGCTGTGTGCTGGAGCTGTCTGTGTTCATTGCTCCCAGCTTTGAATCAGCTCACATCACCATCGCATTTGCAGTAGGACAGACCCCTCCCGTCCCATGGGAGCTCTGGACTTTCATCTGTACCTTTCATCTGAAACCCATCTGTACCTTAACTCCAAGCATGCCTGGTGCGCTGCTGTTTTCAGTGTTAACCACCTGCCTTTCAGGATCCACTTCTTCTTTTCTAAACTGTTTTTTTTTTTTTTAATTAATTAATTTTTGGCTGTGTTGGTCTTTGTGGCTGTGCACGGGCTTTCTCTAGTTGTGGCTAGCAGGGGCTACTCTTCGTTGCGGTGCGCGGGCTGTAGGCGCATGGGCTTCAGTAGTTGTGGCACGTGGGCTCAGTAGTTGTGGCTCGGGGGCTCTAGAGCACAGGCTCAGTAGTCGTGGCTCACGGGCTCTAGAGCGCAGGCTCAGTAGTTCTGGCGCATCGGCCTGGTTGCTTTGCGGCATGTGAGATCTTCTCGGACCAGGGCTCGAACCCGTGTCCCCTGCATTGGCAAGCGGATTCTTAACCACTGCGCCACCAAGGAAGTCCAGGATCCACTTCTTTTCCCCCACCTTTGTCCCCCTCCTTCCTTGAAGTCGTTGCTAAGGCTGCAACACCACCATCATTGAGCTGCCTTTTTCTCTGTTGAAGTCTTTTCACTATTGTTAAAAAGAGAGAGTACTATGACCACAGGACTCTAGCTCACCTCCCTGCAATTATGCGTGACGTTTATACAGAGTAAATTCTTCATCTTATCGAATATCTAATCTAATATCCCTTGTTTGTTAGTATCCTTGGGATTGTGATGATAAAGTCCAAGAGAGCAGGGATTAAGTCTACACGATTTTCCATAAATGCCCCATACTTTACCAGGCATAAGTAAGTGCTTGAAACTGCTTTTTGTTTTGAAAAAGAAAAGAAAGCAACTTGTCAACTATAATTTGTGTCTTAGCACCAGTAAAACGAATTAGCTCTGGTTTATTGAATGCTTGTGCATTCCTATAAGATAGGTGTCCCCTACCTGGCCATCTTGTGGTTGAAGAAACTGAGGCTAAAGGAGATGAATCAAAGGTCACCCGTCCACATCCGATTCAAGCACAGATCTGTGTAACACAAGCCTGTTTTGTCTTCACTGTGCTCTTCTGCCTTCAGGGGAATATAAGCCAATTTCATGAAGCCACTTTTAAATTTCAGTAAATTATATTATCATTTTCAGTAAACCGATTGATAATTATTGGGTGACCCTCGGGAGAGAGGAGTTCTGATAGGAGACCCTCATCATTTTTTATTACTCTTTAATGATTCCCACTTGGAAGTCCTTGCTTATTGAAAAGAAAGCCATCGGTCCTCTTATGAGCCTTGGTAGAAATCCTTACTAAATACCTGACTGAAAACATTCAAGTCCCCAGGTATGTGCTCTCATCAGTCTCTTTATGCCTACGCACAGTCTCATTTTTGATTTTCCCTTCCTTTTGAGTGGTCTCAGATGGTACTATTCTCGGAAGCTAATCCTGTCACCTGTGCTCTGAAGTGTCTCTTCCTGCTGCTTCAAAAACACTCAGGGAAGCGTGAGGTTGCCCTTGCTAAGGCAGCCAGGGCCAGGACAGGGCCGCATCCACATCAGAAAGCATCCGTAGGGTGGTAGTCTGGCCACATCTCTGCTGCTCAGGGAATGGCAACCTGAGATGCCTGGAAGCGTGAGGTGCTGGGGAGTAAAAAACCCCAACCCGCCCCCGGAACCTCGAGGGTGGCACATTTCAGAGAGCCCTGTTTAAGTACCAACACTTGGGAAAACTTAATTTTAGGGAGAAGTGATCGAAAAACATCCCAAGCGCCCCCTTGTTTCCGCAGGGGGAAATGGAGCTGCCGCAGTCTGAGACTTGTGTCGGCTTTTTTTTTTTTTCTTTTTCTTACCATAATAGTGCACTCAGCCTGTTGCTGGCTACCGACTCCTGGCATTGACTGCTTCCAGGGACTTCAGATCCACCAGGTGGGGTCTAGTTTCAGGTCACAGTTCCGATGTCATTGCTGAGTGGCCTTGACAAGACACTTAGACCCTTAAATGAGAATAAAATAGTGCCACACAGAGGCACTCAACAATTACTGTTAATTTCTGTCCCTTTGACTGGAAATCTGGAAGGGAAGCTTCTTAGATTTGCGGGCAAAAATAAAGAGGAACCTAAAATTGAGGATCTCCCTGTGTAGAAAAAGTAGAGATTTATCTAAATCAGGGACCTTGCTAGGCATTTGGCTACTTAGTGATAATTTTACTGTCTGGTTCTCAACTGCCCCCAGCCAGATCTGGAACTTAGGAAACATGTAATTATGTGTGAGCCTTTGGGCCCCAAGACAACAGATGCACAGCTATTGTGACCTCCATTTAGAGGCTGCTGCCTTCTCCTCTGCCTGGTTCCCAGCTGTGCTAAAGATGTGCTTTGCATGTTGACCCTAAGGGGGGTTTATGCGCTTGAGGGCTCGTCTCTGGAGACACACAGAAAACTAGTGAGGCCAAGAGGTTTGGAGTAGAGACCTCCGGAGAGATGGTGGACAGGTTGTGTGTTGAAGAACCAGCCATGCTGGCCATTTTCTGTGAGTAGCATGAAGAAATTAAGCTTAAGAAGCATAGGTCTGTGTCCTCAAGCACCAGCATTTACTCAGTTGTACTGGTGTTCTTCTCTACTTAAATTTTAGAAATGCAGCAGTATTGCTTTCTCTTGTTTTGTAGACTGTTCGTCGGTATGGGTTAAATGACATTAGAAGCTATGCTGGGAACCTAATCCTCACTCATTTACGTGGAAAAATGTGTTCCATTTTTGCACAGCCAGTGAACTTTTGGGTGGCAGTGTGTTTGTAAGTTGGGGACTGCTTGTAGGGTATTTTGTAAAGAAGGAAACATTCTTTTCAAGTCAGGACCTTCTGTGGGTTAAAGGGGAGTCACTGGAACCAGATGCTAAAAAAGCATGCTCGAAATGAGTTTTGGATTTGACTGCAGTATGGTTGAGCCTGAATAACTTCCAACAGGGTGTTTAGAAATTCAGAATATTAGTAGTGGAGTCATAGAGATGATCTAGTGCTTCCTGATTGCTGGGTTTCAAACTGGTTTGTCTGTAATAAAGAATTAAGTTGTCGGCAATGTCTATAGAAAGCACATATGGTATATATCAATTACATTATGTATTTGTGAAATACGGCAATCACCTTACATGTATTATAAAAAGTCATGTCATTTATCTTTTAATAGTTCCCCCCTTATTTTTCCAACAACTAGGTAAGCGACCCTTCATATCAGGGTCCTGGATCTGCCACCTGTTTTTGTGCATTCTTTGTTCTTTTGTAATGGTCAGACTCAGGGTGCCAAATGAGAATAGGAAACCACAGAATTTTTTCCGTCTCTACCTGTTCTAATGATAATGGGCTGTAAACCTTACCAGGGTGCACAGCTTTTCCTCTTAGCGGTCTTTTTAAAATAAATAGACTGATTTTTAAAAATAACATTTCAGAAACAAATGTCATTTTTATTATTTTTATGAGTAGCAGCATGTTGTGTATGGGGTTTTGGATTGGACCTCTTTCTGTTTGAACGTTATCATTTGGTGTGAAAAAATAAGCAAAATAGTGTAAGGAGGAAGAAAAATGATTTATACTTGATTCACCCAGACCTAACCATTGTTAAAACTATGAAATTTCTTTCTGAACCGTAATATATATACATCCATGGACCTTATTTTGTTTTCGGACAAAACTGAGAAAAACATAGCTTTTGAAAACTTAATATATCCCGAGCAGTTTCCCATATTACCCAAATTGTTTTGCAAACATGGCCTGGTACCTGTGTTATATTTTATGTGCAACGTACAAGAATTTACTTAACAAACCCACTCCCCTCATTGTTGACTAAGTAGGTTGTCATTAACGTTTTTGCATTGATGAACATCTTCATAAATTTTTGGTTCCTTTTTAATTATTTCCGTACAATAAATTCCTAGAAGTCTAATTATAGGTTAAAAGGATGAACGTTTTTCCTGCTTTTGCCAAGCCGGGAACAAAATCCTCGGTGCATGCCATTGGCAGCATTGTGAGTAGTTTCCCAGGACAGCTGGGCCCCAGATGCAGTGTGTCGCCGCCGGGGCGGCAGTGCAGTAAGGGTCTCCCCCGCCCCCTGCCGCAGGCATGGTGAGCGCAGCAGCGCGAGCCGTAGAAGAAAAAAAAACCGAGAAAACCGGTTGTAACTAGCATTTTTTGCTCTTGCTTCTTTTGGGGGTGGGGCGGGGTGAGTTCCTTCTCGAAAACTCAGCCCTATTTATATATTCCTTATTTTTTCATGTAAAAAGAGAGACCTATATTATATTGCCTTTATCTATTTATTTATTTAATATACATGTATCTATTCTTTCTTGAATTCTTTACCCATTTAGGTTGTTAGAGAATATTGAGCAGAGTTCCCTGTGCTATACAGTAGGTCCTTGTTGGTTACCTATTTTAAATGTAGCAGGATTATCATACTAAGTGAAGTCAAGCCAGACAGACAAAAGACAAATATCATATGATACGGCTCTAATGTGGAATCTTAAAAAAATGATAAAAATGAACTTATTTGCAAAACAGAAACAGACTCACAGACTTAGAGAAAGAACTTAAGGTTATGGCGGGGGGGAGGGATAGATTGGGAGTTTGGGATTGACATGTACACACTAGATTGTCTTTCTTTTTTTTTAAACCCTCTCTCGTACACGAAAAAGCGAGGCACTGACTGTTCATTCCATTTCAGAGTGTCCACCATGAGAAGACAGTAGAGGTGATCTGAAAGGAGCAGACCTCCCATCATAGCCGAGGACCCCATGAGAGAGCTTGGAAAAGCCAGGGGGGGGTTAACTAGGGTGACCACAGCTGTGATAACTAATCACAGAACACGCGTGTCGTCAGACTTGACTTCCACCAGTGATGGCAGGACTCACGTCAGGATTCTTGCTTCCGTGTAGGTGTGAGACCAAGCCTGATCTAATTCTCTTTTCACTAACCTGGGCTTTCTTCTTAGCAGTTAGTTGGTGTGTGGCTGGGAATGGAAGAAGGGCTATAGAAAACTGAGTGGTTGGCCAGTGTGGGGAGTAGGGAGAAGAAGAAAAGGAGGATGAGGGGGGAGCAAAGATACTTTCAAGGAGCAATCTTTTAAGTCTTCTTGGAAGAGGACGTTAACTCTGGGAGATTAGAGTATATGCTGTGTTTTTGGCATATACCAGGAAGCAAGCACCTTTTAAGAGCTTGGCTTGAAGTTGATAACTAGTAATGCAAACTATTGATTTTTAAATTTTTTTGGTTAAGTATTGTTAATGAGAGAATTGATTTCTATAACTGAGAAAAGGGTTATAAGACATGGTGTGTGTCTCGCCCCTCCCCACAAATCATGGCTTCAGGGGCTGCTTTTCAGTACTCTGAACCTGAAGCTGGAAGGCATCTTGGTTTTAGACTCTACATGAGAAATGTGACTGGCTCAATATACTTTTATTGAGGGCTTGGCACTGGGATAAGTGTACAAAGATGAATGAGATCAGACCCTTGCCCGTCATTTGGTGATACAAGGTTAGTAATATAAATAATAGATAAGTTTTAATTGTGGCATAATATACATAACATAAAATTTACCATTTGAACCATTTTAAAGTGTACAGTTCTGTGGCATTAAATTGTTGTGAATGTATTTACCATCATTCATTTCCAGAAATTTTCCGTCTTCTCCAACTTAAAACTCTGTATTTGTTAAACAATGACTCCTCATTTCCCTCTCCCCACAGCCCCTGGAAACCACCATTCTACTTTCTGTGAATTTGATTATTCTAGGTACCTCATAAGCAAATCATACAGTATTTATCCTTTTGTGATTGGCTTATTTCATTTGGCTTAATTCTTCCAGGAATTAAGTTTCATCCATGTTGTAGCGTGTGTCAGAATTTGCTTCCTTTTTAAGGGTGAATAGATATTCCATTGTATGGTTATATACCACATTTTGTTTATCCATTCCTACATCAATAGATACTTGGGTTGCTTCCATCTTTGGCTATTGTGAATAATGCTGCTTTGAACATGGGTGTACAGATATCTGTTCCTTGCTTTTAGTTCTTTTGGATATGTATCTAGAACTGGAATTGTTGGAGCTTATGGTAATTCTATCTTTAGTGTTTTGAGGAATCACTGTACTGTCTTCCACAGTGGTTGCACCATTTTACAGTCCCACCAGCAGTGCACAGGGTTCCAGTTTCTCTACATCCTTGCCATCACTTGTTACTTTCTTCTGCTAATAGCCATCCTAATGGATGTGAAGAGGAATCTCACTGTGGTATTGGTTTTCGTTTCCCTGATGATTAGTGATGTTGAACATCTTTTCATGTGCTTATCGGCCACTCATATATTCTTAGGAGAAGTGTCTGTTCAAGTCTTGATCAGTTTTTAATCCGTTTTTTTGTTGTTGTTGTTGTAAGAGTTCTTTGTGTATTCTGGGTACCAATCCCTCATCAGATACGTGATTTGCAAATATTTTCTCCCATTCCTTAGGTTGCTTTTTTACTCTGTTGATAGTGTCCTTTGATGGTCAAAAGGTTTTACTTTTGATGAAGTCCATCTTATTTTTTTCTCTTGTTGCCTGTGCCTTTGGTTTCATATCCAAACAAAAGTCATTTTCAAATCCAACATCATGATGCTTTCCTCCTGTATTTTCTTCTAAGAGTTTTGTGGTTTCAAATCTTGCGTTTAGGCCTTTGGTCCATTTAGAGTTAATTTTTGTATATTGTATAAGGTACGGTTCCAGTTCTTTTTTTCCCTTCCCTCCCTCCTTCCCTCACTCTTCCTTCCTTCCTTCCTTCCTTCCCTCCCTCCCTCCCTCCCTCTTCCTCCCTCCCTTCCTTCCTTCCTCCCTCCCTCCCTCCCTCCGTCCCTCTTCCTTCCTTCCTGCCTCCCTCCCTTCCTTCCTGTGGATATTCAGTTTTCCTAATACAATATGTTGAAAGACAACTTTAATATATGAAAGAAGATGCTTAGCTGCAAGCGACTCACAGGAGTTATTGAGCCACAGTCTCTGGCAAGAGGGTTCTGTTTGAATGATATAGGAGGAAGAGATTCAAGCCTCTCACTGCATTATGGAGAGACAGCACACTGCAGGAAGCTTCCCTGTGGGTACTTCCTGTGCAACACAAGTCTGGGAATTCCCACAACACACGTCTGGGAATCTGCAGGAGCCATTTCAAGTGAGAAGGGGGGAAAGAGAAGGACATTATCAAGGTAAGATGAGAAACACATGGTATATAATGTGCTTCTTAATCTGTTATCTTTAGTTATATATGTATTCTTTATAGGAGGCTTGTTTGGAATAGGAATTATAGGAATTATAGGAATTCCTCGTTAGTCTTTAGTTTGTGGGGGGTTTTTCAGTGGGGATGTGTGCGCTTACTTTAGCTATTTGTCATGGTAGAGAAGAAACAGGGTTTCGTGTTGGTGGGAAGATATTACCTTGTTTGAAAGAAAGATAACTTTGCACATGGCCTTCATCTGTGATGGACTCTAAACCTGCTGCAGATTTCTCCCCTAAAAGTGGTGCCACAACACAAGCCTGATCTCAACATGTGTGCAGCTGTGGACCAGAGGGTTGAAAGCAGATCCTGTGTCTCTTTCCGGATGAATTCCAGGGGGACACAGCTGCAGGTTTTTCTGTAACTCTTTGCATGTGCACAGGAAGTTCCTTACAACCCACTCCTTTAGATCTCATTTCCTTTCAGTTTTTTGCCCTCAGTGCTCCCTGGGTGTCTGGCCTGTAGGTTCAGGGTTCAGAGAGCCTCTGGATTGGGGCCCTCTTGTGGTCCTCCTTTGATCTGGTTGGGATCTTGGGAGTTGAAGGCCAAGAAAGGGTCCCTAAGAAGAAGAAAACTTGGGGGAATTGATTATAAATTTCTGCATGAGGAAGTCTTTTTAAAATATAACATGATAGGGCTTCCCTGGTGGTGCAGTGGTTGAGAGTCCGCCTGCCGATGCAGGGGACGCGGGTTCCTGCCCCCGTCCGGGACGATCCCACGTGCCGCAGAGCGGCTGGGCCCGTGAGCCATGGCCGCTGAGCCTGCGCGTCCGGAGCCTGTGCTCCGCAAAGGGAGAGGCCGCAACAGTGAGAGGCCCGCGTACCGCAAAAAAATAAATAAATAAAAATAAATAAATAAAAGCAAGGGCAAGAGGACAATCTATGGTTAGGGTAAGACTTTAAAAATATATATATATATATATATATATAACATGATAAAAGCATTACGAAGTTAATCAATTTAACTACACAAATAAAATTTTTCTTCAGGAAACATCCCTTTTTTAAGGGTAAAAGACAGTTCACTGGAAAGGATATTTGTAATACAAATGAGAAATGCTCAGTTTTCTTAATGGATATCAGGAGCTTTTCAATAAAGAAAAGATCAGTAACTCAACAGAGAAGTGAGGATAGGATATCAACAGACTGGTTTCAGAAAAAGAAAAACAAAGGTTTTTAGCCTCACTTAAAATAGAAACGTAAGTTAAATAGGTAGATAGCATTACGTTAGATACTAAGAGTATGAGGAAATCGATGTATGTAAATCACTGATGCTGGGGGATATCTGGGCTTATGTATGGAAATTTTAAAAAATAGAGATTCTTTGCCCTAGCAGATCTACTACTAGAAATTTATCTGACAGGTGTACACATTTGCCCATACATGATGCTTGTTTTAGAAAAAGTTGGGCATGATTAAAATGTTTATCAGTGGAAGACTAGCTGTGGTTCCATTCATACAATGGAATGTATGCACTTGTAAAGGAAGAGGTCTTAAATGTGCTGATGAGAAAATCTTCAAAATATATGAGTGAACGAAGGTACAGCATTGTGTTAGTGTTTGTTTGAAAAGTTTGTACACACGCTTCTGTTTTTTATATGCAGTGACCGCCTCTCAAATGATGTACATGAAAACCGAAAACAGCACCTGCAAGAAAGTCAGAAAGGTGGTTGGGATGTGGGGTGGGAAGAAGGCAGACTTCACACTTTGTGCTGTTTCATACCTTTTAGATTTTGTACCATGTTTCAGATATTGCCTCTTAAAAAGCTAACTGCCTTGAAAAGGGTAATAGAGATAAGTAAGTAGAAAAACCAAGATAAAAACTAAAAAAAAAAAAAAACAGAAAAACCAAAAACACCCCCCAAAACCCAACAACAACCTAGAATTTCAGCTCAGGTTTTAGATCACCAAGGTTTAACAATGAAGCGGGGACAAATGACAGAATTCTGAGCTAGAGAGAGAACGTAGTCCTGTACGGTTTCATAGATGTGAAGAAAATAAAACGAATGGGCATGAATCAGGATGAAGTCTTCAACTGAGTTACAAAATAAAAAGTTTCCCAATAGACTGTTTCCAGGAAATATTTGTATAAATGAAAATTTAAGGGGTTTTAGAGACAAGAATAATTTTTATTGAGCCATGTATTTTGTGTTAGCCACTGTCTGATATATATTGACCTGTTAACACTTAGAGACCATTTGTGGAATGGCTGTCATTCCTACCATTTGCAACAAGGACAGTTAATGGTCTGAGAGGTTGAGTTGTCTGATAACTGGTGTGGGTGTGGTAAAGTCAGGAATCAAGCCAGGTCCCGTGTGCCCAGCCTGATTCAAAAGGACCCATTTTTCACCTTTTAGACTTTGTGGTAAGTGGGTAGTTTTTGTCCATCTCGGCCTCTTTTTTTTTTTTTTTTTTTTTTGATCTATCTTGCTTAGAAGCTTAGGGCATTTCTATCACGATACAAAATGGCACTTTTTACACATCTGCAGCCTAATAATTGGTACTCATTTTGAAGACCCTGAAGCACCTTGCTGGATCTAAAAGCAACTTCTTAGTTACCAAGGAAACAGTAGATTTAGCCTAGTGCTCAGTCTAGTTTCTTTTAAGTGTAGTTGAGATCTTTAAAAATTGGTTGAGTCTGTTTAGCTTGTATGATAATTATTAACCAGGATATTTGATGAAGTAGACACTCCTATATGCCAGCTAGTAATAGTCTACACTTAGAGCAAACGGAAGACATCAGGAAAAATTCTGCAGGAAAAGATTATAGAATGAAATGATACATATCCTATGGCATATATCCTCTGGAAGAAGAAAAAAAAAATTGTGTCCAAGAGTAGACATTAATAGAAGTTGAAGAACGTGCTCATATTCTCTGTGATTTAAAAAAGAGAGAAATTGAACCCAGCCATTGAAAAATGACAGGTGTATTAGCTTTCTAGGGCTGCAGTAACAAATTATCACAAACTTGGTGGCTTAAAACAACAGAAATTTATCCTCTTACATTTCTGGAGGCAAGAAGTCCAAACTATAGATGTTCGGCGGCATTGGTTTCTTCCGAAGGCTCTGAAGGAGAATCTGTTCTGTGCTCCTCTCCTAGCTTCTGGTGAAGTTCCTTGGCTTATAGATACATCACTCCAATCTCTGCCTTCATCTTCACGTGGTGTTGCCTCATGTCTCTGTGTTTCCTCCTTTTCTGTTTCCTACAAGGACACTTGTCATTGGGTTTAGGGCCCATCCATTGCAAGGATGGTCTCATCTCGAGATCCTCAACCTTAGTAACATTTGCAAAGACCTTTATGCCAAATAAGGTCACATTCTGAGGTTCCAGAGTTTAGGGCATGGTCATATCTTTTTGGGGGGCCACAGTTCAACCCACGACAAGTTGAATCACAAAAGATGGATGGTCATTGATCTTTTTTTCAGATAAACTTTTTTGGGAGATAATTGTAGATTCACATACAGTTGTAAGAAATAAAGCAGAGAGATCCCATGTACCCTTTACTCAGTTTACCCAGTGGTAATATCTTACAGGGCACTGGCCTCAATAAAGTGAAGATATAGCACATTTCATCACCACAGGATCCCTCCTTCATGTTGCCCTTTATTAGCCACCCCTGCCTTCTTCCACCACTGCGATCCCCCATCGTCCCTCATCTCTGTCAACCTCTTCTGCATTTCCATCATTTTGTCATTGCTAGGTTACATAAATGGAATCATACATTACCCCCACCCCCCCACCCCGCGCGCCTTTAGCATAACTCTCTGGAGATTCCTGCAGGTAGGTTAGGAGTTCATTCGTTTTCATTGCTCACTGGTGCTCCATGATGTGTGTCACCAGTTTGTTTAAGCATTCACCCACTGGAGAACTTCTGGGTGATTTCCAGTTTTTGCCTATTATGACTAAAGCTTCTGTGAACATATGGGTACAAGCCTCTGTGTGAACATGTTTTCATTTCTCTGGGCTATATAAATGCCCAGGAAGGAGTACAATTGCAGGATCATATCGTAGTTGCGTGTTTAGTTTTGAAAGTGCCGAATTGTTTTCCTGAGGATGTGAGCCATTTACATGTCTCCCAGCAGTGTATGAGTGATAGCTTTCCTTCCCGTCACCAACATTTGGTGTGGTCACTATTTTTTATTTTAGCTGTGCTGTAGGTATGTAGTGAAATGTCATCCTGGTTTAAATTTACATTTCCCTAACGGCTAAATGATATTGATCATCTTTTCATGTGCGTATTTGCCATCTCTATACCCTCTTGGGTGAAATGCTCCTTCACGTCTTTTGCCTATGTTCTAGTAGGAGTGTTTGTATTTTACTGTTGAATTTTGAGAATTTTTTATATAAGATACTTCGTTTGACATGTGCTTTGGGAGTATTTTCTCCCAGTCTGTAGCTTGTCTTTTCATCCTCTTAAGAGAGGTTTCACAGAGCAAGGTTTACTTTTGACAAAATTCAGTTTATCAGCTTTCCCTTTTATGGGTCATGCTTATGGTGTCAAGTCTAAGAAATCTTTGCCAAGCACTAGATCCTGAAGACTTTCTTTTCTTTTTGGCCGCACCACCTGGCTTGCAGGATCTTAGTGCCCCCACCAGAGATGGAACCCGGGCCCTGGCAGTGAAAGCGCCAAGTCTTAACCACTGTACCATCAGGGAATTACCCCTAATAAGTTTTCTGTTTTCCATAAGCCCGTTATCCATTTTGAGTTAATTTGTATATAAGGTATGAGGTTTAGGTCAAGGTTCATTTTTTTTGCCAATGAATGTCCAGTTGGTCCAGCACTATTTCTGGAAAAGACTGTCCTTCCTCTGTCAAGCAGGTGGAGTTATTTATGTGAGTCTAAAACAAAAGTTTGGCCTGTGTCTACTGATAGTTGCTTCAGTTTCACAAATTAATAAAAGAAAATCATTCTCTGCAAAGGATACGTGCTTTAGTGCCTCTTATCTGCCAACAGTAGATTAGCCGTGATGATTTATGATGATTTACATTGTGGTAAACTCACCATACTTTATAGAGTAACATGGTGTGTAGCTTTGGGAATTCTTTTATTTATTTATTTTTGGATTCCAGAGGAGTTTGGGGGGCCAAGGAGGTAGTTGATGAATGGTGAATCCATCAAAATCTGGAAGGGATAACTTGAGGCCATTGAATCTCTTAATAGAGGATTTGAACCCCTTTCTTCAGATGCTGTGAGGAATAAATGGGAAGTTGGGTTTTCAAGGACAGTGAAAGAGACTTTCCAAAAGGACGGGGAAGTGGGTGCGTGGCACACGCTTTAGGTTTCCTCTCCCTGCTGTGCTGCAGTTAGACTCAGGTGCTAGAGGAACCCTGAAGAGAAAATTAAAAAAAAAAAAATCTTTTGACCGCCAGATAGTCTAACTTCTGGTTTTCCACGATTTGGATAAGGATTACTGGAAAGGAAGAGTTAACTCAAATATGCTTTGTACAACAAAGCAGTCTTGTGCTGTTAAGTCCACGTTAAACGTTTACCCGTGTGTGGCCTTCAGTTTGCAAAGATTTAGCCAAGGATCCAACCACACATTGTGCTCGCCTTTTTATCCATTCATTTTTTAAAAACAGGGGGGAGTCAGCTTTCCTTTTTGTGCCTCTCTCCAGAGGGACTTCAAGTCCTGGGCCATAATTTCTGTAATAGGCATATTATCCTTGCTTCGTAAGCCAAACTGTACGAAGTGGGTGGGTTTTGGCACCCCTTGTCCAAAGACGTGCTCATCTTTTCCTCGGAGAGGGGGCTCGGTTGGCTGAGTCTTACCATCTCAGCTTGCCTCCTGCCCCTCAAGTAAAAGGGGAAGAAAAGAGATCCAGCCTCACTTGCACCCATGAGGCAGTGAGAATTGACCCTCCGGCATGCCTCCTCTTGCTTCTGCCTCTTGCAGAGGGCTTCATAAGGAGCACATTCATCAAAGCTAGCAATAAGCCTAGGTGCATTCCATTTTTTTAGGAGTGAGGAGAGCGGTGGTGGTGCCTTTTGTGTTTGTCCTGTGGGGAGTACAAAGAAGTGTCCACAGATTCCATATTCAGGCTCAGAATCAGCAAGAGGGGCTGAAATCAATCACTGTTTTTATACTGAATAATTGTAACCCGGTGGTGAGGCCCGCATCACCCCTTGAGCACAAGCACAGTCCTATCTTGCTGGATGTTTTGCCTGAGTGTGGTGGCAGGTGTTAACCAGGCTGTGGCTGAGACTGGAACTCGGCTTCACATAAGGAGCATGGGCACCCCCCCCCCATTTTTTAACTGAAGTATAGTTATTTTACAGTGTTGTGTTAGTTTCAAGTATACAGCAAAGTAGGGGGATCAGAAGTGACTTGTGTTGCTCTTTTCCTAGTAAAATATTTCTCAGGAAAACTAACTTCTAAGGAAGTCCAGCAAGCCTGTGCTTTGGAGCCCAAGGGGAGGAAATTACAGAGCTGTGCTGAGAGTGTTCTGTTCCTGGCAGCTCCTGTATTATTTGTTGTGGGTCACTGTGTTGTAGGGTCACTGTGGCTCTCGGGAAGAGAATAGGTTTCTGTCCCCTTCTGATGCAGTGGCAAGGCAGGCAGTGTGTGTGGTTGTTAAGAGCCGGCGTCCTGAAGCCAGCCTGCCTGGTTGTGAAGACCGGCGCAGCTGCTCTCTCGCTGTGTGATCTTGGGCCAAGTCACTTAATCTACCTCTGTAGCTCCATTTCCTGTATGTAAGATGGGCACAGTAAGACCACGCACCTCACAGAGTTGATTTGAGGAGTAAATAACATAGTAAATGTGAAGTCCTTAGAACAGTTCCTGGCGTCTGTGTGTTAGCTATTGTTCATCATTCCTCGGTTGATTCTAAACAAGTTTAATTTCATGAGCGAGTGTTCTTTGAGGGCGTTTCTCTGCAGGGGCTCGTGACTCCAAAGAGAACAGAGCCAACTAGGTAATTTTACAAACCCAGAAGTGAATTATTTTAAATGTCTTTGCTAGGAATAGAGCTTAGATGGACAGTTCACTGAAAAGTCCTGGGAATATGTTTAATGTTGGTGACTGTTGATCAACTAGAATTTTTCTCAGCTGCAGGCTCATACCTGGGATTTTCTAGGCTGGACTACCTTTGCAGTACCAACACGGATCAGGAATTAAAACTGTGCTCTGTGATGACCTAGATGGGTGCGATGTGGCGGGGGAAGGAGGTCCAAGAGGGAGACGATATATGTATACATATAGCTGATTCATTTCGTTGTACAGCAGAAACTAATACAACATCGTAAAGCAATTATACTCCAATTTAAACACACACACACACACACACATACAACTGAGAGCTTCCATTGTGGGGCGTTTTCATCTAGTGCTGTTTATAATCTGGTTTCCCCCTCCCAGCTGTAGCTTCCTCTATGGAGTGCTTGGCTTGCAGCACAAGTAATGTGCTAAAAGATGGGGAGGATGTTTAACTCCACTCTGACACATCAAGGTAAATACAGAGAGAGAGGCTGGCAGGTGGCACAGAGGTACCCAGTGGTCTGGGGACATTGGCCCAGGCAAAATGTTCCTCACCTCACCTTTTAAAACTCAAAGAAATTGCTCCGGTGAGGGGATGCTTGTGGCGCCTGTGATGAATAAGGCAGCCTCTTGGCCCAGGACAGGAGAATTATTGCAGCTTTCAACAGGACATTTACACTAAGGTATACTGGGTATGTGGGTGTTGACGTTAGGATTATTTAAGTTGAAAGAGACAGAAAACTTCAAACAACAGGGTTTAAACAAGATAATTTACCTCATTCCTATCTTAGTTCTATGATGCTTTGAGTCTGTGGCTCCTTTATTTAGCGGCTTCACTACCCTTAGTTAGCATGATATCAATCCTACAGTGTGGCTGCCTGAGCTCCAGCCATCAAGTTTTCATTCCAGCCAACAGGAGAGAGTCAAAAGGGGACCCTTATTCTTTTAGGAGATTCTAGAAGCTTCCATTTCACAATTGGTCTAATTGGTCAGAACTTAGTACAATCACAAGCTGTAAGGGAGGCTGGGAAATGTAGTCATGTGCGCAGCTAAAACTCGGAGGCTGAGATTTGGGTACACAGCTAGTTGTCTCTACCTGAGTATGTGATATGCTTTAGGATGGAATCGAGGCTGATGCTAAGGATGAGCAGGACAGACTATATTTTTGAAATTCCAGGTCTGAAGGAAAAAGAAAACTGTTGGGCCATCAATTCAGACATTTCCTGTGGTCATCCATTTAACCACATTTGAGTGAGCCCCCCAGGTGCCAAGCCTGCCAGGCCCTGGGAAGAAAAGCTGAGCTGAGTCATAACTGGTTCCTGTGTTCCAGGAACTCTTAGTTATTGTAAGGTAGCTATGCTCACCAACGCCTGTTAGTGATTGGATTGATCTGTGGCTACCTCTTGATGTCTAAGACCTTTTTTATCACATAACAACTTAGTGAGTTTCTGATTTAGATCTTACTTATTTGTGTGTGTGTGTGTATGTGGTGGTGGTATTGTAGTTGTAGCTAGGAGAACCTGTTTAGCAGTGCATGGGTTCTGGGGTCATCTATGGACCCAAGGCTGGTTGGCCTTAGAGATATTCCCGGGGAAGCATTGAGTGACACCTCCCTATTGCTTCCATATAGTTGGCTTGACCGGGAATTGAGTCAGCAGATTTGAGCTCTCTTCTGTCTCAGGGCAAATTACTGGGGCTTTGGTTTTCTCATACTTGTAAATTAGAGTTTCTGAGCTGCATGGGGAGCAACCCCAGCCCCCAAAGGTGTGATGTAATGTCTGGGGGCTGTGCTGAGCACCATATAAGGTAGTGGTGTGTTTCTTTTTTCTTTCTCTCTCTTTTTTTTTAAATTAATTAATTTATTTTGGGCTGTGTTGGGTCTGCGTTGCAGTGTGCAGACTTCTCATTGCGGTGGCTTCTCGTTACAGAGCACGGGCTCTAGGCGCGCAGGCTTCAGTAGTTGTGGCGCACGGGCTTAGTTGCTCCACGGCATGTGGGATCTTCCCGGACCCCAGGGCTTGAACCCATGTCCCCTGCATTGGCAGGCGGATTCTTAACCACTGCGCCACCAGGGAAGTTCCAGTGGTGTGTTTCTTACTCGATGATAGTGACAGGGAAAGCTACTTTTAAGAGTTATCGAGGTGACTTGTACACAGTCCCAGAGTGACGGAGTTAGATGGGGTCTTCCTGCCTGAGGAGGCTAAGCATCTGGCCTTCTTACACTCTTAGCTGCTGGGTGGTGCCTTCAGGGAAGGTGTTAACTGATGCCCACAACCCATTCTGAAGGGTGGGGTGGGGAGGGAGTGATGAGTCAGGTGCCTCACCTGGAGCTGGCTGACTATTTTAAGCTGCGGGCTGTGTGGTTGCTAGGTTTTCCTCCATCTCAGCAGCGCTCCCTCTGATAATGAAGCAGCTCACTCTGAGCAGGACAGACAGCTTGATGCGATTCTTGCATGTTGGGCAGCATAGCCCTCAGCCTGTACTCTTCTGTAAGGTTGCGCATGAGAGATGCCAACCCCGTCCCCTGGGGACACACCCAGCCTGAGGCCCTCTGTAGGGCTGAGCTATGTTGCTCTGAGCTGACCAGCTTGGGCTCCATCCAGGTTATGTGTTGGGGTGGTTGGTGGTTCACCCAACAAAGAGGCCACCAGAGCTCATTTGCTCTGTTTGTTTCGTTTGTTTTCCTCATTTGGCAATATTGGGATTGGACAAGAGGATCTTAAGGAAGATCTTGGAAGACACACACACACTAGAAATGGCACACTAAGATGGTGTCTAGGCTGTCTGAGCCACCTCCTATGTGAGAATCAATTTAGAGAATTGCTGTACTTCCTAAAGCAATGGGAAGTGTCCCCGAGAAGGGAGTCTGCCATATTGGTTAGCACATCTGGTGGACTGGCCTAATTATGAAGTCCAGTGTTGGCATGTTCTCGGAATTACAATGTGGGAAGGAATCTTAAAGTCATTGTGAGTTGTTCTCCATCACTGTAGTTGTTTGTGAGATTTAGTCCTGCAGATTTTTCTTCAGAGAATTTTCTGGGCCCTCCAAATTTCTGGCTCCAAACAGCTGAATTCGTTGAGCATAATCCAAATTTAGGTTCCAGATACCTTGAGTGTGTGTGTGTGTGTGTGTGTGTGTGTGTGTGTGTGTACTTTTAGCTTCTTTTTGATATACAAATCACTTGCCTGCCTTGAGTCACATGAAATTCTATGAAAGTTGACTTTAATGATACAGTGGGACAAAACAGTATTACGTTTCTAACCAGTTCCCTCCCTGCTCTCTGGAAATGGAGTAAATTTATAGAGAGTAGTGGGGCTGATGCCAGAGCTGCTTCAGTTTGGAATTGTGAAAAGAATTGTCCCTTTGCAGTTAGAAGATCTGTGGCTTGAGATTGGGCTCCATGACCTTGAGCAAGCCATTCAGCTTGAATGAAATCTCTAAGCTTCAGTTTTCTCATTAAGGAAAAAAAAAGATAAAATAGTATCTTGTAAAAGAATTGAGATAATATCTTCAAAATGGCACAGGAGTGAAGAAATTGTAAATGACCTTCCCTGAGTCTTCCATATGATTTCTTTTTTTCCTTTTCTAAAGCTAACCTCATTGATCTTAACTTTGTATTCAGACAGCAACCCTAGCTGGCTTGTTGCTGTGTGTCCTGTCCCCCACCCCCTCTTCTTTTAAAATAGTGTAGTAGAAGTGGCAGGGACAGAAGACATTCTGGATACATCGCGCTACATGTGGAGATACGATGCAAAACTGAGTTTATCTCCAGCCCCACGGGTGGTACCAGTTTGCCTGGGAGGTGCAGCTGGAAGGAGGGTGGGCTCTGGGGTTGGACTCCTCGCGTTGGAATCCTGGCTCCACTGCCACTTGACTTGGGCAAGTCACTTCACCTCAGGCTTCACCGTAAGTAGAGTGGGTATAATAATAATGGCCAGCATACAAGGTTGTAATAAGTAAATGGGATGATTTAAAAATGTTGAGCCCAGTATCAGCACATAGCAAGAAACTGCCCCTTAAATGTGGACTCTTCTTATAATAATAATTATTATTTTTAATTGTGGTAAAATATACATAACATAAAATTTACCATCTTAAACCATGTTTAAGTGTACGTTTCAGTAGTGTTAAGTATATTCACATTGTTGGACACCCAATCTCCAGAACTTTTTCATCAGGTAACACTGAAACTATATCCGTAACACGGCTCCCCACTACCCTGCCTCCCCCAGCCCCTGGCAACCTCCATTCTACCTTCTGTTTCTATGAGTTTGACTACTCTACATACCTCCTGAGTGGGATCATATGGTACTTGTGGTTTTGTGACTATAATTATTTAATAAGTCTTAGCTCACCACAGCAATTGTGCTCTCTCCCATTTTTAGCATTCTACAAGCTCAGGATTGCCTGCCTTCTCCTCAAACCCTAGTCATTAGTGACTTACTTCCTTTCTTGAGGGAACAAGACACCTTGCACCTCCATTTCATCCTTTTGAAAAGGGTAGGGTTAGAGAAAAGGGAAATTAAAGTGAAGGAGACATAAAAGGAGGGCCTTCAGTAAGGAAAAAACCATTCACTCATTGCAGACGTCCTCCGTAGGACTTCTTCCTTCTGATTGTGTGAAGATTCAAACCTAAGCACCAGTAGAGGCAATGAACCCCTCCCCAAGTATCTGTCGCCCCGATTTAACAGTTTTAACAAGTTCCAGAAAGAAGAAAATACTAGAAAAATCTAAATTAACCTAGAGGCAAGTGTTTGTTTGTTCATGCAGTGGTGTTTATCTCCTGAGTGATAAAAGGGTTTCTTCGGCTTGGAACTTCTGACTACCTTTTTTTTTTTTTTTCTTTTCTTTTGAAGCATAGTTGACTTACAGTGTCGTGTTAGTTCCAGGTGTGCAGCAAAGTGATTCACTTATACATATATCTATATCTATTTTTCAGATTCTTTTCCATTATAGGTATTACAAGATATTGAATATATATAGTTGCTTGTGCTATACAGTAAATCCTTGTCATTTGTCTATTTTATATGTAGTAGTGTATATATGTAAACCCCAAATTTATCCCACCCCCCACTTCTGACTACTTTTTTTAAAAAATAAATTTATTTATTTTATTTATATTTGTTTTGGGCTGCATTGGGTCTTTGTTGTTGCGCGTAGGCTTTCTCTAGTTGTGGCGAGTGGGAACTACTCTTCATTGTGCATGCGGGCTTCTCATTGTGGTGGCTTTTCTTGTTGCAGAGCATGGGCTTTAGGCACACGGGCTTCAGTAGTTGTGGCATGCGGGCTCAGTAGTTGTGGCTCGCAGGTTCTAGAGCGCAGGCTCAGTAGTTGTGGCTCATGGGCTTAGTTGCTCCACGGCATGTGGGATCTTCCCGGACCAGGGATCAAACCCGTGTCCCCTGCATTGGCAGGCGGATTCTTAACCACTGCACCACGAGGGAAGTCCCTGACTACTTTTAAGTTGAAGAGGAAAGGAACCAGGATTGTATGACTGTAGCCAAGTCCTTTAATTTGGTGTCCACATCTGTGAAGGGTAACACTTGTGACTTCTGGGGGTAGCTGTAACGGAGCACTTGGCCTAGGGCCTGACACCTAACCAATAATCAGTTAAAATGTTAGCAGTTGGTGGTGGTGGTATGTTTGTGGAAAGAACGATCACCAGCTCAGTCCTTGAAAACATAGAGCTGAGACAAGCAGCTGTGGACCAACAAAACAGCCATCTTTACCCTCTTTTTGTTTGTTTGTTTGCTTTGTTTTGGCCACGCCACGTGGCTTTCAGGATCTTAGTTCCCCGACCAGGGATCGAACCCAGGCCCCGGCAGTGAAAGCGCTGAGTCCTAACTACTGGACCACCAGGAAATTCCCCAGCCATCCTTACTCTGGTTAAAGAGGGTGATGAGCACTAACGTTCTAGAATTGTACCTATTGTATGTTCATTAACCAATTTTATTGGCCATTGGATAGGTTCTGTCCTAGGTTGTGCCTGGGTTAAGGGAAATGATGGTTTATCTGTGAAATTAAGTAGTGTAACTTCCTTATATGCTTTTCTGGCAGTGGTGGGATTACTATTCTTCTTAAAAAAACACACATTTAATGTGTTTTAGCTACAAATAAAAAAATACCATTATTTGAATAACCTGATAGATTATATATATCTGGCTTCATGAATCACTCTTTTCATTTTTGTTCTTTGGACTTCTGGAAGGAGTTCTATCTACTAGTGAAGGCTGCAGGTATAAAAGTTGCCCTCTCATAGCCTTGAGCTAGGAAAAGGAAATTATGGGCCTATACATGTTTAAAAACTTAAAGAGGTTTTGATTGCATAGAACCTTTGATTCTGTTGTAGCATTTTCATTTTTGAATGTAGTTTAAGTCATGTGCAAGCTTTATACCTTCCTGTGATTCCTTTTTTTTCTTTCTTTTGGCACATCTGTAGTTCCAAAAATCCTAAGTAGTTTTAAATGCTTTTTTGTGTGTTAATATGCAAAAGTGTCATAAAAGTAAAATAATTTTCTAATAATTAACAGTTGAGTCAAAATATTTTTCCCCGGTCTTCCCTGATGGCGCAGTGGTTGAGAGTCTGCCTGCCGATGCAGGGGACACGGGTTCGTGCCCCGGTCCGGGAAGATCCCACATGCCACGGAGCAGCTAGGCCCGTGAGCCATGGCCGCTGAGCCTGCGCGTCCGGAGCCTGTGCTCCACAACGGGAGAGGCCACAACAGTGAGAGGCCCGCGTACCGCAAAAAAAAAAAAAAAAAAAAAAAAAAATTCCCCCACAGATCCTTATAATATGGCAGTGTGTTTCACCACGTGTACAACAGGACATATTGTGCAAAATAGTTCTTTTTTTTAACAACTTTATTGGAGTATAATTCAAAATAGTTTTAGTTTGCACTGGCTAGTACAACAGGAATGACCAGTTTTCCTTATGCTTGGACAAATCAAATACATTCTTCATAAGAACTTTTAAAAGTTTCCTGGTTTTTCCCTGTAAAATCAGTTGGTAAAATAAGTTCAATAGTAAGACTTCTAAGGCTGAGCCCAAGAAACCTCTAACTGCTCATTGTTTCATCGCTTGTAATTAGGTCAACCAGTTCCATAGGGGGCTTGAGTTACAGCTTCTAGAGGTTTTGTAATGTAGACATTCTTATTTTTCAATTAATCTTTGGATCAAATGAAAAAAAAAGAAAAGAGTTATTTGGTAAATACAATCTTTCACTATCTCATTCTTTGGAATGCGCTTGCTTTTATACTTTTCCTTTTACAAAGAGCGTATGTTATTGGAGAGAAAAGGAGTCAGATATGTGTATCACTAGCAACACAATGAAGCATGTAGGTTTGAGTTCATCTGGAACTGGCGTCCCTAGTCTTAGTTGGGATACCCCTAGGTTGTTTCAGGTATTGGTGATGTTTATGTCTCCAGCTCTAAAAGCGGGGGCACACATCTGTGACAAGGCTGTCTGGGGTACTATGAGGGCGATGATGTCCACGGCTCTGGACCAGAGCAAAAGAAACCAACAGAAGTAGGATGGAAACCATGACCTTGGCCTTACTGCCAACCAGCCAGGCTCTCTGCTATGAGATTCCTTTGACATAAAGAGATGTGTAGGGGCTGTGAGATGTCTAGCAAATGCCCAGGCACTTCATGACCCAGAGGCCCTTGGGCCCATCAGCACAGCCTCAATGTGCCCTTTCCCCACTTTCTGCTGTCTTTTTTGTGTATCTATACCAGGGTGCAAGCAACGAAGAATAAAATAGTGTCACCTTTTATTAGTAGCTTTGGGGAAGGCTTTATGGAAGAGGAGTTAGAGATTACGGCCCTCCTTCCCCTGCCTTCACTGTGGATACCTGAGTGTAGTAAATTGTGTTAAGGAAAGGGAGGAAGAGACTTTTGGGGCCCCCGACTTCCTTCTCAGCGGACGTTTCCTCCCTTCCCCTAATGCATCATCCAAGATATGGTAGCCTTTGGGTTCTTCTTTCCAAAGGCCCCCTTGCTCAGGGCGCACACATCAGCTCAGTGACTGGACCTCCCTTATTCCGTGGTGTTCCCTTCTTTCCTTACAGTCTTCCGTTTGTGCTAAGATTGTGCAGCTCCTGGGACAGAATGAGGTGGATTATCGCCAGAAGCAGGTGGTCATCCTGAGCCAGGATAGCTTCTACCGTGTCCTCACTTCAGAGCAGAAGGCCAAAGCCTTGAAGGGCCAGTTCAATTTTGATCACCCGGGTGAGTCGGGGCATTGAAGGGACGTGTGGGGGGGATCGGTTGAAGAAGTTACTTAACCTCTCTGTTTCCCATCCATAAAATGGAGGACTGTTAGGTACCTTGCGGGGTTGCGGTGGGGCTTATAGGAAAGAAGCGCTTTGCAACGCATCCTCTGGTGCTTGGCGCCTTAAAAACTGATCGAATCTGTGTCTGAACAAGGGCGACTCTTGGAGAAGCCTATTCCTCAGGGTGGGCCAGACACAGGCTAGCGCACACACAGCTGGTTCTCCCGCCTCCTGCTCTGCAGCAGCCTGTGTCACACCCTCCCGCCAGCACCCAGCACGTGCGTGTACATGGCTCGTGTGTTAAACTCACCGACTGGCAGAGAGTGGGGTGGAGGGTCCAGGATGGCTGCCTGAATGTCTTTGGCCCTGACAGTCCCAGATGAGCACACTGCCCCTTCAGCTGGTTTGGAGTTCTTATAACTGTGAGAGTCAAAACTTGGTGTGATGCCTGCTGCAGTGCCCTAGTTGTGAGTATGCTTTCCAGGTTATCATATGCTGCCGGATTTAGAGGGAGGACAGAGATGTCTGAGGCCAGAGACGGAATGGCAAGCCAAAAAAAAAAAGAATCCACTTTTCAGAACTCATTTATACACTTTGGTTTGAGATGCAGGGAATTGGCATTCTGCTTTAGGTAGAAATCTGGCTTTTTTGTGGGTGTGATACACGTATGTGAAATAATAGGTTTCTAGGGATGCCCTGTTCATCACTATAGGAGAAATCATTTTACAATTAAGAAACATCTTAATAGTTTGATTTCCTTCAGATGCCTTTGACAATGAACTCATCTTCAAGACACTCAAAGAAATCACCGAAGGGAAAACAGTCCAGATTCCTGTGTATGACTTTGTCTCCCATTCCCGGTAAGTGAGCTGCTCTGGGCTGGGGATTGTTACCTGTTGCTCCCCAGAGGGTCCCCAGAAGTTCCAGGCTTCTTCACGCCCCCGCCCCCATGTGTCTGGTGCCCAGTACAGCCTGTCAGTGACAGGGCGGTGGCGTCAGCATACCTGTAGGTGCACGGGGTCAGGAATTCATCCAGGTGCTTCCTGGAACAGTCCCATCGTGATCATCATGCTTTGTTAACTCTGAAGGGTTAGATTTGTGAATTTGGACTCAGGTGAGGGACTGCACATTCGTCCTCATCCACATGCCCAAGCTGTTGTTCCTGGAACAAATGCAAGGGGGTGTGGTAGAGGAAAAACAGGAAGAAGAAGAAAAGAAGCTGTTCTTTCTGCTCTCCTGGATTACTTGGGATCGAGCTGTGTGGGGAGGTGTGAGGGCACTGGGGTCACCAAAGACTAGACCCACCAGAGAGCTTCTCAATCACGTCAGACCTGTCCTTTCCATTTGTCGATTCTCATGCTCCTAATAGAATAGCAGAGTGGCTTGACCTCCATCACAGCCTCCTTCCCTCTTGAGTGGTGGGAAGGGGCTTCTGGAGGACTTCCCTCCTGCTAGCCAGACCCCAAGCTCTTACAGAGCTACACAGAGCTCTTTGCTCACTTTGTCTCCTTCGGGGGACCTCCCAGGCACATTCGACACTCGTAAATGTTGTGTCACATCACGTGTAGCTCCTTAGTAGTGGCTCAGTAAGTGTTGTTTTCAGCTCTGGGATCTTTTGAAAGTTTCTCTCTCCCACTTTTCATTTTCCTTCTTGGTTTCTTTATCCCACTCTACCTTGAGTTGATTTTTTAAAAATGGGAAATTAGATTTCATACCAAATATTTCTATAATTAAAAACAAATGTTTCTATCATTAAAATGTTTCTACTACCAAATGTTTACTACCAAATGTTTCTATCATTAAAAGCCCAATCTTCATCTCCCTGTGTGTTCCTTTAGGACACATCTCAGCCTTTAATGCAGTTAGCTCACATGTTCTGTGCTCTTCTCATGAACTTTCTCAGAACTTGAGGGTGTGGCAAAGATTGGGTTGGAGGAGGAGGAAAGTGCACATTGTGATGGAAAGCCGGGCTGCTTTGGTTCTCACCTTCATCCCTCACCAGTAGGTCTTGAAGTACTTCCTACTATGGACCCGATTCTGCTGTGCAGGACATTCAGAGAACAAGATATGCCTCCTATATCAAACCTCTCCAGGCTATGCAGGAATAAAGGGGCGCTTAGAATAGGGAACTGGAGCTAACATGAATAACGAGGGGGCTGGGAGAGCAAAGATCTGGGAGGCCGCAGCCGGAGAATCAGAGAAATTCGTCCCCAATGATGGCAGCCTGAGCTGCCATCTGGAGAAGATGCTAGGTTCATGCAAAGTCCAAGAATCCGCTGCATCCATCCGGGCCCACAGCCTCTGAATGGGAACTTATGGAGTGTCTGCAGTTTCCTTGTCTAGCTATTATGGTCTCCTAAAAATTACAGCTTTTGTTTCACTTTCATCTTCTTTTTTAATTTAATTTTAAACCTTTATTTTATTCAAGTATAGTTGATTTACAGTGTTGTGGTAATCACTTTCATCTTCTGAGTTTCCCATTGGTAAAGTAGCTGGGACCATGTAGGGAAAGGGATTCTGGGAATTGTAGTTTCTAGCCTTGGGGGAGTGGTGGTGATGTCAAGTTGACAAGAGACAGTCTAGCCCACCACCTCTCAGGTCCTGGGCAGGGTACTGCTACAGAATTACAGTGCAGCCTGACGACTGAGGCAGGGGGATGTGGAGCAGTAGGAGGGAGGAAGGGCTGGAGTATTTAGTGCAGGTTGTGTAAAGGAGATGATATTTAAGCTGTGCATTGGAAAGCATGAGAAGCTGTTGGGAAAGGGATTTCCAAGGTGATGGGTAGGTAGGCATTTCAGGGGCCAGCTTGGTGGGGGATTGCAGTAGGTTAGGTGTGGAGGGATGGGGGTCAGTGTGTGGGAGGAGCGGCGGGAGGTGGGGAGGCTGGGAGGCAGGCAGGCCTCAGATCAGGAAGGACCATGGATGGACCCCAGGGCCAGAGGATAAACGTGTTGGCAGTAGGGAGCCATAGATGGCAGTTATGTAGGAATGGAGAGGTCAGTCTTGTGGCAGGAACGAGGATTCACAATGCTGTTTAGGAAGCCGTTGGAGTGGCCCAGGTGAGAGACTGATACAGGCCCAATGGAAGGGAGTGCAGTGAGGGCAGTTGGCAGGAGTCAGGGCCTGACCAGTGTAGTTGGGGGGCAGGGAGTGAAGATGAGTACCTTGTGCAGCACGAGCTCCATCAAGTTCACGTATTAACAAAAAAAAAACCCTGCAGAGTTGCCCGTCCAGATGTGTTTGACTTTTTTCTCCAGATTCCCCTCTCATACCTTTTATTTTAAAATCCTGTTCTTTAGTGGCCCAGAGCCCATCTCTTGCATGAAGCTTTGTGACCACCTAAGACCACAGCAGTCCCCCCCAACTCTTAAGAGCCACTTGTGAGGGACCCAGCTGTCCAGGGTTAACTGATCCCATCCCAGCCATGGGTCTTTCTTGGTGACCACAAACAAATGTTGGGCTACAACTGAGAAGTCACCTATTCTCTGTAAATACCTTTCTCTGATCTTCCCCTTCTTTATCGTAAGGAATGATTGTCAAATGATTGGGCTAGGCTGGGCTAGGTAATCCCAAATTTGGTAATCCCAAATGCTCTAATACTCCAGGTTTATGTGAACCTCCCAGCCCATCTCTAAACTCCTAAACAGAATATTGCACCATAGGTTCCTGGTGCATCCTGGGCTAGTAGGTGCTCAATAAATGTTGTTTTTAGCTCTAGGCTATTTGTAAATGTTCTCCCACCTAGACCTACATGTGGACTTGGGGAGTGATTGATTTCAACTTTTGGGGGCACCACCCACAGAGCAGGCAGTTTGGTTCTCCTTACTGTCCCAGGATTGAAGAGGCATGACTGTTGAGTTGGAAAACCACCTGTTCCTTTTTAGTGTTTATCAGTTAGGCAAGCTGATCAGCACTGCCAGACAGTGTCAGTCTGGGTAAATTAGCACGGTCATTGCACTCACTCTGTGTATTCCAGATGGAACCCTAGGAATCCCACACACGTTTTGTTTCACGGCAGAGCCTTTCTGCCCTCTTCTTGGCCCAGGGCAGCTGCCTAGAGTGACTCATTATTTCACTCACTCATTGATCCTTTTTTCTATCCGTCTTGCTTCTGAACTCTGCCCAGTTTGGTTCCTTATCCTAAACCACAATGAGCACCCTGTTTTCCAGTACCTGACATTCTTCTAGGGTTGGCATGTCTCAACCCTGGCTGCACAGTAGACATACCTGGGAGCTTTTTTAAAAAAGGGCTGAAATCTTGTCATTTGCGACAACGTGGGTGGACTTAGAGGGTATTATGCTAAGTGAAATCAGTCAGACAGAGAAAGACAAATACTGTATGATTTCATGTATTATGTGGAATCTAAAACCAAATGAACAAACAAGAAAACAGAAACAGCGTCATAGATACAGAGAACAAACGGGTGGTTGCCAGAGGGGAAGGGGGGGGTAAGGGAAGAAGAAATGGTGAGGGAGATTAGGAGGTACAGACTTCCAGCTACGAAATAAATGAATCACAGGTATGAAGTGTACGGTGTGGGGAATATACTCAATAATAATAATGTAATATCTTTGTGTGGTGACAGATGACAACTAGACTTAGCATGGTAATGATTTGGAAATGTATAGAAATATGAAATCACTGTGTTGTGTACCAGCAACTAACGTAGTATTGTATGTCAATTATACTTCAAAAAACAAATTCATAGAAAAAGAGATCAAACTTATTGATACCAGTGTGGGGAGTTTGAGGAGGTGGGGAAATGGGGAGATGGGCTTGCAGGGGGAGGGAGAACTAGATAATCAAAAGGTACATACTCTAGTTATAAGATAAATAAGTACTAGGGATGTAACGTACAACATGATAAAGATAATCACTGTTGTACGTTATATATGAAAGTTAAGAGACTAAATCCTGAGTTCCTTCACAAAAAAGTTTTCTATTTCTTTAATATTTCTTTTAATGTTTCTTTAAATATTTCATTTATATGAGATGACAGATGTTCACTGAACATTATTACCATTATTGTGGTAATCATTTCATGATGTATGTAAGTCAAATCATTATGTTATACACCTTAAACTTACACAGTGCTTTATGTCAATTATATCTCAATGAAACTGGGAGAAGAAAATGTAAATTTTTAAAAAAAAGAAAAAATTAAAAATAATGTATCAAATATGGAAAAAGAACAAACATTGCTTCTAGAAACGGAAAACACAACGGCACATTTTTAAAACTCAGTAGACGTATTTAGCAGCAAAATGGACCTAAAAAAACCCAATTCAAACACTAGGGGATTGATCTGAAGAAATCATTCATTAATGCATTAAGGAAAGAAGAAGACAGAAAAAAACCAGAAAAGAGATTAAGAGACATAAAAGACAGTGAAAAGACCTGAAAAGTATTTAATCAGGAGGAAAGGAAAGAGAATAAAGGCAATATCTGAAGAGACAGTAGCTTAATTTTCCCCAGAACTAATGAAACTCACTAAATCCATAGATTCAAGAAACGCAACAAATTCCCAAGCAGGATAAATAAAAATAAATACACAAGTGAGTTCTACTCTTTGGAATTGGTTAATATTCCATTGTGACCTAACAGTTAATTTTTGTGCCTGCTGCAGTTGTATTTCAAAGTTTTGTACAAAGTTGTGTGCACGCACAAACACATACATGATTGCTAATTGTGTTATTCATACTTTCCATTTCCTTCTTTATTGCTATTTCATCTGTCAGTCTCTAAAATACAGAAGTTAGGCGTCTCTCCAATACCAACGTGGATGCAGTTTCTCCTGGTATTTTTATCCGCTCAATATACTTCGAACCTCTGCTGTTAAGTAAATAAAGTTTCATGACTTAAAAAAAAAAAGAAAAGAAAAGAAGTACCTGGGGAGCTTTTAAAAAATATCGATGCTCTAGCTCCACCCCAGACTAATGAAGTCAGAGCCCCAGGGGAGTCGGGTCCAGGTATAAATATTTTTAAAAGCTCCCCAGATGATTCTGTGTGCATCCAGAGTTAATACCGCCGTCCTAGATGTCTCCTAATTGCACTAACCTGGTGCTTTTCTGCTGTCTTTCATGCTCCATATTCTGCCACCTTGGTAGTTGCTCCAACAATGCTGCCTTAGAATTTAGACAGGAACCCAGGGGACTGAAATAAAGAATCAAAGCATGTTTATGGGAGGGAAGTCCCTACTTAGTGGCCAGCTGCTGCTGACTTCACTGTGTTTGCACAGATAAAACCTATAATCTTAAGGAACTTTTGAAATAACTGTGTGGTTTTCTTCACAAACGTCTGCTAGTTAGGGTGAGTGGTAAACCTTGCAGTGGCGTCATTACTTCCCTTTTCGTGAATTTTGAGGTGAAGTGCAAGGTGGTTTTCCGACAGAAGCGAAAGACAAGATTGCAGTGAAAGTTGAGACAGGGCGGAGCTGGACCCCCAGTTATCCATTTGGTTTCACTTCCCTGGCTTTTGAAAAGTTGTGTTTACAGTAGTATCTGCCTTGGGCTTCCCAATCCTGTGGGGAGATGGATGAGGTAATGTATGTCCCTGCTTTATTTATTTATTTTTATTTATTTATTTATTTTGCGATACGCGGGCCTCTCACTGCCGTGTTCCCTCCCGTTGCGGAGCACAGGCTCCGGACGCGCAGGCTCAGCGGCCATGGCTCACGGGCCCAGCTGCTCCGCGGCATGTGGGATCTTCCTGGACCGGGCCACGAACCCGTGTCCCCTGCATCGGCAGGCAGACTCTCAACCACTGCGCCACCAGGGAAGCCCGTCCCTGCTTTATTGATAAGGAAGACAGTTGTAGGAGCTGGGCAGAGCCAACCCTGGCAGGACTGGGACTCTTTCCTTTCACAGAAATCCTTTCCCCTTCCCACCCTCTTACCTAAAGTTTTCTTTTCCCCTCCCTCCATCTGCCCCTTCCTTCTTCCTCTCATTTGCCTCAGCACTGGGGGAGGGGGTGGACTTGTTGGGAGAAAACTGTGAGTTTCTGTTTTTGAAAGTTCAGAGTGTTAGGTTCCATAAATGCCAGGACTGAGAGCATTCCTGGAGACGCCTTCGGAGGGGGAAAAAAAAAAGTGATCACATCTTCTTTTGTCTGTCTTTATTCTTCATTCAACAGCAGGTTTTTTTTGTTTTTTTGACTGCGCTGTGTGGCATGTGGGATCTTAGTTCCCCACCCAGGGACCGAACCTGCGTGTCCTGCATTGGAAGCGCAGAGTCTTAACCGCTGGACCGCCAGGGAGGTCCCAACAGCAGGTTTTTTATTCCAAGGAGAAGGATGTCTACCCATTTGCTTTATGGCGGAAGCTCAGAAGAACTGGTCACAGGAGACCTTTGCTGCAGCCGTCCTGGCCCTCATTCTTGGGTCTTCCGTGGTGGTCTGAGGGCTCTGTAAGGTTGTGTTAGCTAAACCCTCTCAGTGCCCTTTCAGTCAAGGGGCTAGGACCCCAGACTCCCAGACAGCTTCTCTTGTTTCCTCCTCCCGGGCTCCCCCTACCTGGCTCGGCCCATCATCTGCTCTGTGCTTTGCAGGAAGGAGGAGACGGTTACTGTCTACCCCGCAGATGTGGTGCTCTTCGAAGGGATCCTGGCCTTCTACTCCCAGGAAGTGCGAGACCTGTTCCAGATGAAGCTTTTCGTGGACACAGATGCGGACACCCGGCTCTCCCGCAGAGGTGCGTTCCAAAAGCCTCAGATGGCCCTGTCGGTGGCCTGTGACAGGCCCCTGCCCTCCCCGATTCTGGACCTCATGCCTTCCCCGAGGCAGCCTGCCTCGTGGCTGCATGGCCCAGCCCAACTGAGTCAGTCTAGCCCCAGGGATGTCCTGTTGCCCAAATATTTGGTGACATTTGAGAAGGGATTAGTCACTGTTTCAGATAACGAAAAGCTTGTGAGGTCACAGAGATGACATAAGAAGTTCACGTTTTGGTTTTGCTGGGGAAAAGTTTGGTTAAGTGCTCAGTTCCTTTATGATTTACCCACAGGTGTCATAATCAAGATGGGAACTCACTGTAGGACATCTGGGGGGTGGGCAGGAACACCCTCTGCCTGCAACTCTGGGCAGCTGGTCCCACCTGCCTGCTTCTTTCGCCCTTTGCTTTCCGGAAAGTTCTGTGGAGGTTTGGTCACTCTGTCCACCCAGCTCGGGAGCCAAGTCAGTTGTTCTCTCTGCAGGCCTTCCTTCCACGAGTGCTGAAGACACCAAACTGCTTGCTGGTGGGAGAGTGGAGCCTGTGAATTCCCCTCTGCGGGATGCGAAGCAGAGGGCTTGCTTCTACCAGAGAGCTTGGCAGGCTTTGTGGGGGAAGTGGGTTCTGGACTTGGATGGGGCGGGGTGATGGCCTAGGCAGCCCAGGAAGGCATATACCTCAAACAGAGATACCATGGCTCGTTAGGACTGTCCTGCTGATCTGGACAACAGGTAGGGCTGTCGCCCGTGGGTGGTGTGAGGGGGAATGGAGAGTTGGGGAGAGATGAGAAAGGTTCCTAGCAGAGTTAGAGCTGACCGGACCCCAGCCAAGGCAACGGGGTGTGGGTGACTGAGGAGAGGGATGAAAGCTGACTTAAGGTTTGAGTCCCCATCGTGCGGAAGAGGAGTGACACAGGAAACGCCAGGGTTAGCTCCTAGTCGCAGAGCAAGTCATTGGCAGAGTCAGATTTCATAAGCTGCAGCCCAGAGCCTTCTGACCTCAAAGTCTGTGAAGTTTCCTCTTTTCCGGTTCATGAAACAGATTTTTAGTTTATCCAGTTCAGTACTCTTGTCACAAGAACTATAAGTGGAAATGGCAGCATCTAGAGAAATGACTCCCTGGGTTTTACCCTCCTAAGAAGTAATAGGAGTCACACTCTTTTAAGTCAGGGGAGCTGTACTTCCCCTCCCCGGTGGTGTCGGGCAGTGGGAGTAACCTGATAGAGAAAAGGAGAATTCTAGTCCCAGCAGAGCCCCTTGCTAGCTTTGTGACTTTGGGGCCTCTTGTGACCTCCCAGGCATGGGTTTTTTTAATTTAAATGGGTAATATGAAGGAGACAGACCTGTTTTTTAGGGTTACGCAGGCCAGGTAAGAATTGCATGATCTTTTTTGACAGATAATTGAGGCTTGAGCCTGACAATTGCTTATGCATCTGCCCCAGGGTCTGGTTTATCACCTTCATCCACAAACCCAGGTCCTACCTAGGCTGATCTGCTCGGATGTCCATATTAGCTTGCCAAATTTGGGAGGCATCACTGGGGGGAAAATTGGAGTCAGATGAACTGGACATTATTTAAATCCTGGTTTCACCGTTGAGTAGATGTGTGACCTTGGGCAGATTATGGGGGTTTTTTCGTTTTTTTTTTTACATCTTTATTGGAGTATAATTGCTTTACAATGGTGTGTTAGTTTCTGCTGTATAACAAAGTGAATCAGTTATACATATACATATGTTCCCATATCTCTTCCCCAGATTATGTTTTAATCTCTTTGTACCTTATTTTCCTATTGGTTGATCATGTAAGGATTAGTTAGTACTCCTGGGATAGTTGTGCCGATCAGAGGTAATGCAGGTAAAATGCCTGGTGGTGGCATTAGTCGATAAATATCAATGTGGCAGGTCAGAAACCTGCTTCACCTGAGATGATGATGTTATGTTTTCCAAGTGTTCTCTCAGGACTTGTCAGAACCTCTTGAGTAGTCACGTCCTCAGGAGCTGGTGACACCTGGGCTGGTAGCATCATTAGTCCAGCAGGTGGTACTAAAATCCCAGGGGATGGAGTGATGCCTGAGGGTGGAGCGAGTGCAAGAAATTGCATAGGAAATTAGAACCGCGTTTTGTGGAGGGGCCACATCCTTGGACTCTGATTCATTCAAACAAGTAATCCTAGGGTAGATTAAACAGAAACTTCTCCCTCCTTTTCTTGTGCTGAGATCCTTATGTGAAATGGGGGAGAGACCTGAGGTGATGGTGGCCTTCTCTGGGGATTTCTTAGGGTCAGTTCTCTTCACCCCCTGCCTTCCCTGATGCCCCCGGGGCAGGTCGCTGCCTTCTTTCCGTTCCGCTGTCTTGTCATGTCACCCACTGCTTAGTCACTCTCAGCAAAAGTTGTTTCTACAAATTCACTCTCTGTCCAAATACATGCCTGGCATGTGCTTTGTGGGTAAGGGAGAGGGAGAGAGGGTTAGTCGGGAGCTGTGGGGCAAAAGAACATTCCTGGAGACTTGAGTGAGCGCTACGATTTCACCTGTCTGTGGGTTACATCCTCCTGGGCACATTCCAGGTTGACCCTCATGTGGGAGGGAGGTCTGCATCAAGTCTCATAGCCTTGGAAGGACTTCCTTCCTTCCCAGGGACCCCCTTGTATTCCTAGGGAATTGGTTTCCTCCCAGCAAAGCTTGCCTTTGCCTTCCCTCTCTATATGCATTTAACCAACCCTTGAATTAGGGACAGGGGAGACGAGAGGCGGGGGCCCTGAGACTGCTGACCCCTCGTCTCTCCCGCCGTGGCTCTCTGTGCCCAGTTTACACGGAGTTAGGGCTGCAGTGAGCCTTGGCATAGTCAGTGTGTTCTTTTACTAGAGTAACACGTCTCCTCAACGAATTTTTAAAGTGACTTGACAGCCATGGAGGAATTGTGTTTATTCTGGGTCCTTCTACGTGTGGTTCTCAGCTTTGGCTAATGGGAAGCAGCGTTAGCTGATTTGGAAGGGCTGAGTGGAGGCCAAGCAGGGAAGGGGAGACCTGTCGTTTCCTGCCCTTTACCCTGCAAGGCCCCTCTGAGAGGGCCTGTCTCAGCCCAGCAAATGTGCCAGGGCCAGAGTGATGACAAGGAAGCTGGGTTTAAGTCCCTGGAGTGTCCGGTTTGTGCCAAGACCTTGTTCTGCCTTAGTTGTCGGCTTCGCCCCGTTTCCTGACTGAGGAGGAGGGCGTTTCAGTGCGGTGAACTGGCTGGCCCCGAGCTGTCCTTGGCTTAAGGAGGGGGGCCCGTCTGTTTAAGGTAATAATTCGATGGAAGGCTCTTGGGAGCGGAGGTGGGCGAAGCCTTATGGTTTTGCGTGTTCCCAGCATCTGGGCAACGTGCCGACCCACTGCCATCTCCTTTTCCAGGGTGGAAGCTGGAGGATGCCCCCTGCCTGTCTTCCTGTTTCTCCCTCTCCATCCTGTCTTTCCACGTGTCCGCCCTCCACCTCCTGCACTGCAGCCCCCCCCGGCCCCCCCCACACCTTCCCAGCTGCTCTGAGGGACTCCCACCCCCACTGGGTCCAGCCTGCTCACCTGAGTTCACAGTTCCCATCCTTCCGATACGACAGTCTGCTGTCTCAGGGAGCCATCCCCCTCCCGGAGCTTCCTCAGTTCCTGTTGTCTTCATAGAAATTTAGGCTTATTGAATACACACCATGTGCCAGCCACGGTGCTGAAGCGTTTTATAGATATCTCCCTGTCTTCCTAAGTGACCGCTTTGTGAGAAAGTTGCTATTATGGGCTCTGCTTTACAGTCAAGGAAAATGAGCTCCAAAGATGTTAAGTAACTTGTCTAAGGCCACAGAGGTAGTAGTTAATGGGGTCAGGATTCAAACTGGGTCAGTTTTGTCCCCATCGCTGTAGCTGATGGGGCAAGAAGTGGCTTCGGGCTTCAGCGGTCGCAGGTGTGACTCACCTGCGTCTACTGCTTTCTCCCTGGTACGTTCCTGTCTCCCGTGACATGACAGGTGATGCTCTCGGGTCTGCAAGACACAAGAGAGCTGCAGGCCTGGGCCGAGGGCAGTGGCAGAGCGATGTGAAAGGGGAGTGAGTGTGTGTGTGTGTGTGTGTGTGTGTGTGTGTGTGTGTGTTCTGGGGGAAGGACAGAGGTTCCCACAGTGCTGAAGCTGTCAGCAGTTGTGTGAAATGCACGTCTTGTGAAACAAACCCGGCATCAGGCATTTATTTGCAGGGCTTTTGAGTCAAAGCTGCTTAATAAGTGCGGGCGTGTGTTTGCTTTTTTCCCTCCAGCTCTGACAACCTTTTGGTCTGGCTTCCTTTTCTCTTTGGACCTTATCTGGAGACGTGTGAAGAGCTGGAGGCCGCATGGGCTGTGTGTTTTGGTGAGCTCGGCCCGTTGGCCTGAGTGCCCAAGCTCTTGGAGGCCTGTGGGGCTGAGCCACGTGGCACCTGTTGGAGCTCCTACTTGGCCAAGCGTCCCTGGCAGAGCAGTGGCGGTGGCAGCTGGAGCGGGGCCCTGTGTCCAAATGCCTGAGAAGACCATTTCCTGGCTGGGCTGGGTGCACAGGCGGCAGGGTTTGTGAGGCAAATCCTGACGATTTAGCGACCAACCAACCATTTTATTGCCAGGGCTCATGCGGGGGGAAGACTCCTTGTGATTTGAGGAGCTGGTAGAGAAGTCAATGGTGACAGCAGTATATTTGTTACCCGGGTTTCTGGAATGGGGTCTTCCTGACAGTTTTCTAGCCATCTGATCATGCAGACTTCATGCCAGCCTGGACCAAAACCACAGGCTCTCCCTGTTACCTGCCCTTCCCCACGTGCGTGCGTTCCTGTGCGCATGCCTGCGCGTAAACACAGAATTATTTACAGACGTGGCTTTCCAGAAATTCACTTACAAGGATTCCCTATGTTTGTTCAGAGTTTCATCCCACACTGAAACGATTACCTGAGAAATGATTGAGGGGAGCTGAGAGCCCATTGCAAGTGACTGTAGATGGATTCGATACCCTTTTGGGGTAGGAGGGAAAGAGTTAATAGCCAAGATTGAAAACATTTGTAGGGAGGGGCTGTTTTTGATTATGGGACTCAAACTCACTTGCTGAGTTTGGGAGAAACTCAGGCCCAGGGAGGTTAGTGTACAGTGGCGGAACGAGGATTCTGGACGCTTTTCCGTGTTTTGATGAAAGACTGTATTAAAAGCAGTGTTTGTTGCAAGTCCCCGAATAACAGCACCCCCAGGAGGAAGAAGGTAGAAGATGGTGAGTTTGGGTCCATCTGGACAGCTTCACAGCTCCAGGCCGTGGTTTCTTACACCATGGTTTTCTCATCTTTCACTAAGAGGTCTTCCCTTTGCAGACCTCTGTGCTTGAGGTGGGCAGGAGTGGCTGACCACAGCTGGGCCCTCTGCCCCACTTCTACCCCCTGTAGAGGCTCAAGTGTGGGTGGGAGCCGGGCAGGTGGAGGTGGCACATCAGCAGAGGGTTGCCGCCCTGAACACAGGTAAGTGTAAGGGCACGGGATCAGGGTGGGCAAAGGAGAAGTCTCCGGGCAACCCGCACCCTTTTCCAGGAAGCCCCACCACCTCTCTGGGCCCGGTCCACTTCCTATTATGAGTTTGTCCTGCCTTTTTCTGGGGTTCTCAGTGAAGTTTTATTTGGGTCAAATGTTGCTTGAAACCAGAAGACTATTGGCCTTTCCTGGAAAACCTCTTGCTTTGGAGAGCATAGCTGGATTTGACTGTAGCAAGATGTGAAAATGCAACTTGTTTTTCCCAAAGCGGCTGCTGACTGGCTCTCGGTCAAGTCTCTTAGAATCCGGCTTGTGAATCATCCAGAGTCATTGTGAAGCCTGTGTGATCCTGGTCGGCCTCGTGAAAGGCGGACATGTATTGACTCATGCACTCTTTTCTTGATTCTTGTTTTTCCTTCTCTTCTAGTATTAAGGGACATCAGCGAAAGAGGGAGGGACCTTGAGCAGATTTTATCTCAGTACATTACATTCGTCAAGCCTGCCTTTGAGGAATTCTGCTTGCCAGTGAGTTGTGTTCTTGTTTTTCATTGAATTTAGTCTTTAAAATGTAATCAAACAAATAAAGGTCTGTAAGTTGAGCTCCCTGGCTGGGATTTCACTCATTCCCTCCTCTATCCTCAAGTCCCAAGAAAGGACAGCCTTTGGTGCTTTGTTTCCTATCACTGTGTTCTCCAAGAGCTCTGTCCTGCCACTCTTTTTCTGGGGTACCCCTTCAGGATCCTGCTGTCTGATTCCAGCAAGCTGTACACTTCTTGCTTGGTAGGCTCATGGTGTGAGACCCTTTATCGAGGGTGCATCGGTATCCCAGGATAGACTCAGCCACTTGGGTCTTCAGAAGGTCTGTGATGGTTGGAGTACTGGTGTAGGAGGCCTCAGCTACAAGGTATTCCCTTCTGAATCTCTTCTGCCACTACATCTGAGCCCCGTTTCGAGCTTGTCGTTGGTCCCCGTGTAAGTTCCCATTTGGGAGGTTCGCCATATTGGAACAGGCTTCTGTACTTCTGCCCTAGCACGGGCTCTGTCAGGCCTGCGCACGGCAGCTGGGAACACTCTAGTGAGGTGGCTTTCAGAGAAGGAAGGGTGAGGACGGGGGAATTCTCAGCTTTTAGCGAATCAGCCCTCAGCCTAGGAAACACCCCAGCTTCTTCATGAAAGATCTGCGAACGTTGAGGGAAGACCTCAGGGACATGAGGTTTGGAGTGGTGGGGTTAAGTTCTGAGAGAAAGTGAGAGAGGTTGGGTCTTCGTCTTGTCTTGGGTGATGCCTTCAGGGAGATGAGAGGTGTAGAGTGTGGCCGAGTGTGGGGATTTCTCTGCTTCGCCTAATAATTAACTTCTTTTTTCCTCCCATGGAAAAATATGATCCCAAACCATCTTTCTTTCTTTTTTCATTTTTATTGGAGTATAATTGCCTTACAATGTTGTGTTAGTTTCTGCTGTACAATGAAGTGAATCAGCTATACGTGTACCTATATCCCCTCCCTCTTAGATCCCTGCCATCCCTCCCATCTAGGTCACCACCTAGAGCAGCGAGCTGAGCTCCCTGTGCTATGCAGCAGCTTCCCACTAGCTCTCTATTTTACACATGGTAGTGTATATATGTCAGTCCCAATCTCCCAATTCATCCACCGCACCCTACCCCTGCCCATCCCCCCCACCCCGGGGGGCCTCTTTGTTTCTTTAAGTCTGTTAGTAGGTTTTGCATCAAAACAGACTTGACATTTGTTTCAGCCTGGAACCAGCCAGACTTTGAGTCAGCCTGAGTAACGCTGATGCCCTGTTCATTCCCCTGGAGAGGATTGGGTCACAGGATTAGGTTTCTGGGAAGAGGGCAGAAGTGGCTGTGGAGCTGTGAAATTCTATCCATCCATCTGAGGACCTCTCCTGCTCTTTTTAACTTAATAATAAGAATACAGGGCTTCCCTGGTGGCGCAGTGGTTGAGGGTCCGTCTGCCGATGCAGGGGACGCGGCGCGGGTTCGTGCCCCAGTCTGGGAAGATCCCACATGCTGTGGAGCGGCTGGGCCCGTGAGCCATGGCCGCTGAGCCTGCGCGTCCGGAGCCTGTGCTCCGCAACGGGAGAGGCCACAACAGTGAGAGGCCCACGTACCGCAAAAAAAAAAAAAAAAAGAATACAAAGTAAACTGATTACTGAACATACATTAGAGTTTACTGCCAACTTCCTGCTGTTTAACTTATTTGTAATGGAGCTCAGAATTTTACGTAAATATTTTCTAGGTTGTTCTACCTGTTCCTCCTGTCCAGCCACTCAGCTCAGGGAAAAGCAGCTCATTCCCACGTCAACCAGGAACTTGGGCCTGATAAATTGTCGGCCTGGTTCAAGTTGGGCATCAGTCGCAATTCAACAGTTGTAGCTTGGAAGCTGCACAGAGTACAGATGCCCATGTCCTAAGGCATCATTTATGTGGTCTCACCAAGACACAAGTTATTTGTAAAATGGTCCACAAAATGTCAGTAAACTTTACAAACAAAAACAGAGTCTGTGGGCTTTTTTTTCTTTTTTTCTTTCTTTTTTTTAAGGCTGTGTCATAACAGAGCCAGGGAAAGTGGTCATCAATGGCGATTACTTCTTTTTGGGTTTACCCTCGTGCTAGATAAACTGTGTATAGAAATCCAAGGTGAATTACTCCCCTTTAAGTTTGGTCTTACTAACTGTTGGTTTTCCATCAGTGAAGAGGCAGTTATATATTTGGTTTCAAAGACCACGTTCTCTGTGCAGATTGTAAGCTGAAACAATGTTAACTGCTAATGAGAACTCAGGGAAAAGCCGACTTATTATAAATTAGATAACGTGGATAAAATGTATTCTGTTTAAAGCCACAAGCTGCTGCTCTCTGGGATTGGTAGAAGGCTGGCCCTTTCCCCACATTCCCTTAGAAGAGGGGCTTGGTCCAGCTTCTCTCTTTAATGCGTTGTAATGCATTTAACGCATTGTAAATATCTTTCTCCACAGACAAAGAAATACGCTGATGTGATCATTCCTAGAGGTGCAGATAATCTAGGTGAGTCCTTATGGAGTGCCATCCCGTGGGGCATAACTTCTACCCTTTGTCAGTTATACTTTGGAGTAGGATGTGGTAACCAGACAAGGCTCTATAGATGTGGTTGAGCCACTGGCTGCTGCTGTGAGCCAGAAAGGTATTTATACCTATGCATCTGGCCTCGGGGACAGGCCCCTGTGAATATGCATGTACATAAATGGGGACAGGCGTGAACTTGTGCTTCTCTGGCAACAATCAGAGGGCAATAGATTACCTTCTACTGTCATTCCCAGTGATGATACCTGGCTGCCTTGTATCTGAGGCCATTTTTTAGCAAAAGTAGATTTCCTTCTTAATCTAATTTAGAATGACCTGCACTAAGGTAGCCTTTCCTAAAGGGAAAGGGATTTCTACCACTAGTGCATTTATGCGTTAGCTTTGACTTGTCTAGAAAGTAGGACTATCCCTGGACTTAGGCATAATGGGGCAGAGTTGAATTGTGAGAATACCCCGTCTTCTCATTCTCTTTATCATTTCTTTCAATTTTCCTCTGTTTAAAAAGTAAAATTTTTGCCGAGGCTTTTGGGAGTTAGTCAGAGCAGTGAAAATTTCACTGTATATTTCTTAAGGACAAGGCCATTTTCATTTACATTGCCACAGTGCGCTCATCACATCCAGGACAATTAACATTGACTTAATCTCCTTTAACTTTCCTCAGCGTTTCTTTGTTTTTTATGACACTGGCATTTTTGAGGAGCACAGGCCCATTGTTTTGTAGAATGGCACTCAGCGTGGGTTTGCTTTTGTGTCCTCAGGATTAGCTTCAGTTTATATAGTCTGGAGAATACCCTGGGGGAGGGTTGTTCTTGGGGCATCACCTCAGAGAGCACTTGATGTTTATCCCATTTGGGGGGATGTTAACATTGATCATTTGCTTGAATCATATGATTTCTTTCCAAGGCTAAGGAAAGAGAGTCCCATTTGACCTTTGGAGGAGAGGGCCTTCTGTAGGGTCCCTGTCCTTGGGATGGGGAGCTGCACGGGATGGGGACCCAGTGGAAGGGTCTCACAGCTAATGGATGGTGTCAGAGCGAAGGCCAGACCTCATGTCTACAGAATTTGGGTCGATTGCTTTCATCCAGTCCGTGCCTCTGATCGTGTTCTACGTTGTCCTACTCCGAGAATGCCCCTGCGGGGGTCATATTAGCCCTGATGGAGGCTTGGGGAGGTGGCGTGACCTGCTGGCAAGCAGCAGAGCCAGCTTCCTGGAACAGTTTTTAGCCTTTGGTTCCTGAGTGCCGTCCACCCAAACAGACACACAGCCCCACAGACGTGCTCCCACCCTCCCCGTGTCCCTAACACTTTTCTGGTCTCTTCCCCACAGTGGCCATCAACCTCATCGTGCAGCACATCCAGGACATCCTGAATGGAGGGCTCTCCAAACGGCAGACCAACGGCTATCTCAATGGCTATACCCCTTCACGCAAGAGGCAGGCCTCGGAGTCCAGCAGCCGGCCGCACTGACCCCCGTCTCCTCAGACCCTGGCCCCGATCTCCAAGGGACAGGAGGAGGGGGCAGAGGCACTGTGCATCTATACATATGGTTTCCTATGACATTGCTGTATTTAAGAAAACACCATGGAGATGAAATGCCTTTTTTTTTTTTTTTTTTTTTTTTTCTTTGGTACTTCGGAGCAGAGAAATGAAACAGAACTTGACCCTGAGCTTAAATGACAAACTGTGCCAACTACTACTGGTGATGCCTAATTATGACTTCAACGTGTAACCAGTTATAAATACATACATATATATATATAGAAAAGGATCTATTTTTGTGTAAATGTACAAATACTGTACAGCTGTTTGCCGTAAGTATTCTGCAGGAGGGCCTGTACTTGAGTGTGTTTTGGGGGCTGGAGCTGGAGTTTCACCAAAGGGAAGTTGCCTGGTGGGTTCCAGGTGGGGCAGGCTCAGGCGTCTGGGAGGGAGGCTCACGGCTCGCGGCTCTCGGTGTCCGTGGGTCTCGTTGGAAGTGGAGTTTGGAACTTTTGATTGCTTCCCCTGCCAGATGCCACCTTCCTGGTGCTGGAGCTTCAGGATAATGTTAATGAGAGATCCTCTTTTCTTTTTTTTTTTTTTTTTTTTGAGTTGAAATTAGGCAAGACCTCAACTCAAAACCCAAACTCAGGGAAGGGGCCCACTGAGGGGAACGAGTCTTCTGCGTTTTCTTCTTGCCCCTGCCCACCTCTGGCTGCTTGGGTAGCTCCACACTTCCTTCCTTACTCACCCGCTTCTCAGTCTCTCGGAAAGCCAGAGCTGCCTTGCTCTCCTTCCCTGGTGGGGATGTGACGGGGTCGCTTCCTGACTGAGTGGGGAAGGAGGGAGTGGGACTCTCTGCCTGTCGTATAGTCTGAGATGCTGGTGCCTCCCAGGGAAGTCACCCATGAGATTCCTTGGGCTGTCCCCCAAGCTGTGGAGTGCACAGTGGACCCTTGCAGTCTGGGCTTCGGTTGAGGGCCTCTGCCGGCAGCCTGACCCTCACAGGGTGGCAAGAGAGCTCTGCCGTGTAGGGAGCCTGTAGCTTTTGTTCCCCGAGGCGTGGGGATTTGCAGCGAGGTGAGGATAACGGGGACCGTCACTGGCAGCATCACAGCCACATTGATTGACTTATTTACCATGCTGCCGCGTCACGTGGCAGCTGCCGGAAACGAGGGGTGGGGAAGGGGAGTGGCGTGTTTTTTTTGTTTGTTTTTGTCTTTTTGCAGTACGCGAGCCTCTCACTGTTGTGGGCTCTCCTGTGCTCCGGACGTGCAGGCTCAGCGGCCATGGCTCACGGGCCCAGGCGCTCCACGGCATGTGGGATCTTCCCGGACCGGGGCACGAACCCGTGTCCCCCGCATTGCAGGCGGACTCTCAACCACTGCGCCACCAGGGAAGCCTGGGAGTGGTGTTTTTAAGTCACAAGTTGGAGTCTTGGGCTGAAAACATTTGGGGTGGAGAATTCCAGCTTTTCCGAGGGCTCCCTCTTGGTGAAAACTTCCTTCTTTGCAAGAAGTACGGATTCCTGAAGATTCCTGGTGGGGAGGGGTGGAGGAAGCAGGGGACCAAGCGAGAAGGAGGAGGTGTAATTATAGAGGCCTGAAGCGTCACCTTTTAACTGCAGAAGAGGCAGAAGCTTTTCACCTCAGTGTGTTCCATCTCAGTGCTCGGTAGGCTATGCCCTTAGTTATTCCCTTGTGACTGCCACAGCCTGAAACATTTTGGGGAACGCTTCTCCTTCCATTGCTTTCATAGCCCCTTGAGCCATTCAGATAAACTGATGCCGTTAACTCTAGTCACACGGGAGCAAGCGGCCATGCAGTTTGCCTCCCCTTTTCTGGACTCCACTTGACTCTAACTCCGTTGGGCTGTGTCAAAAAGTCAAACCTAATCCCCAGCAGGGCTTTGCCACCCCTGAGACCTTCAGGAGACTGTGCTGCAGGCCCTGAGGGAGCCCCCCAAGGGCAGCAGCTGCCTGGTTGGAGAAGGGGAGGGTCCCGAGGTGCCTGCTCTGAAGACCGGTACCTGGCGGGATGGCCAAGTTCTGGAGTGCGTGTTTCCGAGTCAGTATTGATTATCTTTCCGGTCATGCCTTGTGCGGTTCTGAGATGAAGGGTAGATGGCAGGATCCTGAGGACCCAGGGGTCTCCTGCCTTGCTGGGTGGGGCCTGTCTGTGCTCAGGGGAAGCCCGTCCCTGTCTGGGAGAGCCTCGGCCCTTCGGTGGTAGCACGGTCAACTTTACTTGAAGCTCCCAGGTGCCAAACCATTCAGTGCCTTGGCTGTCTATCCCACTGCCTTGGAAGATGGATTCTTCTCATCTCTGAGCCTTGAGTTACTTAGCCGCTTCCTCATCTACTCCTGGTGTTGGGACCAAGCCTCCAGTGTCTCCGAATAGCCCTGTCCTCGCTGGAAGCAGCTCTAGGGCTGCCCTGCCTCTGGGTAAAACCGTCACCAATTCTTGGTGTCTCGGTTGGGGACTCACTGGGCCGTGCTGGCGACTCCTCTGGTTCTGTGACATAGTACGTCTGGGGCCAGGAGGGGACGGGAAGCTCTGCCTTGGTGTGGTGACCCCAGCGTTTAGCCAACTGAGTATCTGAATTTGAGCTTTCTATGTGGCCAATCCCGGACTTGGTATTTTAAGAGTCACTGGATCTCTGATTCCATTGGAGAGTCAGGTAGAGCCATTAGGCCAGACATCATGACATGAGTCACCTGGGTACCCTTTGCTGTCCAGGGAGGCGACACGGATGAGCAGAGTGGGGCGATGTTGGTCGTGTGTACATGGGAGTCTCTTGTCTTCAGAGATACCCTGTGGTGCTTGCTTCTCCCAGCTGTGCAGGTATTGTCCAAGGACCATGTGTTTAGGGAACAGGCATTGTGTCGTGGGAAGGCCTGGTCCCAAGCTCCTTCACCCCAGTGGAGCTTCTGCTCCCTGGGTTTCTTGTTCTTGGGCAGCCTGAGACCAATAGGGGCAGAGAGCTGGCAGTGTGTATACGGAAGATGCAGTGTTGTGACTTCAGGTGTCCTTTGATTTGGAATGGATAGGGTAGGCCCTCAAAGAGGCAGCGGTCTCTGAAGAACAGGCTGGGGAGGGTGGCAGGGAAAGGTCCCCGGTTCACCCTTCAGAACCTGTTGTCTCTGCAGCAACCCACTGTGGTCTTGGCTGCTGGGCAGTCAAAGACACTGGCTTCTTGCCTCTCCTGGGCTGGCTTGGACACTTGTCTCTGTGTCCAGGGTGGGTTGCCAGTCTCATGAGGCCACTAGGTCAGGCTAAGGCTTGTGTGCGGGAGGGACTGGAGCCCAGCTCGTTTGTGTATCACCTCCTTTGCTGTCCTTGTGAGGTTTCCCTGATTTGACATCCTTGACCAGCACTAGGGCCCAAGGCTATTGGAGGGAAGTAGTAGCCTCTTGCAGGGAAGTGTTTTCCTCTGCCCTGGAGTCTCCCACCTGCCTGTCCACAACCGTGTGGGTGAGGCGGGCTAGGGAGATTCTGGGTCCCAGGGCTGGGCTTCTGAGAAGGGCTGACTGGACCTCTCTGCCACTCCTCTCCTTCACCCTGACCTCAGGGTGGAGTGGGGAAAGTCTCGGTGTCCGAGCAAACGAGAGGGAGAGCAGGCTGAGGAAACCGTCAGGGTGAGCCTGGAGCTGAGTCCCCTTTGATCTTGGTCTCTGGGCCTTCTTCGGCCCTCCTGGGGCAGGGGGCTGGCTACAGGTCAGCATCCGGCCACCCTTAGAGGCAGTGAGTGCCTAGCCAGTCCTGCCTTAGGAACAGAGTGAGTGGTAAATAAAGATGTAGGCTTTTTTTGTGTGTCTTAGATGCTTGCGCTTCCCCCTTTTCTTTCTACTGCCCTGCCTTTACTCTTAGCAGTTACATAAATGACCACATACTCTGTACTTTGCTATAAATAAAGACTGAACAGAAAAGAACCCACTCTTGCCTTCTTTGTGGTGCTTGGGCCAGAGGAACAGTGGCTGAGGCCAGCGAGCTGAAGGGAAAGTAGCGCCTCCAGGCCTTGCTGTGTGGATACGGGCACCAGCCTGCTGTCACTATGCCTCCCCTCCTGGGCTGCACCCAGGCCACCATGTGTGCACTTGTGTGTTTCTGCTCTGCTTCTGAAGCCAGGTCGAGATCCCTGGGAGGCTTCTCTTCTCCGGCTCTGGCCGGCTCTGCTCCCTCTGAGGTCATCCGGTTTGTGCAGTCTCCTCCCTTCCTGTCTTCCCTTCCCCATCCCTTCCTCAACTTTCACAATAAAAGCCAGAACAAAACCTTCTAAATAAAGAAAACTTTATTGGGGTTGGGTGGAGGAAAGTTGACATTAGGACAATGTGAACAACTTCAGGTTGAATTCACATACATACATGTGTGTGTGATTACCCTGATGACTATATCCTTTTAGTGTATAGTCATACATCAATCAAATGCAGATGATCATCATCTCTTGTTACTGAAAGATCTAGGTCACCCACCACCGAGGATTCGAAAATAATTAAAGTAATTGGCTTTTGTGCTCCTTGTAGCACCCCGACTCTTCCCCCCGGCCCTGCCTTTTCTCAGCTTCCCTTTCATCCCTTCACCTGCTGCCTCCCAGGCACCCAATGACCCTCATTGATGTGCGGAGTTGCCCTGCTATTTCCAGCCACTTGTTCCAAGGACAGAGGCAAACCCTTCAAGGAATTCAGATCCAAAAGAACTTGGATTTAAGAGGAATCCATCCTCAGAAGGCCGCTGTGTTTTCACATAACACTTAGGTGTGTGTTATCAAGCTCGATTATTACCTGCAGGCAGATGAAGACGTGAGTCGTGGTTGTGCAAGCCGCTTTAGCTGCGATCCAGTTTGCTCTGTGCGTTGCTCTCACATTTCCCCTATCTGTGGACCACGTCTGGAGTCCAAGCTTTGCTTGGGACTCTGTTCATTTCTCAGAATTCAGTTCTGCTTCCTTGTTGTAATTTGAGGCACAGTTGTGCAGGCCAGTGAAGCCCTTGAGCGATTTGCTCTGCCTCCCACCCGCCTGTCGCAGCATCCTTTGAGCCACTTTCCGCTCTGCATCCTGGACTCACCCTTTTGACGGGTGAGTGCTGCTTGAATCAAACCACGTCGGCTCAGACTGAAGGAAACCTGTTAGGACCTGCATAAGAGTTTTAAAGACAAGAGGTGGAGAAGGAGACCTAGGATGTGGGAAAGCTTTGAGAGGATGGGACCATAGGGATTGATTTCTTTCATCATCTGGTGCTGGGGGCTGTTTAGATTTCTATTTTAAAACAGTTTAAACACATTTGCTAAAACCCAGAATGAAGTTAACCTTCCTGCTAAATCTTGGGCTGTACCTGCATATATGCTTATGTATCTTTTCAATTACACCATGAACTAAAATAACAAACTAGCCAACTGAATCAATTTGAAGCTAGGACTAAAGATTTATCTAGACATGTCTCCTCAGATGAACGGATGGAGCTTACGGGTGGGAGAACATGAAACTGTGCCTTACGCAAACTCATTTTTCGCACAGTCCAATCCATGCTTGGCATCCCCTTTTACAATGAGGATTTGCTGGGACTAGGTCAGTGGCGCCCGTGATGCAGGGGATGAAAATGGCCTGGGGTTCACCATGGTGTTAAGTGCTGACTGCCCTGGGCCAGGGGAAGCCAGCCTGGCCTCTGCCTTACAAGCTCATGTGCTTCATGGGGTTTTATCTGACAAGCCCAGGATGCTCTCACTAAGGGAATTAGAGTTGAGGATATTTCCAGATTCCTCTTTATCAGTGAGCACCATGTGCACCATGTACTTTCTTTTCAGTTCTTGAAATTTCCCAGTTTTCATGATAACACTCACGTCAGACTTTTCCAGCCTTCAAACAGTCCTGCAAAGTATGTTAGGAATGCGGTCCTGCTCCAGTTCTACCGAGGAAGCTAGGAAGTAGGACTGTGCTGTAGGAGGCGGCTGCCTGGTGCGTGTCTGCCATCTAGTGGTGGAACTCAGTTCTCAACGGGGGTTGCGGGTTGCCTTGGGTTGTGGGACTAATACTATTTGCTTGGCTATCACGGTTTCTAAGAGAATGGTCAGAGGGCCTAGAAGTCTAACTACTTCTGATGTGATTCTTTTTTTTCTTTTTTTTTCCCGGAAGATCTTTATTAAAGCCTTCACTAAGGCAGGTAGGAGCATCAGCTCCTACTTCTTAGTTTCTCTGTTGCTGCAGTCTACTCTAGTGGTTCCCCAAGCTGGCCATCATCATCACTGGGGCTTGATAAAGACACTACTGTGATCCATTCCTGAGAATTTTGATTCTGTAGGTCTAGGGAGAGGGTCTTTTATAGCAAACTACAGGTGAGTCAGATGAATAGGCAGAGTTGGAAACCCAGGACCTTGTGTGTTTAATCGTGTAGACTGTTTAAATCTGTGATGTTCACAGCACTGGAGAGCCCATTTCTCCTGAAAATGTCATCTGTGCTGTTTAAAGCCCTTCACTGCCTGCATGGGGACTGGAAAGGGGCATTAAACGCTGCTCAGAAGCTCATTCAAGTCCAGCACTGCCTCTTAGGTTGTAAGACACCCTCCACCCCCCCAGCCCCCCCAAAAACCCGGCACCAGGAGACACTAAACTACGGCTGCATGTCTGCCCTGGGAAAGTTCCTAGGATGTCCTGGGAGCAGGGCAAGCTTTTAGAAGTCATCTAGTCCACTGCCTTCAAGCATGCTTTTAGTCATGGAGCCCTTCGTGAAGTCTTCCTTGAAGTCTCAATGTGAAAAGCAGCTTCTCCCTTGAGAATTCTCAGGGTTTTCTTTGAAGCCATTGAAGTCAAAGCCCTTCATTTTACAGATGAGGAACCTAGGGCCCAGAGGCAAAACGACTGGGTCCGGATCCTACTACCGACTGGGCTGTAGGTCTGCAGTGGACTTGATTTCAGGGTTGGAAACAAAAGTCCCTCCTCCTGTAGTCCTTTAGAGCTTCTCCAGGGCAGGCACTGGTGGCAGAAGTTGGGGTGGACCACTGCCATTGGACTGATTCTTTTTTTTTGCGGTACGCGGGCCTCTCACTGCTGTGGCCTCTCCCGTTGCGGAGCACAGGCTCCGGACGCGCAGGCTCAGCGGCCATGGCTCACGGGTCCAGCCGCTCCGCGGCATGTGGGATCCTCCCGGACCGGGGCACGAACCCGTGTCCCCTGCATTGGCAGGCGGACTCTCAACCACTGCGCCACCAGGGAAGCCCTGGACTGACTCTTTTGGGCAGCTACAGGAAGAAGGACCTGGGTGGGTGGAAGGCAGGAGAATGAAGAGAGAGAATCGAACTTCTTTTAAAAATTATGTTTGGTTAGTTGGGGGTCAGCTCAGTTCTGTAAAAGGGATTCCACCTTCTGCTGAATGATTTCACTGCTGTCTGGCTTCAAGTCAAAGGGAGACTTCAAGCCTGTTGGGGGAAATCACTGTGGAGTTGACAGATCTAGTTTCAATGTTGACTCTTTCACGTAATGGCTGTGTGGTCTTGTGCAGCCTGTACTCTAGGGATAAGGACCCCTGCTTTGCTCAGTGTTGAATGAGAGCTTGTACACAGGCAGGACGGCCTGGGTGTAAAGTGTCCAGGGAGTGGCGGCTGTCTTTATACTCTTAGTAATTGGGCTGCAGTGGGTGAGACTGAGTTCCTAGAAGGCTTTTTCTTAGTAGCTCAGGGCATCTGGGAGAGGCTGGCTGGCTTGGGGAATAATTCCTAAACCAGATTTCTCTGTAGCTACTGCTGGAGCCCTGCCCCAGGGCTAATCTCAGAGTTGCCAGAGGAGGGTTTAGCAAAAGCACAATAGGATATTTTGACGCAAAGACCAACCCAATAGGTTCAGAGCTTTAGCCCGCCCCCAGGGCTATGAGCCTCCCAGGCTGAAACCCACCCATTTCTGGCCCTCTTGTTGACCCTGACACCTCCCACGGGTGTGAGGCTCAGAGATGGGAGTTGGATTCAGGGGTGGAATAAGGAAGGATATCTGTTGTACGTATCATTTAGGTATTTAAAATGGATCCAAATACTTGATGGTGTGATTTTTAGGACCTCAAAATGTTGACTATCCAGAAGCCTTGGCACCAAAACAAAGGGGTCAGATATTACGTTCTCTTGTTCTGTAGCTGAAGAGTCTGTCTGTGAGGCAAACAAGCTGAGGGGCGGCACTGGGCATCTCCAGTGGGACAGCCTACGTTGTCCTGGCAGCCCCTTCAGGGTTAGGGGTCTCCCCTGGTACTCCAGCCGATGAAAGTGCCTTGTCTTTCTTGATTAGGGTTTTCAGTCTTTTTTTGTGCCATGGACCCCTCTAGCAGTCTAAGGACACCTGTCAGAATAATGTTTTTACATCTATGAAATAACATCCAAAGAAATTTAAGAAAATAAATTATACTGAAACACAGTTACCAAAATATAAAAACAAATCTGTGATACGTGTGCTTCTTTATCAACACATCAAATAGCAAGATTCAGTGGCCGGTCTAATAGCTACTACATGGTATCATAGTGATGAAACTAAATCGTATTTTGAAATTCTGCGGCAACTGTAAGGTGTTAGGAACATAACTCTGATTTCTATTGCTGACAAACAAGTCCAAGTACAACTAACATTCATTCCTGTGGTTTGTTTCCTACATTCATAACGGAAGGAAAGGCTAAAATGTCAAGTAGAGGCCAGTGAAAATAAAGATGTAAATTTTAAAGATCATAGACCACCTGAATTCTGCCCAAGGCTTCTGTCCTTAATCCTCAGATTAAGAAACACTGGTCTAGATCCAAATCTTCCGGGTCACCTGGTGACTAAGGTAGACGAATTTGTCTCCTTTTACTATGTGTCTTGAGTGAGTCAGGACCCAGCCATGGCACTGGGCTTCTTGTGTGACAGCTGTCTGGGTGCTGGCCAGTGGACACACAACAAGCAACCCCAATGTAATTGAAAATGTTCTTGAAACCACACTTAAAAGAGTAAAAAGAAGGTGAAATTAATTTTAACATTATATTTTATTTAACCTAGTATATCCAAAATACCATTATTTCAACATGTAATCTATGTAAAAATTACTCATATCTTGCATTTTCTTTTTTTTGTACAAAGTCTTCGTTATCTAGTGTCTATCGCACACTCACAGCACATCTTGATTTGGACTGGGCACATTTCAAGGGCTCAATGGCTACATGGCTAGTGGCTGCCTTATTGGACAGCGCAGGTCAGTACAGTTAGAATTATATTGTGTTTGGGTCAGGCAAGGGCTCCCGTTAAATACTATTTTTTACCAAAGTGGGTACTGGGGTCCAGAGAGAGGAAGTGACCTGCCCAAGGTCATGGCTGGTTAACTAGAGAGCCAGGCCTTGGTTAGGCCTTTGTCTAGTAGGGCTTCTGCCCTCATGTTACCCTTCAGGAAAGATTACATTTTTCCAGCCCTGGGTTCCAAAGGCCTTGAGTTTTTCAGGAGTGGCCTAAGTGTTGGAAGTGCCCCCTCTGAAAGCCCGTGAAGAGGGCTAGGAAAACAGCCAAAGAGAGAAAACCCTGGAGGAGTGAAGGGCTCAAGGGGAATTCGGTGATGACAGAAGTGAAGGGTGACCTCACAGCAGGAAGAACATATGTTGGTTCAGCAATGGATGAGGGTGAAATAACCAATTCAGAGTGGAGGGAAATAAAAAGAAAACTGTTGAAAAAGAATATAAGGCAAAATCTTTGAGATGATATTGAATAGATGGGGAACACAAAAAATCCATTTATCACACAGAGGTCCAAAGGAGATGATTATGAAATGGAAGGCAGAAATGACTGGTAATGAAAGGAGAAAAGGGGGAAATCCCAGAATCTTCTGGTGTTTTCCTAAATACAGATAAGGGAAGACACCAGGGAATTGTCTTCACCGCAGCTCAGTCACTAGGTAGAGATGCTGCATGCTTGTCCACGGTACTGTCTGCGTGTGTAAAAAGTTGTCTTTCCTGCATGGGGAGCTCCTTGAGAGCATAGAGCATGTCTGGCTACTCTTAGTATCCCCACCCAATGCTTGGCATGGCTTAGTTCTGCCACAGAGCAGGTGTTTGACAAACTTTTGAAAAACAAAGGGGAATAAATGAATGAGGGAGGAGAGCTCTGCATGCAGTGCAAGATGGGCACAGAGTCAGGGAGCCTCATCTGGTCTGAGCTTCCACTCTTTCCTTGGGATGTTGGCAAGTCACATCACCTCTCCTGCCAGGCCTCTCCATCTGAGAAATGAGAGACTCCTCTCTGCCCTCCTCAACTTAATGGTTTAGTAGATCATGTGAAAGAACAGCTATAACATGAATTAGAGCAATAAAAGCTGTCATACAAACATAAAATGTGTTATTTATTTTCAGTGGAAAATGTGACTAGGCCAAAGTGGTATTAAGAAATGATCAAGTTGGACTCAGACAAATGTGTGGGTGAGGAAAATAAGATGTCTGTACATAGCCAGAAAGGAGGTGAGAGCAGATGAAAACAGCAAAGTGGATTAATGGAGTGAAAGCCTGTGTCAGCCACTCGGAGAGCCTGGCTTTGGGACAGTGTCCGTGAACCTGCGGGAAGCATGAAGACAATGTTTGTTTCTTTACCTCTGGTCAAAGTGTCAACCTGTCACAGGATCTAACCTTCCCAAAGTCTGAGAAGTGGCTCTACCATACCAAGCATCATTGAAAGAGGCTCTGTCAGTTAGGATTAGGTTCAGGTGCATATAACAACAAAACAAACTAACGAAGCGCCCCAAATAATTGGCTTTAAGCAAGGTAGTTTATTTTTCTCACAAAAGAAGTCTAGGGACTGGAGGTTCAAGGCAAATATGGTGGTTTCATCATGTTGTCAGGGACTCAGGCCTCTGTTTCTATCATCAGCACTTGGTTTATATTTTCAAGATTACTTTGTGTTCCAAAGAGGCTGCTAGAGCTCCAGTCAACAGGTTTGCATTCCATACAGAAGGAGGAAAAGAAAGACATGGCTTATTCTTGTTAAGAAAGACTTTTCAGAAGTACCACACACTTCTGCTGATATCTCATTGGCCAGAACTTAGCCTACGTCCGTATCTGCGTGTAGGGAGATAGAGAAATGTGGTCTTTTAGCTGAGTCATTCCTACTCTGCTTAAAATAGAAATATGCAAAGATAATATAAGCAAAAAAATCAATCAAACATGACAAGTTCTCAATAAATGATAGCGGTTAATGTAATTTTTTGTTTTGTTTTTTAAAAAGGAGTTATGAAGGTATAAGTGACATAAACTGCACATACTTAAAGTTTACAGTTAGATGAAATTTGACATGTATATATTCATGAAACCATCATCACAATCAAGATAGTAAATATAGCCATCATTCCCTGAAGTTTCCTCATAAGCCTCCTTCCTCCTCTTCCCCCAAGTAACTATTGCTTGGCTTTCTCACTATAGACTATTTCGTATTTTCTAGAATTTTATATAAGTGGAGTCATACACTATGTACTCCTTTTTTTTGGTCTGACTTTCTCACTCAGCATAATTTTGATATGGATCCATGTTGTGTACATCAAGTTTTTGCCCTTTCTGTTTGTTTTCCTATTGAATTTTGAGAGTTCTTTATATATTTTGAATACACATCCTTTTTAAATATGTGCTTTGCAAGTACAGTTGACCCTTGAACAACATGGGTTTGAACTGTGCGGGTCCACTTATCCATGGATTTTTTCCCCCGTAAATACATATTAAAGTATTACAAGATTCCCCAGTTGGTTTAATCCACAGATACAGAACACTGTATGTGGAGGGCTGACTATAAGGTAATACATGGATTTTTGACTGCGTGGAGGGTTGGTGCCCCTAACCCCTGTGTTATTCAAGGTCAATTGTATTTTCTCCTATTCTGTGGTTTGTCTGTTCTATGACAGTGTCATTTCAAGAGCTAATGTTTATAAATTTGATGGTCTGATTTATCAAAAACTTTTTACTGATCGCACTTTTGGAGTCATATCTAAGAAATTTTTGCGTAATCCAATGTCACAAAATTTTTCTCCTGGGTTGTCTTCTAGAAATTTTACAGTTTTAGGTTTTACATTTAAGTCTGTGATCCATTTTGAGTTAATTTTTGTTTATGGTGTGAGGTATAGATGGAAGTTCATTATTTTGCATGAGACATCCATTTTTCAACAGCACCACTGTTGAAGACTCTCCTCCATTGAATTGTCTTTGTACCTTTGCAAAAACTCAGCTGTTCATATTTGTGTGTGTGTTTCTGGACTCTACCCCACTGATCTATTTGTCTATTTGATGTCAATACCACATTGTCTTGATTACTGTAGCTTTATAATAAGTCTTGAAATCAGGTAGTATAAGCCCTTCAATTTTGTTCTTTTTCAAAATTGTTTTGGCTATTCTAGGTCCTTTGCATTTCTATATGAATTTTAGAGTCAGCTTGTCAATTTCCACAAAATGTCCCGCTGGGACATTAATTGGGATGGTGTTGGAGACTTAGATTAGTCTGGGGAGAACTGACATCTTAACAATGTTGTGTTTTTTGACTGTCAACTCAAGTAATCAATAAACAATCTATGATAGGAATAGAAAAGAGTTTTATATGAGCCAAGCTGAGGACTATAGCCTGGAAGACACAGAATCAAGAAGCACTTGAATTGTATTCTGTGGACTACAAAATGCGGGAGGCTTATACAGGCAAAAAACCACAGTTATATAAATTGTTTGTCAAGACTTAGGATTGGAGCTGGTAAGAAGTAAGGGTGCTTATTAAGCAAGGATTGATTGGGATCCGAAATGGTCACATTGTTACGAGATTGCAGCTGGAAGTTGCTAGCAAATACTATTTTGAAAACAACTGGTGGCGTCCTTGAGTTTGATAGAGTTCAGAAAATTTAAGTTCTCAGTGATGCAGGAACATGTCTGAAACCACATCCACAGTGGCCATCTGGCTCCATTTTGAATGCTTGAACCAGAGTTACTCCATTTTGATTTTTAAATGATCTTCGATATATAATCATGACCTATGAACAAGGTATATCTCTCCACTTATTTTGCTCTTTGATTTCTCTCAGCAATACTTTGTAGTTTTCAGTTTACAGATTTTGTACATTTTTTATCAGATTTTTTCCTATGTATTTCATAATTTTTGGTGCTATTGTAAATAGTATTTTTAAAAATTCTAATTTCCAATTGCCTGTTGCTAGCATATAGAAATACTATGGATTTTTGTATACTGGTTTTTTATCTTGCAACCTTGCTAAAATTACTTATTAATGTTAATACTATGTTTAGAGTAGTTTCAGGAGTGAGCAGAGATATAACAGTGGTTTAATCTACCATATTTAATGAAAAGTTCTTGAGATTTCTGTGTTCATTTTCATCATCTCTACAGGTTTGGAAATTACACATATTTTTCTTCCTTTGGTGATTATCTTTTAAAATTGACAGGCGTATTTGACTTGAAAAAAATCTCTAATCTCCTACCTAACAATATGAGCTTTAAAAGTTTTAACTCTGATCACGCAGTCCAGCTTACATGTCAGCATTACTGAGTTTTATTTCTACCTCGCTTTTTAATTTTTATTGAAAAATTAAATTTTTTTTACTTTTAATATTCATGTATTCATTTTACTGAAGTATAGTTGAGTTATAGTGTTTCAGGTGTACAGCAAAGTGATTCAGATATATATATATTCTTTTTCAGATTCTTTTCCATTATATTCACCTTGCTTTTATATCCCCTAAGTTAGTTATCATTCATTGTTTTTAAAAAATCTGTATTGTTTTATGCTGTCAGTGCTTGTTTTATATTTACCCAGAGTTTTATAATGCCTTTGTTCACTATTTCATTTTGCACTGTTCTTCTTAGTTCCAGATTCATTTTTTTCTCTAAAGTACACTCTTTAATGACACTTTTACAAAGGGTGTTAGTGGTATGCTCTTTGTTGGAAACTGTCTATTTTACTTTCACTTTTGAAAGATAATTTAGCTGTATATTTCCTCTCAACATTTGGAACATATTTTTCTACTGTCTTTTTTTTTCAAAAAGACTTCTCTTTGTCTTTGATGTTCTGCAATTTGCCTTGAAGTGTTGAGACGTGGATCTATTTTTATTTATCCTTCTTGTGCTTCCTGACTGGCAAGAGCTACGTGTGTCATATATTCTGGAAAGTTCATAGCTATTATCTTTTCTAATGTGCCTCCTCACCTTTAACCCTCTGGATCTGTAGTTACATGTATTAGGACACTTTATTCTTTTTTTTTTTTTTTTTTTTTTTGCGGTACGTGGGCCTCTCACTGTTGTGGCCTCTCCTGTTGCGGAGCACAGGCTTTGGACGCGCAGGCTCAGTGGCCATGGCTCACAGGCCTAGCCGCTCCGCGGCATGTGGGATCTTCCCAGACCGGGGCACAAACCTGTGTCCCCTGCATCGGCAGGCGGACTCTCAACCACTGCGCCACCAGGGAAGCCCAGGACTCTTTATTCTTTTCTCTAAGTCTCTTACTCTCATTCTATTTTTTCCTTTTTTAACTACTTTTGCAAAGTTTCTCAGATCTATTTCCAATTCACTTATTGTCTCTTTAGCCATGTTCAGTCTGTTGTCTAAAACTTATCCACTGAGTTTTTAATTTCATTGACTATATTTTTAGCTTTTAGAAAAACTATTTCATCTTATTACAAATCTGCTTGTTGATATTCTACAGTGTCTTATCCTTATGTTTTCAATTTCTATTCTTGGCCCCTGTAAAAAATTTTTAATTTTCTTATGTAGTCAACTATGCATTAAGCAAGACATATTTTGGTATTTTATCTAGAATTTCTAGTATTTTATAGCAAGAGGGCTTTCTGCTTATCTGACTCACAATAGTGAAAAAAATAAAAGTAATCCCATTGGTTTCTTTCAAACTTTTTTTCTCCAGAAAAATTCTGCTTTGTCTACAGGATCAAGTCTTACTGGGAGTTCTAAAACTTCCATTGTTCTAAGTATGTGAGTGTGCTGGGATGCCTAGGGTGTGGAGTGTGTTACTCCAAGTTAAACTGTAGGCTCTTTAAGTTCAGGAACTGTGAAATGTGCTTTTCTTGTACCTTCACGTGCTCCTGCACATACTTGTCCACATAATCAGTGCCTAATAGTTGGCCATTTACTTGACTTTTGTTTTGGAGCCAGGCACAGTGTTAGCATGAGATGCACACATATTTTTAAAGAGTGTCACGGCAATCTGAGTTGGTCCTGACCAGAAAAACGGTCTGTAGACTAGGTGTGACTATGCTGCAGCCAGATTGGCTTGGGAAACTCGGCTCCATCTGTGGTCTGTTTCTCTTAGAACTGGCCACTAGATGGCGAGAGTGAGCCACAGCAAGTCAAGTCCTGCTTTAACCTTCAGAACAGCTGGAAGGCAGTCAATTCAAAAACATTGAACGCCTGTCATGTGCCAGATACTGTGCCAAGCCGTCTCTGCCCTCAGGGACCTCATAAATGGCCAATGGCCACTCACGTATAGACACAGCATGTATCCGAGGCGGAATGGTATGTGCACATTCAAGTTCCTAGACCCAGGGAGTCTTTTTTTGTTTGTTTATTTTATTTTTGGCTGTGTTGGGTCTTCATTGCTGCGCACGGGCTTTCTCTAGTTGCAGCGAGTCTTCGTTGCGCTGCGCGGGCTTCTCACTGTGGTGGCTTCTGTTGCGGAGCACGGGCTCTAGGTGCACAGGCTTCAGTAGTTGTGGCACGCGGGCTCAGTAGTTGTGGCTTGCGGGCTCTAGAGCGCAGGCTCAGGAGTAGTTGTGGCGCACGGGCTTAGTTGCTCCACGGCATGTGGGATCTTCCCGACCAGGGCTCGAACCCGTGTCCCTTGCTTTGGCAGGCAGATTCTTAACCACTGCGCCACCAGGGAAGCCCGACCCAGGGGGTCTTAAGAAGGAGGAACCACTGACCTCTTCCCTGCAGGACTCAGATTGGTCCGTTTATGAGACAGGAGCCTCCAGGAGCGTGTCACCCCCTCCCAGTCTCACCCAACTTCTTCTTACAGTTGTTTCGTGTATATATATTTTATCATTCCCATCAGGTTTTCCTCCTAGGCCTCACTTTGCAGTTGACTAGTTATGTGACCCTGGATTAACTGTTCTCTAAGCCTCAATTTCATTTACGGATCATAATATCGGTCCTTACCACCTCCCAGAACGGTGTCACATGTAAGTGAAGTATTAAAGGTTAAAATGCTTTGAAAATTCGTAAGTGCCATAAACTTAGGAGGCATTAAAATAATTGTTCAGGGCCTTCCCTGGTGGCGCAGTGGTTGAGAGTCTGCCTGCCGATGCAGGGGACACGGGTTCGTGCCCTGATCCGGGGGGATCCCACATGCCGTGGAGCGGCTGGGCCCGTGAGCCATGGCTGCTGAGCCTGCGCGTCCGGAGCCTGTGCTCCACAACGGGAGAGGCCACAGCAGTGAGAGGCCCGCATAACGCGCAAAAAAAAAAAAAAAAAAAAAAATTGTTCATATAAATTTCTCTAAAATTCCTTCAGGGAAAGTTAGGCCCACTTGGGCATTTGTTGAATGACTTGAATGTAAGGACTTCCCTGGTGGTGCAGTGGTTAAGAATCCACCTGCCAATGAAGGGGACACGGGTTTGAGCCCTGATCCAGGAAGATCCCACATGCCGTGGAGCAATGAAGTCCATGCGCCACAACTACTGAGCCTGCGCTCTAGAGCCTTCAAGCCACAACTACTGAGCCCACGTGCCACAACTACTGAAGTCTGCAGGCCCTAGAGCCCGTGCTCCGCAATAAGAAAAGCCACTGCAATGAGAAACCTGTGCACTGCAATGAAGAGTAGCCCCCGCTCGCCGCAACTAGAGAAAGCCTGCGCGCAGCAATGAAGACCCAACACAGCCAAAAGAAAAAAAAAAGAATGTAAGCTCTTCCAGAAAAGGAGGCCCACAGCTGGTTGATGTGTACCAGCTGGTTGATGTGTACCAGCTGGTTCAGAGCCAAGGAAACAGCAGTGCTGGGCTGAGCCTCGTGCTCTGATGTTTCCTGGGCCTGTTGCAGCCTGACATCCAAGAAGGGAGGTCTCCTGTAGCAGGAGTTCCTGTCTCAGGCTCTGTGGGAGGGGTCTGCCTCAGCCTGAGGAGAAGGGCTCTCTTCCTTCCCCACGCAGGGGCCTTGAGGAAGATGACATCGAGGGGTAAGTGGGACAGTGTGGGTGGAGTGTGGCTCTGTCCTAATCCCTGAAACAAGCTCCAAGAGGAAAATCCTCTGTCACTTTTCAGGACAGATGTGATAAAAGAACATGTGGCTACGGGGGACTTTTCTATCCCACTGACAGTTGAGGGAAGGGGACCAAGTCCTCTAGTCAACGGGAGACTCCAGGTACCCTCCCATGGTCCATGGAAAGAGAGGAGAGGAGGACAGCCTGGAGACATGTTATCATGCTATCTTCCTGCCCCATCAAGGAACACCCCTGTGAGGATTCTTGGATTTCTTTGCCACCAGAGTCTATTTAATTTAATTAATTAATTTAATAAATCTATTTTATTTATTTATTTTTGGCTGTGATGGGTCTTTGTTGTTGTTCACGGGCTTTCTCTAGTTGTGGCGAGCGGGGGCTACTCTTCGTTGCTGTGTGCGGGCTTCTCACTGTGGTGGCTTCTCTTGTTACAGAGCATGGGCTCTAGGCGCATGGGCTTCAGTAGTTGTGGCTCATGGGCTCAGTAGTTGTGGCTCGCGGGCTCTAGAGCGCAGCCTAAGTAGTTGTGGCGCACGGGCTTAGTTGCTCCACGGCATGTGGGATCTTCCCAGACCAGGGATCGAACCAGTGTCCCCTTCATTGGCAGGCGGATTCTTAACCACTGCGCCACCAGGAAGCCCTCCAGAGTCTATTTTAAAAGCAATGTGTTAATAAATTTGATCACAGTCGCTGTTTTTAAAACTTAAGTTAAAATGAGATTTCCATGCAGACATTTTCTTGTGTCACTCTGTGTGTGTGTGTGTGTGTGTGTGTGTGTGTGTGTGTGTGTGTGTTAGCCATGACATCCTATAGTCACACCGTCTCCTAAAGGCTCCTTCCATTTTCCAATGTGCTAGGCTTAATTCCACCAGGGGGCGTAATTGAAATTTCTCCTAATCATTTCATTCATCAACCATGTACCTAGGCTCTGCTGTGTGTCTGTCGCTGAAATAACATTATTTTATTTTAAATCTCACTTGACTTATATGAGGTGGATTATGTTACCCCACTTTCCATGAAAGGAGCTGAGGTTTAGGAGAGGTTAAGTAAATTATGCCAAGTCAGCAATGCATGGAGGTGCTGGCATTGGAACCCATGTTTTTCTAATTGCAGAGCTTCAACTCTGTACCTTACACTCTGCTGCCTCCTCTGTGTCCTGCGTCCCAAAGACAGGGTTCTCGCCTCCCAGTCTCCCCCACCTGGAGAGCTTTACAAGTGCTACGCTGCTCTCCACTAAACTAGGCTTCCTGCTCACCTGACCAGGAAATGGTTACCTCAGCCACCTGGCCTGGGCCTCATGTTCCCGATAACATCCCCATTTGGGACAGTATCGAGCACAGCTGCACTTTAAAAGTCCCTCTTCACGGACCTCTCCAACCCCACCCTCAGTTCTTTTACTCGGGTCTGTGGCTTGGCCCATCTCCCTTCAGGTGGCTCCCCCCTGAGCTCACAATGGCTTAGAGGGGAGGAATATTCCTTCACTAGACTGTTTCCACCCAACAGTCCTCTGGTCAGGACGGCCAGGGAAGGGGAGCAGGGCCTTGATGGGTGCTGCCTGAGAAAGTCAGGGGTTCATCTTGTCCTGAGTGAAAGGACACAAGAAAAAGAAGATTTGTCAAGAGGGGAGTGGACCACAGAATTCTGTATTAAGGGTCTGGCTGAAATATGCTTGAGGGTGAAGCGGGCAGCACATGGGTTAGAGCTTGTGTTACTCAGGGCTTCAGAAGAACCCAAGCTAATCACTATCTCAGCAAAGTTTACGCTTCTTTTCTGTTTTTGTACCAGAACAGAGACTAGGGGGTGAGGTGGGGGAACGGAGGGTGTGTTTTATTGTCCTGTTGACAAACTGGAGTCTTTTGATTTTATTTTGCAGTGACTATATAGATTTTTTTTAATGTTTTTTTATTGTGGTAGAAGTCACATAACATAAAACATACCATTGTAACTATATTCAGCTGCACGGTTCCGTGGCACCAAGTACATTCACACGGTTGTGCAACTCTCACCATCATGCATGTCCCAAGTCCTTTACCTTCCTAAACTGAAACTCTCTGCCTTAAACACTAACTCCCCGTTCCCCCTCCCCCCACCCCAAGTTTTTCTTCACATCTCACAAAATAAACACTCTTAGCTTTGAGAATATGGTTATATCTATTCAAGGACACTGCTCAGGGCTATCGATTTGCTCTCTCCTAAAGGACAGACTTGTCATTAAATCATACATTCTTGAAGAAGGGATGTGGGCAACCTCACTGACCTAAGGTCTAGTGCGTATCCCTGTCACTGAGCCAAGGGAGGGACCCTGGCCTGGATGCAGGCAGCTCCCACACCTGTTTCCAGAGTTCGCTTTAGAGCTGTCACCTGTCTTCCGGTGCTACCAAGGGCACTGCAAGGAGAATGGCACAGAATGGGATGTGGTTGAGGAAAACAGTCCTGGCAATGGTGTGCAGACCCAGTCAGAGTGGGGGACGTCCATCCACCTAGTCCTGTGCCTACTAAAAACCCTGGCCTCAGGAGTCCCACAGACCTGGGTGCAAATCTCAACTCCAGAAACGAATCTAGGGATTCAGAATTCAGGATACTGCTTACCTTTGGGGAGGAGGGAAAGGAAGAGTTGCGGAAGGGGCCGGAGAGAGGCTTTGGAAGGGTGAGATTCGGTTTCTTGACCTGGCTGGTAGTTACTAGGTGTATTCTCTTTGTGATGATTTATCCATCTGTACACTTAGGATATATAATCTTTTCTGTATGTGTGTTATACTTCAATAAAAAATTTTAAAATTTAATTTAATTTTTTAATTTTTATTTTACATTGGAGTATAGTTGATTTACAATGTTGTGTTAGTTTCAGGTGTACAGCAAAGTGATTCAGTTATACATATATCAATTCTTTTTCAAATTCTTTTCCTGTTTAGTTTATTACAGAATATTGAGTAGAGTTCCCTGTGCAATCCAGTAGGTCCTTGTTGGTTATCTATTTTAAATATAGCAGTGTGTGTATGTTAATCCCAAACTCCTAATTTATCCCTCCCCCCTACCTTTCCCCTTTGGTAACCATAAATTTGTTTTCTAAGTCTATGAGTCTGTTTCTGTTTTGTAACACTTAGGATTTGTAATCTTTCTTGTATCTGTGTTATACTTCAATAAAAACTTAAAAAAAATTTTTTAAATCCCTCTTCTTACTAAATAATCTTGGTCAACTCACTTAAGCTCTCAGAGCCTGTTTCCTCACCCCATACGATGCGGCTGTGGTACCGCCTGCCTCCCAGCGTTGGGAGGATCAAGTGAGCAATTGCCTTTAAGCTCTTCATGCACGGCTTGCCTGACACATTGCTCAGTAAATATTAATTGTTTCTGCTACAGCTCCTGTTGTTCAGGCCACAGGGACTCCCCCTGCCCAGGACTGCTTGGGGCCCATGCTTCTGCACACCTGCCTGCCTCTGTTTACACATGGTCCTCCCCTAGTCCTGTTCAGGGCACACACATTAAAGACCTTCTCCTGGTCCCTTTTTCCTTACTCCTGGCTTCATCCTTCACGCCTTCGCTTGTGTCCCCCAGCCTCTCTCCCACCACCAGGCTAAGAGCACAACACCCTGTAATGTGCAGCTTGGTGCCCCAGCCAACACCTGGCAAGAAGGTGCTCAGGAACATGTATTGAAATGAAGCATCCCCAGCCTCTTGGTGGGACACACAGCGTGGCTCCCTGAATGGGAGGGAATTGAGGCGCCTCCCTCAGCGTTCTGCCTTTGTTCCACCATCTTGCATTAAAGTGGCACGCGGTGTTTTCACTACTGGGGAAATGTCATTCGAAAAATACACAGCAAGTGTTACATGGTGCGTCTGGCCTGCCGTCTTGACGAAAGACGGGCGGGGAACCAAGGACGGTTCCGTGGCTGGCGCTGAGCCTCTAGCCGGACCTTCTGTGTTGCTCTGATGCCTCCCATGCCGAGGTCCCCGACTAGGATCAGGATTATAACTGGACTAGGACTCTGCTTCCATTCTTTGTCTTTTTTTTTTTTTTTTTTGCTGTACGTGGGCCTCTCACTGTTGTGGCCTCTCCCGTTGCGGAGCACAGGCTCCGGACGCGCAGGCTCAGCGGCCATGGCTCATGGGTCCAGCTGCTCCGCGGCATGTGGGATCTTCCCAGACCGGGGCACGAACCCGTGTCCCCCGCATCGGCAGGCGGACTCTCAACCACTGCGCCACCAGGGAAGCCCCTCTGCTTCCATTCTTGCCCTTTATAACCTGTTCTCCCCAGAACAGCCGCAGCCATATTTTAAGAATGTAAATCAAATCAAGACACCTACTTATTCTGTAATCCTCCAGGTTCCAACACATTTAAGAAAAAAAATCCCAAGTCTTTCCTGTGACCACCAAGGCTACATATTCCCCTCGCTGCCCCCTTCCCGCCCCAGCCCTAAGACCTCACCTCCTACCACCCTCCTTCTTGTTCTTTTGCAGCCACAATGTCTTACTTGCTAGCCCTTGATCACTGCACTGCTCCAGTCTCGGGAACTTTGCATTGGCCGTTCCTTCTGCCTGGGATGCCCTTCCTCTGATACTCACATTCTCTCACTTCATTTGGGTTCTGTTGGATGTGATGCTCAGAGCAGCCATCCTTGTCTCTCTGTCTATCCTTTAACCCTGATTTAATTTTTTCATTGAGATTGTCTATGGCTAGGCCTATATCCACCTACTTATCTTTCTTTCTATAGATAATTCTGTGGGGTCTGTCTCCTCACTAGAATGTACGCTTTTGTGGGCAGGGACTTTGCGTTGCTTCTTGCCATACCCTCAGCCAATTGTCTAGCATACAGACAGGCTCAGTACATATTTGTTGAATAGGTGAATGAATGAAATGAGATAAGGCACGGGAAATCGCCCTGAAAAGTGGAAGCGTTATCCGTAGGTTGAGACCGTTGTCCAGTGCCTCTGCCTCTAGGGGCAGGAAAGCCTCTCACTCGCTGGCTGGTGGTGAGAGCCTGGGCTTTGCAATCGATTAACTCAGGTTCAGAACCCAGCTGTGCAACTTACTAGTTGTGTGAGCTTAGGCAAGATTCCTAATCCCTCTGGGCTTTAGTCCCTCTTCTGTAACAGGTAAGAGTCATACCTGCCTCAGGTCTCCTGGGTGATTCTTGGAGATAAAAATGGTACATCCCTTAGGCCAGAGTGCCATGCACGAATTCAGGAGGGATATATTAGCCACAAATTGGCCACAAATTCAATCCACATTCTCCAATTCAGCTCTACCAATTAAACTGATTTTATTTTATTATTTTTTTAATTTGTTGGCCGTGCCACACAGCATGTGGGATCTTAGTTCCCCAAGAAGGGATTGAACCCACTCCCCCTGCAGCAGAAGCATGGAATCTTAAGCACTGGACCACTCGGGAAGTCCCCTAAACTGATTTAAAAAATTCACTCTGCTTCAGTTTTGTCTTTTTTTCTTAACTAGTTCTAGGCTCAGGAAGGGAGGATGGGAATATTATTTATTGACCCCCTAAATGCACGATGTTATTTGACTTTCACAAGAGCTCTAAGAGACAGGCAGGTCTTACTTTCCTCCCCCTTTCTCAGGTGAGTAACCTGAGGCTCAGAGATGATGGGTCCTGAGCAAGCCCACACAGTTAACAAGATCCCACGTGTTGCTGGGATCACACCTGGGTCACGTAGCTCTGAACCCAAGGCCTTGCCTTCTCACCATGGACACGTGTGGGCGTGATGTGATGATTCCACACGCCAGGGGAGGGGACATGGGGGGCCACGGTTAGCAAATCTGCTCTGGAGCTGGCAGGAGTGTAGTAGTCAGAGGCACTGGGTCTGAGGCATAGAAATCCACAGCAGGGTTGGGGAGGAGGGAGGTGGGGCTGAGGTGCAGGAGAGTGGCCCCGAGTCAGGAGGAGGGAGGCAGCAGAAAGGGCATCAGGGACCCCTCCCAGACTCCAGCCTGGGCTGGGGAAGAGCCGAGGGAGCCCGTCAGCCAGAGCTTTTGCCTAATTAGGAGCCCCAGCTGAGGCTAAGCTGCCTTGCAAGCCCTTCCCACCCAGAGGGACGAAATGAGAAGCAGCCTTGGTGGGGAGACTTACGTAAGAAATAAGAGCGCTTGGGGAATTCAAAACTTTTCTGGGTCTAGGAAAGGCCCTGCTTCTCTCTCAAACAAGTCTGCCTCTCTCCAGTGTGGCAACGTGAAGATGGCTGTGAAAATGCCAGTGTTGGGAGGGCTGACATTGTAAGCCACCACCAGCTGTTAGGCTGAAGCTTGCTCATCTGGCCAGCGGAGCTTCAGTCGGCCCCCAGGGCAGAGGCTGGAGAAGCGGCTCTGCGGAGGGCCAGCTGCCCTGAGTCAGAACTGGCTGGTTTGGACCTCTGAGCTCTCAGGTGAGGTCGCTGCTTGGACCCAGGGAATACCTGAACTGTGTTCATCCACACCATCGGCACAGGCTGGGCCATACTGCTTGACCTGCTCCTCTAACTGCTTCAGCTCCGCCCCAGGGTCTAGGGCTTTGGGGAGCTAGGATGAAAGTGAGGGAGTGCACAAATATCATATAATACCACTTAGATGTGAAATCTAAGAAAAAGATACAAATGAACTTATTTACAAGACAGAAATAGACACACAGACATAGAAAACAAACTTAGTTGACCCAAGTGGGGATGGGGGGAGTGGGATAAATTAGGAGGTTGGGATTAATATGTATACACTACTATATATAAAACAGATAAAACAACGCAGGCCTACTGTATAGCCTGCATTATTACTACTATGGTATAGTAGTAATAACCAATAATGGAAGAGAATTAAAAAAATATATATATATTTATGTATAACTGAATCAAATTACTGTACACCTGAAACTAACACAACACTGTAAATCAACTATATTTCAATAAAAAATTTTTAAAAAATGAACCCCTTATCAGAAAAAAAACATAGTGCAAGAGTGGATTCAGTGCAGATGTTAGGGGAAATCCTCGTCTCTCCAGGCTCACCCATCCACATTTTATCAGCACTAGTTCTCCCTCTTCCCCCATGATAGGTGATGGGCTTGCAATTTTAGACTCAGAAAATCCTGATGGGTCTTTTGCCAGCTGTGTGACCATTGAGTAAGTCCCTTAAGCTCCCTTATCCACAGATTCTTCATTTATAAAAATTTGCCTCAATACTATCTATCTCTTACGGTAATTGTGACTTTATTTTTATTTATTTATTTTTTTACATCTTTATTGGAGTATAATTGCTTTACAATGGTGTGTTAGTTTCTGCTTTATAACAAAGTGAATCAGTTATACATATACATATGTTCCCATTATCTCTTCCCTCTAGCGTCTCCCTCCCTCCCACCCTCCCTATCCCACCCCTCTAGGTGGTCACAAAGCACCGAGTTGATCTCCCTGTGCTATGCGGCTGCTTCCCACTAGCTGTCTACCTTACGTTTGGTAGTGTACACATGTCCATGCCTCTCTCTCGCTTTGTCACAGCTTACCCTTCCCCCTCCCCATATGCTCAAGTCCATTCTCTAGTAGGTCTGTGTCTCTATTCCTGTCTTACCCCTAGGTTCTTCATGACATTTTTTTCCCTTAAATTCCATATATATGTGTTAGCATATGGTATTTGTCTTTCTCTTTCTCACTTACTTCACTCTGTATGACAGTCTCTAGGTTCATCCACCTCATTACAGATAGCTCAATTTCGTTTCTTTTTATGGCTGAGTAATATTCCATTGTATATATGTCCCACATCTTCTTTATCCATTCATCCGATGATGGACACTTAGGTTGTTTCCATCTCCGGGCTATTGTAAATAGAGCTGCAATGAACATTTTGGTACATGACTCTTTTTGAATTATGGTTTTCTCAGGGTATATGCCCAGTAGGGGGATTGCTGGGTCATATGGTATTTCTATTTGTAGTTTTTTAAGGCACCTCCATACTGTTCTCCACAGTGGCTGTAACAATTTACATTCCCACCAACAGTGCAAGAGGGTTCCCTTTTCTCCACACCCTCTCCAGCATTTATTGTTTCTAGATTTTTTGATGATGGCCATTCTGACTGGTGTGAGATGATATCTCATTGTAGTTTTGATTTGCATTTCTCTAATGATTAGTGATGTTGAGTATTCTTTCATGTGTTTGTTGGCAGTCTGTATATCTTCTTTGGAGAAATGTCTATTTAGGTCTTCTGCCCATTTTTGGATTGGGTTGTTTGTGTTTTTGTTATTGAGCTGCATGAGCTGCTTATAAATTTTGGAGATTAATCTTTTGTCAGTTGCTTCATTTGCAAATATTTTCTCCCACTCTGAGGGTTGTCTTTTGGTCTTTTTTATGGTTTCCTTTGCTGTGCAAAAGCTTTGAAGTTTCATTAGGTCCCATTTGTTTATTTTTGTTTTTATTCTCATTTCTCTAGGAGGTGGGTCAAAAAGGATCTTGCTGTGATTTATGTCATAGAGTGCTCTGCCTATGTTTTCCTCTAAGAGTTTGATAGTTTCTGGCCGTACATTTAGGTCTTTAATCCACTTTGAGCTTATTTTTGTGTATGCTGTTAGGGAGTGATCTAATCTCTTACTTTTACATGTACCTGTCCACTTTACCCAGCACCACTTATTGAAGAGGCTGTCCTTTCTCCACTATACATTCCTGCCTCCTTTATCAAAGATAAGGTGACCATATGTGCGTGGGTTTATCTCTGGGCTTTCTATCCTGTTCCATTGATCTATCTTTCTGTTTTTGTGCCAGTACCATACTGTCTTGATTACTGTAGCTTTGTAGTATAGTCTGAAGTCAGGGAGCCTGATTCCTCCAGCTCCATTTTTCGTTCTCTAGATTGCTTTGGCTATTTGGGGTCTTTTGTGTTTCCATACAAATTGTGAAATTTTTTGTTCTAGTTCTGTGAAAAATGCCAGTGGTAGTTTGATAGGGATTGCATTGAATCTGTAGATTGCTTTGGGTAGTAGAGTCATTTTCACAATGTTAATTCTTCCAATCCAAGAACATGGTATATCTCTCCATCTATTTGTATCATCTTTAATTTCTTTCATCAGTGTCTTATTATTTTCTGCATACAGGTCTTTTGTCTCCTTAGGTAGGTTTATTCCTAGATATTTTACTCTTTTTGTTGCAATGGTAAATGGGAGTGTTTTCTTGATTTCACTTTCAGATTTTTCATCATTGGTGTATAGGAATGCCAGAGATTTCTGTGCATTAATTTTGTATCCTGCTACTTTACCAAATTAATTGATTAGCTCTAGTAGTTTTCTGGTAGCATCTTTAGGATTCTCTATGTAGAGTATCACGTCATCTGCAAACAGTGACAGCTTTACTTCTTTTCCGATTTGGATTCCTTTTATTTCCTTTTCTTCTCTGATTGCTGTGGCTAAAACTTCCAAAAGGTTGTTGAATAAGAGTGGTGAGAGTGGGCAACCTTGTCTTGTTCCTGATCTTAGTGGAAATGCTTTCAGTTTTTCACCATTGAGGACAAAGTTGGCTGTGGGTTTGTCATATACGGCCTTTATTATGTTGAGGAAAGTTCCCTCTATGCCTACTTTCTGCAGGATTTTTATCATAAATGGGTGTTGAATTTTGTAGAAAGCTTTCTCTGCATCTATTGAGATGATCATATGGTTTTTCTCCTTCAATTTGTTAATATGGTGTATCACATTGATTGATTTGCATATATTGAAGAATCCTTGCATTCCTGGAATAAACCCCACTTGATCATGGTGTATGATCTGTTTAATGTGCTGTTGGATTCTGTTTGCTAGTATTTTGTTGAGGATTTTTGCATCTATGTTCATCAGTGATATTGGCCTGTAGTTTTCTTTCTTTGTGACATCCTTGTCTGGTTTTGGTATCAGGGTGATGGTGGCCTTATAGAATGAGTTTGGGAGTGTTCCTCCCTCTGCTATATTTTGGAAGAGTTTGAGAAGGATAGGTGTTAGCTCTTCTCTAAATGTTTGATAGAATTCGCCTGTGAAGCCATCTGGTCCTGGGCTTTTGTTTGTTGGAAGATTTTTAATCACAGTTTCAATTTCAGTGCTTGTGATTGATCCGTTCATATTTTCTATTTCTTCCTGATTCAGTCTTGGCAGGTTGTGCATTTCTAAGAATTTGTCCATTTCTTCCAGGTTGTCCATTTTATTGGCATAGAGTTGCTTGTAGTAACCTCTCATGATCTTTTGTATTTCTGCAGTGTCAGTTGTTACTTCTCCTTTTTCATTTCTAACTCTATTGATTTGAGTCTTCTCCCTTATTTTCTTGATGAGTCTGGCTAACGGTTTATCAATTTTGTTTATCTTCTCAAAGAACCAGCTTTTAGTTTTATTGATCTTTGCTATTGTTTCCTTCATTTCTTTTTCATTTATTTCTGATCTGATTTTTATGATTTCTTTCCTTCTGTTAACTTTGGGTTTTTTTGGTTCTTCTTTCTCTAATTGCTTTAGGTGCAAGGTTAGGTTGTTTATTCGAGATGTTTCCTGTTTCTTAAGGTAGGATTGTATTGCTGTAAACTTCCCTCTTAGAACTGCTTTTGCTGCATCCCATAGATTTTGGGTCATCGTGTCTCCATTGTCATTTGTTTCTAGGTATTTTTTGATTTCCTCTTTGATTTCTTCAGTGATCACTTAGTTATTAAGTAGTGTATTGTTTAGCCTCCATGTGTTTGTATTTTTTACAGATCTTTTCCTGTAATTGATATCTAGTCTCATAGGGTTGTGGTCGGAAAAGATACTTGATACAATTTCAATTTTCTTAAATTTACCAAGGCTTGATTTGTGACCCAAGACATGATCTATCCTGGAGAATGTTCCATGAGCACTTCAGAAAAATGTGTTTTCTGTTGTTTTTGGATGGAATGTCCTATAAATATCAATTAAGTCCATCTTGTTTAATGTATCATTTAAAGCTTGTGTTTCCTTATTTATTTTCATTTTGGATGATCTGTCCATGGGTGAAAGTGGGGTGTTAAAGTCCCCTACTATGAATGTGTTACTGTCAATTTCCCCTTTTATGGCTGTTAGTATTTGCCTTATGTATTGAGGTGCTCGTATGTTGGGTGCATAAATATTTACAACTGTTATATCTTCTTCTTGGATCGATCCCTTGATCATTATGTAGTGTCCTTCTTTGTCTCTTCTAATAGTCTTTATTTTAAAGTCTATTTTGTCTGATATGAGAATTGCTACTCCAGCTTTCCTTTGGTTTCCATTTGCATGAAATATCTTTTTCCATCCCCTTACTTTCAGTCTGTATGTGTCTCTAGGTCTGAAGTGGGTCTCTTGTAGACAGCAAATATATGGTTCTTGTTTTTGTATCCATTCAGCCAATCTGTGTCTTTTGGTGGGAGCATTTAGTCCATTTACATTTAAGGTAATTATGGATATGTATGTTCCTATTCCCATTTTCTTAATTGTTTTGGGTTCTTTATTGTAGGTCTTTTCCTTCTCTTGTGTTTCTTGCCTAGAGAAGTTCCTTTAGCAGTTGTTGTAAAGCTGGTTTGGTGGTGCTGAACTCTCTCAGCTTTTGCTTGTCTGTAAAGGTTTTAATTTCTCCATCAAATCTGAGTGAGATCCTTGCTGGGTAGAGTAATCTTGGTTGCAGGTTTTTCTCCTTCATCACTTTAAATATGTCCTGCCAGTCCCTTCTGGCTTGCAGAGTTTCTGCTGAAAGAACAGCTGTTAACCTTATGGGGATTCCCTTGTGTGTTATTTGTTGTTTTTCCCTTGCTGCTTTTAATATGTTTTCTTTGTATTTAACTTTTGACAGTTTGATTAATATGTGTCTTGGCGTATTTTTCCTTAGATTTATCCTGTATGGGACTCTCTGTGCTTCCTGGACTTGATTAACTATTTCCTTTCCCATATTAGGGAAGTTTTCAACTATAATCTCTTCAAATATTTTCTCAGTCCCTTTCTTTTTCTCTTCTTCTTCTGGAACCCCGATAATTCGAATGTTGGTGCGTTTAATGTTGTCCCAGAAGTCTCTGAGACTGTCCTCAGTTCTTTTCATTCTTTTTTCTTTATTCTGCTCTGCAGTAGTTATTTCCACTATTTTATCTTCCAGGTCACTTATCCATTCTTCTACCTCAGTTATTCTGCTATTGATCCCATCTAGAGTATTTTTAATTTCATTTATTGTGTTGTCCATCATTGTTTGTTTCATCTTTAGTTCTCCTAGGTCCTTGTTAAATGTTTCTTGCATTTTGTCTATTGTATTTCCAAGATTTTGGATCATCTTTACTATCATTATTCTGAATTCTTTTTCAGGTAGACTGCCTATTTCCTCTTCATTTGTTAGGTCTGGTGGGTTTTTATCTTGCTCCTTCATCTGCTTTGTGTTTTTCTGTCTTCTCATTTTGCTTATCTTACTGTGTTTGGGGTCTCCTTTTTGCAGGCTGCAGATTCGTAGTTCCTGTTGTTTTTGGTGTCTGTCCCCAGTGGCTAAGGTTGGTTCGGTGGGTTGTGTAGGCTTCCTGGTGGAGGCGACTAGTGCCTGTGTTCTGGTGAATGAGGCTGGATCTTGTCTTTCTGGTGGGCAGGTCCACGTCTGGTTGTGTGTTTTGGGGTGTCTGTGGACTTGTTATGATTTTAGGCAGCCTCTCTGCTAATGGGTGGGGTTGTGTTCCTGTCTTGCTAGTTGTTTGGCATAGGATGTCCAGCACTGTGGCTTGCTGGTCGTTGAGTGAAGCTGGGTGCTGGTGTTGAGATGGAGATCTCTGGGAGGTTTTCGCCGTTTGATATTATGTGGAGCTGGGAGGTCTCTTGTGGACCAGTGTCCTGAAGTTGGCTCTCCCACCTCAGAGGCACAACACTGACTCCTGGCTGCAGCACCAAGAGCCTTTCATCCACATGGCTCAGAATAAAAGGGAGAAAAAGTAGAAAGAAAGAATTAGTAGACGAAGAAAGAAAGAAAGAAAGGAAGGAGGGAGGGAGGGAGGAAGGAAGGAAGGACAAAAAGAAATAAAGAAGATAAAATAAAATAAAGTTGTTAAAATAAAAATAATTATTCAGAAAAAAAACAGACGGATAGAACCCTAGGACAAATGGTGGAAACGAAGCTATACAGACAAAATCTCACACAGAAGCATACACATAAACACTCACAAAAAGAGGAAAAGGGGAAAAAAATCATACATCTTGCTCTCAAAGTCCACCTCCGTAATTTGGGATGATTCGTTGTCTATTCATGTATTCCACAGACGCAGGGTACATCAAGTTGATTGTGGAGCTTTAATCCGCTGCTTCTGAGGCTGCTGGCAGAAATTTCCCTTTCTCTTCTTTGTTCTCAGAGCTCCCAGGGGCTCAGCTTTGGATTTGGCCACGCCTCTGCGTGTAGGTCGCCGGAGGGCGTATGTTCTTCGCTGACAGGACGGGGTTAAAGGAGCCGCTGATTCAGGGGCTCTGGCTCACTCAGGCCGGGGCGGGGGGGGGGGGGGGGGGGGGAAGGGAGGGGCAGGGAGTGCGGGGCGGGCCTGCAGCGGCAGACGCCGGCGTGACGTTGCACCAGCCTGAGGCGCGCCGTGCGTGCGTTCTCCCGGGGGAGTTGTCCCTGGATCCCGGGACCCTGGCAGTGGCGGGCTGCACAGGCTTCCCGGAAGGGGGGTGTGGATAGTGACCTGTGCTCGCACACGGGCTTCTTGGTGGTGGCAGCAGCAGCCTTAGCGTCTCATGCCCGTCTCTGGGGTCCGCGCTTTTAGCCGCGACTCGTGCCTGTCTCTGGAGCTCCTTTAAGCAGCGCTCTTAATCCCCTCTCCTCGCGCACCAGGAAACAAAGAGGGAAGAAAAAGTCTCTTGCCTCTTCGGCAGGTCCAGACTTTTCCCCGGACTCCCTCCCGGCTAGCCGTGGCGCACTAACCCCCTGCAGGCTGTGTTCACGCTGCCAAGCCCAGTCGTCTCCCGACGCTCCGACCGAAGCCCGAGCCTCAACTCCAGGCCCCGCTCGCCCTGGCGGGTGAGCAGACAAGCCTCTCAGATTGGTGAGTGCCGGTCGGCCCTGATCCTCTGTGCGGGAATCTCTCCGCTTTTCCCTCCGCACCCCTGTTGCTGTGCTTTCCTCCGCGGCTCCGGAGCTTTCCCCTTCCGCCACCCCCAGTCTCCGCCCGTGAAGGGGCTTCCTAGTGTGTGGAAACTTTTCCTCCTTCACAGCTCCCTCCCACTGGTGCAGGCCCCGTCCCTATTCTTTTGTCTCTGTTGTTTCTTTTTTCTTTTGCCCTAACCAGGTACGTGGGGGGTTTCTTGCCTTTTGGGAGGTCTGAGGTCTTCTGACAGCGTTCAGTAGGTGTTCTGTAGGAGTTGTTCCACGTGTAGATGTATTTCTGGTGTATCTGTGGGGAGGAAGGTGATGCCCGCGTCTTACTCTTCCGCCATCTTCCCGGAAGCCTCTAATTGTGACTTTAGCAGCCCATCGCAGCTATAAATAAATTCCCTCCCATCTTATCTTTAATCCCCCTGCGTTTTTCCATAGTCACAAATTTCCACACCTGATATCCCCTTGGGTTAAGAAAGAGTCTCCAGAAGATTTGTAGAAAATATTTAAACTTATGCTTAGTGAATCAATGCTGCAGGAGGGGCAACACCTGTAAAGATGCATCCATTAACCCCAGCCCTGGGGCTAGTTGATCACATCTAGTAAGCCATGAACAGCAGGGAGTGGGGACAGAGAGAAAGGGACACAGGCTGGGTAAGCATCGAAAGATGTGGCTAGAAAGGCCCAGACAGCTGGGGGAAATCTTAACTTGGGCGGAGGTAGCAAGAGAAGCAACCCAGGTCGGCCTCTAAAAGGGGAGTCGTGAGTGAGAGCAGGAGGCAGGCTAAGGGCGGGGGGTTGGCTTAGGCTGCTGGCCCCATTGAACTGAAACAGACGTTGGGCCTGCAGAGGCTCTGGACCAACCTGCTGTGTTGACCAGCAAGAAGCTCATGGCTGTCTTCTCGAAGAAGCCTTCACCCAGAAGGGACTCTGGCTCTCAGCCAACCTCGGGCAGGGTCTGGCAGTCTGCTGCAGGGCCAGCCACTCTGCACCCCTCTGGAGTGCTACCGTGTCCCCAGTGCCCGGCAGTGGCTGTTCCATATCACTGCTCAAGACACAGTCCTGCTGCCAGGAGCTCTCAGTTCCCTGCCCAACACGACCCCGTTTCTGACCCCAGTGGGCCTTACCTGCCGCCTGGTCACACCGAGCTACTTTGTCTCCTACAAAGCACTGCTTGGGATAATGAAATAGTCATAATGAAACCCTTAATATTTAAATCTCCAGGAGCCGCAGCCCTGTACCCTATTGAACTACAGATAAATCATCCTGGTTAGACGGCCTCACTGGGCTCCAGTTTCTCTGCTTCAGCTGCCTTGCCTGTCGGAGCTTTTCTTTGTGAGGGGGCTGGAGGCTGCGTTTGACAGATCTCCTAGGGAGAGGCGCCCCCGTTCATTTTCCTTGGGTAAATTCAATAAAAAAGTTTTGAGGGCCTACTGTGAGTGAGCAGGGCAGGTGTTTTTGTCTGTTTTGTTCACTGCTGTAGGCCTGACGCTTAAAATGGTGCCGGCACACCATAGGGAATCACTAACAATTGCCTCACGCACGAATCCTCACCATGGCCCTGTGGAGTACTTGTGTCATTCTCATCTACAGATCATAAACCAAGGCTTAGACAGGAGAAGTGACTTGCCTAAGTGCACACAGAGAAGTGGGCAGACAGGGCGGTGAGAGCACACATGTTCATTCCCAGGTCATCCTGGTTAAGTGGGGTAGCTTCTTCTGTGCTGTTTTATGGGGGGGGAGGGGTTGGCTTGGCTTGGCGACACCGAGTGCTATCTCATGGGCCCACCAAGATGTCCTCCTCGATGGATAGCCAGCCAACTCTCATTGCCTATTAGCTGAATCCCATGATTCTGACATTTAATGGGTCACTTGTGAGCAGCAAAAGATGGGGCAGTAAAATTGGAAGTAGGCTGTCCTCCCGAAATTTTGTTTTCAGACTCAAAACAAGGACAGTCCTTGGTTTCTTTGAAAAGTGGATCCACCTAAACGTGAGGCGAGATGTATCAGGAATATTCCTCAAGGTGGAGTCGATCCCCTTCCACCCTCTTACTGCTGCCTTATCTTTAGATCTAATGTTCTCACAGGGGAGCCATGCCAGTTCCTACCTTGGAATCAACAAGTTCTGACTGCAGTGGGGCTTCTAGGTAAGGAGCTGCTGCCTCTTTGGTGTGGGCAGTGGGAGAAGTAAGGCATGCTAGAGCTGCAAGGAGTTTAGCCATCATCAAGACCAGTGGTTCTCTAAGTACGAGCTGGGGCCAGCAGCATCACACCAGCTGGGAACATGTTCTAGGTGCAAAGCCTCAGGTTCCACTCCAGATTTACTGAATCAGAAACGCCAGGGAAGGGGCCCACAATCTGTGTTTTAACAAGTCATCCAGGTGATTCATACCCACACTAAGAATGATCTGGATCACACTGAGCTAGACCAGGGTTTCTCAGACTCAGCACTATTGACATTTGGGGCTGAAAAATTCTTTGTTGTGCATTGTAGGATGTTTAGCAGCATTCCTGGTCTTTCTCCACTAGATGCCAGTAGTACTTACCTTCCAGCTGTGACACCCAAATGTGTCTCCAGACATGACCAAATGTCTCCTATGGGGCAAAATCATCTCTACTTGAAAACCATGGGTCCAGACCCTTGCTTCTCAAAATGTGGTCCATGGTGCAGTAGCATCGGCCTCATCTAGACACTTGTTATAAACGAAGACTCTGGGCCTTCAGATACTCTACAAGTTCTTCAGATGATGCATCTGCAGTTAGAGATTGACAAGTGCTGATCTAAACCGACTGCCTCATTTGGCAAATGGGGACATGGCCTTCCAGAGGGGGCAACTTGCCTAAGCTCATGACTCCTGTCTTCTGAGCCCTGAATGTGCAAGTCTAGGTGCTCACTTATCATGGTTATTTCTGAAGTTAGGAGAACCGCCTGCCTGGATCCTAAGGCTTTTGGGGGAGCCTTGGTGGTAAGGGACCAATAGCAGGGAGCCAGGGCTTTCCCACACTCTGGGGAATGGCAGTCTCTGTAGCTGCCAGTATGTACAGTAGTTTGAGGAAACCTGGTTAGATATTTTGCAAACCATCCCTTAATTGGGATTTGTCTGATGATTGTCTCGGGACTAGTGTGGGATATGAGTTTTGGGGGGAAGACCACAGAGGTAAAGTGTCATTTACATCTCATCACATCACAGGGTAGCTTTTACTTCTTTCCTCCAATAACTGATTAAAAATGCTCAGATGCCTCCACTCCAGGTAACCACCAGCATAGCCACTTTACTCTTGCCCTGGTGAATGCAAAGTAAATCTTGTGTAACAAAGTGCTTTGGAACGGTTCCAGCATCTCCTGCCCAGAGTCTCCTATGGCCGATAAAAGCCAGCCAGGCAATATTAGAGCTGAGGTCTGACACAAAGTCCCACCTTTCCTTTATTAATGGGGACTGATAGACACAACCCTTCTCTAATAAGCAGCCAACCGCTCAGCAGTTTTCCTTTTATGGTTCCCATTTCTGATCATTGCACCACCCTCATTAGTCAGGTTGACAGCAGCCTCCTGGTGAACAAAGCTGGCAGTCACCAATGCCAGCACAAAGGCAGTGAGAGTGATGTGAAAGCCCCACAAGGAGTAAGGACTCTGCATGGTCCATCCTGCCCAGGTCTCTGGATCAGAATCTCGTTCTGGGTGTGACGTTAACCACCCAGGGAATTCTCTCCAGTAGAACAGATTGTTGCCGTTTAGACGATTTTCCAGATACTCCAACAGCTACTCCTTATAACACTTTCCTGCTCACCCTCCACAAGACAGACTGACACACACACACACACACACACACACACACACACACACACACACACACACACTTATACACATCTCCCCTGCTGGCCTGCCAGATTTTGCAAAATTTTCTTTGTTTGAAGAAACTGCAGAGTTAAGACGGTAAACATCTCTGGTTAAGGGCAAGTGTTGTGAAAACGCAGTGTATTGGTTTTCTATTGCTGCCGTAGCAAACTACCACAAATTCATAGCTCAAAATGACACAAATTTATTATCTTACAGGCTGGAGGTCAGACATCTGAAATGGGTCTTATGGGTTAAATCAAGGTGTTGGCAGGTTTTCGTTCCTTCTGGAGGCTCAAGGGGAGAATGGAATTCCTTGCCTTTTCCAGCTTGTAGAGGCTGCCTTGTTCCCAGGCTCATGACCCCTACCTCCATCTTCAAGGTGCACTAAGCTTCCCTCTGTTTCCACCGTCACGCCTCCAGTCTGACTCTGGTGCTTCTACCTCCTTCTTAGAAGGACCCTTGTGATTATCTAGGATAATCTCTCCATCTCAAGATCTTTAACTTTTTTTTTTTTTTTTTGCCATGGAAAGTACCATATTGCTAGGTTCTGGTGATTAGGATGTGGGTATTTTGGAGGGGGTGCCTTGTTTGGTCTACCAAGCCCATTTACTCTTCGGCTAAATGCCAATAATAACACTATTTATTATATAAGTATAAACTGTGAGTACTAATGAGATGCTGTGTGTCATTTGTTGGGCACAGGTCCTGGCACAAAGTAAGCCTTCGGTAACTGTTAACTAACTGCTATTATTGGAATCATATCTTGAGTTACTTTCTATCATTGACCCTTCGGTAATCGTTTCATCAGCCAGTCATTTGGAAAGGCCAGCAGGTGATCAGCAATGGAACAGGTATAGTTTATGCTAGGAGTTGGGGAGAGGGGCTGAGAAGGGTGAGAATAGGGGAGATGTCTAGGGCAGGACAGATCCAAGTGGGGTGCTGTCCACGAGCAGGCCCTGGGTGACACGGGTGGGAAAGTGAGCGTGCAGGGCTGTGTACAGAGCACCAAGAGGACGGAAGTGAAAGAGACCAGTGGAGGGAGGCATAATTTACTTAACTAACTCTGATATTTTTTCTCATCCCCTTGATCCCTTAATTGATGGTGGCTTGTCTCAAACGCCCCTGCACCTTGTTCCTCCTCCCCCTATTCTAGTTCCTCACGCCTCTGCAGCACCATGTAAGCTCTGCTCTCTCTTCAAGGTCTGACTCAAGCACTACTTCTTCCAAGAAAGCCTTTACTAATCATTTAGTAATCATGGTCATTTCCTCTCCTCCAAATGCCAGTAGGGCTTAATTCCAAGCCACTGGTGTGGCACCCCCTAGTCTAGTTTTTAACAATTAGATCATAAAACATTTTACTACCCTTCTGTGTTGCCTGCAGTGCCTAGCTCGGTGCTTGGTTTGCAGCTGTCAACGTTTCTAAAATTGAACTCCTCTCCACCCCACCTCTGCAATTCTGCCATCAGCTTGTGATTTCCCTTCCTCTGTTTAAGCCCCTCTCCTTTTCCAATCCCCTAAGCATGAAACCTTTCAGTCTGCATTTTCTGCATCACCCATAACCCAGGGGTAACAAAGATTTGATGATTCTTAACAAAAAGGTGATTTGTGTGTTCAGGTTGATTTGGGAAAACACTGGCATAATTAATGGTAAGGACAGTCCTGGGAACCAGGGCTCCAGAGTTCCAGTCCCATTTCTACACTTAAGGAACCACCTCCTTTCCTTTGTCTTCATTTTCCTTGTGTGTAAAAGGAGAACATTGGGCCAGATAGTCATAAAGATTCCTTTGAGCTCTTGCAGGCTTCCTTTCTGTGTGTTAAACCCACTTAGCGTTGAGGCCCCATTCTCAGGCCTGTTGACTGCCCTCTTATCCCTGTTGGAGGTGGGAAAGGATGGAGCTGTTTTTCAGACATCTTAAGTTAGACCCTGGTGCTTTCTCTGCAGAAGATGAAGTTACTGATTATGGAGCAGTTTGTTCAGGAGACACTGAAGATAATTAGCAAGAGAAGAGGCAAGGCATCTGGAATGGAGTCTTTCCAATGCCTTAGCATTGATCAGTCAATTCCACGAGCACTACACTGACTGGCCAGGACTTGGATTGGGAAACTCATTGTCTCCATGGCACTAAAAAGAGTATCGGAAGGAAACAGATACTGGCTTAATTTTACTTGGGAGCTGACTGGAAGCCCAAGAAATGACGGGCATGCTATTTCTCTTTCCTTTTATTTAACATTCATTCATTCAGGTGAACATTGTTGAGTGTCTATGACATATTGTCAACACCAAAAGTGGCTCTACCACCTTCCCTACCTAATAGAAACTTTTAACACAGTGGAAGAGACAGATGTAGCTGACCAATAGCTGTAAGACGAAGCAGAATGTGACACGTAGGAAATGAGGCATCCACTTTGGGGAAGAGGGAAGTGAGCTCTGAGTTGCCTGAGGTTTGCGCTGCCTCCAGAAAGCTGGTGCGCTGCTCAGCGGCACAGTGCGGTGAGAGGGTACTTGCGGTGGAGGAGATGACATGCGTGCGGTTGCACAAAGGGAATCACGAGGGGCAGGTTCTGAAAATGGATGATGTTTGATTTTGCCTGGATCATAGCATCCTAGACAGTGTGAAATAGGATTAGGAAAAGAGGTCAGGTTCAGTTGTTTGAGACTTGAAAAGATATTGGATTTAATTTGCTGGCAGTGAGGAGACACTGGTTTCTTTTGGGCATAGAGTAGCGTGATGTATAGAGTCACACATTAACAAGCTATTAACAAAGGAGGAGGCATGTACTCCCATCTTGTTCTTCTGAGATGAAACCAAGAAGCTGTAGAAAAGAGAAAGAAGAATCAAAGAATCTCACGTTCCCCATCGTTCCGCGAAAAGTAAGAACTGGCAATGCCAAGCTCCATGCCACCGTTTCTGAAATCTCTAATGATTCCCAGGGCTGATGGAGTGCAGAGAGGTGTGACAAGAAGCTGTTTTCCTCAAATCACTCAGCTGCCAGGTGCTACATGCATCTGCTTTAGGAAAAACAAGCACATGGAGATCTGTTTGTTACTCAGAGTTCCCTCTAGGTGGCCAGAAACATCCTCTAAAATGGTTAAATAAAAAAAAAAAAAAAAAAAGAAAAAAAAAAGAGAGAGAGAGAGAGAAGTCAGAGAAAGCATTCAAAAGTACTCAGCTGCTTAGCAGCGTATGTGGCTGTTAGAAAAGCTTTCCTTGAAATATGTTCAAGAAGAGAAAAGCCTAATCCTTTCAGTGCCTGTCTGCCAAGGGTCTGGTGAATATTCTGGGGAGTGGGAGTTAAGTAACTTCCACAGTGATTAAAAGCAAGACAAAATAACAATAATAAAACCAAACCTTGTTTAGCAGTGCATTGTCCTGGAGTTTGCAGATGTGCTTATCTGGGTGCAGTTTCCTCATTCTCATTTCTGTGTGCTGCTTATCATAAGAAAAAAATGATGCAAGGACAGAGAAAAACTGAAGACATGTTGCTCACTATTGGGAAGGACGAAAACTGACACCTGTCTAGTGAGTCTTGTTCTGTGCACGCTATGTTATGTCTCATCACTTGTAGATTCTCCATGGGCTGCAGATGAACCAGCAGAGATGGCTGACACAGGATACCCTGGTAAATACAGAAAATAACATGAAGTGTCTGGACTTGGAGGACACTGATGAAGGGTGGTTCGTTAACCCTAAAGGACCACAAGGGGGCAGTGAGTTAAAGTAACACACCATTGTAAAGCAATTATACTCCAATAAAGATGTTAGGGGCTTCCCTGGTGGCGCAGTGGTTGAGAGTCCGCCTGCCAACGCAGGAGACGTGGGTTCGTGCCCTGGTCCGGGAGAATCCCACATGCCGCGGAGCGGCTGGGCCCGTGAGCCATGGCCGCTGGGCCTGCGCGTCCGGAGCCTTTGCTCCTCAACGGGAGAGGCCACAACAGTGAGGGGCCCGTATACTGCCAAAAAAAAAAAAAAAAAAGAAATAGTACAAAGCAGAATTATATAGATTAGATCATGTCACAATTCTTTGTTATTGTTTCCAATTCTTTACATAAAAATAATATGTTTTTATAAACAACAAGGACTTAACTGTATAGCAGAGGAAACTATGTTCAATATTTTGTAATAACCTATAATGGAAAAGAATCTGAAAAGGAATACATATATATTTATATGTATAACTGAATCACCTTGCTGTACACCTGAAACATTGTAAATCAACTATACTTCAATAAAAAAAAAGAAAAAAACGTTGCTCAGATGAGAAGACAGAAAGCCAGAATTCATTTAAACTAGTGATTTTTGAAAACTTGGTTGAGGGGAAGTTATTCTAATTTATCAGAGTTACCTGGAGCTTTTACAAAAACATTTTATTATAGAAACTTTGAAACATATACAGAATAAGCATGTCACCAAAATGACAGAGTAGGGAACTGAAAAACTATGTCCCTCCGCTAAAGGAATGATTAAACTGACAAAAACTGTCAGAATCAGCTTTTTCAGAACTCTGGAATCTCCTAAAAAACTTACAATCATCAGGGGAATGCTTAATGAAGAAAGAAGCTGCTGAAGTTGGGGAAGAGTCCACTGTATGGTTTTAAGTTACACACTTACAAATCCCCACTTCTCAGCTGGATGGCAGCCATAAGGACAGAGATCTGCATTTCTGCAGAAGCTTTCTGGTACCAGAGGGAGCAACGTGGACCTTTCTTTCAAAGAACTGTGCTGTGTGTCTTGACCTGTCTTGTGGTTCCCTGGAAAATAGGCTCAAGGGCTTGCCTTTGTTTCTCCTGCCTTGGAACTTTCTCAGGGTCGAAGTGACTTCCCTGGGTGGTGTTTGTTGAAAGCATGTAAAGGTGAATATACTAGCTGTAGCCACCTGTGGCAAGGGAGAACAGTCAGGGCAACCAGAGACAGATGGGAAATCCTGAAAGGAAGAGGCTTGGGGAAGGAGATACAGAATAAAGACTTTGAAAACCTCCCCATTTATACTGGGGCATCTAGAAGGCCACACACATGCTCATGGCTGGACACATGCTCAGAAAAAACCTGAGAAGACCCTATGCTTCCACCTGTGGCTGACCGTTAGGATCCATGCAAGTAGGAAGTGAAGGCTAAGGCAGAACAATAAATGCCTGGCTAAGCACTGAAGGAGCGCCCAACACAGATTCGTTTCCAATATAGGTTATTACAAGGTATTGAATATATAATGCATATATGTGGAATCTAGAAAAATGGTACAGCTGAACCAGTTTGCAAGGCAGAAATAGAGACGCAGGTGTAGAGAACAAACGCATGGACACCAAGGGGGGAAAGTGGGTGGGGTGTGGTGGTGGTGGTGGAATGAATTGGGAGATTGGGGTTGACATGTATACACTAATATGTATAAAATGGATGACTAATAGGAACCTGCTGTATAAAAATAAATAAAAATTAAAAAGATATTGCATATGGTTCCCTATGTTATACAGTAGGTCCTTGTTGTTTATCTATTTTATATATAGTAGTGTGTATCTGTTAATCCCAAACTCCTAATTTATATAGCCCCCCCTTTCCGCTTTGGTACCCATAAGTTTGTTTCTATGTCTGAGTCTATTTCTGTTTCATAAATAAGTTCATTTGTATCCTTTTTTTTTTTAGATTCCACATATAAGCAGTACCGTATGATATTTGTCTTTCTCTGTCTATTTACTTCACTTAATGTGATAATCTCTAGGTCTATCCATGTTGCTACAAATGGCATTATTTCATTCTTTTTATGGCTGAGTAATATTCCATTGTATATATATATATACCATATCTTCTTTATCCATTCATCTGTTGATGGACTTTGAGCAAGGGGCTTCTGAATGAGGAACACTTGGAGAAATATTTGGCAGGAGATTTTAGAAAGGTTTAATCTCTCCAAGCCTTTTTTTTTTTTTTGGCCACACAGCATGGCTTGTGCGATCTTAGTTCCCCGACCAAGGATTGAACCCACGCCCTTGGCAGTGAAAGTGTGGAGTCCTCACCACTGGATCACCAGGGAATTCCCCCTCCAAGCCTTTTCATATGCCATTCCCTTGTCCTGTATGCCCTTCACTTTTAAGACTGTCTCACAGATTTTGCAAGGCTTAGCTCAGCATTCCCGACTAGCCCTGATATCCTCCTTTTTGCTCCCAATGTGCATTTCTATTATGATACCAAATCATATTAAAACTACGAATGTGTTGGTGCCGTGGAATAGACTTAAAGCTTTTTGAAGTCAGCATCTAGGTCATATTTATCTTGGTATTTTTAGCTTCCAGATTGGTTGAAAAGTGTCTTAGCCTGAGTTTCCTAGGAAACAGAGACTGAAAAAAACTTATGAGTTCATGCTCTATAAGGGTGCAAGAGTGCAGTCCCAGGGAAGTGACAGTGAGGGAGAAAGGGAAATGAGGCAAAGTGGAAGGAAAAGCAAATACAAGGAAGTGTGTTACCAAACTGGCTACAGTTTACCAAAAAGCATAGCTACCGATGCATTAAATAGGAGATCTCTGGAGAGGTTGTACAGAAATACTGAGTCTGGTAATAGTCTGTTGGGAGGAGGAAGGGAGAAGAATAGATCCGCTATTTTTTCCTATCTTCCTGCTGTGATAGCTTAAATTTCTCCCCCACGGGGCCTTAACGCCTTTGTATTCCTAGGTTGTATTATCTGGCTTCTGTGGGCAGCTGCTGGGGAAGCCTGATCTGATGATATAGGTTGTGGCATAGGCCAGTGTCACACCCTCCTTCCCTGCCTGCCTGCAGCAGAAACCTTGTGGGCCAGCCAGTGTGTATGCACAGGAGCTTAGTGGGGCTCAGTGGTTCCCCAGTGTCGGGGGTGGGATGCAGGAGACAGGAGGTATGACATGTGAGATGCGAGGTACATTGCAATATCGTACCTTGAGCAACGTGGGAGACTGGAAGCAGCTGTAGCAGTGGGTCCAGTTGGCCACGTAGGCAAAGCACTATAATGATGTGGCCTGTGCCATGAAGATAGTATTGAAGTTAAATGAATAGTTCTTTAACCATGGCCAAACCCTCCTCTCTGTGGCCTACAAGAATCTGGAGGATCATCACTAATGCTGAGCCATCCATGGCTAAGCTCACCTCAGGACACATACGAACTGGGTCCTGTATAATGAATATGAGCTTAGGGGGCATGGTGATGATAGGAAACAGAAACACAGAAAGAAGTGGGGGACTGGGTCCTTCAGAGAGTAAACAATGCAACTGCAGTGTTGGTCCCCTGCCTCTTGCTCATGGATCATGAGTTCCTTGAAGGCTAGGGCCGTTTTCAGATCTTGACACTGAGTGCAGCATCTGACACATAGTAGGGACTCTACAAAAGAAGTGAGGAGGGGACAAAGTGAGTCTACCTAGGGAAGAGCCCTTCACATCCTACTATGCAGCACCTGAGCAGGGTAAATGACTCCAGGGCAGATGGATACCTGCCACAGTTACAGAGCCATGAAAGGAGGGCTTGTCCCAGGGCTGGTGGCTGCCTATGCAGAGTTGTGATTTACAGGATTTTATAACCCTGTTTTGGGATGTTCACTCACCATTTACTGCTCTGCTGCTAATAAACATCTTGTCATAAATGATAAACAGGGCAACTTGGGGTGGGGGACATGGGAGCCATGTTTAAATAGACTTGGTGTTCTGCAGAATACTCAACAATGCCTGTGGATTAGGTGGCCACAAATTTATCTTTTTAAGTCTGTCTGTCTCTATTGTTTATGGGACTGGAATACAAGAGAGGCAGACTGTGTAGTTTTGTTGGAAATCTCTGAAAGGAATGGGCTGCCGTGGCTGCAGGATCTGCAGAGCCTGCAGGGAGCTGTCCAGGGTTCTGAGATGGGGAACAGAGTTAGGCAATGCTGGCCATTTCTTCCCAGGAGGAAATGGGAAGCCTCCTTGAGGGCAGATTTCCGGAGGTTCCAGGGCAGGGAAACACTACATTCCTCAGTGCTTGACTGGAATATGAGTTGAGAAAATTGGGAATAGCTTGGTCCTCATGGTACAGTGACAGGTGCTTCAGGCTATGACAGAGAAACTTCCCTTAGGATTCATGCTTCTGAGACAGGGCTGGTGCCATGTGCTGCCACCCTGTGGATTCAGTCTTCTGTTGGCACCCTCTTGGCCCTTCTTCCTTCCTTTTCCTCCCCTCCTCATGTCCTCTCCATCTGCCCCTCTACTCTCACCATATCCAAGCTTCGTACCTGCTCCATGATGGAGGGCTGAGATGGGAGAAGGGCCAGCTTGCAGCAGCCCAAGGTGGGTTTTGTGTTGTTCATGATGGAAGGAAAGAACACATCCAAAGGAAAATTAAAAGCTTCAAGGAGTCTGGCAGCTAGGAAGAGCCCAGTTTGGACTTACCAACTGTGGGTTCAGGCAGATGTGAGGCAGCTGCTGAACTGCCTGCTGCCCATGACACATTACATCACATTTCAAGAGTAATGAGGAAAATGTAGAGATGTCAGTTCCGTCTATCTTGGAGAGTCCATAGGCCTCAATTTTTTGAATTGAGGATTTATTGAAAAGGGGAGGAGTTGTGCTTTATTCTGATATCATCTGGAATGGGAAGAGAAAGTTCCATAATCCTGGCAGGAACTTGGAGCTTCAGATATCAGAGTTCCTTGTTTTGGGACAAGTCTTGGCAGCCCTCAATGTGGGGTTGAGCCTCCTTTGCATCTGAAGAGACAAGCCAAGTTGTGCAGTCATACCTCAAGAGCCTGGCCTCTTTCTTCAAGTCACCTTATGCAACAACCCATGACTTCTGGGCAGAGGGTCAGCACACTTCCAGAGGTGGAGGCCAAGGTGCTAGCCTCTTCTGGCATAAGGGAAAGCGACTGTGGCAGCAGCTTGGAGGAAGCAGGAGAAACTCCAGAGACCTACCCCTCCCACAGTTAAAATATTGTTCACACAATTCAAGCAATTGTAGATTCATCTGGGCGAAAAACGTTCTTCTTTTAAAATTTAAATATTCCCCGGAAGGGATAAGACTCACACTTAAATGCAAAATTTCTCAGCATTATTTGTGCTGAGTAGCTGAGGCTCTGGGGCCTCTTTCCAGTTGGAATGGCCCACGGGATGCAGGGAAGGAGGCAGCTGCCAGCCCTCCTTCCTCTGGCACTAGAACTTCTGAGATGCTGGTGAGCTTTAGCTTCTACCTTGATCCCAGAGCGGGGCTGAAATCTCCACAGCTCTGGGACCTCAGGAAAGAGGAAGTGTTGGCAGCTTCTGAGTTATCTTTTTGTTTTGGCAACATGGTGTAAGAACACAGACTTTGTAATCACAAAATTATGTTCAAATCTCAGCTTAATAGCTAGGAAGTTTACTTATCTTCATCTATCAAATGAGAAGAAAGGTGTCACCCCTAATGTGTTGTGGGATTTGCTGAGATAAAATACCAGAAGCACCTGGCACCTAGGCTCATGCCAAGGGTTACATTCTCAGAAGGAAAATAAATCATACTCTCTATCAATAATGATAATTTTCTGCTCTCCAAATGCATGCTTCTTATTATGTTTCATGTCTCATTGAATTGTCTAGAACTTTATAAACAACATAATACACTATAATAGAAATGGTGGGCATCTTTGTTTTGGGCCTCTAGTATTTTACACACAAATATGATGCCAGCTGAAAGTAGTATCTCTGTATCATGTTGAGAAACAACCCATTTGGTCTCACATCTTAAAATGTTGTTTATTTGAAGTGTATTCAAATTTTATTAAATGTCCTTTTCACACCTATTGAAATAATCGTATGCTTTTGTCATATGTAACTTGTGATACAGTATATTCATAGATTTCTTAGTATTGGACTATCCTTATATTTATGAGATAGATTTTGCTTCAACATTGGAGATGATTTTTTAGCGTACAGAGTCCCACTCATAATAGTTTAACTTGTCCTTCTGCCTCCACTCTTTCCCTCCAAGTGACATATAGCAGCCAGAATTATCTTTCTAAAGCATAAATCAGATCATGTCACTCTGCTGCTTAAATACCTCTAATGACTTGCCATTGTAATGGGAATAAAATAAAACTCCTTATCATGACCCATAAGACCTTTTATTATCTGACCCCCACCTAGCTCTCTCTCCATGTTCCGCCTTGTTCCCTAGATCCAGCAACATTGGTTTTGAACATACCAGCGTTACTCTGTCACTGGGCAATGTTCTTCCTCCTGGTCTTTTCTGAGCTACCTCTTTCTCATCATTCATAATCCAACTTGAATGTCACCTTCTCAGGAAGCCTCTACCCGTGCTTTCTAGTTAGCCAGCTTCACAATACCTCTACATCCCATTATCCTATTTACTTTCTCCTTAGAATTTACTGGTGCCTGAAATTACCTTATTACATTTCTTTGTTTATGTGCCTATTGTCTGTTTCCTTCCACTAAAATGTGTGTGTCTTGAGGGTGACAATTTCTGGTTTATACTGGCCACTGCTCCTAAGAACTGCTGCCTGGTGAATAATTGTGCTCAGTAAATAGACTCACAAATGGAAATGGCCTATGACATTCTTTACCTTTTCATGTTTGGTCCTTTGTCATCTTCCAATAACTTCAAAGCCTTAACTGGATTTCTTCTCATCCTCCTCTTTGTCTGGAATCACCTTACATAGCATAGGACCTTGGAGTGGAATGGGGTCTTATAGACTACTTAATTCTCTGACTAATTCAGTGCAGGAAGCCTTTTGTCCCATCCTGGAAGATGACCATCCAACCTGTTTAGATCCTTATAGGAACTGAAATGAGTATGGAATTGCTGTACTTCCAGTTTTACTTTTCACGGGAAAAATGATTGCAGTGGGGAGGCCTGTTGACCTTTTAAGACCAACGATGGGAAGATAGGAGGTGAGGGTCTCTTTTCAAACAAGAAAGGTGGATGTCTGACTTGAGTGATGTCTTATCTTCTATAAAAGTTTTTGGAAAAAAAAAAGTTTTTGAGCCATGGGAGGAGGCACTGGTCATTGGTAGCCAACACTCCTAGGACCTGAGTGACTGTGGCAAGTGCCCTATTGTATTTTCTTAGCTTAGTTTGGGGATTCTAACACATAGATATATAATTCTCTTTTCTCTTCTTTCTTTCCTGAATTTATTACATCTTTTCCCCTTTATCTCAAAAGCATTTTATTATTTATGTGTGGCCCTTATGACCCTTTAGTGTCCTGAGGACATTGGAAAAGAAGTAGACTAAAAAACAAATCATGCAAGTGACTACCTAACTCTGCGAAGGCATTTCCCACTTGGTGGTGTAATTACTGTTGATGTCTCTTTTTGTTTTTCCTCTTGACTGTGAGCCCCTGGGTGAGGGATGGTGTCTTATTTGTTTTTCGATGCTCAGGGCTATTTTAGCATGTCACACAGTAGGGGCTGGATTTGTATTGGTTAAAGGGACCCACATTGTTGGATCACCAGTGGTATCACGGGTATGTGTGTCGCACCCCAGAAAAAACATAGGATCCCCTGCTGGTCAGACTCATGTCTGAACCCTGAAGCTGCTACCTACTGCTTGTGTGATCTTGTGCTTGTTGCTTTAGTATTTTCTGAACTTTAGTTTCTTTTTTTTTTCATGTAAAATGAAATCATAAAACCCACACCTACAAGCTTATAGTGAGGATTAACCAAAAAAAGTTTTGTAAAGTGCTTGCACTTAGTAGGTGCTCTGTGATCAGTAGTCATTAATATTAATATTTCATGTTCTCCCAGACCTCCGAGCAGGGCTCAATTTGTTTATCCTGGCTAATTATCATCAGCAAGGAGGCTTCCCTATCCCCTCATCAGTCATAATTACTCCAGTGAAGTCATCTGCATGGAACAGAGCTGCCATCTGCTCAGAGGCCTCCCAGGCTGGGCTCCTCTCCCCCTTCTGGAGCCCAGGAGCAGATGTGGGAGGCTGAGTAGGCAGGACTTCCATTGCTGCTGTTAGCAGCTGAAATTCTGGAATCCTTGCTAACAGCTCAAATCACAAAACTAGAGCAGCTGTATGTTTCCCTGGGGTCTGCAGGGCTTTATAGGTGTGGGAAGCCCCTTTTTTTGGTTCTTTCCTCTACTCCCCATCAACTCAAAAAAAAATTGCTGGAATTTTCTGTCAGTGGTGGTAGTATAGAAAAGGGGATTGCTGTATGTGTATGTGAACTTCTGTAGGACGAGGACACCCAGGGCAGTGGAGAGAAGGAGGTAAGGATGGTGGTGAAGGGTGGGACCCAGCAAAATGGTCTTCCATCTTTGGTCTCCAGGAGATGCGTGGTGTATAAAGAACAGCAAACAGGGGGTCAGGAGGTCTGGGATGGGGAACCAGCATTCTTGCTAAGGGTCTGGGACTATGGGCAATCACTTCACATCCTTGGGACTCAGTGTCCTCATATATGTGATGAGGGCTTGGCCTAAATGACTTCCAAGATCGCTTTAGATCTGAAGGCCAATGATTCTCTTTCTATATTTCTGGGTCTCCCTCTCCCCATTATCCCAACAGTGGGAGGTGTGCCTGATCTTATGGCCCACTCCCTGGATTGGCTCCTGCTTATGGAATCGTCTATGAGATGATGAAGGCTTACATTGCTACATAAAATTATTTTAGTTTTCCTAGGGTTCTTTCCTGGACAGATATAATATTTTCAAAAATAAATGACAGAGTTTCTAGTGTTGGAATTTGAGGTACTGTACGGGGAGTGGGGGAGTCTCTGTGTGTGTGTGCGTGAGAGAGAGAGAGAGAGAGAGAGAGAGAGAGGGAGGAAGAGAGAGAGAACCAACCAGGGCTGGTGGGGCATTGTGAGGAAGAAGAAGCCTTGCTGGCCATCCCTTAGGTCTCACTATGGCCACTACGTTAGGGCACCTGTTGTGTCCATGTGTGGCCTCACTGAGGCTGTCTTGTAGAACAATGGCTGTCACTTACTGAGTGCCTGTTGTGTAGCAGGCATTGTCCAGGCTTGTCTCTAACCCTCATAAAAAACCCTGCAAGCTGGGAATTACGGTATTTATCACTTACAGTTTCAGCTATTCTCAAGCAACCTGGAGGTCCATGGTGTGTAGCAATCTGCAGTGCTGCAGAGGCTGAGTCTGTGTTGTGCTGGAGGCTAGGTGCAGAGGGAACTACTTGGCTGGGGAACTGCTCAGTGCCTGTGCCTCAACCCATCAGAAGTCATAACTCATGAAATAACAGTTTAGTGTCTTGGTGAAAAATGGCTTCTAGAAGAAAGCAACAACTAGTGTTGAGGATGGAGGTGAAAAGAAAATGAAGAGGGTTAAGAAAGTGGGCTAGAAGATAGAATTTTAAGATAAAGACTGGGAGGTTGAATTTAGTAGTGGCTCAGATTTATAATGTGACTGAGAGAGCTCATCATATTTTCTATATAGAATAAGGCAAAATGACTCATGAAAACTGGCTTAGGGAGTGTTCTAGCCTGTGCAAATAATGGTCATGGAGTATGATGTATAAGGCACTCAAAGTGCAGGTTAAATGGAGTGTGGGTCACAAAGACCAATGAGACCCCAAGCCCTGTTCTCAAGGAATTCACAGTCTATCTAGCAGGGACACAGACAATAAATGACCAAATATTCTAGAAAGTTGTAAGGGAAATACCCATGAACGGAATACTTAAAGAACTATCGGAATTCACGGTACGACTCATTTCTAACTCAGGCCATCAAGGAAGACCTCTGGGGAGAGAGAGTTACTAAACTGGATTTTATAAGGCTGATAGGATTTAGATGGGAGAGTGGCATTTCAGGCCAGAAGACTAGCATGAGAAAAGGTCTGCTTGTCAGATGGTGCTGGATATGGCTGGAAGATGGTAAATAGACTAAGAGTATAGATTCATGTAAGTATTATGAAACAAAAGCTTAGAAGAGTAGGTACTCTGATGTATGGAAAGGCCTTGAATGCCAGCCTAAGGAGTCTGGATGGGCTATTATCCTGCAGGAAAAACCAGACTGAAATCTCAGAAGCTTAAATCAACAAAGCTTAATTTTAACTTATGCTATAAGAGTCCATCTCAGGTCAGCAAGGAACCTGCTCCCTGTTCTCCTCAATCCCGGCTCATGTTGATGGAGTTTCCACCATGTAGAACATTGGAATTTGCTATGGTAGGAGGAAGAGGACATGGAAATTTGCACACCAGTACTTAAAGGTTTCCACCAAAAAATAACATGTCACTCTCACTTACATTTTGTTGGTCAAGATAAGTCATATGGTCATGGGGAGGGGAGGGAAGGACAATGCCACTCTGGACCTGGAAAGAAGAGAGCAGGGATACTGGTGAAAAGGGCACTTGACTGCAGCAATTATGGAGAATGTGTGGAGCGCTTGTAAGCTTTTGTGCAGGAGAGTGACGTGACGCTTTCAACTCCTGAGTGCCCACTTCACATGCCCATTTATTGCCCAGATCACACTGAGATGGTCTGCTCCATGTTCATTTCCCAGGGACCAGGTCTTATTCATCTTGTCCCTCAGTGGCCCACAGATTGGATGCTCAAGTGAGATTTGTTATATAGACCAATGAGTTTATTTTTTGAAGGATGGAATGGAGAGAGGGGAGATTGGAGCCTGGGGAGGTCAGTTATTGTATTTGTCACTGTTAACTTTAAAGAAAGAAAGACACTTCCCTCAGAGTCGTTTCTGCCTTTTTATTGGGAAACATTTTGTCAGTCCTGGTGTACATGACCATCCCTGTTAACAATTAGACATAAAGGAAAATACTTACCTCCTGGAAGCAGAAGAGAGCTGTTTGCTCTTCTTGTCAGGCTCTTCCTTGAGAGGCCTAGGCCCAGTTTCCCTTTGAGTGAAACATCTGGGGACTGCTCCGATCTGGTTTGGTGTGTCTGGAATGCTGACCTTTTTGCTAGTCCCTGGTCTAATGGGCACATGAGTCTGGTAGGTTCTGGCTCCAGAGAGATTGATGTGGGAAGCTCTGGCAGTGACAACTCAGGAGATCAAAGTGACTTTTGAAAACTGGATTGCTGCTGACAGCCCCAAGCTTGATTAAATTGTGACTGGATTAGAAGGCCCTGATGCAATTAGCCGCTTCCCTTCCTTCCCCACCCAGGGCAGGCAGAGGCTGCCATGCAGGGCCAGATGGAGGCAGGGGTATAAATCCCATCTCTGGCTCATGTGAAAGGTAATTTGGTTTCAGTCGAGGCATTTGTCCTGATTGGACTGCCGGTGTCACCGACTGTGTTACCGTCTGCTTCTTGGCAGCTTGAATAGCATTCTGACGGCTCTGCTTGGCCACAGAGAAGCTTTGGTTAAGGGCAAAGGTGGGGGCAATGCAGTCTGGGGTCAGGAGTCCAGGCCAGGGGAGGAGGTGATGAAGGGGGAGTTGGTAGGGAAAGGATGGTAGGGTAAGGAGTGTTGAAGAAAGCCTAGCTCACTCCAGATGGGTTGTGGCAGCAGCCTCTGGACCCAAGATATCTGAACCATGTGTGCTAGGCACAGAACCTGAGGATGTCAAAGATGTGTGGAGGAGGAGAAAAGATAACATATTTGGGTAGGATTGCAAATAGTAGAAACCACATCCCCTGGCAGTAAGGGACTCAGTTCTAGTCTTACCTCTGCTTCTTACTAGCTGCACATCCCTGGCATGTGTTTCCTTCATCTATAAGACAAGACAGTTGGACTTGATGAGCTCTGAAGTCCTTTCCAGGGCCAGTATTCTGTGAATCTGTTTGGAAAGTATTACTTGAGCCTGTAATTCCCTATTTAAAAAAATATACACACACATTTCTGGAATCAGTTTTTTGGTCAAAATCCCTAATTTGGATTAAAGCTCAATTTCTCCATTTGTAAAGTGGGGATAAAAATAGAATCTGCTTCATAGAGCTGTTGATAAATTTAAATTAGGTGATACTTAGAAAGTGCTCAACATGGTACCTGATCTATAGTGATGCTCAAATATAGTAGATATTGGTGTTGTTATTATTACTCTTGTGTGATTTTCCATCTGTATACACCCATTAATCGTATGACTAGTGAGAAAATATTCATTGAATTCTTACTGAGCATCTGCAGTTGTGTCCAGTACCCTGCTGGTACTGGGGGAATGCAATATGTAAAAGTTACCCTGTTCTTGTTGGGCAGATGAAATAAAAAATCTGAAGCACTTAAGTAGCATCAAGAGGCAGTATATATTCAATGACTAGGCTCAGTAATGTAGAAGCTCAGGGAAGTGTTGGAGAATTTGGAGAGGGCTTCATGGAAGAAGTGAGACTTGAAATATAAGCAGACTGGTGGGGAGTATGCAGTGGACATTTCAGGCAAGGGGGAGAGCAATGAGGGGAATGGAGTCAACGTGGTGTGTGGGACATAGTTCTTTGCATCCCATATGTATAGGAAGAGTCTTCTTTCATTCCTGTTGATGGATGGTGTATACTAGTCAGGGCTGCTCACTCCTGTGCTTGCTCCTAACCTTGCAGGGGTCTGAGGATGTGTGCGTGTGAGCATATTTGTGGTCTTGTGTATCACTCTTTTAGAATCAGACAAAAATAAGATGACTCCCTTCCAAAGGTCAAATCTTATTTAATCCTTTAACAACAATAAGAAGTTTCAGGAATCTGAGAGATTGTTAGAAGGTTCTCACTGCTCTTTTTTTCCTTTTCCAATTTAGCATTGAACAATCATCAGATATCTGCACTTTGTCCATGCTTTTGTTGAAGGTGGAATTTTCAGATGTGTGAACAGTCCCAGACTTTGGAGGCAGATCCAGAGGGGTTGCTCACAGCTCACAGTCAAGCCTTGTGAGCACCGCCAAGACCTGGGAGTTGTGGTGGTGGAGATGGTGAGAGTGGGAAGGGGTGCTGTGAGGCCTTTTATTACCTTCCCTGGAGCAGAAATCATGGACCTGTCATGACATCAGATTTTAACTCTGTTGACTCCTTTGGGATGCTGATAGAAGCATAAAGATCAAGCCAGCCTGGTTTCTAAATAAAGAGGCTTTAAATGTCATTGTTAAATTTCCTTCATCTTCCGAAGTGTCTCTTCAGAAAGGCCCCCCACCCCGCCCCGATCCTGGTGTAATGTACTTAAGAACAATAGACAGTCACGATCATCTTAAATTCTATCTGCTTATGATAGACAGGGCAAAAAAAAAATTTTTTTTTTTGGTGGTATTGGAGGTTGTCAGGATTTTCCTCAAGTGCCTGCCACTTTTCCAGCCAGTGAGAGTAGGAGGCAAGGGTTGTTCAGTGCCAGGTGTCAGGCTGTGTGTGGACTCTGTGTTAGGTACTGAGAGTGGATGGATCTCAAGAGGGTCTTGACTGGCCCTGAAACCCGAGTGGAGCTGGTGGTGGGGCTGGGAATGGGCTGGGAGTGGAGGTGCTGCTGGCAGGTGATTCAACAGTGGTCTCAGTACAACCTCCACTTAGGAGATTTTAATTCCCTTATAATCATCAAGCATTGAATATGCTAATACGTTTATTCATTCAACTTCCAGCTAATATTTTTTCAGGACGTACTATGTGCTGGGCACCCTGCTAAACACTGGATCCATCTAAACATGGCAGGCCTGGTTCCTGCCCCTCCTGGAGCTTACATTTTAGTAGGGGAGACAGAGAGTAAATGAGTAAATGGAAAAATAAACAAGATTCTTAAAGATTGTTATAGCTCCACAAAGGAAATAAGTGGAGTGCTGTGATATAGAGGAAGGGGGATAGTGTTTCATACCTTTCCCCTCAACTACTTGTAGCTCCTTCTTCCTCACCCCCAGGTGATCATGGTGCCTTAGACTATACTGAGAAAATAGAAGCTGTCAGATATGTACCCCTTCATCTTCCTACAACTAGACCTAAAAATGTAAACACATTTTCTTCCCTCAGCTTAGCCATATAGGATGCATCTCTTTTCCCATTAAAAGCCAATATTTCCACTGTTCTCTGGATCTCATCTCCTCTTGTTCTCTCAAGGATTGCATCTCTTTGATGATTCATTTTCTCTCCAGCATCAGCAACCTCCCCCTCTCTGTTGAATCATTCCTATACTATGCAGGAACACGGATAATTCCAAATCTAAAAAAAACTTTTCCAGTGACCTCACTTTTCTATGTAGGTACCATTCTATCTCTCTGCTTCATTTCATACCCAACCTTTATGAACAGGTCTCATATACGTCACTGCTTCTTCTCCCACTCAATTCTACAACTCACCACACTTCTTTAAATGAACCCTTGTCAAGGTCATGGCTTCTGTTCCCGTCGCCCTTGACCTCTCAGCATACTGAAATCACTCTTGCAAACCTTTCCCCTCTTGGATCTGGTAACACCACTCTCTCCTCTCTTCATCTTACTTGTTTCCTGCATCTCTGTTGGATGGCTCTTTCTGCTGTACCTGACCTCTAAAGGCAGATGGACCTTAAGACATGCTTTATGTCATTCAATCTTTCTCTAAATTCTTTCCCTAAGTAATTTTATCCAATTTCATGAATTTAAAAAGACACCTCTATGCTAATGATGACCACATTGATCTCCCCAGCTCAGAATTCTACTTAAAACTACAGAATGGCCCTACTTCTGAAATTTACCATGCCAAATGGGACACTTAACTTCTTCACCCACCTTACTGATCCAGGCATCTCCATCTCATTTAGCACCACCGTCTACCCAATGACTCAATCCCAAACCAGAAGTTATCCTTGGCTCCTCCCATATCTTCTCTCTCTCTAAAATAAATCTTGAAAATATCTGTTTCTTTTCAGTTTTACTGCCATGTCTTAGTCCAGGAAACCATTATTTCGCTACTGGACTGTGGCAACCACCTCTTAATGGGTCCCCCCAATTCCAGTCTTGCCATTCTTCTATCATGAAAACAAACTAAACAGTATCTTGACCCCAGTTTCCAAATACTCTAAGGATTTTTTTTTTTTTTTTGCGGTACACGGGCCTCTCACTGCTGTGGCCTCTCCCGCTGCGGAGCACAGGCTCCAGACGCGCAGGCTCAGCGGCCATGGCTCACGGGACCAGCCGCTCCGCGGCATGTGGGATCTTCCCGGACCGGGGCACAAACCCGCGTCCCCTGCATCAGCAGGCGGACTCTCAACCTCTGCGCCACCAGGGAAGCCCTACTCTAAGGATTTTGCAACACTTTATTTCCAATCTTTGCCCATCAATTTATACATTATCCATGTTTGTTTTCCAGTCCTAAACTTTTTAATCCCACAAATAAAACAATTATTTTATTTACACAGTGTTTGAATTTATCTACATATTTATGGTTTCCTTTGCTCTCCATTCTTTTTTGCAGCTCAGGTCATCTTTCTGGATCTTTTTCTTTTTTTTTTTGAAGTATGTCCTTTAGAGAGGTTTCTTGGTAGTAAACTCTCAGTTTCTGTTTGTCTGTAAATGTTATTCTTTTACCCTCTTTAAACATAATTTTGCTGGGTATATCCTCTTTTTTTAACGTTTTTATTGGAGTATAATTGCTTTACAATGGTGTGTTAGTTTCTGCTTTATAAAGAAGTGAATCAGTTATACATATACATATATCCCCATATCTCCTCCCTCTTGCATCTCCCTCCCTCCCACCCTCCCTATCCCACCCTTCTAGCTGGTCACAAAGCACCGAGCTGATCTCTCTGCGACTGCTTCCCACTAGCTATCTATTTTACATTTGGTAGTGTATGTGTGTCCATATATACACTACCACTCTCTCACTTTGTCCCAGCTTACCATTCCCCCTCACCGTGTCCTCAAGTCCATTCTCTAGTAGGTCTGTGTCTTTATTCCTGTCTTGCCCCTAGGTTCTTCATGATCTTTTTTTTTTTTTAGATTCCATATATATGTGTTAGCATACGGTATTTGTTTTTCTCTTTCTGACTTACTTCACTCTGTATGACAGACTCTAGGTCCATCCACCTCACTACAAATAACTCAATTTCATTCCTTTTTATGGCTGAGTAATATTCCATTGTATATATATATATGCTACATCTTCTTTATCCATTCATCTGTCGATGGACACTTAGGTTGCTTCCATGTCCTGGCTATTGTAAATAGAGCTGCAATGAACATTGTCATACATGACTCTTTTTGAATTATGGTTTTCTCAGGGTATATGCCAAGTAGTGGGATTGCTGGGTCGTATGGTAGTTCTATTTTTAGTTTTTTAAGGCACCTCCATACTGTTCTCCATAGTGGCTGTATCAATTTACATTCCCACCAACAGTGTATGAGGGTTCCCTTTTCTCCACACCCTCTCCTTGCTGGGTATATCCTCTTAATTGTTAGTTATTTTCTCTCAACATAGTTAAGTTGTAACTCCACTGTTTTTAATTTTGATTGTTGCCATGGAGAAGTCAGCTGTCTTTCTAATGGCTATGCCTTTGTAAGTAAATTTTCATTGTTGTCAGGCTGTTTTCAAGATCTTGTCTTTTGTGTTATGCAGTTTCACTACTATACTAAGTGTGGATTTTCTTTTATTTTTCATATCTGGGATGTTTTTACTTCCTGCATTTTGGGACCTATACTTTTTATTAGTTTTGTCAAATTTGTGGAGTCTTGAATATTGCCTCTCTTGCCTTCTCCTTGTTCTCTCCTTCTGGGATTCCTATTATATATATATATATGTTAGACTTTCTCATTCTATTCTCAGTGCCTGCAAACCCCTCCTTTGCATTTTCTTCCTCCTGATTTCTCTTTGGTATATTCTGACAATTCTTTGGTTATCTTCTGGTTCACTGATTCTCTCCTAAATTGCATCTTAACTGCTGTTTAGACTGTCCATTGAGATTTTAATTCTATATTTTTCATTTTTTAATGGTTCCATTTGTTTTTACTCCAAAATTTTCTTCTTTCCTAATAGCTTCTTGAGTTCTCACCTTTGTAATTGCATCTTTTATTTCTTTAAACACATTATACATAACTATTTAAAAAATATATTCTCACATCCTTGGGGTTCCTGGGGATCTAAATCTACTAATTCTTGTTTCAGCTTATTCTCACTCATAGTGGCTTCTCATGCATTTAATACTTTAAAAAAATGTGAGCTTATTACTTGATCTTAGTTTGTAGGAGTTCTTGAGACCCAATATGGGAAGCTTCCTTCAGAGATGGTTTGCTTTAGTTTCTATCAGCCAGTGAGCAGCAGTTGCCCTGAAACAGGACCACTAAAGCACATCTAAATGGCTTTGATTCAGATCAAGAGTCCTCAGCTCAGCTTTCCCACCTAGTTATGTCCCCAAATATCAAAATATCCTGAATAATCTTGATATAAGCCAGTCAGGCTTTCCTTTTCTGGCTGCCTAATGATCCAGGCCAGTTCCTTGTCACCCACCTAGTTCCCCCACTCTGAATCCTTCCTTCAGCCCTGGCCTCCCACCTCAGCAACCTTAGTTCTCAGCCATTCCAGATGAAGATCACATTTATATGTATATATCTGGGGGTGTGGCATCATTTTTGGAATCCTTTTCTTCCTTCTGTTAGCTCTCTGATGACTTAGAGAATGTGTCCTCATAATGTTGGTCTCAACATGTGAAGCAAGTAGGTCTTCAGAGCACCTTGTAAGTCATCCTTCTTCAATCATTATTTGCACTGTGCTATAAGTGATCAGCTCATGGAACTCGTGGGTCCCCTTGCTCATAGCCATTTAAGAGCTTCCTGTTGCACAAGTCAGTCCATACTTCTTAATCTGTGGCTTACAAGGCTCGTGGGACTTTCCCTTGCTTTTCTCTTCAACTTTATTGCCCATGACTCTCCTTCTTTGTCTCTACCTCCAGTCACCCTGGTCACTTTTAGTTCCTAACTACCAAGCCTTTCCTAACTCTGGGGCTTTGCACAGAGACTTCCTTTGCTTATAACAATCTCTTTCATGCTCTTTACATGGTCCTTCCAATCTCAATTTACCTTCCCTCATCACCTTATCTAGCTTATGCTTTCATTTATTTCTCTTCCTCTCAATCTTTTCTTGGTGGGTAACTTTTGTTGTATAGATATTTAAAATTATACTTTAGTTAAATTCATAGGTTTTTGGGGTTTTTTGCTTTTGTGGTCAGTGATTTTGTGTGTTGTTTAAGAAATGTTTTCTTACCCCAATATCATGAATATGTCATACATATTTTTCTCTACAGAAAAGTCATAGATATTTTCTTTTAAAGTTTTTCTTTAAAATGGGAAGGAAGAAAAGAGAAGTGCAAGGGAATTCCCTGGCAGTCCAGTGGTTAGGACCCTGCGCTCTCACTGCTGGGAACTCGGTTCAATCCCCGATCCCCGATTGGGGAACTAAGACCCCTGCAAGCCATGGTGCTGCCCCCCACCCCCAAAAAAGAGAAGTGTGAAAAGGGAAGTGAAAACTACAAGCAAGAAGGAGAATAAAATAGGGAAGTAGGGAAAAATAGGGAAGTAGGAAAGTAAGCAAAAAGCAGAGGTAAGAAGAGGGAAGGAAAAAAACCCTTCAGAGTTCCTCCTCCCGTTCCACTAATCTTATTGTGTATCTTCCTTCCTCATGGTCACAAGATGTTTCCTGCACTTTCATGTACAGCACTTTCGTTCTATGGAGGAAGAAAAAATAAAGGCAAAGGGAAAAGACATATATCCCCAAGTCCTCCTTCTACTTTTCAAATAATAGCATTTCCAATCAGTAAACCTATCATGTTGGTTAGACCTGAGTCACATGGACACAATAGCTGCAAGAGAGTCTGAGAAGGTGAGTCATTTTGACTGTTCACATTGCCACCCTAAACAAAGTTGGGATTTTGTTAGAGAGGAATAAGGGGGAACGGATACTGCACAGGCAACCTCCATGCCTGCCATGCTATTTTAATTTTTATTGTGTGATAACAAGTCCACTGATAAGGTGAGGTCCCTCCATATTTTTCTTCTTCAAAATTCTCCTGGTTATTCTTGATTTTTTACTCCTCCATATAAATATATGCATTAGCTTATCAAGTTTTGCCAAAAACTTTGTTGGAGTTTCGATTGGGACTTCACTGATAATTTAGATTAAGTTTGGAGAGAATTTGTTATCTTTAATGTGTTGAATCTTCCCACCCATTAATGTGGTGTATCACTCAATTTATTTCAGTCTTCTTTTATGCCATTAAATTAGGCTTTACAATTAAATCCAAAATATCTTGTTCATGCTTTACTCCTGATATCATATAACTTTTAACAATTATTTTCTGGAGTAATTATTTTTAATATAGAGATGCCTTTCATTTAAAAAATTGGAAACCTTGCTAACCTCTCATATTATTCTCTCTTCTTCTCTGGGTTTTATGTGGAGAAGTCATATTATTAGTACATAATGAGTTTTGTTTCTTACTTTCCAAATCCTCTCTCTCTTTTCTCTTCTCTCATTACAGTGCTTTTGTATAATGATGGACATGATTCAATAAAGAAAGAAAAATATAATGATACAGGGGAGAATAAGGACACTTGCTAGAGTGATGTCCTTCCATAAGTGAGAGGGAATAGGATACACTGTATAAAAGGAGGTTGGCCTTAGATTAGGAGCACAAATGGAATTATTGTTGGCAGCCATTGGTTCATGAGAAGACTCGGATCAAGGAGGGGACGTGGGTTGCATTCTTTTTAGGACCATCCAAAGACCACTGACCCATAAAAAAGAGCACTCATGTTCTCCGTCTCATAATTCTCCTTTAACTCTCTGAATGCCTCTAAGACTAGCAAGACCTTAGGCTGGTTACTTTTTTTTTTAACAACCCAAGGAGGAGTTTACCCACATGGACTGGGTAGAGGATGTCGGTCGGATGCCAGGGTGTGGCTTGAATTTCTGGTAGCTGGACACATAGAGAGTGTTGTGTACCCACCCACCTAAAGAGAAAAGGGGGAGAGGGTGCCCTGCGTTGCAAGCCAGCAGGACACCTGTCCAATTATTGAAGTGGAATGAGAAATTTAATTCTTAAGCATGGCTTTGGGAATATTCCTCCGGGATGTGACATCATTTATTGAAAATTAATTGAGTATCAGCTCTATGCCAGGTCCTGGGGGTAAATAATGAGTGAGCATTTTCTTTGCCTCTTCAGACTTGGAGGTTGGTGAGGAGACAGATGTCTACTCCATGAGGCAGAATGAGATAAGCTTCACAATGTAGATGTGAGTGAAGGGCTACAGGTGCCCAGGGGACATGGTTATAGGACTAGGAATTAACTGTGGAGGGATGACACCTTCAGTTGACTAATGGGGAGGGGAATGAAGCATGCATGGCTGTGCTGGCTCGGCAGGGAGAATGCCCAGGCCAGCAGCTTCAAGGTTAATTAAGTGAAAATTGATGCAATTGATTTCTTTGCTTCCAGCTGAATAGAACTTGGTCAGCATGGAAAACCAATGAGTTTAAAATTTCTCTACTTTGAGCCTGCAAGATGATTTCAGCATCTTCCCTCAACCCTGAATGCTGATGTTAAAGTGTGATGTTATTTAAGGATTTAAAAATGCATCACTGCAACTGGGTGAGTGGGGTTGCACCAGTAACCCCCAACAGAGTACGCTGGTCACCCTTGGGTATGTGGAAGGAGAGAGGGAGGTGGGGACATTGAAAGGATAGTAGCAAGGTAAGCATACTAGAAGGTGTGCTTGGATAAACCAAAGCATAGCTTAAATAAAGCAGCAGTAAAGTGACATGGTTGGATCTGCTTATGTAGATCATTCTGGTAGTGCCTAGGGGAGTGAATTGGCATGGGAAAGACAAGGGATGGGGGCCCATGAGGGGCCATTGCAGTCGTTCAGGCAAGAGCTGAGGTGAACGGTGGTAAAGAAAGTAAATATTTCCCAGGAGGAGTTGTTAGGATCCAGGATCCTATTTCATCCTTGACAGATTCGCAGCAGAAAAATTAGACTTCAGCTATTTCATTATGAAGTCAGAACTCAAGCAGTTTACTGATTTTGTTGAATTCAAACAGTTTATTACCAAATTCTGCTTTTTAGTTTTAACTTCAATAATTTTTTGAATGACAACAATGTACTAAACCCCACGTGCATGGTTTTGTGGTTACAAAGATGAGGGCGACGTAGACCTGCGCTGAGGATCCTCCGCCTTGTCTGGTCTGGTGGGGATGGGTACGTGAGCTACCATCACAGGAATGCTGGAGAAACGTGCCCATGTTACGGGCCACGAGCTGTGGGGACAGAGAGGAGAGCCCAGGTCTAACTCTCCCAGTGGAGTCAGGGAAAGACTTCATGAACTTGAAGGGTGAGTAGCAGCTTGCTATATGAGGGAATGGGGCACGAAGGGAATGTTAGAGGGAACACACACAGAGGTGTGGCAGCGCGTAACATGATCAGAGATGTATGGTATAATGATTAAGAGGTGGGCTCTCCAGTTAGACAGCTTGTGTTTATATTCTGGATCTTTCAGTTCTAGACCCTGAGCATGTTACTTAACTTTCTAGGCCTCCATTCTCTCATCTTTTAAATATGTTTTTTTACTTTTTGGGGGGCGTGCCGCACAGCTTGAGGAATCTTAGTTCCCCCACCAGGGATTGAACCTGCGCCCTCAGTGGTGAAAGCACGGGGTCCTAACCACTGTACTGCCAGGGAATTCCCTTAAATAAGGTTATTAGTAATACCTATCCCATATTGCAAAAAGTGAGAAAGCTTGTGAAGAGAACCCTATCTTGTAGGTTTGTTATGAGGGTTTATAATGCCTGTAAATTATTTAGAGCAGTGCCTGGCACATGGCAGATTTTCAACAAATACTAGCAGTTATCATTTGACCAAATATTTAGGAATTAAAGAGGGATAGGGGAAAATGGAAGGTGCAGCTATTCCTGCTTTTCCTTAAAAATATTCGTGGATGTCAAATAATATAGGAGAGAGGGCTCCTAGGACCAGGAAAGGCTTTAGTAAAAATGTCAATGTTAAAGTATTGCTGTGAAAAAAAAAATTATTGCTGTGGACTGAATTGTATTCTCCCCACCCCAAATTTGTATGCTGAAGCTCTAACCTCCGCTGTGATGGCATTTGGAAATGGGGCCTTAGGAAAGTAATTAGCGTCAGATAAGGTCATGAGGGTGGAACCTTCATGATGGGATTAGTGACTTTATAAGAAAAGGAAGAGAGAGAGAGAGGCAGGGAGATTTGCCATGTGAGGACACAGTGAGAAGGTAGCTGGCTGCAAGTAAGGAGAGTCCTCACCAGGAACTAAATTTGCCAACACCTTGATCTTGAACTTCCTCCAGAACTGTGAGAAATAAATATGTTGTTTAAGCTACCCAGTCTGTGGTATTTTGTTACAGCAGCCCGAGCACACTAATGCAGATTTTGCTACTAGGAAGAGGGGCACTGTTGTAACGAATACCTAAACATGTGGAAGCAGCTTTGTAACTGGGTAATGGGTAGAGGCTGGACAAGGTTTGAGGCACACGATAGACATGCTAAAAGTGATTCTGGTGAGATCTCAGACAGAAATGAGGAACATGTTACAGGAAACTGGAGGAAAGGTGGTCCTTGTTATAAAGTGGCATAGAACTTGGCTGAACTGTTTTCTAGTGTTTACAGTGTGTGTAGAACTTGCAAGTGATGAAATTGGACATTTGTCTGAGGAGATTTTTAAGCAAAACATTGAAGGAGTAGCTTTGTTCCTCCCAAATGCTTATAGTAAAATGTGAAAGGAAAGAGAAAAATTGAAGAAGAGACCGTTCAGCAAAAAGGAAGCAGAACTCAAAGACTGGGGAACTTCTCAGCCTCTCCACATTGCAACACGTGAGAAAGCTTGCGAAGAGAGCACTAAGAGAGTGACTGAACAGCCGTTTGATGGAGATCATGGGTGTGACTCACAGACTTACTCAGGCACTTCAACAGAAGCTAAGAACAGAGATGCAATTATACCAGTGAAGACACTGCCAGTCTGAATGACAGGGAACAGAAAAAACATGAGACGAAGTAAAGGACAACTGTCAGACTTCTTCAATCCTGTAGGACTGGACCACAGAGCTATTTAGCTATGGATATGTGCTATTCTTCAAGAAAAAGGAAGAAGGACTCTGAAGACAGTTTGGAGATGATCAGGGCACCTGCTTGTGACTAGTAAGTGTGTGTTGTTTAAGCCACCCCATCTGTGATATCTTGTTATAGCAACTTGAGCAGACGAATACAATTCTCTAAGACCTGGAGGAGGGAATTTGAACTCCGTAACAGCTGGTGAAACCTGGGCTTGAATCTGGGCATTTTCAGTTATCCTCTGGAGCACATCAACTAATTACTCACAAATTGCCCACATTTCAACAGCTGGATTCAAACATGTTCCCCTGTAGAGCCATTCCTCACTCTTACTGACTTGAAGACCAAGGCTTGTCTCATAAACTGGAGGAAAATTATAAAATATGAGCCCCTGATGTGGTCTGTGCCGGGCAGAGAGCAGTGTGTTGGATTTCACTGAACCTTGATTTCAATGGATGCAGACAAATGGTACCTCTCTTATCCTCCAAGTCTAATGACTACTGTGCTGGGGGAATGCTGGCCCAGCCTAGACACCTGGGCCTCCAGTAATGGAAAAGACTGAAATATGCTTAGGCTCTTCATCCATATGACTGTACAGTAGTCTGTCTTTTGGGCGTCCTGTTACTCAACTTTCTGAACTGATAATATCTGCTTTTGGGGGGATGAGAGGATGACCATTTTAGGATTTCTCTGTGTCTGTCCTTATACTAAGAGGCGTCAATAACTAGTGAGACCTTCTTTCTTTCCTTACCATCACCTCCACTTTCCCACTCTAGACCCATCGATGTCAACCAAATCTCACTAGAGTGACACTGTTGGTGAAGGGCATTCACCACACTCTCTACTGGGTCTGGAGCCTAGAAACACGACCCTGGATCAAAATACAGAAAATGTATTACACACCTACTCTGCTCCCTCCCAGCAAGGCACAGTGAGGAATAGTAATGGCTACCAACGTATTGAGTGTTTGTGTGGGTATGTGTGTTTATCCATGCCAGACTCTAAGCACTTGACATGCATATTCTCATTTAATCTTCCCAACAAGTTTATGGAGTAGGAATTGTTATGCTGAAGTTACTGATAAGGAAGGTGAAGCTCAGAGATTTTAAATAATGTATGTGAGGTCATTCAGCTAGAAAGAGGCAGTATTGGGACTTGAACTCCTGAGTCTCTCTGACTCCAGAGACCTCTTCCTTAACCGCTCTGATAGTCTGCCTCCCGCGATGCTGAAGCAACACAAGCCTTGGTCCTTGTCCTCAGAGACATTGTGCTAGTTTCTGTGGACTGTTTTAGGATAAACATCCAGGGGTTATTGTAAAAGGAAGTACATAGTTTCACTTGAGACTGAAGAGAGTTAGAAAATAAAGAAATGCTTCTAGGGACCTGTAGGGACCATGGTGGTGGGAGCGGCATCATCTGTTGAACATGGTCACTGGTCTAGTTCTGAGAGAAGGGGCTTGTGACCTGGGCAGATGCCCCACCAGGTGACTATTGAAGAAGGACACAGAAGTACCTGGGTGCTCAGGTGGTAGTTTTACTTCCTCTTGCAGACAAAGATTCAGTTTTAGAAAAGCGCAGTCATGGTGTCATAGAAAGTTCTAGTGACCCCTTGATACAACATTTCTCAGTTTATAAATGACAAAATCCTGGCTCAGAAGAGGTGACCTCTACAGAGGCACACAGTGAGTGGCAAACAGGTGAACAAGGGTGAGAAGCCTGAGGAGAGGACCACACTGAGACAGGACTTCAACCCAAAGACCTTCCTCAACAGGGAGGCTGAGGAACCAACGGGACACTGTCCTCTGGGCTGGCAACTAGCCCTCCCCTGAAAGATAGCCCTTTTGTTAGGCAAGGTTGGTGTCTCCACCACGGTCTTCAGAGGTGTAAATCAGAGGGGGCGCTGTCTTGCCAACTGTGAAACAGGACCTAAATGTTTTAACCAATCCCAATCATCTGTAAGCAGTCTCAAACATCACTTTGAAGTGGACGGAAAATGTGTTTGTGTGTGTGTGTGTGTACATATGTATGTGCATGTATTTTGCATGTACTTGTATGTGTGTGTGCACATCCCTGTGCATGTGCCTGTGCAAGTACTCTGTGTATGTGAGTGTGTGTGAATGTGTGAGTGTGTGTGTGTGTAACAGGGTAAGGATTCATGTTAGTGTGGAATTACCATAGCATAGAGAAGCGGCTAAAAGAATCGATTCTGGACATAGGTCTGTGTTCAAACTTTTGCTTTGCCACACACTGTGTGGCAAGTTACTTAACTTCACAAGTCTTGGCTTCCTCATCTGTAAAACTGAAGTAACAACGTTTACCTCTCAGAGTTGTTATGGGGACTAACGGAGACCATAGGTAAGGCCCTTAGCACGATAGCTGAGAATTCAGTACGCGGTTTTGCAGAAATCTCAGCTCAGTTGTCACAGGAGAGCATGTGAGCTGCCCATCCGAATCCCAGCAACCACTGCGATGAGTTGGAATGGACTCTTCTCACCCCAAGGGATCACAGTCAGGCATCATAATAAACTTATAAGCACGTGCTCACCCTCACCCGTAGTTAAAATTCAAATAGTACAGCAACATGACGAGTAAAAAGTGATCTCTCTCACATCTTAACTGTAAAGAAACTGTGCATCCTTCTAAGACATTTTATGCAGGTGTCATGTTTGCCTGTGGGATGCCTATCTCTACATCATTAGGGTCTTTTTCAGGATATGAGTAGAGAAACTTTTGGTACCAGGCCAAAAGCTGCCCATCTCTGAATAGCTGCCCATCTATCCCTAGAGAAATAATGTTCAAAGGACAAGGCAAACCATCTTCCTTTTTCTCCCATGAGGAGGGTCCCTGGGGCTTCCTGCAAGAGCAGTAGACATCAGACTTTGGGACTGTCAGAAATGAAATCCAGGCCCTGGGGCAATCCCATATTCCTGACTGTCTCTGTCTTCCTCAATATAGTAAGAATAGAGGAGGCCTAGAACCTGAGGTTTGTATGGGAGTCCAGCTGTGTAGAGACTGTCAGAGAGAAGGGTTTGGCTTAGAAACACAGGAAGTAGAATGAAACCAGACTGACAGGCCTGACGCTCAGGGCAGATGACAGAGAAAGACAGATGGACTCGTGGGAGCATTTGTAGAGACTGCTGTGGATTTCTCCTGATTTAATTGTCACAAAGCGACAGAAGGTAGGAAGTAGGTAGTTGTACATGGTACAGATGATAAAGCTGATGTCTTCAGAGAGGTGAAGGGACTTTGCAAGTGTTATCCACGTGAATACTTGACCCATTGTGTGTGCCCTGAGCATCCCAGTTGCTTACCACTTACTCAGCATCCGAGAATGCCTGGGGGGAGGTGGGGAAGAATGAGTTTAGCAAGAGAATTGTTCACCTGGCCGAAGTGGCTTTAAATTGGAATTCAGGAATAAGGAGAAAAATGCCAGACTGTCTGTTGTTAGCTGAGGAGAACCAGCGTTCTGACATTGAAAGAATAGTGGAATTGTCCAGCTATTCTGAAAAGGGAGGAAAAGCAAAGTGTGGCAAAAATAAGACTTAAGACTTTATATATGGATCTAGTGATGTGTGCAGGATATAGAGAACACATAAAGAAACGCCAAGATTTTAACACAAAGCAATATGGCAGAAAGATCTCTGAGAGTGTATCAATGCAAAGAACCTGGATGAGGGGGCGTAAGTGTGGGGTGGAGGAAGCAGGAGAAGCTGCCTAGGGGAGCTAAGTAACCACACGGAGGGGTCCCAGATGAGCTCAGATATTTAAAAGCCTTGCATAAAGATGGAAAGATCTCCAAACAACCAGGAAAGCACAAGAGAGGCACAGATGTACAAAAATAGTATTGGAATTGGTAGAGCCCAGGATGAAATGCAGCTTGAAAAAATTGTTACTGACCAAAAAAAGAAAGAAGTTACCTTTGAAGCAAGATGCTAAAATAAGGGCTGAATGATAGGCCCATGGCTTGGGGTAGATGGGATAATGTTAACAGATGACAGAGAACACAACCCTAATTTGCTTCTGTCTTCTCTATCAAGCAGAATGACCTTAAAACTGAAAAGGGTAGAACAAACATGATTAAGAGGGAATTGAAATCTAAGATAGGTGAAGCAATAGTACAAAGCAGCTCTAAATGAGTTCAAACTCAGATGAATTATTTCCAAGGGAGCTGGAGGAAATTGCAGATGTGGCCACAGAGATGCTGCCCTGAGTTCTGAAGAATCATGGAGAATGAGGGGGCCACACAAGTGTCTGCTTCTCTAAAGGAAAAAACTTAAGCTCCCATGGCTTGACACTGATACCCAGATATCATGAAATAGAAGTAGATTTAGCAGAGGAAAGGGTGTCCCTTTGAAACTGGCTTGAGTTCATTTAAAACAAGGCAAGACGAGTCGAAGTAACCATAGTATCTGTTTTTGTGATGGGGGACTAGGTTGGTGGATGAGACAGACAAAGTGGGCAATGATGAGTGGTCTGAACAATGTCCAGGGGGAAGCAGGTTGAATGCCCATTCACAAAACGGGTAAAGGGATGGACGGAGCGAGGGTCTCTGAGAAGGCTCCATGACTAGTGCCTTTCTTCCCCACCAGCATTCTGAACAAATTGAGATAAAGACAAAAGAGTAAGCAGACAAGAACTAAAATCACATTTACTACTGATAAAGGCTAATTTGGAGGATTCAGCTGAGTGTGAGAACCAACTTATCTCCTTAACTAGATAGACATATCCACTCGGCCACAGACAGTATGAACGAGGGCAGGCTTCCTGGAGAGAAGAGCAGAACTCATGTTCTCTGTAGGTGACTTCTCAACAGAGAACAAAAGAGTAGCTGAGATGGGAGTGTCCAGTTTACTCCTCCCAAATTCACCAACCAGATGAAGCCACATTCTCTGGGGAGCTGCAGTGAGAGGTGGGAGACGGCCACTACACAACTACATGTGTAGTTGTATCACAGCTACACGTGGAAAGAAACAACAGGAGCTGGAGAAGTGTTCCCCCCAGGAAATGTCATCCTTTAATACCATACCAGTCTCACTGTTACTTCCATTTACTTGTCTGCCTCCTTCATCGACCACATCCTTCAATCACCTCCTGGGACATTGAAGGTCCTCTATAAATAGGGAATGGATAACTTCCTTTTGAAATATTAACTGAATTACTTTTCATTCTTGGTGAAACCTGTTTGTTCCTAGTTCCTGCTTGCCTGAAGGGCCTCTGCCTGTTAAATTAACAGTAGTTACTGTTTCTAGAGAACGATAAACAAGGCGACAAAGGAATCACTGCTAAGTTTTGGTTCAAAGTAGCATTTTGTTTCGAAATAGAGTTTCAATCTGTAGCAGATACAGTAGTCTGAAAAATGATTTGCAAGAGTCAGGCTGACAAGGGTTGTTGGCATCCAGAGAAACACACTTGGCCTATTTTTATTTATTCAGTTTGCAAATTGGGTAATTGGACTCATATTTTTTTTCTTAACTCAGTGTCAGGGATCCTAGGCTGGCTGGGTTACCTTGGTTGAATGAAGCCCTTTGCTAAGACCAAGGTAGAGAATTATGTTCTCAGATACTTCAGCTGATGGGTGTGTGTGTGTGTGTGTGTGTGTGTGTGTGTGTGTGTGTGTGTGTGTGTGTGTGTGTGTGTGTGTGTCGGGGTGGGAAGGGGAGCTAACAAAACCAAACCTTTACTTCAGTGTCACAACCACTTAATGATGGAAGCTTTATGTACCAGGTCCAGGTTGGAATTTAAGTTCATTTGATATGATCTTGAGCAGGCCACTCCATCCTTATGAGTCTTCATTTCCTTAACTATAAAGTGGTGACAAAAGCCTCAGCTCCCTAAACTTGTGTCAGCCTGCCCACGTCAGCAGCTGTGGCCACCACATAAATCCAGCTCTAACCTCCAGTTTAGGGAGCTCTCCAGATGGGACTCCTTGCCATCCTCTTCAGATGTCCTCATGTAGAGGATCTCCTGGGCCACTCACCCCCATGACTGTATATCTCCATTTTCTTGGCCAGTAGAGTGAGATTTGGCGACCTTGCCTCAGCCTGTCATTTGGTTCAGGCCAGACGTCCTCATAGAATACCATATCAGGCCCAGATTCTAGTGAGGCTTCTTGGACACAGTCGGCGAGGCCACCAGAGCACCGTCAGCTGGGCATCCTGAATGTGCAGGCCTCTGTCTTTCTGGGAGGTAGGTCAGACGATTTAAGGATGGTCATGAAGAGTAAATGAGATTTTATAAAGTGCCCAGCATTGTGCTTGGTATACAGTGGGTACTTAGGACTGTTAGTTCCCATCCTTTCATAGGACCTTCAAGGGGCTGTGTCGGTGAGGAGAAAGTTGATGGCTCTTTTTATTTAGAATTCAACACTTCAGGAGAAATGGACAGCAGAGGGAGCTAGGGAGGTGGGGTGCTATTCTCTTGATCTGAGCTGAGATTTATCTCATAATAGCTACTTGGCCCACTGACTGCTTAGTCACTTAATCCACAGTCACCTCCATTAGTCACTGCTCCTGGGCTACTTCTTATCACAATTATAATTCCTTTAGTTTATTATTTTTTTTCTTTAGTTTATTTTTAAACCCAGTCTTATTGCCATTGGAAAAATCAAGTTGGAACCCAGCAAAGCCAAGTGAGAAAAACCTGCAGGAGACATGAAATCTTAGGATCCGATGGACCTATCAGTGGAGGATTTCAAAAATAAAGACAGTGTTTTACTGGGCAAGGGACGAATTGAAAAGTCAAAGGAAGACGGGCTAAGGTTTGGCCTCAAAGAATCCAGTAGGGTAGGCACCTTGGTTTGATGCAGACCAGGGAAGGATCTGATGGAAGACCCCTGGACCAGGCTATTTGTCTCAATGCAGTCCTTCAAGGCAGACTCACAAGGTAGGGCTGCAAAAGTGTTGCTGAAGGATGTCATAGGGTTTCTGGAAAACCTAAAAATAGTGTTGGGACTTTCCTGGTGGCACAGTGGATAAGACTCTGTGCTCCCAATGCAGGGGGCCTGGGTTCGATCCCTGGTCAGGGAACTAGATCCCACATGCATGCCGCAACTAAGAGTTCGCGTGCCACAACTAAGGAGCCCATGTGCCACAACTAAGGAGCCCTGGGGCCACAACTAAAACCCCAGACAACTAACTAACTAAATAAATATTAAAAAAAAAAAAAAAGAATAGTGTTAGTGGTGGTGCTTCTCAGGCAGGGCTGGCTTTATGGGTGTGAGACCTGTGCAATTACACAGGGCCCTACTCTCAGAGGAGGGGTGTATCTTGGTTTGTCCTCTGCTGTCACTGTCTTGGAATTCTTAATAATCTTTTCTTTGAACTTGTGTTTTATAAGAAACCCTGATGGAGCATGCATGCAAGCAGAGGAGATATTCTAGGCAACGTGTGTAAGTTATAGGCCAGGCCTCTAAACACGGCAGGTAACATGCATGCTGAGGAGTTGGCCTGACAATCCTGTATACATGCCTGGGGTGTCCAGGGTGCTGCAGGGCACAGCCCCAGAGCCAGATTGGTAGTGATGATGGTGACAGCAGCAGCAGAGGTAGTGATGTGGCCATGGGAGAGAGGAGGAGCTGTACTGTGGCCAGTGCTGGCATCTATGGTGGGAGGCTGGCTTGCCTGTCCATCCTGGAGCCTGTCCTTGTTTCACATGGACAGATGTTAACTCCAGCCTGAGCACGAGGACAGGAACTACAGGAATAGAGAGTTAACTTTGTCAGAAAATTATTACAAAATATAAGTGTACACATGGACTTTGTAATAAAGCATACATGAGAGTTATTATAATTCTTTAAAGTCTATTTATATTACAAGTGTTCTTTTTTATTGAAGTATATTTGACATATAACACTGTAAATTTAAGGTGTACAACATGTTGATTTGACACACTTACATACTGTAGTATGATTGCCATTGTGACGATAGTTAGCACCTCTATCGTGTCACATATCATCACTTCTTTTTAATGATTGGAATAATTAAGCTCTAGTCTCTTTGAGTATAATACGATATTGCTGCCTGTATTTGCTATACTGTGCATTCTTGAAGTCACATTGCATGTAGGTGGTGCTCGCTTGTATATTGATTAGCTGGCTGTATTAGAAGCATAGAGGAAGAAAAGAGAGGCATAGAGAATAATTCACCTAATCATTTCCTAATATCCTTTGTTTGCAGTGTTTTTAAAAAATATTTTTATTGAAGTATAGTTGATTTACAATGTCTTCTTATTTTCAGGTGTATAGCACAGGTGTATAGCACAGTGATTCAGTTACACACACACACACACACACACACACACACACACACACACACACACACACACACACTACTTTTTCAGATTCTTTTCCCTTATAGGTTATTACAGAATATTGAGTATAGTTCCCTGTACTATACAGTAGGTCCTTGTTGGTTATCTATTTTATATATAGTAATGTGTATATGTTAATCCCAACTTCCTAATTTGTCCTTCCCTCCCCCTTCAAAGAGTTTAGAATCTTTGGGTTTGGAAACTGCTGCAACATAGCAAAGCAAACACGCCTAGAAAGAGAAATCAGATTTAAAGATCATCACACTCAATAGAAAAGAACACCATTTTCATATGATTTTTAAAAAATATTTATTTATTTATTTGTTTGTTTATTTATCTGCGCCGGGTCTTAGTTGCAGCATGCGGGATCTTCGTTGCCGTATATGGGATCTTTAATTGCATCATGTGGGATCTAGTTCCCTGACCAGGGATTGAACCTGGGCCCCCTGCACTGGGAGCGTGAGTCTTAACTGCTGGACCACCAGGGAAGTCCCCATATGATGCTTTGGATGAGCCAATTATTAATCAAGACAATTTAAAAAGTAATTTTGCTTTGTAATTGAAAATACAGCCATCTAATGCATACACAGATGTTTCAAATGCTATACAAATCATGATGCCACTTTTCGTTTCTTGTACATCCTCCACGAGTTACAGGAAATGTCGGAGGAAACATTAAGATGTCATTGCATGAATTTATATTTAAAATTAAATTCAGACTTACACAAAACTGAATTGTGTGAAGAGTTAAATCTTTTTAGAAAAATTGTTTTGCAAGAATCATCAGCTCTAGATGCACTAAAATTTATATTTCGAAATAATTTATCAGAAACTTATCCCAGTGTTGTCACAATCTATACAATACTCTTAACAGTTCCAGTAACAGCTGCATCAGCAGAAAGATCCTTCTGAAGATAAAAAATTACCAAAAATTATTTGTGATCTTGCATTTGCCAAGAGAGATGCTTTCAATTACATCAACTGAAAACGAAGTTGCTAAAAGTATAAATTTTGAGAACCCAATAAACGAATATCCAGAGAAGCCAGCCAGAAGAATCTCATAGTCAATCAAGATACCACATTAATGATGTATTATTATTTATTCTGTTATATAAAATTATGATATCAAAATATATTTTTGCAATTTATAAATTTATGTTGTGATTCACGTATCACCATCATACCTATGATGGTTTGTAAGTAGCAGTATTTTTGAAGGAAAAAGCTTTATGTTTTAGTACCTTTAACTGCAGTGCCCCCTGCTTTTAGAGGAAGGGGCCCTTTGCACTGGCCCTACCAATTGTGTAGCTAGCCCTGCTCTCAGGGCTACTTCTTAGCTTTCTTAAGATTCATTGTAGATAATGATCACTTGTCTCGTCTGCTTTGGTAAAAACCTCGAGTGGATTCTTAGAAAAGAGAAAGCTCTGGAGATCATGTAGAGACAACAGGCGGCCTCCTCCTCTGAGGCTTGCACCAAGAGACAAGCCATCAGGAGCCGACTCATTCACTGTGGACTTGCCAGTCCTAGCACCGGGCCTGGCACAAGCTCAACAAACATTTGTCAAATGGAAGAGTTGTGAATACCATCGTAAGAGTGGGGGATGCTGAGTCTCAAAGAGTTTAAGCAAGATGTTCAAAGAAACGGAGCAATCTGTGGGGTTGAGATGGCTGAGACAAGATGAAATCCAAGGTGTGCTGACTTAGCCCTGTGTGGGATTTTCAAACGTGTCCCTCAGAACGTTCCTCCTGGGGATGGTAATAAGGCTCATAAAATCAGGGTCCAATGGCAGAGCAGATTTGGGAAATTAAGCAAAAGCAGGTTTTGTTTTGTTTCATCAAACTACAGTGTTATTAATGTTGTTGACATTCTGACATGTACCCTGACCCTCTAAGAGAATGATGTGCTATGTAGTCTTTCCTCAAGTTGGTGATCATGGGAATTTTATTTGGTTGAGGCTCTTCTTCAGACACTACCTGGGAAATGGTCATTGGGTCCTTCCTCTCTGTTTCTTCGTGTGGGGTCTCTAACAAATGACTAACAAGTGACGTTGAAATCCTTCAGCAACCAAACTCTGGGACCCAAGCTGGCGTGCAAGTTCTGCTCTTGATGACTGAGCCAGGTAACGTGGTGCCGAGGAATGGGTGTGGATCGGAAGCCTGGAAGCCCTTAGCTGTGTGACGTTGGATAAGTCACCTCACCTCTCTGAGTCAGTTTTTCCAGCTATAAAATGGCAAGAATAAAATCTATATCTTGGGTTACTGGAGGCTTAAATGCAATAACGTATGTGATGTAATCTAGTACAAGGCCTGGCACATAATGGCTATTCAGGAAGTATTGGATCTTAAATTCCGGCAGTCAACCTGTTTTCACTATTAGGTGTTTGGCAAATACTTCTAAGTGGCGGACTCATGAATTTAGATGAAATTTTTCAAGGAAACCAACCTAGAAAATGGGTATAAATTGGTATTAACCATGCTATTCGGATTGGAGTTGGGGTGGGAGGCTGAGCGCAAGGACATTTTCCATGAGCTCAACTTCTGTATCTAATGGTCTACTTGGCAGTTCCATTCTGAGGACTAACATGCATGTCAAAACAAATCTCTTGATTCTTTTCCCTTAAAGCTGATGCCTCTTCCAATCATTCCCATTTCATAAAATGGTCCCACCATCCAGCCAGTTGTTTAGGTCCCCAGTCCAGGAACCATCCTTGATTTCTTCTCTTTCCACCACTCCCCACACTTATCTCAGTAAGCCTTGTTAGCTTGGCTTCAAGTCCATCCACTTCTCCACCACTACCTCCTATTTCAAGCCAACATTATATCTGACCTCAGGTACTAGCTGATGTCAGTGCTCACTCATATTCTTAAGACTTTGCATCTCGGTGCCTGAGGGCTGCCTTTCTCCAATCTGGAAAGGTCATTCTGCTCACCTGCTGTGGGCAGGAAGCGCTGGGGGTAAAAACTGCTACCCCCTAATAGCAACCTCAATTTGGGAATCGGTGCATAAATACCCCAGCTCCCTCACCTTTCAGGTGGGACTATTCTGAGGTGTGTTTTGAAGCATTTCCCCAAGTTTCCCTGTAGCATGAAGCTCCAGTTGCTTACTATGGTAACTGGCTTAATAACACACCCTTTGTTGCTTGCCTTCCCTTCTTTGTATTCCTTCCCCACACTCCTTCCAAGGAGTTCCCTGCATCTCCTAAATAAATGAATTACACTTGAATCCTTGTCTCAGGGTTTGCTTATGGGGGAACCCAAACTAAGACTCTGGTTCACTGAAACAGCCTCTTCTCTGCTACAGATCTTTCTCTGTAGAACAGCCAGACTGAAATTCTAAAAATGTAAAGTAGATCATGTCTTCTCTACTTATAAACTTCTACTCACTTTCCCCTCCACTTAAATTACTATCCCAAATCCTGTCTATAGCTCAACGTGGTACAGATTCTGGCCCCACTGAGTACCATTCTTTCTCTCTTCCACTTCACTCCAGCCCCACTGGGTTATTGTTTGTATCTTGAAAGTAACTATCCACTTCCACCTACGGCTGTTTGCATTTGTTCCTTCTGCCTAGAAAATTGATTTCAGAACTTCAGGGGCTGAGCTCCCTTTTACAATTCCAGTCCAGTCCAAATATCATCTCCTCTGAGAAGTCACTCTAACGTAGCCATGCCTTCCTGCCATTACAACTCTTTGCAATTATCTTGATATTTATGTATTTATTTCTTGTTTGTCTTCCCCTTCTATAACGGCCCTACTCTTAGGACAGGAACCTTGTGTGTCTTGTTCTTATTTATTCCTCAGCACCTAGAACAGAGCTTAGCACTTAACATGGACTTTGACGTGTATTTATTGAATGAATGCATGTATGTACATTATAATATCTTATTTGTCTTTAATGGTGTCAAACGATGGTCCTTTTACTAACAATTGTCATTTGTATTAATTATTATAATTATTTTATTTAAAACTTATTTAATAATTAGAAATAAAACAAATGATAACCCATAATGAAGAGACTCATTTACCTGACAATTATGGAGGGTCAGAGAGGTGCCAGGCATGGGACTTCCCTGGTGGTCCTGTGGTTGACTCCGTGCTCCCAATGCAGGGGGCCCAGGTTTGATCCCTGGTCAGGGAACTAGATCCTGCATGCTGCAATTAAGAGCCTGCATGCCACACTAAGACCTGGTGCAGCTAAATAAATAAATAAATATTAAGAGGTGTGCCAGTCACTGAAGATGTCTTCAGTGGCACACTCTGAAGATGTGAGATGAATAAGCAATCTCCACTCTTTCTTATGCTATAATTGAGAATAGAAAATTGAAAGAGCAGAAGTTGTTTTATGTCTAACAACAACAACAGCCATAGCCAGAATGATGCCTCTCTGAGGATGATTTTCAGTTTCCCCCAGCACCTTCACTTCACTATGGTCATGAGCCTCATGACAGTGCTATAGGTAGCTTCATTCTTCAGGTGAGGAGACTAAAGCTTACAGAGATGAAGCGTTTTGCCAAAGCTCATACAGCTTGCAAGAGACAACAATGGGGGCTTCTCTGGTGGCTCAGTGGTTAAGAATCCACCTGCCAATGCAGGGGACATGGGTTTGACCCCTGGTCCAGGAAGATCCTACATGCCACGGAGCAACTAAGCCCTTGCACCACAACTACTGTACCTGCGCTCTAGAGCCCACGAGCCACGACTACTGAGCCCGTGTGCCTAGAGCCTGTGCTCCGCAACAGGAGAAGCCACAGCAATGAGAATCCCCCATACCCCAACGAAGAGTAGCCCCCGCTCGCTGCAACTAGAGAAAGCCCGTGTGCAACAATGAAGACCCAACGCAGCCAAAAATAAATAAATAATAAATTTATTTAAGAAAAAAAAAAAGACAACAATGGGACTGGGACTAGATTTGGGGATTCCAGGAACCGTGCTCTTTCTACTGCCTCCCTCTGCATCTCCCACTTGTGCACAGTCTGGGCACAGAGCAGATGCCCATCACGTGCTTGTTGACAGGCGGAAGGATGCTTACTAACACCTTAGGGAGCATCCTCCATTTGGGAGCCCCTTGGGTGGCTTGACCAAAAGACACTGCCAGCTGCTGCCACTCCTGATGGTCCAGAATTACGTGGTCACTGTGGGAGGCAGCTGGCGTCTTATAAAGCAAATTTACTGCTGATAATGAATATGTGATGCAGGTGCACACCTGCTAAGTAGATAAGTTATGTTTTCATATGTCGTTAGGTGAATCTATTAATGAAATGCATTGGTTAAATAAATAATGTGTGTAATCCACTAACGTGCATTGGTGCCTAGTGCAGTAAACCAATCTTAAACTAACAACTGTTAAGAGAACAAACCTGTTTAAGGCATAGATTTGCTCTATTTGAGGACAGGGGATGAATAGATTTCTTCTTAGTTATGAATAATAGATTGATCTTTGCTTTACAAAGTTAACTCTGTAATGTAGTATTTGTCTTTCTACCCATTGCTTAGATAAAATCCTGCTACATGTTTGCCTGGGCTGAGAATGCAGTATTTTTTAAAATTTAATTTAATTTATTTATCTTTGTCGCTGTGCACGGGCTTTCTCTAGTTGCAGAGAGAGGGGGCCACTCCTCGTTGCCGTGCGTGGGCCTCTCATTGCGGTGGCTTCCCTTGTTGCTCTAGAGCACAGGCTCAGTAGTTGTGGCTCACAGGTTTAGTTGCTCTGTGGCATGTGGGATCTTCCTGGACCAGGGCTCGAACCCATGTCCCCTGCATTGGCAGGCGGATTCTTAACCACTGCGCCACCAGGGAAGCCCCGAGAATGCAGTATTTTTGTGAATCAAGTTACATGCACTACAAGGCAGGGATGAAGGGAGGACAGCATGGAGAAAGCACCAGAGAAGATGTCAGGTGGGGTTAGGAAGGGCAGTTTGCCTGCTAATCGCTAGGTAATAGTTGAAGGTGAGGATGGTTGAACTCTCCTTCTGAGGGGTGGGATGCTCCAGTGGAAAGTCAGTGTACCAATCAGAAAGGAACCTTAGACTGGAGGGTTACATGTTTTTCTGGTTCACTGATCACTTTGTCTACAGAGGAAGAAACTCTCACCAGCCCCCACAGGCCACCGGCTTTCTCTTTCTACTACAACAAACCTTGCCCGAAAGAAAGGTAGACTCAGGATGGATTTAGTCATCAAAGGGTGATATCTTGCTTTCATTAAGTGTGTTATAAGATATTTATTAAGAAATATAGAATCAAAGGGCTGTTGAACTCAGAGGAATGAATCTAGTCCTACTCTCTACAGCCCTGAGGGGTACAGGGATTTTCCCAAAGCCCCACAGAGCTAACCCTAGAACTGATGCCCTCCCATTTTCCTGTCCAGCTCCTTCTTTCACATCACCCTTTCTCTTGGTTGGCAGCCTCATCCGTCCTCTACTTTCTTCATGTAGCATGCTTACTTCTGCCCCCATGTGGTTCCAGGTGAACTGGGGTAAATTCCCTCCTCCTTGATTTTTCCGGCATCAGCTATAACCGGATGCACCAAGGCAGGGAAATAATTGCAGCCTTTCCCAAAGAAAAGAGCATAGAGCAGAAGGGGCACGTTACATGGCATGTTCCTGGGGCATTCCATCCATCCCAGGCATCCCTAGACTGCTAGGTGTTAAAGGCTTCTTGTTTTTTTGTCCATAAGTTTTAGTTCCTCAAAGGGACTCTTGGGTCAACACTTGGGGACATAGTGAATCACTTTCACAAAAACTTAAAAATGAGAGAAACAAGAAAGCTCTCTGAAAGATTAAACAGTAGAATGAGTGTGTTATGCATTGTGCACACCATGCCTCCTCCCCCCCCCACCGCCCCCCGTAGGACAAAGGAGTCCACTGCCTCCCTCTCCAGCCTCATCTGCCACCCTTCCCCCCAGCACTACTCCCCACTCCAGCCTCATCAGACATCGTTCCATTCATTGTCCCTATTTGGGACACGTTCCCCACTCTGCCTGAGACCCTTCCTCTCCTCCTTCCTCCGTCCCCTTCCCCTTTGACTTTCTCACCCCTTCTCTTGATTGGGTCCCATATCCCTGTGTGGTGGACACTGGGGCTCAGCCCAGACCCCGTTTTCAGGGTCAGCACACTCATCCCCATCTGCTGGAAACATCAGCAACTCCTGGAACTCTCACTGAGATTTGATCTGGGCCACAGGGAACTTCCTCCCCCAAGGTCCTGCCCCTCCCCATGGGGTGGCCATAGCCAATGACCAGCTGATTCAGGGATACCATGGCTCAGCCCCCTTGCCTCAGTTGGGGTCCATTCTGCAAGGTCATCTCATCACCAGAGTTCCTCATAAGACTGACTGGAGCCTTGTTTGCAACCTCATTGCAGGCCAGCTTCTCCCAATCCTACCTTCCTCACTTTCTCACAGGTTTATCTCCTGAGAGAACCCTCCAGTCAACTTTCTGTACACAATTGTCCATCTTAGTCTGTTTCCCAGAAATCCAAGCTAAGACAGTTGGTGTCAGGAGTGGCCCTAGGAAGAAGATGCTAAAATGCAATCTTGGAGATCCCTCTCACCCGTCATCTGACAAAGAGAACCCCAAAACTGGTGGTAGGTGGAGTCAGGATAGCCTCTGATGTACGTGGCAGTGCAGTTGTTAGGACTGGGCTAGGACACCAGTGGAAGGGGATGCACTGGCTCGTGTAATATCTTAGGCACTGGAGAGGTTTGAGGGAAATAGTATCTAAGAGGATCATGGAAGTGGTGGCACTTGCTGAATGTCATTGATTCATTGAAGAGAGATGATGACAGGCTCAGAGTAAAACTAATCATCAGTTCTAGGCAAAATGTGAAAGCCAAAGCCTCCTTGGCAGCATTTAAGGAAATCCTAATCTCTGCAGTAGGGCCGGGAAGTGCGGAGAATCAGGCTCAGAACTCAGTTGTAGGAGGAACAGATCTGCAGAGAAAGTTGAATCTGGCCCTAGCAAGTCTCCTGTGCCAAAGTCGTGGTCCTAATATAGAAGAAACGGACCCTAAGACATGAGACCGGGATATCTGAGTAGATGCAGTTGAGAACCTTGAATTTACAGATTTTCCTGGAGCCATTGGATCCACAGAAGTGTTCTACTCCCGACTGGCGGCAGATTCTGAAGATCGTGTGGAAGGTTCCATTGAGACAGGTGTCTTACAAGATGGTGCTTGTTTCTCTCAGGATCTACCTCCGTCTCCTGGCAATTAGACCAACCACATGGGCTAAATCCCTGCACAATGTGACTGAGGATAAGCTGGGCTTGCTAAGGAGGAGAGGGATCATCTGCTGAGATGGCCACAGAATCTGACTAACGTGTACCAGCAGGAGCTGGAAGACTACACTTAGGACTGAATCCTGAGGTGCTGGGTCAAGGGGGACAGAAAATAAAGTTGGATAAAGGAGAGTTATTTAGGAGCTCTCTGAAGGGCTATTCAATTTTGGAGCTCCCTGGAGGACCAACTGAGGCCTCAGCTGCAACTGTATTGCTGGCCAGCTTCTCTTTCTATGCTTTTCTCTCTTCCTTGTAGGTCCTTCGACCCTCTCTAGGTAACTCTCCAATCAGTTTTCTGGTACAACTCTCCATCCCAGAGTCTATTCCAGATTCTCTCCTGTGTGTTCCTAGTCTGTCTGTACTTCCTCTGTTGTAACACTTATCACACTTGCCCACTCTTCGGCCCCAGTACTTACCATAGTGTCTTGAATGCTGGCACATAGTAGTTGCTCAGTTACTTATTGTTGAATGAATGGTGAAATGAATGTGACTTAGGGAGACAGAATGGCTCTCAGGTCAGAATAAGACCTGATGGAAAGAATTACTATATCTAAAGAAAGAAGGGGCTGGTTAGCCTCAGAATAGTAATAAAAGCAAATCTTAGAACTGTGTCCGTCCAAGTAGCATCCAGAGAGAGGTGCCTTAGCCATAGGATTTTGCTTATTCTGATCCCTTTAAGCAAAGCTGTGTCTAATGTGGAGATATAAGAAAGGGCTGCAGCCAATGAGTTTATTGCATGTCCAGTCACATGGGTGAGACCCTGCTGCGGAGGTAGGTGCCCCAGAGGCAACCTTAACCTGCTGCCCTTGCACATTTGGTCCATCTACTACCTTCCTCTTATTCTGCTTCCAGGATCACCAAATAACTCCATCTGTGGATTGGTTTCTCACATAGGCCTATTGACAGGTCATGGGGACTCGGGTATTCAAGTCCATGGAGCAGCTATAATTCTTCATGGAAGTGAACTAACTTACATTCTGATTTTATATATCAGTCCTGTTTAATGTGAGTCTGATCCCGAAAGATGAATCTACTCTCACTGTACTGACAAGTCACGTTTCTGGCCCTGGGAGGTCCAGGGCCAGAACCTAGACTGTGGGTGAACTCACTAAGGTAATGATGCATTCCCACCCCTTCCCCATGTTGACTATGGGGATCTCATTGGCTTTTTCTAGGGAATACCCTGACTTCACCATGTGCTAAGAATCTATTATCTATTTTGGGATTTCCATGAAGAGTAGGGCAGGGACTGGGTGGTCAACTTCCTTTTTCCCTCTAACAATATTACCTGGTGCTTGGGCTTATAATCATTATTTAATGAAGACTAAATGAACTGAATGTCCCTGTGGTATATGGGGTCCCTTGGAATGAGGGAATTCCTCCCTCAGGGTGACTGGTGAGGAGGTCTCTGGGGTCTGTGGACTGAAGTGGGTGCTCTGTAATATTTCATAGGGGGTCTGGGATGCCTGTTGCTCTCAGGGATCCTGGGAGGGCCCTTTGGGCCTACAGTTGGGCTCTGAGCCTCAGTTTGAGAACTAGTGGTCAGAACTAAATTTGTTTCTTGTGGTTGGGAATAAAACCATTTGTCTCTATAAAAAAAAAATCCTTTAATAGAACTGGAGGGTATTATGCTTAGTGAAATAAGTCAGACAAAGGAAGACAAATACTGAATGTTATCACTTATGTGTGGAATCTAAACAATAAAACAAACTAGTGAATATAACAGAAAACACCCCACAGACTCACAGATATAGAGAACAAACCAGTGGTTACCAGTGGGGAGAGGGAAGGGGGAGGGTAAGATAGGGGTAGAGGAATAAGAGGTATAAACTACTATGTATAAAATAAATAAGCTACAAGGATATATTGTACAGCTCGGGAAATATAACCAATATTTTATAATAACTATAAATGGAGTATAATCTATAAAAATTTTGAATCACTATGCTGTACACCTGAAACTAACATAATATTATAAATCAACTATACCTCAAAAAAAAAAATCCTTTGTATCTGTTAAATATGTAGAATTTCCCCCACCTTCCTCCAGGAGAAACTGAAGGTTAATTTTACCATTACCATGATCATTTCAAAAAGTCCTTGGTGGCAACTAACTCTTTTCTAGTTCGAGTATATGGAAAATTTCACATTGCAATATCCACTCTAGCAGAAAGACAGTACTGTGTCAGACAGTGGCAGCAGACTAGATATATTGACCCAATCAATGTATAGATGTTATACTTCATGGATTTTAAGATGTACATTTTTTTGTTTTTTGCGGTACGCGGGCCTCTCACCGTTGTGGCCTCTCCCGTTACGGAGCACAGGCTCCGGACGCGCAGGCTCAGTGGCCATGGCTCACGGGCCCAGCCGCTCCGCAGCATGTGGGATCTTCCCGGACCGGGGCACGGACCTGTGTCCCCTGAATCGGCAGGCAGACTCTCAACCACTGCGCCACCAGAGAGGCCCAAAATGTACATTTTTTTTTCACATTTATCATCTCTGAAATTGGAATAAGTCTTAATCATCGATGTCATGTCATAGTTTAAACTGGAAACAATTTTTCTGTCTTAGTTTTACATAAAATTATGGCATCTTATAATTGATGGTATCTTAGATTAAATGAAATATGAGGGTAAAATGTTCTATAGCATTCTTGGTTGAGGGGAAGCCAGGGATTGGAATGTTTTTTCTCATTTTTGTCCTTCGTACATGAAGTATTTTGCCCCATGGGGTGGAAGTTAATTGTCTAAAAGGAAGAAATACCTCCTAAAATAAAATTAAGAGGAAGACAAGCACTGCTCAAGGGTGAAGGATGCTGGCCTTCCTGCTGCTATGGGCACTGGCCAGGGAATGCCAACACTGTGATTACCTGGGTCTCCCTCTCTGGGTATCCCCTGGGACATTTCCCTCCACTTCTCTCACTCATAAAACCTTACCTCTCCCATCTCCTAGCCCCAGAGATTTAGCCAATCAGACTCCTCCATAGCAGTGAATGCTAATGAGTCCATGCTTTATCCTTTTCCCTTCCTTCTCCTGTGTCATGTGCATTTTAACAGTGGCTTACTGGAGTCATACTGCCCCAGTCCAAGGGAGCCCCTCTCGTGGTGGAAGTTACAGGTATCAGTGACAAGCTGGTAGAAGTCGTATTTTCAGTTCATAGCTTCCCTCAAATCACACCATTTATTTGGAGAGCTCCATTTTTATACTACTTTGCTGTTTACAAAACATACATGGACAGATATTTTCTTATTAGAGGCTCACAAAACCCTGAGAAGTAGGCAGGGTAGACTTTATCACCATTTTTCAGATAAGGAAGCAGAAGTCCAGAGAGATGAAGCAGTTTGGTCAATGACACTCAGTTTGCTAATGAAGGAAATAAGACCAGAACACAGGTACTCTGATCCTGGGGCCATTGTTCCTCCTTCTAGGAAAGAGACCACTTCATAACAGCTGCTTCCCTTGCCTAGGACTAGATGGGCTTCCAAAAAGGCCAGATTATACGGAGCCTGGTAGGTTATGTCAGAGGTTTTGGCCTTTATCGTAAGAGCCCTGGGAAGTCACTGAAAGACTTAAAGTAGGCAAATTAAGATGAACAGATTTTTGTTTGTTAAAGAGTTAATGACGTGTTGTGGGGAGAATGGATTGTATGAAGGCAGGAGTGGAAACATTTAGGAGGCGGTAGATCAGGCAAGAGATGATGGCACCTGGTCTAGGTGCATGTCAATGGATGGGAGAGAGGAAGAGGGAATTCTGGGAAGATGGGGGCTAGAGCTAGTGTCCTATTGCCTTTCTGCCCTAGTTGCAATCCAACTACCAGCTGGAGGTGTAGTGTTCTGGGAGTAGTGTTCAGCCTTCTGGGCAAGAGAGGAGCTTGGAGATAGATAGGGGAAAAGCCATGAGGCAAATTGTAGAGCTATATTACAGGGAGCTCGAGCCATGGAGATCTACTACCCATAGAAGGTCAGTGCCAGCCCCATGTGGTCCTAGGAGCACCTGCTGGTCTACCTGCTCTCAAGGAGCTGAGGTAGAACTGCAGCATGGACTGGGTTCCTCCATCTCTGAGAGCTGTGGTCTTTGTTGCCTAGGAGATGGATTGCGGAGATATTTATCCAGAGGTTTCAGCAGGGGAGAGACAACCTGGCAACTGGGTCAGAGGCTGCTGTGCTTTCCAGCGCTTCTGAGTTCATTGCCATTCTTGATAGCTTGTTCAAGACAGAACAAGCCAAGTGCTCACAGAGGAAAAGGCAGTGAACCCAGGGGCTTCTCAACAGCCACAGAGAGCAATAATAAGCAAAATGCTCAGAGAGGTAACTCCTTTGGAATAAAACTACTAGAGGAGATATTTGATCTTACTTAAAATATAATACAAGTACTTAAGGGGAGTCATACAACCTTAAAAAAAAAAGATCTCCTGGAACCAGGAAAAAAAAGAACAAAACCAAACAATAGCTCTGATTTTTAAATTTAAAGGTTAAGGAGGGGATGATCACTGTTGTAAACAATATATTAAAAAAAATTTTTTTTTTGTCTGCTTTGGATCTTCGTTGCTGCACGTGGACTTTCTCTAGTTGTGGTGAGCAGAGGCTACTCTTCGTTGCAGTGCGTGGGCTTCTTATTGCAGTGGCTTCTCTTGTCGCAGAGCACAGGCTCTAGGCACATGAGCTTCAGTAGTTGCAGCAGTTGCAGGCTCAGTAGTTGTGGCTCGCAGGCTCTAGAGTGCAGGCTCAGTAGTTGTGGCACATGGGCTTAGTTGCTCCGTGGCATGTGGGATCTTCCCGGACCAGGGATCGAACATGTGTCCTCTGCGTTGGCAGGCAGATTCTTAACCACTGCACCACCAGGGAAGTCCCTGTAAACAATATTAATGCCTAGAAGTGCAAGTGAAAGAAATATCTTAATGCACAGATCAAAAATACAAAGAGACAGAAATCATGAGGGAAAAATGATATTTGGAGAGCAGATACAGGAGGCTTAACATGTGAATAATAGGGGTCCAGATGAGGTGAACTTAGGCAAGTCTGATGACTGATGCAGGCAGTAATTGATGGAGAAGACATTTCAAGGATGTTTCCTTAGCTTCTGCTTTGGACAGTTGGGAGGACAGCAGTGCTACTACCTAAAATGGATTGTCCTGGAGGATAAGTGTGTTGTGGGGCAAACCAGGCAGGTGGGAGAATGATGAGTTAAGCTTCAAAAGTATTGATCTTGAAGAGCATATGGACACAGAAGTGGAGGCACTGAATTGCTACTGGATATGCAGTTCTAGAGAAGAGATATCTGGGATGGAGATGGAGAATTAGAAACCATCAACCTAGAATGAAAATTGAAATAAAAGGCATAGATGAGAGAGCCTAAGGTAAGAGGGGAAAAAAAAACCTGTTGGGACAAAGGCGGTGGTGCGATCATTCTCTTCTCTCCCTTCCCTTTTTACTCCCCACTCTTGACTCTACACTGGGCCTGCCTTCCATGTCCTTTCTTATTACATGACATGAGACTTAGTGGGGAAGGGGAGGGAAAGGGGAAAAGAAGGAAGGAGAAAACAGGGAGAAGAACATGAGGAAGAGGAGTGGGAGGGGTGCTTTAAAATGGAGAAACAGAATCAAATCTACCTAAAGGGTACCAGTTCCCATCACCTGAGCAGAGGGGTGATCCACGAGCAGGTCAACTATCAAGGGATAGCTTGGGCTTCCCTGGTGGCGCAGTGGTTGAGAGTCCACCTGCCGATGCGGGGGACACGGGTTCGTGCCCTGGTCCGGGAAGATCCCACATGCCATGGAGCGGCTGGGCCCGTGAGCCATGGCTGCTGAGCCTGCGCGGGCCATGACAGTGAGAGGCCCGCGTACTGCAAAAAAAAAAAAAAAAAAAAAAAAAGGGATAGCTTCATAGGGAGGCTCCATGGCTCTCTTTCCTGAGGTATAAAGGGGAAAGTAGAGCTAGCATTTCTTGAGCAACTGCTATGTACTGGCCACTGGATATGCTCTTTAGCATTCACATTCTCATTTAATTTTCTCCAATAATCTGATAAATAAGGACGGTGAAGCTCAGAGAGGTCGAGAAATTCCCCCAAAACCCAGGTTGGAAAGTAAAAGAGTCAGATGAATCTGTGTAACTCCAAAGCCTTTGCTTTTTCCACTCTGCCATGGAACATCGGTACCAGAGAGACCCTGCCAGAAGACTCAGATTTGGACCCACATGACTTTATTTGTATTTCCACTGGGCTTTTAGTGTCTCAGGACATTCAAAGATTTACCTTCTCTATTCTCCCGGAGTTAAGTACACACTGCCAGCCTGACCTTTCAATCTGGGCTGCTCTCTGGTTCTCGCAGGTTACTGACCAGCTCAGACAAAGGGAGAAAAATGAGCTGTCATTCTTTCTGGGAGTTGAATGACTGCTTCCTTGTAAATACCTAGAAAATCAGTCCTCTGTGAATTAAACTCTTTCATCAACCACCAGGCAGATCCTAAGTCATTGATTAAAGGGAAAACCTCCTAATTCATTGATCAAAATCCCGAGGCTTTACCAACTCAAAATAAAAGCAGCAACATCTGGGACAATGCTCAGCAGTTATTCGCTCTGAGAGAAGAAGTGGTTCTTGCTTTCAACTTGGAAAATGTCTGATATTCTCAGGATTGAGATAGGGGACATTTCTTCTAACTTCACTTATCATCAAGAAAAAAAAGCAACACTAACAGGGTTTCTTGTAAGTAGAACACACGGTATTAAATGCTGGAGATTCAACAGAGTAGTAGGTTAACCCTGAGTCCCAGATTTCTGAGGGATGATCCAGATTTAAAATAGTCACCTATGTGGTCCTCATCAAGGCACTGGAATTTGTGAGAAATTTTATCCTGACTTTAGTTTGGAGACAGGTTATTTTAGACATATCTTTATAGGTTTTCTTAAGGACTTGGCAATTATCTTAGGGTGACTGAACATGCATAATATGCAGTGGGCAATTCTATTCAATTCAACAAACGTTTAAGGGATGATGTTTGTATTAGTCACGAAAATTAGAGATGAGGGCTTCCCTGGTGGCGCAGTGGTTGAGAGTCCGCCTGCCGATGCAGGGGACACAGGTTCGTGCCCCGGTCCGGGAAGATCCCACATGCCGCAGAGCGGCTGGGCCCGTGAGCCATGGCCGCTGAGCCTGCGCGTCTGGAGCCTGTGCTCCTCAACAGGAGAGGCCACGACAGTGAGAGGCCCGCGTACCGCAAAAAAAAAAAAAAAAAAAAAAATTAGAGATGAAAAATTATATGGTGGCTCTTTGTTTACTGCCTTATAGTAGTAAACAGGTAAGGAAATAGAAGCTGAGCTTCCAAGTAAAGATAGGAGACTGAGTACATAGATTTATCTTCTCTCCCCCAAGACCCCTTAAAGTATTAGTAAAATCTCAAAAAAATTGTAATCTCTATACAGTGAAGAGAATGAACGATTTGAAAACTTTTAGGAAGCTAGAAAATAGGTGAAAGAGTGGTACCTGGTGAAGTAGAGGAAAGGAGGAACTACAATGAAGAAGAAAACTTAGATACCAACAGGCACTGGAACAAAGACATCATATATAATTGGGGGCAGGGCGGTGGTATGTGGGGCTACAGAGAGGAAGTAATTGAAACTATGTATGGAACAGACGACCTCTCCCTCACTCCCCACACTGAACGCCTAGCATCAAGGCATGTATGTATTCCCTCAACTCAGGCAAACGAACAAAGAAACAAAAACAAAAAATGGGAATTATCTTTAAAGAACTTAAATGATCTACATGGCAGATCAATACAGGAAGTTCAACATCTGACTAATAATGTGTCCTACAAAAGGAAAGCAGATAAAATTGGGGTGAGAAGATTGTCAAAGAAATAATAGAAGCAAATTCCTAGAGTCAAAGAGCAAAGTGTCCACATTGAAATAGTCCATCATATTTCCAACACAATCAATGCAAAATGACCCAAATCTTGATATATCATTGTGAAACTCAAAAGTCAAGGGTGCTCCTAAAAGCTTCCGAAGAGAAAACAAACAAAAACAGAATGCACACAAGGTAATAAGAAGCAGCCTGGCATTAACATTCTCATCAGCAACATTGGATGTTGGTAGTTCATCGAGAAATGTCTTCAGGAAATCTTCTGAGAGGAAAAAATTTTAACCTGAAGTCCTATACCTGGAGAAATTAATAGTCAAGTATGAGGGTAGAATTACTTTTACACTTGTAAGAACTGGGGAATATTATCTCCCATGCATGTTTTCTCAGAAAATTGTTTGAGAATGCACTACATCTAAATGAAGGCCTAAGCTAAGAAAGAAAAAGAAGTGGGATTCAGGAAATGGTGGATCCAGCCCTGGCGAGAGGTTAACCCATTCAGCAGGCCTAGGGTCTGGCTCAGGGGATTAGACAGAGGGAGGCCTTTTGAGGGGAAGAATTGCAATTGTATAACACGATTGAGAATTCATTGATTTTCAGCTTCTTTTCTAATACATCAGTAATTTTAGTTGAATCCAAGTTTCAATATGTAGTGTTTTTACTGTTATTTAAACTGTAATTTTCATTGTGATTTCCTCATTAGTTATTTAGCTGGTGTAGTTCTTAATTTCTGAACATACAGACGCTGCTAGTAATCTTTTTGTTATTGATACCTGGCTTAATTGCACTGTGGTTAAAGATGCTCAGCTTGATTTCTATCCTTTGAAATATGTTGAGACTTGCTTTCTGGCTCAGCATATGGCTAATCTTTTTAAGTGTTCTGAGTGTGTTTGAAAAGAATGTGTAATTTGCAGTTGCTGGGTGCAGTGTTCTAAATATGTTAATTAGGTTTGGTTTGTTAACACATATTGTTCAAATTTTCTGTATCCTTACTGATTTTTATCTGCTTGTTCTCTCAATTTCTGAGAGTTATATTTAAATCTCCCCCCTGTTTTTATAGATTTGTTTATTCCTTTAGCAGTTCAGTCAGGTTTTGCTTCATTTATTTTGAGACTAAATTATTAAGTACATAAAAATTTTATAGTGTTATGCCTTTCTGGTGAATTGAGCTTTTTATCATAATGAAGTATCCTCTTAATCTCTAGTAATGCTTTTTGCCTTAAACTCTGTGATAGAGCTCACCAGCTTTCTCTGAGTTAGCATTTGTATGGCATATCTTTCTCTTTTATTTTACTATCAACCTCTCTGTTTCCTTCTCTTTTACACGTGTCTCATGTAAACAGTACATGGCTGTGTTTTGTTTTTATATCCAGGTTGATAATCATGCCTTTTAATCAGAGCATTGAATCTACTTACATTTAATGTAATCACTGATGTATTTGGGTTTCTTCATCTCCTCTGCTTCAAGTTCCTTTTTTTCCTTTTCTCTTCTTTTAGATTCAGTTTTAAAATTCATTTCCCTATTTTATTAGCATCAAAGTTATACACTCTTGGGCTTCCCTGGTGGCGCAGAGGTTGAGAGTCCGCCTGCTGATGCGGGGGACACGGGTTCGTGCCCCGGTCCGGGAAGATCCCACATGCCGCGGAGCGGCTGGGCCCGTGAGCCATGGCCACTGAGCCTGCGCGTCCGGAGCCTGTGCTCCGCAACGGGAGAGGCCACAGCAGTGAGAGGCCCGCGTACCGGGGGAAAAAAAAAAAAAGTTATACAGTCTTATTGTCCCTTTGTTGGTTACCTAAGAGACTATAATGTGCATCCTTGACTCATCATAGTCCACGATTAATTGGTATTTGGGGCCTTTTCTCAGAAAATCCAAAGATCTCAGGCACTTAAACTCTATGTGTCCCCTTCTGACATATGACATTGTTGTTGCATATTTTAACATATATATTTTAAGCTCCATAAGATGCATTTTTTATTGGTTTATATAGCCAATATTACACACATATTTTCCCTTTTCTGTCCTCTTCATTTCTTTCTACATCTGTGTTGTTCCAGGGATAATTTTTCTTCTACTTAAAACACTCACGTTAAGATTTCCTTTAATGCAGGTCTGCTTGTGACAAACTCTCAGTTTTGTTTGTCTGAAAATACCTTTATCTGACTTCTTTTTTGTTCTCTGCCTCCAGTGAGGATGTTCATTCGCTTCTCTGAGGCACCAGGGGGCCTGAGCAACCAGGGAGCATCTTCATCCAGTTTCAGGGGTTGAGATGATTGGAAGCTGAGCCATAGTCACTATGAGGGCTGGTCCACCTGGGTTTCATCGTCACAGCACTTCGAAGTTCCAAACAAAAGTAGGAGGGGTTTATGAGGTCCTCTCTATCAAATTTTGTTTCATTACTGCCTGGAGACTTTACACTCCTCTGAAAGTATCAAATATCCCCAAGGGAAAGGTGGTGGTCTCACTTCTTCATATTTCTATCTTTTTCTGGATCTTGGCTTGGTGATTCTGCCCTATCCTGTTTGTTCTACAGTACTTTCAGATGACTTCTTCCCTTCCTTCTTTCTTCCCTCCCTCCCTCCCTTCCTTCTTCTTTCCTTCCTTTCTTCCATCCTCTCTGCCTTTATATACTTGTGTCAGGCCCCATGAAAAGGAAGCAGACACAGGACACAGGGGGCTCACAGTTGACTGGGAGAGACATTAATACAGAAGAGTCATAGCTGTCAGACTATAAATTAAATCTGTGTATGAGGTGTCTCCGGTGTAAACCAATCATTGTCATACAGCGTAATAATAAGGGTAAAAATACAATGAGTAGAAGCAGAGAGGAAGGGATGGTAATCCCACCTGAGGACATTAAGGAAAGTTTTGAGTGGAAAGATTTGGTGCATAAAGAAAAACTTCCCGGTTTCTGGGAAAACTCTCTTCAATGTAGAAAACTTAATTTCTTAACACTATTCTATAATTGAAGCACACCTAAAACACACAGATGTCTCTGTAGAGATGATTTAAGTTTAATGAATATTGACTGAGCTACAAATTGTCAGGCACTAGGCTAGGCACAATTGCTTCCCTGACGAACTCATGGTCTAGTAAGCAAGACAAACCCATAGGAGATAATTCCATATATATAACAGAATGACTGGTGACAAGTCATAGTTTTTATTGTATTGAACTATTCTTTATAAAGAAATATTGGTCCCTGGACCAGAACGTTCCAGACACCAAAAACCATTTACAAGAGAAGGCAGATAACTTTGTTATGCAGGACACTGCAAAGTCCTGATACTCACACGATGGGACTTTTTCATTTTCTTTCAGAACATTCTCATCTGTCTCTCTAGGCTTCTCATCTTTCTTATGAGCAAAAAAAGAAAGAATAAATCTCCTATTTTATGAGCAAAAAAAGAAAGAATAAATCTCTTATTTTAAAACTGATTTCACTTAAATGGTTTAAGACGGATCTTTTCAAAATAGAGGATCTGAGTTACAGGACGACAAATGTGTACCTAGCTGGGGGACAAACAACCTACATCTTTCCCCTAGTCAGAGGGGCTGATTCTGTTGGCCCAGCTTTAAGGTCACAGTCAGACCCAGATCATGAGGTGGAAGAACAAGGCTGAAAGTCCCAGCCCTGCCACTTGATGGATCTATGACCACGGGCAACGCGTCTGTGTGACTGATTGCCTCCCCACACCTGACACATTGTCTAGTAGGGAGTAGTTGCTCAGCAAATGTTGAATCAAACATCTACAAGTTTGTTCTCTACACCTGGAAAATGGGCATAAATGCTGTTGTGAGGATAAATTAAAGAAGACAGTGCAGGTGACCAAGCTTTGTAAATGGTAAAGGACAATATAATAGATCTGAAAGTGACTTGAATCCATATCTGGTCATGTCAACTTTGAGTTGGTTTCCTTATCTCTAAATTGGGTATGAGATTTCTGGCTTAAAGTGAGGCTGCTTGTTGTTGTTTGATTTTTGGTTTGTTTTTTATTAACTTTGTTCAGGTTCCTGGTATTTTTTGATGGGGGAATATTGAAGGAAATAGCGTACACTTTAGAGCCAAATGAAATGAATGGAAAACAAATCATCTCCACTGGCAATCTTAGTGAGGACTAATGAGAAACAAGGGTCATCTTTGATCCAATGATTATATTTTTTCCCTGGGCCTAACCTGATTGCATTATTGAATGTTCTGGAGCCCTCCTCACTTATTTAACTATTACGACCCTTTACTTATGGGCTTCAAGATGTAATTACGGTCTCCTCCCACTAATGAAACGAGAGGTTTTAACTGAGTTATGCCATCAGCAGCCCCTGATGAAGCCTGACAGATCTCTTTTTGGATTACATACTCCTGATAACGTTAACGTCCTTTCTCCACGCTCACTTTCCTGTGCTGGGTGAGTGATAAGAAAGCATTTATGACATCCTCAGAGTCAGAATGGAATTAGTACCACGTATGGGTCTGCCTCCTAGAGACCCATACTGGATGTAAAATCTTGGAAAATTCTTTGACTGGACTGAGCTGCAGGAATCAGTCTTCTGGCTAGGTGGGTGTAGGTGGTCTGATCTGGAGACAGGCAACAGAGAAGCAGCTGAGCAGTTCCTTCTTGGAGTTCCCCTGGGAGATGTATGTAGGTGGCTGCCACACTACAGTTGGTGAAGTTGAAAGTTCCTTTTATGAATGACAAGTCCTGAAGTGACCACCAATCAGGAGTCAGGTTCCTAACAGGGCTGGTAAAGCAGATAGTTCCCAACCTTGGGCCAGGAGTGGGTGGCACTTAAATGCACTGGTGGATTCTGGGGGTGAGCATGGCAAAAGTGAGGGCTGGATCTGGAGAGCCCCAGTGGAGAGGTGCTGCCAAGGCAAATATTAAGCAACTGGAGGGCGGTGAGAGGCATTGCTGAGTCTACCATCTGGCCTTCTCCTTCCAAAATTCACTCCCCTTCCACAGATGCCAGTGCTTTTCAAGGGTTCACAGAAACAGCAGGAACCCACATTCCAACTGTCAATGAGAGTAATGAAGTGTCCTTCATCTCTGTTGAATCAATATAGTCATTCTTTTTTTTTAATTTTTATTTTATATTGGAGCATAGTTGATGAACAATGTTGTGTTCGGTTCAGGTGTACAGCAGAGTGATTCAGTTATACATATACATGTGTCTATTATTATTCAAATTATTTTCCCATTTAGGTTATTATAGAATATTGGGCAGAGTTCCCTGTGCTATACAGTAGATCCTTGTTGGTTATCTATTTTAAATATAGCAGTGTGTACAACGTCAATCCCAAACTCCCAATCTATCCCTCCCCCCATCCCTTCCCCCCAGTAACCAGTAACCATGAGTTTGTTCTCTAAATCTGTGAGTCTGTGTCTGTTTTATAAATAAGTTCGTTTGTATCTCTTTTTTTTTAAAGATTCCGCATATAAGCAATATCATATGATATCCGTCTTTCTCTGCCTGACTGACTTCACTTAGTCTGATTATCTCCAGGTCCATTCATGTTGCTACAAACGGCATTATTTCATTCTTTTTTTTATTTTGGCTTCACCACATGGCTTACAGGATCTTAGTTCCCCAACCAGGGATGGAACCCGTGCCCCCTGCAGTGGAAGCACAGAGTCCTAACCACTGGACCTCCAGGGAATTCCCGTTATTTCATTCTTTATAATGGCTGAGTAATATTCCATTGTATATATGTTATTGAGCATATTCTATCTTCCAGAGATTCTGCTAAGGGCTTGATATGCATTATTGTGTTTTATAATTATTGTAATCATTTTGAGTCAGTTACTATCTACAGATAAGGAAGTTGAGGCTCAGAATGGTTAAATAACTTGCCCATGTCACACAGCTCATTTCCACTTGACACAAGGGAAAAGGCCCATTATTCATTTATTCATTCCACAAATTCTCCTTGAGATGCTATGTGCAAGGTAGAAATGACTAAGAGCTCATCACCTGGTTTCTTTCAAACGTAGCTTCATTTCTTTCTAATTTGTTCAGCGAGCCTAAGAGCTCCTAGACAGATAGTTATTAACATTATTTTGATAAGCCTCCAGGGAAGGAAGTTTCTTATGTTTTCTTGGAAACTTGAGTTCCTTAGAACTCCCAAGGATTTCTTAAGGCTAACCTAAGACCCTCTTGCTACAATTGAAGCCAATTCCTCAAGGAGATGGGTAACAGCCAGAGGGAAGTCTTTGAGAACAACCTGTCCTAGAAGGAAGGTAGATATGGTGAGATGGGGCCACAGGGTAAAAGAATATTAGTGCTATCTGAGACCTCAGAGGCTAAAGACTAATTCTCCCAGTTTACAGGAGAGACAACGAGCCTAGGGAGAATGAGAAGTTTCTCCAAATTACTGAGCTATTCAGTAGCAGAGCTAGAACCAGAGTCTGCGGCTGCCTAGTTTCAAGGACATAAGAACATGGTGACAGAAATAGCTGAAGCTTTGAAGGCAGGCAGGTCATGATTCAAACCCCGGTTCTGGATTTCCTAGTTGTGGGACTGGCAGGCTTTGCAATCTTGTATACTTGGTGCCTTGGTTTTTTTTTTTTTTGGCCATACCGCACGGCTTGTGGGATCTTAGATCCCCAACCAGGGATGGAACCTGTGCCCCCTGCAATGGAAACATGGAGTCCTAAGCACTGGCGCACCAGGGAATTCCTGGTACCGTGGTTTTCTTCATCTATAAAATAAGCTGATATGTACCTCGTTGGGATGTTGTGAGGATTAAATGAGATCATGTATATGAGTCCCATTATGAGGCATAATGGGGGCTTAGTTGATATTAATTCTTTCCCTATCCTGGGCCAAGTCTTTTAATCAACTGTATTAGCTAATGTAACAAATCACACAAAAACTCAGTGGCTTGAAACAACGATAATCATCTATTATCTCTTCCAGTTACTTTTGGTTCAGAATTTGGGAATAGCTTTGTTGGGTGGTTCTGGCTTCATGGTCTTCTATAAGGTTCCAGTCAGATGTCAGCTGTGGCTGCATCATCTGAAGGCTTGACCGAAGCTGGAACATTCAACTTCAAATTGTCTTACTTACATGGCTGGCAGGTTGGTGCTGACTGGATGTTGGCAGGGGGTCTGAATTCCAGACCACATGGGCCTCTCCACAAGGCTGCTTGAGTGTCTTCACAACGTGGTGTCTGAGTGAGCAATCCAAGAGACCAAAGTGGAATCTGCGATGTCATTTATTATAGATAAGGAAGACTAGAGCCTTGAAAATCATACACTTCTGCTGTATTCTACTGGGCACACAAGGCCAGCCCTGAATCATAGGGCCAGACACAGAAGGGCCAAACACCAGGTGAGGATTACTGGGGGCTGGCTGACACACTGTGTCAGGATGAAGTTCTATTTCTGTGTCCACAGTTGTGCCAAGGCGTCTTGTCCCCTCTTAACTTCCCCTGTGTTGAGTGTTGAGTTGGCATGTTTCAAGAGTTTCTCCTGGTTCCTCAGGGCAGGCAGGGGCTGTGCCCCACTTCGTGTCTTCTGGAGTTCTGAGAATGCTGTTTATATTTAGCCAAGCAATAATCCCCACCGCTGAGCTAACTCCAAGGCTCATCTGCTTGCTTCTCTGGAGGTTTTTAAATAGAGAGGGATGTGCTAATGACACAGTACATTATCTGTCTGTTACCGTTTGGCAGGCAGTGTGGAAACGTGACTTTTTTTAAGGAGGAGTTAATCAGTATTAAGGCAGCTCCTGTGGCATTGTCATGAAGCAGGCACCGAAAGGCTGCCTGGGGAAGGCTGAGGTTCCAAAGTGCCCAGGGCCTGACAACATGCCCTTTGAGTGGCTGTTGGGTATGACCGGGGGCAGAGATGGATGAGGCTTCTAAGAGACATTGCTGGAGGTCCCAGGGCCCTGACCCAACTGGGCTCATAACTATTGTCATCTTCCCACTCCCTCTGCATTTTGAAGGCATTGAGTCTTCTCCCAAACTCAGCATCATTCTCAGACAGGAAGCCTGTGAAGTGTAATTGTTGCCTATGCTGAGAACTCTCCATCTATATGTTTACCCTACCTACTCGCAAACCTGTTTCCTGAGTTCCAGCCTACCCACCACTCATTTCCATGTGGATGTCCCACAAGCACGTTGAGAACTGAACTCATAACTTTCTTCCCACACGAATCCTTCTATGTTTTCCACCTCCATAAATGGCACCACCATTCTCCCTGTTGCCCAAGCCAGACACCTGAATGATAGGGCCTAAGGATTAAGAGGGAAAGGTAGGAGGATGGGAGCTTGAGCGCCGAGCCTGAATCTCAGCTCTGCCATTTACAAAATGGGTTGTGTTTGGCAATCTGCTCCACTTGATGTCTCAGTTTCTTCTTTAGAAATGGAGATCATGATAGAAACAATCCAAGGGGGTTGTTAGGAGAATTAAATAAGAGACTTCATGCCTGTCATATAGCAAGAGCTCAATAAATGCTCTAAGAATCATTAGGCTCTTTGGAGTTTATCTCCTAAATATTTCCTGAATTCATCTACTTCGTTACATTTGCCGCCGCCCAGCCTGGGTCACTGTCATTACTCAGCTGCACAAGTGCTTCCTGATGGAATCTCTGCAGCCAGGGAGATATTTTAAAAGTACAAATATGAGTGATGTCACATCCCTGCTTAAGTCCAGCCCCTTTGTTCTAAGAATTTGGGACAAATCCGTTGCATGGATCAAAGGTCTGTGCAGGCTTTCCCCTGCCTGCTTCTCCAGCCTCATCGCCAGCCTTCCCTTACTGAGCTTCTTTCAGTTCCTCTAATGGACCAGTTATCTCTTATCTTCAGGCCTCACACATGCTTTTCCCTCTTCAAAGAAAAATTCCCCCTGTTAAGTCCAGTCTCAGCGTTCACCGTGGATCGTATTGTTGAGAAAGAAAGGGAGAGGCAGGAAGAGGTGAAATCAGATCAGGGTGTTTTATCTCTTCCTTTCAAACTACTCCTAGGCCTTCAATAGACCCAAGGGTGGAGGTGATATTTGACTCCCAGGTGTCTTCATTGTCTGAAGAGCTGAGGGTGGAGGATTTTTCAGGCCAGAGCTAGAGTTTTTCCAGGTGTGTCCAGTTCTGCCCCTTTGCCTGGCCCTCAGTCCCTTTCGTTTTTAAATCTCAGTTACATGCCATGCCTTAGAGAAACTGTTTCCAGGACTTGGCCAGGCTCCCCTTACCACCTCCCTCAGTCATGGCTGTTAATCTCCCCTATCTTCTCCCACACTCAATTCAGACTTGTTGAAATTATGTGTCATCTGGCAGAGATCAGGCTCACCTCTGTATCCTTGGTGTGTTCATAGTGATGGTGCTTAATGAATATGTGTTGAAGTAACAAATGAATGGGTTGCTACAATTTTTCAAGTCTCTATGCTATGAGTATCCAAAGGCCCACCAACACTTCCTCTTTGTTTTACTCTCATTTCAGAAGTGGGTACATAAATCAGATTCTTAACTTGAATGTGTTTGGCCCTTCTTGAAAAAGAAAAGACATCTAGAATTCCTATATTCACCCAATGAATACTTGTTGAGCATTTCATTTTACCAGAAGATATTAGAGATGCAAAATGGAATATGACATGGAATTCTCTGGCGGTCCCGTGGTTAGGACTCGCACTCTCACTGCCGGGGCCTCAAGTTCGATCCCTGGTTGGGGAACTAAGATCCCATAAGCTGCACGGCGTGGCCGAAAAAAAGGACTCTCACTGACTGACATAGTTCTAGGCTTCCTGCTGTCATGGTGTTTTCAGTCAGGTTAAATGAGGTATTGAACTAATATTTGTGGAATGAATGAATAAATGATGAATATGAGTAATCTAAAAAAAAAACAAAGCTTTTAAACATTATAATTGGAGACATTTGAATGTGTGTTGTTACAGTGCAGTAGGAAATCTATCTTCAAATTCATTCATTCATTCAAATTAGTTACTAAACATCTATTATATTTTGACTATATGAACTGGCTTCTGGATGGGAGCCATTAACTCCACCAAAAACGTGGAAAAATACCATGGGCTTTTGAAGAGCAAATGAAATGTCCACACAAAAGAGCTATTTGCAATTTAAATGTGAAGCCACCAGCCTTGTAATAAACTGGCCAAGAAACAAACCCTGGGAACTTCTCATGAGAAGATTAGGTTTAGTAGTTTCGATAAATTATACAGGCAGTAAAAATCTGGGGAACTAATTTGTTTGTCCTCCATATTTAAGGTCACAGCATCAATCCATACTTGGGAAAGGCTGCCAGACCCTTGGGCCTGTTTGTAAACCAACCAGTTTCCGCCTACAGATCAGTAATTTATAACTTTTACGGACACATTACCATGGAAAATCTGCTGAAAGCAATGAACTCTCTCCCCAAGAAAATGTAGGCCCAGCATGCTTTGCATTCAGGTCTAGGGATAGTGCCCTGAGAGCCCAGAGTCGGGGATGAGGACCCCGGAGGGGAGCCATGGGTGTGATCCCATGTGGTCCCACAAAGGTTGCTTTCATTATTTTGGAGATGGAACTTTTGGGCATATGAGCGATGTTGTAATGGGATTGAGTACCCAGGGTGCATTTCAACAACTGTCTGATTTAGTTCCTGGAGCATTTGAGGGGCCCTTATTAATGCATGGGTCCAGGGCTACTGCCCTGTACCAGGCGGCGCCCCCACTGTGTGTTTTCCACGTTGCAGTTGTGTCTTCTTTGCTGAAGCCAAGAGACCCAGAACTAAAACGTGGAGAGGCCTTTTAATATGGATTGCAGTGGATCCTGGTTCCTTGACAATTCAGTTAGGATTGGCCATGAGCAGCGCTGAGGCTGGGGTTGGGTTGGAGGAAGGCCTATAGCAACGACTGCATCTTCTGTTCCCTGAATGGCCTCTCTTGCTACTGTTCTTTTCCTTACCAAGGGAGGTGAGAGTAGGAGCATATCCTCTTTTCTTCAGCGTCCGCAGAGCTCTCAGTGCCTAAGGGCTGCAAAGCTTCATTTGCATCACTTTGCATCGCAGCCCTTCTCTCCCCAGGAACCTGGCACAGTTTCCTCAAAGGGCCGAGTTAGATGCTAATTTGAGGGATTCTCCATTGACCTTGACTCCATCTCACCATAGGTTCCTTCCTCAGAGGTATTAAGGGAATTTAGGTGTCCATTTCCCCCAGATTCTTGGAGGAGGAGGGATAGGAGTGCCTTAGAATGATGTGGCTAGATGTCAGCTCAGTCTGTTTGGTCAGCATCTCAATCAAATCAACCAAGTCCTGGAGGGGCCACCTACAGAAAAGATACCACAGATGTGCGAGGGTCAGAGTTGCACAGACAGGTCGTTGCTTATTAAAAACCCTGATTGCTCTGTGCCTATCTGGGTCTGAGCCCTCTTGATGTCTTTTTGTTTCCGAAATCCCTAGGAATTTTCAAGACTGACTCAAAATGCATGGTAGTTTGGGTGACATGCTGCTCCTGGCAGACACTCTGACACTTCCCTCCAGGCGGGAGGAGCTTGGTCCAGGGCTGGTGAAGAGCTGCTCCCAGCTGGAGCTGCTGGGGTCAAGGCCTGTGAACGTGCCCACCTGGCCCATGCCAGCCGTAGGCTTTCACTCACAATTCACCATTTTATCTTCCCAGGGTTTGACAAAAACCCAGCTTTTACACCACCAGCGTTGCATGAAACTGGCTGTTTGAAATATATTAGCAGCTGCCGTTATATCCAGCTGGCAGGGTGCCAGGGTAGGAAATTAAACCTTGCATTTCCCCAGCCCTCCCTCCCCACTTCCTGCTAACCAATCGATTCTGTTCAGAGTGTGCCCGAGAGTGCCAACACTTGCCTTTTGCCAGAGCCATGGCACTTAGAATTCTCAGTGAGTTTGGATATCCATTTAGCCTCTGCCAACCCGCTGACGGGCTCTGCGAATTCTAATGCTATTCCATGGAGAATGGTTCCCAATTGCCCAGTGTTTGACCCTGAGGTGAGTGTAGCCAGTGGAGAGATGGAGAGGGGTTATGGTTGCCAGCATCCCAATTTGACTTTTTAATGATGAAGAGGCAATAATTTATAAAAGTCAGAAGAGTGATATATGTCAACAGTTTAAGAAATCAGTATGTGAATAATAAATTACGGCTCTATTTATTCTGTGATAACAAAACTGTAATCTTTCATCGAGTGAGAAAATAACAAATGTACTGTGTTCTTATGGAGATAATTATTACTACCATGCCAAGGAATCATTGTGCCTCTTTTCCCAACCGTTTTACCCAGACTGCCTCTTGACCCATGTCTGATAGGAGCCACAGAAACGTGGAAGGCCCCTTCTGGCTACCGAGGAATTTACAATCCACTCGGGGAGATAGCAGACATACACGTTTATACCTGTGACACAAGGCTGTGATAAACACTTGTCTGAGAGAAGAGGTATCTACAAGGAACATGAGGCACAGCTCACACCCATTCATTCATTCATTCAGAAAATTTACTGAAATCTTATGATGCTCCCAGAATGATTCTTGCACATGGGACTCAAAGATTAAAAATGTAAAATGTAAAAAAAAAATGTAAATTGTAAAAATGTAAAAATAGTTTCTATCCTCAAGGAATTCACCATGAGGAGACAGGGGAAGAACATGACTTTCATAGGAAAGACTTGGGTTCAAGTCCTAGGTCTGCCTTGGGCAAGTCACTTTTCTACTCTAAGTCTGCTTCCTCATCAACAAAATGGAGGAGAATGAGAGCAACCTCGAAGGGATGGTGAAGACGAGATGAGAAAAGGCATGTGAAGAATACTGTAAGTAAGCCATAAAACACTGGATAAATGGGAGTTATCCTGGGCCACCAGGTGTGTTGAGAGCTGGGCTGGCTAACTGAGGTCTCCTGGTTTGGACATCTCACCACCAGACCTGACTGTTCCTCCTGTTGGTGGTCTGGTGAATCCTGCGATCTCAGGGCTGTAGACCTGGAGCCTGAGACTCATCCCCTCTGTTTCTCTGCCTGCTGGACTGGCCTTTGGGGGATGAGTCCTCTTATCTGCAGAGCTCACCTACCTCTCCTCCCTGCCAGGAAGCTGGAACCCTGGGAAGACTGTACCATGATGTGGTGTGAAATCTGCTGAGAGCCTTGTGCCTTATTTACTTGTTCATTATTTATAATTTTTATTCTGGAAAATTTCAGACTTATATAAAAGTAGAGAAAAGAGTGTAACGAACCGTCACGTATCCTCAGTGTCAACAGTGATCAATGCATATCCAATCTTGTTTCATTCATAGCCCCGCCTACTCCTCCCGCCCCCTGGATTATTCTAAAGGAAAGCACTTTAAAAAACCACAATCATAATACCACTATCACACCTAAAAATTAAAAAGAAATTTCTTAATATTAGCAAACATTTAGTAGGAGTTCACTTTTCCCTGATTGTCCCAAAAATGTTTATATGGAGTAGATTTCTTTAAACTGGAGTCTGAACAGGGTCCACAGGATGTATTTTGTAGCTATTTTAGCATGTGTGTGTGCTGATGGGAATAATCTACTAGGGAGGGGAAAGTTGTTGATGCAGGACAGTGAGAGGATAATTTCAGGACCAAAGTTCTCCAGTAGATGCAAGGTCCAGCGCACAAGTAGAAAAGTTGACATTAGAGAGGGGTGAAGATACTTTCCCATCTGAACAAAGGAGGAGAGGCAGGGGGTGTGGCTTCAAAGGAAGGTAGGTGGGAAGGCGAGGTGATTCTTAGCTGGTTGCTTGTATTTTCTAAGTTAGGTGTGAAGAGTATAAGAGATTTGCTTTGAGCTGGGGAGAATCTGAGGACTACTCTGAATAACCTTCATTTGATAGATAAGGAGAGCAAGGCCCCCGAGAAGAGATTTGCCCAAGGTTCCACAGCTAGTTAGTGACAGGTTTAAGAGCAAAACCTAGGTCTCCTGGTTCCTAGGCCACAGTTCTTTTTACTCACCCTGACTGTTCATAAACAGGAGAGCAAATGGTTCTTCTGTCTCCCTCCAGTGATGCTTGGCTGGGCTCTGCTGGGCTAACAGGGAGGGCGTGTCCCTGGGGATGGTCACTGCTATTCCGCATTGGTTTGGGTGAGTCCGAATATTGGGTATCCTGATTTAAATCCAAGAGCTTGGCCAAAGAAGTGACTCAAAATCACAGAATCTCAGACTTAAAGAGGCCCCTCCTGGTGGTTCTCAAGACCCATGCTCAATGCTAGACTATTTGCCAAGGCATCCTACAGTCCTCCAATGAGTGATTGGCCAGCTACTTTTTGATTGCGTGCAGTGACTGGGGGCTGGCCACTTCTCAAGCAGTGGACCCTACTGGGGGACATTTTTTTTTTTTTTTTTTGCGGTACGCGGGCCTCTCAGTGTTGTAGCCTCTCCCGTTGCGGAGCACAGGCCCCGGACACGCAGGTTCAGCGGCCATGGCTCACGGGCCCAGCCGTTCGGCAGCATGTGGGATCTTCCTGGACCGGGGCATGAACCCGTGTCCCCTGCATCGGCAGGCGGACTCTCAACCACTGCGCCACCAGGGAAGCCTGGGGGACATTTTTAATGGCAAGAAAACATCAGGCTAATGCTGGGTTGAAATTTGCCTCCCTTTAATTTCTACCCACTGAGCCTAATTCTGTCTCTGAAGCCGTACACTTAGACTCATCCCCCTTCTTCCTGACAGCCCTTCAGATACTTGGAGGCGCCTCTCAGTACCCCCTGCTGAGAAGTGATGCTGTGTCTGAGCCTGTCCCCAGAACAGAGGCCTCACCCTGGAGCTTGGAGGACTGATTCTCTTGAGAGCTCAATTTTTGTTACCTGCTTTGTGGAATCCAGGAAATAAATTCTGCTGTCTATTCCATCTCTGTTTCTGAAAAATGCCTTCTCTTTTCATTTCAGTGCCCTGGGACCCCAATCAAAGCTGTCTAGTACACCTCATTTCTCTTCCAAGAATGTTGCCTGCACCCTCTCATATGCCTCAGGCACACCACAGGCCCTGCTTACAAGAGACAAGCTCCTCCCTGCTCCTTTAAAGTCCAACAAGGAGCTCCAGGGCACCAAGCCCCAATCAGAGGTCACTCCTCCACCAAATCGTTGATCAACAACCAATAGGAAGTCTTTGTGGGGCGTGGGGGATGCTCCTCAATGCCGTAGACACAGCTGTGGAATCTTGACTGGAATCCTTATACTTATCTCTCACTATGCAAATTCTTCCCACCCATTAAGGCTCAACCTCAAACTCTGTTCACCTGAGAAGTCTTCTCATGTACTCTAACCTATGTCAAACCTCCCCTTTCTTGGGAATCTTTATCTTAACATCAGTGGCATATGGGTAGGAGCCATCTTTGCCTGTGAGGAGGAATATTCTATCACAGATATTGTTTAGCTGCGGCAACGGTGATACTAGAAAGCAGATCTGCTTTTAGTGAGTCTTTTGTTTCTAAATTCTCTTTGCACAGTATACCTGCTTATTGCTTGCACTGCTTGTACTCCAGCCCAGCCACCTTGGTGTGCCTCTGCTTGACAGTGACTTGCAGCTTGCCCTGTGGTTTCTCTAATGGTTTTATGAGCCTTGGTTTTCTCCCCAAGCCCCGGGATAAGCTGTTGATGCCTAGGAGGAGTCTGACCGTTTTTACCCACCTCTTCTTAGCCCGGAGCCGACCTGGGCACACGATCACTGCTTTAAACGTGACTCCCTGATCTTGTGAGTGAATAATTGGAGTGGTTCCCTGTTCCCAGCAACTCCAGAGCAGGGCATTGTGATTTTAAACTTTTCCTTTGAAACTCTCCCTTCAGATCTGCCTCAAGGAGGAGAGAGACCGGGGTGAGTGAGCTTTTGTACATATGTGAAGAAAGAAAAGTGGTGCCCACAGGGTAACCCTCCCTACCCTTTGCACACCCGCCACCCTCAGCTGCATGATAAGGCAGAGCTAGAAGGCCGTCTGGCAGGTTGGGTCTGTGATTCTCCAATGAATCAGGGGCAGGCATCTGACTTTTCTCCTCTTCTCTCATCCCCCTTCTCAGCCTCACCTTCCTTTCCTAATTATTTTGATGGGATTTCAAAGCCCAGAGCGTCTTTTTTCTGGACCTCAGCAGTCCATATGATTTCATTTTGACTTTGCTTTGGCTGAGTCCTTGACCTTATCATTATTCTCCCAAAGTGCCTTCAGTCCCCAGTGCACACAGCTAATTATCCGTAGAGCATTCACAGAGCGATCTGTCAGCTTCTGATGGATCTGGGGCTCTGCGACCCTTGTCTGTTGCTTGGGTGCTGGGTGTTCTGGTTGGATGGCTTTGCATCACTCATTTGGAGTTTTGGCCTGTGGGAGGTTCTGAAAGGGCCCCATCCTTTACTGAGGCTGGTTGTCTGTGAGTAACACCCAGTGATCACCAGTTAGCTCCTCCTGGCTCTTCATTCCAACCACGTGGTAGCTGGCCTGCTTCCTGGGAATGAGGCCACCCTGGGAAATAATTTCATTCAATTATTTATTCAACTCATTCCTTCATCGCTTCAACATCTTTTGAGACCCAGCTGTGTGCTAGACATTATGCCAGGTGCTATGTGTCTTATTTGAAAATGAATAAACTATGACCTCTGCCCTCAAGAGCCCTGGTCTAGTTGAGGAAATGACAAGTACACAAGGTAATCTTATAAACTATAAAAGGGGCAGAGATCAAATGCTCCCAGAGCTCCTAGGACAGGAGAGGAAATTTACATTTAAATGGGAGAGCAGGGAAGTGTTCTTGGAAAAGGATATAGTTAAGCTGGACCTGAAGAATGGATTTAATCTGGACACTGGGAAGCAGGAGGTGGAAGAAGCCCATGAGTGATTGAGTCTGCAGGACCCTCCTGAAAGCCCGTGAGGACCCTGGCTTCCCAAAGGCCAGCTGCAGGGTCTCGTCAGAAACCTTGCTAACCGCCTGTCTGCCAGCCCCAGTCCTTACTCTCTCCCAACTGGAGCACTGATCCTCTGGAGGCTAATGGTCAAGGTCACGTTCATGCAGTGTCACAGGCTCATGGCTCCACTTTCTTCTCCTTTCTGGCTCATCTCATAAAAGCTGAGGAAGCTCCCCACTTCCAACTTCCCCCACCTCTTCACTCTCCACTGCATCTTCTCCAAGTACTGGATGAATCACTCTAAAATGTCAAAGATGCTGTCACACAAACTGAAGACTTGCAGAAGCCCGCCTCCGCTGCCCCTGGACCAATGCTGTTTCTCATCTTTGTGCCTTTGTTTAAGCTGATCTTCCCTTCTCCTCACTCCTCTTGACAGGCTGACTCCTTACATCCTTCCAGACTCAGCTCTGAAGGATGTAAGTGTTGCCTCTGCCTCACAACCCAGGCTGGAATACGGTGCCCCTCTCAGTGTCCCCCTAAACACCACTGTTTCCCATAACCACAATAAATTAAAATTACCTGTTTGTATTTGAACCTGTGTGCTGTGTTCTGTGAGTCCCTGTGTTCTGTGTACTGTGTTCTTTGAGGGCAGCAACTCTATTTTCCCATCATGTTGCATACGTAGTAAGTGCTTAATTGGTGTTTGCTGGGTCAAGAAATGCAGGCAGGGTACTCTGTAAAGCAGATGCCTCTGAAATCTATGTGACGAATTCTAGGATGAGGGATTGAAGAGAAGGACTTTGCAAATTTTTCTGAGAGCTGTCATGATATTTAAATTATCTCACTGCTTTGGGCATATTCTAGCAAGGCAGAAGGCCCTGGGAACACATTCAAAAGTGGGAAAGGCTTATAGGATGTGATGGGAGGCAGTAGTCTAGAGTGGCCCACAGGCCTGGGGATTGGGGACCTTCTGGGTAAGACTCTTCTTTTACCCACATGTGTGGCCTTTGTCAAACCCAGGCCTCAGCAGTCTTCAGGAGGTCAGTGGTTCTCCAGGTGTGGTCCCCAGACCAGCAGCATCAGCATCACCTGGGAGCTTGTTGGAAATTCAAATTCTCAGGGCCTGCCCTAGACCTACTGAATCAGAAACTTTGGGGCTGGGACTTAGCTATGTGTCTTAACAAGTCATCTAGGTGACTCTGTTAGATGCTAAAGTTGGACAACCTCTGGACTCGCTCAGTGCTTCTTAAATTGCACTCTGTATAAGAAACACTTGGGGTAACTTATTTAGAACGGTGATCCGTAGACCCCATTACAGAAGCCTGATTTGGAAAGTCAGAGAGGCCCTGGAATCTGCACCTTAAACAAGCACCCTGGGAGATTCAGGATCCATCTCCAGACCCTACACTGAGTTCATCAGCACTGCAGGAGGTGATCACTGAAGCCCCTTGTGGCAGCAGCCAGCCTCTGGTTCTGATTGACTAGGAGCTGAGCTGTTGGTACAATGAGAGGCAGAAACGCGGGCCTGAGAGGCAGGTGCTTGGCCTACCTTCTGATTGGCCAGGAGAGGCCCTCGGGAGGGAACAGTGATGACCGTGAAAGGAAAGAGGCTCTGTACCTGGAATGGGAAAGTCTTTCCCCAAAATAGCCCAGAGGGGTACCAAAGGTAGGGCGTAGCAGTTCTGCCCCTTTAAACACCCTTGTAATTTGCATTTAAAAATAGAAGCTCATGAATAATTTGTGAGTCATGAGCAAGCCCCTTCAAAATACAGTCATGAATAAAATATCCTGCTTTGCTTCCTCTAATGGCGCCGGCCTTTGATGTTTTATTGATGGCTCCCCTGCCCTGAGTGCTGCCAGGCTCCTGGATTAATTCATGTGATCGAGCCCTCGACCCTCCCGGGTAGGTGGGCTTGCTCTCGCTGGCTGGCTGGCTTGCTTACACATAAATACACCAGCCTGTTTTAGACAGTTCAAAAGAGTTGCCTCAGATTCCTTTGGAACAAAAAGTATAATTACAGGGCTGTGGGAACCTCTGCCCGGCCCCACTGAGAGCGTGGAACCTAAATCACCAGAAGCCATTGTTTGCAGCAAGGTGAGTATTTGGGGCAGGTGCAAGTGTGTCTCCCATTTTATTGCTTCCTAAGAAGCCGGGAATGGAAACAGACAGTTGGGAACAGAGCCCTTGAGAACCTCAGCCCGGTCAGTGTTGGTAGCTCCAACATTGCTGCGGTTCCAAAGAGGACCCCCCAAGTCTGGGACGATGAGAGGAGCCCAGGGCCACAAGGGACCATGGCAGAGCAGCTGAGCGAGAGACTACAGTGGTCCGCTGGGAAAGAGTGGGGGCTCCCTTGGACCCTGACTGCCCACTCCAACCCCTTCTCCCCGCTCTGCGACCGACCATCGAGTCCTGGGCTACAGTCCCCAGGCAAGGTCTCCTGTGGAGAGTAGGATACGGGTCCTGGTCAGGATGCAGAAGGAGGTCATGGGGTGGAGGCAGATTGAAGCCATCAGGAAGCACAAGCCCTGGTGGAAAGAAAAGACCCCAGAAGACATGGTTCAGCATGCCTGCACCCCCTCCAGGGATCGAGGGCAGCAAGACAGTCTGCATAAAGTGGATTCTGTCCCACTGGGGGCAGGCAGCACCAAGACTAGACCTTTTAACACCATCTGCCAAAAAGTTGTCGCCAAAATATATCTGCCCATGATGATGTAAATGGCATCCCTAGAGTTGTGGGGCGTACAGTCTGCAGTCACACACAGCAGCCCTGGGCAGGGTTGGGGGGAAGGGGCTCTCTCATCATCACCCCAGGCTGCCCTTCAGGGGCAAGTGCATTTAATAGCATCAAAGCCTCCTGCGAAAGGAACTCATGGCATTGCCCACCAGGGGTGGGGATAGGTATTTTTCAGAGAGTGTCTTAGTCCTTTTGGGCTGCTATAATGAATTACCATAGATTGGGTGGCTTATTAAGAGCAGTATTTGTCTCTCATGTTCTGGAGGCTGGAAAGTCCAAGATCAAGGTGTCAGCAGATTCCGTGTCTCATGAGGGCTGATGCCTGGTTTGTAGATGGCCACCTTCTCGCTGTGTCCTCACAGGATGGAAGGGACAGAGGAGCTCTCTGGAGTCTCTTTTATGAGAGCACTGATCCCATTCATGAGGCTCCACCCTCATGACCTAATCACCTCCCAAAGGCCCTGGCCCTTAATACCATTGGGATAAACATATGGATTCTGGGAGGACACAAACACTCAGTATACAGCACGGAGGGTACTGGCACTGGGGTTCCCTGAGGCTCCTAAAAGAAGATCATGCTTATGTCATTACGTCCCCCAGCACGAGAATACAGCCTTGGGTACAAAGATCTTCACTGTTCATCCAGTTCATTCATTCTACTCCTATTCATACTTAGATCAAGAGTTTATTCCAGTCTCTGGAATTAAGCCTAACTTAGTGTAGAGTCAGTATTCTGGTATAAGAATGTTGGTTTGACAGATTTGAAAGCAGATCAGAAGTGCGCGCGCGCGTGTGTGTGTGTGTGTGTGTGTGTGTGTGTGTGTGTGTGTGTGTGTATGAGACAGAGAGAGAGGTAAGGAGAGAGAGGGGCTGTGGTTGGAGGCTTCATTAGGAGAAACTAAGGAGCTCACAGGAGGTGAGAACAGCTAATTGCTGTCTTGTCCACACAGTCTGGGAGACAATGCAGAGTAAGGTATTGCTGAGACTCAGGGGAAGCAAATACCCTAGAAAAGGCAAGTGAGAAAACAGGAAATGTGTCCAGGCCAGAGGAGGGAGGAGATTGCTTCTACTTCCTCATCTGCCTCTCAGTCCGTATTAAACAGGGCATCCTTTCTCTGGAACATTTTCCCTAATTTCATCCAGATCCCTTTGTTCAGGATTGACACAGGAGACAAGGTGGCCTGACAGGGACTCTGCAGCCAGATGGCTGGGATTTTAGAATAATACTGCCACTTCCCGATCGGGTGGTCTGGGGTGAGTTAGCGCTGGTGAGCCTCAGCTTCCTCACCTAAAAACCTGTAAAGTAGTCATTCCACGCGTGACCTTGCAGGGTTGTCTTGAAGGTGAAATGAGGGTGTTTAAGCCTTGGCACTTAGTAAGCTCGGTAAGCGTAGTGTCAATGCTTCTTGAAAAGAAAATACATAGGAATGGTAAGAATATCACTGTAAGATGTGGGACAGGTATACATATTAAATATGATGAATTAACAACTTCATTACACATACATGGAAACAAATCACATATGGCACAAGGGTATTCTGTATGTCTCCTTCTTACCCTATTCTTAGTTTCTGAGCCCCTTCTTCCAAGAGATGAAACTTTTTTCCTCCTGTTGGACGGGCCGTGTTTCAGGCTCTCCTTTATTTCACACTTGTGCTTTAATCATCTCAACCCCCAAGATATTTTATGCAGCTCCTCTTGCCTGGGAGGCAGTTTTACAGAAAACATGATTTGAAATGACTAACAAATAAGTAAGCATTCTACACATTTGTTCTACAAAGGATTCATTTTCTCACACCTTGGTGCCCCAGACAAATACATCTGCCTCACTGGCACCTTCAGTGGCAGCTGGTGTGCTTCTGTGTGATGGCTAAGAGGCAGGGGCAGTGCCGTGAGTGCATAAGGTGTGAAAGACAAATGCCATTTGGGAGTGCGCTTTCATGGGCATTTGGGGGAAGGCTGTGGTTGCACCTGGGCCGCTGCCTCTTCTCACTGAAGTGTGACTTCCACTGGCTACTGGCTCCTGCAAAACGGTCTTTTGTGATAGGGGCATTTGAGAGTCAGCCCTGCACTCTTGAAGTAGCAAATACCATGGCTGAAATCTCACTTTGGCAAATGATAAGCGATCAAAGCCAATGAAAGTTTTCTTTTTCCTGCTGGGCCCCTAAAAATGGCACCGATGTAGATTCCTGCTTGGGCTTATCGTATAAGCACTTAGGAGCAGTGATGGGATCCCCCAACCTCATCCTGCCTCCCCACTCACCTCCATCACCTTTCCAAGTCTTCATGGAGACAGGGCTGTGTTCAGTCGATTCCAGCTCTGGGGAGGCCCGGCCCAACACCAAGGGTGTCAAGTCTCAGGCCCATGGGGAACAGGACAGATGGACTGTTTCAAGGACCTAATGCATCTTCCCACAGATGCAGTGGGAAAGGAACTACAAAAAGGAAGTGTTTTGCTCCAATGTAGATGCTCCCTCCACTGGCTGCAATAACCTCAGAGCACTAGGTTCTAAAGAAAGCTCTGTGATCCTAGAATTTCATATCCATTCACTCAACAAACATCTATTCTGAGGTCCTGGGTGTACGGTATTGCTCTTGACCTCGAGAAGCTCACAACAAACAAACTGCAGAACAGCTGATGTGAGTACAGAGGGCAGAGTACAGAGTGTGGGCAGATGGAATGACTGGGCACTGCATCATGAGTTGGGGCAGGGAGCAAAGGGCATTCGTAGAGGGGACAGCTTGTGCAAAGACACCAAGAGAACAACATGACATGTTTGCAAAGTTCTGTCCCTAAGTGTCCTATACTTGCTTCTCCTCATTTTATGTTCTTCCTTCCTTTCTCCATTCAGAGTTCTGAAATCACCTCCATCACCTGTCAAAGACCTAGGAACTACTGCAGAATCTTCATGGGGAGCTTGGCCACCCGGCCAGGACATCCTTACCTCTGATGAAGACCAGTGGGCAGTGTCAGTTCAGACTCAGTAGTGCTCTCGAATGAGCTCCTGGCATGCTGGGTCTTAAAAGACGAGGCTCATCCACTCTCACCCCACTGGGCCTCTGCTCTTCCTCAATTGCATCCACATCCGGCCTGCTCCAGGCACAGGGCCTTTGCACTGCCTGTTTCCTCTTCCTGGTAAGCCTGCTTCCCTAGGTGTCTGCATGACTCACCCACTTTTTTTTTTTTAAAATTTAGCTGCCATTTATTAAGTGCCTACCATGTGACAGGGGCTGATCTAGCATTTTATGCATTATCTCATTTAATCCTCACCATAAGCCCATGAAGTAGGTATCATCATTCACTTTTTAAGGACTGGAGGTCTCAGAGATTGAGTGACTTACCCAGGTCTCCTCTGCTAGGAAGTAAAAGGCTCTGTGTGTCCAGGTTTATCAGGTTTCAATGTCTGTGCTCTGTTCCTGTTGCTTTTTTTTTTTTCCCCACCCACTTCTTTTAAGTCTATTTTTAAACACTCCCTTCTCAGTGAACCTTTCCTGGCCATCGTATGTTCAACCCCTCATCAATCTACATCTTCATTTCCTGCTCTGTTTTCCTCCAGAGCATTTATTAACATAGCTTATATTTTGCTTACAAATTGTCTTTATTATCTATCACTCCCCAGCCTGCAATTAGAATGTAAGCTCCTGAGGACAGAGCTAGAACAGTGCCTAGCACATAGCAGGTGTGCCCTACATGTGTGTTGAATAAATAATAGAGACATGGATATTTCTGAGGACTGAAAAACGGGACTGAAGAGACGTGGCTGGGCCCATCTTGCACCTCTGCTGAGGGGTGGTTGTGCATTGCAAGAGAAATCGCTAGGAAATTCCTCCGCCCGGTTTCCAAACCCCTGCTCCCTTGACTCCGGGCCCCACCGATTTCTTTCAGAGAGGCCTCATGCCCCTCTGCCAGATCCGGTCACAGCATCTTCACGATCTCACTGGGGCATTGGGACTAGGAAGACAGTGGCAGCCCCTCTTCCCATCCTCCACACGGCAGATGCTGCTCGGATGTTTGTTCAACTGATTGGGCCACCCCCTCCTTGCTCTCACCACAGGCAGTATTTTCTTAGCGTAACTTGGCAACAAAGGTGTGAAACAGAGATATAAGAATGCCCTTGTTCACAGCTTCTGGCTTCTGCCTACCTGAACTCACCAGCAGGAAGAGCTTTTATTCGGGGGTGTCGGGGGAGGAGGGAATACAGAGCCGGGGGCCCCGGTTAGCTTTCTTGCTGTTTCTCCCGCAGCTTTTGCAGTGGCCTTTCTGCCCTTGGGATCCCAGGCTGTCCGGTTACTGAGTAGCTCATCGCCCCAGCCTCGCCATGCGTACACCATCACTACAGTGATGCTGGTCTCCGTTCCGTCCACCCTGAGACCTCCCAGCAACCCCTAAAGACAGGGGTTGTGTCATAGGAAGGTGACACAGGAGCAAATCATGAGGGGAGAGATTGGAGGGAAATCCCATCCTTCCCTCACAGAGGTGGGGCAGACCAGAATTCCCTTAAAATCACCCTTCCTAGAATGGGGCCAGGTGAGGGGGATTTCCTCAGGGCTGGAATAGCCCAGGCTTCGCGGGGCCTTAGCAGGGCTCCCAGACACAGCTGCCTCTGCTACCCCTTCCCACAGCAGAGGGAACCTTGGTCCTCCGGGAGCCTTCAGCTAGAAAGGAGATCGAGTGGGAGTCGGGACCCAGTGCTGGACTGAGCAGGCACGTGAGCGCCAACTCTGGATGAGTTGGTGGACGGGCCATCTCTGGCATGGGCCGGCCCTCTGTGAGCTTCAGTGATGTTTGGGGCTCTCATCCAAAGGCAGGTGGTTTCCCCGGCCCTCCCATTGCTTCTGTAGCTTTAGGCACAGAACTGATGCTATACATGAAGTAGGTGACTTGCTGTTACCTCAGCCCTCCCCTGCTGCAGGGTTCAGAGGGAGAATTCTAGTTCTGGGGCCTGTTCTTGTGATGGAGGCTGATTGTGCCTGGAGGGTCGATCTCTGGTGGAAGAGATACACCAGAAGTTTTCCAGGAGAGCACAAATCCATGGGAAATAAGTTGCGGCTTTCCCTGCCTGTCCCAACCTGACAGGGGAGAGAGAAGCCTGGGCTGAGAGCGACTGCCCGCTGATTCACCTCTCGAAGGCCCTTTCCCTGGATTGGCCACCTCTCCATCCCTGAACCCGGGGCTAGACCCTGACCGGCCGTGTGCTGGGGATCCGGACACCTCTTCCCTGCGCTTCGGGTAAGTCCTGCAGCTAAGCGAAAAATGCAATGACTTTTTGGACCTCAGTGTTCTCATCTCTAAAATGGCCTGACCGATGATAAGTGGGCTTTTTCTTCATTCTGAACTCCCAAGCTGGAGCCTTGCAACGTGCACTGCATAGACCAGAGACCAGGAAACTCCAATTACAGCTCCAGCTCAACATGTATTAGCTGTCGTTCAGCCTCACTGAATCTTTTTTCTTCCTATGCAAATACGGGCTCATAACACCCCACAAGGTTACTGGTAGGGTAAACTGAGATATTATATGGGACAAGACTTTATAAACTTCTAGATTTTATACAGTGGAAAGTGCTTAGAAATCTCTGAATCTGGGAATGAGAGGAGCCTGCAAGTCAGAGGGCATATGAGACCTTAACTCTCAGGGGGCTGGCTCACTTCTCTCTCAGTCTAAATTATCACTACAAATGGACAGCGGCCCTGAGGTAGCTCTTTATTTGACCTTGAAGAGACATTTGAATATCATTAAACACTCCAGAGAGTCAGACGACCTGAGACCTCTTGACAACCTTAAAATGCAGCCTGGCCATGGGTGTCCCAAGTTGCCTTTCTTTCCACTGGGCTGCTTGTCCTGGAGGTGGGTTCTCTTAAAGAGGTGGCATTTGGGGGGTCCTTCTAGCCATCAGTTTACAACTTTGGTATTTGGAAGAAAGAGTCAGAGTCAACTCAGAATTGCCCAGGACAAACTCTCCAGTCTGCTGTGTTTGCTGCTGCCAGATGGACCCGTCTGTTTGGGATGGGAGAGGGGTGTTAGGAAGAGAAGAAAAATTCTCCACCAGATACCGTTTTTTACTCGCTCAGAAATTTAACTAGGGATCCCTACAGCTTCAGTTGGAGCCCATTTCTCCTTGTCTTTCCTCAGTGATAGGAAAATAATTGGTTCCCATCATCTTCAATGTAGATAATCTCACTAGAGTGAACAATTGCTACACCACAGATTGGGCTGTGGGGCTGAGACAAAGGCAAATTCCAGAATTTTGCAGATAGATTTGATTTATTTTGTGTCTCTGTCTCATCTGTGACATGAATTTTCGGTTTGAAAACTATGATCATCACGATTTTAGCTTTCCCCACATCCTTTTTATTTCTTCCTGAAGTTCTTTTATCATCTATCTTGGTTCATTCTCTATTCTTACACATGAAAATGAGATCTGCCCACTTCCTTCGTCTTGAACCTGGGCTCGTCAAGGTTTCTCTGTCTTTTGGGTGGTTTTATCCAACTTCTCTTGGAATCTTGATGGTAGGAGCTGCAGAAGCAGGGTGAGGATACTTTTTATACATCCTCCAAGCTGGGAGGGTGGATGAAGAGGTTACTGTCTTTCTTGGTTGCTCTAAAGCCTCCCACCCTGACCACGGGGAGAAGAAAGCAGGCAACATTTGGCAGCTCTATATAGGTGCACTTTATTTTTGTAGAACTTTCAAATTTTTTCCCGAGGGCAAGTACATTCCCTTTGTAGAAGCACAGGGATTGGGCAGTTATATTTAAGAACCATTTCAGAAAATAGAGTATGCCTCTTGTCTTAGTTTGGGCTGCTGGAACAAGAACTCCATAAACTGGATTGCTTAAATAACCACGAACATTTATTTCTCACAGTTCGGGAGGCTGGAAACCCAAGATCAGGGTACCAGCATGATTGGGTTCTAGTGAGGGCCCTCTTCCTGCTTTCTTCAGATGGGGGATGGTGGGGGGGAGAGAGAGAACAAGCTGGGATCTTTTCATTAAGGGCACCAAACCCATCATGGAGGTTCCTCCCGCGCACAACCTCATCCAAACCTAATTACCTCCCAGAGACCCCATGTCCAAATACCATCACTTTGGGGATTAAGGCTTAAACATACGAATTTGGGGGGAGGAGTACACAAATATCCAGTCCATAGCACCTCTCCTCCTGTAGTTTGCATCTTCTAAGCTTTCACAGAAGCCATATTCAATCTTATTTCCTAGCTTAAACTAATGGGGTCAGTACCGGCTGCCTGTAGGCCAATGTGACAGTTTTTTGTGTTCACTGGTGGGCATTCTCCAACTGCTGAGGTGACGAAGTTAACAAAGAGGATGCAGAGGCCTGGAATAGGACAAGAAATCCGACTGGTTGCTCACAGCCACAACTGAACCCCTGGGATCTGTTACAGGAGTGTCCTTTTCTCCACACTGATGCTCAGAACTTCCTAACAAGGCCCGTGTAACAGTGCTTCTTCAATACATTTAGTGTGATTATGCACCTGCTGTTCCAGAACACCTTTGAAGTGGGCTTGCTTTGAATTTACTTGAATCAGATAATTAGTTTACAGGCAGAAAATATATACTGTTTTAATTTGTGCAACTTTAGTAAGAACTGCTTTGGGAGTTGTGTGCAGCATGCTATAAAAATAACTCCTTTTAATTATATTTATTTACTTAATGAATCACACAGATAGTAGGTAAGTGGAATGTTGAGGCAGCCTGCAGAGTTGCCCCAAAGCATCACATTTGTACCGTGCCTTATGATTTATAATGTAATTTCAAATCCAGTCTTATCTTACATTTGCAGGGAATTTTTCAAGCTTTTGTACACCTAGTAAGATACAATGCTGGATCTCAGTTTTGGATCTTCTGGCTTCATGTCTTGTGCTTTTTACAAATGCATTGAGAAAAATCACACAATGGAGTCAAGAGAGCCTTATTGGAATTCTCACCCTGACACTTAGTAGCCATGTGACCTTGGGAAGGTCACTTAACTTCTCTCAGCTGCAGTACATGAAGTCCTCATAGGTAAAACTAGGAGACAATAAACCTGAGACTGCTTTGGAATGCATAAAGCATAGATCTCAAGCCTTACATGGAAAAGGATGCCTGTTAATGCAGAGATTAAATGGGGTGCCTGGAGAGGCCATAATTATTCATGTTGTTGTTATTAGTAAGTGCAATTGACAACTGCTTCTTTGTATATAGCCCACACAGAAATTCACCTGGAGGCAGATCTTCTAGAACTCTTGATCCCTCTTTTTACCCCTCCCATAGTACTTCTCACCATCTAATACACTATACAATTTCCTTATTTATTGTGTCTATTGTCTGTCTTTCCTCCCACCAGAATGGAAGCTCCAGGAGGGATGGATTTTTGTCTGTTTGGTTCATTGAGGAATGCCCAGCATCTAGAATGTTGTATCTGGCACATGTTGGTCACTTAATAAGTATTTGTTGAAATAAAAAATCTTTTTGCTCTGTGGATCAATCCAGTAATTTCCTTCACTTATGCAAATGTGGGCTTTCAGGGAGGGGGCATGGAAGAAACGCAGCAACTTGCAAAGGGAACCTGGGTCTTTCTGTAAGACAATGAAAGCCAACTCCTCCTCCCCAGGCTGGAAGTTGGGATCTTCAAGGGGCCCAGAACCAGGCTAAGACGAGGATGAGTTGAGATCGCTGACCCGGGGAGGAAAGGGCTCAGGTCGTCGGCCTGGGTACAATGCAGAGGTGTAGAGATTCATCAGGAAGGTGATTTCAGCACACAGTAGGACTGATTCTGGAAGGGCCTCCAGTCCCAGCCCCATTGGCATCCTTTGAGAATAGTGACTGAGCAAAGCATGGTGCTCAAAGCTGTATCAAGGGGACGGCTTGTGTCCTGGGCATCCTGGATGTCTTCCCTCAGGTAGTGGGCAGGGAAGGCAGGAGGAAGGCAGGGCAGGAACGGGTTAATGTGACCCTGTTCTTTCTGCTTGGTGTTTTGACTCTTTTTGGTATGAGTTCAGGATCCAGGGTCCCTGAGAAATGGCGGGGGGGGGTGGGGTGGGGGAGGTGGGGAGCCTCAAAAAGGGACTGCTGAGCTCTCTGCTAACAGGACCTAAGAAAGTTCAAGTAATGAATTTGAAAAAGAAAAGAAAGACGACCATATTTGTATTCCAAGCTGATTCAGTTGTAACGTTCTTTTCACAGAAATAGCAATAAATACATAGTTTTTGTTTGAATATTCTGTCTTTGCTCCCCCAAATCTCTTCTTTAAGTGTATGTGCATATAATTAGTTAGGTTTTAAAAAATCAAACACATCCCTGTTTCCTTTTCCAAACCATTACAGAGTTTAACATAGAACTTCACAGTTTTTTTTTAAGTGAAAACGAAATACCACTTATAATTTCAGTTTGGCTCAGCTATCACTTATGTTCCCCAAACCTCATCTGTACATTTGAACTGTACAGGTATCCCCCACTTTTTGTGAGTTTGTTTTTATGAAACTTCACTTTTATGAAAGACCTACATTAGTACCTGTTTTTGCCGATGGAAAGAAATCTGAAGAAGATTTTTGTTTTACAAGGTGAAAAGCGAAAGTTCAGTGTTTCTTTTGCAGGAGCCCTTATAGAGGCAGCAGGCATCTGTAGCAGTGACAGTGGCCCTGCCAAGCTCCTTCCCCAGGAATTACGCTCAGCATCTTAGCACCAAGCCGCCATGGCTTTGACTTGTGTCTGTAAGCATCTGTGCTTCGTCTCAATTTGTTTTGTGCATCCGTTAGCAAGATGTGTCCTGAGGTAACTGCTTCTTCGCTTTACGCCACTTCGGTTAATGAAAGGTTTTATTGGATAGTGGGGGAGACCTGTATATATACATGCATTCACACTTGGCGTGTTCAGCCACCACCAGTGCATGGTTTATTTCTTAAAATAAATGAACTGGGAAAAAAGTGCAAATTGCCCTTTCCCAGAGAGTGTACCTCAGATCACCCTTTCTAATAGAGAAGATGCAGAACTTCCTTGCCTAAAATGTGTCTACAAAGCTGCTTCCCATAGAATTGAGCATGTGTTGCTTGGTTGAGTTGGTGAAGGTTGGGGATGTCTTAGATTATAAATACATATGCTTAAAAATGTACTCCCCTCACCTCACGACATGTATGATAGAGAAATATTTTTTTCCAAGAGTGGAAACCACTATTTACCACTCTCTATTTCAGTATCTGGGTCTCCTTTCTTGCTTTCCCTCTTTTGAGTGGTGGTGGTAGTGTGTGTGTGTGTGTGTGTGTGTGTGTGGAGAGAGACAGAGAGAAAGAGAATGAAAGAGGAAAGAGAGAGAATATGAACTAGTGACTCTCAGCCCTCTTAAAACTGCTGATCCCACAGAATGGTCACATCTCTTATTTAAAATAGCCATGACAGTTGTGAATAATAGGTGCAGTAGAGAGAACAGCTGGTACCTAGAGGGCACCAAGCACTTACCAGTCAGGCACTGGCTTCCAAAGCAGGTCGGGGTGAGGCGGTGGGGAGAGGCAGGGGGCGGGGTTCTGATGGGTGGGGTCCTGATCGGCTGGGTCCCCAGTTCCTCCTACCTCCGTCGGGTTTTCAGAATCCAAGTACAGGTCAAGAGCTCCATCCCCACTATACTTCCCACTCTTGCATAGCTGCGGTCCAATCATTTAAAAATGCAGCTCTGGGCTTCCCTGGTGGCGCAGTGGTTGAGAGTCCACCTGCCGATGCAGGGGACGCGGGTTTGTGCCCCGGTCCGGAAAGTTCCCACATGCTGCGGAGCGTTTGGGCCCGTGAGCCATGGCCGCTGGGCCTGCGCGTCCGGAGCCTGTGCTCCGCAACGGGAGAGGCCACAGCAGTGAGAGGCCCGCGTACCGCAAAAAAAAAAAATAAAAATAAAAATAAAAATGCAGCTCTGTGGGAGAGAAGGCAATATCCCAGAAGTCTTAACTGCCTTCGGGAGCTCAGACTCTTATAAATATCTTGTTTTAGTCTGACCTTGGGTAGCAAGTGTTAAGCTAAAGGAAAATCATTTAGCAAAAGCAAAGCAGAAACTGATCAAAGGGTGCTCTAGGGAGGAGTGGAGGTGGGGAGGGGATGGAAGGGCAAGATTTGCCCTCTGTGTTTCTAGAATTTCTTCTTCCCCCAATTTCACAGCACTGAGTCACAGACTAAGTGCATTATCAGGGAGAAGGATGAGGACCCCTTTCTGTTCCTTACTCAACGTCATCCAGCTTCTTTCTCATCTGAGACTTGCCTTCTGCACCAACAATGATTGCAGCGCTCTGCCTTAGTCTGCAAGTTTTCCTAGCTGGGCAGGACTCCTGCATCTGCCCTCAGTATGTCCCTGAGACCTTCCCTGGGCTTTTTGGAAAACCAGGCACTGCATCTTTAAGGACCAAATGAAAAAGAAAAGAGACGTTGTTGTTGTTGTTGTTGAATACATACTGTATTTAACATTTTTTTTAATCCCAGAGAAGTGAAATGCAACATCTGTTTGAGTTTATGTAACATCCAAAGACTGACGACTCAGAATTTCCTAATTAAAGTCATTTTTAAGGCACTCTGCAGAGCCAGCTTTCATCTCTTCCTTCATTGGGTTTTTCTCCAAACTGTAGCAGAATACCTGGGTTCTCTTTCTTCAGAGTGATACACACATGCTCATGCTTTTAACCTGCTCTTTGTCCTGACGACACCGAAAAACAGCACAATTCCAATTGGGAAACAGGAAAGGAAGGAAATACACGTGGGGAGATGGGTGAGGAGAGCACGGAGAGAACATCCAAGTCGATGAACTGATGTGGTAGGAGAAGAAAAGAGAAGGAGCAGAAGGGAAATGGAACAGGGTAGGGTGGGCCAGATGGCTGGCGGCCGGTGAAAAATAGGCTACATTTCCCAGTGCGATTTCAATTAATTTAGCTGGTTCCTTTTTTTTTTTTTTTCATTTTTAAACATAGGGCCGGTATAAGAGAGGTGTCTCAAAATTATGGATAGTGTATATAGGTTAAGTGTGCTTGACTGTGCTCATGCACTGATGAAGGTTTGATTTTAGAGATAGGTATGATTTGAGGGGTTGTAAAAAGTCCCCCTCTGATAAAAAATAATCTCCCCTACTGGCCCACCACTATGCCGGAAATTCCCACCATGAGGGCCACTCCTTCAGATTAAGGCATTTATCTGTAGCCCCTATTAAGACGTAAATGTCACCTGGGAGGGGTAACAATCAACTCTTTAGCACCCACTGACTGAACTGTCTGTCATCTATCAGAGAGTAGGGCCCTGAGAGATGGGACGGAGGGCAGGGACATTCTGACTAATGGGGAAACAAGGCTTGGTGATATGGGATACAGGAGAGGGACCAGCTGGGCAGCTGAGGGTGTGCTTGACATAGTAGTTGTCCTGGGAGGTTACTTGGGGGCAAGAGAGTAACCTTTGAGGGAGATGGGGTAGCAAAAACAACCCTTCCCACATCACAAGTTTCCCTAGGCTGTGTGTGTGTGTGTGTGTGTGTGTGTGTGTGTGTGTGTGTGTGTGTGTGTGTGTGTGTGTGTGTGTGTGTGTGTGTGTGTGTCTAACAGTTTGTAGATATTACAACATTCTGTGTATATATCCAATATAGAATTCACTTGGGTCTACTATGAATGTAGTATACCTCTATGATTTGTATATAGTGTGTGCACATGTGTACACACACACACACATTTACTCACACTCAGCGGTGGAGATCTTGTAAGTGTGAAATGTGAGGTGTCTCTTATTAGCCATCTGGGGTATGGATTGTCCAATTCTTGGGGAAAGGACTGGCTTGGGGCAATGTGACTCCTTTCTCTGTTATCAGTAGACCTGCATTCAATTCAGGTGGCTCTGCAGAAATGGCCAGGGCTTGGGTTATAAAGACTGGGCACGGGCATTCCCATCTGGATTGGGATTTGGAGAATCAATGTCTCCAGCTTTGGAGTTTGGGAGCCTGGGGGAAGGGCAAGTAGAGAAAGAATCTGGGAAAGGGTAGGTTTCTGCTCTGAGAAAAGCTGGAAGTTGTCTGAGAGCAGCCCCCAGGCTGGGTGCAGGCACCAGCCTCTATGTACAACTGGAGGGACCTTCCAGCTCTCCAGGGATCTGCTCAGGTTGGTTGACCTGATGGGGAAAGTTCAGTGGGAAGGGTCAGAGATGGGGAAGGTTCAGGGCTGGAGGAATGGGAAGAGAACTCATCATTCCTCAATGGCCTTTTCCTATTCTTGGTGCTGAAGAAAGCTTGGGAAATAAAGGATGAAGGATGTGGGTGGTGGGAAGAAGCAAAGGAGAGAAGACACTAGAAGTGCTTCTCAACTCTAGTCTCACGTTAGAATCCTCTGCGTGACCTTTTAAAAATACCAGGGCCAGGCTACCCCCAGAGATTCTGCTGGAATGAGCTGGGGAGGGGACCAGAACTGGGTTTTCTGTAAGCTCCTCAGGTGTCTCTAATGTGCATGTGGCATTAGTTAAGAAGACAGCACCAGAGCAATTGAGAAGTCTGGTTCTGAGATGGTCAGGCTGGAGCTGAGTGGCTAGTCACCATCATGCACATGAAGAAGGAGAAGGGGAGGACTGATCTGAGGGGGTAGGTTAGGGGCTTCTGAGAGCTTCTATTTGGACAGTCAAGCCTCTGCTGATGTGTGTGGCTTTACAGCCTCACTAGCTGGTGGTTTCTAACCCTACTTCTGGTTCAAATCTGCTTGAGGTGGAGGTGTTTGGGCAGAGGGAGAGAATTTCCCCCACTGTTTTCTGTCATTTAAAAGAAATAATTCACTGTGCCCCATGGGGCCAAGAAGACAAATTCTGGGGCTGGGTGCTTCAAAGATGGGAGTAGATTTTCTGCTGTATGATAAATACATATTTCATAAATAAATAAATCAATCAGCAAGGCAATAAATAAAATAATGCACACACTTTTTGCCTTCTTAGGGTGGTTCTTCCCTCACCCCACTGATCCTAGTGACATACACTTTGCCCTTGGTCACCCGAAGTTACCCAGCCTGGCCATGAAGGGGAAATAAGACTGCTTTGGCCCTGGCTCTCCAAGGATCAGAGAAATCTAGAGAGAGTATTAACACTGGCCACCCATGTGGAGAAGGGAGAAAGAGGGGAGATACATACTCCCTCTGTTTTTCACCCAAAAGTGTAGGCAGGGCAGGCAGGGTTTGGGAACCAATGCTGGAACATTTTAGGTATCTGAAGTCCAAGCTGACCAGTACTTCATCCCAGCTTCACTTAGAGGGATGAGCATGGACTTGAGATCTGGATGGACCCACTCTTTCCACACAAAAAGATACAGCAGGCATGGGCTTCCCTGGTGGCGCAGTGGTTGAGAGTCCGCCTGCCGACGCAGGGGACGCGGGCTCGTGCCCTGGTCCGGGAAGATCCCACATGCCGCGGAGCGGCTGGGCCCGTGAGCCATGGCCGCTGAGCCTGCGCGTCCCGAGCCTGTGCTCCGCAACGGGAGAGGCCGCAACAGTGAGAGGCCTGCGTACCGCAAAAAAAAAAAAAAAAAAAAAAAAGATACAGCAGGCACAACTCTCACTTTAACACAGCTCCCCAGGAGCCAACCAGCCAGCCAGCTAGCCCATGGAGACTGCTGCATGGCACGTGGTGGGGTGGGAGGGGTACAGGTCATGGGATGAGGGGATGGGAGGATGGCGAGGAGACAGGTAGGATGGCACCCATTTTAATGGGAAATCATCTGTCCAGGGCTTCAGCTTCTGGAGCCACCAGCCATCGCTCATTTCGTCCTCTTTAGTCTCTGCCATGTGGTTCTGCTCCTGGGTGTGCCTTGTCCTACTAGGTGACCTGTATGTGGACATGGAGACATGTAAATAAAATGGGCATTAAGACAGTGACCAAAGAATGTCATTCCTTAAAAGCAGATGTTCATAATCTGGGTTCCATAAATAGATTGCAAGGGGACAACGACCCTGAGATTTTTATGCAAAATTATGGGTACTTATTTACATATGCATTGCTCTGTCAAGATGGTCTATAGCATTTATGTGGTTCTTTAAAAAAAGATTCAAAACTAAAATAATATTAAGGGATTCTAGATTGTTTATAGGGGTAACCCATCAGCAAGGCACAAAAGGATCTATAGAAATGGGTGGGAATACCAGACCCTCCATGGCCTTGGTTCTCAGCATCTAAAAGCACAAGGTAATTTGCAAGAATCGCTGATTCACCAGAACCCTATGGCTCACCCAGTATACCTGTGCATGGGCACACATTTCAACTGTGCTAAAACTTTTTGAATATGCCTGTATTATTCAACTTGAAGTTGTCAATCAGTTTTTCTTTAAGAAAAGAAAAAAATTTGCCACTATTTTTTGGGGTACTTGTATATATTGCTTCATATAATAGTGGTGGTCCTAAAGAAGAAGTGGTGAACTGAAGTTTTAAAATAAAAAGGGTATTTTTGAGCGTATGAAAGGAGTTGCTCTGAGGTAAATCCAAGCATCGGACATCTTCCTCTTTCTTCCCTGATCATTTTTGTATGCTTTGTTTCGTTGGAGTATTGACATGCTGGGTTTGCTTACAGGGATGTACTGCTATAATGGCATAACTAGTTCTTATGATTCTAAATGAACACTGTTGCATTTTCAAATTTTATGCATGGTTTCAGTTTCAGAAAGAAGCCAAATTTCAAGTTCTTATAGAGATGGTCAAATAAACTTGTTCCAATTGTTTGAAGTTTACAGACAACCCCGTTATACATGCAAGTGGGGAGTTATAGCCTAGAAGCCATTCTAGAAACTGTCCCGCCCTACACCTTGTGCTCTGGAATAGCTACCATGCTCTAGTGTCAATGAATGCGAGTTCCTCTTCCTGCAGTGAGCGATTGGTCAGAGGCACTGATTGCGCTAGGCTCTGCCAGCCCCTGATGTTGTGCATGGCACAGAGTGACAGACATGGTAGGTGATGGGGGAGAGTAGAGTACCAAGTGGGTACAGGTGTGCAGAGGCTTTGAGACAACCTCGGAGTCTCTCTGTTGCCGATGGACCACACTGCCTGTGTGCAGAATTCGTATCATCATGATGACTGCTTTACATGACTATTATATTCATTATCATGTTATTCATATTATATTAATTACACAGTAAGGATGCCTTTGGGTTAGCATAATTTTTGTACAAAAAATATTTTAGCTGCATGGTTGAGTTCTGTCTATCAGTTTTCCCCAAGGCAAGGCACAAGAAGGTCAGAGCTCTATGTCAGTGTGCTCCCACAAGCCTAAAACCTTTAAAGGGGTGACTGTGGCACTGAGGACAGGTCTTCTTCCCATTTCACAGATGGAAAAGTGCAGTTGACCTGCATAATAAAGTCAATTCAAAAATCAGGCCTCAGGGGTCTCAGATTTCCTGGTCCACTAGACCCTCCTGAGCATTTGAAATAGGCTTGGGAGATGCTTCCTTCTTTACTGAAGAGGAACAGACAAGACTGTTTCGGATGCAGAAAGTTTGGAATCCAAGTGAATTTAGAGTTGCTTATTCTCTCATAAGAAATGCCCCATTTCCTTTCTGATAAACATGCCCAAAGAAGGCATTTCTCTGTTTTGATTTTGTGAGTGGCTCTTAGGAGCAGGTATTTTCTTGCTGTTTCAGAAGACCCATGAAATTCTCCAGGTGAGATAGTAGATGAGTCTTTAGTCCCTGATGTGTGTGTGTGTGTAAATGCATGCATGCATGTGCACTGTGCATGAAGAGGTAAGTGGGGTAGTGCCTCAGTCCCTGTTCACCTGATACGCATATGCAGAGTCCTTCTTTCTTTCCTAATTAATTAGAAGTAATAGCTTTCTATAGTTTCTGGTACGTGAGGGAATGAAGTGGGAAATAATCTAATTGGCTGTCTTGCTTTCAAAGCCCAGTTTATTGAAATAGTTCTTAGCCTGAAGTGCATGTATTATCCTTCCTGTTATTTTTCCAATTAACGTTTCATTGGATCACATCTGTGTGGAATATTCTAATTGGTTTGAAGGGTGGGGGTGATGGGATGAGAGCAGATGGAAAGAGAACCAGCTGTTCCCTTCATCACCAGAGCCGTGCATGTACTGATGTGGCTGTAGGTTTTCCCCAGCGCGTTTCTTTAGAAGAGCTCAAAGAGCTTGACAGAGTGCTGCCTTGTCACCTTAGCCATCCTCACTGAGCTCTTGGGCCAAACAGGCAGACCAAGGGAGCACTTGCCAAGATTCTGGGGTTCCTTTTGTGATGTGTGACTCCAAAGGGGAAAATGAGTGGCTTCCATAGTTTCCTGTGAGCACTGTCTACCTGCTGACTCTGTTTAGCCTGGAACACAGTAGACACCCCCTACAAATACTTGTAAGAGTGAGTATCCAGAGGGGTCTCACAACACCCTCCCATATCTGCTCTTCTTGTGAAGAGAACAGTGCATAGAAGATGGCACGAAGCAGGGCTGGGGCTGGGGTGAGGCGAGCCAGGTGCCGAGGGCAGACACTGAAGGGGGCTCCCTCTCAGCAGATACAGAATCAGAGCTTGCAAACAGGAGTGAGCACCTTCTTAGATTTTCCAGCCCAGGCACCTTGGTTGGTTTACGCTAGTCCCGGGCCTGGCCTGAAGCAAAGCATTCCGTCCTCCCTCCTGTCTCCTCCCTGCTGCTAGTGATGCTGGGTCTCAGCCAGCCTGAGGTCAGCCCCAAACTCAGCCATCTCTCCATTCAAATGCTTCACGTGCACCCCTCTCAGAGCCCCTCACAGTCTCCAGGGAGGTTTGCGTGCAGCTGGGCTGCGGCCACTCTGTGTCTTGGCCTTCTCCCCTCACTGCTGTCATTCGAATGTCTATATTCCCTTCTCCCGGGCATTTCTGACCCAGCATTCAGCTGTTTTAAGGGTCAGGCCACGTTTTCTGGGTTAGTGAAGGACAAATAGGAGCCCTGAGGCAGAGAAGAGCCTCCTTTGCAAGGCCACGTGGCCTGCTACCCAAAGGCCTGTTTTCACATTTGCCTTGGAGAGAAGAGATAGTAGGCTCTCGTCAGGACCACTCTCCAGCTGGGCAAAATTACCTTTCTCCCCAGAAAGTCTGTGGTGGGGCCCACCTGGCAGTGAGGCACAGGTTGGGGTTTGGGGCAGGGAGCCTTGGGAAGTAGCCCTGAAGCAGGCTATGTGGCTGGTCCAGATGGGGCCATGTGGAATAGGGCTATAGCAGGCAAGGCCGGCAGAGAGAGGGGCCACAGCCAAATATGCCTCCACGGTGGTGAGATGGCTTAGGGGTGGGGGCAGCGTTGGAAAAAGTATTTCCTCCTTTTATGTGCGCCCACGTGACCAAATCTGTAATGTTACCTACAAACTGTGGTGTCCCAGCCAAGATCTGGGGCATCAAAAACCGTCCAGGGACAGACGGGCCAGTGGAGAACCACATAAAATTATATATACATATAATGCTAATAATTTTTCCCTCTGTATCTCTTGCCTGAGCCAGTGACAGGAAAAACATAGCTGTCCCTGGCTGGCTTCTCCAGGAGACTTAAACTAGGCAAATTGTGCTGGGATTTCAAGTCGGGCCCAGATCCAATCAACCTCTTTTCCTTTCCAAAAGGAAAGGAACTCTTGGAATTCCAGCTATAAATTCTGCCCAGAGCTGCTTTCTACAGGGCTATGCAGTGGTCTCCTTTCTTTTCTTGACTGCCAGGGTCCAGTTCTCTCCATCAAGGTGTCTGGGGGCAGGGGGAGCTCAGAAACCCCACCTTCCCCCGAGGCCATGTCTCCCTTGGCAGGGACAGTGGGTTTCCCTGAGATGGTCTTGGGCGTCCAATTCAATGGCACTTGAGGACCTGCAACTAACCCTGGGCCCCATGATTCTACTGAAGTGACAAAACCTTACATCAGGCAGCACTTTAGACATTTTGGAGTGTTTCCAGACATCATCCTGCTGTGTCTTCCTGACTATGATGTTGGCTGGGCGGTATTAGTGGCTCAGTTAACAAAGGAGAAAACTGAGGCTGAGCTGAATTACATGATTTGCTGAAGGTCTAGTTCATTAGCTGCGTTTAGAAAATTCAAGTCATGCTGAGGTCTTGGGCTCTGGCCTCCTGACTCAGAGTACTCTTCCAAGGTAGAAGAGGAGAGAAATCACCTGAGGGCACAGACCCTGAGACAGCTGAACCCAGACTCTTCAGGACAGCTTATTCTGTCTGGACAAAGTGCATCCAGAGATCCATTAGGGTGACCCTGGAAAGACTCCCTCTGCTAGTCAGTCAGCCCTGCCTGAGGAATAGCAGTGGCTGGACAGGCAGAGAAGGATGCCTGCATTTAACTAGGGAGAAAATGCTCTGTGAGAATGGAGTAAAAGTGTGGTGCCAGAAGACTGAGATTCAAATCTTAAGAGCACCACTGATATTAGTGTGACCTTGGACAGGTCACTTGACTTTCAAATCCCTCGTCAGTAAAGTGGGGATATAAAGCAGACCGTATAAGATTGTTGAGAATCAAATGACAAAATTTTTGTGTCTGTGCTATGCAAACTGCAGCATACTAATCAAATGGGAGTTATTGTTATTAATAACAATAAGAAGAGAAAGATTAGACCAATACTAAGATTTTTTATCTTGATTAGAGATGTTTTTTACTCCACACAAAGGAAGGTAAAAACCCTTTGTAAACTGTAAAGCACTGCAGACCTCAAAAGAATTATTAGGAGGACTGAGGTTAGTTAGTGATGGGATCCATCATGGGAGGGAGCATGGCTGACCAAGGAGAGCAACTGCAGTCCGTCTCCCTAGAGGCATTCCTATAAGAGTGTTTAATGATGGCCAAACAACCTTGGCTGTCCTCTGGCCACTGAGCTGGCAACTCTTCTGAAGGTCTTCCATAGGCAGATGTCCTACCAGGGAAACTGGAACCAGATGTACTCAAGATCTCAGAAGAAATTAATGGCAATAAGACTCTGGGGTAAAAATATCTCTGGGCACTGAGCTTGCTTACTCCACTCCCTTTCTATCTAAGGATCTTTTAGGCTTAATTATAGAGTTCGGGCATTCATTGGGGTTTTAATTAATTTTCTTTTCAGCTTGAAGCATGTGTGAGTGTAGCGGGTCTGTGTGTGTGTGTGTGTGTTTACATCTTTCTTTGCAACTCAGTCGGGAGCTGGCTCTGGCAATGTTTAATTGTGCCCTCAGTTCTAGCAAGAACGTTCAAGGTGCCAACCGGAGCTTGGAAAGCCATTGTTTCCAATACCTCTGCCCCACATGCTGCTCCTGACGCACTGAGGGATGGCGGGTGGCAGGGCCTTGCTTAGCTGGGACCTCAGCTGTGGGATGCGTGCTTTCCTCCTCCTTTTGTGCTCATGGTGTTTCAGGGATTCTCAGACCAGGAGAGCAGATTTCCTACTCCACTAATTACCAGTACTGTGTTAAGAGATGCCGAGTGACAGCCAGCTCCCACACTGCAGCCCCCAACAGGCTTTCTTCTGGGCAAATCTCCCTGGGATTACACAGTTTTCTGCATAAGAAAACAGTGTTACTTCTCTTATTTTAATATGTCCACTTAGTAGACTGGTAGGGACTACATGACTGTGGGTGAAAGTGACTTGCTTTCTCCTTTCCTTCGTTCTCTTTTGTGCTCTCTAGGCAGGGAACAACGCGGGAGGCACCACAGTATAGTGTAACAGCATGGGATTTGGAGTCAAGTGGCTCAGTTTGAATCCTAACTCATGACATTTTCTATTTGTGTGCCTATGGATAAGTCTCTTAACTCCTTTGGATCTCAATTTATTGTCTGTAAAAAGGGGATAATAATAGCAATATCAACAACAATGTTACACTCATAAGACTGTCTGGGGATGAGAAAATGCATGTGGAAGCCTTTTGTAAAATACTCCATAAATTGTAGTTCTTTTATTTTACTGCTCAGAACTACTGCAGAGAACATGATTTTGACCTGTGAGGTATTCCTAGCACCAGGAAAGAGGGAGTTGCAAAAAGGCCCATGGAAGGGGAGGCAGAGGATGAACTCACCTCCAACCTTCCTGGGTGCTGTGGACCAAAGCAATGAACTGGGAATGTAGGATGCTACAAAGGGCCCAGATTAAGAGTTCAATCTCAGAACAGCTTGCATAGATAAAGGGAAACCAGGAACATTCATTTTTTGAACATACTTGTGACAAGGATTTCCCCCTATTCTTTAAAGGATGGATTCAATTGTCTCTAGTGCTAAAAGGGTGAATGGCTCAAGGTTGGTGACAATGCTTTGGCTGGAGACAAGGGGAAAACTGTGGGTCTTAGGTAAGTGTGACCATGCTGTGATATGAGATATGGGAGACCTAGGGTCTTCTCTTGGCTCTGCTGCTAATTATGACCCCTTGAATGATGTGACCCTGAATAGATGAGCTAATATAGCTTGACCTCAATTTCCTTGAGATCATGGAATAAAAAAATCTCAAAGGTGACTAAAGAATCTATGACCTAATGAAATGCTCTTTTCCACACAGGAATTAAAAACTCTTGTGCCAACTGTTGTGTGTATATGTGTTTAGAATCCAAATATAGTACTAAGACCACCCAACTAAAACCTAATCAAGGCACCACAGGAGCCCCTTTAAGCTGATGGTGTCTGGCATCAGACCCAGGGACTGTCAGGGGAAGAAAGGCCTCATGGGAGGATGGGGGTGACCTCAACAGAGATTTCAAGGTGAATTCTCTCTTGTTGGAGAGTTTCATTCGGCAATATCCTGATTAGCTGAAAGGTAATGATCTAAGGATGACAGAAAGAAAAGGGATCATTTCCTTGTAAAGTAACTATAACTTTAAAATAATAGGCTGCAGGGCAATCGAGCATTCTGCCAGGCTGATTTCAGAATTGAGAGACCCAACTATGGAGTTCACAACAGTATCACTGACAATAATCATAATGTATATTTGCACAGTGCCTTTAACTTTCATAAGCACTTTCCCATCTACTTTTCTCATTTTTGTTGTTACATAATTTTCCAGAAAACTTGTGGGAGGTCATTTCTTTTAAAACTCTGAAAAGTGTGAGTTTTCAGTAGGAACAAGTCTAGCTAAGTATGTAGCACCTTGCTTTATAAATACGATAAAAGTTATGCTATAAACATAATTGTGTAAGTAATGTCTTATTTTAATGGGCAGAAATCTTGTGTAGTATTTTGCAATGTAAAAAATACTTCCTCATTAACCTTCTGTTTGTTACAATTTTAGATTTTTAAATATCAGGTTTTCTTAAAGTAGGGCCAACGGGGATTGGATTCCAGGATAAGTATCCACACTCCAGAATTCCATAAGGGTAGCATCTAATTCATTCACAGGGAGAGAGTCCTGTTTCTGACATCAGCGTGGAAATCAAGCAGTTTTATATTTAAACCATGGAGCTCTCTGGGACTACCTCTCCCATAAAACAAGGAGGCATAACATGGGAAGCGACAGAGGAATCCAAATGTAATAGCTGAATTATTTCTAAATGAAATGTCTCCAGGTCTTCTGTGAGTCACCGATGTGTCATTAACGTGGTGTTATAAATAGCTCAGCTTGCCATCAATAACTGATCTATAAGAGAGTAGCTGGTGGTTGGGGTGTGAGATACACTCCAAAACACTACATAATTTGGAGCGGCTCTGTTAACCCTCTCATGTAAATAAGCACCATCTCCTGGGACCTGAAATAAATTAGACTAAATTGCATTTTTAATAAATGTAATAAACAAGTCATCCTGTTTTTTCTTCTCCCTTTTCAAACTCTGATAAAAGACAGGTCACTGGAGCCAACCATGGGATTGTAATAATTGTGTTGGATTGTAATAATTGTGTTGAATCGTAACTCTCTCGTCTCTGAAATTAGGCTGGCAGTATCCACCCATAAAATCCACGATGATATTATGAGAGTTTTATAATTATTTTGCATGGGGGGGTTTGAACAAGGATCTATCTATCTATCATCTATCTATCTATCTATCTATCATCTATCTATCTATCAATCAAAATTAGCACTATGGAGGATAAAAGGAAAAGCTCTTTTTGTAGTGATTTAAAAGCTCTTTCTGTGGTGATCCTTATGGTAAAGACTGGATACTTTTAAAAGTTTATATTGGCCTGACTGAAGATCTCAGCAATACAGGTTTGCTTACTGTGAGTAACTCAGATTTTCATTAAGAGTCTGAAGTTAAGACTTATGAAGCACTTTCTCACAAATGCTCAAGCAGTTAGAGTTGAGCTTCTGTGAAGTTGAGCTAAAATAAACATATATAGGTACACAGTATATGTACTGGGTATGCATAAAACCTATAAGCACACATGCAGGTACAGCTGGCAAATCTGCTAGTAATTATGCTATATATATCCTGGCATGTGTGCTTGCATGTGTGAACGTGTAACAGTAAAAATACTATTCTTACTTGTAGAAATGTTCTTGAAACTCTACATGGGTTCATGGCTTATAAACAATTATGTTTTTGTAAATTTAGGGCTGGTAATGGGAACAGAATAAGCAGCTGTAAACAAAATCACAATTCGGGTTTCACTAAAAACATGGTGAAGGCCCCAAATATCACAGCTATTGCAGAATACAGAACTATCTATCCAAATACTGTGATTGAGGATACTTTAAATAAGCAGTTTTTGGAAAGAGGTGGGTAGATGGAACCATTGAGAGTCACCATCAGTTAGAACTACGGTCAGCAACTTGGACAGTTCCTAGGAGGCTCTCCCTCAGAATGGAACCAATATCATGTCTCCAGTTTTCTTAGCGTTTCTTAAATTCCAGTGAGTGTGTTGATGATTAACTAAGACATGCACAGGTATTATTTTGCAATAACAAATTATTCCCTCCTCCTTCCATTGCCCATTCTCTTCACCACCTGACTTTCCTTCCAACCCTTTCCCCAGCACCCTCCAGTTGGGCAGTGGAACTGTATGTCTTACAAACACCTGGTGTGGATGTTTTCACTCCCACTTCTAATTGGTTGGGAAGCAGCATTTGCCACAGGCACTGTTTACTTTTGTTTCCATCCCCTGCATCTCACAGGAAAGAAATGGTCAATAGTTCAAAGAATCATCCTGGTCAGCTCCAAAATATGGCTACTTGCATGGTAATCACAGCAAGTCTGTCAAATCAGTGATTTCTTTATTCCTAAAAGGAAGGGATTTTTCCTAAGGATTATGGTTGTACCACCCAAGGAGCAGCTCTACTCTTCACAAGTGGCTGCAAAGGCTGGCAAACCACGAGGTCTGCTTTGGCTCAGAAACTCAGTTTGGCTCCTGCCACCCCTGGCAACCTCACTGTGTGTCTCAGTGGCGTGTGCTCCACACACAGTCAGGCCAGTCTGCTTCTACTTAGGAGGGATCACAACCAGAGGTGGCCCCCGCTTGGGCCTCCACATGAGGACCTGGGCATCGTTGGCATTGGGTTTCACTAGTGCGTTGGGGGGGATAGGTTCCATCCGGCTCAGGATCCGGGGCTGCTCCTGCTGAGTCCTGCCCACCAGCCGGGCCCGTTGCCCCAAGAGCTGAAGAGGGTCCACCTCAATGTCCACCCTCATCCTCCACTTGATCGTCTGCAGAATGATCTTCTCTTTCGTGGTGGTGTTCATGGCCACCAGCCAGGTAGTGAAACTTTGGTCCCTCTTGATCCTCGTGAGCAGTGGCACATTGCTGTCACTCACTGGCACTGCCCATGTCACACTGGGGTAGAAATTGTCATTCATGCTGACGGAGAACCTGGAGATCTTGTTGGTGGGGCCAACCAGGGTCACAGTTTCTGTGGTGTTCCCGTACCAAGGGTAGCTCACCCCATCTGAGTCACTGATGGCTTTTACTCTCCCTTCCCTCAAGTCAGGCAGTTCCCAGCTTGACCTGGCAAAGCAGAAGAGATGCACAAGAAAAGAAGAGGCTGAATGAATTTTTCAAAAGCTGGAGAGATGCCCACCACTTACTATCACAGTCAACTTGGGCAAAATGGGAGGTTCAGAGGGGAATTCAGGTCAAAAAGTTCTATGCTGTGCTGTTTCGGGATTAAATGAGAACAAATCAAAAATAAAAAAGCAATACCAGAACAAGTTAAATTAAGCCATAGCTGGTCCAACTGGAAGCAAAAAGCTCAAAGAAGCATTTATGAGACCCACAAAGAGGCATCAATTAGCTGGAATGGTGCAATGAGGCAACAATTAGCTGGAATGGTGCAATTGTAATGAACTACCTAGAGGCATTCGATTGCAAAAACCACTTTTTCAGGAAGTATCCGTCTCTAAGGTTTGTTAAGAAAAGGTGGTGGTTGAAATCTGACATACTTGGAAGGAAGTATCAGGTGGAAAGGAGGGCAAAGGGAGGTAAGGTTAAAGGTTATACTGATTTCCTAGGAAATCAAAGTAGTAGAATTTCTACTGAAAAAAGAAAGTTGTTTAAATTCTAGTCATTGGCCAATCCAGCATTTAGAAAACAGACATAGAAACTGATAACACAGGAGATAATGGTCACCTTTGGGAAAACACTTCAATTTGCAAGTTGTGCCATAGGCTGGCATACATAGTCTCTACTATGTTGTTCTCCCATCAACTTTAAGTCCAGCCTGGAAGTCTAATTGCTTAGTTTAGCAAACTTGCCATTCTGGGTGCTTTGTTACTCCTGGCTGCTCCCAACCTTGAACAGAGGGAAGGAGGAGGATATGTGCCCTACTCTTAGCCCATGTGTCTCCCCCAGTGCTATGGACTACTCATCATCATCATCATAGCTGATACTTACTGAATGCTTGCACTATTCCGACCACCATGCTGAGTACTTTAATTATGTCATCTCAGTTAATGCTCAAAATATCCCACAAAATAAATACATTTTTATTCCATTTACACATGAGAGGGTGGAGGCTTAAAGATGTTAAGGTACATGCCAAGGGTTCTACAGATTGTAAGACGTGGAGCTTGGAGTTGTCTGACTCCAAAGTCTATGTTTTTGACCACTGTGCTACACTGCCTTCTGAAGTGTCCTCACATGATGCTGGAGGAAGCCAGAGTGGAGGGTATTCAGGCTATCCAGTGGGCTAGCAGCTCCCAGAGCTGCCATGGGAAGATGGACTGGGTCCTCCTAGGGGCAGAAGTTTAGTCAGCAGAACCTGGCTATGCTTCCTCCATAAATCCTTTCCTGGGACCAAGAATGACTCTCAGCAGTGTTGCATGAGAATTTAATAATTAAGGAAAGAAATGAGACTGTCCACTCATCAGCTAAGAGGGGGAAGTCTTGTTCAAAATGAAGTTCTTCTCTTAGGAAGTGATAGAATATCCTACGACTTTACTTTTTCTTTTTAAATATTTTTATTGAAATATAGTTGAACAAAATATGTTACATGTGTGTAATATAATGATTCACAATTTTTAAAGCTTATACTCCATTTAGTTATTATAAAAATATTGGCCATATTCCCTGTGTTGTACAATATATCCTTGTAGCTTATTTTATTATTTATTTATTCAGTTATTTTTTAGCATCTTTATTGGAGTATAATTGCTTTACAATGACGTGTTAGTTTCTGCTTTATAACAAAGTGAATCAGCTATACATATACATATATCCCCATATCTCCTCCATCTTGCATCTCCCTCCCACTCTCCTTATCCCACCCCTCTAGGTGGTCACAAAGCACTGAGCTGACCTCCCTGTGCTATGCGGTTGCTTCCCACTAGCTATCTATTTTACATTTGGTAGTGTATATATGTCCATGCCACTCTCTCACTTCGTCCCAGCTTACCCTTCCCCCTCTCCGTGTCCTCAAGTCCATTCTTTATGTCTGCGTCTTTATTCCTGTCCTGCCGCTAGGTTCATCGGGACCGTAGTTTTTAGATTCCACATATATGTGTTAGCATATGGTATTTGTTTTTCTCTTTCTGACTTACCTCACTCTGTGTGACAGACTCTAGGTCCATCCACCTCAATACAAATGACTACATTTCATTTCTTTTTATGGCTCAGTAATATTCCATTGTATATATGTGCCACATCTTCTTTATTCATTCATCTGTTGATGGGCATTTAGGTTGCTTCCATGTCCTAGCTATTGTAAATAGAGTTGCAATGAACATAGTGGTACATGACTCTTTTTAAATTATGGTTTTCTCAGGGTATATGCCCAGTAGTGGGATTGCTAGGTCGTACGGTAGTTCTATTTGTAGCTTTTTAAGGAACCTCCGTACTGTTCTCCACAGTGGCTCTATCAATTTACATTCCCACCAACAGTGCAAGAGGGTTCCCTTTTCTCCACACCCTCTCCAGCACGTATTGTCTGTAGATTTTTTAAAAAAATAAATCTATTTATTTCTTTATTTATTTTTGGCTGTGCTGGGTGTTTGTTGCTGCGCTAGGGCTTTCTCTAGTTGCAGTGAGCGGGGGCTACTCTGTTGCGCTGCGCGGGCTTCTCATTGCGGTGTCTTCTCTTGTTGCGGAGCATGGGCTCTAGGCATGCAGGCTTCAGTAGCTGTGGCTCATGGGCTCTAGAGTGCAGGCTCAGTAGTTGTGGAACATGGGCTTAGTTGCTCTGTGGCATGTGGGATCTTCCATGTCCAGGGCTTGAACCCGTGTCCCCTGCATTGGCAGGTGGGTTCCCAACCACTGCACCACCAGAGAAACCCCTGTAGATTTTTTGATAATGGCCATTCTGACTGGTGTGAGGTGATACCTCGTAGTTTTGATTTGCATTTCTCTAACAATTAGTGATGTTGAGCATCCTTTCATGTGTTTGTTGGCAATCTGTATATCTTCTCTGGAGAAATGTCTATTTAGGTCTTCTGCCCATGTTTGCATTGGGTTGTTTTTTTGATATGGAGCTGCATGAGCTGCTTGTAAATTTTGGAGATTAATCCCTTGTCAGTTGCTTCGTTTGCAAATATTTTCTCTCTTTCTGAGGATTGTCTTTTCATCTTGTTTATGGTTTCCTTTGCTGTGCAAAAGCTTTTAAGTTTCATTAGGTCCCATTTGTTTAATTTTATTTTTATTTCCATTCCTCTAGGAGGTGGGTCAAAAAGGACCTTGCAGTGATTTATATCATAGAGTGTTCTGCCTATGTTTTCCTCTAAGAGTTTTATAATGTCTGGCCTTACCTTTAAATCTTTAATCCATTTTGAGTTTAGTTTTGTGTGTGGTGTTAGGAAGTGTTCTAATTTACTTCTTTTACATGTAGCTGTCCAGTTTTCCCAACACAACTTATTCAAGAGGCTGTCTTTCCTCCACTGAATATTCTTGCCTCCATTATGAAAATAAGGTGACCATATGTGCTTGGGTTTATCTCTGGTTTTCCTATCCTGTTCAATTAATCTATATTTCTGTTTCTGGGCCAGTACCATACTGTCTTGGTTACTGTAGCTTTGAAGTATAGTCTGAAGTCAGGGAGCCTGATTCCTCCAGCTCCATTTTTCTTTCTCAAGATTGCTCTGGCTATTTGGGGTCTTTTGTGTTTCCATACAAATTGTAAAATTTTTTGTTCTAGGTCTGTGAAAAATGCCATTGGTAGTTTCATAGGGATTGCATTGAATCTGTAGATTGCTTTGGGTTGTATAGTCATTTTCACAATGTTGATTCTTCCTGTCCAAGAACATAGTATATCTCTCCATCTGTTTGTATCATCTTTACTTTCTCTCATCAGTGTCTTATAGTTTTCTGCATACAGGTCTTTTGTCTCCTTAGGTAGGTTTATTCCTAGGTATTTTATTCTTTTTGTTGCAATGGTAAATGGGAGTGTTTCCTTAATTTCTCTTTCAGATTTTTCATCATTAGTGTATAGGAATGCAAGAGATTCTGTGCTTTAATTTTGTATTCTGCTACACTACCAAATTCACTGATTAGCTCTAGTAGCTCTCTGGTAGCATCTTTAGGATTCTCTATGTATAGTATCATGTCATCTGCAAACAGTGAAAGCTTTACTTCTTCTTTTCTGATTTGGATTCCTTTTATTTCTTTTTCTTTTCTGATTTCTGTGGCTAAAACTTCCAAAACGTTGTTGAATAATAGTGGTGAGAGTGGGCACTCTTGTCTTTTCCCTGATCTTAGAGGAAATGGTTTCAGTTTTTCACCATTGAGAACGATGTTGGCTGTGGGTTTGTCGTATATGGCCTTTATTTTGTTGAGGTAGGTTCCCCCTATGCCCACATTCTGGAGAGTTTTTCTCATAAATGGGTGTTGAATTTTGTTGAAAGCTTTTTCTGCATCTGTTGAGATTATCATATAGTTTTTATCCTTCTATTTGTTAATATGGTATATTACATTGATTGATTGATATATATATTGATTGATAATATTGAAATATATTGATAATATTGAAATATATTGATTGATATATTGAAGAATCCTTGCATTACTGGGATATACCCCACTTGATCATGGTGTATGATCCTTTTAATGTGCTGTTGGATTCTGTTTGCTATGGTTTTGTTGAGGATTTTTGCATCTATGTTCTTCAGTGATATATGCCTGTAGTTTTCTTTTTTTGTGACATCTTTGTCTGGTTTTGGTATCAGGGTGATGGTGGTCTTGTAGAATGAATTTGGGAGTGTTCCTCCCTCTGCTATATTTTGGAAGAGTTTGAGAAGGATGGGTGTTAGCTCTTCTCTAAATGTTTGATAGAATTCACCTGTGAAGCCATCTGGTCCTGGGCTTTTGTTGGGAGATTTTTAATGACAGTTTCAATTTCAGTGCTTGTGATTGGTCTGTTCATATTTTCTGTTTCTTCCTGGTTCAGTCTTGGAAGGTTGTACTTTTCTAAGAATTTCTCCATTTCTTCCAGGTTGTCCATTTTATTGGCATATAGTTGTTTGTAGTAATCTCTCACGATCCTTTGTATTTCTGCAGTGTCAGTTGTTACTTCTTCTTTTTCATTTCTAATTCTATTGATTTGAGTCTTCTCCCTTCTTTTCTTTTCTTTTCTTTTTTTTTTTTTTTTTGCGGTACGTGGGCCTCTCACTGTTGTGGCCTCTCCCATTGCGGAGCACAGGCTCCGGACGCGCAGGCTCAGCGGCCATGGCTCACGGGCCTAGCCGCCCGCGACATATGGGATCTTCCCGGGCCGGGGCATGAACCTGTGTCCCCTGCTTCGGCAGGAGGACTCTCAACCACTGTGCCACCAGGGAAGCCCCTCCCTTCTTTTCTTGATGAGTCTGGCTAATTGTTTATCAATTTTGTTTATCTTCTCAAAGAACCAGCTGTTAGTTTTATTGATCTTTGCTACTGTTTCCTTCATTTCCTTTTCATTTATTTCTGACCTGAGCTTTATGATTTCTTTCCTTCTGCTAACTTTGGGGTGTTTTAATTCTTCTTTCTCTAATTTCTTTAGGTGTAAGGTTAGGTTGTTTATTTGAGATGTTTCTTGTTTCTTAAGGTAGGATTTTTTTTTTATAATGTTCCCTCTTTGAATGGCTTTTGCTGCATCCCATAGGTTTTGGGTTGTCATGTTTTGTCATTTGTTTATAGGTACTTTTTGATTTCCTCTTTGACTTCTTCAGTGATCTCTTATTATTTCTTTCATAGACTTGATTGACTATTTCTTTTCCCATGTTAGGGAAGTTTTCAACTATAATCTCTTCAAATATTTTCTCAGATCCTTTCTTTTTCTCTTCTTCTCCTGGGATTCCTATAATTCAAATGTTGGTGCATTTAATGTTGTCCCAGAGGTCTCTGAGACTGTCCTCAGTTCTTTTTGTTCTTTTTTCCTCTATTCTGCTCTGTGGTAGTTATTTCCACTATTTTGTCTTCCAGGTCACTTATCCTTTCTTCTGCCTCAGTTATTCTCCTATTGATTCCTTCTAGAGAGTTTGTAATTTCATTTATTGTGTTGTTCATCATTGTTTGCTCTTTAGTTCTTCTAGGTCCTTGTTAAACGTTTCTTGTATTTTCTCCATTCTATTTCCAAGATTTTGGAGCATCTTTACTATCATTACTCTGAATTCTTTTTCAGGTAGACTGCCTATTTCCTCTTCATTTGTTTGGTCTGATGGGTTTTTACCTTGCTCCTTCATCTGCTACATATTTCTGTTTTCCCATTGTGCTTAACTCACTGTGTTTGGGATCTCCTTTTCACAGGCTACAGGTTCGTAGTTCCTGTTGTTTTTGGTGTCTGTCCCCAGTGGCTAAGGTTGGTTCAGTGGGTTGTGTAGGCTTTCTGGTGAAGGGGACTGCTGCCTGTGTTCTGGTGGATGAGGCTGGATTTTGTCTTTCTGGTGGGCAGGATTGCGTCCAGTGGTGTGTTTTGGGGTGTCTGTTACCTTATTATGATTTCAGGCAGCCTCTCTGCTAATGGGTGGGGTTATGTTCCTGTCTTGCTAGTTGTTTGGCATAGGGTGTCCAGCACTGTATTTTGCTGGCTGTCAAGTGGAGCTGAGTCTTAGCATTGAGCATGAGATCTCTGGGAGAACTTTTGCCATTTGATATTATGTGGAGCTGGGAGGTCTCTGGTGGACCAATGTCCTGAACTCGGCTCTCCTCCTTCAGAGGCCTGACACCCGGCCACAGCACCAAAACCCTGTCAGCCACACTGCAGTTGTATGATCTTGGGTAGGTTACTTAACCCCTCACCAGTTTTTTTTTTTTTTTTTTTTTTGGCTGTACGCGGACCTCTCACTGCTGTGGCCTCTCCCATTGCAGAGCACAGGCTCCGGATGCGCAGGCTCAGTGGCCATGGCTTATGGGCCCAGCCGCTCCATGGCACGTGGGATCTTCCCAGACCAGGGCACGAACCCGTGTCCCCTGCATCGGCAGGCGGACTCTCAACTGCTGCACCACCAGGGAAGCCCCCCTCACCAGTTTTGCTTCCTTGCATGTTGGTCTTGGAGAGTCTCCTAAAGAGGCGGAGGGCAGCTTCGGCTCATGCTGGGGCACAAATATTTAGAAGCTTGTTCCAATGCGATAAGCCAGTGCCAGCGGGTGCCACTGTCCCTGCAGGACTTTATACCAATGGCCTAAAAGGGAGTTGTATTGCCAGGTTAATACTGAACTGTCTCAGAATCCTTCACACAGGGACATGGAGAAACTGACTGCTGCCTCCTGCTGCCCCCCCCACAGTACTCCCGATGCTAGGCAGCCCCAGCCTGAAGGGAGGGGCAGGCTGGATTGCCTGGAGAGGAGGTGAGCCCACAGCTGCTAGAACCTTTTCTCTTGCCTCCATGCCCTTGATAACCGCTGGGAAAAACTGCAGTGTATAATGCTTGGCAGAAACTAAGTAAGAGGAATTGACTTGATGCATAAAGTTGGAGACTTAAGTTACCATTTCGTTACCCATGCTAGTTGTAGCTGGGCCAAGGAGTAGCTCCCAGATAATTCTATAGCCACTTCTTACTGTACAAAAGGGAATAAGTGTTGTTTGAGTGGGGTGAAATCATACAAGGTCAGGTCAAGTGAGAAGCAATCTGCCTGCTGGGTTGATGAAATGGTCACACTGGAGGCAGTTTTGTGCCCCGAGTCAAAGGGTTGTGACAATTATTCAGTCACCAGGCATTCATTTTCTGTGTTGCCTCAACCCTGTTCTTCATTATACTTACAGTGATCAGGCTCTGCTGCCCTTTGGTTTCCTCTGTGGGACTGGAGGACAAGTATTCCCAATGAGTGTAAAATTGTACTTGCCCTCCAGTCCTAAACACAGGGCCATCCGTGGCATGTTGCCTGGGGAGTTAGGCTTGTTATAACACTGTCCTTTTCAGGACTGGCTAGCTTGGCATTCTATTCAATTACTTTGTCTATAGAGTCTTTACATTCATGTTTTTTCTCCATTTTCCTGTCCAGAGCTATGTGAGCAGTGACTCGGGCCCAGGATCTAGAGGTCAGTTTTGTGGGAAAATCACAAAGCTTAGTTTGGTCCCAGATTTTCTGAAAACAGAGATAATATAATAAAGTTGCACTCTTGTGCCTGTCTTGAAAGGGAAAGAAGGAAGCTACCCTTGTCTTGGAGGATTCTCTGGAAGAGAGAAATAAAATAGACTTCTTAATCATCACATCAAAACAAAGGCACCAGAAATACAAAGGATAATGAGAGACTACTACAAGCAACTACATGTCAATAAAATGGACCACCTGGAAGAAATGGAGAAATTCTTAGAAAAGTACAACCTTCCAAGACCGAACCAGGAAGAAACAGAAAATATGAACAGACCAATCACAAGCACTGAAATTGAAACTGTGATTAAAAATCTTCCAACAAACAAAAGCCCAGGACCAGATGGCTTCACAGGTGAATTCTATCAAACATTTAGAGAAGAGCTAACACCCATCCTTCTCAAACTCTTCCAAAATATAGCAGAGGGAGGAACACTCCCAAATTCATTCTACAAGACCACCATCACCCTGATACCAAAACCAGACAAAGATGTCACAAAAAAAGAAAACTACAGGCATATATCACTGAAGAACATAGATGCAAAAATCCTCAACAAAACCATAGCAAACAGAATCCAACAGCACATTAAAAGGATCATACACCATGATCAAGTGGGGTTTATTCCAGGAATGCAAGGATTCTTCAATATATGCAAATCAATCAATGTGATACACCACATTAACAAATAGAAAGATAAAAACCATATGATAATCTCAACAGATGCAGAAAAAGCTTTCAACAAAATTCAACACCCATTTATGAGAAAAACTCTCCAGAAAGTGGGCATAGAGGGAACCTAACTCAACATAATAAAGGCCATATATGACAAACCCACAGCCAACAGCACTCTCAATGGTGAAAACCAGAAAGCATTTCCTCTAAGATCAGGGAAAAGACAAGAGTGCCCACTCTCACCACTATTATTCAACAACGTTTTGGAAGTTTTAGCCACAGCAGTCAGAGAAGAAAAAGAAACAAAAGAAATCCAAATCAGAAAAGAAGTAAAGCTCTCACTGTTTGCAGATGACATGATACTATACATAGAGAGTCCTAAAGATGCTACCAGAAAGCTACTAGAGCGAATCAATGAATTTGGTAGAGTAGCAGGATACAAAATTAATGCACAGAAATCTCTTGCATTCCTATACACTAATGATGAAAAATCTGAAAGAGAAATTAAGGAAACACTCCATTTACCATTGCAACAAAAAGAATAAAATACCTAGGAATAAACCTACCTAAGGAGACAAAAGACCTGTATGCAGAAAACTATAAGACACTGATGAGAGAAAGTAAAGATGATACAAACAGATGGAGAGATATACTATGTTCTTGGACAGGAAGAATCAACATTGTGAAAATGACTATACAACCCAAAGCAATCTACAGATTCAATGCAATCCCTATGAAACTACCAAGGGCATTTTTCACAGACCTAGAACAAATATTTTACAATTTGTCTAGAAACACAAAAGACCCCGAACAGCGAAAGCAATCTTGAGAAAGAAAAATGGAGCTGGAGGAATCAGACTCCCTGACTTCAGACTATACTACAAAGCTACAGTAATCAAGACAGGATGGTACTGGCAGAAAAACAGAAATATAGATTGATGGAGGAGGATAGAAAGCCCAGAGATAAACCCACGCACATATGGTCACCTTATCTTTGACAAAGGAGGCAAGAGTATGTGGCAAGAATGGAGAAAAGACAGCCTCTTTAATAAGTTGTGCTGGGAAAACTGGACAGCTACATGTAAAAAAATGAAATTAGAACACTTCCTAACACCATACACAAAAATAAACTTGGGCTTCCCTGGTGGCGCAGTGGTTGAGAGTCTGCCTGCCAATGCAAGGGACACAGGTTCGTGCCCCGGTCCGGGAAGATCCCACATGCCATGGAGCGGCTGGGCCCTTAAGCCATGGCCGCTGAGCCTGCACGTCTGGAGCCTGTGCTCTGCAACGGGAGAGGCCACAACAGTAAGAGGCCCACGGACCGAGAAAAAAAAACAAAAAACAAAAACAACTACAAACAATAAATGCTGGAGAAGGTGTGGAGATAAGGAAATCCTCTTGCACTGTTGATGGGAATGTAAATTTATACAGCCACTATGGGAAAAAGTATGGAGGTTCCTTAAAAACTAAAAACAGAACTACCATATGACCCAGCAATCCCACTACTTTCTCAGGGCATATACCCTGAGAAAACCATAATTCAAAAAGAGACATGTACCACAATGTTCATTGCAGCGCTAGTTACAATAGCCAGGACATGGAAGCAACCTAAGTGTCCATTGACAGATGAATGAATAAAGAAGATGTGGCACACATATACAATGGAATATTACTCAGCCATAAAAAGAAATGAAATAGTTATTTGTAGTGAGGTGGAAGGACCTAGAGCCTGCCATACAGAGTGAAGTAAGTCAGAAAGAGAAAAACAAATACCATATGCTAACACATATATATGGAATCTAAAAAAATTTTTTTGATGAACCTAGGGGCAGGACAGGAATAAAGACGCAGATGTAGAGAATGGACTTGAGGACATGGTTGGGGGGAAGGGGAAGCTGGGATGAATTGAGAGAGTGGCATGGACATATATACACTACCAAATGTAAAATAGATAGCTAGTGGGAAGCAGCCACATAGCACAGGGAGATCAGCTTGGTGCTTTGTGACCACCTAGAGGTGTGAGATTGGGAGGGTGGGAGGGAGGCTCAAGAGGGAGGGGATATGTGGATATATATATATATATATATATACACACAGACACACACATATATACATATAGCTGACTCACTTTGTTATACAACAGAAACTACACAGCATTGTAAAGCAATTATACTCCAATAAAAATGTAAAACAAAAACAAAGGCACTTGGTGAGTGTAGCTAATGGGCATGGTGACCTTGGGAGGCTACACACTCGTTCCATCCATTGCTGTGACTTTGGCCACTGCTCTATTGGAAATCCCTCAGGTCTGAGGCATGTTCTTTTCCATAGGCCCAGGGGCCCCAGGACTACATGATTAATGGAGGGTTTGATTTTGGAAGCAGCCAAAATTCATTATGACTTAAGCGTAACGAATAGGGACTTAAGCCTAGTGAAAAGGGAGTAGGTTTCTTTTTGAAAAGTATCATATCATTTCTGTTTCTTTTATGAAAAATAGCTATTAATGTGCATTCCAAGGTCGTGGCTTTTTTATTTTTGCAAAAAGAGTTTTGCCTGTAAAATGCATGACTGGTTTATGTAGCTGATAAATTGGCTTTCATAATAGTTTTCAAATAGTTCCTGATAAGTTCCAAGAATAACAGCACCATTGGAATCACTCTATGACCATTATGACTACTTTGAATGGGATGCCAAAATCACGTCAAATTCCACATAGCCCAAACCAAACTCACCACATCCACCGTAAACTTGGCCCTTTCCCCCGTCTCTGCTGCAGGCATTGGCCCACTGCTCACCCTGTCTTCCAGGACAGAGTGAGGGTCATCTTTCGCTCTTCCTCTGCCTTCTCCTAGACTGCCAAAGCTGTTGTTACTGCATCTTGTGCATTTGCCCCATAAGCGATGCTTGAATTTATCTCCCTTTCTCCATTCAACTCTCACTGCCCTTGTTTAATCCAAGTCTTCGGCATCTCTTACCTGGTCTGCTGTAATGGCCCATAACTTGTCTCTCTGCATCCAATCCTGGTCCCTCTCAAATTCATCTTTTAGGCTGCACTCATGTACAAATATGCAGATCTGATTATGTCTTTTCTCTACCTAAAACCCTTCAAAGTCTCCTTTACCTGGACATCACTGGCATCACCTACAGGATAACATTCAAGTTCCTTAATAGGACATATGTGGCCCTCTGCAGTCTGGCCTCCCTGTCTCCACATACCATGCTGTTTCTCACCTCTGCCCTTTTGCTCACGCTGTGCCGTCTGCCTGCACTGCTCTTTCCTCTCCTAAAGTCTCACTGTGTTTAACTACTTGACATTTGAGAATCATTGCATGCATCACCTCCTCCAGGAAGCCTTCTCTTCTGTGCTCCCATGGATATATCCAGATCTTTACAGGTCCCAGATTATATTATAATTATCTGAAAGGCTTGCTCCCTTGCCTCCATCATTCCTGGCTCAAATATCATGTTCTCAGTGCAATATTTCCTGACAGTCATATTCAAAATGGCAACTTCCTGCCCCAGCCCTCCCCATCCCTGATTCATTTTTCTTTACAGCACTGTCTAATATACTATATAATTTACTTAGCTAATGGTCTATCTCTCCTTATCTCACTCCCTAAATATAACCCCAAAGAAGGCAGGGATTTCCTATGTTTTATTCACTGCCATATCTCCAGTACCGACAATTTATTCACTGCTATATCTACAGTACCAACAACAGTGCTTGACACACAGGAGTTCAACATTATTTGTTAAATAAATAAGCATTGAAATGATCTGAAGTGAAAGATGGGAGGAGACCATTTTCAGTTGGGATACTGCTGCTTTTATGAAGTTGCAAAGTTGGGTCTAGAGCTTAGGAGCAAATCAGGGCTAGAGATGTAAATTTGGCAATTATCTGCATGGAGAGAATTGGTTGATGTGATGGGGATGGGTGAGATCTCTGGGGATATAACAGAGATCTTAGGGGGCTTGTTAGATGGCCAGAAGACAAAGAGGAATCTGAAAAGCAGAATAGCCAGTGAAGGGGGGTGTAGAACTTGTTTCCAAAGTCAAGAGAATTTCAGGGAGTCATCACTGTCAAAAGCCACACAAATGGAAGAGAGTGAGGTTAAGAAATAGCCATTAGATTTACTATCAAGACAGCAGTAAAGATATGCTGGTGGAGGTCATTCTGTAAGGGGTTATGGAGGGAATGAATAAACACAAGAAAAAATGGAGAGTTCAGGGAGTTCCTTCAAGAAGTTGGGCAATGGGGCTTCCCTGGTGGCGCAGTGGTTGAGAGTCCGCCTGCCGATGCAGGGGACATGGGTTCGTGCCCCGGTGCGGGAAGATCCCCCATGCCGCGGAGCGGCTGGGCCCGTGAGCCATGGCCGCTGAGCCTGCGCGTCCGGAGCCTGTGCTCCGCAACGGGAGAGGCCACAACAGTGAGAGGCCTGCGTACGGCAAAAAAAAAAAAAAAAAAAAAAAAAAAAAGAAGTTGGGCAATGAAGGGGACAAGAAAGATAAAGTAGAGAGCTGCTCAAGCAAAGAAGCTGAAGGGAGGATTTCTGGAGCCAGAATGTCTAGGCTTGTAAACCTAGTGCTATCACTTAGTAGTTACCACTTACTAGACAAGTTACTTGCCATTTCTATACCAGTTTCCCCATTTATCAAATAGACGTAAGAACAGGACTTACTTGATGTACTTGATGTGAGAATTAAATGACATAATGAAGGGAAGTACTTAACACAGCGTGGCACAAAGTACATTACATTGAAGGTTAGGTATCAGTAAGGAACAGAGATGGGGCAGCGTTAGAGAAAAAGGAAATGAACAGCCACTGAACCCTTCCATGTGCAAGCACTTAATAGTAACTATATGAGGCAGGGATTATTATACGCTGTTCATCCATGAAAAGTGGACTAGGCAAAGTCATATAGATGGTAAGGGGCGGTGCCAGGGTGTAAAGGCTAGCCTCCCTGGCCCCAAACTCTGCCTTTTCTACTGCATCACACTGTGGGAAGAGCTCCTTTGAGTTCTAAATTTCATGTCTCTTGAAGTCTTTGGTGTGGTGAATGGAGGAAGCAACAAAGACTGCCCTCAGGAGTCTTGGATGTCAATCCCAAGGTGACAGCTGGCTGACCTCAGCAAATCAGCCTCAGGCTGCTCATGTGTGAAATGGGAAGAAAAATAACCCCGCCTCCTTAATCTCAGGGCTATTACCAGGATCAAATGAGGTGATGATCTGTGAGCAACTGCTTTGTAAACTGTAACACACTTGGTCAGTATTAGTTCTTATCATCTCATTCCCCTCCTTCTCCAATCACCCTTCTCCTCACTGTGATAAACACAGTGTTTTCCTTTCAGACAATCAGCCATTGACCCAAAGCTCACAGCTACTGGACTCGCCAATGGAGCTAATAATGAAAACATCGATTATTGCAACCTACGTGCTTTCTGCATTCCATTTTTAGAAGAAAGAGACAAATCTCAATCAAACAAGCTCATGTGAAGCATTTCATTAAAATAAGTGGTCCCTGGGTTGAGGTCCAGGTCTCCACCCAGACCCAGCCAAGTTCTCCCAGTGTCCATGAGGGCCAGAGCAACCTCTCTGAAGGAGCCTTGCTTTGCTCTTGCCAAAGCCCTGTGGTCATCAAGGGGATGGGGGGCCAGCAGGGAGTGGGCAGGTGTGCAGGGGCACTGCTGAGACTACTGTCCCCTGACGGAGGCTGGAATGGGAGTCAGGGGAACCACACATGGAGAGGACGGATGGTTTGAAGCCTGTAGAGCTCCCAGGGGAGGCCATCCAGGATGGTACTGCCCCTAGGCCTAGGTAAGAGAAGTCCCTGCCTGGCCCAACACTTTAAAGATACCCACTCTAGTATCTTCTGGCTATGCCCTTACACATGGGGCCAGGAGTTTGTGGGGCTAAGAGGGCATGCCCACCTAGAACCTGTGCCCCTCCTTCTAGACCACCCTCCGGGTATCTGGGATCCAGCTCAGATGGCCCCAAACTTGCCTTCAGGGTCTACACAGGCTTTTTTCCTGGTCTGTTTTCCTAAGGGGTCCACTCCACCTGTGTGTACACCCCTGGCCCCAAGGCTGTTTGTTGGGGGTATGCATGGAGTTTGGATATACACATGTTAAACGTTCACATGCATATGTGCGATGGTCCATATCTCGATATGGTACAGAGCAAGGGGAAGGAAGAGAAACGGAACCAGGGGCTGAAGGTGGGCTATTCCTATGCTGCTACATCTGGCACGGAACTTTTGGAATCCAGGAATTCTAAACCTGAACCTGGCCTTCAGGTTGTTATAAAGATACATCTGTCAAGGTCAGAGGATAGAACTTAGAGTTCTGTTAGTCTGAATTATACATTTAGCCTTTTGTTAGTTCGGCTTAAAATTAATATTTTAAAATATGGTACGTGGGCCTTCATTCTTCCCCTGGACCCTACAAATATTAGGGATGGGTAACAGGTGGGAGATCTGTATCCACAGCTCTGGAACCATGGACAGTTCCAACCCTGAATTTTCTTTGGGTATGTGAGTTTTATTCACATCTGTTTAGTATTAACATTTACTCTTGGAAACAGCATTGCACCTACTTCTCACATGGATCGCACGACATGGGCATCATTCCATTTCCATTACACAATAAGGAACCTGCTCAAGGTCACACAGCTAGTGCTGGGCAGAAGTGAGTTGTGAACACAAGATCTTATTCTAAATCACGTGTTCCCTAAAGTGACTCCCTGGTACTAAATTAGTGCTCCAAAGGCTCTGAAAAATAATAAGTCATGGATGATATTAGCTGGCACACACTGCTCTCACCATATCTGTTGTTAAAATATTAAAACAGTTTTGGAACAATGGCTAAAGAGACTCCCCTCTCCCCAAGAGCATCCTCCCTGGCTACCCAGCTTCCTTCTCGGGCCCTGGTTCTGTCCCAAATCCAGCAACTATAGGGTTAGTGTAGGCAGAGCAGAGGCAGTTCTGTAGCTGGGTATCAGTCCTGGTCACATGCCAGGTGCTGTTCTGAGAGCCTGTGGTCTAACCGCCTCAGTGCATCTGCTCTTAAAGAAGACTGACCGCTGTGTAAACTTTGCTGCACTTAGAGGGTGGAAAAGAGGCCCCTACCTTGTTTCTTTATGTCATGGCTCAGACCAATAGAGTTACCAGTCAGGCACGTGGAAAGTTTAGTTAAAGAGAACACTACGCTTTCTGAGAATTCAGCTTTTCTTCTCCATCCAGTGCTGAGAAGAGTCAGGTGCCTGTCCTGGGAAGCCTCCTCCTCAGCAACACTTCTGACTCGGCAGATGCAGTGCCCAGCATCTTTCTTCCCCTCCAAACCCCTGCACAGGAGGCTCTGGAGACAGCAGTCCGTGGTGGGCAGGGAGGTCGAGAGGGAGAGGGTAGAGAGAAGACCCTTTGGAAGGAGCAGAGCTCAGGGCTGGGAGAGGGCGGAGGTGGGGCTGGGGGGAAGCCAATACCCTGTATCACCCAGGGAGTCACGAAGCCCATGGCCCCTGGGTAGCCTCCCAGCCCACTCAGGCACCAATCCCAGCCCCGGCACTGGCACACATCCCGATTCTCAGACGGTCTGCACCATGATTACAGAGTAAGTTTTAAAATTAGGCTTTTCCTCATTCTGCTGTTTATGTCAGACTCCGAGAAGCCTGTAAATACCACCCTCCCACCTCTGCCTCCGCCCCCTTCCTTCCTGACCACATCCTTTTCTTTCTGGCACACAGGGAGGCATTTTTTTTCCCCCACAGCAGAAAAGACAATTTCCAGTGTTTTTAAAGAGTCGTCAGTGTTGGGCGAGGCTCCATGTTTAACTGAAAGGCTTCTTTTGTCACCCACCCTCATGTTCTGTTTAGACTGCGTTTCTCTACCACTGGAGACACCTTCTCAATATGTATTTACTCTTGGGCTTCCCTGGTGGCGCAGTGGTTAAGAATCCACCTGTCAGTGCAGGGGATATGGGTTCGAGCCCTGATCTGGGAAGATCCCACATGCCGCAGAGCAACTAAGCCCATGTGCCACAACTACTGAGCCTGCACTCTAGAGCCCGTGAGCCACAGCTACTGAACCCCGCGCGCCTAGAGCCCGTGCTCCGCAACAAGAGAAGCCACCGCAATGAGAAGACCACACACCACATCGAAGAGTAGCCCCCACTCGCCGCAACTAGAGAAAGCCCGTGTGCAGCAACGGAGACCCAATGCAGCCAAAAATTAATTAATTAATGAAAAAAATATGCATTTATTCTTCACCACTTAGAGGTCAGTTACTGTCTCGAAGCCCTTGTCCTGGCTGGGTTCTCAGAGACCTCTGCTGCTTTGTCCTAGTTGACAGCCCTGAGGTCTTGGATCGGCGGCCAGTTTTCTGGGTCATGTCTGAGTATGGTTTGCCTCTGACTCCAATTCTGAGCTTCTTGGAGCAAAGCGCCTTTCCCCACAGGGAGAGCTGTGGGCCCCGGTAGCATTATCCACGGAGCATCCTCATGCGTGCCTGCAGGGCGGGAATGCGGACCCAGGCTGTGTCCCTTACAGAGCCAGCCAGCATGGGCACTCTGCTGGGCATGTGAGGGTCCGTGCTTGGCCTCAAGGAGCTCACAGCCAGCCTGAGGTGACCGGCCAGACCTCCTGGTGGGTCAGACGCCAGAATTTGTCTTTTCGCTCTATGTGCATGGCCACCACCCTGCTCCTCAACATTTTTCCTCTCTCCAGGCCACTGCAATGACCTCCTTGCTGGGCCCCCATGTCTAAGCTTGCCCTGCCCCCCACAAGCCACGAATGTGGTTTTTAAGAAATGTACGTCAGATCATGCCTCACCTCTCTGAAAACTCCGACGACGGCTTCTCTTGCACTGAACATCCACGCTGCATTATTTGGCCCCTGCCAGTTCTCCAGTCTCATCTCCACCACCTCCCCCTGGCTCCTTATACACCCCCCCACACTGACCTTTTTCATCCTGGGACAAGACAAACTCCTTCCCACCTCTGAGCCTTTGGACTTGCTGTTCCCTTTGCCCAGAACCCTCTTCCCCCAGCTCTCTCAATGCTTGCCTCCTTTTCATACTCAATTTGCAGCTCCAAGTCGCCTCCTGAGAGGGGCTGCCCGACTGTGCCAGTCTCCCCACCAGACTGCAGGCATCTCGAGGACAGGCCTCACTGTGCCTCCAGCGAGCCCAGAGCAGGAGCTTCCTTCAAGCTTCTACAATGAGCGGGCTGAGTGTTTCCGGCAGAGCAGGCAGGGCCGGCTACTGAGGTGAGTTCCAGAGGGCAGCAGAGGGGATGCTACGGGGAAGGGTCTTCAAGAGACCAGGGGAACAGGCCTGATGTGACGACCAAGGGAATGCGAAGGGATTGTCTGAAGACACATTGGGAGGAGTGTCTTGAGGTTCCCGGCTTGGAGCTCGAGTTGAATGTCCTTCTGACGTTCAGCATTGCCCATGAGCCCGGCGCCCCCAGGTGCTGGGGGAGGCCGGAGGCACCAGGTGGTGGCGGTCATGATCTGGCCATGGCAGTCAGCTGTATCCTCTACTTCCAGCCCTCAAAGCAGACAAATAGCGGACAAGAGAAGAGGGAAAGTGGACATGTGTGTTGTTTCTCTTCTTATTTTGGAATTCTGCTACTACAGGTAGAACCTCAGTTAAAATGAAAACAAAGACACTATTGGATGGAGACATCAAAATGTTCAAAGTATGATGATAAGATTATGGATATTTTCCTTTTATTTTTATTTTGTATATATCCGCATATAAAAAATAATTAATTTGTATTTATTCTGTAATCAAAAGAGATGAATTGCTTCACAGAATTGTGTATCATGAGGGTGAAGCATTTTTGGGGAAAAAAAGAGGAAGACGAGTGGCAACATAATGTAGGTTGAATTGAGCTGGGCAGGCCGAGGGGCAGCTGGAGGTGACATGGAGAGGCAGCAAGGAGGACTCATATTGACCTGTGTGCAGCTCCGGACAGCACTGCCTACAGGGCCATGCAGACCTGGGCAAACAGCTAGGCCTCTTGGGTCTTCAGTTTCCAAGTATTATGGTAATAATAATCAAACCCACCTTATAGGTTGATTTTAGAAATAAATGAGAAAACTATGCAAAGTAATCTCTGCAGTGCCTGGCAGAGAGTAGGTGCTTCACAAATGGGAACTGTTATTACAGATACTGCTCATTTAAGGAGAATGTTGACTCAACATTACCCTCAAAGGGTAAGAGGTATTTCCTCCTTTAATGCAGGTGACGTGGGCACCTGAGTATTTCCCTTCCATACTGACAAGGTTACAGGAGGGTAGATGGCCACCCTTCATTTACATGATGGGGACACTGAAGGAGAGAGAGAGATGATCCATTTATGACACTCACCAAGAACGACACACATCCACGTGTTCATTTCACAAAGATTTTTTGAGATTTTCTTCTCAACATTGAGTCAGACTTTGTAGTTAACGGAGAGGACCTAGGACGCCAACCCTCTCAAATTTTGCATGCGATTTCATGGGAGAAGGGTCCTGCTTTGGAAGCTGCTAGGTTGGCCAGAGACCACTCTCTCATGCTCTTCTGGGATGACTTTTGGGCTACCTTCTCCAACGCGAGCCCTTTCACCTTCAATTTTTTTCATCTATAAAACCGAGAGGGTGGAATACACAATAATCTCATGAATAAGGCCATGTCTAGTCCTCTGTTCTTTGACCAAAGACCTCAGTCCTTGTACTGATGGCCAGTGGGATTTTCAGGGCTATAGAGGAAGAAGTTCTGCTTTCAGAGGAGAATTGTAATGGGTACTCCCCAGGGATGGGCTGCTCTCCCCAGAACACAGGATCCTACACAACTGGTTCTCCTTGAGATCCAAGGCCACTGGGGACTCAGGATAGCTTCCCTGGGTCTACACTGGGCCAGGGTCCCCATTCACATTCCACTCCAGGGTCTGGCACCATCCTGATTGAGTCTCCTGCACTACCTGCAGCTGCGGAGTCACTGCAGCTCTTGAGCCCTGATGGGTGTCTCTGACTTGCCGGTTGTCAGGCTTTCAGTCTGTGCCTTGGGTGGTGGAAGGAGACACCGCTCCTGCCTTCACACCACCTGGATCCCAGCCCCAAGCCAGGCCTCTCCTACAGCTCCCACTGGAGCCTAGAATCTGGGAGCTCCTGTGATGATGAAAGACCTTTGACACTATCAACACCCAACCTCTTTCTTTCTTTGCATTTTTCCTGTTGTTCCATGTCCCTGACTGGGAGGAGGTGTGGTTTGCTTCTTTCTTTTTTTGTTATTCAAGTGGGATTCCTAGTAGGAATCTTCTGGTGATCCCTGGAGGAGGACGTGTTGCAGTCCTCCCACTCACCCCGTCTTGGTGAGCTGACACAGTCTGGCACTGCGTGCCCTGTAGTCTCATTGACTCTTTTAGCCCAGAACATCTGCAGCTTTAACTGTTATTTACAAAGCTACAGCTAGTTTTCTGTGGGCTGAATCCAACGGTGGCACATGTATCTGATGAAGACGATGTGAGGAAGGTTGGCCGGGGGCCCCCCTGTGGAGGAGAGAGCCACTCTGCCAACCCCACTCTGCCATCTGGACCTAACATGGATGGGGGCTGGGGCCAGCTCAGAAGTCTTCCTATTTGTCGGCCTGGACAGCAGTTGTTGTGATTTCTTCCCATCCAATTTGGGAACGATTAAGGGCAAAGATTCTTCAAGGGCAAGGAGATATTGGTAATGACACGATTGCCAAATCTTCCCCAAGATTAACAGGAAGTCACTAGATATATATCATCTGAATGAATGAATGAACCACAGTGGGACTCCTGGGCACAGTGTCTGAGCAGGAGTGAAGGGGCACCGCCCACCCTCTGGTATCAGAGAGCATTCTTACCCTTCCCCTGCCTCTGGTTACAGAGGTCTCAGGACCCAGGGAGAAGTGACTAGGATTTGGACATGTCTACTGTCATCTTGTTTAAACCTAGCTCCTCTGACCAGAGCTGCCCAAGGCTCACTGATCCCAGCCTGGGGAAGAGAGAAGGTTGGCTCCTTCCACTCGTGCCCACCCCATCGGCTGGCCGTGAGGAACGTCCCACAGGGCTGAGGCTCAAGGATCTGGGTACTGTGGGGGAGGGGGGAAGGTCAATGCAGGGTCTGGGGAGGGGGTTCCTTGGCCTCAGCGTCTAGAGGAGTCTAAAGTCTGGAAACTGGGAAATAAAGTTAAAGATCTGTTCATTGGAGCCAGAACAAGACCAGGGGAATCAGACTGAGCAAAACAGCCACGGTGACAGGGTTGAGAAGATGAAGGCAGACAGAGGGGAGATCTCAGGAGTCAGGCATTATTAACACTGCTGCTACTCATAAGAACCGCTAATATATACGGGGGGCTTGCCCTGTGCCAAGCATTCGACTAAATGCTTGATACATCAACCTCAGAGGAGGCACTGTTGCTCCCTCGACTTTTCTCTTCCCCCAAATAAGGGACCTGAGGCTCAGGTTAAGTCACCTGGCAAAGTCACAAAGCACGTAGGTGGCTGAGCTGGTATGAACCTAACTCTCTAGCACCTGTGCCCACCTGCTGCCCAGAACCAAAGGTACTGGTTCTCTGTGTCCCCTAACCTGATTCCCCAAACCCTGGTTCTCTGTACAGGTGAAACTACAGCTAAGATGAGTCCCCAGAGGAAGCATGGTGGCAGAGGGACAAGACTGCCAGGTGCTGCTGGGACCAGTCCTCTCTCACCAGCACTGGGCCAGGTGTGGCCGGGAAGATGGAAGCTGCACTCGCAGAATGTGGATATGCCAGTTCCCCTTCTCCCAGCTGCCAAGTCCTTCCGCTGCTTCTTTAGGGAGCTCCCATCTCCCACTAAATAATGGCCAAGGAGAGAAGGGGAAGGGTGGGGAAGGGTGGGGAAGGGTCAGGTTCATTACTCTAAGCCGAGGAGGGAGGCAGACACAGGCTCACAGGAGGGACCAGGCAGAGGATGGAGGTGGAGTTATGCGGTGGCGCAGACTTTTAAAATCAGTTTACTGTTTTCATTAACTTTCCACCGTGTGTTCATCACAGGCCACGTTTCACTGCCCGCTGAGCGGGGCAGCAGATGCGGGGAGTTATCGGCAGCAGCGAAGCTGGGAGCAGACAACGTGAGGATGCCGGCGGCTCTGTGTGTGTCCTGGCGACAGGGCTGTGAAAATGATTTATTAGACAGGTCCCTGTTTAGCACACAGAAGGGGCGCCTGGGTGCAGGGAGTTGCGCACATATGTGAGCACAGAGGACTTCACGGGGGTGTTATTACACTAGAGGGCAGAGAGATTCCAAAGCACGCAGGGGCTAAGTTTTCCCCCAGTACAGCACGTCCAGGCGGGATGCCCCTCTGGGCGACGGTCGAGGTAAATGCTTCGCACACTTGCTCTCTTGAATCTGTGCCAAGACTACCAGGTGGCTTCTCTTACCACCATCCCATTTTGCAAAGGAGAAAACTGAGACTCAGAAAGATTGAGAGGTACCTGGGATCACGTGGCTGGTAAGCCGTGGAGCCAGGATTCACACCCAGGCAGTTGCCTCCATGGCCCATATTTAAGCACTCGGCTCTCCAGACACAGAAGGAAAGTACCTTTTCTTGAGCTCCTACTATGCTTCAGGCACCACGCTAGGTCCTTTATCAACTCATTTGGTTTTCGTAACTGTCTTTGTGAAGGAGGCAAAACCCTGACTTAGAAATGCAGCAACTTAGATTGAGAGAAGTTAGGTAACCTGTGTACATTCTCCCAGCTAGTAAGTGCAGAGCTGAGGTTTAGCCCAAGAGAGACGCCGCACCCTTTCTCCTAAACCGGGTGCCTCCTACGTGACGGTATTGTGTTTTCAATTTTAAAAAGTTACACTACAGCTGACCCTCGGTATCCAAGGGTTCTGCATCCGCAGATTCAACCAATGGCGGATTGAAAATATTGGGAAAAAGAATTCCGGAAAGTTCCAAAAAGCAAAACTTGAATTTGCCATATGTCCTGGCAACTATTTACATAGCATTTACATTGTATTTCCAACCATGTACACAACATTTATATTGTCTTAGGTATTATAAGTAACCTGGGGATGATTTAAAGTATATGGGAGGATGTGTGTAGGTTATATGCAAATACTATGTCATTTTATATAATGGACTTGGGCATTCCCGGATTTTGGTATACCCTGGGGGTCCTGGAACCAATCCCCCATGAATACTGAGGGACAACTGTATTTTTTATTTTTATTTTTTTTGCGGTACGCGAGCCTCTTACTGTTGTGGCCTCTCCCATTGCGGAGCACAGGCTCCGGACGCGCAGGCTCAGTGGCCATGGCTCATGGGCCCAGCCGCTCCGCGGCATGTGGGATCTTCCCAGACTGGGGCACGAACCCGTGTCCCCTGCATCAGCAGGCGGACTCTCAACCACTGCGCCACCAGGGGAGCCCACAACTGTATTTTTGACACCGCCTGCCCCAATCTGTTTTGTTTGTTGGTTGTTTAATTGATTCCTTTAGCACGTAATTCTTGAAGTCCTTTTGTGTCCAAGGCAATATGAGGGAGGGGACACAAAGCTGGCTGTGACCTGGCTCCTGGTGGGTTTGATGACCTTGATGCAAGGAGCAAGGTGAGGAGTGCCGCTCAACCAGAGAACATTCTGGGGGTGCTGGGATGGCAGAGGGCACTTGTTCTTAGTATTTTGAATGGGATTGTTTTACTGATTTCCTTTTCAGATAGTCATTATCAGTGTACTGAAATGCAACTGATTTCAGGAAGCGCTGTGTCTGCGGCTGTTTCCTTCCGCACCCCAGGGGCGGTGGCTCAGGAGTCAGCCTTCCCCAACATGAAGTCCAGGCTTGGATGCTTTGAGCCAATTCTGCTCAAGCTGTTGGTCACCTCCATCAAACACTCAGGGGACTGCCTTTTGCCCCTGGATGGATCATCTCTGCTCTGATGATTCTGGCATCAGCCTGAGAGCCAGCAGGGGAGCTGGCTTTCAACAGAGGCCTCTGGAACCTCATGCTTTTTAGATGTTCAGTTGAAATCAGGAGCTTTATGACTCTTCCTTTATTCAGAAGCCCATCAAAGCCAATGTGGGAGCTGCTGTGGATTCAGCATCACACCAGCATGGCCCTTCAGCCCCACCACGTTCCACTCTGTCCTCACTCTATTTCCAAGGGAATTCTCTTTCTTCTGCAGACCCTGCCTGGGTGGGGCAGAAAAAGCACTGGGAGGCAGAAGATCCAGGACCACTTTCCTGACTGTCACTCAGCCACATGCCTCGCATGAGTTACACTAGGACTCTCTTAGGCCTCAGTTGTCTGAGCTGTAAAATGGAGATCATAATGCCCCCTTACGGATTCACCATGTGGGTTACATGAGAAGTAAGTGCAATGTTAGGTTTTATGCCCATTACAACTTCCAGGCTTCATTGAGTAACTTCCAGCTACGGCCAAGCCATTTCTGCCCTGTGATCCTATGTGAAGGGCTTCTTGATCAGTCTAGCCCACCTGGCTTTCGGAGGGCTGTGTGACGTCTTCCCAGGAGTAGGGGCAGAGGAAGCAGATGCTGGATTAATCTGGGGTTTGGGTTTTGCTGGGTTGGTGGCCTCTCCACTCTACGCCTCTTCGAAGGCTTCCTATCACAGGTAGAATAAAACCTGGAGCCCTAACTTGCTCCGCACGGCCCCGCTTAATCTGGCCTCTGACTCGTTCTCCAGCTTCATCTCACACTACACTCCCTGTGCTCTCAGGGCTCTATCCCCACCAGCTTCCCTTATAGTCCTGAAACATGCCTGCCTTAGGGGCTTGGCAGACAGGTGCTGTTGGGAAAGCACTTTTCCCACTGTTTGCACGGGTAACTCTGAATAATCCTTAGCTCTCAGTGCGAGTATTACTTCCTCTGGGACCTTCTCTACTCTGCACACACCCTCCCCTAACGCTGAACTAAACTTGGTGTCTCTTATTGAACCCTGTTCTTTTTCTGATTCATAGAACATATCACTGTTTGCAGTTACATATGTGAGTGTGTTTATGGTTTAACATCTGTCTCTTCATGCGGACTGGGACAGCTCAACTCTGATCACTGTTACAGACCCGGCACCTGCCACAGTCTGCCACACGGTGGTATTTCATGAACGTGTGGAAGGGTGAATGTCTGCAGAAGAGGCAAGAGGATGGAGAGTGTCGGAAAAAGAGTGATGGTGATGACGTGCCTGAGAGGTAAGGAGGCAGGGAGAAGGCAGAGGGCTCTGTGAGACGGAAGATGAATCCAGTGGAAGGCCTGAGGGTGACTGTTTCAATTTAAGATCTCACAGGAGTAGCCTTGAAGGATGGTCTGTTTTGAGGCTCCCAGAAAGGGTACATGCTGCCTCCTGATGGGGTTTTGTGCAGTCGGGGCATCCAGGGGGCCCCGGGAGCTGGGAAATGGACCGGTAAGTAGGAGAGGGCTCCGTGGACGGGCCCATGTTGCCGTGACCCTGTGGTATGGGGAAGCCCTGCCCTGCAGGTGTCTGAGGGAGTTGGGACTTCACGTGTATCCCTTGGACTCAGCAGGAGGGAACTCTCTTTGGGAGGCAGGGGCTCTGTGAACACAACTGCGGTGGGGGTTAATAGCAGCTTCCCCTCGTGGTCTGGAGCCCTGTGGCCAAAAACGCTGTATGGACTCTGTGAGACTCAGCTTACACCTTCCCTGGGCCACACTGGGTCTCTTAGTCCTCTGGAAGCAATGAAAAAGCTGAACAGCAGAGGCAGGGATGGAAAGCTAAACAGGAAACTGGTAATAGCCTCTTGCAGATGTAGCTCTTTTATAATAGAAAGGTTCATACCAAGGTCAGATACACAATACTCCTCCTGTCCCGCCCAGGCCTACAATTCTTCTTCCCAGTGTTCACTTCCTGACCCTTTGCTCTCATGTGGGTTGAAAGATGTCAACATGAAAACTGGGAAACAGGAAGCCGTGTCTTGTATGTGTCACTTTTCGGGGCTCTTGAGCACACAGCCATGGGGGTAACTCTTTGTCTTCCACCTGCTCATTCCCCAGCCCAGCCCCTGGATGGACAGGCAGACCAATGCCCCAGCCACTGAAACTGACCCTTGTGCAATAGGAAGACTGGGCTGGAAAAGCAAAAGTCATCAGGAGAAGTAGGTGCCATGAGCTGAAGGAGGAGGCCACTTGGATGACAACAACAGGGTACGAGCCATCCAAGATCAGAGGTTAAGTCCATCCTTCTATGACTAAGACTAGACCCACCGAAGGGAATGCTGTCCCAGTCAAAATCGATAATAAAGAAAAACCACCCCATGGTGACAGATGGTAACTAGACTTATCATGGTGGTCATTTTGTAATGCATAGAAATATTGAATCACTATGTTGTACACCTGGAACTAACATAGTGTTGTAGGTCAATTATACTTCGATTAAAAAACAATCATGATGGGCTTCCCTGGTGGCGCAGTGGTTGAGAGTCCGCCTGCCGATGCAGGGGACACGGGTTCGTGCCCCGGTCCGGGAAGATCCCACATGCCGCGGAGCGGCTGGGCCCATGAGCCATGGCCGCTGAGCCTGCGCGTCCGGAGCCTGTGCTCCGCAACGGAAGAGGCCACAACAGTGAGAGGCCCGCGTACCGCAAAAAAAAACAAACAAACAAAAAAACAATCATGATGAAATGGATGTGGAGGCAGGGAAGTGTGCCAAGTTCCCCTTAGCAGCATCCTGCTCTCAAACATAATCAGATAAATTGTGGGAAGAAGTTATGTTGAAGTCTCACCCAACTACAGTGTCTGTATTCCAGACCCCAGGTCTAGCTCAAATGCCATTAGACAGGACAGAAATCATCTAAAGCGTATACTGAAATATGATGTTATCTCTGAGAGTGGCATTGTGGGTGATTTTATTTTCTGCCTTATACACTTATGTATGAATTACTTATGTAATAGAAAATGGTAGTAAAAAAAGAAAAAAGAAAAACCACCCCAGAGATATGGCTCATTTTAAATCAGTTCCCTGATTTCTTGAACCCTTACCATGTGCCTGGCTCTGTCCTGGGTGCAGAGGACATCAAGACTCATAAAACAGTGTCCCTGCTCTCAGGGAATGTTGACATTATTTGGGGAGGACTTAGAGGCAGATTACTTCAGTACAATGTGGGATATTTGGGTACAGAGACATGTCATCATGAGGGCAGCAGTGCTTTTGCTGGAAGAGGATGGTGGTGGTAATAACGACTGCCAGCGCTGATGGAGCTGCCTGCTCTGTGCGGGCATCGTTCACGGCCCTTCACATGCATTAGCTGATTGACCCTCACAGCCACTCGGTGAGGCTGGAACTAGCCTTTTCCCCATTTTACAGGGGAGGAACTGAGGTTTGGGGAGGTAAAGAAACTAGACTAGGGTAACGCAGGATTTTTTTTTTTTTTTTTTTTTTGCGGTACCCGGGCCTCTCACTGTCGTGGCCTCTCCCGTTGCGGAGCACAGGCTCCGGACGCGCAGGCTCAGCGGCCATGGCTCATGGGCCCAGCCGCTCCGCGGCATGTGGGATCTTCCCGGACCGGGGCACGAGCCCGCGTCCCCTGCATCGGCAGGCGGACTCTCAACCACTGCGCCACCGGGGAAGCCCTGGTGATGCAGGATTTGAATGCAGGCCAGCTGGCTCCTGAGCAGAATCTGGATAAAGAATGAATAGCAGAGGAAGCAGCACGAGCAAAGGCCTTAACGAGTGGTGTGGGCAGAAGGGGTAGAAGCAGCAATTTCTGAATCACCTGAACATAATGTTGGGCTAAGAGCGAGGGAGGACGAGGCTGAAGGGGAGGTGGTGGCCTTGACAACTGCCCCAGGGCTGTCTGGTCAGGTTGGTGCAAGGAGGTAGGGTCTCAAGAGTGATTCCTTGTGGGTCCTGCCACCTCCTGCTGCTATGGAGATGCTCCACAATATTCGGTGACTGAATGAATGGGAAAACAACCACAGCCAAATACTGGCTTAATATTCTGCTTTTCACAACGTACTCCTCTTATAACTGATCTCGTTTAATCTTCATGCTAATCCTATGAAACAGACAGTATGTCCTCCATTTTATAGACAAGGAAACCAAAGCTCAGAAAGGCTAACTGATTTTTCTCAAGGTCCAGCAGTTAGTAAGTGATGGAGACAGGTCTTGAGCCTATACCCACATTCTGTATGTTTCCTACCACATGCCCCACTGCCGTCACTGAGGCGGGATGGCCTGAGAACCTGGAAACTCAGTGGTTGACATAGTTGAGCTATCACTTCTCTGAAATACAGAACGGGTGGGAGGTTTGGGTATGAAGAACCCATTTTTCTGAAGAATTTTCCAGAACTTGACTCTCAGGAAGAAGATCTGTCCAAACTGTTTATAATACACTTAGTAAACATGAACAAGAAACAATTAGCTAATGAGCTAACACCAATGTTAATCATCTGTGCCAAAGGAGGCGAGCACTGATGAGGGAGATAAAAAGTCACAGGAAACTGTCTTTTGGATGGTGGGACCCAGGCCCTGCTCCCCAGCAAGGGGTCCCGGGCTGGCCTGCCTTCTGCATAGCCTGAATTCCAAACCTGCCTGGGGTTCCTGACCCTACCCACGCTGGGCGCTTGTTTAAAGGGACCCCTCCAGGTGATCAGTGGTCTCAACACCCCCCCTCCACCTCCTGCCCGCAGTTAGTCTTGCTCGGTTTCTTCTCTTCCACAGAACTTTTGCCTTGGATTCACTTCTGGTTCTCTGCCTAATCTCTGCCCATTAGTCTTCATGCTTCAAACTTCCTTAGCCCGTTCTTGTCATCCAGGATGCAGACCTGGCTTGTCCTTTATTCCATACTCCTCAGTTACAAGCCAGCCTTGCCCACCCAGAACTCCAGTCCTGACCCTTGAGAGCCCTAGGTGTGAGCCCCACAAAGTGAATTTTGTGTACATAGCACACTTTTTATCTTAGGTCCAACCACCCCAAATATAGTCTCTTAAATTTGGTGACATCTGTGCAGTTCTTTTTGTGTGGTACGGTAAAAGAGGCTCTCAGAAATGTTATTCTAATCTACATTTTTGATGAATGAAGTAATAAGGAACTTGTTTAATCCTCCCAACAATGTCCATTTTACAGAGGAGCACACTGCATCTCAGAGACCTTCTAACTTGCCACTAAGTGGTCAGGCCAGAATTAAACCTGGGCCTACCTGAGCCCCAAACCTACACTCTTTCAAATCCACTTGGAACTTCAGCAGTAGTTAAGGATATGTAAAGAAACAAATAGATTGGGGCAGCTACTCCTTAAAGGAGCCTCGCAGAGAAGCATTTTGGAACAGAAAAATCTTTATGTAACATAAATAAGCACCCATTAGTTTTCTGGTTTTATAAGTTTCTCTAAATATATATACATATATATATGTATATATATGTGTGTGTGTATATATATATATCTCCAGTTCCTTAAAGTGGGGCATGTCAGTTTGTGAGAAATAACCCAGAAAAGTGGCCAAGTTGTGTCTCAAGTCTAGTTGTGAATGGTGGTCGTGAACAGCAGGAAAAATAGGCAGCTGGTAGTAAATTCTAATTTTCAAGCAGCTACTCTAAGTCCCTGCCCTTCCCACTACTTTTACCAAGAAAAAAAGGGGTCTTACAGAGACCTGTGATTGCCAAGGGGGAGGGGGTTGGGGGAGGGATGGATTGGGACTTTGGGGTTAACAGATGCAAACTATTATATATAGAATGGATAAACAACAAGGTCCTACTGTATAGCACAGGGAACTATATTCAGTATCCTGTGATAAACCATAATGGAAGAGAATATGAAAAAGAATGTGTGCGTGTGTGTGTGTGTGTATATATATATCTATAACTGAATCACTTTGCAGAAATTAGCACAACATTGTAAATCAACTATACTTCAATAAAATAGATTTTTTTAAAAAAATGGAGTCTTGCGGGGGCATTTGTTACCTTTTATTTCCTTTTCCCCTGGGCCAAAAGCAGAAGGAAATAGGCTGACATGTCACTCCCTGCCAGGTTCTATGGGACCCAGAGTTCACAGAACCCCTGTGAAAGCAGGGTGCTTGCCTTCTTCGTCATCAAGTATCTTTCGGGGCCCTTCCCACATGTAAAGGCTCTAAGAGATCGAACCTGTGCTACACGAACGGACGACAAACTCATGAGAGAAATGTGTGTCAAAGAGCAATTCTCTGCAGAGTAAAAGGATCCTGATCAGCAGAGGCTTCTCAAGGGCCTGGCAGTGGCAGGCGGGTCACATGGAAAGGGCTCTTTATTATTTTTTTAAAGAAAGTCAGAAAATGAGCAGCTATCGATTAGGCACTGAAGGTAAGGCAGGCATTGATTTTCAGGAAAGACTCGATACCTCCTGATTGGCTCAGGTGATATAAGGACAGGGCTTCTAGGAAGGGACTGCATATCTTGGGATCAGTGACTGTGCACAGGGGAACGGTGGGGATGTGGCGAAGAGGGGGGGGCACACAGGGAGTGTGAATGAGTGAGTGAGTGTGTGTGTGTGTATGTGTGTGTTCTGGATTCCATGCTTTATAGAGCCAGAGGTCCAGCACAGGGAAGGGAAGCGGGAGGTTGGGATGCAGGGATGACCTCAAACAGCAAGTGCTGAATGCAGCCCCAGAGCAGAAGTCATCTGAGGGGGAATGCGCCTAGGGGAGTGTCCATACCTACAGCCAAAAGAAAAATGGTGGTAACTGAAGAGCACACAGAGCTGGTGGGAATGAAAGTCTCGGTCCCGATGGAGCGGGAGGCTGCAGCCAGGAGGGGGGGCACAGAAGTGGAAGGCTGTCACTCCACCATGGAAGGAGGAAGTATCCTGTGCTCCCTGTGAAATCAGTCTCCAAGCCGCTCTCCCCAGAGGTGTGTGTGCTTCGCTGACGTCTGCTCTCTGCCAGAATGCTGCAGTGGGCATTCTGCAGTCAAGGTGGACCCAGTGCTGCCCTTGGCCATGCTGCATCAGGACTGCAATGAGTCTGGATTCCTGCTGTCATGTTCTGTCACAGCAGATTTCCCTCTGCCTCAAACAGTGTGTACTTAGAAGGCTGACAGTGCAAGACGGTCCTATAGGTGCAGGGACAGAATGTGCCCGAATTCTTTTGCAGTGAACATTCTCGCCCCGTGTGGATGCTGCCATCAAAATGGTCACATATTCTGGAAGGAGCCCTGGGAGGAGCAGAGGATGGTTGGGGCCAACTGAGGCTGAGATGTGCAGGGGAAGAACAAGATGGGGCTTCTGCTGGAGTGACAGTGATACGAGAGTCATACTATTACTGTGGTTTATGCACCTAGGACATGCCAGACAGGTTAGAACGTTTTATATACATTTCTTCCCTTAATCCTTAGTACCATGCTTCTGCACAGTGGATATTATTAGACCCATTTAATATATAAGAACACAAGTTCAGGGAGCTGAAGCAGCTTGTCCAAGGTGGGGAGTCAGAGGTGGCCCAGCTGGCAGGCTGCTCTGACACTTAAGCTGCTCCTGTGTCTCCGCATTAGGCAGGGGGAGCTCTGTCCTCGAGCCCCTGCAGGAGCAGGGTTGCGGGCACACGTGCGGGCTCAGGATGCCGGGCCTCAGGTGGCTGCGTTTTCCCACTGCCCAAGGGCTTGCCAGGCCCTGTGGTGGCAGCTTCCCACCCCTCCCCTCCCCTTCCTTTGAGCACAGAAAACTCAGCCCACAGGCCCCTCCCATTCCCCAGTTCCACTGTGGTGGCAGGCCAGGCCCAGAAGGACTTGGGCAGAGGAGTGCACAGGCATCACAGGTGAGACCAGGGGTGTGGGGAGCAATCTGGGCAGGTCAAAAAGAAGGCAGAGGGGCAGGTAGAGGCAGCGGTCAAGGTGGCCAGCGGGCCAGGATCCGGGGCAGGCAGGCAGGAGAGCTCACAGAGATGGAGTGTTCAGAAGACACGGAGGCAGGCCTGGTGCTGGCCCGAGGTTCGGGCACATCTGGGGGCGTGGGCACACAGCTTCACAGCTTCTCGATTCTGCGGTGTGGGCTGTCAGGTGCCACCGGGGAGGGGTGGTTAGGGACTACCCTGGAAGGAAGGCCAGCGTGACCGCTTTCAATAGGAACAGTACAGCCAGAGCCTCTGGGCACAGACTGCCATGCCCTGGCAGAGAATCCTCACTCCCTGTCTCTGCCCCAGAACTCTTGCACCCCAGGGACCCCTAGGCCTCCTCAGTCATCCCTCTCTTCACCCCTGCCAAGAAAGGGGCTGGGGGAAATGGGCAGGGCACTGCCCGAGTGATAGATACTGTGAGTGAGGCTCAGACCCTCCCCCGCCACCTCCCAGAAGGTCTCTGGGGCTGGAGCAGGGGATGGAATCAGGAACTCCTGTGGGTGGAGACACTCCGCCCGCACAGAGGAGTAAGGTGCCGACTCCCGAGGACTGGTGACGGTCAGAATAAACACGGAGATAATCAGATCTTAAGCGCAGCAAACTGCAGACAGCAAGGTAATTCCCCACGTGGCGATGGCAACACCTAAAAATACTGAACTGTGGTTCTCACAGGAATGCTTAACGGCCCACATTCAATCGAGAGCGGCTTCTGGATTATGGGTTAGGGTAAATAAAGAAGATCATCTAAGCGACATAACCATAGATCTTTAGCTTAAAATGACATCTGGTACCAACAGAGTGTCTGTCTCTAAGAAACTCAGTCATCCCAGGAGCCTCTCTGCTGCTCTCAGCAAGTTTTCATCCTGATTTGTTCTGACTGGTGGGAAGAACACAAGTTTGGACCTCCAGCTCCCCTTTGGGCCCCTGTCGTTCGTTAGCCAGGAGCCACTGCTGAGAACGGGCCGTCACCGGTCAGCATGTGGGCCATGGCTCTGGCAAGGGCGGTGCGCTGGGTCTGCTTCCACCCGTGGGCTGGAAGCTCACCCTGCTGGCCAGCCCAAAGAGCCCCCCACGCACATCACTATACCCCCGTCTCTTCTCCAAGAGAAACAGCTTTAAGCACACAACTTCCCGGCGGCTGGTCAGTGGCAGCATTTTCTTTGGAAGGAAGGAAAACTCAGGATCTAATTCCTGGTTGTATAATGTCCTGGCCATGTGACCTAGGGCGGGTTACCTCGCTGCTTTATGCCTCAGTTTCATCATCCAAGATGGGGACTAAGGGGAGGAATGTCTCTGACTGCCCTGAAGTCATCAGAGAGGTCTGTTTCAATGCTCTCATCTTCTCTTCACCCAGCTGGCCTTCCTGCCCCGAACACCCATCATGGCAGGTCTGCCTGCATCTCACCGCACCCTGACCTTTGCCTCTGGAAGCCAGCCTAGTTGCCAGGGAAACCAGGCTGGAGTCCTAGGATCAAGCGATGATGAAGAGCTGTGTTCAAAAGGAAAAGAACAGGATTTATCACTGGCCCTGATCCTGGGTACCATGAAACCCTGACTTCACATCCTCTCTCTGCACAGGTGGGCACGTTTGAAGAGTCAGGCAGTAAGAGACTGCAACTGCTCTCTTGCTTCTGCTGTTTCGGATGTTGTTATTCATGATCTTTTCTTCCTCTGGCTGAGGCCAAGGCAAGTGGTGAGCAATCCTGGCTTTTCCTCCCGTGAGCTGCTCCCCAAAGCCCAGCTAATAGTTAACTTCCCTGCTTCTTTCTTGCTTGCCGGTCACTGATGCCATGAGCACATGTCATGCGCATGCTGGCTGCTGGCTAATCCTCAGCTTTGGGAGAGTAGAGTTTGTGGCCCTCGACTATGAAAGACTCAGCTTCTGCTATCTCATCAGGCAGAGCTCCGGGAAGCTGAGCACATCTGGACCTGTGAGGAGTGAGACAGAAGCTATAATGGGATGACACGGCTTAGGACAGAAAACAAGCTCTGAGCCTCCAGCTTCCCTGCATGTAATACTGAGAATTAAGAAGTTACAAGTGTGAGCATGGGCTGGCACTGTACCATCAAGCTTCGGGAGGTCCTATGCCCTGTAAATGTTGACAGGAATGACCGAGAAACCTGAAAGGTCCCTGCTGAGCAAAAATGGAAGACGCCACAGTGGTGAAAAACCAAGCGACCAGTATGAACTGTCTTTGATGCCCAAAGTTGGAGGCTGGAGAGCATTAGGCCTCTGTGTGAAGACGACTGATGGGACCACTGTAGATAGGGGTCTCCTGACCATCCCACAAATGCTGGCCTGAACCCGACCCTTCTCTTTCATGTGTTCCCAGGATCAAGCAACTATGGAATTTAGGAGGCTGAGATCAGTCCAAGGAACACATTTTTCAGTGCATCTGCTCTTTTCTGCATCAAGGAGACCCCAAATGTATGGCTTGTTAAAAATAGGTACTCTCTCCAGGACTCATGCGCAGGAATAGGAAGGATAAGGTTATACTGGCTTTCACGTTTGTTCTCTGCACCCCAATAAATGGGCCTCTACTTTCAGAGCTTGGCTGTCAAGTCAAGACGCCTAATATGATGATTGCACCAATGCAGAGAGAAAGCTAGAAGTCTCAGACGAGTCCAGGACAACTTGTAACACAGGCTAGAACAGCTGTCATCCGGCAAGGACACATTGACCATGGTTCACGTACAGCGTCTGTGCTGTACCTACAGTCTGTTCTGGAAATGTAATTAGTCTCTTACTTTAGTTACAAATAACTGGGAATTACCACTTCCTTTTGGCCACCTGAAGTGGGAGAAAAGTCAAATCCACAAGGTCCCAAAATATGTCTTTATAACAGAAAATTGTCAAGTGGTTACTAGACCAGGATGTCTTCTGCACAGGGCTTTTGAGGGGATCCAATGAGTGCAAGTCATCAAAGTTCAAAGCACTTAATAAGTACTTGGCAAATGTTCAATGTTATCTAATTTTCTGTAATATTTAAAATATAACCAGCCAGAAACTAGGGCTCCTGGCTTCCCAGAGGCTAGTTCATTACCTGTGGCTTTCCATTCTTTATTGCTCTCTGGCTGAGTTTCCATCCAGGTCATAGTGATTTTGCCTAAGATAATATAAATTGAGTTCAGTAAGTTGCATGATCCAGGTTCTCAAAGACTTGATTAGCAACAGGAGACATTACTCAGCGCCATGGCCTTCCCTGGCTATAACTCTGCAATCTCGTCTCCAGAAGCAGCCAGGTCTCTCTGGCATATTGCTGTTTCTGTCTAAATTCTTGGGGTGTATCTCCCCACTGGCTCTGTCTGCAGCTCTCTTTCAGCTTAGTCATTCCCTCTTCAGAACGGATTTACTAGGGATTAGCTTTCTTATTCATTTATCACATTTCTATTATAATCATACTCACGACCCCAGTCCCTGGATAGACACAAAACAGAGAGAAAGGTCGAGAGAAAATATAGGTCCAAGCCCAAAGTAGGCTTCTGTGGAGTCCAGCCTAGTTCTTTTCTTCCAATCTTCACCTCGCTTCACCCAATTTATTTGTTTCTTTTCCATTATGGTTTATTACAGGATATTGAATATAGTTCCTTGTGCTATATAGTAGGACCTTGTTGTTTATCCATCCTATATATAATAGTTTGCATCTGCTAATCCCAGACTCCTGAGCCATTTCTCCCCCACCCCCCTCCCCCTTGGCAACCACAAGTCTGTTCTCTGTGTCTGTTCACTTCACCCAATTTATAAAAAAGCACTAATCAGGTTCTTAGGTCAACAGTCTGAATTACCTTGGAGAGAAACCTCTGGAGCCTGAAAGGGTACTTTCCCTTAGAATCATCCTCCAAACGCTGCCAGACCGAGCTCTGGGCTCTCAGCCCTCATGGCACTGCCTCAGATAAGATACCTGAGGAAAGGCCTTGAGGGAGACGTTAATTCACGGATTTCCCTGATGAAGAGCAGAGTACACACTGATGTCCCACTCTGGTCATTCCTTTCTGCAGATGCCCCACTATTCAAGGAGCAGCTGGGTGCTCTGTTACTCCAAGAGGCAGGTGTTGTCTCAGCTCCTGCCCTCAAACCAAGGAGGATGGGGGTCTGACAACAAGGCCCTGGACCACCTACAATTCTGGGAGTACTTCCTATATGCCAGGCCCCATGCTAAGTACTCTATACATTCACCTCTTTTCATCTGTGCAACAATCCTATGAAGCACATACTAGGTGACCCCCATTTTACAGATGTGCAAACTGAGGCCCAGAGAGGTTATGTAATTCAGCCAAAGTCACTAACAGGTGCCAGAGCTGGGGTATGAACCCATTAGACTCTGGATTCTTGGGAAACCCACTTAAAATATATTGTTAAATTGGCTAAATTAGAGAGATGAGAGGTTAAAAACAAATCTGTTTTCTAATTAAAAAATAAAACCACAGAAACTTCCTATCATGAATCAGGCTTGGCTGTGCCCCATCTGATGGTCATTCAGCCTGAAGATGGTCACTGGCCCCCCAGACTCCGCACGCCCTGTCCTGGCCCAGGCTGGGGGCTGGATGTGTGTGTGTGGGGTGGGCAGCAGATGAGCAAGCTGACTCTCATGACGGCCCTCTGGACCAGGTAGCTGTCCTCAGCCAGGATTCCCCTCCTGCGGGCTCCGGACTCACAGCCTGTCCCCATCAGGGTCCTGCCCCCTACAGGCTTCCTCGGAAACAATGTGGTTTAGTGAAAAGAGACTCTTTGCAAGGGGAAAAAGCTGGATTTGAAATTCCATCTCTCTTATTTGTAGCTGCATGTTCAGACGACTTTACCACTCCAGCTTCGGTTTCCTCAACTGTGAAGCAGAGCTAATCACTCCAACAACGTTATAAAGATTAAATTAAATGTGTGGTGAGAGAACACAGGGAAAGCTTTATAAACATTAGCAATGAAATATATAACAAAGTTCATTTTCATCAGGGTATGAATGACCATTAGGAGTTTTGCATTTTAAAGAATACTTGCATTTTAAAAGAGGAATCTGATAAAACAAATGACGCTCAAAGCAGTGGGTTGTTGATATGACATCAGAAATCCAGGAATCCCACTTACTTCCTCTGGCAGGCCTGGAGGACTGGAATCGTGCTGTCCCTCCCTTCAAAGAGGCTCTGGCCCTGCTGTGTTGTTCTAGCTGGCCTCCCGTGCATTCACACTTGAGTGTGTTTCCTTGAACAGCCCTGCACAGAAATGAATTGGTGCTTCCTGGTACACATGGGTTGCTGAAGGGAGGGTAAGGAGGTGGGGTCTGCATGCAGATGGGAGCAGCTGTGAGATCTCAGCTCTGCCCTGCAGGATGGGGAGGTTGGGGGAAGATGCCACTTCTGGCAGGAGCAGTGTCAGGATCCAAACGCATAAACCATTAAGGTCAAACACAGGGCAAAAGGAGGCAGCCCAGCAGAACCAGTAACACCCCCCACCATGCTGGGATCCACCACCCTGCAGGTACTAGTTGGCATGCAAATTCTTTACATAACAAGATGCAGGGCAGTAAGTAAATCAAATAGACACCATTTATGCTCTTAATATTCAGCCAAAGGCCCCCTCTGTGCGCACGCTACGTCAGGCACTGCTGGGGGATACAATGTATGACGATAAAAAGACATTTTTATCGCACATTAGGATTTCTGAGGTGCTCACACATGCACTATCTAACTGAATTCTTGAAACGAACTGTGCAGAACATAGTCTAATGCCCATTTTGAGGTCAGGAAACTGAGGCTCAGGGAGGGTGTCCTGGGTCATAGTAAATGGCAGAGCTCAGGCTACAGGCCATTGGTTCATGCATTCGTTCATTCAGTCACAGAGTGGCCAGGATTTTTCCGAATTGATTTTGGTGTAGATCTGTAATCTTTCAGAAAAGACTGGCTGCTGAGGCCAGAGAATCCAGGAGCTTGTGAGAGGCAGGTACGCCTGTTTGGTTGATGTGGTCTCCCCAGGACAGTGGGTGCTCTCTTGGACACAGAGCGGGGAGTAACAGGTAGAAACTGTGCCTTCAAACTGTGCCTCTCTTTTGCTCAGCTCCTACGAGTCCAGAGACGGATCACATTGGGGAAAGAGGCAGCCCAGCATCCACCAATCACACAGGCGGTCAGCTGCCACTTTACACCTGGTTTCATCTCCACGACATCCCTGGGAGGTGTTACAACCCCACTTTACAAACGAAAAAAGCAGGAGAGGGATAGGAGGCAGAGGGCTGCTGCTCTGAGGTCGCCAGGAACGCTGACCGCTACAGGGCTGTCCACCATCTTGCACGTCCTTCCCTTCCTTCCATCCTCCTGCTGTCATGGCTCTAGTTTACCCAGACCCTGATTTTCTGTCTCTTGCACCACTGCAATAATTCCATTTGACATTCATTAAAAAAAAATGTATATATTTAGTGTCAGTGCTGGCCACTGGGATAGAATGATGCGCATAAGTTAGTGCCTGCCATTCTAGTGAGGGACACAAGAGAACAGGCAACCCTAAATGAGGATGAGTGCTGCAGCAGGGAGAAGTCCAAGTGGAGCATGAGTGTGTGGCAGATGCACCCAGTCCAGCTGGGGGACGTGGGAGGAGGTGGTGCTCACGGTCAAGGGAGGTTGGGGACCTCCATGATGAATCCAAGTCCACCGTCTTCCTAAGAACCCCCTTTGAGAGTCCTTCTGAAAATGAAAACCTAAGCGAACCACTCCTCTTCTCGAAACCCTTCAGTGGCTCCCTATCGTCCACAGAATGAAGGACAGGCTCCTTAGTGAGGCTCCCAAAGTTCTCCATGTTCTGACCTCATCTCCCACCATGTCCCAACATATCTACATGTTTGTCTCCTGCAGAGTGGAAGCAACTTGAACGCAGGGCCTATGCTCAGTTTAGTTCTCTGTATCCACGGCCCAGAACAGGGCTGCTATATATTTAGTTGTGATGGACTTATTAAAAGAATGAATACATTCCTGAGGTCGGAGCCCTTGTCCCCAAGGAGAAGGCCAATTCTGCCTTCCCTTGGGTCTCCTGGTACGAATGGTCCAAGCCCCCTGCAATTTTGGTCACTGAGGGGAGAAGAGAAGTTTAATAAGGAATGGGGCATGGGACCCTTCTGGGATGGAGCTCTGCACCCCAATTTCCTGATCTCAGCCCTACAGCGAGTTCTTCCTAAGTCTTGACACAGAGGAGTCCTGGGTCAGTTTACACATCCCCCGAGTCAGAGTCCATGGAAATTCCTTTGGGTGACCTGTCCCTTCCCCCAGTTCTCTGCATCCCATCCCTAGGAGCCGCAGCCCCTCACACAGTGCTCTGTACACATCAAGCATTTAGGGAGTTCTGTGTGAATACTGAACACTCTACTCTTGCCACCAGGATGCGGTTTATAATGGAGACAAATTCTCCTGTACTAATTTTCAGGGAGAAAAGAAATGCACTTCAAGCAAGAAAATCGGGCATCTGGGAACGTTTCCAGCCAGGAGATTTCCAGCAGGACTTGAAAAAATGTAGTCCATCCCGCACTGTAACAGGCTGCGGATGGGGTGGTGGCCTTTACTCCCCTTTCCCCAGCCCTGTGCTAGTCACCTCAGAGGACACAGAGGAAGGAGATGTGGAGCCTGCCCAGCACAGTATAACAATGTGGATTCCTTATTTCAAAAGAAACAACAGTGTAGCTTAGGTTCTCTGTTTCCCCCCCGCCAAAACTCAGAAACCATAGCTGTGCTAGCCAATATCATCTTTGCAGAGTTAGACAGTGTCTGACCCACCTCAACCTCAGGGCTCCCGACTCCCGGGGAGATAGTCTGATCGTGTACAAAATGCTGCCCTCAGCCTTCTCTAATTGTTAGCATAGAGCTGGAGGGTCTCACGTATTCTTGGGGGGAGGGCAGAGGATGAGGAATGAGGGAATAGGAGGGGTATGTGGTACCACTATGCTCTCCAGATGTGACAGGAAAGCAGCTGTTGGTGCCTTAACACGGAACAGCATGGTTCGTTCATTCATTCGATAAATGTTTGCCGAGTGGCAGGGACTGTTCTAAGCTCTTGGAGTCACAGTAGCAAAACAAAACAAAGCTCCTGCCCTCAGGGAGCTTACGTGGTAGGAGAAAAGGACAACAAACAAACAAACAAACAAACAGGATAGAGGTAATGAAGGATGGGGCTGCTTTTTAAGACAGAGATGCAGGGAAGGCCTCTTTGGGAATGTTGACCCATTGTCATTTTAAGCGAATACCAGAATGAAGTGATGGAGGGAGCTGCTCGGATGCATGGAGGGGAGGATTCCGGGCAGAGGGGCCGGCAAAGGCCCTGGAGTGGGGAAGTACTTCTTGCATTTGAGGTCGGCTTGGGGAAGGTGGGTAGAGGTGAGGTCAAAGGGGCTGTGGACCCAGGGGTGATGCAGATCCTATGGGCCCTGGAAGCCATGTTGAACGGACTCTGGGTGTCTGCTGTGCACCTTCTATGTGCCAGACATGTCCTAGGACCTGGGGATACTCCGATGAACAGTCATGACCCCCTGCTTTCATGCAGCTTATGATCTAGGGAAGGATGACAGACAAAGAGAGGGAGTCCAGGACCCCATGGTCAGTGCTAAGGGGGCACTTGGAGGAGCTGAGGGCTCAGGAAAGCCTTCCAGAGGAGATGTCACCAAAGCTGGCAGGAAGAGTTGTGAAATAGCCAGAAGTCAGCTGTGTTATGCATCCAGGTTTGCTCACTTGCTATCTCGGTCAAGTCCCTTGATGTCTCTGAGCCTCGACTTCATTGTGCATAGAATGGGAACAATAATAATACCTGTTCTCTAAAGAAAAAACAGGGTCATAGGTGTGAAAGTGCTTTGAAAACTGTAAAGCCTCAGACAGATGTAAAACACTGCTATTAGCTCGCTGCGCTGTTTTCTCTTCCTACGTATTTTGTTACTCTGGGTTTGAGCGCACAGGCTCCCGGCCTCTCTCCTTCCCCCTGGAGCCAGCCGGAGCTGGTGGCTCAGTCTGTGAAGATCTAAGCCAGGTTTCTCGGCCAGAGGCCTGGTTGCATCGTGTGGACTCCACGTATACCGTGGCCACCAGTAGGGCTGCTGGAGCTACCCTCATGGCATCTGCTCCAGTGGTAACTGGAATTGCTCAAACACGTGTGTAGACACCTGTTTGCTTCTGGGCTCTTTGTTTTCTCCAACCAGAACCAGAGATGGGACGCTGACCTTGCTCCCCAAGCCCCAGATGAGAGGCGGCCACCCTGCACTATCGTTTTTCTGCATCCGGGAGGGGGACACTGTTGCCACATACAACAGGCTTGGCTCTGTCCAGAGCTGCATTTCTCTGTAGCAAGAGGCATTCAGCCAGGGAAAGAGAAGAGCATGCTCTCTCTATAAACAAGGTGCATCTGGGGAGTAAATTTCCATCTGCAGATTGGCAAAGTCATAGGTTAACACCAAACAATCCCCAACGAACTTAGAATGAAGTGCTTTCCACAAACCTTATTCCATGGTTAAGAAGCTCTTTTTCCTAGGTCCCTTCAGGAAGAAGAGAGTTTCCTTTCAATAATCCTAGGCTTTATGTATTTCATTTTCCAGGGTATTTTCTCCAATCAGAGTTGTCCTATGGAAAACTCACCCTCCTCAGCTGAAACACCCATTCTCGATTCCTAGGGGAACACTGGCTGGGATTCAGGTACTAGTTCTGTGACCCCGAGCACCCCTTGGGCCTCAATAACTATCTGTAAAATGGGGGGATGAGAACAGATGACTCCAAGGTCTCAGGACCCTTTGTTTTTGAGGTTCTTTGTTTTTTTAGTTTTTTTTTAAAATAGACTTTATTTTTAGAGCAATTTTAGGTTCACAGCAAAATTAAGTGGGAGATAAGGAGATTTCCCATATACGCCCTGCCCCCACTCATACCTAGCCTCCCACATAATCAACATCCCCACCAGAATGGTATGTTTGTTACAACGGATGAACCTACACTGACACATCATTATCACCCATAGTTTACATTAGAGTTCACCCTTGGTGTTGTATATTCTGTGAGTTTGGACAAATGTATGACAAATGCATCACATGTAGGCACAATTATAGTATGCAGAGTAGTTTCACTGCCCTAAAAATCCTCTGTGCTCCGCCTATTCATTCTTTCCCTCCTCTCCACTCCTGTTTTAAATTCTATGCTTAAAATATATGATTTCAACTACTGCTCTATGTTTAGAAACTCCTCCGCTCTGAGATTCAATACCAAGTTACCTGTGCTAGTTTGACTTGTTTTGTGTGTTTCCTTCTATAATTTTTTGGTATAAAGTGAAGATCTACATATTTAACAATAAGAATAGTTAATCAATCATCCTACTAGTATTTCTTTAAACTCTCTTTCCCCCCAAATATATGTGACTCCCATTCATCACCAGCTAAATTGTAACTATGTAATAGTCTACTTCTGCGTTATATTCTGTGCCATTCATCTGTCCATTTAGTTTTTTGTCAATTAAAACTACTTAATAAAAGTGTATTTCAGTATTTGATAGGGCAAGTCCCTCATTTTCAAAACATTCTTGACTATTTTCAATGACAATTATTCCACAGGAATTTTTAGATGTGTTTTTCAAGAAAAAATATCCCATTAATATGTAGTGGAATTAATTTCCATGATTTAAAAATTATGTTGAGTCACGAGTTACTTAAGGAACATAACCTTGGTTCTCTGGTACGGCTACTCCTGGAAGACTAGTATGGCAACACTTCTAATTGGCAGCCTGGGAGGAACAGGAAACAGCTACATGGGATACAGCCAAGGATGGGGCCAGCCAGAGCTCACACAAGAAGAGACCTGACTCCCTTCAAGAAATGGCCAAACCATTTTCTCACTCAATGTCTGTTTGAATATGAATCAGAAAACAAATTTGGCTTTTAAACCTCCAAACACAGAATGACAGGAGTCTGAGCTACAGAAGAATAGAGAGGTAGCAACTCTTTAGATTAGCTAGCCAAATCCCATCTGCCCTCACATTTTTCTGCTCCAGATACTGGGAACCAAGGCTGTAAGCGATTGAGAAAAAGTCATCCAAACATATCAGATCATCATCATTGATAATAGTCCGAGACTTAGAAGTCTTTCTTTTTACCCTGAGGAACCCTTCGATTTTAATGGCACCACCCTGCCATCTTGTCCTGGCTGAGGAGTCATCATGTCCCTTGACTTTTATCTTGACTGTTCCCTTTCCGTGGTCTCTTTCTGCTTCCCCTGACAGTTTAGGGAAAGACACAAGTCCCTGGGGAGGATTCTTGCCTAATACGGCATTGTGTGGAGCATGTAGTTTGCTCTTGGTGTTCAATAAACACAACAGCAGATATAATAGACCCCAAATAGCAAGTTTTTCTTTGTTCATTTAGATGATCAGCTGTTACTGTCTTGGCTCCCCCGACACCTCGTTTCCTCGTCAGCACAAGCTACTGCTTCTCTGATAGGCTAACAACATAAGCATCCATTTATTCCCACCTGAGAAGCGTAGTTTCTAGGGCCACTGTTTCACTCCAGTTTTAATGGCACTTAATTTTCTATGGATATATGCTTTCATTAGCATAGATTTCTGTTGAGAAGGCAGTTAGCTGTTTTATTCATGGTAGGAATGGCTGAACTGTGGGTGTATAGGTAGGCTGAAAGCACTGGGGGTCTGATTAGTCTGGAAAAGAGTGGACTTTAAATACCTAAAGAATTATCATGTATTCTAAACATTCCTGGATAATTGGGGCCCAGGGGTTGGACACAAGCAGAGCTTTTGGATATCTGGGAAGGGCACAGGGGCTGAACCAAGTGCAGTCTGAGACGTAGAGCTGGGAGTGCAGCTGGGATGGAAAGCTAACATGCAGTCCTCCTGGAGTGAGAGTGCTCTCTCCAAAAGTCTGGGCCTGCGTGGAGCCAGCCTGACATGAGGCAGCTGGGGAGGAGGTGGGGGGCCCAGGAGCGGTGGGCCAGGTTTCAACTGGAAGCAAGGAGGCAGCGCTGAAGTGGTCCTTTGAGGCAAACCTCCTGGACTCGACAGGGCAAGTGCGACTCATCTGTGGGAGATGAGGGTAGAAGGAGATGGCAGAAGCAAGGAGCATGCACAAGTGGGACCAACGGGGGAAGTCACAAGGAAGCAGAGTCTGCCATCGTTGAGGACTTGTTGACAGCGGGAGGGGCCTGGATGGAGTGGGCTGTCTTCTGAGATGAGAAGCTCAGTGCAGACTACGGGTAACCAGGAGTCAGGAACTCGTAGAGGGGCTTCCAGGATGGAGCAGGTGGCGGTCCCTAAGACCCTTTAAGCTCTAAGAGTCTGACATTCTATAAGGTTTTTTAAAAGTATATACCAAGGTAGCCATCTAATGTGTAACTTCAGTTAATCACACAGCAAATAAAATCAGCAGTAATTTCACACTCTAATGGGTTTTGTGACTTCACAAGATAAACGTGTAACTTTACTGTTAGGAAGAGCCTTACTGGATATGTTTTTATATATATATATATATATATTTTTTTTTTTTTTTTGGTGGTACGCGGGCCTCTCACTGTTGTGGCCTCTCCCGTTGCAGAGCACAGGCTCCGGTGGATATGTTTATTACCTTGACTGAGCTGATGGCTTCATGGGTGTATGCATGTGAGTTTAATTTTAAACTCATCAAATTAAATATTAAATATGTAGAGGTTTTTTGTATATCAATTATACCTCAACAAAGCTCTTAATAAAAAAATTGTGAATTAAAAAACAAGAACCTTATCGGTCATGTAATCCATGGTTGGCCAATTATGGCCTGTTGTCTGTTTTTACAAATAAAGTTTTATTGGAACAGCCACGTCCATTCATTTACATATTGTCTTGGCTGTTTCCGTGCTATAATGGCAGAGGTGAGTAGTTGCAACAGTGACCAAATGGATTGTGAAGCCTAAAATGCTTATTTTCTGGCCCTTTAGAGAAAAAGTTTGCCACCCTTCAATCTAATCCAATCCCCCAGTTTATAGCTAAGAAAACGGAGGCTGACATAGTTAAGTGACTTCCTTTAGGTTGAGTTAGTTGGTGACTGAGTCGGGACAAGAACCATGGCATCTGATGCTCAGGCCTGTATTTCTCTGCCTCAGCCCATAGTGTCCCAACGCTGGCTGGTCTGTGTACAAGCACCTCTTAATGTCCTGCCACATTCACATTTCACAGACCCAGGGCCTGAGAAGCAGAGGTGGACAGACCGGACCACGGTCACTCCACCCCCCCCGCCAGCCACAGGACGGGCCTCACGCTTGCGAGTTCCGACCCTACAGAGCTGGCTCCAAACCACTACTCCAGGAAAGCTGAGGCCTTGGGAGGCAGTGAGAGCTTCTAAGAGCTTCTAAGACAAGCACTCATCCAGCTCCCCAAGTCCCTCTCAGCATTAGCATTCACCTTCTGTTATCCAACAAAAGGACACATTTACAACTGTCTCAAGTTCAACCTGAAAACCCTTTTCACAGCTTTCCAGGACAATTACTCCAAGCAGCCCTGATGGGTTAAAATGATTTTAACACACCCAGTTGCCTTCAATTACTCTGGTGGCATCTGCTACAAACAGCAAAATGTATGAGTGCCTGATAAATACCTTCTTCTGCAGTAAGAGATTCCAAAGAAGACAATGCAAAGGGTAAACAAGACAAAACAAAACCAAGCCCTATCTACCCACAATCATATTTAAAGGAACAAACAGCCAATCCGAGGCCCAGGTCAGGCCTCCATTTTCCATGTGGGAGATTTCCCAGAGGGATGAGAACCAATCAGACCATTAGAATGGTCTGTATTTGTCCAGGAGAGTATAAATTGAAAGCCAGCACCCACTTCACCCTTCTTCCAGCTGCCTCCCTAAAAGGGCTGTTTTCCTCCTCCTTGCCCTTTATAAGCCTTTACATTTTCTGCATTTCCACTTCTCTTTCACATCTCTCTTAGATAAGAATGAATATTCATGCAGGAGACTAGAGCACATCAGCCGTCCTAACAGAAGTGGTCAAGAGAATAAAGGACGAGGTTTGTCAGTGGCCACATGAGACTCCTCCAGCCTTGCCAAGGCGATACTTTTGACATGTGTGTGGTTCCCTGGGGCCACAGGACTCCTGCCCACCTCTGACACAAACTTGAATCTCAAGGGTGACTTTCCCAGCCGAGGGAGGAAAGCTAAGGATGAGAGAGAAGACAGATCAACAGAGGCAGCCCTGCTTGGGGCTCGGCCAGTGGATCTACTGTTACTTGTACCTTTGAACTCAGCCCGCCCCTCTCAGCAGAGTCAGCTCCACCCAGCGCAAAGATGAGAACCAACATATATTATGTCAGGCACTGGGTGGGGTGCTGGGAATCAACGGTAAATAAGGTCCTTGTCTTTACATTTAGTGACAATCTATCTGTGCCAGTTCCTGTGCTAGGGGTTGTACGTGTGCCGTCTCTCTCAATCCTTGCACAGCACTAAGCTCGACATTATTATCCTCACTTTATACATGTAGCACCCACAACTCAGAGAAGTTAAGTAACTGGTCCAAAGATGTACAGGAATTAAGTGGTGGAGCTCTGCTTTGAACTCGTGTGTCTGGGTGCTTTCTATTACTCCGTGCCGCCGCAAAACCTGGGGACTTTCTTTCACTGCTGTTGCTGGCTGACTGTTCCTCACCCACTTAGCAAGGTGCCCAGCAGCTGCAGGAACACGGGTCGAGGAAGAGATGCATGGGGTGTGCTGCGTGTCATGTTGAAACGAGAGCCAGTGGAAACGCTGAAGGTCATTTGGAGAAGAGAGGCAGAGGAGTCAGAGGAGGGAAGAACAAACCCGATTTGCATGGAAATACGATTGTTTATGTTGGTGTGAGTTATATGGATTGATCTTGGCTGCTGTGAGTGCCAGATGTACAGACAACTGTGCTCAGTCAGGCCCCAGGGGCTCCTGAAGAGGGGTCCCTGAGGGCCACTGTCAGGGATGCTGAAGATAGTAAGAACACCAGACTACAGCTGAATCTGGAGTGAGGTGGGTGGAGAAAACAGGAGGAGCTGAGAGCTGTTTCCAAGAGAAGGGAGGGTGGGGAGCCAGGGACCTCTACTGAGAGCTCGCAGTTAACCAGGGTGAACGGATGAATGCTTGAGGCGGGAGGCGTCGGCCTGACTCCAGAAGCCCTGGCCGCATCTGCACACACCATTTGTTTTGTCCTTCGCGCCTAAGTTTCCAACAGCTCTGCCTTCTCTCTACTTGGCCACAGTTAGCAGAAGAAGGAAGTGAGAAAGCAAATCAATACAGTCCTGCCGTCAGCTTCAGGTGTTGGTCCCCAGAGCATCAGCTCAGCAATCGCTCTCCATCTCCCTCTTTACCACCAACGTCATCACCACATTCCCCCAATTCCCCTAAAATTTTCAGGGTCTGGGACAATAATTTTTTTAAAAAGCCCACATACCATATGACTAAGTATATAAAAGTTATAAATCAATCCTACAAATTGCTAAATAAAATATATGCCCTTCTCTGACCTTGACAAGTTTCATGTCTGGAAGGCTATATTCAAATTTAGAATTCTCAGATTCTACCGCGTTCTGCTGGACCACGGTGGTGAGGGACAGCAGTCACACGGATGTGGACACCACAATCCAAGAGGAGCGACACCCACATCATGAAAGGCCACAAGGGGCCCCATACAAACAGGTGCAGACACTGTGGTCCACAGGGGGCTGATCACACCTGGGCGTGGACACCAAAGTCCACAGGTCCAGGTTCCAACCACACCACCACCTTTGGTCACCTGGAGCCTCTCTGGGGGTTCCCAAGGCAGTGGAATCCACCCTTAGGAGGTAGACCTGGGGAAAAGGTCTACAAGGGTCCTGGAAGCAGGCATGAGGCTGTTTCTATAGGGAATTCTGAGGTCCTGGTACCTGAAGTATGGTCTAGAAGGAGGAGTCCAGACATGTCTCCTTGGCCCTTCAGAACTGCATACACTGTGGAGTGCAGGGCCCTCTAAGGCATGGGGCCCAGGACAAGGGTCTAAGAGTGGTAATGATCTTCACTGATACCCACTGAGCATCACGTACTAATAGTTGTCCTAAGCATTCTATGTGGGTTAACTTAGGTAATTCTCACAACTCCATGAGCTGGGTACCAGTATTGCCATTTCTCAGATGAGGAACCTGAGACACAGAGCAGATAAGTTACTTGCCCACAGTTATACCTGATGGAGCAGGCTGTCTGGCTGCAGGTCCTCACTCCTATCCATCACCCCATGCCCCTCCTCACATGGGAGAGCCCACCTCCGGGGCATGTAAGGCTTACGTGGCAGCCTCCCAGAGGGATACACAGCCCTCAAGACAACTCCCGATCAGGCACTATGGCGCTCCTACTGTATACTCATTGTCTATATTCCTGAATGTTTGGAACAACTCTTTGTCATATCCCTGCATCTCTGACTACTTTGCTGAATCACAGATTAATTCCCAGATCTGTGTGGTAGCCTCGCATCATTTTGAGGAGTTGGAAGTGACTTGGGAGATGGATTTTTTTCTTGTCTCAGACAAGATAAGGAATAGAATCTTCCTTAAGGGAGGGGACAAGCATGGTCTGAGGGCACGTGTGGTGTGATGCCATCGCTGGTAACCAGAAGACTGCTGCTCTACCCAGGACACAGATCTGCCTAAAGTGTAAGAGGTGGAAAACAAACAGCCCAGATGAGCAAGGTTTCTAGCAGGCAGTGATGGTAGCTGCTCTTGAATTGAGGGAAAGTACAAACCAAAGGAAAGAAAACTTTTGTACCTCATCTTGGTTCTCTTAAAAGTGCAACCCACATCTTCCTAAATCACATAACAAATGTGAAGGAAGATACCATCAGCTCGATATTTACATGTTTGTAAAGTTTATTATCCAACACTATGTCAGCCAACTCACATCTTAGATAATCGTAGATGTTGGACTAGAGATAACAGCAACCCACTCTTAAATGGTTAAAAAAAATCAGTCTAAAGGTGAGAATCACCAGGGAGCTGGGCTCAAATCCTCATTTTTTCCCTTAGCAGCTGCATGGTGTTGTGTATGTCATTTGATCTTCCTGAACCTTGGCTTTCTCACCTGTAAAATGGGGATAGAAAGTATCTACCAGGATTATTGTGAGAATTAAATGAAATGATGTTTGTAAAGTCTCTGGTATATAGAATGTAGTTTTTTTCCTTTTAAACAATTTTCTTTTAAAATTGTTTTATTGCATGATTCTTCAAATTCTATAGTGCTTTACAATTTTCAAGTTTCACATGCATGATTTCATATAATCCCACAGTAACCCTTTTGTCTTTTTCCCTCTGCCCCTATATTTCCCCTACCCTGTTCCCTCTCCCCACTGGTAACCACTAGTTTGTTCTCTGTATCTGTGAGTCTGCTTCTTTTTTGTTTTACTCACTAGTTTGTTGCACTTTTTACGTTCCACATATAAGCGATATCATACAGTATCTGTCTTTCTCTGACTTCTTTCAATTAGCAGAATGCCCTCCAAGTCCATCCATGCTGCTGCAAATGAAAAAATTTCAATCTTTTTTATGACTAAATAGTATTCCATTGTGTGTGTGTGTGTGTGTGTGTGTATATATATATACACCACATCTTCTTTTTTTTTTTTTTTTTTTTTTTTTTGTGGTACGCGGGCCTCTCACTGCCGTGGCCTCTCCCGTCGCGGAGCACAGGCTCCGGACCCGCAGGCGCTCAGCGGCCATGACTCACGGGTCCAGCCGCTCCGCGGCACGTGGGATCCTCCCGGACCGGGGCACGAACCCGTGTCCCCTGAATCGGCAGGCGGACTCTCAACCACTGCGCCACCAGGGAAGCCCACCACCACATCTTCTTTATTCATTTGTCTGTTGATGGACACTTAAGTTGATTCCATAGAATGTAGTTTTGTTTTTTTTTTAGAATGTAGTTTTTTTTTTTTTTAGAATGTAGTTTTTTTTTTAACATCTTTATTGGAGTATAACTGCTTTACAATGGTATGTTAGTTTCTGCTTTATAACAAAGTGAATCAGCTATACATACATACACATATATCCCCATATCCCCTCCCTCTTGCGTCTCCCTCCCATGCTCCCTATCCCACCCCTCTAGGTGGTCACAAAGCACCGAGCTGATCTCCCTGTGCTATGTGGCTACTTCCCACTAGCTATCTATTTTACGTTTGGTAGTGTATATAAGTCCATGCCACTCTCTCACATTGTCCCAGCTTACCCTTCCCCCTCCCCATGTCCTCAGGTCCATAGAATGCACTTTTAAAATGCTGTTTCCCCCACTCTCAGGCCATTTCCCCTTCCACTCCTCCCTCCTGGGAGCCTTGGTCCTCATGCTGTCTTTAGGATCCCATGGAGCGGGTTGTTCACAGCTATGGGAGGCCTCTTCTGCATGGGGGAAACATGGTCAGGCTGGGAGGCCTGGGAGGAAGGTACAAAAGCAGCAGAGGGCAGGGCCTGCTTTTGATGAGGAACCACTCTAAGGAAGATGGGAAAACAGACAAACACATTTAAAAGAAATCCCTCGGCAGTGACAGACAGCAGAGCACTGGGGGGCAGACCTGACATGGCAAGGTGACAGTGTGCTGAGCAGAAAGGGTTTGCTGAAAGGGGAGAACAGAATTTCTTGCTGCCTCTGCCGCCTGCCGCTTCCTGGCCTTGACCTTCCAAGCCAGGCCACCTGCAGCTGGTCCAGGGGCCTTTAGGCCCTGGGCCTCATGGGCAGAGACCCAGCTGATGGTCAGTCAGCGCCTGGCCCCTCCTGCTCTGGGCCGCCTCTGGTTTCTCAGATCAGCCTGTCATCTCCATTCCTACTTCAATTCTCTCAGGTCAGGCCCTCGCCACTTCTCTCCTAGATGAGGATGATAGTCCGTCACTGGTGTCCCCATCTCCAACCTTTCTCTCTAATTCATCCTCCACACTGCTGTCAGGGTGACGTCCCTGAAAGGCCCAACTGACCCCAGTTTAACACCCTTCAATAGTTCCTCACTGCTCAGCGGAGGAAATCCCAGCTCCTTGGCGTCGTCTATTAGTCAGGCCTTTTTCATTTGCAAATATCAGAAACCCACTTGAAGAAGTCAGAATTGGGAGAGAGATGCAAGAGGGAGGGGATATGGAGATATATGTATATGTATAACTGATTCACTTTGTTATACAGCAGAAACTAACACACCGTTGCAAAGCAATTATACTCCAATAAAGATGTTAAAAAAAAAAAAGAAGCTGAGATTCTAAAAACAGGTTTGCTGGTAGGACAGAGAGAAAGTTCACAGCACAGAAGGCAGGCTTGCAGGAACCTGGGCAGTTCCTGGACCTGAGGGGCCAGGACTGGGGACCATGCCACAGTGGGGAAGAGGCCTTTAGTCACCCAGAACCACACTCCTCCAGCAACATGCCACGAGGGGCAGTGGACTGGTCCACCCAGGCCCCAGCGGAAGTCCCAGGGGACCATTATGATTGGCCAGCTTGGGGCACATGCCCATCTGCCCATAACTCTCGTGGCCAGTAGAACTGGGAAGGTGACTGGTACCTGGGCCTAGATGGAGTGGGAAGTAGATTGGAATCTGAGCTAAAAGAAGTCAGGAGAAGGGTGCTGAGCGGATGAAACGCCCCATGATCTGACCCTGCTTCAGCTTCATTCCCTCAGCATCCTGCCTGGAACTTTACACAGCAGCAACACTAGCCTCCGAGCAGCTCCTAACACACTCAGGTATGTCATATGGTTTCCAACACCCCTTTCCTGGACCATCTTCCACCTTCTTGGCTTGGGTAATGCCTACTCATCTTTCCAGACTCAGTGCACCGTCACTTCCTCCAGGAAGCCTTCCCAGATTAAAGTCTCTTTTTGGGCTCCTAGTACTCCTGTGCCTCTTTATATCACTTATTACAGAATAACAGTAAACAATAATAATGACAAGAAAAACAAACATATATAACATTTACTGTATGTCTGGCACTGCTCTAGGTAGTTGACATACTTTAATTCATTTGCTCCTCACAAAAACCCGATGAGGTAGGCACAATTATTAGTCCTCATTCTATGAAGCAAAGAAACCGAGATACGGGTGGCTTATGTAACTTCCCCAAGATCACAGACCTAACAAATAGCAGAGCCAAGTTCAAACACAGGACTGGTGGCTCTGGGTCTGTGCTTCTAACGACCGCCACTAGAAATGGCTTGAAGAGCCTCCATCGGCCTTACTGGGTTGTGAGCCCTCAAGGGCAGGGATGGTGACAGCCATCCTCACACACCTAGTGATGGCTGAGCTGGCACTCACGAAATACTGCCTGATAGAACTCAATAGAACTTTCTCTGTTAGGTGATAGAAGGAGGAGGGTGGAAGGAGAAAAGGCTACTTGGGCCCCTGGGAGCTGGATTTTGCAGGGCCACGGAAGGAATGGGGTCAGAGATGTCCAGCCCCACAATGCCTGTGTCCTGGAGGTCACGGTATTGGGTGGGCAGGAGGCAGGGCGTGGGCACAGACACCAAACAATCTTGCCAGAGCCCTGCTGCCCACCAGGCTGTTTCTGTGGAATGTCTCTGGCTGACTCGGCCTCACTTTCTTTCTCTCCAACTTGTCTCCATATTCTTGAAGCAAATTTGACTTCTCCTATGGTTCGCTGAGACTTCCTTAGTGGCACAAAAAAGGAGGCTTCTGCATTGAGCTCTCACAATCGCAGTTCCTTTCTATACATAACTTGGTAAGGCCAGTGTCAGGGTGTGCTGCGCTGGGGGGATTCTCTCCCGGAGCTGAGGCATTCCTCAACTTAGCTGCACTTTCCTACAGTTGCTGGACAGCCAGGCAGGCAGGTCTCTGACTCACTGTCTTTCCTTAAACAAACTACCAAATGCTCCCTGACTTGGTTTCTCCAGTTGCATATTGAAGCTGACTCTGATCACCTGCCCCAGTGGGTCACAGAGCTCCATGAAATAGTCTATTTGTGTCCACGAGGAAGGTGGGCAGCAAGGGGGGACTGCGCCCATAATGGACAGACCATGGAACACGGCCCGTGTTTCCCTCCAGTGGAACCTCAACCCAATACAACCCAAGAGCAAGTTAATCGATATGAAAGTCAGATACAATGAGAGCAGCCTGTTATTGAGTCTTTGCTATGGGTCAGGCTTTGAGCTAGGCTGTTAACAAATACTGTCTACTTTAATTCTTACAAATCCATGTTAATCCTTTCAACAGTATGACTGAGCACCAGTATATGCCAGGCTCTGTATTGGGCACCTGGAACATAGCGCCGAACAAAACAGACAAAGAACTTTGACTTGAATACAGATAGCAAGCAATAAACATAATAAACAAGTAATAAACAACAAGGTCAATATGTAGTAGGCTATGGAAAAATACTGTGGGTAAAATTGTAGCACAGGTAAGAGGGACAGAGAGTGCTGGGGGATGGTCCAGGGAGGTCTCACTGAGAAGATGATATTTGAGCAAAACTTTGTTGGAAGTGAGGGAATAGGCCATGTGGGTATCTGGGGGAAGATCATTGTGGACAAACAGAACGGCCAGTGTGAAGGCCTGAAGGTGGGGATGTGATGGGAGTGTTCGGGGAATGCTGAGGAGGCCAGTGAGGCTGGGAAGGAGTGAGGGCAGGACAGATGAGGATAAGAGACAATGAGGGGCCATATAAGGTAGGGCCTTGTAGGCCATAAGACGAGTACCATTATTATCCTCATTTTACAGATGAGGAAACTGAGGCAGAGCAAGCTTATGCCCAAGGTGCCATGACCTGTAGGTATTAGAGCTGGGAATTAACCAGCTCTAACCACATCCACAGCCCATGTGCATATCCTAATACTATATACTCCCCCTCTCCACACATGGCAAACCAGGAAGTTTCTTGATATCCTCCCATGTCAACCAAGTTAGGCTAGGTGGGACCCAAGACTCAGAAGTTTCTGAACTTGGAAGGAATCCTAGAGATCTTCTTGTCCAATTCTGGCATTGTGGAAGGAACAATAGATTTTGAGGCTGAAGCCTGGGTGTTCTCTCTTGCTGGGTGACAAGACTTATGACATATGACAGGTATCCTTACCTGTAAAATGGGAACAATCACTCCTGCCTCATACGGTTGTGCAGATTAAATGAAATGATGTGTGTACCAGGGCTCTGAAAAATGCTGGCAGTTCCTCCTTTTTTTTTCCCCCTATCTCCTTCCCCAGCTTCTTGGAGCTACAGTCAGTGACCATCCATTTCCAAGTTCAACCCTGCCTCAGACAGAGACAGGATATGTATTTTTAAAAAAAATTTTATTGGAGTATAGTTGATTTACAATGCTGTGTTAGTTTCAGGTGTACAGCGAAGTGAATCAGTTATACATATATATATATATATATATATGTATATATATATATCCATTCTTTTTCAGATTCTTTTCCCACATAGGTTATTACAGAATACAGAGTAGAGTTCCCTGTGCTATACCATAGGTCCTTGTTATTGACAGAGGAATGGATAAAGTAGATGTGGTACGTATATACAATGGAATATTATTCAGCCATAAAAAAGAACAAAATAATGCCATTTGCAGCAATATGGAGAGACAGGGTATGTACTGATAGCCTCCCCTGCCCCCAATCACCACCAATCCAGTGGGGAGCTTGGAGTTTTCCTGGGACTGGGGAGCATCACCCCCCTTATCTGTCCCCCCACATGGTGAGTCCACTGTCCTCAAACTCCCATCTGGTGCTCCAGGGGTCCCCAACCTTGAGTCTCCTCACTCCCTCTCCCATCAGCTGGGGCCCTACTGCATGTGCTTACAGCTCTGTTTAAAGTGTTACATTCATAACAGGTGCTTATTAAATGGTTGTTATTGTTATTACTAGTAGAAATGGAACTCGCTGCCACAAAAATATCTTGCCAGTTTGAACAGACATTAGCAAAGGAAAACTTGATGATGGAAAGAGAAAAATAAATTTAGTTCAGCAATCTGTCTGAACAGCCATTGCACATGTGGGGAAGTCAGTGAAACAGCTGCACCAAGATGTGAGATCACACAGACGGCGGGCTGGGGTTAACCTGCGGGCTGAGGATGATATCAAGATCACACCTCACCTGCGATAGCCCTGGTGGGTCAGGTGGCAAATGGATCTGCACAGAATTACTGAGCACGCGCCTATAATTATCTTGGAAATAACCAGTATAAAACACAGAGCCATCATACCAGACAAGGCATTTTGCTATCAGATAAAAACAATCTGTGAAGTTGGCCTCATTAATATAAGCTTTATTGTAGGGATATCAGAAAACTTGTATAAAAAAAACCCTAGGACACAGGAGCTAAAGGAAATGTGTAAACCGAGAAATAGGAGACCTGAGCCAACAAATATCATTTTGACACCCTAATTAGATATATTCCCAGGACTTAACCTTTTCTTCTTTGCTCGTCACCTTTCCTTCCTTTGCTTATTCCTCTAGTTAATTCATTCCTCATTCATTTATTTACTCCTCCTTATTTTATTCATACCCTAGTCACTTATTTTATGCATTTATTTTCTTCCTCCCTAGCTGTTCGTCACTCCGCGGAGGCCCTAATCAGCAGTGAAATGGACCAGAGGAAGCCTGCAGCTGGAGGAAAGGAAGCAAAGGTGATGGCCTTGACAGAAGTTGCCATGTGGCAGGAGCCTGGACAGAGGACTGGGGTTCCAGTCCTTGCTCTGGTACATAGGAGCTGTGTGGCCCTGGACGAGTCATGCACTTCTCTGCACCTCAGTCCCCCACAAAACGGGAGCTTCATACCTGTGTTGGTTTCCATCGTGACAGCTGGCTTGGCTAACGTGGATGAAATCGTGAAAAGCTATCCACATGTAAGGCTAAGTTTTTTGATCATCAGCTGGAGAATAGAGGAGAGAAGCGTTCATAGATGGATCCCGCTGCCACCATCTATAAACCAGAGCCAGGGGACCTGGTCCTTGGACCTCTCCTCCCACTCTCCCCCTGGGAGCAAACTTGGCATGGGATTGTCAGTGAGAGTGGCTGAGGTAGGATGGCCTTCTTTCCTGTGTCAGCCCCACAGATGCATGGAGTATCCCTTTAGCCGGTTAGCAGATAAATATTAATGACTAAACATGTATGTAGGGTGGAAGATGGACGGGTGTCCTGGGAGCCATCCCTTTGATTGTCCCTTCTTAGATGCATTTAAGGATCTCAACATTATAATTGCAGAGTGTGCTGGAATAAAATAATAAAAAGGGGGGCAGGGGAGGTAAAAGAAGGTGCATGGGAGGAAAAATAAACCAAAGCGGAATCACCTGCTGAGGGGACAAGATGAGAATGTGACAGAGGTGTCCCTGGGAAGGATGGAAGCCTTTTGTGGGAACATAAACATGGGGATACCTGCTCACACACTCAAGGGCCCAGCCTCTGTTTTCCTGCCTGGGTGTGTGAGCAGGAAGTCCAGCTGGACCAATTTGGGCTCAGAGCCCCTGCTGTGGGCACACTCCTGTGTATATAGATTTACCGCGTCCCGGTGTATTGTCAGAATATTAGGAAAAAGCAGCATATGGCATATGCTCTGTGTGCAATTCTGTTCCTGCTGTTAAATTAGTTAATTCCATACTCTGATTCTTTCTGCTTATAAAAGGTGCTTTGCACAGGGACTCAGGCCCCCCGCTGAGCTTCTTTTCTTTTTTTCACTGAATGTTATTTTTTGAGATAAACAGTCCCTAAAAAATGATAAATGGATTGGAGAAGCCCATACCTATTGAAGAAACAAAGCACTGAGCAAACGACTGTGTGCCTTTTCCCACAGGAAGTGTGTGAGACTGTGTACAGGGATGGATGCGGAAGGATTCAGGAAACCCACACATTTAATGCTCTTCCCTGGCCCCTGTTTGGTGCCCAGAGTTCCGGATTTCTGGTTCTTCCTCCATTTCCTCCTGTTCTATTAATGGAAACCTCCTTCTCAGGGATCAGATTCAAAGCTGTAGTCCCCTCTGCCTCCTTCCCTTTCTCCCTGCACCCCGCCCCCAATTCCTGTTGTTTCTCCCCTTGTACTTTCTTCTCCATTTCCTCGACCCTCCACTCCAACCACTATCACCCTAGTCTGGTCTCCCAGTCATCTTGTACTTGGCCTCTCCTCACTCCCATCCACCCCAGACACTACTGCCAAACCCTTTAAACACAGTTCTGGCCATGCCATCCCATTACTCAGAAACCTTCCATGGCTCTCCATTGCCCACCAAGCTAAGGACAACTTGCAAACCCGGCATTCAGAACCTTCATAAACTGGCCACGAGGCCTTATCTCCTGCTACCTTGTCCTCTAGTCCTATGTGCTTCTCTGCCCTTAATCACACTGCTCCCTACTGAAATCCCATTCGATCCTCAGGGCCTATCCCAAACAGCACCTCTTTCATGAAGCGCTTTCTCTCTGCTACCTGAGTGTCTCTTTCTGGTCTTAGGTATGTACGCTCTGCATTGCAGTCATTTCCGTGCTTAAATATTCCTCCCACTGGAATTTATCATCCATGAAAATAGGCATGGCTACTCATCTCTCTGGCTCTTCACTTCACATACAGTCGATACTAAACACGTTAGAAGAAGGAAACTTACTTGAATTGCATGAAGTAAAGCACGGACTTATCAAGTTACTTGCTGGACCATGTAGGGGTCTGGTATAGAATATGCTGTTTCTACTTTCTGCTTCTACAGAATTATAGTCAAATCAGAGAAGACCAAAATGCTAAAGGATGCTGATGACAACTCTGATGTCCTGTGTTTGCACACATTGTTATTTAATGTATCTGGATAATCCTATCATTTAAAGCAGTGCTTCTCAACTGAGGCAATTCTCCCACCACGGGACCCTCAGCAATGTCTGGAGACACATTTTGTTATCACAAGGCAGAAAAGCTACTGGTATCCAGCGGGTAGAGGCCCGGCGTGCTGCTAAACATGCTACGATTCACACGACAGGCCCCCTCCCAGCCCCCCACAAAAAAATTATTTGGGCCAAAATGTCAATAGTACTACTATTGACAAACCCTGGATTAATATAAAAAAGACATTATTAACCCCACAATTCAAATGAAGAAACTGGGGCACAGACAAGTCAGGTGGCTTCCCCAAGATAACACAGCACTTTAAGAGGCAGAAATAGGCCTTAACTCCAGGTTCCCTGATTCCCAGCACTGTGCTCTTTCTTCTAGATTATGCGTCCATCTGCATAGCCAGACACCATGGCAGGAACTCAGAAGCACCAGACTGGACCGAGATGCTATCATTAAGCCTGGTAGATGCCAAAGTGACCACAAGGGTGTGGGCCCAGGTTGGAGAACTTGGTCTACCACCCAGTCCTACTCCAGGGTGCTTATCTATAGCTCCTCCAAATTGAACAAGACAGTGGGAGGCAATGCCAGCAGCCCAGAGTGTGGCTGACCCCTATCCCAGTAGGCAGGGCCAGACTGCTCTAGGGTTGAAGCAACTCCACTGGACCATGTTGAAAAGGGTTCCAGGGAGAGGAAAAGACTTCCCCCTCCCATCAATGGATAACTGAACCCTCCAGCAGACAGTGGCTTTGCAGAGACCAAATAGTATCAAGGTCAGTTTTCCTTACGCCAAGTGCTGTATGCAGCCTGGGAAGCAGCCCAAGGAGAGTTGATACCCAGTGATGAGAAGGTCAGCTGGGAAACCCTACACAAAACCTCGCTTACTGAATTTCTTGACTCAAGAGAGCAGAGGGGCAGCATGTTGGCATGGAGGGCTTGACAGACACAGATGCCACTTTTTCTGAGCATTCGGGCCCATGCCCTGAAACCCACCACCTACAGGAGAGCGGTGGGATGGAAAAGGGCTGAGGAAGACTGATGGGGAGAGCAGGAGACTTGCGGGGCAAGAGCTTTTCCTCAAGTATCTTCAGGGCAGCCATGTGGATCTGTGAAAAGGCGTATCTTAGGGACTCTCATGGGCAGAACTGGAACTCATGGACAGCATAAAATTTGACAGATGTGGGCCCAATATGAGGAAGAATAGGGATAACTGTATAAAACTGTATGAGGTTCCATGTCGTTGGGATTCAGCGTAAGCTGGATTATCTCCAAGGGATGTTGAAGAAGTTCCCAATTGGATACCTCCGATAACCAGCATGTCTTATGAAAGAAAAAGCTAAGGCTATGTGGCAATGCGCCAACTGTAGGGCCTAAGCTCATGACCCATCTAGCATGGAACATGTGACTTGAAAAAGCCCCGCCCCAAATAGCAGATGTTCAGCTGAACGCAGAAGACCTAGGTCTTAAATTTTGCAGTGACAGTGACACACATGCATTGCTTTCACTCTGTTCAAAGCTGTGGACTTCAGTTGAGAAAGACTTCTGCTTCAGTCTGAGGCTGAAAGTCAGGAAGGCCATAAAAGCTCACCTAAGTACACTTTTCACCAATTAAAAAAAAATTGTTAGGAGATGTCTCTACAGTAAGCACAATAGGCTATGAAGACTGGGCATGTATTGGCCGCCATTATTAAAAAAAACTTGTAATAAAGTGAATATGATATGTTCAACAATATCTTATCATTACTATTGTGTAACACGGGGATTAAGCAGTTCACATAAACAACTGAAAGGTGTTTGTTTGGTTTTTCTGTTCTCACTTTGTTACTTAGAGGGGTGGTTCCAAACCTCTCTCCCAACACTCACAGTAGGAAGAAAATGACACACTGAGGTTGACTGCCATTGCCTGATTTCAGATTCTGGCCCTGCAACTTAACAGTATGCAAGTCATGTAATTTTCATGGTGTAGTTCCCTCATCTGTAAAATGGGGATGATACTAGTACTTACCTTTATAGAGTAGCTGCTGAGGATTAAATGAGATGTTTAAAGCCATCATTACCAGGGCTTTCCCATGTCATCTCCCTTCTCCTTCTACCACCATAAGGTGCTGCAGAGAGAGCTTCCCCCCATCCCTCCAGTGCATCATTCTCCACCTAACAGTTGTTGCCTCTTGCCAAGTTGTTCTGCCTCATTAGACAAAGATTCTCATGTTAGGATGAAGGCACCAAGTTTAAAAGCCACTTGCTTCCAGTTATTTTCTGTGCAGGAACTACTATAAAGTGTAGTATATTCATCAACTATGTGAACCAGTAAGGTCAGCTTGGTTGCTAATGGCCCCAAAGTATTATTAGATAAACAGTGACTTGAGCTATAATACCAGCTCATTGGTGTGATGAAACAATGCTTCGTAATGTCTGCTGGCTTCCCAAGATGAACCATGATGAAAGCAGTAGGGCAGTTTGTAGGGGTGTCCATCGTCCTATTTATCTCTTCAGGGATACGGGAACCATCTCTGGGGCCAGTCCAAGGTCTTCAGCAGTGCTGGGGATTTGCTGGGCAACTTGTGCTTCCAACAATGAGGGAAGGTATGGGTAGTTTATTAAATGTTTATTAAATTGGCAGGATCTTGGCAGGAAAGGGACATTGCTGACTCGGGGAATGACAGAGCGGCTCTCTTCTTATCTTTGAGAACAGGATTTCCGCTACAGTCTGGACTCCAGTGTTCTTCTCTTGGCTTCGTGTATGGTGAACAAGGGCTCAGCTTTGCAGAACTGAATGTCCCGACCCAGCAGCTGCATGCAGTGCTTGAAACTCCTAATAATGCCCCCTTTGGTCTTTCTCAAGAGCAGGTTACAAGACCTCTAGCAGAGGATGATTGTTCCTGTATAACTTTAGGTTTAGAGTTATCTTTCCCAAAGACGTATGCAGAAGGTACAATTTCTTAAACAAAAGACCCTGCAATTTGAATACTCTTCCAGCAGATGGCAGTAATGTGAACCAAACTACAAGATAGCTGGTTCATGTGGGGAATCCCCCCAAATTCCACAAGTGTAAAACTTTTTGTTTGTTTGTTTTTTTAACAGGTTTTCTTGGTAATGTCTTTTTTAAAAAATATTTTATTTATTTATTTGGTTGTGCTGGGTCTTAGTTGCGGCCGGTGGGCTCCTTAGTTGCGGCTCTCTGGCTCCTTAGTTGTGGCATGCAAACTCTTGGTTGCAGCATGCATGTGGGATCTAGTTCCCTGACCAGGGATCAAACCCGGGCCCCCTGCATTGGGAGCATGAGTCTTAACCACTGAGCCACCAGGGAAGTCCCTGCAAGTGTATAACTGTTATTTCCACTGATTTATTAAAATGTATACAACTTTCAAACAATATTAATCTGCAAAATTGAGCAACCTTAAAGAAAGAAAAAATATAGATATAATGTGGAACACTCAACCTGATTTTTACTGGTTAGGAATGTTCTCTACCGCTAATTTCACACCCAGTTAATTGCAGCGGACTTTGCATAGCCGTGGGCTGCATGCAGGCTGTAACCTTTCCCAGGCTGATTCCTTCAGCCGCACCAGCTTCTCTTTCCCTGATGGCTACTTACGAGGAGCTTGCCATTTATAAGTGTCCTGTTCTGGAACACCTCTCTCCTTTCTCTAAACATTATTATTTATTGAGCACTGACTCTATACCAGAAACTGGACAGAACACTTTATGCCACTAACCTCATTTCTGCCTCACCACAACCCCACAAGTTCCATGTTACTATTTCCATTTTACCATTGAAAGACTGGGATCTGCTGGTGACTGAGCCACATCTGAACTCAGATTCTGCCTCACTCTCACACACACTGTGAGTTCCCCACTCTCTCTCTCTCACTTCCTCTACCAAATTCAAAGAAAAGGAAATTATGGGGAGTTTCCTGATGCTGACACGGGTTTCCTTGCACTGCCCCTATAATGTTCATTTCCTGTCAGAAGGGGGAAATCGTCAACTTTATCCTTTTTGAAAAATAAGACAAAACAGTCTCTCCACCCCACTATTCTTTTATTCTAGGCATTCCCTGAATGAGTGTGCATATCGTATTTATTTATAGATTCATACAATTTTGCCACCAATGGGACCTCAGAGGGGTTTTAATCAAACTCCCTTTCTTTGAGATATGAAAAACTAGGGAGGAGAGCTGCAGTGACACCCCAGGGTCAAGCGACTGGTTAGTGGCAGAGGCAGGATTGGAGCTCAGGAGTTCTGTCTTATGGTTGGGCTGTAGTACCCTGTAGGTTTTTCCAAATCATTTCAGAGAGTTCTGAAGAAGTGGCCAATTGAAAGAGATCAGAACATCAGCATCGTCAACAACAAAAGAAAAAGAGAAAGAAAGACTAGAGGTTAAATTAGTTAAACTGGCTTAAAAAGAATGGAGCATGAGAATTTAAGACACCTCAGTAGGTCAGATCAGCATTCACCCCACCTTACCCAGAGCCCCTGATGGTGGTGTCACCGAGGGTCATGGGAAAATATGAGAGACCCATCTGTAATGTTAACTTTAAGCATTTAGAAAACGTTACCTAACTTCCCTTTAATAACCCCATTTATATCTGTCATCCATGACTCTCTGAAAGTTCATTCCTGGAATCTATTTATAATTTCAGTCCATACTGTTTCTAGGAGTAACAATTTTTACACATTTACTACCTGCAGCGTAAAGTACTACTTCCTTTTATTTGGCCTAAAACTATCAAGCTCTCTGGCTGTGCTCAGCAGGTCAGGGTGAGAGGCCATTAACAACTTTCACCTGAAGAATTATTTTTAAAGAAGCTAATTAAGTCTACAATGAAAATAGGTAAATTTACTATGCAAAAACATTAATTAGGACAATTTTGAGGTTCCTACAAGTTTCCTGAAAGAGTTCAGTCCACCTACAGGGCTTTATCTTCTCCAGATGTCTTCCAGGTAGAACCTACTTCAGTAGGAATTTTCTTTACACACCTGCGTGGACATGGTTTGTGTCTGCCCCAGAAGAAAAATGAAAATAGTGAGTCCAAGGGGCAGGAATATATAATCTATAACTACAGTATTACAGCAATGACATCAAGAAAATGCATTCTTTTGTTTCCAAAACTCTGAAAACAACTCCTTTCTAAACAAAGGTATGTTGGGAATGGTTAACTGACTCCAATATCTAAAGCTGGGAGATGGGATAGCAGGAAACACCATCTCGATGAAGATTCAGGTTTCATTACCTGAATCCTTCCAGATCACGATTTATATCGAAAGCATGCATTGCCCCTTGTCTGTTTCACTAACAGTAAGGAAAAAGCTTCTGTTGCTTTCCTATTCAGCCTGATAGCATGAGACCTGTTGGGTGGAGACATTCTCCTTGAAAATTCAAAGAAAGGACAGATAGATGGCACTCTCTGAGTCTCCTTTTGTGGCCAGGGGAAGGAAGGGATGGAGAGGCAATCAGGCCAGAAGGAATTCCAAATGGAACAGTTTCCAATGGAGGTGTCAGGGTTCTTGGGTTACCAGCCCCAAATGACACAGGCACAGAGTGCTTCTAACTCAACACCATGGCGTCTGTCCAGTGGAGAGGGGAGGTTGGTGGCCAAATGTGTTTCTCTCTCCTCTAAATAGATTTACAATCTGTATGCATTCCACAGAGATAGTGCAAAGGTTAATAATCTGAGGTATTTTAGAATCAGTACAGACCAAACCCACTTTCCAAAAGCTGGTTTTTGATGTATTAAGAAGAGATCTAGTCTCCCAAGACCAAGGAAGTCCCCAGGGGTTCCTGCATTTGCAGGATGGAGCAGAAGGAATGTATAAACGTTGCAAGCCTCAACACTAAATCTTTTCACGTAGCCCCTTTGAGGGGCACTTGTCACTCACCAGCATTTTAAGATGGGCTAAGTACAGTGTCTTAACCAAACCCTGCCAGTAATTTGCTTGTCTATGAGACCAGCTGGGAACTAGCAAAGGACACGGAAGATGTAACAGAACAAGGCTCTAAGAATTCTAATGCATGGAGGGTGTCAGAGATCTAATGAGTTCAATCTTATACCAATGTCTGAATTCACAGCATGGCTTTTTCCAAGAGCGCCAAGCGCTTTAAGGATGACACGTTAATCTTCCCCGAGCCTGGGTAATGGAAACCCTGAGCCTGCAGGGACAGGGTGTGAGGTTGGGGAAGCAGACTTCTAGCAGACTTGTAGCTGTGTGCTGGCCCCCGAGAGTGGATCGGTGACGTGGGTAACAGGACAGCCGTATCCAGACGCCTCATCTTTTTGCCCCGATTGCCGCTGCCAGTGCTGCCAACTCTCACTGCCAGTGTTATTGCAAACTGTGACCCCTTACTTCTCACTTTCTTTATAGCAGCAGAACTTTACTGACAAGCAATAACCAAAAATAAAAGAGCTGAAGAGCAGATAAGTGAGTGAAGGGGGTAACAGGAAGATATGCCAAAAGAAAAAAGCAATGAACTTATGGAAAGTAACACTATAGGATGGACAAATCCACCTTCTGTCCAAGGTCCTGCGTTACCTCACCCACATTTGTGGGTGTGATTGCTCCAGACCAAGAGTCTAGGCTCTCTGTCCCTGAGCAGAAAGAAGATCTAGATGCCTGGTGGGGTGCTCAAGTTCCTGGCCTGACCTAGTACAGATAAGGCTCTACCCCACGTGCTAGGACAGTGCCTGGCACACAGCAGGTGCTCACTGAGTGTCTGCTAAGTGAATGTACGTGTACTGCACTCTACAGTTTAGTAAAGTGCTTGCTCACCTTAACTCCCTCACTTCTCGTAACTACCATGTGAGGTAGGTGTTATTACCCTCGAATTAAACTAAGCCTGTAAGGCAAAAAGAAAGCGCCTGAACCCAGATTGTCTCATTCTATTACTTTTTCTAAATATCTGTAGAAAAGGAATGTTCCAGGCTGACCTAGTGGAAACAGCATGGGCTGGAAGGGAGGAAAACAGGTTTCTATGCCCAGAATGTTAGACTGGAAAACAACCTGGAGAGCTAGTTGGGGGATGACAAGCAGTTTCATTTTACGTGTTAGCTCTGATTTTCAGCAGTGGCTGTGGGCCACTGGGGAGCATGGTACTGAGGACTCTGGGGCTGCTCTGGGGAGCAGCGTGCTGTGATCGATTAGCCATGTCTGCCACAGGTATGGAAAGGGCTAACAGGACCAAAGATGTTACCTATATGTCATATTTTCTTTTTCTAGTCTACCTACTTATTTCATAGATAATAAAATTAAGTCTGTCAGAAAATTCATGTATTTGAAGTCACACAGCTAGACAGCAGCAGAAGGGAAATTTGAAGCCAGGATTCTTGACTGCTAGTCCAGTATGTTTTCACTGTCATACTATTCTGGTTCCAATACTTAGTTCTAGCTCCCTAAATATGGATAAATGAGTCCCCTATGACTGTTTCCTCACTTGCAGATTAGAGGAGATAATTCCTGTTTTATCTTTCTCACAGAATTACTGAAAACCAAATGAAATGCCAGAATCCCAGAACTTGAAGCTCCCAGGCCCACGTTCTTACTGCTGCATCACGATGCTATCAATAGACACAAAAACATTGAAAGGCGTAAGCAGCCCTAAAAACGTAGAGCAGTATTATTGGAAGTGAGGAGTCTGGAGCCCTAGATTCTGCTTCTGTTGCATCTGCTCCACACCTGCAGGCTTTCTCTCTATAGCCCTGCGTGCAGGAGCTCAGGAAGAGTCTGAATGGGAGAGAATCAAGGCTAACAGGGGAAGCAGACCCCAGTCCCCTGGGAGGCAGTTGGTCCCATGTATGTTGCAGAGGAGAGCATGAGACTGGAGGTGGAAGCTCCATCCTCTTATATTCCACTCATCCCTTCTAGCCTGCTCTCCAGAGTACGTGTCCCAGGCCTAGTCAATGAACATGAGCTGTGTGATTGGAACCTGGGATACTGCAGGTAGCCTCCCAGCTTCTCAGCAGTATGGCTTATGTGGGAGTTAGGCTGGGATTCCTGGGTCTTGCACTGAGGGGTTTCCTCTGTCTGTCTCCTACTTCTGCACTCTCCTCATCAAAGGCTCCATCTCCACCTCCCCTGCTTTGTTATCTCCTCCTCCCCTTCCTCCTGACTCACTCTCATTGCTCCTTCAACCAAGTTGCCTATCCTCTGAGGTCCTCCTTCTTCAGCCTCAGTATCACAGCGATCTCAGGAAAAGGCAACCACCCCTCGCCATGCACATTTGTGAAGTACTGGGTTTTGGTACCTTTCATAACAACAGCCACTGCATCTACCTTGTCTCTCTTAGAATGAGAGTTGCCATAGAGTGGAGACCATGATTAAGCCTAGAGGCGTTAGAATACAGAGAGATCACTCATCTTAACCAGCCTCAGATTCATAAGATTGCAGAGCTAAAAGGAACTAACGAGGTCTAGTCTAACTAGCCACTGGAAACAAATTCTAAGTATTAAAATTAACGTATCTGAAGTCACGCAGCTGGACAGTAGCAGAGATGAAATTTGAAGTCAGGACTCTTGACTACTAGTCCAGTACTTTTTCACTGTCATACTCTCCTGGTTCCAATACTTAGTTCTAGCTCCATAACTATGGATATATGAGTCCCCTGTGACTCATTTATAAAAGTATCCCTGAACACAGGAAACATTAGCCCCCAGGCAGCCCACTTTGGAAGTCCAAGAAGCTCTGACCCAATACATTTATTTTTGGATTGTCTCTGCTCACTAGAAAGTAAACTCCACGAGGGTGAGGATTTTTGTCTGTTTTGTTCATTCCTATGTCCCTATTACCTAGAATAGTGCTTGCAAATGGCAGGTGCTCAATAAATATTCATTGAACAAATTAATAATTGGTCTTCTTTCTAGCCCTTGGGGCCTTTTGAGAGTCTGGTCCTCTTCATCTTCTATACGATAGCACCTCAAGATTCCAGACAGCTGGCATGTCCCCGAGTCTCCTTCCTCCCTCCCTAAGTACTGACAGTCCCTTGAACATTATATGAAGACTATCCAGACCTTTTGCCATCTTGGGGTGTTCTCTGAAGGGCTCCAGAATCACAAAACAGCAAGGGGGCACACCTGAAAATTTTCCTAGCTAGTCCCTGTTGTCATTTTACAGACAAGAATCTGGAAGCCCATAAAGGTACAGTGCCTATGTTAGATGGAGAGGCCTGGGCTCAGAGCTTTATTCAGTAGCGGGTAGGCCAACATCAGAAACAGCTGAGATAAGCTCCACGATGCAGAAACTTCGTAGGTAAAAACAATCCCACACCAATGTATTTCCCATCTTTTCGATGCTATTCCTGTGAGTAGCAAAGACAGGTGTCTCCAAAAAGAAACCAACCACTATGGCTCTCTATGCAATCAGACTTTTTATTCATTCAACAAGCACTGCTGACAGGTCAGTGTGTGCTATGAACTGTGCTGGGCTTTGAGGCTACAAAGCTGGGAAAAATAAGTTTTACACAGTTGACACTTACAGTCTAGTGGAGAAACCCGAGCAAACAAACAAGATGGCCACAGTGATAGAGGGGCAGAGTTGACAGGGAACAGAGAGGGAGGAGCCCCTAAGTCATTGTCAGGGAGATGGGGAAAGCTTCCTGGAGGAGGAGGTAGCATTTGAGCACCAACAAACACCACCAACATGTGCCTGGTCTGGGTTTGCCACTGGTTTCAGATTGAACCCCGATACATATAAGACGAGCAGCTGGCAGAGGGATCTGTAGGGCTCGTCTTAACCAGACTAGCAAATCCCCTGGGCTACTCTTCCTGTGGACATCATCAGCCAGTCTTCTGTTACTCCAGAAATAGCACAGTATGTTCTTTCAGCCAGAGAGTTGAACAGCCCTGTTGCTTTCTCATGCAGCTCCAAGTTGGGCTGTCCTACTTTGGAGATGAAGGTTAAGAGGCTGAACTCTTCCACGATGCAGAGCAGGGCGGCAGCCTCCCTGTCACCACTGCCAGGGCCCCCTCGAAGGCAGGATGTGATGAAGGCCATGCAGGATGTGGGGCAGGGTGGAGGCAGATTTCTCCAAACCTTTTTGGAGGACTGCTTTAAATGAGCAGGAAAGGGGCTTCCCTGGTGGCGCAGTGGTTGAGAGTCCACCTGCCGATGCAGGGGACACGGGTTCGTGCCCCAGTCCGGGAAGATCCCACATGCAGCGGAGCGGCTGGGCCCGTGAGCCATGGCCCCTGAGCCTGCGCGTCTGGAGCCTGTGCTCCGCAACGGGAGAGGCCTGCGTACCGCAAAAAAAAAAGAGCAGGAAAGAGAGATGTAGAGCACACGCGTGTCTGACACCCTACAGCAGAACCAGACTCTTCTTAGCTAGAAAATAACCTTTCTAGTAGTGACTAGGATATTCCAGGAGCAGAATTGCTACCTACCCATCACATCCTCCTCCCCACCAAACCTTCAAATGGGTAGATCCCATGTTCATTCTTTCATCCACTGCACAATCCACTGCCGACATGAGACTTCCTAAGAGTTGCCCCTGTCCTGGAGAGAGAAGGCTGACTTGCTGGGAAAGAGCAGAGACCACAATCAGATGAGAGAACTGGCCCCAGCTGGACTGCCGCCTGGGAGGATTTGGATTGGACGGTGAAAGTAAATATGCAAATTAGACTCCAGACATTGTTAGCGCCTAGAGACTGTGATTATAAATCTGGGAAGCCAGACAGCAGCAATACAGAGCTTTGGGCCTTCAGAAAATGATAGGACAACTAATAAATCTGACCAGAGGAGGGAGAGAGGCGCCATCATCTCTGCTCCAGGGTGGGATGAGGAAACTGACCTGCAGAAGGCCTCTGTCCTTTGCTAGGAATGCTGATGCTGAATAAATCATAGGGTGTGCCTCAGTTTCCCTTATTGCAAACAGTGGGCGAAGTTGCCGATTGTTAGGAAACAGCTGAGGTTTCTAAGAAAACACTTTATGATAAAACACAACAGAGAAGACTTTTTTTTTTTGGCAAGATTTGTTATCAGTCCTGACCACTGGTCTGCAGCATGGAGAGGAGGGGAAGCGTCCTGAGGTTTACAAAATGGTTTCCCATCATCCTATTCGCTCTCAACACAGCCCTGGGAGGCGGGTATCATTATTAATGCCTCCACTTTCCAGATGAAGAGACGATGGCTTAGAGATACCAGGCGACTTGACTCGCTCAAAGTTCATGGCTAACCCACAGCAGAGCTCTGGCTGCAATCTGGCCTTCGGACACTAAAGCCCAGGCTACCTCTGTAAGTGAAAGCAGCTAAATTAGAGGGGCATTACGTGTGTACAAAGCGGAAATCTTCACGAGTTAGCAATGCTCCCTTGACATTGAAGGCTGGGCCAGTGAGCAGGCAGAATGCTCATAAAAGGCTCATCCACCGTGGTCCAACAGATACGTATGATATGCCCACTGGGCCAATGACATATAAGGTGCACAGAGACAGTCTCTGCCCTCATGGTCTCTAGTGCAACAGAGAGATAAGTCAACATACAATTACATCACAGTCAGACAAATGGTTGATAGGGCAAGTGCCCCATCACAAGCAGAGGTTTGGGGACATGGAAATCTCCGTGAGTTTTACTCCAGTTATTGAGCAAGACACCCCATTTCCCTGCATATCCTAACAGCATCAAACAACTGAAGGAAAGGAGCTGGAATACTGCTACCTGTGCATTTTCCACATAGCTTTGAAACCCCTTTGTCTAAGACAGAGTTTCTTAAAACTATTTCAATTGAGTGTCTACTATGTGCTGGAAGCTGGGCCCCTACAGGTACTTAAAAAGTTTGTTAAATAAATAGATGTAGGATCTTCGCAAACACTCGGTAAGGAAGGCATGTTTCTCCCCATTTTACAGAATAGGAAAGCGTGTTCCTACGAGGAGGTGATGGGAGGTGCATATCCATGTGGGGCCTGGTAAAGGGTAACCTACAGATGAGTGGCAGCCCCCTCTGGTTTTCCTAGCTGCTTCTAGGGGCAGTCCATGACAGCATGCATTGTCTTTTGCACCCACATTGATGCACGCAAAGCCGTACAAGCCAGGGACAGACTGCAAGTGCCCCCCACTCTGTTGGAGGAGGACTGCTCCGGGCTGGACGGGCTGGAGAAGGGGAGGGGGCAGGCTGACAGGTGCTGATCTGGTTCCACAAAAATGTGGTGCACCCTGCACTCCTGGCAAGATGTGCCAACTTCGAGAGGTCCTGGGTTTCCGTGCTCTGAGCACAGTTCCCCTGTGAGCAGGGGATTGGCACAGTGGTGAACAGGCCTGCTCTGTCCTGGGGCATGTCTGCATGGAAGGGGACTGCTGCCTTGTGGAGGTCTATACCCAGGTAGGTCACTAGGGGATGCTGTGCAATGGAAAATAATTGGTAGTGGGTGGAGGGGTCAGACTGCACTGAAATGAGGCTCTAGAGTCCTGAACGACTTGGGTCTATTTCAGCTTGGGACTATGTCCCCAGAAACCCACTTCCAAACTGGAATTTCCCAGATGTCTGGGTCTTTTGTGTGACCTCACCCAGGCCTGGGAAGACTGCATAACTGAGGACACGGGGCAGCAGCAGAAGCCTTAAGTCCATGGAGAGGCACTTGCCGAGTACCGGGTACTGAGCTACAGTACCTTGGCCCTCTCTTCAAGGGGACTGGGGTCTTGCTGGGACAAGTGGGAGACTATTTTTATATGAGGACTGACCATAAGACAAAGAAACTGGTTTTGTTTGCGATTTGAAACATCATTATCATTCCTTTAGGTTTGTATATAATCTTGTTTATTTCAACCAAATTATAAGTTCCCCAAGGGTGCAGCCTTGTCTTCTAAGTCTCTGACCCCAGAGTTCTAACACATGAAGGCATGCTAGGCCTTCTTCTATGGAGTGAGGTATGGGCAACTAGTTGCATAAAGTAGGTTAATCTTAAATCTACTGAGTCTCACAGGCCTAGAACAATGGATTGACGGAAGGGTTACCTTAAAAGGAATTGTGCTTATACCCTGAGTGAGGCAGGGAGATAGGCTCCAGGATCAAACATGCATAGCACGGGGTTTCTCAGGTCAAGGAGCTCAGTCCATGAGGGCACGGTTTGGCCAACAGCACCAGAGGCCAAAGAGCCCAGTGGTTACGGTGTAGAGTCTGGAGCCAAGATCATTTGGGTTCAAAGCCCAGCTCAAAAGTGCTGTGAGATCTTAGACAAATCATTTAATTTCTTTATGTCAGAATTTCCTCATCTGTTAGTGGCCATAATAACAGTGCCTAGTTCATAGGGTTGTTATGAGGATTAAATGTGTTAAGAGATATGAAATATCTGGGAACACATAAGTGCTAGCTATTCACACATGGAAGAGGCTGGGGCAGTGGAAGGGAGGGACACCGAATCCAGGCTGGGGGAGGATGCCAGGGAAGGCTCTCCGGGGAGATACATCCTGGCTGGGAACTGCATGTAATTTGGTGTGGCTCTGGCTGAGGGACCAAGGAGGAACAGGCAGATGAGATGGATAAGAGATGCCTCTGGTCCCCTAAGCAGGGAAGGTTTAGCGTAACTTGCTAAGGAGTTTGAATTTTATTTCGAAGGGCATGGGGAACCGTAGGAGACTCTTTTTTTTTTTTTTTTTTTGCGGTACGTGGGCCTCTCACTGTTGTGGCCTCTCCCGTTGCGGAGCACAGGCTCCGGACGCCCAGGCTCAGCGGCCATGGCTCACGGGCCCAGCCGCTCCGCGGCATGTGGGATCTTCCCAGACTGGGGCACGAACCCGTGTCCCCTGCATCGGCAGGCAGACTCTCAACCACTGCGCCACCAGGGAAGCCCCAGGAGACTTTTAAGTAGGAGGGGGTGACCTGATCAGATTGATAGTCTGAGGTTCTCGCTCTGACCGTGATGCAGAGGATGGCTGGTAGAGGGGAAGAGTGTGGAGATGGGAGGCAGGAAGGCCAGTAAGGAGGCCATGGCATTAAGGCAGGTGAGAACCTGAGGCTTGCACTAAAGGAGTGGGGATGGAGAGAAGAGGGCAGACAGATCTGAGAAAGATGAGTTCAGTAAGTCATGTTAAACAACAAGACTGGCAGATACCAAAACACCAACAATAATAATATGTATGGAGCCCTTAACCAGGCCCCATGCTAAACAGCTGGCATGGACCATCTCATTTAGTCCTTACCCGCATCCTACAAGCCTCATAGGGGTGCGGGGTGGTGGAGGGATGGGGAAAGAACAGATGTCTACGGGGCCTGGAGGACAGATAAGACACGACCTACTAACATACCTTTGATGAAAATAAAAAAGGAGATTTTATCAAGGAGTAAGTAACGATAAGGCAGCCAAAACAGCTGACAAAAGTCACCAGTGAAATCCTGAACCCGAATCAGTGGGTCCAGTAACCAGGGTTCCCAAGGAATAAAGGGATTGGCAGGTCTCTACTGTATTCAGGAAATAAATACCAAAATGTAAAATTGCCTGACAGTCTGCAGTCTGTCAAATGCATGTGTGTGTGTGTGTGTGTGTGTGTGTGTGAGAGAGAGAGAGAGAGAGAGAGAGAGAGAGAATATGTTTTCACAGATCCACGCATGCTCCGGCATTTGGATGGGAAGAAAGAGCTGTGTGTAAGAGGGGGTCTAGGAGTGGGTCTCATCCTCCTTATGAATGATCTTGATGTGGGTGTCACAGGAATGAAATCAACAGATGGCAATAAATTTGTAGGAAATGAAAGAGACAGATTTAAATCCAGGATCACAGGAACCCTTAAAGTGCTTCTATGCAAGGGAGGCATATGAACATTAAATATTTCCTGAAGGATTAGCTCAGTTCTGAAAGGTGGGAGGCAGGGACAGGGAGGGAGGCTGGCTGTCCTCATGATGGGGTGGGAAGACGCACAGAGTAACGGGGCGGGCGGAGACGGGAGCAGAGAGAGGTCTCCCATTCATCTTAAGCTGTACTGGCTCTTGACAGACAGGGAGTGGGTGGCTGTTTATTTCTCAAACCTCTTCAGCAACAAGGTGTAAACTAACTCTGCTCAGGGCAAAATCTGCTGCTGCAAAGGGGAAAAATCACATCAAAGGTATAGAGCCCACAGGGGAAGGAGGGACCTTCCAGGGAGACACCCTCTCTGTTTTCCACAATGGTACCTCACCCAGAGGCTCCCCTAGGAATTCATTCATCTTTCCAAAAAAAAAAGCAACTCCCTCTTCCAACCCCCTGCCTAGGAAGAAGTTCGGGGTTTCTTTGAAAGAGCCAGAGATGGGGTGGGTGTTAGGGGGACTCAACACCTGCCAGGCTTGACTATCATTTGAAAGGTACACATCAGCCCCCAGTTCCTTGGATCTCAAACTTTGCCAGTGAAGACAGGTGGGAGGATGCCCTCAGGTTAGGTTGAGTCCATTCTAGTCAAAGTGAAGGATGTGCCCCCCAAATGGCCCTGGGACAAAAAAAGCTGAACACTTGTCTGACATCCCCAGGATGCCAAGGACAGCAGCCATCACCATCCCTGCCTCAGACTCTCATCTCTTCCATCAAGGTTGTTTCTAGCATGTTCGTCTCTCCAAGTCAGAGGTGCCTCCTGGACATGGAACTGAGGCAAGATTTTACATTCTGGATGATTTTCCACCTGCCCAACCTGTCTGAATGGCAAAAAATATCATTCCAGAACACATCTGGCATCCTGCGTTCCAGGGCATCCTGCAGGTTGGTACCAGATGCCAGCTTGGCATCAGCGCTTTGCCTGGGCTTTCAAAGGAAAAGAGGGCTTCTCAGTAGGCAAAGCGGGTGTGTAGAAGGGCGTGCATGGTACAGGACGTTCACCTGCTCTGCGCTGTGTGAAGGAAGAGTCAGATGTTTCCCCCAATTCCCTTCCAGCTGCTTCATGAGTTTAAGAGAGGCCGCAAAGCATTATCTTAGCAAAAGTCAGCAGAACGTCCAGTCTTGGGTCTGTGTATGATCAAAGACAAGCTCAAGTCTGACACATTTGTGGCACCCAATGGGGTCCATCTATGCAAGTTTTCCAAATGAATGGGGATTGACTCTTTTTCCTGGTTGGCTGCACATTAAGCTGATGCCCAAATTCAGGACCCAGAAGGCCAGTGGGATGGTAAAGTGGACAAACAGTGCGTAATGAGTCAGAAGACACTCTGTTAGCCTATGTCTGCACCTTCCTGGCCTTGGACAACTCATACCACTTCTGAGTCTTTGTTTCTTCATTTGCAAGAGAAATGATACCTTCTCTACCTTTAGTCTCATAGTTACTCTGAGAAGCAAAACAAATGTTATGAGCCAAAGCACTCTGTAAGCTTTTATTACCAAAATGAAGGATGGTTATTAGTGACATGGCTTGGAAGGGCCAGAATCTTCCCTGAGGACAATTCAGGGGAGTGCTTTAGGCCTTCAGTTCAATGGACTAATGTCTCAGTTACTGCCACTGCCGTTTGGTTGACAAGGCTTTTGACCTCAAGGGCCAATTTCCACCTTCTTCATTCAGGGTTTTATGGCATCTGGGACCACAAAGCACTGGGTTTTATGAGGATCCTGTCTGAGTCACTTTTTCGACCTCTGAATTAACCTTATTGATTATTGGGTCAGGGGTGGCACATTAAGCTGGCACTCACGTTCAGAAGCCATAAGGCCAATAGGATGGCAAAGTGGACAAACGGCGGGGAGCGAGTCTCGGGGGACATCTCCGTCAACCTCTCGGCAGAGGCAAAGAGCCTCCTGAGCATTGGTGTTCATTTCATTTTGGCTCGCGGGGCCTGGAATTTTCCTGGGCTTCCTTTTCTAGAAGCATTAGCTCCTTAGCCTTCCCCAGTATTCAGTGCTCAGGCTCGGTTTACGACTTTGTGATAATGACCTATGGTTTCTCTTGGCAGGTTTCATCCCCTGCCACCAAGCACACACGCAAAGCCATCAGCGTTCCTAGAAATTCTGAGCTCATAACCTTATTCCAGGGCTTTGAGCTCTGAGTCTGGTTCTCACCTGCCTGGGGTTTAAACGAGATCACATCCAGGGGGAGATGAGCAGAGAGGTGGTCAGGAAAGGAGCAAGTGCAGCTTCGCAAGCCAGCAATGGACACGGGGAAGGCTGTGTGCGAGGTGAGGACAGCCAGCAAAGTCCTAGGGGTTGCTGAAGGTAACAGCTGGCGTCTCTTACTGGAACGCTGTGGTTCCAGAGATAAGAGGCAGGTACAATGCCGGCAAAATAACACCCATATGGGAATCAGTGAGCCGGAGGCCTGGGGAAGTCCGCTCGTGGCTGCTGCCCGCTCAGGCCAGATCTTATCTGAGAACAGAGTCCAGGGATGAGCAAGTGAGACCCAATAAGGATGCTTTAGGGAACTGGCACAATTCTGCCCGGAGAAGGTTGGATGAAAAGGCGACTTAATGGTGGTTGTCAACTGGTCTTTACGCATCTATAGGGTTCTCCCTTCTCTGGGTGAGCTCCCTGACCACGAAGCTTATGCTGGACCCAGCGCAATGCCAAGTACCAAGGTGCTCAAAACACCAGCTATCTGATCCAGCTGAATAAAGGGCTTTTACACAACCACAGCAGGTTTTTTCCCACTGTGAAACACTTCCCAGCACAGTTCCTGGCACATACCAGGTAGTCAGTAAATTTTTGTCCATCTAGTTATTTGTTCACCCATGAAAAAAAAAACGTAACAAAAACATAGTGCCTACAACGCCTCAGGTGCTATAACTAAGCACTTTATAAACTCATTTCATCTTCCTAACAACTTTATGATGTAGGAACTATTATTATCCCCTTTTATGAATGGGGAAGCAGAGGCACAGAGAGGTTAAGCTACCTGAAGTTACACAGTAAGTAAGTGGTGGAGGCAGGATTTGAACCCATGTGCAGAGGCTGCAAGGTCCATGCTTTTTTTTTTTTTTTTTTGCAGTACGCGGGCCTCTCACTGTTGTGGCCTCTCCCGTTGCGGAGCACAGGCTCCGGACGCGCAGGCTCAGCGGCCATGGCTCACGGGCCCAGCCGCTCCGCGGCACATGGGATCCTCCCGGACCGGGGCACGAACCCACGTCCCCTGCATCGGAAGCGGACTCTCAACCACAGCGCCACCAGGGAAGCCCAAGGTCCATGCTTTTTAACACTACATTGCCTTCAGTCAAAGAGGAATGAAGGGCGATTTTCAGTGACCAGTGGCTCTGAAAGCCACGCCCTTCTCCACTGTGGCACACTCTTCCTATTAATCTAACGCTTCATCTTTAACAACACCAACTATAACAATGATTCTCTAACTCTGTGGTCCACCCACGTAGAAGCTCCAGATGAATACAAGGTAAGATGTGAGGGGTCTAGAGAGCTGGTAACACAAAGAATTCAAACCTTTGATACTATTCTTTCAAGAGTGGTTTTTTTGGCTTACAGATAAATCCTGAAATACCTTTCATATGCGTGCAGTTTGGTAAGAGTGCTTGCAATAGTTTTGTTATCAGATGTTCAAATTATTTGCTGTTCCCAGCATTCTCAAGCCCTGCCTGGAATATGAAGTTAACTTTTCTCTTTTAGGTGAAGCAATAATGTACTAATAATGGTGGTCAGGGCATAGATTTGGAGTCCTTTGAACCTGGTGTTAAATTCTGGTTCTAGCACTGTTACACCATCTTTCAAAAGCCTCAGTTTCTTTATGAGTGAAATAGAGATAAGATGAACTTAAATGAACTTTAAATGAGGTATAATTTGTGTAAAACACCTAGCATCTCATGTTTGTCTTTTCCCTATTAGGTGATGAAACAATGATGGATATCTGGGTTAGGAAAGGACTTACCCTGACAGTCAGGTGGGTAAGACACAGCTCAGATTTCTGAGTGGGTACTAAATGAACATGAGGGACGAGACAATTCATTCTATCACTTGGAGTCAGGAGGCCCAGGTGACAATCGTGGTTCAGACCCTTTCTTCCCAATACAGTTGTCTATTAGGCTAGGCCATTCCTGTAGACCGTTGTTCCATTTTGGAGTGTGTTTCCCAGAGAAATGACAAGATTTCATTTAAAAAACTCAATTCACTGAATTGCTATCAAAAACACGGACAAAATTGTAAAATAAACACAATCCTTCGAGGATCTCAACTGGTCTGCCACTTAACTCTTTGTATGACCTTGGACAATTCCTTTTACCTCTTTTAACATCTGTTTTTTTTAAACTGTAAAAAAAAAGAGTCAGACCCGGGAATTCGAACATCTTTTCAGCTTCCAAAGTTCTATCGCTTTTTCTTTTTCCAGCATCAGCTACCTAAAGGGAGCAATCAATTTGGAATCAGATGGCAAGTGTGGCCGCTTCCTCACTTAACCGGCCAAATCGCTTAAGCTTATGGAGCCTTGGTTTTCCCCTTGTTACATGGACAATAATATCATCTCTAAGAGTGAGCATGAAGTTCAACAGAAGTAACATACACGAAAGCACTTTTGTAAATGCTGAAGTGCTAGCCTAGTCTTTTGTCATCGGAGTCTAGCTTTACGTGGTCCCAGCCACCTTGAGATCTCCACGGCCTGGAATAGCTCCATGCAGGGAATCCCCCCACCTCCTGCCTCCACCTCTGGAGAGAATCAGCCTGCTGAGTGCCAGGGCCATGCCAGGCATGTGCGCCTTCTCAGGGGTCCCCGGGTATGCCTTCCAAAGAGCAGACAGCTATTGGAAGGCACACCCCACCTCCCTCCCACCCTCCCGCCTCCCGTTGGTCCTTCTCAGAGCCATCTGGAAGAGAAGGAGGCAAAACAAGCTCACGAACTGCCAGGAGCCAAGTGCCAGTGCAAAATGAGCCCCAGGGGTAAGGCCCAAGGAGGAAGAGCATGGAATCCTGGAGCCAGCTCGAGCCTCTGATGCTGCAGAGAGACACTGAGGCTGGCTGTGCTCGAGCGGGGTCCTGAGGCTCTTCAGGAAAGCAGCTTCTTTTCCAGCAGAACATTCTAGCTTGTCAAGGCCAACTCAGGGCCCTGAAGTGTGTACAGATGGGTGGCAAATGCAGTAGTCATTCAGCAGTCGCTTACCACACCGCAGAGACACTGGGTCCGCGGAGAGAGCAGTTTGCGCCCGTCAGCCGTGCCCAGTGCCCGGCGGGGGTGGGGTCTGACGGACTCTCTCGTCCTTAGCTGTGGATCCAAGATCCCCACAGAGCCTTGGCTCTCCTTCTCACCCCCAGCGTCCGAGTGCTAAGAAACCTCAGCTCTTTTTATCAACGCGCCTCGCCTAGGCAGACGACTTGCTTTGAAAGACATTCATTCAAACCAGAAAAAGTAGCCACTGAAAGCTTTGTCTATGGTTGAGGGACAGAAGGATCTAGTAAGCAAATCATAATGTGGTAGACTAAATATCTTGAAAATATCTAAATATCTTGAAAAACCCTCCATTACAAATTTCTTACTGAATCCACAGTTGAGCTTGCAAAATAACCCCCCAGGGCTCAGAAATGAAGAGGAAACTGAAAACCAAAGAGGTAAACAGGCTCCGCCTCAAAATGTACAAAGAAACAGTGGACAGCCCTGCAGGAAGGGTCATGAACCCACAAGCAAGAGGGAGACATTTCAACAGACTTTCTCAGTAATTGATAGATCAAGCAGATAAAACTTGGCAAGAATACAGAATATGTGTATAACACAGCTCACAAACTTGAGCTTACGGACATAAGAAATAGTGAAAACACATTCATTTAAAGCATACATAGAAGCCAATCCGAAATGTTCAGCAGTTGGATGGAGTGACCCGGAACGGGGATTTTGAACTCACGTGGAAAGTGATTTCCCCCAGGGAGACCCATCTCAGTTCTGTCCTGGGTCATGCATATATCACACCGCTGACAAACGGGGATGGCATCCGAGGAAAATGAACACTTGAGACTGGAAATGATTGCATGTTGAGTTATAACAGCTCAGGAGTTCCTTGTTACCTTGTAAATTGGTCTGCACTCTTGAACTCTGGATATATACTTAGCCCTTGACCTGTCCCAGGGAAGAGAGCCTGACCATTCCACCCACTTCTTTTTCTCTGGCTACTCTGCTTCCATTTAACCAGAGGTGTTTCTAAGAGAATACTTTTTCAATGCCTTTGTTCTTTCAAAATGGCATGACAACACTCCAAGATGCTTTTCCTTTTCGTGGAAAGTCATCAACACTAGCGTGCAATTCTAGATCCCAATCCTGGTGCCCAGACATTCCAGGAAGCACCAGATGCTGAGGGGAAATCTTGGAAAAAAACCCTCTCGGCATCCAAGTAGGGCATTTCCTTCTTAGAATAACCACCTAAACATGCCTGTGTTCTGACCTAGAAGCATCCCTACTCTTCTGGGCTCAATGGTGGTTGCTTGTCCAGTTGTCGGGTACCTGGCCTATGACTCCTCAATCCTGAGTCTGAAGACATTGATACAAACCGCAGAAACTGTGGCCCCATGTGAGTGGAGAGGAAACCGTCTTAAACTCTAAGTGGTCGCAAACAGTCCACCATGGGGGCTGTGCCCGAGTGTCTCGGCTTCCGTGCTGGACCCACACCACTATTCATCCATTTGGTGAAAGACATTGGCCGCTTCATAAAAAAGTAACGGTGCACAGATCCTAAGGTCGACAGACAGGGTTTCCGTGAAAACGTTCTCATGTCGGCAAATGCACCTCTCCTCATGTGGACAAATTCCCCCCCTTCCATTCGGCGCTGAGGCCTGGTGGTTACTGAGGGAGAAACGGGCCCTCAGCGCTACATCTGCACCGTGACCCCTTTCCGTCAGCCTTTCTCTAGGTCCAACTCTCGGTATCAGTATGCAACAGGTCCATCTCTGAAAGTCTTTTCAACAGTGACTAAGCAACCCCACCGGTACCCAGCTGGTCTGGATTCCCTGTGGGATTCAGGTCCTGAAAAGACAAGCTGTCCAGAGACATTTGAGAGGAGCCGGCACTGGCCAGTGCAGGAGGATGCCTGCCTCGACCACAGAGGGGCCGATTTGGCATTCCCAGCTCCTACCCTCCCTTGCGTCTCAGAAGCCTCTCAGCTGGGGCCACTCAGCTTGGCCACCCGCCTGGAGATGGTTACCTTAGGGGAACCATCTAAACTAACTAAACTTAGTTTAGTTGCCCCTTTAAGTCACAAGAAATTTTCCTCATAAAGTTCATCCCCACTCATGAGATGAGAGTGGAAGCCCAGTGCAGTCTCAGAAGGTCCAAGGAGGACAGAGGATCTCATGGGCTCACCCGGCGGCAGCCCCCTCTGCATTTGTGTCTCCTCCCTCAGAGGGAGAGGGTAAGCCCAACAGGGAGGACCCAGGAGGACAGGGGGCCTGGGGGCAGGCATCCAGCTGAGGCCCAGCAGCTTGAAGAGTGCCTGGCCCGAGCAGGGAAACCAGAGGGTCAGAGAGCAAGCAGGGAGACACTGAGATGGACACAGAGACAGCACAAGTGGTGGACAGGGACGAAGGCAGGCAGAGCCTTCATATACTGAAAAATAGACTTCATATACTTCAAATACTGGAAAATCAGGTAGCAGGGCTGATCAGACAGGTACAGGGAGCCCTGAGAGTTACAGGACTTGACAAGGCCAAGCCAGGTTGGTGGGACGATGGGGAGAGTCCCAAGGAGGCCAGGAGACCTAAAGGTGCCTCCTCCTCCAGGGAGGCCTCCAGGGAGGGCCAGGGGTAGGTCCCAAGTGCAAGTTTTGAGAGGGAGGGCCAAAGCTGGAATGGGACCGTGTATGGGGAAGGCAGACCCCCTGACATCACACTGGATTTCCAGAGTCTTCCTCGTGAAAGGCAGTCTGGAGTGGTGCAAAGATCCTGGGTTCAGCCAGACAGGCAGAGGTGACAGGCTGCTCGGAGGCACAAACTCGGCCCCTTCAGATCCCAACAAGGGCAAAGCAGATTGTATTGTAGCCCCGACCCGCTGGCTCCTGCCCTTCCCCACCTCCCACCTCCTTTAGAGTAAGCAGACGCAGGACAATTGGCTCATGCCCCTGTGCTAAAATGTATCGAGTTCACAAAAAATAAAAGGGAGGTAAGAAAACGGAGAAAACCCAACTAAAAGCCACAACAGAAACAGAGTCTCCAGGCTGCTAGGATCTCCCTCTCAGACTCCCCCATCTGCTCTGCTCCACAGGGGCCGCCCAGCTGAGCCCTGCTGTCAGGGGAGGGCCCTGGCCCCCTCACAACCTGTCATCTCTGATACCACTTGGATCCCGTTTCTTCTGGAGCTGCCAGGGGCCATGGAGCTATCCTGCCTGTCTGTGGGCAGGGCCCAGGGGCCCAGGGATGGCATCAGCACCTGGCCTGGGTGGGGGTGGTGGTGTTGAGGGGTGGAGAAAAGGGTTTCTGGGTTGTTGGGCATCCACGCTGAATCTCAGTTTCCAGTTTTTCCATACACCCCTCCTCCCCTGGGCTGCCAAGCCCTCCCATTTCCTGCCATCTGTGATGGGCGTCTCTGGGGAGCCCCTCTGTTTTCTGGCTTGCTAATCACCACCTATGGACACTGGGAAAAGGCTGGTTTCTCTGCTCCTGGCAACTGTGTAGACATCCCCTGGGCCCATCTGAGTTCCTCTCTGTGCAGCCCAGGGCTGTGTTGCTTCCTCCCTTGGGCCCGTGGCCATCTCTGCCCACAGACTCGGCCCCTCAGCAAACGGGGGGCGGAGGGTGTGTGGAAAAACAGGTGGTGGTGACCCCTGATAACTGCTTTACAGACCAGGGGTGCTCCCAGCCTTGACCCACAGAGTGAGCAACCTGCTGCCCCTCAGGTCTGGTGTGGCCCGGTGGTGAAGAACGTTGGCTGTGAAGTCGGAGGGACCTGGGTCTGAGGCCCAGTTCCAGCACTCCCTCGCTGGAGTTCAGTGTCCTCTCTGGGCTTCAGTGTCCCCATCTGTAAACTGAGCAGCTGGGCCAGACGATTGCCCACAGGGCCCTGACACCCCCAAGTCAAGGAGGACTCTGTTGACCCACCACTGGCATTTTCCCGGCTGTTTCTCTGCCCTGTAATCTAGACTCTGCTATGACTGGGAGCTGGAAGCGGTCATGTGCAAGGCAGCTGGAAGGGCAGAGTGCTGACCTGGGTGCTGGGATGGCCTCCTGGGTCTGACCCCAAGACCCCGATCTCATTAACATGCCCTGACCAGCTGAGCAAACCAGCTGGGAGGTGAGGAGGCTGGTTGTTTCCAAAGTGATTTCAACCCTTTGTTCCCCAGGTCCCCACAGCACGGACAAAAGCAAGCACTCAGGAAATATCCTGAATGCTCCCTGCTCATCCATTTGCTCATTCATTCACTCTATCGTGCAATCATTCGTTCTTAATGTGGCAGTGAAACATCGTAAGGAATCACTGGAATTCTGGTTTCTGATCCTGGCTCTGTCACTTACGAGCTGGGTAATGCTGGGCAAGTTACCTACCCTCTCTGGGCCTCTGTTTCATCATCTCTAATATGGGGAAAGCATGGCACCTGTCTCTTAGACAGTGCGTACGAAGCATTTAGCACTGGATAAGTGTTCAACATTAAGTTGATCATCATTAAGTTGAGTATGTTGTTCGTGGCCTCGTGGGGAGACAGACAATAAGCAGATACCTGCCCACTCCTTAAAGTGTACACATGTACCAGCAAGACAGAGTCCCTGGCTCTGAAGGCCAAGAAGAGATCTTCAGCAGGAGTTTGGGTTTAGTTTTTTGGCACAAATCTCTTCTCCTTCCTTAAACAAGGTGAAGTCTATTTATGGAGGTTTGAAACGGAGTCTCAAATATTTGAGTCGCTTAAAACCTGATCTCGAAGCGAGTTCCCCAGGCTTAGCCGTGGAGGCTGCCAGTTTGGAATGGAGGCTCAGCTCGTGGCTCTCGGGAGGGGGAAGAATGAGAAGGCCACATCCTGTTCTCTTTCAAGCCTCTCCTTCCCCACACACACCAGCTCCTGAACCCTTCCTCCCGCCCATGCCTAGGGCCAAGAAACATCTCATTTGTCTGTTTCTGGCAGTTCCCAGGCTTGCCAAAGGCTGTCCCTGTCACCACTCATGCCCTCAAGCCATGACCTCCGTGGCCTGCATGCCCCCTCAGGACGCTGCAGAGCTTGCTGACTGAGGGTGCTGATTTATTGCTTCCCATTAGCCAGACCTCTGACAGCCTCTGAGCACCCCGGCCTGACACAGCCCACACGCCAGCTTGGAAAGGTCAGGTCTCGAGAGAGGGAGCCAGCCACCAAGGTACCATCACGTGGCACATGGCCTTATTTATTTTGTCTTAATAAGACACCCTGAAAATTTCTCTTTGCTTCTGTTGAACATATTTAGATGTTTCTATCTACCTTCTCTTGTCTTCAGAGGCCATAAATGATGCCCCCCAACGTGCCCATGTGCCGACTGACCCTGGGGTGCTCAATGGCTCTGAGCACGTGGCTCTCTGAGGATGACCTCTCGCATCCCCACCTCCTTTCCCGGGTTGGCGCTGACCATGCACTTGGCTCGGGAGGGCACTAGGGCAGAAGCTGGGAGCCCTGATTCTACCAGCGCCTGCCCACGTGACCTCAAGTGACCTTGAGCACATTACTTATCTAATCAGCTTGCTCATCTAAAATGGGAAAAATGTTTACCCTAAATAGGTTTCATGATTGTTTTGGGATTATGTGAGGTCCCCTTATAAAGGGTTTCTTTCTTCATGGTTTCTTCTTATAAGGAAACAAAATCATGGAAGTATATGGGAAAGATATACTAAAGATATATTGGAAAGAATATATTAGAAATCGTTTCGGACACAAATTATTTCACGTGTGGGTCTCATCGTCCACCCAGGCTGGAAACTGCAGACCTTCCTGAGCCTGGACAGCATGGCTTACATACTCTAGTATCACCCCAGCCCCGAGTCCCTGGCTTTTCATCTGGGGCCTGACTGATACACCTCAGGAGGACCTGGGGGCGGGGCAGGCAGTCCCCATGTGGACATGGCTGAGTTGCAGGCAGTGCACCAGGGACTGGGAGTGGCCAGGGTCCTGCATGCTGCTCAGAGCCCACAGCTCGGGGCAGATCTGGGAGGGCGACCTCTGGGTGGGACAAGAGGTAGTAGCTACCACCCTCCACTGAGTAGGAATGGAAAACAGCCCTGGCTCTGAAGGGTTTACAAAATGACTCTCTCTCCTCCCCTCTGGCTCTGAGTGGGGCTGTGGGAGAGCAGTGGCTGATGCGTGAGGGACCCCTCTCCAGACTGTGAATGCTTCTCTCTGCCAGGGGAAGCCCCAGGGCCACAACCTCCCTGTTCCTTGAGGCTGATCCAGAGTCACCCTCTAGTAATAATAACAGCCACACTCTATAATAATAAAAAAGCAACATGTGCACAGTACACTACAGTTTGGAGAGCTCTTTCACACTTTTCATCTCACTTGATTCCTGACCCCAGGCCAAGGAGACAAGACAGATCTTTTCATTGTCGATTTACGTGCATACAAACTAGACACTGGATTGTTAAGAAACCTGCCAAAGGTCACATGGCTGAAAATCGAACCCAGGTTTTCTGACTCGAATCCCTGTGCTGGGGAGCCAGCTGCTATACCTTCAACTGGCACAGTGAACAGTTCCAACCGGCTTGTATCAGGGCCACCGAGGGAGCAGGGTCCACACAGCTAACACACTGGCCTGAGGGGGCCTTGGAAAAGGAATAATAGTATAAGAATTCCTGGGAGCCAACGGAATGTCCCATGAGCTGATGGTAGAGCCAGGGGTCCTTCCCACCACCGGAAGGGGGTCCTCTTTTTCTTCCTAATCATCTGTCCAAACAGCAATTGTCTGGAGAGTTTGAGGGATGAACAGACTCCCAAGTCCAGTAACTGAGTGGTCTGGGTGACTGTCTGCTGGGGTCCAGGGCTGTCCATCTGAGCTGACATGTGATCCCCGGGGAAGATTCTGGAGAAGACAGCACGGGGCTAAAACCTGCAGTCCAGACTGGCCAGCTTGGGGTCCCTGAGAGCTGAGAAGGCCTCCCCCTGCTCCCAGGGAATGAGCTTCTCGGCAGTGCACGGACCTGGTCCCTTGCCCTCCTGGCTCCACACTCTCACGAAGATTCAGCTCAGCCACTTACTAGACGTATGCTCTCATCTGACCCCCCACCCCCACCCCGAGCCTTAGTTTCCTCATCAGGTGTAATAGTAGCTTCTAGCTCCCAGGGTCATTAATAGGGAGGGTCAGAGAAGATCAGAGCGCTACACAAATCAGAGGGAAAGGGGATATTCGGGATCTTGCATCTTATACCAGATTCTGCATCTCCTTACGCAATCGCCAGCCTTCTTTAACCTGGAACACGAAGCATCTGCAGACCTAACCCCGCAAACAGCATTCGCCTCTGCTGTCATGTGGAAGGTCGCTGACATCTTGCAGTCCAACACCTCCCAGCTCACCCGTCCCTGCTTTCTCCATCCCGTGCAGCTGTATTTCAGCATCCCAGGCGACACAAGCCACAACTCGTTGTTAACTCCCATTTATTTCTCCCCTTCTCTTTTCTGAATCATGTGTTTCCTCCCCTGTTCCTCCTACACCTCCCCTCCGGCTCCAGAGTTGTGCTTTATTTCCAGAGAGCTTAATGCTTCCTGATAAGGCCAGCTAATCCTCTGCTGCTCCTCTTTTGCGGAGATGGAGAAGATTAGAGGCAAAGGGTCAGGCCGCCTCCCCTTCAAGGGCACTCAGTACTTTAATAACGGAATTGGATCCTGCTTTCCCATCTGATGCTCTGGGACTGAGGGTCCCCATCGTTTCTGATAAGAAGCAGCTCTCGCTACTTCCAGATCACGAGGCCCCTGACTGGGGGGTGTAATGGGAATGGGGGATGGGCGTTGATGCAAGTCTCCGCAGGGAGACAGAGGAAGTAACAGATGTGAGCCCTGTGCTGAGGCGCATTGGACCTGCTAGGACAATGCACCTGGAGACTCATCAGGCTCCCTGGACAGATGAGCCGAGCTGGCCCTCAAGAGCAAAATGCCCGAAGGAGGCATCTCTATGACTGGTGAGAGCCACACTCACAGCCGTTCCGCACATGCGGCCGTGAACAAGGCGGGAGGTGTTCACTTTGGGGGCAATGACCCTACCAGGCAAGGTGTTTAAGTGATTGCTAGGGCCATCACCTCCAGAAGTCCTGGGGTTCAGGCCGCAAGTTAATGCTGCAGGTGGAACTGTGCTACGACGAGGTTTCTATGTCCCATCTCCTTGGGCAGACAGTGAATGCCACTTTGTAGGAGGTGACGTGACAGTGAGGCTTCCGTGTTTGCTGCACCTCACTCGTGGTGTTCAGAACACCTCAGGGCGACAGAAGTGACAGACACGAGCCCTGGGCTGAGGAGTAGCGGATCTGGTGGGACAGGTCAAAATGACACAGAAGCACAGTGGAGTTCAACTGTATGTGCTAAGTGACTGCTGGAATGTCAAGAGTTGGACAGCTTTGTGGGGTTGCCATAGGTTTTATATGAAAAGCTAATTCTGCAGAGGCATGATTTGTTGAAGAGTACACAGACTATGTGAGGTCAAAAAAATGGCTCCTTTATTTATTTTACACTTGATCTTAGCCAAAAGGCCGAGAAGCGATCCTTTATTTATTTTTATCAAATGTTTATGGAACATCTGCTATGGGTCAAGCACTGTTCACAGAGAATAAAGTGGATATAATACCTGCTTCAATGGGGCTTATATTCTTATAGATAAGTCAGATGTTAAATAAACATATAATTACTTGCTTACTAACTGTAACAACTGAAAGAATAGTGTATTCCTCAAGAGAATAGGAGAACCCTAATTTAAACTATGAACTCAGGGTTGCCTCTCTGAGCAGGTAACACTTGAGACCTGAATGGGGAGTAGGCATTTGCTAGACAAGGGTGGGAGAGAAGAGCCCTTCAGACAGAGAGCAGCACATGGAAAAGTTCTGAACTGGGCTGGAGCTGGCTCCTTTGAAGAAATGGCAAAAAGGCTGATGGGGCTTAAGAACAGAAATCCAAAGAGTGGGAAGAGATTTTCAAGTTTTATCTTGATTGCAATGGAAAGTCATTAAAGGGTTTAAGCAGGAAAGCTACGATAGCATTTATGTTTTTAAAGTATCACTCTGGCTATCGTATGGGGGATAGACTAGAGGGAGGGCAAGAACGGAGGTGGCAGGTTTGGTCAGAAATCCTCCGTCGGAGCAAATGATAGGTGATGGGGACATGTGCTAAGATGGAAGAGGTGGATGTGGTGGCTGGATGAGGGCTATCCTGAGATGGGATCAGCAGGATTTGATGATGGACTGGATGTCTGGGGAAGGATCCAGAGTGACACCCAGATTTTCAGTGGAGCAATCCAGGGACTGGAGGTGTTATTTATTAAGATGGGAAAGAACGGTGGAGGTGCAGCTTTTGGGTGGGAGCTACAGCAGAGATCAAGAGTGCAGGTTTGGATACATTAAGTTCAAGATGTCTTTCAGACAGCCAAGCAGGAATTGTATGTAGGCACACACACCTACACTGCAGGTGACTGTGTATCACAGAGACCATCTGCTGCTACTGGGATAGATGAAATTACCATCCATCCAGTATGGAATGAGAAATGTCCTGAAGAACTGTACTAGGAGGTCAGATAGAGGAACAGCCAGAAAGACAGCATGAAAGCTAAATGACGGAAGGAGTCAAGACACAGGAAGCTGTCAACTATGTGGAATATTGATGAAAAGGTGGGTGCGTCTCAAAGTGCCTGCTGGATCTGGCAACATGGAAAAGCCCAGACGAACTGAGCAAGAACAAATTTGGAACAGATAGAAACCAGCTTGGATTGAACTGAACAGTCAACAGAGGTGGGTGGGTATAGTCGAAGACTCAACAGTGTCGGCTCTGAAGGAGGAGTAGAGACGCAGGCAGGAGCTGTCTCCTGAGAGGAGTAAGCTCTGACCTTCTCAAGCTTCACCCAGGACAAGGTTCTCCAAATCCCACACCATCAGCCCTAAGCTGACCAGAGACTTTCCTACGGCTCTAGAAGATAACTGCACATGGGCTCAAAGGGAGTGGGAAGGGCCTCCAGCCACCCATTGCTGGCTCTCCCCTTGACCTGAGTTTCACCTTCATCCTTGGCACGTGAAGCCCACTCTTTGTTCTCGGGTATTGTACTCTAGCGTGAAAAACTGCTCCATCATGGGGCGGGGGAGGGATGGACTGGGAGTCTGAGATTAGCAGATGCAAAGTATTACATATAGAATGGATAAACAACAGTCTGACTGTATAGCACAGGGAACTCTATTCAATATCCTGTGATAAACCATAATAGGAAAGAATATGAAAAAGAATGCATACATATGTATAACTGAATCACTTTGCTGTACAGCAGAAATTAACACAACATTGTAAATCAACTAGACTTCAATAAAATAAGTTAAAAAAAGAAACTGTTCCATCATAAAGGTCTCATGCCTCTACTGAGAAGCTCCTGTATGCCCAAGAGGCATGGAGAAGGTATGAAGAGCCTCCTTATGCTCTTCTGGTTAAGAAGACCTGACCTGAACCTTCTCTTTTCCAGATCATATTGTCCTAGGCCTTCCCCAGCAGACCCTTTCCGACCTCATCTCCCGCTGTTCTTCCCCTTGAAAGCTCCCCTACTACCTACGCGTGCCCCCTTAAGACACCTTGTATTTCCCTACCTCCATACCTTTGTTTTTCCCCTTTAGAACTAACTAGTCCCTCCTCCTTGCCTCACTGAATCTTATCCACCTCTCACATTCAGCTTGAGTCCTTACACATCTAGAAAACCCAGCCTGGTCCCCTGCCCCTCTCTCTGGCCTTTCTCCTACACTGCTTGGGAGCACTGGCTTTTTCTGCGTGTGCCCCTACCTCCTACACTGAGGATCAGTGACGCTGCGTGCTTATTCCTTTGTTTTCTTTGCTGGCGCTGGGACATCAGAGGCGCTTGGTAAATGTTTGTTTATTGATGGGTTGATTGAGAAAATACAGTAGCCCTTTCTCCCTGAAGGATGAAGCCTTGCAGTGGTCTCAGCAGGGCTGCATGACCAGGGCTCATCAGGGCCAAATGAGAAATAAGTGGGTGCCACAAGCGTTCACAGCCTGCTTCCTGTAGAATCACTGGAAGAAGTTCCAAGTCATTTGAGTTCAAGTTCAAATTAAGCTCCGGCCATCCTGACCATCAACTATTTCAAATGCTCCTGTAGAAGCCTACTCTGTTTTGGAAATGTTGCGAATTTAAACCACAAAAGCTCATGTTTTCTTTTAAACCTACAGATAGAAGTTTCTTGGCATTTTAAGTTGCACGTTTCCTCTGGCATAGTCCCTTTTAACTGTTGAAAAGGTAGCTTTCTAACTTACACTCTCTCATCGTGTCACGCTTCATGTAACAAGAGCATTGCACAGGGGTGAAAATTCAGCCTGCAGTGTTTTTTCCACTCAAGGTACTGGCTAAAGTGGACATAATAACTAATAGACTTCAGTGACTTTCATGCAATATGAGTTTCCATCAAAAAGTTTACACTGACGAAGTTTTCAGGGCAGAAGCATGTTGTGGAAATTGGTTCAATCAGATCTTGGCTCCAAAGTGGCCTTAGACACATAGCAATTATTGCAGCCATGAAGAGGCAGGTAGACCCTTGACCCATTTCTAAAATAATATGCTTTGTGATTCCTTGGGGACTATTTTTGCTCCCTGGCATCAACAACAGGAAAACCAAGAATCTTAAAATACTGAAAGTGGTAGTTAAAAGGCAAAACTTTTTTCCCAAATCCCAAAGGCAAGAATTCAGCAAGGAAGGGTCAGGGAAGATGTGTCCCTCTGGGCGGGCACCGACTCATGCCCATTAAAGCAGGTTCCCACGAGGGTATATCCTCTCATAGTCAAGGAAGTTCAACTACCATGTCTGTTTATACCTCACCTCGGCTTCTCCTGAGGTAGAATATATTTTCTTTTATGAGAAGGATGAATTATTTGCCTTCCGCTTACTAATTTACAAGAGATGTGAGGCAACAGAGAGCCTTGGCTGTGCCGTCTTGGGAAAAGTAAGGCTGTTTAGGCTCAGTACCTCCTAGCCTCCTCCAGAGGGGCCCCAGGCTGCAATGACAGCCCCCCAGCAAGGCTGCACACTGCCACTAGGGCCAGGCCAACAGGCCAAAAGGGAGGGTGCCCTTGCCCTGTCTGGGGCGTTCTCTGATTTGGCTGGAAATAATAAGTTTCTTAAAAAAAATCTTTTAAGAGACACATGTGTTCAGATATGATCATTCTTTTGAGGGTGTGTCTGTTTTTAAGTGGCATGATTCACCCCAAATAGTATGTCCCCCATTTCTCATATCCAGCTGCCATACAGAAAGACAAGAACAGTCTATGTGCAGAGGCACAGAGGAAACTGGACTGTCACACATCTTCTCTAGGAAGGAACTTTCTCCAGCATTTAGCTTCTATGGTTAAAGAGAACAGTTCAAACTCTTTGGGGTGGGGATGGGAGGGGGGAGAAACAAAGCGACCTGTCAAAATTCCTTTTAGCACCTACCACTAGTGTTAACTTACATGCTCTCAGAGTGCAATAAAAAGCCTCCAAACTGCTGTTAAAGAGATAGTTTGACCTTTTAAAATGGAAACTCTCCCACCTTATATCCATATTCAAAAGATGAACCTTGGGAACTCTAGAGTTTTAGATTGATAATGAAATGAGGCTGCCTTTCCAGAACAGGGTTTCCCTACAGCCTGCAAGCTAATTAGGGTGCTCTAGACCTACATTGTAACAGCAGGTAGAACGCAGGCCCCAAACCTTTTAGCCATTGTAGTTGCCAACTGCCCATAGTCTACTTCTGAAAGGAGGCTGGCAGAGAGTCATGCAAATTTAGTAAATAAAAAAGTCCTGGACGCGACTGTCAGCAGCCTGCGGTTCCGGGGCAGGCTGTCGGCCCCTGGCGGCAGAGGAGTCGCCGCGATCTCGGGTCTCCACCGCAGCCGCCGAACCCGGCGCGCACCGAGCGGTGCTGCTGAAAGAAGTTGGAGAGCTCCCAGATCGCCAACAGAATTCGGCGGTGGGCGCTGGGGAACCACTTCCAGCGTCGCAATCAGTAAAGTTTTGGAGTAAATAAAGACTTTAGACCGACAAGAGACCCATACTTTCCTTGAGCATAAGACACACACCGCACCACGCCAGCCAGAGGCTGCTCGCACAAGGCCATCAGCCCTGCTCCACCGGGACGCGCCCGGTGCCTTCCAGTTCCCACCACCCCAGTACTCGTCCAGAGGGAGCCGAGCCAGAAAAGCGGCTCTCCAGGGTTTGCGGTTCCGGATGCAAATGCCTCCAGGCTTCCCGGCCCGGGGGACAAGGGCTCGAAGTCAACAGTCGAGGGAACAAGGGCAGAACCACCAAGTCCAGCTGGGACACCCGGGACCTTCTCCTCCAAGCCCGCGCGGGTTTCTCCAAAGGACGCGCGGCACAGCCCACGCGCCCCCGGCACTCCACTCCACTCCGCTCTACAGATCCCCCCAAACTCTTCCCGGGAATCCCCACAAAGCACAGGCGGCGCCCCGAAACTCCCAGGGCACTAGCCAGCCACCCCCACCTCCGTCTCTCGAACCCTCCTTATCGCACCGTTCTCGCGTTCATGGGGAGTCAGAAGCAAACCACGAGAAAATGCCTTCGCGAGGAGCCTCCCTACACACACCCGCCCTGTCACTGAAACAAAAGCGTAGGGAGGAGGGAGATGGAAGAGGAGGCGGGAGGAAGGTTTAGAAAGAGGATGGGGAGAGCAGTAAGAAGGAGCTGGGGAGGAGGGTCGGGATCAGAAGAGACCGGGGCCAGGGACCCCGCTCCGACTCCGCGCGGCCGGTCGCTTACATGCCCAGGTCGCTGTAGGTGTTGAAGAACTCCATCTGGTTGCACGCCTGGATCCAGCCCACCACCCAGGTCTCGTGGCGGGGGATGGGGGGCATGACCACGCGGGCCGAAGCTTTGAAGTAGGGGGTCTTGTAGCGCAGGACGATGGGCGAGGTCTCCTCGATGCGCGTGGGGCACTGGTCGATGGTGGCGCACACATCGTACACCACAATGTTCTCGCGCCGGATCCGCGCCTTGCAGGTAATGCTTTGGATACAGCCCATCCTGCCGCCCGGCGCCGGCGCGGCGCGGCGTGGGGCAGCGCGGAGGACCGCGCGGGCAGCCGGGGGCGCCCGTCACACCGGCATGGCGACGCGCCGCCCGCTCCGGGTCCGGCTCAGCCCGTGCCTAGGAGCGGTAAGCCGGCGCCGGGCATTCTCCGAGGCAGCCCCCTCCTCTCGCCGCCCTGCCGGGTCTCCGCTGCCCCGACGCCCGCCCGCCCCTGCCCACGCCCGCCCCCTCTCTCCAGGGCGCGGCAGGGCGCGCGGAGCGTGCGCTCCTAGGAGGCGGCGGGCGCCCCCGCCGGCTCCAGGGCCAGCGCGGAGGGTAGGGAGGGGAGCGGCACTGCGAGGAGTGGTGCCCACCCCGGGCCGGAGCCCCCCGCCCCTCGCCGGAGAGGAGGCGGCGGCAGCGGCGGCGGCATGTAGCCGGGGGAGGGCGGCGGCGGCGGCGGCGGCAGCGCCGGGTCTGTCTGCCTCCGCGGTAGCAGCAGCAGCCGCCGCCGCCGTCGCCGCCGCCGCCGCCGCTGCATGAACCTCTGCACCGCGGCTGCCCCCCGCGTGCAGCGCACCCAGAGGCTGGCGAGCAGGCGGCCCGAGCGGCAGGCGGAGGCAGCAGTGGCGGCAGCGGATACCTGCACTCCCGCCGGCCCCGCCCCGCAGCTGGGCCGCGGCGACACTCCTCTGCCCGGCCGCCGCGGGCTCGCGGGGGCGCCAGGGGACTGTGGCCCAGGGTGGAGGGCCCCACGGGCTGGGCAACCCCAGACGAGATCCGCGGAGGAAACTGGCTGTACGCCATCAGTTTTGTCCCTCTCCGGCTGCCGTCCGGCTGCCGTGGAGTGGGGGGGTACTGTGTAAGGGTGGGGGTGTTTAAAGGGCAGCCAGCGCCGGGGTGGGGCCCGACACGTGGGGCCCAGGAGGGGCGGGGCCGCGGTGGGTGGTGTTCCGGGGGTGGGCGTGGGGCTGTGGGGACCCCTCCTGGGTTGGGTGGGTGGGGCCGAGAAGGGAGCGGCGCTGTCCAGGGTCGAGGAAGGAGCCCGGCAGTGAGTCTTTGGGGCAGCCTGAGGGTTAGGGGAGCAGCTATATCTGAGATTGGCCCGTTATTTATAATGTAGTTTGTTAAATTAGAGTTTGGCTGAGGTCTGGGCTCCAGTATGTTGCTACATGCAGTGGATTTCCGTCTTTCCCTGACTGGGTTTGCTCTGGAAGCTTTTCTTTCCACCACTGTATATGGGGAAGGTACCCAAAGCATCCTTCCGTGCCCTAACACCAAGTCACCAAAACTCCCAAGAGTTTTGATTGAAGCTCGAGCTCAGTTTTACTCATCGCCTGCCTTCATCCAAATCTTTTCCTTCTTAGAAAACGCTCTTTCAACAAACCCCCGCACATTGGGGAATTAGAGCAGGAAGGGACTTACCCTAAACACTGCCTTTTGAATGTAGCCGCATCCTGAGACAGGTTGTGCCTTGCAGAACCGACTAGCTGGATTAGAATGCATAGCAGCCTTCTTGAGGTTACCCAAGGTAACCTGTGACCTGTTAAGTACAAGGAGAACTTGAGAACATTTTTGAAACCGGGCTGGATTTAAATAGTAACTGCTTAATGATACATGTCCAGGGTACCCGTTTGTAGTAATCCATCTGGCCTACAGAAAGCCTGGAATCTTAGGACCTATTATTTTCTTCGCTTGTCCAGGGCACGGCATGGTGACTAGCACATAGTAGCTGTGCAACAGTTGTCTGTGAATGAATGAATGAGTGAACAGAAAAAGCCTCACTGTAATTGTCCTGTAGAAACTGCCACCACAGATACTGGACATCGTGTACAGTATGATGCCCTGTGTCTAATATTGTCTTCTAAAATGCCAAACAGAAAAAAAATTAGCAAATGGTCTTATTGGGCAGTTTTTTTTTAACATTTGTATTTTCAAAGCCAATAGCTTCTCTTTAAGTATTTCTTCCATGATCATTGAGCATTTGCTGGATCTGGTGTCCAAGTGTGAAATATTCTGACTTAACAGGCTGCACAGGAGGCTGGCTAGAGTTAGTCTTTAGCTAGGACAGATGTGATGAGTAATTTAAAAGTCAGTTGAAATCTAAAAGCACTCTTCATCCTTATTTTAACTTTCCTGGTACCTTGATTCACTTTAGAGTTAACAAAAAAGCAGTTTTGCCCTTTGATAACATGCTTATCTCATTTTACCATTTTAGCCACCGATCTCAATCACTGATCCTTTCATTCAGCAAACAATGACCGCCTGGCAGGAGCCAAGCAGTCAAGGATTGTGCTGAGTACTAGGATTCAAAGACAAGAGCTTGTGGATCACTGGAGAAGATAACCTTGTGAACAGTTTGTCGCTGTAAACTATGACACATGCTTTAATAGTGTGTATTCAGGGGCACAGGAACCCAGATAGGAGAGCCACGGAGAGATTTCCATGTGGCTCTCTTGAAGTAGTGGCATCTGAGCTGGATCTGGAAGGTCCGATAAGAGGCTCACTAAGAGTAGAAGAGTGAAAGGGCCGTGCAGGACGAGAGTTGGGCAAATGCAAAAATGCACAGAAGTATGAAAGAACACAGCATGTTTAGGGACATAAACAGCTCACAGTCAATGCAGTTCTCAGTGTTATGTGTAGACCATTGGCATCAGACTCATGGCCAGGAACCAGCTATTGATGGGACCATATTTTGATCTTCATTGGAAACGAATGAATGCAAGATTTGCATTTTGAGAAAAATTACTCTCTATCGATTTGGAGGATAGAGGAAGGACAGGTTAGAGGCACTGTGTCAGGATATTGTGATGACAGATGATTTGGCCCTGAGCTAGAGCAGTGCCATGGGACTGGAGAGGCCTGACTGCTTTTGAGAGTCATTTAAGAGGTAAAACTGATTTACTCGGTAACTGAGGAGATGCTGGGGGAAGAGTCTGGTCAACTCTGAGTTTTCCAGCTTCAGTTAAATACATGTGATCCTAATAGCCAAAACAAGGTGACAGAAGTGGAAGCAGATTGAGGTTGTGTGTTGTCATGTTAAGTTTGAGGTACATGGAGTGTATTTTGGGGAGGGAGCCAGAGTTTGAGTTTCAGTGGTTATTAAGTTCCAAGAAATAGACCAAGAGAAAAGCATTTAACTGGGGGAATTTAGTTATCTTTGTTGATTTGAGTTGCTTGTCAGGCTGCAATTTTGTGGATAAATGTTATCCTTTGTCTTCTGGTAATACATGGTACGCCTGCATAAATAAGGAAGGGCAATAGTAGCCTTCTCCAAATTATAGGAAAATCATATAAAGGAGAATATATCTTACTTTTCAAACTTAAAATGAGACCATGTTATGTCCAGTAGAGTGCCAATAAAATATAACTCATCATTCACAGACGTGGACCCTTGACATTCTCAAAGGGTTCATCCGTGACCTTCATGAGTATCCAGAATCATGAGTGTCACCGTGACATATAATTTGCACTATAAAAAGCAGTAAAGTGTAACTGAAAAATATAAGGGATCATCTTTAGACTCATAATGGTTCTATAAATATGGTGCCAAGGTAATTTCAAAAGCTACTTAAATACATTTTGCCATTAAAATAAACTCTTTACTTCATTACGTCTGTACCTTATTTACTCCATATTCTTCTGACGCTGCGAAGAAAAAAAAAGTCAATCAAAGTATGAGAATTACTACATAGATGTCAATGAGAAGAGCTAAGCTGTGCTGGGGCACAAATGCCAGGTGTTGGGTGTGATTCATTCACTAACTAAGTGGCTGGCAAGTACACTCTGGCCTCCTAGCAGGCCATTCAGATTTGTGTCTCAGCAAATTACCTCACTACAGGGACCTTTCAGATCACTCAATGGAGACTATTTTCATCCATGAACATTCAGTCTGCAAATGCCAGTGGGCCGCTACATGTAGCTCAAACCAAAGTCTTCGGAAGTACAACAATGTCTCTGTCCTGCTCTTTTAAGTTTCTTTCTCTCCTGGTGAAGTAAGTCTCCCCTGCCTCTATTAGCATCCTGTACCTGCCTCTGTGAGCACCTTTCCTGCCATTTCGCAGTTGTTTGCTCACACTTGTCTCCCTCAATAGGCTGTACACTCCTCAAGGGGATGTGTCATCATGCCCTGTTGTCCAGCCTAGTGTCTGGCACCTAGGAGCCACTCAATAAATGTTTGAATGACTAAATTTATTTTTTTAATCTGGTAAAATACTATTTTCCATAACTTAACTATAAGCTCTGTCTCCTTACCTACAATGAGCATATTTTTTTAATCTACTTCTTTCTGCATTTTTTCTTTCTTTCTACTTTCTTTCTGCATTCTTTCTGCATTCTTTGTCTTCCCACCGTCTTTCCTCCCAGCATCCCTCCTGGATGTGAAAGTGATGCCCTTTGTCTTTGAGCATGAAATCTCCTCTCAAGGGTTATAAGTTCTAGGCACCAAGAAATGGAAAAACTTCAATGACAGACCTGGATGACAATCATTCCTTGTGAATAACTTCATTTGAGTTTATTCTCAGGGCACAGCACAAATACTCCTTTGTACTTCATGCTTGTGATATTCTTGAGCATGAGAGAGCCCCTCAGATCCCTGAGTTAGAGCCCTAGAGCACACTCTCCAGGATGCTGGCCTCTGCACCCCCTTGACAATCCATTCCCTCAGCCTCCAATGACCCCATGCTCCATCTTTCCAGAAGCAGGGCAATCTCTGACTTTATTTTTCCTATCAGTTACTCATTACTCAATTTGTCAAGTGAGCTTTTTAGAAACTTTGGGCCACAAAGGCCTATTTTCTAGTTGACCTTGGCAAGGGTTTTCAGAGACTGTAGAACAGACTACCAAATTTGTTGGGAAATTACCTCTGGAACTGCTAAAAAGGGGGATAATTTCTATCTCACTTATATGGTCTGAAGGCAGGCAAGGAGTTACATGAATCCTCAATGTCCAAGAGAACAGGATTAAAGAAACAACTCTTTTTGGGGTGAACTCCTCCAACAACCACTTCAAGTCAGAGCAACCAATTTCCCTTCCGGGCTAGGCTAAGAAGCTCTACAGGAGGTGGACCCTGGCAATGGACTCTGACTGCTTTGCTAAATGCATTGAGCCCAAGGTATGGCAACTGCTTCAGGTAGCCAATATTTATCAAGCTTTCCCCACCAGCCTCACATTACAGTAGGCTGCAGAGACTACCAAGAATGCCCTCATCTGTGAGCTGTCCTGTTGAAGGTCACTCGTGCCTGTCTCTGCCACAGAGTCCTTTTCTTAGTCTTTATCTGCAGGACTTGATGCTATTCTTTTAATTCCATGATTCTACAAATCCCAATTCTCCTCTTGGCTTCTCTGATCCCTCTTGCTTTCCCTGGTACCCGCAGGGTAGTAATTTCTGAGGGTCCCTCCTTCCCTGTCTGAACTCCTGCAGGGCATAAACCGTTGATATTGGTTTTAACTATTATTTTCTATGATGTCTTCCAAGTCTGTCCCTCCAGCCCAAACATTTCCTGAACTCAAGGCTAGCATGTCCATCTGCCTACTACTGGATGTTTCCGTTCGGACATACTTCCAGTTTCTTCATCTCAGTGAGTTGACACCTCTCTTCCAGCAATCCAGTGTCGCATCCTGACTACCCTGTTTCTTTTCATTTTATTTATTTATTTACTTACTTACTTATATATTTTTACATCTTTATTGGAGTATAATTGCTTTACAATGGTGTGTTAGTTTCTGCTTTATAACAAAGTGAATCAGTTATACATATAAATATATCCTCATATCTCTTGTCTCTTGCGTCTCCCTCCCTCCCACCCTCCCTATTCCACCCCTCCAGGTGGTCACAAAGCACCGAGTTGATCTCCCTGTGCTATGCGGCGGCTTCCTACTAGCTATTGGTTCTGGAGGGTTTTTATCATAAATGGGTGTTGAATTTTGTTGAAAGCTTTTTCTGCATCTATTGAGATTATCATATGGTTTTTATCCTTTAGTTTGTTAATATGGTGTATCTGTTGTTTGGTTTACCTGTATTGAAGAATCCTTGCATTCCTGGGATAAACCCCACTTGACCGTGGTGTATGATCCTTTTAAAGTGCTTTTGGATTCTGTTTGCTAGTATTTTGTTGAGGATTTTTGCATCTATGTTCATCAGTGATATTGGCCTGTAGTTTTCTTTCTTTGTGACATCCTTGTCTGGTTTTGGTATCAGGGTGATGGTGGCCTCGTAGAATAAGTTTGGAAGTGTTCCTCCCTCTGCTACATTTTGGAAGAGTTTGAGAAGGATAGGTGTTAGCTCTTCTCTAAATGTATGATAGAATTCGCCTGTGAAGCCGTCTGGTCCTGGGCTTTTGTCTGTTGGAATATTTTTAATCATAGTTTCAATTTCAGTGCTTGTGATTGGTCTGTTCATATTTTCTATTTCTTCCTGATTCAGTTTTGGCAGGTTGTGCATTTCTAAGAATTTGTCCACTTCTTCCTGGTTGTCCATTTTATTGGCATAGAGTTGCTTTTAGTAATCTCTCATGATCTTTTGTATTTCTGCAGTGTCAGTTATTACTTCTCCTTTTTCATTTCTAATTCTATTGATTTCAGTCTTCTCCCTTTTTTTCTTGATGAGTCTGGCTAATGGTTTATCAATTTTGTTTATCTTCTCAAAGAACCAGCTTTTAGTTTTATTGATCTTTGCTATTGTTTCCTTCATTTCTTTTTCATTTATTTCAGACCTGATTTTTATGATTTCTTTCCTTCTGCTAACTTTGGGGGTTTTTTGTTCTTCTTTGTCTAATTGCTTTAGGTGCAAGGTTAGGTTGTTTATTCGAGATGTTTCCTGTTTCTTAAGGTAGGATTGTATTGCTGTAAACTTCCCTCTTAGAACTGCTTTTGCTGCATCCCATAGATTTTGGGTCGTCGTGTCTCCATTGTCATTTGTTTCTAGGTATTTTTTGATTTCCTCTTTGATTGCTTCAGTGATCACTTCGTTATTAAGTAGTGTATTGTTTAGCCTCCATGTGTTTGTATTTTTTTACAGATCTTTTCCTGTAATTGATATCTAGTCTCATAGCATTGTGGTCGGAAAAGATACTTGATACAATTTCAATTTTCTTAAATTTACCAAGGCTTGATTTGTGACCCAAAATATGATCTATCCTGGAGAATGTTCCATGAGCACTTGAGAAAAGTGTGTATTCTGTTGTTTTTGGATGGAATGTCCTATAAATATCAATTAAGTCCATCTTGTTTAATGTATCATTTGAAGCTTGTGTTTCCTTATGTATTTTCATTTTGGATGACCTGTGCATTGGTGAAAGTGGGGTGTTAAAGTCCCCTACTATGAATGTGTTACTGTCGATTTCCCCTTTTATGGCTGTTAGTATTTGCCTTATGTATTGAGGTGCTCCTATGTTGGGTGCATAAATATTTACAATTGTTATATCTTCTTCTTGGATCGATCCCTTGATCGTTATGTAGTGTCCTTCTTTGTCTCTTCTAATAGTCTTTATTTTAAAGTCTATTTTGTCTGATATGAGAATAGCTACTCCAGCTTTCTTTTGGTTTCCATTTGAATGAAATATCTTTTTCCATCCCCTTACTTTCAGTCTGTATGTGTCTCTAGGTCTGAAGTGGGTCTCTTGTAGACAGCAAATATATGGGTCTTGTTTTTGTATCCATTCAGCCAATCTGTGTCTTTTGTTGGGAGCATTTAGTCCATTTACATTTAAGGTAATTATCGATATGTATGTTCCTATTCCCATTTTTTTAATTGTTTTGGGTTCGTTATTGTAGGTCTTTTCCTTCTCTTGTGTTTCTTGCCTAGAGAAGATCCTTTAGCAGTTGTTGTAAAGCTGGTTTGGTGGTGCTGAACTCTCTCAGCTTTTGCTTGTCTTTAAAGGTTTTAATTTATCCATCAAATCTGAATGAGATCCTTGCTGGGTAGAGTAATCTTGGTTGCAGGTTTTTCTCCTTCATCACTTTAAATATGTCCTGCCAGTCCCTTCTGGCTTGCAGAGTTTCTGCTGAAAGATCAGCTGTTAACCTTATGGAGATTCCCTTGTGTGTTATTTATTGTTTTTCCCTTGCTGCTTTTAATATTTTTTCTTTGTATTTAATTTTTGACAGTTTGATTAATATGTATCTTGGCATGTTTCTCCTTGGATTTATCCTGTATGGGACTCTCTGTGCTTCCTGGTCTTGATTAACTATTTCCTTTCCCATATTAGGGAAGTTTTCAACTATAATCTCTTCAAATATTTTCTCAGTCCCTTTCTTTTTCTCTTCTTCTTCTGGAACCCCTATAATTCGAATGTTGGTGCGTTTAATGTTGTCCCAGAGGTCTCTGAGACTGTCCTTAGTTCTTTTCATTCTTTTTTATTTATTCTGCTCTGCAGTAGTTATTTCCACTATTTTATCTTCCAGGTCATTTATCCGTTTTTCTGCCTCAGTTATTCTGCTATTGATCTCATCTAGAGTATTTTTCATTTCATTTATTGTGTTGTTCATCATTGTTTGTTTCATCTTTAGTTCTTCTAGGTCCTTGTTAAATGTTTCTTGCATTTTGTCTATTCTATTTCCAAGATTTTGGATCATCTTTACTATCATTATTCTGAATTCTTTTTCAGGTAGACTGCCTATTTCCTCTTCATTTGTTAGGTCTGGTGAGTTTTTATCTTGCTCCTTCATCTGCTGTGTGTTTTTCTGTCTTATTTTGCTTATCTTACTGTGTTTGGGGTCTCCTTTTTGCAGGCTGCAGGTTCGTAGTTCCTGTTGTTTTTGGTGTCTGTCCCCAGTGGCTAAGGTTGGTTCAGTGGGTTGTGTAGGCTTCCTGGTGGAGGGGACTGGTGCCTGTGTTCTGGTGGATGAGGCTGGATTTTGTCTTTCTGGTGGGCAGGATCGTGTCCAGTGGTGTGTTTTGGGGTGTCTGTTACCTTATTATGATTTTAGGCAGCCTCTCTGCTAATGGGTGGGGTTGTGTTCCTGTCTTGCTAGTTGTTTGGCATAGGATGTCCAGCACTGTAGCTTCCTGGTCGTTGAGTGAAGCTGGGTGCTGGTGTTGAGATGGAGATCTCTGGGAGATTTTCGCCGTTTTATATTATGTGGAGCTGGGAGGTCTCTTGTGGACCAGTGTCCTGAAGTTGGCTCTCCCACCTCAGAGGCACAGCACTGACTCCTGGCTGCAGCACCAAGAGCCTTTCATCCACATGGCTCAGAATAAAAGGGAGAAAAAGTAGAAAGAAAGAATTAGTAGAAGTAAAAAGAAAGGAAGGAGGGAGGGAGGGAGGGAGGGAGGGAGGAAGGAAGGAGGGAAGGAAGGAAAAACAGAGAGAAAGATGATAAAGTAAAACAAATTAAGATAAAATATAATAAAGATATTAAAATAAAAAATAATTATTAAGGGAAAAAAAGAAAAAAAATTAAAAAACAACAACAACAAAAACGGACGGATAGAACCCTAGGACAAATGGTGGAAGCAAAGCTATACAGACAAAATCTCACACAGAAGCATACACATACACACTCACAAAAAGAGGAAAAGGGGAAAAAAATCATAAATCTTGCTCTCAAAGTCCACCTCCTCAATTTGGGATGATTCGTTGTCTATTCATGTATTCCACAGATGCAGGGTATATCAAGTTGATTGTGGAGCTTTAATCCGCTGCTTCTGAGGCTGCTGGGAGAGATTTCCCTTTCTCTTTGTTCTCACAGCTCCCAGGGGCTCAGCTTTGGATTTGGCCCCGCCTCTGCGTGTAGGTCGCCGGAGGGCGTCTGTTCTTCGCTCAGACAGGACGGGGTTAAAGGAGCCGCTGATTCGGGGGCTCTTGCTCACTCAGGCCAGGAGGAGGGAGGGGCATGGAGTGCGGGGCGGGCCTGCGGCGGCAGACGCCGGCGTGACGTTGCACCAGCCTGAGGCGCACCGTGCGTTCTCCCTGGGGAGTTGTCCGTGGATCACAGGACCGTGGCAGTGGCGGGCTGCACAGGCTCCCCGGAAGGGGGGTGTGGATAGTGACCTGTGCTCGCACACAGGCTTCTTGGTGGCGGCAGCAGCAGCCTTAGCGTCTCATTCCCGACTCTGGGGTCTGCGCTTTTAGCCGCGGCTCGTGCCCGTCTCTGGAGCTCCTTTAAGCAGCGGTCTTAATCCCGTCTCCTCGCGCACCAGGAAACAAAGAGGGAAGAAAACGTCTCTTGCGTCTTCGGCAGGTCCAGACTTTTCCCCGGACTCTGTCCCGGCTAGCCGTGGCGCACTAACCCCCTGCAGGCTGTGTTCACGCCGCCAACCCCAGTCCTCTCCCGGCGCTCTGACCGAAGCCGAAACCTCAGCTCCCAGCCTGGGCCTGCCCCGGTGGGTGAGCAGACAAGCCTCATCGGGCTGGTGAGTGCTGGTAGGCCTTGATCCTCTGTGTGGGAATCTCTCCGCTTCGTCCCCCGCACCCGTGTGGCTGTGCTCTCCTCCGCGGCTCCGAAGCTTTCCCCCTCCACCACCCGCAGTCTCCGCCCGTGAAGGGGCTTCCTAGTGTGTGGAAACATTTCCTCCTTCACAGCTCCCTCCCACTGGTGCAGGTCCCGTCCCTATTCTTTTGTCTCTGTTTATTCTTTTTTTTTTTTTGCCCTACCCAGGTACGTGGGGGCTTTCTTGCCTTTTGGGAGGTCTGAGGTCTTCTGCCAGCGTTCAGTAGGTGTTCTGTAGGAGTTGTTCCACGTGTAGATGTATTTCTGGTGTATCTGTGGGGAGGAAGGTGATCTCCGCGTCTTACTCTTCCGCCATCTTCCCGGAAGCCTCTATTTTATTTTTTGTGTTCAGGTTTCTTTTGAATTTTATTTTATTTATTTATTTTTTATACAGCAGGTTCAGGTTCTTTTTTTTATTAATATCTTTATTGGAGTAAACTTGCTTTACAATGGTGTGTTAGTTTCTGCTTTATAACAAAGTAAATCAGCTATACATATACATATATCCCCATATCTCTTCCCTCTTGCGTCTCCCTCCCTCCCACCCTCCCTATCCCACCTCTCTAGGTGGACACAAAGCACGGAGCTGATCTCCCTGTGCTATGCGGCTGCTTCCCACTAGCTATCTATTTTATGTTTAGTAGTGTATATATGTCGATGCCACTCTTTCACTTTGTCCCAGCTTACCCTTCCCCCTCCCCGTGTCCTCAAGTCCATTCTCTAGTAGGTCTGCATTTTTATTCCCGTCCTGCCCCTAGGTTCTTCATGACTAATTTTTTTTCCGTATATATGTGTTAGTATACAGTATTTGTTTTTCTCTTTCTGACTTACTTTATACAGCAGGTTCTTATTAGTTATCTATTTTATACTTATTAGTGTATATATGTCAATCCCAATCTCCCAATTAATCCTATCCCCCCACCCACTTTCCCCCCTTGGTGCCCATATTTTTGTTCTCTACATCTGTGTCTCTCTTTCTGATTTGCAAACCAGTTCACCTGTACCATTTTTCTAGATTCCACATATAGGTGTTAATATACGATATTTGTTTTTCTCTTTCTGACTTACTTCACTCTGTATGACAGTCTCTAGGTTCATCCACATCTCTACAAATGACCCAATTTTGTTCCTTTTTATACCTGAGTAATATTCCATTGTATATATGTACCACATCTTCTTTATCCATCCATCTGTCGATGGGCATTTAGGTTGCTTCCATGATCTGGCTATTGTAAATAGTGCTGCAGTGAATATTGGGATGCATGTGTCTTTTTGAATTATGGTGTTCTCTGGGTATATGCCCAGTAGTGGGATTGCTGGGTCATATGGTAGTTCTATTTTTTAGTTTTTTAAGGAACCTCCATACTGTTCTCCATAGTGGCTGTATCAATTTACATTCCCACCAACAGTGCAAGAGGGTTCCATTTTCACCACACCCTCTCCAGCATTTGTTGTTTATAGATTTTCTGATGATGCCCATTCTAACCGGTGTGAAGTGATACCTCATTGTAGTTTTGATTTGCATTTCTCTAATAATTAGTGATGTTGAGCAGCCTTTCATGTGCCTCTTGCCCATCTGAATGTCTTCTTTGGAGAAATGTCTATTTAGGTCTTCTGCCCATTTTTGGATTGGGTTGTTTGCTTTTTTAATATTGAGCTGCATGAGTTGTGTATGTATTTTGGAGATTAATCCTTTGTCTGTTGATCCATTGGTAAATATTTTCTCCTATTCTGAGGGTTGTCTTTTTGTTTTGTTTATAGCTTCCTTTACTGTGCAAAAGCTTTGAAATTTCGTTAGGTCCCATTTGTTTATTTTTGTTTTTATTTCCATTACTCTAGGAGGTGGGTCAAAAAATATCTTGCTGTGATTTATGCCAAAGAGTGTTCTTCCTATGTTTTCCTCTAAGAGTTTTATAGTCTGGTCTTACATTTAATCCATTTTGAGTTTATTTTTGTGTATGGTGTTAGGGAGTGTTCTAATTTCATTGTTTTACATGTAGCTGTCCAGTTTTCCCAGCACCACTTATTGAAGAGACTGTCTTTTCTCCATTGTATATCCTTGCCTCCTTTGTCATAGATTAGTTGACCTTGGGCGCATGGGCTTTCTATCCTGTTCCATTGATCTACATTTCTGTTTTTGTGTCAGTACCATATTGTCTTCATTACTGTAGCTTTTTAATATAGTCTGAAGTCAGGGAGTCTGATTCCTCCAGCTCTGTTTTTTTCCCTCAAGACTGCTTTAGCTATTTGGGGTCTTTGTGTCTCCATACAAATTATTACGATTTTTTGTTCTAGTTCTGTAAAAAATGCCACTGGTAATTTGATAGGGATTGAATCGAATCTGTAGATTGCTTTGGGTAGTATAGTCATTTTCACAATATTAATTCTTCCAGTCCAAGAATATGGTATATCTCTCCATCTGTTTGTGTCATCTTTGATTTCTTTCACCAGTGTCTTATATGCTTCTGAGTATAGGTATTTTACCTCCTTAGGTAGGTTTACCCCTAGGTATTTTATTCTTTTTATTGCAATGGTGAATGGGATTGTTTCCTTAATTTCTCTTTCTGATCTTTTGTTGTTAGTGTATAGGAATGCAAGAGATTTCTGTGCATTAATTTTGTATCCTGCAACTTTACCAAATTCATTGATTAGCTCTAATAGTTTTCTGCTAGCATCTTTAGGATAATCTATGTATAATATCATATCATATGTAAAAAGTGAGAGTTTTAATTCTTCTTTTCCAATTTATATCCCTTTTCTTTTTTTTCTTCTCAGATTGCCGTGGCTAGGACTTCCAAAACTATGTTGAATGATAGTGGCGAGAGTGGACATCCTTGTCTTGTTCCTGATCTTAGAGGAAATGCTTTCAGTTTTTCACCATTGAGAATGATGTTTGCTGTGGGTTTGTCATATATGGTCTTTATTATGTTGAGGTAGGTTCCCTCTGTGCCCACTTTCTGGAAATTATTTATTGTAAATGGGTGTTGAATTTTGTCAAAAGCTTTTTCTGCATCTATTGAGATGATCGTATGGTTTTTATTCTTCAATTTGTTAATATGGTGTATCACATTGATTGATTTGCATATATTGAAGAATCCTTGCATCCCTGGGATAAATCCCACTTAATCATGGTGTATGATCCTTTTAATGTGCTGTTGGATTCTGTTTGCTAGTATTTTGTTGAGGATTTTTGCATCTATATTCATCAATGTTATTGGTCTGTAATTTTCTTTTCTTGTAGTATCTGTTTCTGATTTTGGTATCAGGGTGATGGTGGCCCCATAGAATGAGTTTGGGAGTGTTCCTTCCTCTACAAATTTTTGGAAGAGTTAAAGAAGGATGGGTGTTAGTTCCTTTCTAAATGTTTGATAGAATTCACCTATAAAGCCATCTGGTCCTGGACTTTTGTTTGTTGGAAGATTTTTAATCACAGTTTCAATTTCAGTGCTTGTGATTGGTCTGTTCATATTTTCTATTTCTTCCTGGTTTAGTCTTGGAAGGTTATCCCTTTCTAAGAATTTGTCCATTTCTTCCAGGTTGTCCATTTTATTCGTATAGAGTTGCTTGTAGCAGTCTCTTAGGATGCTTTGCATTTCTGTGGTGTCTGTTGTAACTTCTCCCTTTTCATTTCTAGTTTTATTGATTTGAGTCTTCTCCCTCTTTTTCTTCATGAGTCTGGCTAAAGGTTCATCAATTTTGTTTATCTTCTCAAAGAACCACCTTTTAGTTTTATTGATCTTTGCTATTGTTTTCTTTGTTTCTATTTCATTTAGTTCTGCTCTGATCTTTATGATTTCTTTCCTTCTACTAACTTTGGGTTTTGTTTGTTCTTCTTTCTCTAGTTCCTTTAGGTGTAAGGTTAGATTGTGTATTTGAGATTTTTCTTGTTTCTTGAGGTAGGATTAAATTGCTATAAACTTCCCTCTTAGTACTGTTTTGCTGCATTCCATAGGTTTTGGATCGTCGTGCTTCCATTGTAATTTGTCTCTAGGGAATTTTTGATTTCCTCTTTGATTTCTTCAGTGATCTCTTGGTTATTTAGTAACATATTGTTGAGCCTCCATGTGTTTGTGTTATTTATTTATTTTTTCCCCTGTAATTGATTTCTAATCTCATAGCATTGTGGTCGGAAAAGATGCTTGATATGATTTCAATTTTCTTAAATTTACCAAGGCTTGGTTTTTGACCAAAGATGTGATCTAACCTGGAGAATGTTCCATGTGCACTTGAGAAGAAAGAGTAATCTGCTGTTTTTGCATGGAATGTTGTATAAATATCAATTAAATCTATCTGGTCTATAGTGTCATTTAAAGCTTCTGTTTCCTTATTTATTTTCATTTTTGATGATCTGTCCATTGGTGTAAGTGAGGTGTTAAAGTCCCCCACTATTATTGTGTTACTGTCGATTTCCTCTTTTAAAAGCTGTTAGCAGTTGCCTTATTGAGGTGCTCCTATGTTGGGTGCATATATATTTATAATTGTTATATCTCCTTCTTGGATTGATCCCTTGTCTCTTGTAACATTCTTTATTTTAAAGTCTATTTTATCCAATATGAGTACTGCTACTCCAGCTTCCTTTTGACTTCCATTTGCATGGAATATCTTTTTCCATCCCCTCACTTTCAGTCTGTATGTGTCCCTAGGTCTGAAGTGGGTCTCCTGTAGACAGCATATAGATGGGTCTTGTTTTTGTATCCATTCAGCAAGCCTGTGTCTTTTGGTTGGAACATTTAATCCATTCACATTTAAGGTAATTATTGATATGTATGTTCCTATTACCATTTTCTTAATTGTTATGGGTTTATTTTTGTAGGTCCTCTTCTTCTCTTGTGTTTCCCACTTAGAGAATTTCCTTTAGCATTTGTGGTAGAGCTGGTTTCGTGGTGTTGAATTTTCTTAGGTTTTGCTTGTCTGTAAAGCTTTTGATTTCTCCTTCAACTCTGAATGCGATTCTTGTCAGGTAGAGTAATTTTGGTTGTAGGTTCTTCCCTTTCATCACTTTAAACATATCATGCCAGTCCCCTCTGGCTTGTAGAGATTCTGCTGAGAAATCAGCTGTTAACCTTACGGGGATTCCCTTGTATGTTATTTGTTTTTTTTCCCTTGTTGCTTTCAATAATTTTTCTTTGTCTTTAATTTTTGTCAGTTTGATTACTATGTGTCTCGGCGTGTTTCTCCTTGGGTTTATCCTGCCTGGGACTCTCTGTACTTCCTGGACTTGGGTGGCTATTTCCTTTCCCATGTTTGGGGAGTTTTCAACTATAATCCCTTCAAATATTTTTTCGGGTACTTTCTCTCTCTCTTTTCCTTCTGGGACCCCTATAATGCAAATGGTGGTGCATTTAATGTTGTCCCAGAGGTCTCTTAGGCTTTCTTCATTTCTTTTCATTCTTTTTTCTTTATTCTGTTCCATGGCAGTGAATTCCACCATTCTGTCTTCCAGGTCACTTATCTGTTCTTCTGCCTCAGTTATTCTGCTATTGATTCCTTCTAGTGTATTTTTTGTTTCAGTTATTGTATTATTTTTCTCTGTTTGTTTGTTCTTTAATTCTTCTAGGTGTTTGTTCTTTAATTCTTCTTGGTCATTGTCAAACATTTCTTGCATCTTCTCAATCTTTGCCTCCATTCTTTTTCCGAGGTCCTGGGTCATCTTCACTATCATTATTCTGAATTCTTTTTCTAGAAGGTTGCCTATCTCCACTTCATTTAGTTGTTTTACTGGGGTTTTAGTTTGTTCCTTCATCTGGTACATAGTCCTCTGCCTTTTCATTCTGTCTGTCTTTCTGTGAATGTGGTTTTCATTCCACAGGCTGCAGAATTGTAGTTCTTCTTGCTTCTGCTGTCTGCCCTGTGGTGGATGAGGCTATCTAAGAGGCTTGTGCAAGCTTCGTTATGGGAGGGACTGGTGGTGGGTAGATCTGGGTTTTGCTCTGGTGGGCAGAGCTCAGTAAAACTTTATTCCACTTGTCTGCTGATGGGTGGGGCTGAGTTCTCTCCCATGTGGTTGTTTGCCTTGAGGTGACGCAGCACTGGAGCCTATTTGGCTCTTTGGTGGGGCTAATGGGGAGGGCTCATGGCAAGGAGTACTTCCCAGAACTTCTGCTGCCAGTGTCCTTGTTCCTGTGGTGAGCCACAGCCACCCCCTGCCTCTGTAGGAGATCCTCCAACACTAGAAGGTAGGTCTGGTTCAGTCTCCTAATTGGGTCACTCCTCCTTCCCCTGAGTCCTAATGTGCACACTTACATTGTGTGTGCTCTCCAAGAGTGGAGTCTTTCTCTCTCCCAGTCCTGTTGAAGTCCTGCAATCAAATTCCACTAGCCTTCAAAATCTGATTCTCTAGGAATTCCTCCTCCTATTGCTGGACCCCCAGGTTGGGAAGCCTGACATGGGGCTCAGAACCTTCACTCCAGTGGTTGGACTTCTGTGGTATAAGTGTTCTCCAGTTTGTGAGTCACCCATCCAGCAGTTATGGGATATGATTTTATTGTGATTTCACCCCTCCTACCGTCTCATTGTGGCTTCTCCTTTGTCTTTGGTGAGTTCCAGTGTCTTCCTGTCGATGATAGTTCAGCAGTTCGTTGTGATTCTAGTGTTCTCGCAAGAGGGAGTGAGCACACGTCCTTCTACTCCACCATTTTGAACCAATCTCAACTACTCTGTTTTACCTGAAGGTTCTTCCATCTCTATCTTTGCCACTCTCCTCCCACACATCAAGGCAGAGCAAATTTTTATCATGATTCCCTCTATTGTAGAAACGTTCAGTGTTTTTTTGTTACTATCAAATTCACCACAGATCTCTTGACTTGGTAGCGAAGTACACCATGATGGGACCCCAAGAAGCTGTTCTAGCCTTTTTTCCCTCTGCTTCTATTATACCCTGGGCCTCAGGCCAAGCAGATGCCTCACCATTCCCTTAATAGGTCTCCATCCTTTCCTCTTCTCTTTGTTTAAGCTATGTCATCAACTCATGTTCATATCCCACCCTGCTCCATGACAATGATAATAATAACAATGGTGTATGTCTCACTGATTCCGTACCTAAGTCTGTGAGGTAATATTGTTATGCTCTTTTACAGACAGTGGTGCAAAGAGAGTAGGGGACTGCCCTAACATCACAACTAGCAAGTGGCTGGGCCAGGATTCAGATCTCTGTCTGACCACACGCTCTGACTTCCTGATTCTCATGAGAAATTCTGCAAGCACTTCAGCTAGAAATGATCTTTTCAACCCCTGACCTCCTACTCAGAACATTCCTTGGACACTGAGTAACTAATACATGAATGAATAGAACAATAGCAGTTTTTAATAGCTTTATAGAAAGATCAAAGGAGAAGGAAGAGTCAAGGATAAATCCAGATTTCTAGGCTAATTGTTTACTGAATGATAACACCATTGTCCAAATGAATCACATGAGTAAAGGAGAGTTTGGTGGATTGGGGGCTACAGTGATCTTGTTATCAGGGTATCAAGTGTTCAAGTGAAGATGCCCCTTGGGGAAGTCACTGATGGGTATATCTTGTTTGAGTTGTCATTTTAGAAATTATAGTTTATTTTATTTATTTGTCTTTTTTAGGCCGCGCTGAGTGACTTGCTGGATCTTCCAGACCAGGGATCAAACCCATGCTCCCTGCAGCGGAAGTACAGAGTCCTAACCGCTGGACCTCCAGGGAAGTCCCTAGAAATTATAGTTTATTGTAATTCCTTCTATCATTTCTCTTTCCTTCCTTTTCTATGTCTTACCTTCCCCCGTTTACTTTCTTTTTTTTTTTTTTTTAACATCTTTATTGGGGTATAATTGCTTTACAATGGTGTGTTAGTTTCTGCTTTATAACAAAGTGAATCAGTTATACATATACATATGTTCCCATATCTCTTCCCTCTTGCGTCTCCCTCCCTCCCTCCCACCCTCCCTATCCCACCCCTCCAGGCGGTCACAAAGCACCGAGCTGATCTCCCTGTGCTATGCGGCTGCTTCCCACTAGCTATCTACCTTACGTTTGGTAGTGTATATATGTCCATTACTTTCTTACAGAAATATCATTGACCTTTTCTTGGTATCTGGTATTATGATGGTGCTTAGAGATAGTGAGGTATGGAAAATACTACATCCTGTTCTTACCCTTACCTTGTTCATAGCACTCACCCTTTAAAAAATACTATTTATTTACATGTCTTTCTCATGGATACATTATCATCATCTTAAGTTTGTGCCTCATGTTTAATTTGACTTTGTGTCTTCAGTTCTAAGCACCGTGCCTAGCACATAGTAAATGCTCAGAAGAGTAAAGGGTGGTCTGGTGCAGAGCTAAGGAAAGGGTATTTCAGGTTGAGACCAATGCTTCTTAAATTATAATGCACATATAAAGCCCCTGGGGATCTTGTTAAAGATTCTAATTCAGTAGGTCTGAGGTGGGGCAGAAACGAGATTCTGCATTTGTTGTGAGTTTCTAGGTCCTTATTATTCAAAATGTGGTCTGTGGACCCACAGCATTGGCATTAAAGTTGAGAAGCATGATGAAGAAGATGGTGTGTAAGGGAGAAGCAGGAAGTTTAGTGCGGCAGAGCATAGCACCTGGGAGGGCAGGCATGGGGATTGATAAGGTCAAAAAGGGAGGCTAGGACCAGAACCCACAGCTCCCAGTAACTACATGAGGCAGAGGCAGGTATAGTGAAAAGCAAATGCAGTTGGAGTCAGACATACCTGGGTTCTAATCTCAGTTTGGACAAGTACCGGTGGTACAATGTCGTTGTCCCTAATCCTCATTTTCCTTATCTACAGCATGAGGACAAGGAGAGCACAATGTCTCCTTCACGGGGCTGCTATGAGCGTTAACTAAACATAAATTTCCTATGTCAATGCCTGGCACATGGTGGATACTCATTAAATGGCAGTGATCATCATCACCAGGGTAGGTGATGGGCAGTGGGAGTCTGGGCAGACAGAGAAAATACTATTTCTGCCTATAAGACTTTCCAGAGTGGATGAATCATCAGCGTGGATGGGCCTTCTGGCTATTGCCCCTCTTGGCTTCATGACTAGAGGGAATAAACTGTAAATTGATTTCACAGCTTGAGGCCCCAGGTGAGATTTCCACTCACAGGTAGATCCAGGTCAGTAAACACCCTCGGCAGAAGGCCGTTACCTTCTCTGGATTTGCTTTGGCCTCAACCACATTTCTTCTACACACCTTCCCTTCTTCTCTCTTCTTACTGCACCCTCAGGTTATCCTACCAAACACCAACTAATCCTGGATGAGGTGCGTTTGACCAGATTCCTCCACGTGGGTCAGACAGTAGAATTTGTTGGAGCAGCAATTCAGCGCTGTTTTCTATCCATGTATGTTCCTTCTCGTCAGGGCTGGCCACTGTCCAGCTCTTGTGCTGTGTGGGACACAGACCCCCACTTGTCCTCAAACACACCCTTCTCCATCTCCATCTCCTTTGCCTCTTTCACTACTCGATCCTCATCATCTAGAGCACTGGTCTCCAGAACAATCTCTACTGGAGCGGAGGAAGAAAATAATAAAATTCCTATTTTTATGTGTGTTTTAGTAATGACTGTCTCAGTATTGTGATACTGAGGTATACAATTTATAAAGAAACAGGCAAACCCATTTGACAACTACCGATCTAGACAACTGCAATTCCTTCTAGCTGGTCTCCTTGTCTCAATCCCATCTTCTGTATTACATGATTATCTTTTTTTTTCAATCTCTTTTTTAAAATGGAAGTGTAGTTAATTTACAATGTTGTGTTAGCTTCAGGTGTACAGCAAAGTGATCTGAACAAGAATATATATATATATATATATATATATATATATATATATTCTTTTCAGATTCTTTTCCATTATAGGTTATTACAAGACATTGCATATAGTTTCCTGTGCTATATAGTAGGTCCTTGTTGTTTATCTATTTTATACACAGTAGTGTGTATATGTTAATCCCAAACTTCTAATTTATCTCCCTCCCACCAAAGATTATCTTTCTAAAATGTACTTCTCATTGTTCACTGGCCTGTCTAAGGTCATTCATTCATTCATGTGCTGAGCAGTTGTCATCTGTCAGGCACTGTATTAAGTGCTGGAGATACAAAGATGAGTAAGATGCTGCCCTTGTCTTTGCAGAATCCAGGGAAGTGGGCTCCTTGTGATCTAATTCTCCTCTGGGTGATGAAAAAGTCTTTGTAGTCTGGCCCCCTCCCACCCTGCAGCCTAATCTCCAAGCTCTCCCATTTACATTTGGCCACATCGAGGTGATTGGCATTGCCCAGTTTTCACCCTATGTGTTTTCCACTTTCACATTCTGCAAACATGTAAATTCCATGAGGGCAGGGATCTTTGCCTTTTTGTTCACTAATGTATCCCAAATGCCAGCATATAGTGGGACCTTAGTAAATACTTATTGAGTGCAGGACTGCTCAGCACATGCTGATTTCCCTCTTCTTTGAGGTTTTTTCTCTCTGGTGAATGTCTTTCAGGTAGCCAGCTCATCCTTCAGAGCTCAACCTAAATGCCCTTCCCTCAGCAATGCTTTTGACCTCCCAGACCCAGCGAAGGCTCACTGTTGTGCATCCTTAAAGCCCCTTGTACCTTTTCCTCATAGCACATATCATGAGTCAAATTCTGGGATTATTTAATTATGATCTGTCTTCCTCGCTAGATTATTAGCTCCGTGAGGGTAGGAACTATGTTTAATTTTGTCATTGTTGTTTCCCCAGCCTTCAAAACAATGCCTGATGCATAGTGGTTGTTCACAAAATATTTGTTGAATGAGGTGAGGGCTTCTTCTTGGTAACCTGCCCAGTATCCCAGTCCTTTGGGAGTTATTGCCCTATCTCACTCTCGACACTCCCTTGCCCCCTGGGTGGGAAGGAGATCCCCAAACTCCACCCTGGTGATTGAACCCTGATACTTGCTCATGGACTCCTGTCATGCTGCCTCCCTTCTTGCTGCTCCTGGATTTGCCCCACTTTGCCCCCTGCCAGGACACATCCATCATTCCACTAGAGGTTCTGATGAGGCCAGGCCTGCCTGTCACCATGCTACCCCTGTGGGATGAGGAACGTTTCTCTCAGCACCAGCTTTGGGATCTCCTCCTTAGTTTCAAGTCCTACCCCTCCTGGACTGCCCCATCCAAATTGTGTTGGGGACATGTGTCTGGAGATACCACAGGAAGTTTTGAGGAGCTGGTGTGTGAATCCCCAGGGACTGATTGTGTGGAGTGCTCTCATCTGTGCTGTATTTGCTCAGAAAATGCAACCCTGGGCTCAGTCCAGGCTAAATAAATACAACATGAAGGTAGAACTCTTAGTGAACATTTACCATTTGGAATAAGTGTTTATTTTTATTACTGCTGGAAACTATGAATGGAAAGCAAGACCAAATCACATTATAATGAAGGGAATGAACAGTATAGGAAAAACACAATATAAAAGGGAAGGAGAAAAACAGAGACACTCTTTAGATTGGGTATTTACTGGAACAGAAACTAATTTTATCTGTATTGCTCAGTAAGTATCACACACAGTGGAAGCAAAATAATAACATTAGTGTTTACACTTCCTGAGGCAACTGGAGGCAACAGCCACAATCCAGTACCAACATGAGGCAAATATCAAGCAGGTCACACATCACAATTTCATTTCACAAACACCTCATGGAGCTTGGTGGAGAAGACCATGATGTCTCCCCAAAATGTTTGAAGCACAATTGATTGCATCTTAAAATAGGCCCACAGTCTGGCACTGGGAGCTTTATTGGAAAGTTATGTCTCTGAGGCTTTGTGTCTTGCAGCTGACAGAGGATTGGAAGTGATATCAACTCTCTAGTCTCAGGAAGTCACCTAAAGCCTTTGAGCCTCAGTTTCCTTGTTTGTATTTGTAATTCAAAGAGATGATCTCTATAGCTATCTCCAGATTTCCTCCTGTTTTTGTTTTGTGAAACACCTTGATATACTTCTTGGGACAAAAGATGAGAATTTGACAACAGGAAATTGAGACCTGATAAAAAGATGGTAGTTGGTTCTCCCATAGAAAGGGATATGAACTTGGGAGATGGGAAGAGAGTGGAGAAAAGGGAAGACAGGGGAAGGAAGAGATTGCAGGTGGCCTGCCCATATTGGTAGGAAGATCTACCCATTTGAACAGGGAAATCTAATGTCCAGTTTTAGAAGGTTTGTATTATTTTTTCATAAAAAACCCACTCCTCTTTGTCCACAGACCTTTAATACAGTCTTCCTTATTTACAAAGGCATTGTGTGTGGGGGGTGTGTGTGTAAATTAAAGAATAGGGCTGAGTTCCATGTCTGGGTCAATTAAAGGGCAAACAACTGTATGAGTTAGAATGAGACCAAGAGTTGAGAAGTGACATGAAGTCAGAGTCAGACACATAAGACATAAGCCTCCTGGAATTGACAGAAACCTTGGAAAAGTGAATTAATTTTCTGAGTTCATAGGTAAGCATTTCAGCCAATCCAATCCTTCTTTCTCAAGGAGAAGGAAGACCTGAGTACACCAGGTCACATGCAAAAACAAACAAAACAAAAACAAAAAAAGGCAAAAACAAACAAAACACAAGGGCAGAAATCTTTGTGAGTACATACCATTGGAGTCAGTAATTCTTTTTTATTATTGCTGGAAACTGCCCCGCCCTGTTTACCTTATATGGTTGTTAAGGGTTGAGGAGGGCCATCAGTTGGATAGTGTATGTATGTGAAAGTTTATTACTTTGTCAAATATTGTTATTACTATTACTATTTTAGGGGGCTTAAAGCCCTCTCTGATGTGTCCTCAGATTTTGTGACTCAATTTTCATGCTGGAAAGCATTACACAGAGTTATTGTTTGTTTTTCTTGGTTGTTGGAGACCAAAGTCCACACCATAAGGACAGCATCTTTCTTTCTTTTTATTTATTTATTTATTTATACAGCGGGTTCTTATTAGTTATCCATTTTATACATATTAGTGTACATATGTCAATCTCAATCTCCCAATTCATCACACCACCACCACCACCCCCCGCCACTTTCCCCCCTTGGCATCCATACGTTTGTTCTCTACATCTGTGTCTCTATTTCTGCCCTGCAAACCGGTTCATCTGTACCATTTTTCTAGGTTCCACATATATGCATTAATATACGATATTTGTTTTTCTCTTTCTGACTTACTTCACTCTGTATGACAGTCTCTAGATCTATCCACATCTCAACAAATGACCCAGTTTCATTCCTTTTTATGGCTGAGTAATATTCCATTGTATATATGTACCACATCTTCTTTATCCATCCATCTGTCAATGGGCATTTAGGTTAAGGACGGCATCTTTCTAAGCATGCTATTGTATCTATGATAATAACTAAAATAAATGCAAAACTGAGAAATTTTGCAAAGGTATAAAGAGATTGAGCAATTTCATCCTCAAAGAGGAAGAAATTAAAATATGACGTTAAACAAATGAAAAAATGGTCAGTGGGATGCACTGGATCAGCTCCTTTTCCAGATGACAGAGAGTAATGGGACCTGAAAAGAGACGATCTAAAGGAAACTCTCAAGGTAAGGAGTAGAGGCAAAAGCAAAAGAGATTTTATCTACTTTACCCAAATTTCAGGGGGATGTGGAGACAATTGAGCAGAGTGTGTAAAGCAGATATATAAGCAGAAATTATAAAAACCAGAAGACAGACTGGGGAAATAAATGTGATAAACTACATGTCAGACAAGCGTAAAGGGGTCACCCCCAGGCACATTAGACTGGGGCAGTGACCCCCAACACTCCCAAGATGGAAGACACCATCATCATGGAACTGGAAGGCTGTGTCTGGGAGATTAGATGATTTCCAAGATGTAAAATGGGAAAGGCTTACTGGGCTGTTGGCCTGTCTGGCTGTACCTATTAAACTTCAGTTCAAACATTCTCTTTTCCATTTTTATTAGTGTTTTGGGAAGAGAAGTAAAGGAAGCTGAGTGCTTTGTTGGAGGTGAAAGCAATGCCTAGAACGTCTGGAGGTCAGAGGAGCATGGTACAGGGCTGGGGAGTCATCCAGAGGACAGGCAATTCAGAAATACAGATGGGATGCATGGAGTCCAGCACAAAGGTCCTATTAATTTTTACTTCCTTCAGGCAGGGGTGGACAACTGTGGCATATGCTCAAAGGAGCAGTCGGAGTAGGGAACTGTCAGCCAGGCTGGGAGTGGATCTAAATGCTCTTCCACTATCTCATACCATAAATTCGGGTGAATAATTTACCCTTCCTGAGCTTCGGTTTCTTCATCAGAAAAATAGGGTTAATCACATCTTCCTCATTGCCCTCAAATAGAATATTATATGTATAAATGCTTGGACATGGTGGAACTCTGAACACGTGTAAGCCAGGTGATGTAAAGTTGAGTGGAAAGGATGACGTGTTTATTTTTGGAAACCTTCCAAGCCCCTCTGAAGTTCCTTTCTTCCTTTTGGGTTAATTGCCTCTGTCCCGTAAAACACTAGGCTCTATCTCAAGTGACTGTCAACTATTCTCCACTAAGATGTTTATTGACCTATGATTTATGAAGGGTCTCCCCCATGGCAGGCACTGTGCTAGCCATTGAGGGTTCAAAGGTGAATTGGATGCCAGTCTTGCCCTGGTAGAACTCACAGTCTAGGAAGAAAGAAATAATATAATAGAAAGTGAAGTCCTATAATAGAAGTCCTAATAGCATGTTGTGGGAGAGATAGGAAAGAAGCTTGAGGTAGAAGGGGAAGTTTTCTCAGAACAGAAGAAGTTATCTGTTCTATGATGTGAAGGGTGAATAAGTGTTCCCCATTGAGAGAACAAGAGAGGACAGTGTTTGCAGGGGAATAGCATGGGCAAAGGCATGAGCATATGGAGGTAACATATATTTAGGACACGGAGAGAGGATGATGCAGATAAATCCTAAGATAGGTATGGAATGGGGAAAGGTGGAAGACCATAGGATGGGTTGCTGGAGGCCAGGTCTTTTAAAGGAATTTGGAGCAGGTTGGAAAAGCAATGGAATATTAAACCGTAACAGCTTTCCTGGGTTAAACCCCATTTGGTCGTGATGAATTATCTCCTTTATATATTGTTAGATTGGGTTTGCTAAAATGTGGTAATGACATTTAGTGTTTATATTCTGTGGTTTCTTTATTGTAATGTCATCGTCTGGTTTTGCTATCGAGATAATGCAGGCTTCATAGAATAAGTTGGAAGTGTTCCCTCTTTGTAGTATTAGTTTTTTTATTGCTGCTGAACAAATTAACACAGATTTAATGGCTTAATACAACAAAAATTTATTATTATACAGTTCTGGAGATCCAAAGTCCACAATGAATCTTACTGGACGAAAATCAAGGTGTTGGCAGGGCTGACTTCCTTCTGGAGGCTCTAGGGGAGAATCAGTTTCCTTGCCTTTTCTGGCTTCCAGAGGCTGCCTGAGTTCCTTGGCTCACAGCACCTTCTTTCATCTTCAAAGCCAGAAGTGTAGTATCTTCTAATCTCTCTCTCATTCTAAGTCTCCCTGCCTCTCTCTTTCACTTATAAGGACTCTCTCTTATGATTACATTGGGCCCACCAGGATAATGCAAGATAATCTCTCCATCCTAAGATCCTTAGTTTAATCACTTCTACAAAGTCTCTTTTGCCATATAAGGTAACACATTCATATTCTTCCTTCCTACTTTTCTTCAATTTTTTTTTTTTTTTTTTTGCGGTACGGGGGCCTATCACTGTTGTGGCCTCTCCTGTTGTGGAGCACAGGCTCCGGACACGCAGGCTCAGCGGCCATGGCTCACAGGCCCAGCCGCTCCGCGGCATGTGGGATCTTCCCGGACCGGGGCATGAACCCATGTCCCCTGCATCGGCAGGCGGGCTCTCAACCACTGCGCCACCAGGGAAGCCCCAGTATGTGTTTAATGCTATAAATTTCTCTCTGAGTGTTGTTTTCACTGCATTTCATAAATCTTGATATGTTGGGGGGTTTTAAATTTCAGTTCAAAATATTTTATATGGTTCATTGTGATTTCTTCTTTGACCCATGGTTTATTTATATGTGTGTTGTTTAATGTATAAATATTTAGAGAATTTTGGGTTGATGGTTTTTTCTCTTTCAGTGTTTTAAAGATGTTGCTCTACTTTCTTCTGGCTTATATTGTACTCAGAGAGAAATCTCCTGTCATTCTTACCTTTGTTCCTCTATATGTGATATGTCTTTTTGTTTTTTAATCTGGGTTTTTAAAAGATTTTTGCTTTATCATGGGTTTTAAGCAATCTGATTTTGATGTGCCTTGGTATACTTTTGGTAATGTTTCTTCTTTTGAACTTCTTGGGTCTGTGTCTACAGTTTTCACCAAATTTTGAGAAAAAAATCTTTACATTTCTTCAAAAATCTTTTTCTACATCTTCTTCCTCTTTCCTTTTCCTCTCATTTATGGCCATCAATTACTTGTATATTAGACTACTTGAAGTTCTTCCACAGCTCATTTATACTTTGGTCATTTTTTCAATAATTTTTCTCTCTGTGTTTCATTTAGAATATGTCTATGGTTATACATATTACTATTTACTAAACTTTTCTTCTACAGTGTCTAATCTGCTCTTAATATTTTTGATTGTACTTTTTCATCTTGGGTGTATTTTTCATCTATAAAAGTTCAATTTGGATCTTTTAAAAATGTCTTTTATATCTCCTCTTATCATGTCCATGATTTCCACTACCTTCTTGAGTATATGGAATGTAATAGTTTTTTTGTTAATTAATTTATTTTATTTATTTATTTTTGGCTGTGTTGGGTCTTCGTTGCTGCGCGCAGGCTTTCTCTAGTTGCAGCGAGCGGGGGCTATTCTTCATTGCAGTGTGCAGGCTTCTCATTGTGGTGACTTCTCTTATTGTGGAGCACAGGCTCGAGGTGTGTGGGCTTCAGTAGTTGTGGCACGAGGGCTCAGTAGTTGTGGCTCACAGGCTTAGTTGCTCCATGGCATGTGGGATCTTCCCAGACCAGGGCTTGAACCCACGTGCCCTGCATTGGCAGGCGGATTCTTAACTACTGCACCACCAGGGAAGTCCTGTAATAGTTGTTTTAATGTCTTTGTTTAATAATTCTTTCATCTGTACCATTTCTGGGTCTATGTCTGTTGACTGGTTTTTATCCTCATGGATCATATTTTCTTGTTTGCTTGTATGTCTGATAGTTTTTCATTGGATGCTAAGCATTTACATTTTATGTTTTTGGTGCTGAATTTTTTGTACTCCTTTAAATGCTTTTGTGCTTTGTTCAGGGAGGCGGTTAAGGATCAAACAGTGTGATCTTTGGAGGCTTGCTTTTAAACTTTATTAAGTGGGACCAGGTAATCTTTCACATGGGCTAATTTGGCAATACTCTTTGGAATACTCTTCCTGATACCCCAATAATTACAGTTTTCTCTACTCTAATTTTGGAGAACACAAACTACTCCCAGCCCTGTATGAACTTTGGGAGTTGTTTCTCCTGCTCTTTTCCAGTGGGTCTTTCTCCAACTCAGCTAGTTTCCTCATATGTAAGCACTAATCAGTATTCAGCCAAAGAATCAATGGGAACCCTCTTCAGAGCTCTGGAGCTCTTTCTGTATGCAGTTCTGTTTTCTTTGATACTTTGCTCTGTGAACTCTAGCTGCCTTGGGCTTCCCAAACTGCTAACTCTATCTCCTCAACTCAGGGAGACCCCTTTGCCTGGGACTCCTACCTCTGTTCTTTGTCCAGGAAACTCTTTCTAGGCATCAATCTAGGACAACCATAGGGCTCCCTTTGTTTGCTTCTTCTCTCTTGGGGACTCTGTCTTTTACTGCCTATTTTCCAATGTCTAAAACCATATACTTTGTTTTTTTAGTTGTTTAAGGAGGGAGGGCAACTAGTCATTTTTACTTCATCTTGGTTGGAGGTAGAAATAGACATAAAAATAACTTAAGATGAAATTGCTTAAAGATTTGACTTTTTAAGAAGCTTTAGATCCAAAAAAATAATGCCATGGTCACAAAAACTTAGAACATGGAGATCTAGGGCATGGTAGGGAGCAAGTGACTAATATCAATATGCCTAAAATCTATATAATCAGTTCCATGCTGCCTCAGATCAAAAGTCCACACTGGACCCTCCTGAAAGCTCTGCTGGAGCAGGACACAGAATCCCTCATCGTCACTGGGTGCTGGGTGTTACCATACTCATGGTTCTAGGGTACCCACTTGCCCTAATACGCTAGAAGTTGATGAAGTTATCAGGCAGGGTTGGGCCTGGGTCCCTGGTCACAGTGGATTTGCCAGGCTTCCTTGAAGACTATTTCTGCCTGTGTTTCCAGGAAACAGGCCTGAGCCCCATGAGCCCTCCTAACACCTCAACACTGAAACTCAAGACTAAGAAGTGAAGCCGTCCTCCAGTGCCTCACTTCTGCTCATTGGGATCATGATTAACTTTGTGGCAGCAGAGTTAGGATAAATGACTTTCTTTCCTTACAGTAATTCAGATCTCCTAGGTGAAGCAGCTCTGCGGATAAGGAATAAGAGTTGGGCAGCTCCCTGTGCTGCAGGGGAACTGGTGGCCTGGATGGTTGAGCATATCCCCGATGGCAGCCCTCTGGGGATAAGCAGATGGGGATAGAGTTATCTATAGGCTAAGCCTCTCTCCCAGGCCTAGAATCCTCATTTTAAAGAGTCTGGAGCTAAATAGCCTAGAAGATCCCTACCTTTTATCTTCTTGAAACTCAGCATCATTTCCCTTTTGGTTTCTTTTTATTGAGGCAGAGTCCATAGAAACCAGTGCTAAAGAAGTGTAGCCAGGTAGCCCTGCAAGGGAAGCTCTCACCTCTTTGAATGACCACGAAGGGCTCTTCCTCAGGGCCAGTTGTAATGGCTCCTATAATGATGACAGATTATCATAGTGATGACAAATGCCAGGCATCATCTCTGTGCACTTTGCTTAGAAGGCCTTGTTGACTGCAGGCAGTAAGCATATGTGTGTCCAACATGTCTGCTGAATCAGCTGCAATGACTAATGTGGGTCAGGACACACAATAGGCACACAGGAAATGCTCACTGAATGAATAAGCAGAGAGACTTTTATAGTTGTCATGGGCTTGGAGATGGATGCATTTATTGAGCTCTTCCTGGGTGCATGGAACCAATATTACGGCACACAAAATTAAAAATGACACCTCACCTGACACAGGGAATTTTCCAGTCTGGGACAAAGAACTGTAGTACAAAGTAAAAAAGCTGTAATGTCTACAAAAGCAGTGATTCACAAAACCCAGGAGGAAGAAAACCCTTAATTCGAGCTTCTTCTTAAAACAGTAGCCCTCTAAAGTTAATGCTTGTCTATTTTCTAATCACGTGTTCTAAAACCCTTCCTATATTTGGGGCATTTTTCTGCATTACAAGTCTCCCCTCCCCTAGGGGAAAGTCAGGCACTCAATTTTCCAGCCTTCCTTGCACCTGGGGTGTGTCTACTCACAGATCCAAGTTCTGCCAATCAGTTATGCTGATGGGAACCTCTGATTGGGAAAACAGTAGAGTGAGGAAGCAGGGGCTGTAACCCATTTTCTGGTGTGGAAGACTATGGGACACTTGGCTGTTGGAAGCAGCAGAGGCAAGTTTTAGTCTTCCAGGGTCCAGTGTCAGGGGTGTGAACTTTGTGCTATGTCACTCCCTTAGGTGGGATCTCCAAGGGAGACCTCAGTGTGGTTCAAATGTTGTCCCTGGTCATGTCACCTCCAAGGCTGGCTTTCTGGCCCTCCTAGAGATTTTCTGAGCTACCCAATATGCTTTAATAATTATTTTTCTGCGTAAGGTAGCTGCAGGAGGTTCTGTTATGTGCAACTGAGAACCTGAGTGAAAAAAACTCTCCATTGTTGGCTGATAAGGGCCAGTGCTTCCTTTTTAAGTGAATGTGAAGAGAACTCATTTGTTTGTTCTGTGACTCAAGGTACAACTTCCTAAGAGCTGCTGAGTCAGAATGAGCGAGTAGGTCCCAAACTTACCCTTGAAGGAGTGAGCATACTTCTCACTTCTGAAAGCTTCCTTGCGGTTTCTGCACTCTAAATATATGGACATGAATGCTCTTCTGCCTGCATCCCCCATTTTCGTTAGTATACCTGGATGCACAGCCTGAAGTGTGCAGTCATCCCAAACCCTTCTTCTGCCTCACCTCCCAGTGACAAACTTTCAGAATTTGACCTTGTTATTATTGCTTAAATTATTGCCCTCCTTCCCATCTCCACTGCTGTTTCCTTAGCTTAGACCTCCATCTATTGTATTTGTCTCCCAGTTCAGTCCCTGTCTCCATCCTCTTCACATTTCAGGCCATCTTCCATGCCACTGAATTTAATCAGGTCATCCTTCCTTCCGAGATAAAATCCTTCACTGGCTCCCTATTTCTTGTAGAATAATGTCCAAGCTCCTCTGTGATCTTGCCCCAGAAAATCATTTTAAATTCACTTCCTGCCATGCCCTCATCACCTCCTGCGTCTAGCCACCCACCAGTCTCCAAGCACCAGGTTCTCATATCTGCATCTCAGTGTGCACTACTCTCTTTTCTTGAAATGTCCTTTGTCACATTATGCATTTGGCATACTCCTACTCATCCTTCAAGATTTAGTGAGAATGCTACCAACTCTGGGAAATGATTTCTGCCATTTCCATGTGTAGCACTTTTTTTTTTCTGTGCTCCCAGCCATTTTTCCATGCCTTTTCCCATCCTTCTAATATAGCACTTACCGCATTATTGTGTTTATTGACTCCTACGTGTGTGTATCTTACCACTAGATGGTGAGGTTGTGAGGAGTAGAGGCAGAGCCTTCTTCATCTCTGCATCTTCAGGGCCAAGGACAGTGCCTGGTACTTAGTAGATACTCAGATGATGCTTGTGAAATTAGCAAATTAATTAATAATAAAAGCACTTCCAGGAATGAATCTTGAAATTAGTCAAAAACATTGGCAACATGCATTCCCAAGTAGAGGCTGTTATTAAAATAGTGAGATTCTAGTCACTCCGGCCACAGCTGTCCCCTCTCCAGTGAACCATGTGCATCTCCCAAGGGAAATCTTTCTGCACAGACAGCCTAAATGCAGACCCAGAAAAGGAAATGAAGCACCTGCTAATTTACAAACACCTAGGTATTTAGAATAGTAATGAACACAAAGCTCACTAATAGGGAGTAATTAATAGCTAAATGTTGGCATTTAACAAAATGTTTTTCCCTTTTTCTACCCAAGCAATGATTTTAAGTTGAGGATGCTCAAAATGGCTTGAAATGGAAGGAAATCATTCCAGACACCACGTGTATTTAAAAGGCAGTGCTGCTGGTGGGCGTCCTTCATTGCCATCATTAACCACAGTGGGAACAGCCAGCGTTTACTGAGCCCCCGCCAGCCAAGGCAGAGGTGCAGACTTCAAGGCAGGCCTGCTTTCACAAAAATCTCTCGTAAGAAAACAAATTACAGTTGCAAAGCAAGTGAATTTAGACGGATGTGGGTGATCATTCACAATCCGAAGAGACCCTGTGCTATACTAAAGGACCTCCCACAGGGCTCCTTTAAATAGGAAACTGGTAGAGAGCACTTAAACTATCTTTGAGTTTATAAGGAATCGATTAAGGACCGATTCTTTCAGAAACGAATCTATTGCACAGTGAGGGTGTAGCTACCTTTAGAATTGTGGCTCCAACCTTTGCCTTGCCATCAACCTTTGTCAGCAACCATTACGCAGCAACAGCGTGTAAAGGAAAATACATACACAGGGTCAAGAGACCTGGATTTGAATCTGGCTTTTGACCGTGCTGGGTCGGCCTCAGGGTTCTCACCTGGAACTAGGGCCAGCAGTCTTGGGGGCAAGGATTAAAAGAGAATATGAGTTTGAAATAGCCCATTACATGGGTGGTTGTTCACGCCTGTATTAGTTTGCTAGGGCTACCGTAACAAAGTACCACAAACTGAATGGCTTAAACAACAGAAATTAATTGTCTCAAAGTTCTGAAGGCTAGAAGTCCAAGATCAAGGTGTTGCTGAGGTTGGTTCCTTCTGAAGTCTGCTCCATGCCTCTCTCCTAGCTTCTGGTGGTTTGCTGGCAATCTTTGGTGTTCCTCGTCTTCTGCTGCATCACCCCAATCTCTGCCTTTATCATCATATTGCATGTTCTCTGTGTGCATGTCCACTATGACCCCATCCTAACTAATTACATCTGCAATGACCCTATTTCCAAATAAGGTCACATTCTGAGATACTGGGAGTTAAAACTTTAACACAGGAATTTTGAGAGAACACAATTTAATTCATAACAACTCATTATTGCTCTGGCCTTAAGTCACTGAAATGACAGACATGCCATGTTCTTTACTGGTAGATATTTTGCTTTTCTTGGCTAAGATGTTGCCAAGTGAAAGGCATTTTTATAGAAACAACAGCAAGCCACAAAGAGAAGATTTTGAACAAAGAAATCAAGACAAAAGGGAAACTTTAAAAGAGAGCATATTAGGCAACAGCTCCAATAGCAGTTTTCTTCTTCCTGACAGCCTTTTATCTCTTCCCTCATGGGGAAAGGGGTGTACTCACCAGGGATTTGGTCACATTCTCCTTGCTACATGAGGAGTATGAAGGTCTGGCACTCTATTCTTTTTTTTTTATGATTTTTAAGATCCTTTATTTTGTTAATTATGTGAATCATTATTTATATATTTATTTATTTATGGCTGCGTTGGGTCTTCATTGCTGTGCACAGGCTTTCTCTAGTTGTGGCGAGTGGGGGCTACTCTTCGTTGCAGTGTGTGGGATTCTCATTGCGGTGGCTTCTCTTGTTGCAGAGCATGTGCTCTAGGTGCACAGGCTCAGTAGTTGTGGTTCGTGGTCTCAGTAGTTGTGGCTCATGGGCTGCAGAGCACAGACTCAGTAATTGTGGTGCATAGGCTTAGTTGCTTCGCAGCATGTGGGATCTTCCTGGACCAGGGCTGGAAACCCATGTCCCCTACATTGGCAGGCGGATTCTTAACCACTGAGCAACCAGGGAAGCCCTGGCACTCTATTCTTATCATGACTCACTTTTTGCAGGAAGAAGATTTCTCACACCCAGCAGAACCATCCTTCTGTCAGATGGAGAAGGCTCTCTGCCTCCACAGTTCTGCCAAACCAGCCACAGGAGCAATGAATTGGTCATTTCCTCCCAAGTGTGGCTTCCAATAAACTAAAAAAAAAAAAAAAAAAAAAAAAAGTCAACTGATGTTATAAGCCCATAGATTATATTACCATTGGATTGCTGGAGGTTTGGAGGTCAGAGACTGGAAGAAATAATTTGGGGAGCTTTAAAGTCTAGAACACACTTGTGTTATGCTCTGGTCTCCACACAGTGACCCTTGGATATTGGGGTAGATTGGTTGTAATAATGACCTAATTTGTTCCTACCATCTGTATCCAGGCATTTGCTAATGCCCTCCCACCCTGACTTTTGGCATGGGCATGTGTCTTGATATGGCCAAAGGGAGCAGCTTGAAAAGTGCTTGTACATGGGGGCTGGTCCTCTTGCTGCTCTTGCAGCTTCTGCTGCTGCCACCAAACAGTCAAGCTCAAGCTAGCCTCCTGGAGGAAGAGACACCACACGAGCAGAGATAAGCCATCCCAGCTGACCCATCATAGACGAACCAGTTGCCAGCCAACTCCACAGCTGATCACAGATGTATAAGTTCCCAGCTGATATTAGCAGAGTCTGGCCCCAGGCTGGAAGAACCACTCAGGCACAGGTGGCCCAAACTGCAACCTCTCAAAATTGTGAGCTGAAGTAATGTTTTCCTTACCCTTTTCTTTTTGTTGTTGTTGTAAGCCATTTGGTTTTGAAGTGTTTTGTTATGTAGCAAAATTTAACTGACACAGATATTTTCTTAAGGGTTCTTCTAGTGTCTAGTGTCACTGGTGAGATCATGTGTGTTGGGATTTTAGGGACAGTTTTCTATCTAGCCTGGTGTAATTTGGGTGAACTTGGCTAGGAGGTGGGATATATTACCAATCATGCTCTGTGCCCTTTGAGAGCACAGGCTTTGGAGTCAAACTGACCTTGATTCAAATCATGGCACTGTGTCAGTGTGGAGCAACAGCTGTAATAACATCAAAATCTCAGTGGCTTCACACCATAAAGGTGTATTTCTTTCCTATATTATAGCCCATCTCTATATTAATATATTTGGTGTCCTATACAGCTGTGATAATCTGCAGTGCTGGCTGGGGGCTGGCTAGTCTAAGAGGGCTCAGCTGAGATGGCGTACATCTGCTCCATATGGTATCTCGTCCTCCAACTAGCTAGCTTGTGCTTGATTACACTCGTGTATATCCATGTAGAGAGATCCAGGGACCCAGGCTCCTTCCATCTAGTGTGTTCTCTGAGTCCTCCACTGGATCCTCTGCATCCAGCCAGGAGACAAGAAAAGAAAAATAACATGGAGAAGCTGGTGGGACTTTGTTTAAAGGCCAGGGCTGGAAATGCCACAAGTCACTTCCTCCCTCATTCTATAGGCTAGAACTAGTCACATGACCCCACCTAGCTATGAAGGGACTGGAAACATGATCCAGCAGTGTGCCAAGGAAAGAGAGAAGATTGGTGAGATCTGGAAGTCTGTCTCATTCAGCAATTCATTAACTAGGTACTTGGGCAAGTTATTTGACTTCTCTGATAGTCAAACAGTCCCGTGATTATGCAATTTTTGCAGAAGTGGCTTCACTCCAAACTGTGTCTTTTCATTCTGGTCTGTGCCCATTCACTCTGGGGATTGAGGCCGTTTAGTGCCACATCGCTATGCTATTGTTTTTCAGAATCAGGTCCTATCTGGCATACCAAGGACAGGGGAACAGGAATGGTCTACCCTGGGTGCAGGTAATGAGTGGGTGTGTTTTCTGTAAAGAAAATTTTTTAATTATAAAACTAACTGAAAGTTGGTCTGTTTTTTATTATTGTCATGTGCCAGCAAGTAATAATAAAATACTTGTTCCTAAAAGAAAAATTGTTATCTAAGAGCTAAATAATTATTGCATTACTGTTGAGATTTTAGTGATATTATGTAGCTAGAATTGGCCTCTAACATACAAGGGCCCAGCTGCACACTTGAAGAGTACGTTAGAGAGGTATTTGGATTTCAGATTCATTTGAGCATATTTTCAAATGATCACTCTAGTCACTCTGTTTCACTGTTCTAAACACAGATAAACTACAAGTGGTCACGTAGAATGGCAGAACTAAAGGAACACAAGTTCTTTTTCATCACCTTCACAAGCATTGTTTATTTTTGCTTTATGGCTTAAATGCAGGAATATGTAGTACCATGGGTGTTAGAGACACAAGCTGCTCCCAAAGGGAGCTTGAACTATGCTAAACCATTATGAGTTTATTGGGAATTCATGAAGTTCACTTCCGTGTAGAATATAGTATCTATTTAAAGGATGAGTGACTTAGTCAGCTTGGGCTGCTATAAAAAATACCACAGACTGAGTGACTTAGAATATAGTATCTACTTAAAGGATGAGTGACTTAGTCAGCTTGGGCTGCTATAAAAAATACCACAGACTGAGTGACTTAAACAACAGACATTTATTTCTCACAGTTCTGGAGTCTGGGAAGTCCAAGGTGAGGGTGCTGGCCACTTTGGTTCTTGGTAAGGGCTCTCTTCCTGGCTTGTAGATGGCTGCCTTGTTGCCATCTGCCATCTGTGTGTATCCTCACATGGTAGAGAGAGGAACCTCTGATGTCTCTTCCTCTTCTTATAAGGGCATTAGTCCCATCATAGTGGATTCACCTTCATGACATCATCTAAACTTAATCACCTCCCCAAAGCCCCACCTCCTAATGCCGTCACACTGGAGTTAGGACTTCAACAAATAAATTCGAGGTGAGACACAAACATTCAGTCCATAAAAATAAGTAATGAAATCATACCATTCTGAAGATAATTTAGCGGGAAGAAGTCAGAAAATGATATGCTTTGGGTTCACAGTTACTAGCTTAGTCACTGGCCACTCCACAGAGGGTTGGTCTTTGGTATCCTCTCCCTGCTAGCACTCCACCCTCCACTGTGTTTCCTGGGTCCTCCCAGATGTATTAGATCTTCATAGGAAGCGGGGTGACTGGACTGGCCTGCAGAATTCCAGGTCTCAGATCTAGACATTGACTGTGGTCTGGACCACACCGTTCACTGGCTGGTGGGGCAAAGCCATGTTGAATTCAGGGGAGTCAAGCATGTAAGCAGATCATCGGCTCCTGAATCCTTATCCTTCTCTCTCTCACCCATAGTCTACTGCTCTAGTCTTTTTGTTTGTTTTGTTTTTAAATTAATCACTGGCTGCCTATCAAATAGGCAATTGTCTCCTTATCCAAATGATTAAATCCAAATCTGCATGGATCTGTTCTTCCCATACATATCTCCCTTTCCAAGTGTCCCACACTCTTCCTTTTTTTGTTGTTCTTGATGATGATGATGGCACCGTTATTCTCCCAGTCTCAGTTATCTTTGACATGTTCTCTTTTATTTTTTATAGTTCACCAAGATCTGTAGTAAAGTTCTCTCCTTTTCCATTTACCCTGGTTTCAACCCACGTCAACATGCATCTAAGATCATGCCTCACTAACCCTGCCTTCTGCTGCCAAATGAACCTTCCCATATACCACTTTCATTGTGTCACTGCTCCCCCAAGAGTCTGCAATGGTTTCCTGTTGCTAATGTATCAAAACTACCTCCCCTGAGGCCTGACAAGGCTGGAGCCAACAATAAAGAGATTAAAATTTTTTCAGCTAAACATTCCAACCTTCAGTGAAAGATGCTTTTCCCTAAATCTAAATCCAAGCCTGATTCTTCAGGAGATAACATGTGAGTGGAGCAAAGGAGACACCATTTTTCCTCCATACATGAGAAGGATGTGCTGACTGATGCAGGGATTCAGTAAATATTTCTTGAATAGAGAAAAGAACTTTATGGATAGTGTGTAAAACTATAACTCTCTCAAATAGGATACTTTGTCCATAGTCATTCATTGGTATTGTTTTATTTATCTGTAGCTGCATTAATAAGCTATCATAAACTTGGTGGCTTAAAACAACCATTTTATTATTTTTCATATTTCGGTAGGTTGACTGGGCTCAGCAGGGCAGTTCTTCTCCTGGTATCTCTTGGGTTCTCTTTTGCAGTTGTAGTTAAATGGAGGCTTGGCTGGGATGCTAGGACAGCTTGGCCTCTTTCCCTCTTTAAGTGGTCTCCTCTCCCCCTCCATTTGGCCTCTCAATGTGGTCTTTCCAGAAGGAGAGCCAGATTTCTTATGTGGAGGCTCAAGGTTTCCAGAAATAAAAATATGGAAGCTGCCAGGCCTATAAATCTTAGGCCATAGCTGGTATAGTGTCAGATCTGCCATATTCTGTTATTTAAATCAAGTCTCAGGGAATCCCAGCTTCAGTGAGAGAGGGGTCTACACATGGTGTGAAGACAGGAGGTGTGGTTCATTGAGAACCATATTTGGAGGCTAGCTACCATCCTCTGGCTCTGAATGATTCATGGACTTGCTACACAAAAAATACACTCACCCCTGCAAATCTCATCCCAATATAGCATCAGTTTAAAGTCCAGGATATTATCCACTAAATCAGGCTAGACTCCTTGAGGGCAGCCCCTCATATGCACTTCCTCTGGTGCAGAGACCAGTGAAGACACCCCCCACCCCCATCACCCAATATGTGATGGTGAAAGAGACAGAAAAACCTCAGTGGACTCCCCTGTTCATAAAGAGGGAAAAGGGGAGACGTGAGCAATTGCTGATTTATAGCGATTCTGAAATCCAGCCTGGCACACATCCCAATTTCTCTGACTCGAGGCAGAGGATAGTCCTTGATTAAGGCACAATATTGCTTTTTAGGAATGGTTTTCCTCAGCTCTTGGTTTCATCCTCTGGGCTCTGGCTCTGAGTCATTCTTCCTTTTTCATGAAAATGGCCCATGTTTGTAGCTGTATAACTCTAAGACTCTTCCCTACCTCTTTGGAAGTTAAGGCCCCAGAGTGAGGGCAAACTGGGGTGGCTAATCTACGAAAAATGCCCCAGTGAATCACACCTCCCGTTCGTATCCTTCTGTGGTTCCCTTACTCACTGAATCTGGGCTGGCCCTGTGACCTGCTTTAACAAATGGGCAATGGCAGAAAGGACACTGTACCAGCTCTGGGCTAAAGTCTTAAGAAGCCCTGGCAGTTTCTGATTTTGTACTTTGGGGATCCCCAAGCCACCACCATGTAAGAAGTCTGACTCCCCTGCTGCAAAGACCACATGTAGAGTCTACACAGAGAAGAAGAGACTTGAGACTATACAGAGAGGTAGAGAGGCCACATCATCCCAGCATCCCAGTTGAGCCTCCAGGTAAACCCATGCCAAGCTGTCATCTGACTGCAAGCAAACCAGAGAATCCAAGTGAAACCACCAGAAGAACTTCCCACTAAGCCTAGTCAAATTTTGGAACTGTGAATGATAAAGTCACTGTCATTTTAAGCCATTAAATTGGGGTGGTTTGTTATGCAGCAGTAGATAACCAAAACACACGTATCCATTCACTGAAAATTATTTAACTGTCCATCTGTGCCTGATACTGCATTAGGTGAAGTGGATGCAAGACTAAATAAATTGTTTCTGAACTCTACCTCATTTATATGTTTGTTAGTGAAAAAAAAAAGTTTGAGAGGAAATATTTCAATTTTTTATTTTAAAGGTGAAAGATTTCTATTTAAAATATACTTGCAGTGAATTCTTTTGTAATAAAGAATAATCACTCTGAGATTTTTGAAATTTTTAATTTTTTCATCATTAAAGGTGAACGATACCAGAGATCTTAATAATAGAATTTGATTCAGCAAATATTTTCTAAGCCCTTACTACATGCTTCCTCTGTATATTTTATAAATGCACATTGATTAAGGTGCTGTTTTCCACCTGACATCTACTAGCTTGCATGGGGCTTATTGCCCAAAGTTACTTGGGAGGATCCTGTTTTTGTGTTTTAGCATATATTCTTGTTATTATTATGCATCCCCTGGCTGTTTTCTTATTGCTTCAGCAAGAATTACATTCAGTTGTCCAGTTTCTAAATGACCTAATTAGCAGCATTTTTTCCATTTTTTCTTTAGAATTCTCTGTCTACAGTTGGACTCCCTCCCTATTACTCTTTTCCTCCCTGAGTTTTACTCAACATTCTGCTAATGAGTTCACGTTCCACTCTTGTCACTCCATGGATTGCTGCCCAGGCATTTGGAGGCTTCCTTGCCTTAATTATTGGGGGAAAACAATCTCTTCTTGTTCCTTCCTTGCTACACTCTGCTGGCTCTGAGTTTCTAGCTCTTACCTCTCATGTGTCTTTGTTTTTCACAGAAGTAGAGACCATAAAGCAGAGAGAAGCCCCAGAGATCATATAATTTTATGGATGTTCAGACTTTGGCCAGAGAGCCAAGTGACTTATTCAAAAAACTACAGCCAGTTAGTGGCAGAGCCAGGGCCAGAACCCGTATCTCCAAACCAAGAAGTTCTGGCTTCACTAAAGTAAGGAATGCACTATCAGACCACATCGAACTAATCGGACCAATCACACAGACTAACTGATGCTTGATCAGCCAGTTCTGTTTACAGTTAATTAATGGGTTTTAGTTACATCTCGATTCTCAATCTTGGGCTACAACTGAGGGAAAATAAGAGAAAAAAAGAGAAGTAGAGTGGGTTCATAAGCTGTAAGGTGTACAGCAGCAGTTCATAATATTTATTACTGTTTGGGATTTTGATGAACGCTCTTGAGCCTCTCATTAATTTATTCAATACATATTTATCGAGTATCTACTATACACATAACTATGCATGTGTGTGCACATACACACGTACATAATTCCCTTAGATCCTCTTTTAAGGGACACCATGTAAAGTAGTGTCAATATCCTCATAAATATCTTTACAATACATAAAAGTTTCATGCCCATAGCAATGTACCACAGCTTTGTTGCCTTTTGGGAAAATGGACACTGTGATTCCTTATAGATAGCTTATCTTCGTGATTATTCCCATGTCCCCAATTCTTAGACTCATCCTTATGTTTCTTTTTTAAATTAATTAATTAATTAATTAATTAATTTTTGGCTACTTTGGGTCTTCGTTCCTGTGAGCGGGCTTCCTCTAGTTGCGGCGAGCAGGGGCTACTCTTCGTTGCGGTGCACGGGCTTCTCATTTTGGTGGCTTCTCTTGTTGCGGAGCACAGGCTCTAGGCGCACGGGCTTCAGTAGGTGTGGCTCACAGGCTCTAGAGTGCAGGCTCAGTAGTTGTGGCTTATGGGCTTAGCTGCTCTGCAGCTTGTGGGATCTTCCCAGACCAGGGATCGAACCCGTGTCCCCTGCATTGGCAGGCGGATTCTTTACCACTGCACTACCAGGGAAGTCCTGATCCTTATATTTCATATTAGGGGACCTCAAACTCAAAAGCCTTCAAGGGTCATGCAGTTAAAGCAAATGAGTGAAGCAGGCTTGGTGTTACACAGGTGGAGTGCTGGGGTGTGTGGCAGCGTTCAGACTACAAATCCCATTTAAATTGGGCAGCTGCCACTCCATGTCAGTTGACTTTTGTCATGTGGGAATTCAAGGGCCAATATTTCTAGAACTTCTGTATTTTAATGAGAGGCTGGAAATCTTTATTTTATGTGAAGCCTCCTGAGTTTTAAAATGTTGGTGATCAGTTAAAACCATTTAAAACCTCTGTGTTGGCCAAATGAAATGTGTATATCAGATTCAAATCCTGGGCATGTAGTTTGCCCTACCACCCTGGTGTGTGCCTTCTCCACTGGCAGAGACAAATGGCAAGATTAAAGCCTCCCAGCCACGGGACTCTCTCATTTCCTAAGAATTCTGGAAGTAAGGGCTCAGGGGCAACGGTTCTTTCTCACTGACCTCTGAGTGGTCAAACAACCCACCCACTAATTTGCCTGGTCAGTTTCTACTTAATGTCACTGAGAACATCAAAATCCCTTTCTAGAGAAAATGAATGGCATGAATGAATGAAGTTGTTGCTTTTGCAGAGATCCAAATAAGGGAATATCTTGCTTTTATTAGTTCAAAATATATTAATTTTTCTAGAAATTAAAATGTAGTATTGGCATGCATGCCACCTAGTGAGTGTGTCTGATGCATGTTCCTACATGGGTCATGCTAACGCAAATCTATACATGGCATCTTGAATCCTATTTCTCCAAACCCAATAATAAGTGTCTAGTATTAGCTCCAACTGCTCAGGTCAAGGTCCTCACTAATCTCCTAAACTTCAAATCTATTTGCCTGTTCTCATTACTTGTCTTATTTCATTTGCGCATTCGTCAGATATTTATAGACTGCCTTCTAGAGGTCAGATATGTTTTAAACACTAAAGATATGACAGTTAATCACATAGACATGGTCTGTTCACCCACAGAGCTTACCTTCTGTGAAGGCTAGGGAGACAACAGTCATGTAAACAAATGAATAAATAACATAGTTTCAAATAGTGATAATTGTTATGAAGAAAGTAAAATGGGGAAATGGGATAAGAGTGATTGAGGAAAGGCTTTACTGAAGAGTCATTTGGATTGAGACCTGAATGGTGAGAAGCTGACAGCAATGCAAAGATATGGGGGCAGAGGTTGCACTCAAGGGAAACATCTGATGCAAAAGCCCGTCATAGGAATGGACTTGAAGCATTCAAAGATCAGAAAGACACCCTGTGGCTGGAACATCTAACCTGACTTCTTTCCAGCATTTGCACTGTTTACAATCCTGGTGTTGACAGCACTTGCCTAGTTCTATCTATCCGCTACATTTGCTGGTTCTCTCCAAGGTCCTGAAGAATGATTGTGCCCTTCTTTTGAGTTTATCCACTTTCAGAGTCTCATCTATCACCTCAATGTTGTCCTCACCTGAGGACACATACTAACTTATGAATTCAGGTAAATTTTATATGCATGGAATTGGCAAGAAGACTTACTACATTTACAGCTTTCATCACTCTGGAAGCCAGAAACATTTGAAGTCGTCCAGAAAGATAATGTCCTGAATTAAAGCAGTGTCAGAGGTAGAATCATTGGTACCTGATAGCCTACTAGACATGTGTATCTAGAGGTAGATGTATGTTATGGGAGTGTGGGGCATACTGAGGGAGGATGACTCCAAGATGTGAATCAGTGGGTGGACGATGGTGCCACTCACTGAGGTTCAGGAAACAGGAGGAGAAGCAGGTTTTATTTGGGTGCAGATCAGGGTGGGTAGGTGGATACAGGTAATAGAAGGTAAAGCAGAGTAGGAGAGTTAAGAAGGAATCCCCGAATCTGAAGTTAGGACTCCAGCAGGAGGTCTCTTTCTGCCATCTTAGACTGGAGCTTGAAATAAATGTTGCCAAGCAAATATGATTACAATGGGAATACAGTTCTTCTTCTTCTTCTTTTTTTAAAAAATATTTATTTATTTGGCTGTGCCGGATCTTAGTTGTAGCATGAGGGATTTTGTTGCCACATGTGGGATCGTCGTTGTGGTATGCAGCCTCTTTTAGTTTCAGCATGTGGGCTGTTAGTTGAGGCATATGGGATCTAGTTCCCTGACCAGGGATTGAACCCGGAGGAATGCAGAGTCTTAACCACTGGACCACCAGGGAAGTCCTGGGAATACAGTTCTATAATACTATTGAATGCTATTATTTTTCTGTATTCAGATAAAATAATTTTACAGGTTGATCTAGAAATTCACCCACTAATAATGGAATTGCTTCCATTAAATCAGAATGCTACAAGCCACGTAAGTTAAAAGTTGAGGCAATTCCCTGGGAAATTCAGGCTAGAGTTGTTTGATGTAATTTCAATGTCCCTCTGTTCAACTAAGTATATTTTATTAATATAATCATAAACATAATCATTGGTTTTAGAGAACTGGAGCACAGTGGCAGACATGGCCATCATTGTATCCTGGCTACCATTCACTAATCATTAAACAAAACTTACTGAGCACTTACAATGTGCCAGACATTATGCTGGGTGCTGGGGATGCAAAGATGAATAAGACATAGCCCTTGCACCCAAATTATCAACAAACCATACCTAGGCTGACCTTTCTTCTTCAAACTAGTGACTTCTTTTTGTAACTGATGGATCCTGTCTTTTAAAATGGTCTGTTATGTATCAAGGTCATGTGGGGTCAACTTGTGTTTACTCTTTTATTCCTAAAGCTAAGTGCAAATTCCCATCTCACTGCAGAGCGCTATGATGCCAAGAGACTCACTGTAGGTCACTTGGAAGAGGAAAGAAGTCTAGTAATGGTCAAGATCTGTAGCATTTATTATTTTAAGAGTTTGCTCCACTTGGAAATAGTTTCTTTGGTTATTACTTATGAATCCTCTCACCTGGTCCTCTGATAAAGCAGCTCAGAGGGTCTACATTCTGGCATTTTGATGGAATGGGTTTATTTTCTTCACTCTGGACATCAGGTGCTACTGGCTAAAAAGAGCAGAGGACTGAATTCAGAGGACTGAATCTCTTCCCTTAAGGGTCCTGGCCACTCTACAGCAAATTTGGCCAATGAGCTACCCAGGCTCTGTTACTTCCCTCCTAATGGGCTTCCCTCCTTAATGTGTGTGTGTGTATGTGTGTGTGTGAGTGTGGGTGTGTGTGTATGAGAGAGAGAGAGGGAGAGAGAATGTGTTTTAATGTCCCTATTCTCAAATGGAGATGTTGTTCTCTGCCTTAGTTGTCTGACAGCATGGGTCTGAAAGTAAAATAAGATACAACAGGACAAAAATATGACTATGCCTAGAAAAAATGGTTGCGAAGTTTAAAAATATTACTAACTAATCTGTGGTATTAAATCCGTATTACTCTACATTCTTGTGAGAGATGGGATAATCTAGTGGTTAGCACCAGTTCTTTAATTTGGCTTTTGCTGGTGTGATCTTGGGTAAGTTACTTAATCTCTCTGAGCCATAATTTCTTTTCTTTTAATTTTTATTTTTTTAACATCTTTATTAGAATATAATTGCTTTACAATGGTGTGTTAGTTTCTGCTTTAAAACAAAGTAAATCAGTTATACATATACATAAGTCCCCATATCTCTTCCCTCTTGAGTCTCCCTCCCTCCCACACTCCCTATCCCACCCCTCTAGGTGGTCACAAAGCACCGAGCTGATCTCCCTGTGCTATGTGGCTGCTTCCCACTAGCTATCTATTTTACATTTGGTAGTGTATATATGTCTATGCCACTCTCTCACTTTGTCACAGCTTACCCTTCCCCCTCCCCGTATCCTCAAGTCCATTCCCTAGTAGGTCTGCGTCTTTATTCCTGGCTTGCCCCTAAGTTCTTCATGACCACTTTTTTTTCTTTTTAGATTCCATATATATGTGTTAGCATAAGGTATTTGTTTTTCTCTTTCTGACTGACTTCACTCTGTATGACAGACTGTAGGTCCATCCACCTCACTACAAATAAGTCAATTTCGTTTCTTTTTATGGCTGAGTAATATTCCATTGTATATATGTGCCACATCTTCTTTATCCATTCATCTGTTGATGGACACTTAGGTTGCTTCCATGTCCTGGCTATTGTAAACAGAGCTGCAGTGAACATTTTGGTACATGACTCTTTTTGAATTATGGTTTTCTCAGGGTATATGCCCAGTAGTGGGATTTCTGGGTTGTATGGTAGTTCTAGTTTTAGGTTTTTAAGGAACCTCCATACTGTTCTCCATAGTGACTGTATCCATTTACATTCCCACCAACAGTGCAAGAGGGTTCCCTTTTCTCCACACCCTCTCCAGCATTTATTGTTTCTAGATTTTTTGATGATGGCCATTCTGACTGGTGTGAGATGATATCTCATTGTAGTTTTGATCTGCATTTCTCTAATGATTAATGATATTGAGCATTCTTTCATGTGTTTGTTGGCAATCTGTATATCTTCTTTGGAGAAATGTCTATTTAGGTCTTCTGCCCATTTTTGGATTGGGTTGTTTGTTTTTTTGATATTGAGCTGCATGAGCTGCTTGTAAATTTTGGAGATTAATCCTTTGTCAGTTGTTTCATTTGCAAATATTTTCTCCCGTTTTGAGCGTTGTCTTTTTGTCTTGTTTATGGTTTCCTTCACTGTGCAAAAGCTTTGAAGTTTCATTAGGTCTCATTTGTTTATTTTTGTTTTTATTTTCTTTTCTCTAGGAGGTGGGTCAAAAAGGATCTTGCTGTGATTTATGTTATAGAGTGTTCTGCCTATGTTTTCCTCTAAGAATTTGATAGTGTCTGGCTTTACATTTAGGTCTTTAATCCATTTTGAGTTTACCATAATGTCTTTATCTGGGAAAAGATAATAACTTTATCTGCTTCGTATATTGCTGTGAATATAGTTGAATAACTTCCTATAAGTAAAGTGCTTACTCTGGTGTCTGGCAAATGGAAAATGTTAACTTAATCAAGTATTTGCTTTCCTTATCCCTGCCTCACCCAAGAGAACCTTACAGCTCTTTCCAAGTGTATTTGTACAGAAATGACCACCTACATCCTCCCCTAACCCACTGAAAAGCAAAAACAGTTGCAAAATGGAGAGACCTCATGTGTCCAAGACAGAAAGCTGTCAAAGGACCAAGATTTTCATTCTGATGCTTTGACCAGTTGGCTGGATGACCTTGGACATACTCTTTGTTTACAGTTTTATTAGCATTTCTGCAACATGTGGATAAGGAAGGTGAGGACCTGACTCTCTCCCCCCAAGGTAATAGAAATACTCATGTCTCCCAACTCTAAAATCAACCAACCAATCAATATCCAACCAAACATTTCAAGAAAAGATTTTCTCTTTTTGGTGATAGTCAAGCTTCTTAAAATGTTGTCTGCATTAATTTTCTCCACTTTTCACCTGCATTCGCTTCTTAACAAGGCATGGCAATCTATCCTTGGGCTCTATCACTCTATTACACCAGCTCTGGTTAAAATTACCTTTTTTATTAACAAAAACCAATGGCTATCTTTAAAACTTCATCTTCCTTAACTTTTGGCCACAAAAAGAAGAAGGCAAATGACCTTCATGTGTGGGAAATACATTTTTGAGTCCAGGCATACCAAGTCTCAATGCTGAAAAAAAAATTGCCATTTAAAGGGATTTTGTTCTGCTGAAAACATCCCGTATTCAGAATCAAAATGTGAATTATTCAAGTAATCAAGGAAACTAGGTCTACTAAAATACCTTACTGTGACATCAGACACCCAAATTGAAATCTGATGACAGGAAAATGATTAGAGCACAAAGCAATCTGTTGCTTTGTTCTGATATGAAATGATGATGGTAAAGTAGGCACCTGCTGCTATTTGTACCCGATGGGTCCTAATACATTTCAGACCATTGTCTAGTCATCCTCCCCCTGTCCAATCACAAAGTGTTTGTCTGGTGTCACATACCATTAAGACCTTCTTTGTTAAGGAGCCTCTATCCAAACAAAATGTTAAAGGCAATCATTTGCATTACAACAGACATTTTCAAGGTTTAATTTCAGGCACACAGGCAGGTGGGTGCAGGCAATATTTTTGGTCAGAGGAACATTTTCCAAGCCCCCTGCAGCCTCCTTTTTCAACCTCCCCCTAGAGTTGACTGCATTTTAATGGGACATTTGGTGAAGCTGCTACCCTGAGCTGAGTCAGATCATTTCAGAGAAAGTTTATCATTCTCAGAGGCTGTCAAGATGATTAAATAGGGCTGTTGTGCAATAGGTCCCAAACCACAGCAGCAATGGAGTGGAGTAAAGACTGGACTGGGAATCAGGGGAACTGGTCTAGTTCTTTGATTCTTTGACTGCAGGTTCCTACAGAGTTCCTCGACTCTGGGCAAGTCCCTTCCACTCTCTTAGCAAGTCCCTCACTCCCTTCCACTCCCTATGCCAGCCCCTCCTTTGTCACCTGCAAAAGGAGGGGCTGACCTAGATAATTTCTAAGATCATGTCCAGTTCACTGATTCTAAAGTCAGTTTTAAAAATTTCTTCTCTCTCAACTGTGCAGTTCTCCTAATTTCTTTGACCTGCTTTTACCTTGCCTGATTTTACCACTAATTTCCAAAGTGATTACTTCTTATCTCTCTGCTTCTTCACTTACTTTCTGGCTAGTTCACTCAGAGATAACCACAGGAAATACGTATCTCACAACCAAATCATTTTCTCCTTTGGAGATAGTGTATCTCTATGCTATGTTCACAGTGGAGCAATTATGTGGTAAATTTGGGATGTGTCCAGAATATTCACTCTTGTAAAGCAAGGCTTTTCAGCCTGAACTTTTGGTTCTTTCCTAAGATTGTTCATTGATACTTGTATGAAATGCCAGTTGGGTGACAATGTTTGAAACCAGATGACTCTGCTAGATAATTGGGCCCTGTATGAAGCAGACTATAGTCATCTCATGCTTCTGCTCTGATAATTACTCTAAATTCTAACAAACTCTTTCAAACTCTAACATTGATGAAACATTTTACTTTTTTTTTTTTTCTTGCTCCAGTTCCTCAAACTCAAGGTGACAGAAAGCCAGAGCCTGGAAGCAATGGTGACTCATCATTTAAACATGTCAATAATAACCATACCCTCTTTCTTGGGGCTGAAGCAGAGTTTTTTTTTTTTTTTAAAAAAAGACTCACAACTAGAAATACTGTGAAACTTCAGAAAATTAAGGATAAAAAGAATATCCTAAAAGTGTCCCAGTAGTGTTAACTTATAAAATATAGGACAGCTAGTTAAATTTGAACTTCAAATAAACTATAAATATTTTTTTAGGATAAGTATGTTCCAAATATTTCCTTGTTTTTCTGAAACGCAAATTTAGTTGGCTATTCTGTATTTTTACTTGCTAGAAGTGGCAATCTTATTTCCTAAAATAAAACCATATCACCCAAATATCCCTTCAATAGCAGTGGATGGTAAAAGGCAATTGAATGATGTTTTCAAAATTCATAGATTTTAAGATTTTCAATCTAGAATTCCATACCTACCCAACTCATCAATGAAGTATAAGGGAGAAATGAAAACATTTTAAGACATTCTAGGGCCTAGAAAAAAATTTCTCAGAAAGTTATCCAGTATGTATCCCGATAAAATTGGCAAGTAAACCAAAGAGGAAGACATGGAGTACATAAAAGTGTGACTCAGGTTCAGAAAGGCAGTGAAAGGAGCTCCTAAGATGGCAGGTATGCAGCAAAAGTAGGGTAACTAGTGAGATTCTTTGACTGCAGGTATGGAAAATCCAACTCAAATTGGCTTAAACAAAAACCTAAGATAGGGAGGACTCCCAGATTGATTTCATTGTTCAAAGATCCAGGCTTTTACCATCTTTCTGCCCTATCATCCCTGGTATTACATTCATCCTAAAGCTGCTTTTCCTCCTGATCATATATAGCTGCCAGAAGCAACCCAAGCAAAGCTTCTATGTTCATATCTAGCAGGAGAGGGACTGGCTTTTCTTTTCTGACAAGTTTCTTCTCACATCTCATTGGCCCAAAACTGGCCTATGGGGGCTGCCCATTGCCAGAAGAGTCTCTGGCAAGGGAGATGGAGTAGTTTTGATTCCTTCATTCAGTGCCTATTGTGTGACAGGCACTGTTTTCATCACTGGGGATAAAGGAGAAAATAAAAGACAAAGCTGCCTGCCTTCATGGAGCTTCCATTCAGGTGAAGAGATGATAAGCAACTATGCTGTAAGTTGATATGTGGTGGTGTGATCAATAAGGCAGAGGAGGGAACAGGAAATGCTGTAGGATGATGGAATTTTAGGGAAGGTGTCTGGGAACATCCTCACTGAGAATGTGACTGTCTCCTCAGTCTAATCGTCGGCAATGGGATGGATTTGGGGAATCAGCCACACTGTCCATGGCACCTGGAGAACATACAACTGAGGTTGAAGCAGGAGGACAGAGAGCCCTGGGAAAGAGTTCTCCTGGGACAAAAGGAGACTTTGTAGAGTACCTGATGTAATGGAAAATTTTAAAATAGTATGAGAATCAGAAGAAACAATAACAACTATAAGAAAAAAAGTAAACTCACAGAATACTACTTTACTCCTCCATGAATAATGCTTACTTACACAGCCATAATAATGTAAATGCTGTTATTAGTTTTCAAATTTTAAAATGAACTGACAGCTGATTCACTTTGTTATACAGCAGAAACTAACACACCATTGTAAAGCAATTATACCCCAATAAAGATGTTAAAATTTTTTTTTTTTTTAATGAACTGATAGAGAAAGCATGGAAGATTTAAGTTATAGAACCAAACGTAAAAGTTATCACCTGGAATGCTCTGAGATTGGAATGGCGAAAAAGGGAGATAGCAGAGCTAAAGATAAGGCTAGGAGCACCAGTGTTCTCATTGTACCCATGGGGATGTTAAGAAACAGACTGTATTTGGTGTAATAAGAAATGATGGGGGGCTTCCCTGGTGGCGCAGTGGTTGGGAGTCCGCCTGCCGATGCAGGGGACATGGGTTTGTGCCCCGGTCCCGGAAGATCCCACATGCCGCGGAGCGGCTGGTCCCGTGAGCCATGGCCGCTGAGCCTGCGCGTCCGCAGCCTGTGCTCCGCAACGGGAGAGGCCACAACGGTGAGAGGCCCGCGTATCGCAAAAAAATTAAAAAAAAAAAAAAAAAAAAAAAAAAAAAGAAATGATGGTGTATGTTTATTACCTAAAATTTCAAAGGTAAGCAAACAGTAGAGAAACAAATATGTGTTATAATTACATTGGGAAGTTGGGGAAGGCACGTGGGAGGTGATATAAGTGAACTAAATCTTATAGCAGCAAGCTGAATGTCTAAAATGGACAAATTCAGACATAGTATATAGATTCACATATGGTATAGTACCACAGAAGAACTACAGTATTAGGGCGTAACTACAGAATAAACAAATTAGAGAGTTAGTGGGTTGACTTTGGGGGGTTAAGACTGAGGGTGGGAGTGAAGAACAGAGTATTGTTTTCACTGTTAGTCCTTTGGGAAAATTTGACTTTTGAACTATGTGTGCAGATTACATTGATTTTTAAAATATCTGGTCTTCACTTTAGAAAAATTTCTTTCTGTACTCCTAAAAGTGAAACATTCTCATTATGGAAAATTTAGAAAGTATAGAAAAATTTTCCAGGATTTAGAGGCAACTCTTAGAATATTGGACTGTAGTCTTTTAAAATTAATTATATTCATACACATTTGCGATTATGTGGAGTAAGGATACAACTTGATGAATTCAAATTTGTAAATCTAAACTGATTAGCTTAGATTCCATAGATAATTTGTAACATATAAAATCTCCCTTAGGATTGAAAACAAAACCAAAACAAACATGATATTAAAGTCTTTATATGAAGAGAACTTTGACATTAAACAGTAACAGTAAAATTAGCCTGTTCACCAAGGAGACTAGACCCCAGCAAACTAAGGTCAAGTTCACTCTGATGTTAATCAGACAGAGTGCTATGAATTGCCAGGCAAAATTAAATGACAGATTTGTTTCAAAACTGAAGACAGGGCTTCCCTGGTGGCGCAATGGTTGAAAGCCACCTGCTGATGCAGGGGACACGGGTTCATGCCCCGTCCGGGAGGATCCCACGTGCCGCGGAGCAGCTGGGCCCGTGAGCCATGGCCGCTGGGCCTGCGCGTCCGGAGCCTGTGCTCCGCAACGGGAGAGGCCGCAGCAGTGAGAGGCCCGCGTACCGCAAAAAAAAAAACAAAAAAAAAACTGAAGACAGTCACATAGACACCTTATATAATTAAGGCATGGTATTCAGATCCTGCCTTCCTCACTGGCCTTGCCTCCCATTCCTCCCCAACCTTTGCTCAATGCCCAAGCCACTTGGATCTAGTTCTACATCACAGAACATACCAGGCTTCTCTTCCCACCTTTGTGCTTGGGCCATGCTGTTCCCTTTACTTGGAATGCTCTTTGCAAGCTATTCAGTCTGGAAAAATGTTACAAATCCATTAGGTCTCAGCGCAGATCCTCTCCCTCCTGTGATACTTAACTAACTCCTTCATGGATATAGTACTTCTTCTTCCCTCGTGCTATCACTGAACTTTATCCATGCCATGACTAGTGCATTCATACAGAGTATGAGTTGCCAAGCTAAGAGTATGTGTTGTGGGGTCAGACTGCCTGAGCTCGGCTCTCAACTCCACCTCTCACTGGCCATGTGAGTTTGGGCAATGTACTTAATTAACCACCTGGAGCCTCAGTTTACTCATCTGTAAAATGGCATTAATAATAATACCTACCTCATTGGCTGTGGGAAAGATTAAAAGAAATAATACAAAGAAGGCACTTGGCACAGTGCCTGGACTATGGTAAGTGCCCCAAAACGTCTGGTATTATTTGTTGCTACTGCTGCTACTGGAATGGTTGACTTTCATGTCTAGCCACTGAATTCAGGGACTATAATTTTTTATCTTTACATCCTCTGCACCACTGTAGAACTTGGCATTGTGTCCTTGAAAGTTTATAGACTGAATGAATGGATAAGTGAATGCTTTAGAGAGTAAATTCAGCTGCATTTTTGTAATTATCATTTTTAGAGGTAGTATAATAATTCCAAGAATGGGCCTCAGAGTCATGCAAAGAGCTAACCAGCATTAATTCAAAGAACCAATATTTTTCTTATTAAAACAAAAAGCCACTTCCTGAATACAGTTACTATATTATGAGCCATGAGAAAGATTCATCTGAAAGACATGAGGTCTCTCAGCAGTGCAGGACCTTGTCTCTTTCTTGTAAGATTTCACAAAACCCTTGAGTTGCTAGTACTTCTGATCTACAGAGACTGAGGACTAATGGGATACTGCAGTTCCTGAAGCATTCCTAACCACAGTACAAGTGGGATCATCAGTAAAGCACTTTTTTTATTATCTTGTGAATTCATGTTTTCTGTTTGATTGCTTTTCTCCCCTCTTTATAGAATTCTTGTTCCATTCAAGCCCAAGTACAGTATATTTAATGCCTTTGCAGTTGTGTAGGGCTGACTTGTGTCCTCAGGGACTGTAGGTACTAAGGGTGATTCAGTTCTAGGCCTTACCCCAAAACCAACGCTCCGTAAGCTCCACCATCAGAATGAGGAGAAGTCTTACTCTGCCTGCAAGAGAATGGGATTCTGTCGGCATTTTTCAAGCCTGAGTCCAAGCCAGGAAGTCAGCAGTTACTTGGGAGAATAATATTTGTCCTGCTTATCTGCAAAGGCTGCTGGAAGACTCTAGTGAGCCATTTTATAAAGTACAAAGAGATCTACAAATACAAGCATTTTTATTATTATTAAAAACACATCTCATCTTCCACTGGAATGTCTAGATAAAGGAATGTTGCTGTGATAAAGAGCTGGAGCTGAAAGGGGAGAAACACTAAAAAACCTATTTACCAAATATGGCACAAGTACCACAGATAATTACTTGATTAATTAATGGTAGGTCCCTACTTTTAAGTCTTTCAGTTATACTGGCATCAACGATCTTCGCCTGTCAGGACTGGCTTGTTTCTGCCGACGAATCACTGAGGCCTAACTGATGTGTGATTAATATGGGATCTGTTAATTATATGGCTGAGTTTTATGCATGAAGCTGTATCCTTGATTTTTCTCTCTTAATTTCCTCCTGTTTAACTGTTGGTCGTAAAACAGTTTCAAATATATCTGCTGAGCACGAACACAAGTTTTGCAACCTGAAAAGTGCCTGAGTCAGTTTGGGCATTTCATGTACTAAAATAGACTGAGGGGAACTCTTAGGCTGAAAAATGGATTGCTGCTTGACTTGCACTCCCAACCTGCTGGCTCCTTTTCTGCAGCTGCTCACTGGCACTGAACCTCATCTGTTATCATTAAGCACATGCATAGCATCAACAGTGGCAAAAGGCTTAATCACTTTCCTTCTGCCAGCCCATCCGATGGCCCTATTCAACCTCCTTCTAGACAGATGGAGATGATCACATCTGCCAGTCTAGTCTTTCCGGTATCTGTTTACCCTTTTTGTTAGTAGCACCTGATTTTCTTTTGGGAACCTACCCTTCCTCCCACTCCTTCTCTGCTTATATTCTCCATGGTTCAAGTAGAGCTGATCTCACTTCCTTTGCTCCAGGGCTGGCCTCACACAGAAGTCCAGCGATTAGTTTAGGGATGGGCATGTGACACATGCTGAGCCAATGAGAGGCAACCCTGGGACTTTAGCAGAAACTATTGGGAAAGAACAGCTCCCTTTTCCTCTTGAATTTTTAGATTGGTAAAACTTTAAGCTTAGAGTTTCTGGTCTCTTTGCCACTAACCAAGGAGAGTTCAGCCCAGAATGCAGCCAACAAAGAGGAAAGGAGAGGGGCTTCCCTGGTGGCACAGTGGTTGAGAGTCCGCCTGCCGATGCAGGGGATGCGGGTTCGCGCCCTTGTCCGGGAAGATCCCACATGCCGCGGAGTGGCTGGGCCCGTGAGCCATGGCCACTGAGCCTGCACGTCCGGAGCCTGTGCTCCGCAACGGGAGAGGCCACAACAGTGAGAGGCCCGCGTACCGCAAAAAAAAAAAAAAAAAAAAAAAAAGAGGAAAGGAGAGGCAAGAGATGGAGAGAGACAAACTCCTGCTGGCCTTGTTTGAATATGTGGATTTAGTCATGCCTGAAGACAAGCCTGGACCCACTTTTTTCCATCATTTGAACCAGTTTGAATAGATTTTTGTCACTTATAACCTAGAGTCTTGACCTGAATGATGATGCTGATCACACCACCTTTCTGCCTCAGCGTGTCATTTATGCACAGATCCTTAAGGCAAATGAGAATGAGGCAGAAAGACGTCAGTCTTCAGGAAATAAAATTCAGAATTTTAGAAATACATATACATTAAAAAAATATATTATCCCCTCTAGAAAAAATGTGCTTGGGTCCACTGTACAAATATTTCCCTTATGTTGTTGGAGAGGTCTGATTAAAATAATTCTGTGATATCTCGCTGGTAGGAGAATGCACTTATTCACTGAGGGATACCCTGGAGTTCATTCATTCATTCAGTGATGGGTGTCTGCTTGTGCTAGGTGATAAAGGTGTGTCAGGTGAACAAGATCTCTATTTACCTAACAGAGATTATGATCTAATAGATTTTAGTCAATCGAGAATATAGGGGATGCATAGAGATAAAGAAAATCAGCAGATTTTGACAGTATCCTTTATTGGTGTGTAGTACCACCTGGGGATAGATGGTATGACTTTGAAGGTGTGTTAATGATATCATTAGTTACAGAAACCTTCCTGCTTTGATATTCATTTTATTCTATGATAACCCTCAGGTCTTATAGTTTTCATTCTCAAAAAAGGAAAAGTTTTCTTAAAAAGGAAATTGAGGCAGCTCAACAATAAGAAGGTTGTAAGGACTGAAAAATACCACCTGTTAATCCCACTACTCTAAAACAATTGGCTTTCTTTGGGGCTGCTAAGATTGTTGTAGCTTTAGGACACCTTTACTCCAGTGAGCTGTAAATGCTTTACGTGGTTGAATGCATTTTATTTTCCCCAGGTCTGTTGATTGGATCAGAGGCCAGAGTTATATTCCCCAATTCACAGAGGGAATAACCAATGCAGAGAAGGCTAGAGGACTTGTCTGAGTTATGACAGTTGGATGCTGAGACAGCATTCTGGTCCTTGTGAGAAGCTGGTGTCCCCCAGAGTTCCCAACCTACACTGGGCTGGTGTGCCTACCCGTGTGCACCTTCCCTTGCATCCCCACTGCTCCAGCCATGGTTGAGGTCCGAGTCAATGTAATGTGGGGATTTGCAATTTCCTCCCAGTGGTTTTCCCCACTGCCACTTCCATTAATCTGTTCTACTGTGTGTTGCTGCCAGAGGAATCTTGCTAATACACAGCAACAAGTAGGTTACTCCCCTGACGGGAAGTTTTATTGGTTCTTTTTTGCCTGCAAAGCAAAGTCCAAATTCTTTAACTAGGTGGGAAAGGCCCTGCACAATATAACCTCCGTCTACCATCTCATGTCTTTCTTTCGATGACTCTGTCTCTACTTCTAGGCTCATTGCTCTGGCCCAATTCACCATTCCCCAAACATGCCCTCTACTTTTCCATGCCTTTATTACCACTGTTCTTCACTGTTTACACCTCTGTGTCCCCTCCTCCCTCTGCATTTTCGCTTATTGAATTCCTACCTGTCCTCCCAGACCTTGAGAAAAAGCCTCCTCTTTCATAAAGCTCTCTGAGATCTTTCCTAGGTAAAAGCAATTTCTTCACACTCTCTCTTCTCGTAACATTCGATTTTTCCTGCGGTTTTAAATCAAATTTAGCCTGATATTTATTTACATACCAGTCTGTCTCTCCTGATGACATATAAACTCATTAAGACAGGGAACTCCTTCTGGCTCTTCCTTTGTGACTCCCATTGAATGTACTGTTTTAAAAGAGAACTAAATAAGCATTTGCTGAATGGATGATGAGTGGGTTCTTTCCCATCTTAAAAATGAGGCTAAACACCCCATGCTTTCTCTCACCACTGAGCCTTTGCAGAGGCTGTTCCTTTTCTGGGATGTGCTTCCATCCTCCTTACTTCCCCCACTGTCTAGTTCACAGCTCACAGTAAGAAATACATTTTATATTCAACCCAGTACAAACATTTCATGAAATGATACTAACCCTTGCTACCTGTGATACATTCAGATCTATTTCCTATTCTGTTTTCTTCTCTTCTTTCCTCTTCTACTGAACTATAGTCCAGTCTATTATTTCACTTCAAAAGACATTAGTTGTGGGCTTCCCTGGTGGTGCAGTGGTTGGGAGTCTGCCTGCCGATGCAGGGGACACAGGTTCGTGCCCCGGTCTGGGAGGATCCCACATGCCGCGGAGCGGCTGGGGCCGTGAGCCATGGCCGCTGAGACTGCACGTCCAGAGCCTGTGCTCCACAACAGGAGAGGCCACAACAGTGAGAGGCCCGCGTACCGCAAAAAAAAAAAAAAAAAAAAAAAAGACATTGGTTGTGACACACTAATTAATTTCCTTAGCCTACTAATAGGTTACAAGAAGCATTGGCCTAGTTGATTCCTACTTATCTTTCAGATCTCTGTTCACAAGTTGCTTCTTCAGGAAAGTCTCCTGATATCCCAGGTTAGATTGAGCCTCTGACAGAGCCCCCTCTTCTTCGTAGAACTTAACCATGCCTTCTTGTGTAGTTGTTTGGCTGTCCTTTTCACCATTAGATTCCAAGCTTCACGAGGATGGGGCTTCTTTGTTTTTTTTTCAATCATCATATTCTCAGTGCCTAGCACAGTGCCTGGGACCCATCTGTGCACATTAAAGCTTTGTTGAATAAATTAACTGGGTATTTTTAAATTGGGGCTTGAGGGACTGACATGGTCACATTTGTGCTTTAAGTAGATCACCTGGGCTACACACATTTCATTGTTCGAAGGACAAGCTAAGTTGGGGGAGGTGGAGGGCTTCGAGACAGAGAGGCAGCGAGATTAGTTTGGGAGCCTGTATAGAGGGGATTTGAACTAAGGGATAATCAGTGGTGTTGAAAAACTGGGGACAGATCCTTGAGATTATTTGAAGGAGAACTGAGAGAACATAATGATGTGCTTTGGAGGGTAAAGCCAGTTCTCGAAGATTTTTTTCTGTCATGGTCATAAAGCAAGAAGTCACCCTTCTGACTTATAACGATCCCTCCCAGGCTGATGATTTTCCTCACCTGGGGTTCTGCATCCTGGGGGGAATGTGGTAAAGGTGTCACAGCCTCTGCTGGATCTACTGCTTTCCTCGTCCTCACAGCCACATTCCTTGAGCTAATTATACTCTGGCTGTCTTTGTTTTCTCCGTTGATGTTAGTTTTAAGCCAATTAAGATGGGGAGGGATTTCAAGTAAGACTGTGTCTTTATTGATCAGGTTCAAACTAAAGCCTTAGTTCTTAATTAAGAGGAGTCCATTGCTCTTGTCTACAGACACAAAGCCTCCTGAGGTAACCTGACCCACAGGAGGGGAAAGGCAGGCTGTAGCAGCATTCAGTTTAGAGATGCAGCCATGACACTGATCCCTCAGCACCCGCCACCAGCTCTGGGCTGGAATATGTTTTTCAGCAATAGCTTTGGAGACCAAAGCTGTGTCTATGCAGGGTGACTGAGACCTCCCTTTGTAGTAGATTTGGTATTTGTGCTTGTCGTGAGGGCGCAGTGCCCAGCAGTGGTTCAGACTGTCTGTGATTGTTCTAATTTGGTTATTAAAACTGCCAAAATAATGACTAATGCAACTGACAAAAATATTTTTGGTGCACAATTACATCAGCCACTTGACCACTGGCCTCTATTAGTGTTGGAAAATCTAAATCAAGCAAAAAATAAGCAGTCCATAGGATGAGAAGATAGTTATCAGTGGGCATCCCATGAGGAGTTGTCTCCTTTTCCTGGGGTCATGCTATGTAGAACAGGGACACTCTGGCCATATTTCTGTCAGCGCCCTTTCCTCTCTCTGTTCATTATCTCTCTTTCCCTGAGATACACACTTCTTCCCTTCCGGGTTGAATATGTATTGAACTATTTCTTCTTAGATAAAGTAGTTTGCATTTTTCTCCCAAGGTAAATCTCATTTTATTACGTGCTGTCCATATTTCTAATCGGCTAAGTTCATTTATATTATCACTTGGCCTTGCCCTGTGCTCGGCCTACTTCTCAGTTCAGTGTTGCCATGACTTCAGAGTAGCCACAGAACAATCCAGGAGCGTAATTCCTTCCATTATGGATAAAAGGTGGGAAGAAGAGAAAGAAAAGCCAATGAGAAGAAAAATAACCATCTGTTTACTTACCGAACAAGACCAGCTGTGGTTTTGCACAAAATTTGCAGAAAGAACCAGCCATATAGAAAGTAATAACAGCAAACACAATTTGAATGTTTTATACACATTAACTTTCTCAATCTTTACAACCACTCTCTGAAGTAGGTACTATTATTATCTCTTTCAGCTGAGGAAACTGAGGCACAGAGAGTTTATGTAATGTGCCCGAGATAAGTTGTGCTAACATAACTACTGAGTGATGGAGACTGTGTCCTGTGAAGCTAACATATAAATTATACAGATCCTAAATTTCAGTATCTTTAAAATTTTCAGTTTTTAAGCTCAGGTGTCAGACACGTAGCTGACTTCAGGATCTGATTGGAAAACCCATCCAGTATCATTTCCCCCACAACTCCAATGACTCACCCACTCCTCGGTCATTCTTCCATACTTCTCTTTATGCTTTGATAATCATGTACAGCATTTGCATGTGTGTGTGTGTGTGTGTGTGTGTGTGTGTGTACATATATACACATGTATGCATAGGAAGCAGGTATTTGAATCTTTTTATTAAAATTTTAGTATTTTTATATTATAAAACTGTGATCACGTTATATACACAGTTATGCAATTTGTCTTTCTCATAAAAATTCATGGAAATTCTTTAAAGGCAATTGTTAGGGAATGAATTCCTGCTTTGTAATGGCTGTATCCTATTTCATACTATGAATGTACAATATTCACCTAAACACTCTCCTATGGATGAACAGTCACTTTATGTCTGTAGCCTTAACTGTAATTCTAATTATAATAATTATGGTGTTAGTATGAATAATGATGCAATAAACATCCTCAAATGTATATTCTTATGTACTGGGAATAGTATTTCTGAGGAAAACAATTCAATGGTTTTTAGAATATTTAAGAGTTATGCAATCATCACCACAACAAAGTTTAGAACATTTTTATCATCCCACGAAGAAATTTAATACCCAATGACAATCACTTCTCATTACTCCCTAGCCCTCCATCTTTAGGCAACTACTAATTTACTTGCTGCTTCTATAGATTTAACTATTCTGGACATTTTATATAAATTGAATCGTACAATATGTGATTTTTGTGGCTGGCTTCTTTTGCTTAGCATAGTGTTTTCAAGATTCATCCCTGTTGTAGCATATATCAGTTCTTTACTCCTTTTGGTGGCCAGATAACATTTTTGTTTATCCGTTCATCTGCTGATGGACATTAGGGCTGTTTCCACCTTTTGGCTATTATGAGTAGTGCTACTTTGAATATGGTGTACAATACAAATACCATGTGATATCCCTTATATGCGGAATCTAAAATATGACACAAATGAACTTACTATGAAACAGAAACAGACTCACAGACAAAGAGAACAGACTTGTGATTGACAAGATTGGGAGGAGGAGGGATGCAGTAGGAGTTTGGGATAGCAGATGCAAAGTGTTATATACAGAATGGATAAACAAAAAGGTCCTACTGTATAGCACAGGGAATCACTGAACTGGATCACTTTGCTGTACAGCAGAAATTAACACAATATTGTAAATCAACTATACTTCAATAAAATAAATTTTTAAAAAAGAAAAAACATATGGTGTACATGTATTTGTTTGAGTCCCTGTTTTTAATTCTGTTTCTCTAGAGAAAAACCTGACTAATATATACCACATACATCCTATATTAGTCAGGAAGTTATTTCTACTTTCTAAAAGTTAAGATTTTCTTTTGATTACTTTATTATTATTCATTTCTTTTTTATTGGCTGAAAAATTGTAGACTGTTAAATCCTGTTAATTTAATTCTTAAATTTTTTCAAATAATACATTCTTTGTGGACAAATGCATGATTGATTTTATAAATATTCCAGGGACATAAGAAAAAAATGAGTGGTTTTTGTTTATTGGATTTGAGCTCTAAATATATCTATAATTTTATTTTTCATTTCCTCAATCTCCTTGTTGTTTGTTTTTGTCTACTGGATCTGTCTAAATATGAAAGAGGTATAATGAAGTCTCTCACTATATTTGAAATTTTATTAAATTCTCCTTACATCTCTAATAGTTTTTTTCCTTAAGTGTTTAGCTGCTGTAATTGCTTTAAGCACACAGATTTATGACTCATTTTTTCTTCCTAAATTATATTGTATGCCTTGTCTCAATACATAATATTCCTTTGTTCCTGTTTAATACTTTTAAATTTAAATTATACCTTGTTTGATGTTAGCTCCTACCTTTAAAAATTAGTTGTTTGGTGCTCATTCCTTTAATTAATTAATTTGTATCTTCACTTTGTTTTAAACATATTTATGGTAAACAGTATATGACTACTGTTATCCACTTCCCACCCCAGCATTGAACAGTCTCTGCTTTTTAATGGGAATTCAGTCATTTCACATTTATTGGAATGACTGATTGATTTGACTTTATTTCATTCATATTTATGCTTTTAAAAAATTTATTTTATATGAGGGAGAAGAGACAAAGCCTCACTCCAGTATTCCTAAAAAAAACACCCCAAAATGTAGATACTCCCACTCCAGTAGGTGGAGCTTAATTCTCCCCCCTCCACCCCAGCCCCCGCCCTTGAAGGTTGGAGAGTTCTTGACTGGCTTCCGAAAAATCGAGTAGGGAAAGAGTAATGATCATTTTACAGCAGAGAAACCTGGTAAATACTCCCTTCACCAGTGATGTTATGTGGGTGTCATCTGTCACCTGATATGATGTGACAGAAAGGATATTTCACTTTTGTGGTGTTCTTTCCAAAAACCTGTAACCCCAGTGTAACCATGAGAAAACATCAAATCCATTTTGGGGACATAAAGTATTATTTTACATTGTTATTTCTCTTCTTATATTGGCAGGTTTGTTCATGCTGCTCTTTATTCCATTCCCCACTCCACTTCCCTTGTTAATTTGAAAGTTCTACTTTGCTTTCCCTTTTACTAATGTTTAATTCATTTTCTCTACATTAATCATCAGACAAATATGTTTCTTACATTGTTTGAAAACAGTATACTGCTTCCTCCACCAAAATGCACGTTTGGCCTTCTAAGACAGTTCATCCCCAGCTTCACTCCGTTATAGTAAGATGAGAACTCTGGAAAGCTTTTACTTCCCCTTCTTTCCCTCAACTGCTGGGTTTTGCTCCTTCCAGGTTTTTAAGTACTGTTAGTTTAGACAGTTTTTTTTGGAAAGAGACCTTTTAAAACACATATATTTCATATCAGGCTGTTCATTATTATTCATTTAGCTTCAGTTACTCACATATTATTGCTCAGCTCATTGTTCACTGTCTTTTCCCTTGTTTTCCTCCTTCCTCTCAAAAGTATAGGTTCTAGTTCATTTGTTGTTGCTTAGAGTCCCCTCTAGATTATTTTTTTAATGTGGCTTGTGAAATTGAAAATACTAATTTAAATTTAAACCTATTTAATGAGATATATTTCATCTAAGGGTACATTTTCATGGTTTTTAGTATATTCAGTCATGCAACTATCTCTACAACGTAACTTTAGAACATTTTCACCACACCCCAGAGACACTCCCTACTCCAAACTCCTTGCCCACAGCACTCATGCCCATTCCCATCCCTCCCACTCTCACCATCCCCAGGCAACAACTGACATATTTTCAGACTATAAATTTTCCTATTTGAACATTCCATGTGAGTATAATAATACAATATGTACTCTTTTGTGACTGGCTTCTTTCACTTAACATAATGTTCTTAAGGCTCTTCCATGTTGTAGAATGTATCAATACTTCATTTTTTAAATTGTCAAATAGAATTTTATTTTATTGTATGGATATGCTATAGTTTTACGCATCCATTAGTTGATGGATATCTGAGTTGTATCCATTTTTTGATTATGAATAATGCTGCTATGAATATTTGTGTACAGGATTTTTTTTATCATCTTTATTGGAGTATAATTGCTTTACATTGGTGTGTTTCTGCTTTATAACAAAGTGAATCAGCTCTACACATACACATATCCCCATATCTCCTCCCTCTTGTGTCTCCCTCACACCCTCCCTATCCCACCCCTCTAGGTGGTCAGAAAGCACGGAGCTGATCTCCCTGTGCTATGTGGCTGCTTCCCACAAGCTATCTATTTTACATCTGGTAGTGTATATATGTCCATGTCACCCTCTCACTTCGTCCAGTGTACCCTTCCCATTCCACGTGTCCTCAAGTCCATTCTCTACGCCTACATCTTTATTCTTGTCCTGCCCCTAGGTTTATTATAACCATTTTTCTTTTTTTAGATTCTAGATATATGTGTTAGCATACGGTATTTGTTTTCCTCTTTCTGATTTATTTCACTCTGTATGACAGACTCTAGGTCCATTCACCTCACTACAAATAACTCAATTTTGTTTCTTTTTATGGCTGAGTAATATTCCATTGTATATATGTGCCACATCTTCTTTATCCATTCATCTGTTGATGGACACTTAGGTTGCTTCCGTGTCCTGGCTATTGTAAATAGAGCTGCAATGAACATTTTAGTACATGACTCTTTTTGAATTATGGTTTTCTCAGGGTATATGCCCAGTAGTGGGATTGCTGGGTCGTATGGTAGTTCTATTTTTAGTTTTTTAAGGCACCTCCATACTGTTCTCCATAGTGGCTGTACCAATTTACATTCCCACCAGCAGTGCAGGAGTGTTCCCTTTTCTCCACACCCTCTCCAGCATTTATTGTTTCTGGATTTTTTGATGATGGCCATTCTGACTGGTGTGATGTGATACCTCATTGTAGTTTTGATTTGCATTTCTCTAATGATTAGTGATGTTCAGCATTCTTTCATGTGTTTGTTGGCAATCTGTATATCTTCTTTGGAGAAATGTCTATTTAGGTCTTCTGCCCATTTTTGGATTGGGTTGTTTGTTATTTTGATATTGAGCTGCATGAGCTGCTTGTAAATTTTGGAGATTAATCCTTTGTCAGTTGCTTCATTTGCAAATATTTTCCCGCATTATGAGGGTTGCCTTTTCGTCTTGTTTATGGTTTCCTTTGCTGTGCAAACGCTTTTAAGTCTCATTAGGTCCCATTTGTTTATTTTTGTTTTTATTTCCATTTCTCTAGGAGGTGGGGCAAAAGGGATCTGGCTGTGATTTATGTCATAGAGTGTTCTGCCTATGTTTTCCTCTAAGAGTTTGATAGTGTCTGGCCTTACATTTAGGTCTTTAATCCATTTTGAGTTTACTTTTGTTTGTGTTGTTAGGGATGTTCTAATTTCATTGTTTTACATGTAGCTGTTCAGTATTCCCAGCACCACTTATTGAAGAGGCTGTCTTTTCTCCTTTGTGTATTCTTGTCTCCTTTATCAAAAATAAGGTGACCATATGTGTGTGAGTTTACCTCTGGGCTTTCTATCCTGTTCCATTGATCTATATTTCTGTTTTTGTGCCAGTACCATATTGTCTTGATTACTGTAGCTTTGTAGTATAGTCTGAAGTCAGGGAGCCTGATTCCTCCAGCTCCGTTTTTCTTCTCAAGATTGCTTTGGCTATTTGTGGTCTTTTGTGTTTCCATACAAATTGTGAATTTTTTTGTTCTAGTTCTGTGAAAAATGCCATTGGTAGTTTGATAGGGATTGCACTGAATCTGTAGATTGCTTTGGGTAGTAGAGTCATTTTCACAATGTTGATTCTTCCAATCCAAGAGCATGGTATATCTCTCCATCTGTTTGTATCATCCTTAATTTCTTTCATCAGTGTCTTATAGTTTTCTGCATACAGGTCTTTTGTCTCCTTAGGTAGGTTTATTCCTAGGTATTTTATTCTTTTTGTTGCAATGGTAATGGTGAATGTTTCCTTAATTTCTCTCTCAGATTTTTCATCATTAGTATATAGGAATGCCAGAGATTTCTGTGCATTAATTTTGTATCCTGTTACTTTACCAAATTCATTGATGAGCTCTAGTAGTTTTCTGGTAGAGTTTTTAGGATTCTCTATGTATAGTATCATGTCATCTGCAATGAGTGACAGCTTTACTTCTTCTTATCTTATTTGGATTCCTTTTATTTCTTTTTCTTCTCTGAATGCTGTGGCTAAAACTTCCAAAACTATGTTGATAGTGGTGAGAGTGGCAACCTTGTCTTGTTCATGATCTTAGTGGAAATGGTTTCAGTTTTTCATCATTGAGGACGATGTTGGCTGTGGGTTTGTCATATATGGCCTTTATTATTTTGAGGAAAGTTCTATCTATGCCTACATTCTGGTGGGTTTTTATCATAAAATGTTGTTGAATTTTGTCAAACCCTTTTTCTGCATCTACTGAGGTAATCATATGGTTTTTATCCTTCAGTTTGTTAATATGGTGTATCAAATTGATTGATTTGCATATATTAAAGAATCCTTGCATTCCTGGGATAAACCCCACTTGATCATGGTGTATGATCCTTTTAATGTGCTGTTGGATTCTGTTTGCTAGTATTTTGTTGAGGATTTTTGCATCTATATTCATTCATGATATTGGCCTGTAGTTTTCTTTCTTTGTGACATCTTTGTCTGGTTTTGGTATCAGGGTGATGGTGACCTTGTAGAATGAGTTTGGGAGTGTTCCTCCCTCTGCTATATTTTGGAAGAGTTTGAGAAGGATGGGTGTTAGTTCCTTTCTAAATGTTTGGTAGAATTCACCTGTAAAGCCATCTGGTCCTGGGGTTTTCAATGGATAAATTAAAACCTTTACAGACAAGCAAAAACTAAGAGAATTCAGCACCACCAAACTAGCTTTACAACAAATGCTATGGGAACTTCTCCAGGCAGGAAACAGAAGAGAAGGAAAAGACCTACAATAACAAACCCAAAACAATTAGCAAAATGGTAATAGGAGCATGCCTATTGATAATTACCTTAAATATAAATGGATTAAATGCTCCAGCCAAAAGACATAGACTGGCTGAATGGATACAAAAACAAGACCCATATATATGATGTCTACAAGAGACCCACTTCAGACCTAGGGACACATACAGACTGAAAATGAGGGTATGGAAAAAGATATTCCATGCCAATGGAAATCAGAAGAAAGCTGGAGTAGCAATTCTCATATCAGACAAAATAGACTTAAAAAAAAGACTATTAGAAGAGGCAATGAAGGACACTACATAATGATCAAGGGATCAATCCAAGAAGAAGATATAACAGTTGTAAATATTTATGCACCCCACATAGGAACACCTCAATACATAAGGCAAGTGCTCACAGCCATAAAAGGGGAAATCGACACTAACACAGTCATAGTAGGGGACTTTAAACTCCACTTTCACTAATGGACAGATCATCCAAAATGAAAATAAATAAGGAAACACAAGCTTTAAATGATACATTAAACAAGATGGACTTTAATTGATATTTATAGGACATTCCATCCAAAAACAACAGAATACACTTTCTTCTCAAGTGCTCATGGAACATTCTCCAGGATAGATCATATCTTGGGTCTCAAATCAAGCCTTGGTAAATTTAAGAAAATTGAAATCCTATCAAGTATCTTTTCCAACACAACGCTGTGAGACTAGATATCAGTTACAGGAAAAAATCTGTAAAAAATACAAACACATGGAGGCTTAGCAATACACTACTTAATAACCAAGAGATCACTGAAGAAATCAAAGAGGAAATCAAAAAATACCTGAAAACAAATGACAATGAAAACACAACGACCCAAAACCTATGGGATGCAGCAAAAGCCATTCTAAGAGGGAAGTTTATAGCAATACAATCCTACCTCAAGAAACAAGAAACATCTCAAATAAACAACCTAAGTTTACTCCTAAAGAAATTAGAGAAAGAAGAACAAAATACTCCCAAAGTTATCAGAAGGAAAGAAATCATAAAGATCAGATCAGAAATAAATGAAAAGAAATGAAGGAAACAATAACAAAGATCAATAAAACTAAAAGCTGGTTCTTTGAGAAGATAAACAAAATTGATAACCCATTAGCCAGACTCATCAAGTAAAAAAGGGAGAAGACTCAAATCAATAGAATTAGAAATGGTAAAGGAGAAGTAACAACTGACACTATAGAAATACAAAGGATCATGAGAGTTAACTACAAGCAACTATATGCCAATAAAATGGACAACCTGGAAGAAATGGACAAATTCTTAGAAAAGCACAACCTTACAAGACTGAACCAGGAAGAAATAGAAAATATAAACAGACCAATCACAAGCACTGAGATTGAGATTGTGATTAAAAATCTTCCAACAAACAAAAGACCAGGACCAATTGTGTATAGGATTTTGTGTGGACAAATGTTTCCATTTCTCTTGAGTATATAACTAGGAGTGGAATTGCTAGATCATATGGTAACTATGTTTAACATTTTGCGGAACTGCCAAACTATTTTCCTTAGGGGCTACGCCATTTTACATTCCTACTAGCCATGTATAAGGATCCAATTTTCCTCTATCCTCCCTAACAATCATTATTATCTGATTTTTAAAAAAATGTTTTAAAATCGATTTTTTTTATTATAGCCATTCTAGTGGTTGTGAAATGATATCTCATTGTGGCTTTGATTTGCATTTAGCTAATGGTTAATGATGTTGAACTTCTTTTCATGTACTTATTGGCCACTTGTATATCTTCTTTGGAGAAATGTCTATTCAGATCCTTTGCCCATTTTTAAATTGAGTTGTCTACCGTTTAAATATTGAATTGAAAAGTGTTCTTTTTATACTCTGGATACAAGTCTTTTATTAGATATATGAATTGTGAATACTTCCTTCCACTTTATGGGTTGTCTTTTCACTTTCTTGATGGTGTCATTTGAAACACAAACATTTTTAATTTTGATGAAGTCCAATATTTCTTTATTTTCATTTGTTGCTTGTGATTTCAGTGACATATCTAAGTAATCATTGCTTCACCCAAGGTCATGAAGATTTACTCCTATGTTTTCTTCTAGGAGTTTTATAGTTTTAGCTATTATTGATCCATTTTGAGTTAATTTTTTGTGTGGTGTTAAGTAGGCATCCAGCTTCATTCTTTTGCATGTAGATATATTCCCTAGATTCTTTTCCTAAGATGCACTATAGGGGTGATATACTCTCTAATTTCTGGTGTGTTCCCATGCATTTTCCTTTCATTCTAATAAGTGAATAATCTTGATTGTGTGTAGAATCTTGGTTGCAATCTCACAGTGTCTGTGGATGTTATTTTACTGTTTTTTCAACTTCTGTGGTTGCAGTAAAGAAATCTGATGCCATTCTGATTAGTTTTCTTTTTATTTGAATGCTTGGCAGGCTTTTCTTTTCACCCAAAGTTTGGAATATTACCAAAATATTTCTTCATGTATCCCTTTACTCTACAGTCCTAGCAGAACTCAAACAGTCTTATTTATCATAACTCTCCTTTTTCTCCTTCTGGAGCACCCATGATTCACATATTGGGTCTTCTGGATATATTCTCCATGGCTCTTATATTTTCCTTCATGGTTTCCATCTCTTTATATTTTTCCTTCGTGCTTTGAGATATTTCTTATAATTTGACCATCCAGGCCACTAACTTGGGTCTCAACAATGACCACTCTATTTTGATTTCTTTCCTGAATCTCTTAGTGGAAATCTTTTTTTTTTAGACTCCAGAAGACTATCTTGTTGTTGTTGTTGTTGTGTGTGTTGCATGTGTGTCTCCTCAAGTACTCATTATTTTTATATTAAAAATGTTGGCATTCTTCTTCAGCAGCTCTGTTTTACTGTACATATGTTCAGTGTCTTCTGATGGATATTTTCTCCCAGACAGCCAGGTGAGAGACACTTCAGCCCCGTGAGACTCGGATCTGCTTGTATAAGCTCCTAATGCGGCAGGAGTCCCAGAAGTGGTGGAAGTCAAAGCTGTCCTTTTCACTGTGGCCTAGGGTGGTGTGTAGAAGCTGGCAGATTACAGAGCCCTGGAAGAAGCCTCCTTGCTCCCTAGTTTTCGCATGCTTTCCTAATCTCTGGAGCAGAGAGGACTCAGTCTACTAGTCCTATCCTTCTTAGTCTCTTAGGGCCTGAAAACCCAGGCAGCTTCCACCAGGGTCCAGCTCTTACTGTGATCGACTGTTTATGACCCGACTTTGAAGCTCTTGAACTCTGGCCTCCTGTGCTCCTGTTCGGTCCATTGTGGAGAAAGTTTGCACAGAGTCTCTCAGCAGAGACTCACAGTACCCAAATCTTCACTCGAACCTGCTATCCAGAGACCTCAGAAGCCATTAGAAGTGGGAGAGGCAGAGAGATTGAAGGTGTGCCTGAGGGAGGGAAGGAGTTCAGATCATCATCTTCCGAGGACTCTCGCAACAGGTTACACCAATTCAATTTCAATTTCTGACCTAATTCTCTGCCTCTCCAAGCAGAATGTGTCCTCTTAGGCCTGGGCCTGAATCCTATTTGTTTTTCTACACCTAACACTTGGCATAGTGCATGGGGCATAATGGACTTTCGTTAGCTACATTTGGAATGCATGAATGCAAATGTGAAACTGCAATGAATGACTTGATCAGGCCTCAGGAAGTTCATCTAGACTCTTGTATTGCACACATAGTTTCTGACTCTGGTAATTTAGACAAAGGAGATTTTATTGGAACGATATTGAGAGAGTCCAAGAATTGAGAAAAGTCTAGAGAACTAGGGCTGGAAATGGGCAGGAGGCAAGGCATCCCTTGAGGGCCAGGAGCTAATCAAGCAGTAGGAACACTATGATGAGGGTTACATTACTGGGTGAACGTCCTCTAATTTTTTTTAATTGTTCACTAAATATTTAAAGTCCTGGGAGGGAGCCTATTAGCTGTGCTTCTATATGACAGTCATGGCAGGAAGGATTTGATCTATTGACTTCCAAAGCAAGAGCCAGGCATCTGGATTTCCCATCCCACCAAGGCTACCCACAAAGAGGAGAGTAACTTCCTTTAGGGGACAGGAGTGTGTTAGGAAGGGGAACATAGTGTTGGATAACCACAAAACAGCATATATTCCGAACAAGGGAGTATTTTAGAAGACGGGTCTCTGATTTCCAACATGGTACAAGTGATCCCTCTCTGAACCCCACCCCTTCTCCCTGCTGTTGGAGCCCCTGACATCACTGCCAAAGCTGGAATGAGGGAAGGGAGGGGTAAAGGCTAATGAAACTGCTACCAGACTCTTACCCTCCACCTCCATCTTTCAACTCCTGCTCTTCTGAAGTGGGACCTGTCCCCTTGGGAGCCAAGGGAATTCCTAGAACTGGTTTTATGGAGAGGCAGATGGGCTCCTGGGGCCCTACGATCAACCCCAGCTCTTCCTCTTCTCTCATAAAAACAGTATAGGAGATGACATTTTGATTCTTAGATTAAACAGGCTTTTGTGGGTTGGCTTGAGATGCTTGTCACTAAAACGTGTTACTAGTTTCCAAGCAACCTTCCTTTCTCCCTGTGTCCTTTTCTCTACAAATGTTTATTGAATGTCAGTCTTTGGAAACCAAAATAGCCCATTTCTTCATGTAACTTACAGTCTAGTGGGAGAAAACAGATATGAAACAAACAAACACACAACTAGGCATCTATGTGCAAATTGGTTCAGTAGTATATATAATAAGTAGTGTCATGACAGGGTAGATGGGAGAGATATGAAAAGGAAGTGACATAAACTGAAGACCCGAATGTCTCAGGCAAATTGCTTCATTCTTAGATTTCCATCTCATGGCAAAACGTTCTATGTCTTATAGTTCTCAACCATGGGTGGTACCCAGGTGTGTCATTTTGTTGTTGTCACAATGATTCAGAGGGGTATAACTGGAGGTTTGGGCGCAGAAGCAGAAATGCTAAAGGCTAATGCTGGTTCTGCATAACAAAGAGCTGTCCTGCTCAAAATGCCAACAGCACCTTCATCTGAGGAACCCCATAAGCAGCCAACCTCATCGCGAGAGCTGCTCTTCAGTGATTGTGGTTCTAGAAGTCCTAGAATGGAATCAGATTGGCACAGCTTGAGTCCTCTGTCCACCTCTGAACCAAGCACAATAGCTGGGGATCAAATGGTGACTCAGAGTGGGAAGGGGTGAATCTGCCAAGGAAAATAGTGGTGCTGTTGGCAGGACTGCTGCTGGGCAGGCAGAAGAGCTGATGACCATTACATGGGTGAGAAGGGCAGTTGTGCAAGCTGAGCCTGGATGGGGAGGGGGGACCGATCGTTCAGGGCCTGGTCAAAGATTTTACACTTCTCTCAAGTGCCCTGGAAGACCACCGACAGGCTTTAAGCAGGGGAAGAGGGTGACAAAATTTGTGCCAAACTTCAGAGCCTGTACATTAAGGTTTAGTGGGTGTCTTGCCCAGGCTTTCCTTCATGGAAGAAACACTGTATCTCCTCTGCCTCTCTCACCTTCTCCTTTCTTATATCTTTTTAATAAATAGATTCCGTTGTCTTCTACCTAGAGATAAGGAACAAAGGCAGAATTGTGCTCTGGGAAAGCACTATTCTTCCATATGCCTCTATCAAGTATGATTTTATGAACTGCATCACATTTCAGAATTTATTTTCTGCTCTAGAGAAAAGAGTTGGAAATGAGCAAGTATTCTTATCCCAGGAAGTCATTGGTTTAATCCAATTAACTACCTAGTGGAAAATCTCTCTCTATCCCAGCTATACTTATGCTGTTACAGCCAAGTCCAGGACATTGCCAACATATCTTTGCAAATTTCATTAGTAGTGGCTATTTCCGTTTTCTTCTAGGTCATTAATGAGTTTGTTAAACGAGGCCAGTTCCAACACCAGCCTCTGACATGCCCCAGTGGACCTTTTGCTTCCAGCCAGACACAGTTCCCGTTTATCCCTGATTACGTAGTATTTTCACCCTGCCAGCATTCCATTTAGATGAGAGCATTCAAAAACAGGCCAATTTAACTTGGACCACAACTTTTATGGAAGTGGTTGTTAAATGTGTTTCTGATGCCCACATAATGTTGCTGTACTCCTATCACCTGCTCACTTTTCCGTTCTATCTCTTTTATACTTCTTCCTATTGCTATTTGCCTAACGTTTTTTTTCAACTGTAGTAAAATGCACATAACATAAAATTTACTACCTTAGCCATTTTAAGTGTACAGTTCAGTAGTGTTAAGTATATTCATATTGTGCAACAATCCCCAGAATGTTTTTGTCTTGCAAAACTAAACTCTATACCCATTGAACAACCACTCTCATTTTCTCTTCCCCCAAGCCCCTGGAACCTACCATTCTACTTTCTGTTTTTATAAATTTGGCTACTCTAGATACCCGATAGGAGTGGAATCATACAGTACTTGCCTTTTTGTGACTTATTTCACTTAGCATAATGTCCTCAAGTTTCATCCACGTTGTAGCATGTGTCAGAATTTCTTTCCTTTTTAAGGCCGAATAATATTCCATTATATACATATATATATATATATTCCATTATATATATATATATATATATCTACATATATGTATGTATACCAAATTTTGATTATCCATTCATCTGTTGATGGACACTTGGGTTGCTTCCACCTTTTAGCTATTGTGAATATTGCTGCTATGAACATAGGTGTACAAATATCTTTTTGAGACTCTACTTTCAATTTTTTGGTTATATATCCAGAAATGAAATTGCAGAATCATATAGTAGTTCTACCGTTTACTATTCCTACCAACAGGGCACAAAGTTTTCAGTTTCTCCATATGTTTCTCAACACTTGTTATTTCCTATATTTTTGATAGTAGCCACCTTAATGGGTATGCAGTGATATCTCATGGTGATTTTGATTTCCATTTCTCTAATGATTAGTGACGTTGAGCATCTTTTCATAGCTTGTTAGCCATTTGTATATCTTTGGAGAATTATCTATTTAAGACCTTTGCTCATATTTTTATCAGGTTATTTTTATTGTTACATTGTAGGAGCTCTTTATATATTCTGGATATTAATCTTTTATCAGATATATGACTTGCATTTCTCTTATTCCATAAGTCACCTTTTCATTCTGTTGATTGTGTTTTTTGACACACCGAAGTTTTAAATTCTGATATAGTCTCCTAATGGGTTTTATGATTTTAGAAATTACCATGTTTCCTATAAAAATTATCATTCTGTGGGCTTGCCATACATTTTTCTCTATCATCCAGTTCTGATACTTTACCTTCATTAGGGTTAGCATTTCTGAATCATAACTGTTGGTATCAATTTCCACAATATGAAAGAAATCCTAGTAACAGCTTGAAATAAGAAAAATAAGTGGGATAGGTAGTTTGTCACTTCATTTGGAAAAATTAAGAAGTGGCAGGGGTTAGTGAAGACTAACTCTAATATTAATCATTACCACTGTGTAACATTCCACAGCTAATTGTTTCTTTTTTCCAATGACCCTGCATAAAAGGAATTGTAATTCCCACTTTACAGGTGAGAAAACTGAGAATAAAGAGAGGTACCTTGGTCAACTTCACATAATTAGTATGCACGCATACACCATAAACATTTATATGTTCTGTGCCAGATCTCCCAGGAAATATTCTCAAATCCCTCTGAAAATAAGTGAATTACCTCTTACCTCATTCCTCTCATTTGAACCTGCCCTGTGTTACAAAATTGAGACTAGTTTACCTATCACATGCAGGCATTGCTTTGTAAACTACACATGCCTTAGTTCATTAATCCACACTTTACTGTGAAAGACAGCCTGAGGCTCAGAGAAGTTAAAGAATTTTGCTCAAGATCACACTTCTAAAAAGAGGTAGAGCAAGAATTTGTACCAAGCTGGCCTGATTCCAGAGCTGCCTCACCTCAAGTTTAGATCACGATAGAGAACGTAAGTCAGAACATACTCTGCTTAAATTGTCCTTATTATAAAGTATTTCAGAAGACCCTTTTATTGACCCACTTACTTTGCTTAGACTTAAAGGTCCCCTTTCATTTGTTATGGAAAGCAGATATAGCCTCAAATCTCTGCTCTGCAATGAACTAGCTGTGAAACTAAGTTGTGAACTCCTCTCAGCCTTGATTTCTTCATCTGAAAACTATCCATTATATCACCTACTTCATGTGGTTGACTGGAGAAGCAAATGAAATAATGTATGCACAAGTGCTTAGCAGACAGCCTAGCACACAGTAAGCACTCTGTAAATTCCAGCTATTGTTATTATTATTCCAAATTTGATCCATATAATATATACCATAATGGCTGTATGCGCTTATATTAGTTCTTCATAATTTTTCCTTGCCAAACATAGTACATAAAAGGAGACCCATAGTGAAATTTTTTGCTGGAAAAGTTAACTACAGACAAGTTCTGTATCAGTTAGGACTTGATATAGCTGCAAATTATAGAAAAAAATAGGCAACATTACATTAGACACACAGAGCTTATTATCTCACATAAAAGAAGTCCAGCGATAGGAAATGAAGAACTGGTTTGGCAACACCAAGAAGTCATTCAGATACAGGCTCTATATATCATTCTTTTCTCACCATCTCTAGAGCATAGCCTCCAACATCAAAGTAACCTAATGGTCCAATATGGCTGCTGAAGCTCCAGCCATCATGCCCATATTTGAGAAAGCAGGAAGGAGGAAAACAGAATAGAAAAAGCATAGCTCCCAGTTTTAAGGAGTCTTCTTGGGAATCTCATATAACACTCCTATTTACATATCATTGGCCAGACTTTAATCAGTACTGGCTTTATGTAGCAGCAAGACAGGCTGGGAAATGTCATATTTTAATTGGTTTCATTCCCACCCTTTTTAGAATTCTGTTACTAAGAAAGAAAGGGAAAGGGATACTGGGATGGTAATTTGCAGTCTCTGCCTCAGAGGCAAAAATTGGTGCTGATTGAGGTGTTTTTTTTTTAATTAATTAATTTATTTAAATTTATTTATTTTATTTAGTTTTGGTTGCATTGAATCTTCGTTGCTGCACGCAGGCTTTCTCTAGTTGCAGCGAGCGGGGACTACTCTTCATTGTGCTGTGCAGGCTACTCATTGTGGTGGCTTCTTGTGTTGCAGAGCACGGGCTCTAGGCACACGGACTTCAGTAGTTGTGGCATGTGGGCTCAGTAGTTGTGGCTCTTGGGCTCTAGAGCGCAGGCCCAGTAGTTGTGGCGCATGAGCTTAGTTGCTCCGCGTCATGTGGGATCTTCCCAGACCAGGGCTTGAACCCGTGTCCCCTGCATTGGCAGGTGGATTCTTAACCACTGCACCACCAGGGAAGCCCCTGATTGAGGTTTTAGATCAACTGTGTTCCTTAGATTCCAGGGTGGGTCCAGAAGCTAGAGAAAGTCTACGGAAAGGACAGACTCAGAGATCTCTGTTTATGTGTTTAAAATATTGGAGTTGCATAGAAAATTTATTTTGCCAAAAGTATTCCACTGTCTATAGTAACTCTGCAAACCACTATTATGAAGCAAGGACAATGCCAGTCCTTTCAAAACAAGACTGAAGGCAGGAATATTACATAAAGGAATGGGAAGGGGATATACTGGGATGTATGAGAAGCAGAGGGGCAAAGGGGACCTTCAAGATGGCAGAGGAGTAAGACGCGGAGATCACCTTCCTCCCCAGAAATACATCAAAAATACATCTACATGTGGAACAACTCCTACAGAACACCTGCTGAACACTGGCAGAAGACCTCAGACCTCCCAAAAGGCAAGAAACTCCCCACGTACCTGGGTAGGGCAAAAGAAAAAAGAAAAAACAGAGACAAAAGAATAGGGACGGGACCTGCACCTCTGAGAGGGAGCTGTGAAGGAGGAAAAGTTACCACACACTAGGAAGCCCCTTGACTGGTGGAGACGGGGTGTGGGCTGGGGTGGAGGGAGGCTTTGGAGCCACAGAGGAGAGCACAGCAACAGGGGTGCAGAGGGCACAGCGAAGAGATTCCTGCACAGAGGATGGGTGCCGACCAGCACTCACCAGCCTGAAAGGCTTGTCCACTCACCTGTCGGGGCGGGTGGGGGCTGGGAGCTGAAGCTCGGGCTTCGGAGGTCAGATCCCAGGGAGAGGACTGGGGTTGGCTGCGTGAACACAGCCTGAAGGGGGCTAGTGCGCCACAGCTAGACGGGAGGGAGTCCAGGAAAAAGTCTGGAATTGCGTAAGAAGCAAGAGACCATTGTTTCGGGGTGCGTGAGGAGAGGAGATTCAGAGCACCTCCTAAACGAGCTCCAGAAACGGGCTTGAGCCGCAGCTATCAGCGTGGACACCAGATATGGGCATGAAATGCTAAGGCTGCTGCTTCAGCCACCAAGAAGCCTGTGTGCAAGCACAGGTCACTCTCCACACCTCCCCTCCCGGGAGCCTGTGCAGCCCGCCACTGACAGGGTCCCGTGATCCAGGGACAACTTCCCCAGGAGAACGCACGGTGCACCTCAGGCTGGTGCAACGTCACGCTGGCCTCTGCCACCCACAGGCTTGCCCTGCATTCTGTACCCTTCCTCCGCACCGGCCTGAGTGAGCCAGAGCCCCGTTATCAGCCGCTCCTTTAACCCACTGCTGTCTGGGCGAAGAACAGATGCCAGAGGGCGACATACATGCAGAGGTGGAGCCAAATCCAAAGCTGAACCCCAGGAGCTGTGCGAATAAAGAAGAGAAAGGGAAATTTCTCTGTGCAGCCTCAGGAGCAGAGGATTAAATCTTCACAATCGACTTGATGTACGCTGCATCTCTGGAATACCTGAATAGACAACAAATGATCCCAAAATTGAGGCAGTGGACTTTGGGAGCAACTGTAGACTTGGGGTTTGCTTTCTGCATCTAATTTGTTTCTGGTTTTACGTTTATCTTAATTTAGTATTTAGAGTTTTATCATTGGTAGATTTGTTTATTGATTTGGTTGCTCTCTTCCTTTTTAAAATATATATATATTTTTCCTTTTTCTCTTTTTTGTGAGTGTGTATGTGTATGCTTCTTTGTGTGATTTTGTCAATAGGTTTGTTTTTACCATTTGGCCTAAGGTTCTGTCTGTCCTCTTTTTTTCTTTTATTTTTAGTATAGTTTTAGGGCTTGTTATCATGGGTTGATTATTTTATTGGTTTGGTTGCTCTCTACTTTCTTTTTTTTATTACTTTTTAATTTTAATAATACATTTTTAAATTTTTTATTTTAATAACTTTATTTTATCTTTTTTTCTCTTTATTTTTTTCTCCCTTTCCTTCTGAGCTGTGTGGCTGACAGGGTCTTGGTGCTCTGGCTGAGTGTCATGTCTTAGCATCTGAGGTGGGAGAGCCGAGTTCAGGACAGTGCTCCACCAGAGACCTGCCAGCCCCATGTAATATCAATCGGCGAGAGCTCTCCCAGAGATCTCAGTCTTAATACTAAGACACAGCTGCACGCAATGACCAGCAAGCTACAGTGCTGGACACCCCATGCCAAACAACTAGCAAGACAGGAACACAACCCCACCCACTAGAAGAGAGGCTGCCTAAAATCATACTAAGTTCACAGACACCCCAAGACACACCACCGGATGTGGTCTTGCCCCTCAGAAAGACAAGATCCAGCCTCATCCACCAGAACATAGGCACTAGTCCCCTCCATGAGGAAGCCTACACAACCCACTGAACCAACCTTACCCACTGGGGACAGGCACCAAAAACAATAGGAACTACGAAACTGCAGCCTGCAAAAAGAAGACCCCAAACACAGTAAGCTAAACAAAATGAGAAGACAGAGAAATACACAGCAGATGAAGGAGCAAGGTAAAAACCCACCAGACCAAACAAAAGAAGAGGAAATAGGCAGTCTAAGTGAAAAGGAATTCAGACTAATGATTGTAAAGATGATCCAAAATCTTGGATATAGAATGGAGAAAATAGAAAAAACGTTTAACAAAGACGTAGAAGAACTAAAGAGCAAACAAACAATGATGAACAACACAGTAAATGAAATTTAAAATTCTCTAGAAGGAATCAATAGCAGAATAACTGAGGCAGAAGAATGGATAAGTGACCTGGAAGATAAAATAGTGGAAATAACTATTGCAGAGCAGAATAAAGAAAAAAGAATGAAAAGAATTGAGGACAGTCTCAGAGACCTCTGGGAAAATATTAAACGCACAAAAATTCGAATTACAGGGGTCCCAGAAGAAGAAAAGAAAAAGAAAGGGACTGATAAAATATTTCAACAGATTATAGGTGAAAACTTCCCTAATAAGGGAAAGGAAATAGTTAATCAAGTCCAGGAAGCACAGAGAGTCCCATACAGGATAAATCCAAGGAGAAACATGCCATGACACATATTAATTAAACCATCAAAAATTAAATACAAAGAAAAAATATTAAAAGCAAGGGAAAAACAACAAATAACATAAGGGAATCCCAATAAGATTAACTTCTGAACTTTCAGCAGAAACTCTGCAAGCCAGAAGGGTATGGCAGGACATATTTAAACTGATGAAACGGAAAAATCTACAACCAAGATTACTCTACCTGGCAAGGATCTCATTCATATTTGATGGAGAAATTAAAACCTTTACAGATAAGCAAAAGCTAAGAGAATTCAGCATCACCAAACCAGCTTTACAACAGATGCTAAGGGAACTTCTCTAGGCGGGAAACACAAGAGAAGGAAAAGACCTATAATAATAAAACCATAACAATTAAGAAAATGGTAATAGGAACATATATATCAATATTTACCTTAAATGTGAATGGATTAAATGCTCCAAGCAAAAGACATAGACTGGCTGAATGGATACAAAAGCAAGACCCATATATATGCTGTCTAAAAGAAACCCACTTCAGACCTAGGGAAGTAAGGGGATGGAAAAAGTTATTCCATGCAAAAGGAAATCAAAAGAAAGGTGGAGCAGCAATTCTCATATCAGACAATATAAACTTTAGAATAAAGACTATTAAAAGAGACAAAGAAGGACACTACATAATGATTAAGGGATCAATCCAAGAAGAAGATATAACAATTGTAAATATTTATGCACCCAACATAGGAGCACCTCAGTACATAAGGCAAATGCTAACAACCATAAAACGGGAAATCGACAGTAAAAAAAAACATAATAGGGGACTTTAACAGCCAACTTTAACCAATGTACAGATCATCTAAAATGAAAATAAATAAGGAAACACAAGTTTTAAATGACACATTAAACAAGATGGACTTAATTGGTATTTATAGGACATTCCATCTGAAAACACCAGAATACACTTTCTTCTCAAGTGCTCATGCAACATTCTCCAGGATAGGTCATATCTTGGGTCACAAGTCAAGCCTTGGTAAATTTTAAAAAATTGAAATCCTATCAAGTATCTTTTCTGACCACAAGGCTGTCAGATTAGATATCCTGTAGATATTACAGGAAGAAATCTGTAAAAAATACAAACACATGGAGGCTAAACAATACACTACTAAATAACCAAGAGATCACTGAAGAAATCAAAGAGGAAATCAAAAAGTACCTAGAAGCAAATGGCAATGAAAACATGATGACCTATAACCTATGGGATGCAGCAAAAGCAGTTCTAAGAGGGAAGTTTACAGCAATACAATCCTACCCCAAGAAATAAGAAAAATCTCAAATAAACAACCTAACCTTACACCTAAAGCAGTTAGAGAAGAACAAAAAAATCCAAAAAATAGCAGAAGGAAAGAAATCATAAAGATCAGATCATAAATAAATGTAAAAGAAATGAAGGAAATGATAGCAAAGATCAATAAAACTGAAAGCTAGGTCTTTGAGAAGATAAACAAAATTGATAAACCATTAGCCAGACTCATCAAGAAAAAAAGGGAGAAGACTCAAATCAATAGAATCAGAAATGAAAAGAGGAAAAGTAACAAACTGACACTGCAGTAATACAAAGGATCATGAGAGATTACTACAAGCAACTATATGCCAATAAAATGCACAACCTGGAAGAAATAGACACATTCTTAGAAAAGCACAACCTTCTGAGACTGAACCAGGAAGAAATAGAAAATATGAACAGACCAATCACAAGCACTGAGATTGAAACTGTGATTAAAAATCTTCCAAAAAACAAAAGCCCAGGACCAGATGGCTTCACAGGCAAATTCTATCAAATATTTAGAAAAGAGTTAACACCTATCCTTCTCAAACTCTTCCAAAATATAGCAGAGGGAGGAATACTCCCAAACTCTTTCTACAAGGTCACCATCACCCTGATACCAAAACCAAAGATGTCACAAAGAAAGAAAACTACAGGCCAATATCACTGATGAACATAGATGCAAAAGTCCTCAACAAAATACTAGCAAACAGAATCCCACAGCACATTAAAATGATCATACACCATGACCAAAATGGGGTTTATCCCAGGATTGCAAGGATTCTTCAATATATGCAAATCAATCAATGTGATACACCATATTAACAAACTGAAGAATAAAAACGATGTGATCATCTCAATAGATGCAGAAAAAGCTTTTGACAAATTTCAACACCCATTTATGATAAAAACTCTCCAGAAAGTGGGCATAGAGGGAACCTACCTCAACATAATAAAGGCCATATATGACAAACCCACAGCCAACATCATTCTCAATGGTGAAAAACTGAAACCATTCCCTCTAAGATCAGGAACAAGACAAGGTTGCCACTCTCACCACTATTATTCAACATAGTTTTGGAAGTTTTAGCCACAGCATTCAGAGAAGAAAAAGAAATAAAAGGAATCCAAATCGGAAAAGAAGAAGTAAAACTGTCACTGTTTGCAGACGACATGATACTATACACAGAGAATCCTAAAGATGTTACCAGAAAACTACTAGAGCTAATCAATGAATTTGGTAAAGTAACAGGATACAAAATTAATGCACAGAAATCTCTTGTATTCCTATACCCTAATGATAAAATATCTGAAAGAGAAATCAAGAAAACACTCCCATTTACCATTGCAACAAAAAGAATAAAATACCTAGGTATAATCCTACCTAAGGAGACAAAAGACCTGTATGCAGAAAGCTGTAAGACACTGATGAAGGAAACTAATGATGATACAAACAGATGGAGAGATATACCATGTTCTTGGATTGGAAGAATCAACATCGTGAAAATGACTCTACTACCCACGGCAATCTACAGATTCAGTGCAATCCCTATGAAACTACCACTGGCATTTTTCACAGAACTAGAGCAAAAAATTTCACAATTTGTATGGAAACACAAAAGACCGCAAATAGCCAAAACAATCTTGGGAAAGAAAAACGGAGCTGGAGGAGTCAGGCTCCCTGACTTCAGACTATACTACAAAGCTACAGTAATCTGGACAGAACTGTACTGGCACAAAAACAGAAATATAGATCAATGGAACAGGATAGAAAGCCCAGAGATAAACCCACACTCATATGGTCACCTTATTTTTGATAAAGGAGGCAAGAATATATAATGGAGAAAAGACAGCCTCTTCAATAAGTGGTGCTGGGAAAACTGGACAGCTACATGTAAAAGAGTGAAATTAGAACACCCCCTAACACCACACACAAAAGTAAACTCAAAATGGATTAAAGACCTAAATGTAAGGTGAGAAACTATCAAACTCTTAGAGGAAAACATAGGCAGAACACTCTATGACATATATCACAGCAAGATACTTTTTGACCCACCTTCTAGGGAAATGGAGATAAAAACAAAAATAAATAAATGGGACCTAATGAAACTTAAAAGCTTTTGCACAGTGAAGGAAACCATAAACAAGATGAAAAGACAACCCTCATAATGGGAGAAAATATTTGCAAATGAAGCAACTGACAAAGGATTAATCTCCAAAATTTATAAGCAGCTCATGCAGCTCAATCTCAAAAAAACAAACAACCCAATCCAAAAATGGGCAGAAGACCTAAACAGACATTTCTCCCAAGAAGATATACAGACTGCCAACAAACACATGAAAGGATGCTCGACATCACTAACCATTAGAGAAGTGCAAATCAAAACTACAATGAGGTATCACCTCACACCAGTCAGAATAGCCATCATCAAAAAATCTAGAAACAATAAATGCTGGAGAGGGTGTGGAGAAAAGGGAACTCTCTTGCACTGTTGGTGGGAATGTAAATTGACACAGCCACTATGGAGAACAGTGTGGAGGTTCCTTAAAAAACTAAAAATAGAACTACCATATGACCTAGGAATCCCACTACTGGGCATATACCCTGAGAAAACCATAATTCAAAAAGAGTCATGTACCACAATGTTCATTGCAGCTCTGTTTACAATAGTCAGGACAAGGAAGCAACCTAAGTGTCCATCGACAGATGAATGGATAAAGAAGATGTGGCACACATATACAATGGAATATTACCTAGCCATAAAAAGGAATGAAATTGGGTCACTTGTAGAGACATGGATGAATCTAGAGATTGTCATACAGAGTGAAGTAAGTCAGAAGGAGCAAAACAAATACCATATGCTGACACATATATATGGAATCTAAAAAAAACCCCAAAATTTTTCTGAAGAACCTAGGAGCAGGACAGGAATAAAGACGCAGACTTAGAGAATGACTTGAGGACACGGGGAGGGGGAAGGGTAAGCTGGGACAAAGTGAGAGAGTGGCATGGAGATATATACACTATCTAATGTAAAATAGATAGCTAGTGGGAAGCAGCCACATAGCACAGGGAGATCAGCTGCGTCCTTTGTGTCCAGCTGGAGAGGTGGGAGAGGAGGGGTGTGAGGGAGATGCAAGAGGGAGGGGATGTGGGGATATATGTATACGTATAGCTGATTCATTTTATTATACAGCAGAAACTAACACACCATTGTAAAGCAATTATACTCCAATAAACATGTTAAAAAAAAAAAAACAACAGAGGGGCACTAGGTAAAGAAAAGTTTACCTGTGTGCATGTCCCTGTAGCCATCCAGAGAAGCGATTACCTTGATTTGTTGCACTGTGCTGTGGAAGCTGTGTAGAAATAGGTGAAGTCTCTTTCCCTTGTACAGATGGCTGTACCCATGTTTGATGTTGGATCTAAACTCCTGTTATGATTACACTGAATTTAACCCCATGTGTGCAGAACCAATTAACTGTTTTGATCAATGATTCCACTGACCTTTCCAGCCTTATTTCGAGCAAACAAATGTTTTGGCTTTTCTGAAGTAGACCTGTATTAAAATTTTCTGTTCCAGCAGATTTGCAAGGACAGTTATGCTTGTCAGATCATGTGTTCTGATTTCTGGTACTCTATGCTCTGCCAAAGGATTGATTCACTCTTGCCCACATGTTCCTCAGGCCTAGCGCATCAGTAGATATTTGATAAATGTTTGTTGACAGTAATTGACACTAATCATGCAATGCAATTGAGTTTCAAAATGCACGGGCCCTCACTCTGAAAGTGTCTTCAGAATCTTATAAGATCACCTTATAACGAGGTTTTTTTATCCTTTGGTGGCTAAATTTTTTGGAGGGTTCGAATACGGAACCTCCAGATGCTGAAGTCCATTCCAAAGAGAACAGAGCTTGGAGGAGGACCCAGGAGAGGGAACCCTGCCGTGAGCACTTGCTTGATAAAAGGCTTGCTCTTATGCTAGGCCTGGCCATCCCATCCTCTTGATCCTCATGGGGCCCTGGCTGCTTCTGCCTGAGGGATCTGAGGCCCAAGCCCTCCTCCCCTCCCTAAAGATGCCTCTTCAGCCCAGTCAACGTCTTTTCCCTCTCTCAGTTCAGAGCCCTGACACTGAAAGAAGCCACTTCCTGGGGCCCTTTCTATGAAAATCTTGCTTTTTCCACCCCCTCCTAATTGGAGACCCACTTCCTGGTTCTGTGGAGGGTTACCTTTCTGATATCTTTCCCAGTAGCTACCAGAGCTCTGGGCTCCCTCTGTCACCATCTGACCTTCCCCTCCTGCCACCAGTCCCCCAGAAAGGAGAGCAGTCAAGGTGGGCCTCTTGTTGCCCAACCTCAGGGAGAAATTGTTCCTGGCAGCTCCAGTGGGGACTTTTGTGTATATTTTCTCACAAAATCACTTTGCAAAGACCTGCAAAGCTTTGGAGCACTCTCCCAGGCCCACAGGGATCTCCCAGCCCTGTTCTCTGGGGAAAGCGTTCTGAGCTGCACACCACCACAGACTAATATATTTTTGAAATTCACAGGGTTCAGAAGCTGAGGATTGCTTGTGTTCCTGGGACATCATGTTGTCAGGAAGACCAGATAGTAGAATGGGAGTTGGGAGAATATTCCTGTTCCTGTGGGCATGAGTGACTCTGTAGCTTAATTCTAAAGCCCTTGTGGTGTAAGGCAGTGCTTCAAAACCTGACTATGCCTCAGAATCACCCGGGAAGCTTATTAAAAATGTGGAATCTTGGGTCTCACTCTAGGATGCTCTGATTCGAGAGACTTGTGTGCAGACAAGTCATCTGTATTTCTGACATGTTCCTTGGGTGGTTCTGAAGCAGTCACTGGTTAAAGGATATACACAAATAGAGCAGCTTTGCATGAACAGAGCGGTGCACATCCATTGCACAATGTTGTGGGAGAGCCTGGGCTCTGGATCAAAGGACTGCACCAAATGCTGGAGTCATCCATACTTGTAGAATGCACTTGGCAAGTCAATGGGAAAACTGGAGAGAGAGACCTTGGAGAGGCTAAACTTTCAAACTAATTGAGGTTACACAGGGCATGAGACCACTCCCCAAGAGGCAGAATAGACCCAAAAGGGGTGAACTAGAATGGGGAGGAGGCAGGAGTTTTGTTAGAACATTTGGGGAAGATGGAGATGGGGATCTTTCTGCAGCTGTGGGAGGATTTTAGAAGGAAAGATGTGTAAAAAGGACTTTCTGCTGTAGGTTTTGCCGTATAATTGTCCCTTTTGCCGTATCTTTCAAGACTTCATTAAAGACCTACATAACTTTTCAAGTTGTTGGGTTTGGGTTTGGGTTTATTTTGGATGTGGCACCACGCTGAGACTGGCCTACAGGCGGCCCAGTTTTTTATTCAGGTTATAGATGTAAAAATACTGCCCTTGCAGGATTATTGTGAGGAGTTGAGATACTCTATTTAAAATCTCAGTCAAATAGTAGACGTTCAAAAAAAATGATACTATTATTGGATTACCGGTAATTACTGAGAGCCTGTCATGTACCACATGGTGTGCTGGGTACCAAGGAGAAGCAGAGAAATGAGGAGGTCACAGTTTGAGTCAGTTAACTTTTAGCATAAATATGTGCTCCAGAAACATCTTCTGTGTGATTCAGACATCGTCAGGACCCAACTGCATAAGGTTTTCAGAAAGTCTATGAGGAGTAGAACCACATATTTAAGAATCTGGCTGGATTCAGGAGTGTGTGAGCTGGAAAGGGCCTTAAAGAGCATCCATTTCATTTTTCACATGCTCCTGATAAGGAACTGAGACTTGCAGAGGGGAGAGACTTAGACTGTGATAAACTGTTATGATTTTATTAAGTGTTTAAGGATGTGGTCATTATTTACAGGGCATCTCTAGAAATTATTACAATATAACCCTTCTTAATAGATAGATAGATAGAGCATGAAGCATAAAATGTCAGTGCTGGAATTTTTCTAAGGATCACCTGGTTCATATTGCTTATTTTACTAATGAGGAAACTGGGGATATATTTTATTCTGTTTACTGCTGAGTCATAGCCTGCAGGTGAATGCAGCTAAGCAAGATTTGGGGTAGGGGATTGGTAAAAAATAGTACAGCAGTCTTGAATTTTTTTTTTCCAAAACAGTGTTGATAAACTGCTGCTCAAATATATTTCCTTTCTTTCCTTGACTGCCTGGTTTTAGTTGACCATGTAGCTACAAGTCAACTGAGATAAAGAAAGGTGGAAAATGTACAGCTATAACATATATCTGTACATAGATGAAGGATATATATATAAATTAGGATGCATTTAGAGGCAAAGTGACATAATGCCTTACAATGGCTTAAGAAATAAAGATGTATAACTATCCTTGTAGCAAGAAATCTGGAGACAGAGGAGTCCAGGTTTGATGTGTAGGCTCCATCTGTCATCAGAAACCCAGGTTTTAAAAAAATCTTTCTGTTCTGCCATCCTCAGCATGTTGGCTTTTTTGTCCATAGGCTGACAAGCCTAAAATAATTGTCTCAACGCCTAGCATCATGCTTTACACACATTCAAAAAAGGAAAAATGTAGTGGACTCTCTCAATATATCTATTTATCATGGAGCAAAACCCTCCCCAGTCACCTCTAGCAGAATTTTGCCAAGGTCTCATGGCTGGATCTGTGTCACATGTGCACCAATCACCAGCAAAGAGAAAAGAAATAGCCCTGCATGGCCCAGACCAATCATAGTTCCCCTCCTAGGTCTGAAGAAGGATCCCTCTTTCTTTGAGATGTTGCTTCTCCAACAGTGCGAAATTCTATAAACTACAGACAAGGCTAACTATAGCTATTGGGGGGGAAAAAGAGGTGTGTGCTCTATTATAGGTGAGACTCATAGATCCAGAAATCTTTTTGGAGTAATACCTTGTAAGATTACTTCCTAGATAGATTAGCAGTTATGCTTATGAGCTTTAGAGTCAGAAATCTGAAGTCTGAATCTTGGCACTAGCACATACTAGCTATTATTCAATTTTCTCGTGTGTAAATTAGGGATAGTAATAGCCCCTACTTCACAGTTTGGGGGAGATTGTTATTATTATTACTTTGCAAATAGTGAGTTGGTAATATTGTATAGTTATTAAGTACTTGAAACAGTGTCAATCACATAGTAAGTGCTCAATAAACCTCAGCTCTTTTTATTTTGGAACCATTGGTACTATAAATTTAAATTCTGTTTGTCTTCATTCAAGTCATAATTGTATAAGATCCTTCCCCATTCCCTAAGCCTGTGGCTGTACTTTTCTAAATGTAAAACGTACTATCGAGTATAGATGGGTCCCCTTGCTGGGTGGGGTGGGGCTTCTCTTTTTTAGCTCAGGAAGCATAGGCAGAGTTTTACTGGTGCAGCGTTCTGATTTTCAGACTGCTCTAGAGCGAATCCTATTTAAAAAGCGTATTCAGGCCCAGAACCCATTTATTTGATCTCAAATTGGATGTTTGCCTCTCAGGTCCAAACCAAAACAACAATGCAGTTTACCTTATCTACATTACACTTCTGGCTCCCAGAGAGTGGTCTGGCAACACCTCAGCTCCCAGGGTGCTGGGGCACACAACCTGATGAGCTTTCTTTCCTAGGGCCAGGAAACTGAGCTGATGTGGACAATTTGGAAATTTTCAGAGGACTGTTAAATCATTGCCTCCATTCAGTTTAGGATATTGACAGGAGGGCATATTTGCTCAGAATCCAATCACCAGTGTTATACATGCATCTGACAAGAAGTGGAGCTGGTTCTCAGAGGACAGGCCACAGTCACTCTCATTCTTTACAAGATGGTAGTGGGTAGATCTGTTCAAGGTCCTTTTGCCCATATGGCCCTTGACAAGCTTTGGCGTAATTGGTTGTCTGGACTTTACTGCTACCCTTCTATGTACTCCTGAGAGCCTCCCTGAGAGTTCTCTAAACAAACAAGATGTCCCCTATGGGGGACTCAGTGCTAGGAATTGATGATCTGAAGGTAGATGCTTCCTGCACCATGGGCTTCAGACAATAATGGGCAAACATCTGGCTTCCCACTGGTGGGAAAAGGAACACTTGCCCATACAGATTCAAATGTAAACTCTGCTGGGTCTTACAGGCAGGTGCTTTTATTGACCTTGAGAAAGGTCACAAAACTGGTGAACTTGGGTGTTGGGTGATCATCTTGGAAATTGGGAAAACCCAGGAAATACATTTTTTATTTTCCTGTGTATTCTTCCTTGATTTCCCCTCTCTCTTTTTTTCTTGCGGTACGCGGGCATCTCACTGCTGTGGCCTCTCCCGTTGCGGAGCACAGGCTCCGGACGCGCAGGCTCAGCGGCCATGGCTCATGGGCCCAGCCGCTCCACGGCATGTGGGATCTTCCCGGACCCGGGCACGAACCCGTGTCCCCTGCATCGGCAGGCGGACTCTCAACCACTGCGCCACCAGGGAAGCCCTCCCCTCTCTTTTTATTTTTTAATTTCCTACCTTTTGGTGAACCTATCTTTTTCCTTTCTGTCATATCTCTGCTAGTTAGGAAAATAGAAATTATATTTGTATTCTTTTGGTGGTTATTCACAAAAGGTGGCTGTGGCCTTGCCCTGCTGTGATACTGTGTTTCATGTAGGTACTCTGATCACAGAACCATATGTATGCCATGACCCCAAACAACAATTTGTTGTAGCTTTTCTCAGCTCCCTTGCAAGTGCAGTGGATCCTGGGTTCAAGAAGTGATCTAGGTTTTGGTTGCTTCACATGAGGAACTTTCCCTCTTGGGAGCTGACACTGGGCCACTTCTGCCTCCTTCTGGCTCCTGGCCCAGCAGGTGTGCTTTAAGCTTCCTTCACCACCTCAAATTTCTTTTCTATTTCTGGCATGAATAAATGATCTCTCTCTCTCTCTCTCTCTCACACACACACTCTCTCTCTCTCTCTCTCCCCCTCCCTCCCTCCCTCCCTTTCTGCCGCTCTTTCTCTGTCTCTCTCAATCCATTCTTGCTGTGTGTCGGTGGCTGTGATGGTGCTGAAAATATGATCTTCCAGTCTCATCCTCACTGGAAGTTCTTGACTTCTAATAGAAGATACAAGTCACAACCCATCACTCACATCACTAAACAGACTGCCAGCCTGCTGGGGAGCATAACAGGTCAAGCCATCAGATACTGGTTAACTCTATCAGATACAGTGGTCCCAAACTCGAATTCCTTCAGAATCCAGGTGTGCAGAAGTGGGGGACCGTTGCTAATTGGGAAATACTTACCCCACCTAAAGCTGCTACTCAGTGTCAGCTGATTATTGCAATGAAGGAACAAAAACACTGTATAGTAGGAATATCCGATTTTTCAAGAGAAAAAATTGTGAATAGTAAAAACATACTTAAAAAAACATATTTTTAACACTTAGAGAAACTGTTTGGACTCTGAATTGAAATCCCCTGAGTTCTAAATGTTGACCACTGATGCTGTGTGAGCTGATGAGAACACATGTGGTGGTCGGTGATGCCCATGTGCTTCCTGATGTGACCCATAACGTGTTTGCTATACCTTCATCTACTGTGGTCACATCTGGACTCCAAGAGGTATGATGCTTGCCTTACACAACTAACTGACATTTTACGTCCTATATGGTCTTTTCGGAAGAAGGAAAATATAACTTGTGAATTACAGATTAAAAAATTAAATGCTGCTCTGTTTATTTGCATTGTTGGCAAGTATTTATATGTTCTATCTTGCATATTTCATGGGAGATATGAGAGGAAGCACATTTGGTATGAAACCTGGCCATTGACCATCAAGTTTATGGTCAGACAGCCTTGGGTTTGAATGCTGGTTCCTCTATTTTCCAGAAGTTTGACCTTGGGTAAATTACTTACCCTCTCTGAATCTCACTTTCCTCATCTCTCATGTGGAAAACAATGCCTCCTTCCCATGGCCCTGCTGTGGATTAATTGAGATTATATGCACAGGGCAGAGTGCCTGGCACAGAGGAAGGTTCAGTAGTGGTGGCTATTATTAGTAGCTCATATTCATGCTTCTAAAATACTGAACTCATTTGTGGCAAAGCCTGATGTGAACTGATAAAAAGCTGATTATAATCTCCATGTATCCCACTTGGCGTGAATATTCACAAGTTTCATGGAACAAATATTAATGTGTTTGATTATAGGTGCTACCACAGAAGCTCTATTATTCTTCTAAAATTTAAAAAAGTTCTGAATTCCACAATACATTTGATTCTACAGGTTTTGGATAAAAGACAAAGAATCTGTAGTCACAAGGACATATCAACAAGTGGAGAATGACACGATCAAAACTGAACACAAAACTTACAATACTGCTAGAAGGTGACAGAGTAATATAAATTATTAGAGATGGTGGGTGGGGAGGTAAATTTGGGAGTGCTTCCTGGAGGGAGTGGCCTTTTGAGCCTGATCTCAGGAGAAATGAAGGAATTGCCTTCGGTGAAGAGGTCGCAGGTTCCAGGGGAATACACAAGATTGTTGGGTGTCTTTCAGAGGTCCCTAGCAAACCAAGCTGCTTTTAGGTCTGTGCAGTGTCTTAGAGAGTGTGTGATCACCTTTAGAAGGATGCACCTGGCGACTTGACAGCGAAAAGAGTTGCTGGTAGGGAGGAGTGTGAAGAAGGGAGGGAGAAGACCCACTTTATGATGAGGCGCTGTAGGAGAGGAACACATTTCTAACAGCCCCTGAGGAGCCCTTCGCCTCTCCAGGCTGAGGACCTAGCTTTGCACACTCATAGCTCTCTTCATATGGCTTCTGCATATGCCAGCAAGCTATTACTGCATTTAAGGATGCTCTCCTGGGGCTGGGACCACGGCACACCAGCATTTCTAAATCTCACACCCCAGATCTTTCCCCACTCGGCTTGTCTGTTTTTAATGACCTGAAGATGATGCTGAAGAGATGGTCTGGCTGAACAGGGGAGGATGAAACTTGGTTTATGTTTCAGAAAAAGCACAGTGCCGCTATGTGGGTTGGAGATGGGCAATATGAGACACAAAAAATATATATGTCTTATATATCACTCTCTTCCCAGCACTTAGGACAGTGCCTGGCACATGCTTGTTTAACTAATTTATTAACAAACATAACGCCCATCTCAGCACAGTCTCCTCCCTGGCGTGGAAAATGAGGCATTGATGATCCATTGAAAGGTGGCACTGGGCCTGCGCTTCCTTTATGCTGTGGGTGCAACAACGGTAGGAAAACAAGGAGTCTCCGAAGCGATATTTTTAACAGTTAGGAACAACTGAACTGCTCCCATGCTACTTCTGTTGTCTACAAGTGTAACAGGAGGGCAAAGAGGAACCTCAGGGAACAGAAAAACGCTAAGCGCCTCCTGGGACATGCAACACTGAGGGGTTAGCTGGTACTGCTGGGAGAAGCTCTGATCTCTGAGTCCAGTATGGAATCCCCAAGTCTCTCTAATGAGACGACACTTTTATTTTCCTCAAAGTCTTCTATTCCCTGATGGGTACTGTGATTCCAGGCACATGAAGTGTTGAGATGAGTTGTGTGCGGTTTGACAGGTTGAGTCCCTGATGGTTGGACAGGATGCAGGGAAGGCGATCATGAAGGAGCCTAGGAGACCTCTGTAGTTTTTGGAGAGGGAGGGGCAGAGTCACTTTTCTACTTAGCAGTGATAATTTGCTGGTTGGAAATCACTGGTTTGAGGCAGACTTATTAATCTAGTTCTGGTTTATCCAGTTATTGTGTATCTGAAGTTCTCCCCTACACATCTGCAGCGTTAGGATAACAGTTCTTCCCAATGATGTACATATGTTGGAGAAGCCTGCCTTGCTGCCATGTTGGGCGTATGACTGCCCAGCTACTCTATATTTCCCAGTTTCTGTGCCTTGATCTTGGACATCTAACTTCCAGAACCGTGAAAAATAAATGTTTGTTGTTTAAGCCCCCAGTCTGTGAAATTCTGCACAGCAGCCCGAATTGACTAAGACGCTCTGACTTCTAATACTTGGCTTCTTGGATCTATGCATGCTTCTACTTCACAGCCTTTGTCTCTAGAATCACTGTCTGAGGCTCTCCTGGCAGACTGAAAGCCACAGGGATCCTGGCCTTGAGGGCCAAGCGTTAGAGTGAACAACTGTCCTGGTTTGCCCAGGACTGAAGGATTTCCTGAGACTCTGGACCTTCAGTGCTAAAACTGGAAGAGCCCTGGATAATCAGGATGGTTGGTCACCCTACTGACAGGACATTGCAGAACAATAATGGCCCAGGGTAGTTGAGGAACTTTTGGGGGGGACTATAATCAGTAGGGCAAAGGGAGATTAGCAGGCTAAACTGAGTTTTCTCTGGATTTCATATTTTCTGTTTTCCTGAATGTAGAGCTGAGGGCAAGAAAGGTGACAAGTGGGAGAATACACATATCACAGCTGTGACAATAATTATTGACACAGCTGTGACCCTCACCATTGCCCTGTCTATTCATTTCTGTACACAAATCCCTAAAGTCTAGTCTCTTAAATGACCATGTAGTCTAGAGACACCCAAGTCTAGGTCAATGGCTCATTTATTTCCCACAGTACTTGAGACAATGACATTCTAGCACAGTCAGGTAGTCTGGGCAGTCCCTTAGAAGGCGATGGCCTAGGACTTGACCGTTTCACCAGGTTTGGTCAAGTATTTAGAAGGGGATCAATTCAGTTCCTCTTTAGGATTGATTCCATGCTTTGCCTGGGAGAGGGGTCTGCCCTAGGTTGCTGCACAAGCATTTATGCTATTCTTTCTTTCTTTATTTGGGGCCAGGGAAGGGTACCTATTTGTGGTAGGAAGAATAACACGTATACAGTGAGTTGTGTGCTGGAGTTAGCTTGTTCTGGCTCAAAAAAGCCAATTGTTAAATTTTCAGGAGACTTGAGAGCCTGTTATTTAAAATTTAATTCAGCAATTATTAAAATTACATTATGCAAACTTACAATTAAATTACATTAAAACAGGGCTTCCCTGGTGGCGCAGTGGTTGAGAGTCCGCCTGCCGATGCAGGGGACATGGGTCCATGCCCCGGTCTGGGAAGATCCCACATACCACGGAGCAGCTGGGCCCGTAAGCCATGGCCCCTGAGCCTGTGCGTCCGGAGCCTTTGCTCTGCAACGGGAGAGGCCACAACAGTGAGACGCCTGCATAACGCAAAAGGAAAAAAAAAATTACATTAAAACAAAGGTAACAAATACTTAAAATTCTTTACTTCCTAATTATTTTCCTATTATCTATGTTCTCAAGATTATATGTATTTATTGTATCTATACGGTAGAAATTCTCTATATTAGAATGTTACTGGGCATCTCTTCCCAAATCTGTGTTCACTGGTGTCAGGTTGGTAGCTGAAATCAGCCATGACAGGAGACACCAGCAAATAGGACAAATCCACCTCCTGCCTTCTGAGAATCAGTTATTAAACATATACCAGCATACCTCTTTGTAAAGTTATCATTCATTGAGGACCTACTGTGTGCTAGGCATAGTTCCAAGAATTCTGTAAATATTTATCATTTGTACAGCCAATACTGAGTCATTACCCGCAGTATACCAGGTTCCATTATTATTATAGTTAATATTTATTGAATACCTACTCTGTGCCTAGCACTCTTATAAATGCTTTACATGTATTAGCTGCTCATTCCTTGGGATAACTCTTGGAGGGAGGTTCTGTTATGGTCCTCATTTTGCCGGTGGAAAAACTGAGGAACTGAGAAGTTGAGTAATTTTCCCAGGTCCACATAGCTAGTAATTTGCAGTCCCTGTATTGAAACCCCAGAAACCTGGTTCTGGAGCCCGTGTTCTTAACCACTAGGCTCTCCTGCCTCTTGTTGCCTCTAGGCACCAAGGATACTGCAGTAAACAAGCAAAGTCCCTGACTTCATGGGGCTTACATTCTTGTGGATAGGGAGACAGATGTTAAACAATAACCATGTAGATATGTTGGTGTCAGATGGTGATAAGTGCCATGGATAAAAATAAAACAAAGTAAGAGTAATAGAAAACACTGAAGTAAGGATGGTAAATTACTTCCTTTATCTTATTTTTAATTTAATACTATGCCATTTTACAGATGAGGAAATTGAGGATCAGAGTGGTTAAAACTGTTTCTAAGTTTACCTGCTATTAAGTGGTGGAGATGGGATTCACACCTACAACAGCCTCGTTCCCAAGTCTGTGCATATTCCCCCTACAAGCTTTCCTCCCTCTGCTTCTTGGACCTCCCAGGTTACCAAGCCCTTAGTTCAAGTTTGAATTTCCAGTGCAAACTTGGCTCAGCTGGAATCTGCCCTGTGTCCATCCTCCTTTATTTCTCTGCCCTCCAAAGCCACATGAGGGGATAAATCAGTGTTCAGCTCACAGTGATCCTGAAAGCTGGCAGGGCCGGGGGCCCCTGAGAAGCCTGCGTGAATGAATATAACATCTGCAGTGTGGAACCAGCCACACGATCTTCTCCACGTTGGTCACCAAAGGGGCTTTGTCTGTGAAAACAGACTTATTGTGGCTAATATAGGTCACAGGTGGAAAGGCCGGGGACTGACAGAGTTTAATTGGATTCCATTACCACTCACAACAAGTTCAGAGAATAAGCATTGCAGGGGCTTGTGGGAACTGCTCTTTCAAGCACCCCACATTGCCCCACTGGAAATACTGTATTTAATGTCAACTTAGTTTGACCTTTAGTTTTGGTGGCATTTACTAATTCTATAGAAGCAGCCATTTCTCACTTCCCCTGAAGCTTAATAGAAAATCAGACCACTAGTTAGACACAGCTCAGCTTATGCAAAGGGGAAAGTCTCTCAAATGTTTCTCCCACAACCTGAAAAGAATATAGAGAACAACCTCTATTATTTTGGTTCATTTAAATTTCTGACACCAGGGAAATCAAAAGAAAGTGGTGATTTAATGATAGTTCAAAGCATCAGTTTGACATCTTTGAGAAGGCAAGAGAAGCCAGATCTCTCAAAGTGGGCCTGATTCTTGGGTTGGAGGAAAGCTCTCTTGTTACAAATATTTGTGTTCCTGATCACTCAGTGATAGATAGCTACTGGATGTATTAGATTTTCACTGCTGTCATAACAAATTATCACAAACTTAGCAGCTTAAAATAACACCCATTTACTATCTCACAGTTTGGTCAGAAGTCCAAGGAGCTCAACTGGGTTCTCTGCTCAGTGCCGAAATCAAGGTGTTGGCCAGGCTGGGCTCTTGTGGGAGGCTCTGAGGGGGAATCTGCTTCCAGGCTCATTCAGGTCATTTTCAGAGTTCAGTTTCTTGTAGTAGTAGAACTGAGGTCCCAGTGTCCTTCCTGACTCAGTTAGAAGTTGTTTCCCTTTCTAGAGGCCACCTGCCTTCCCTAGCTCATGGATATCTGTACCCCATGTTCATCACAGCATCACTCACAATAACCAACATATGGAAACAACCTAAGTGTCTGTCAACAGATGACGGATAAAGAAGATGTGGTACATATACACAGTGGAGTATTAGTCAGTCATATAAAAAAAGAAATCTTGCCATTTGCGACAACATGGATGGATCTAGAAAGTGTTATACTCAATGAAAGAAGCCAGACAAGAAAGAGAAATACCTGATGATCTCATATGTAGCATTTTAAAAAGTTCAACTTATAAAATCAGAGAGTAGATGAGTGGTTACCAGGGGCTCGAGGGAGGGAGGGAGAAATGGGGAGATGTTGGTCAAACTTCAGGTTAGAAGATAAGTTCTGGGGATCTAATGCACAGCATAGTGATTATAGTTAACAACTTGAAAGTTGCTAAGAGAGTAGATCTTTAATATTCCTACTACACACACACACACACAAAATGGTACAAATGAACTTATGTACAAAGCAGAAATAGAGTCGCAGATGTAGAAAACAAACTTATGGTTACCAAGGGGGAAATCAGGGGAGGAATAAATTGGGAGATTGGGATTGACATATACACACTACTATATATAAAATAGATAACTAGGCAAGCCTCTTAGATAGCCTCATCCACCAGAGGGCAGACAGCAAAAGCAAGAAGAACTACAATCCTGCAACCTGTGGAAAAAAAACCACATTGACAGAAAGACAGACTAGATGAAAAGGCAGAGGGCTATGTACCAGATGAAGGAACAAGATAAACCCCCAGAAAAATAATGAAATGAAGTGGAGATAGGCAACCTTCAGAAAAAGAATTCAGAATAGTGATAGTAAAGATGATCCAGGACCTCAGAAAAAGAATGGAGGCAAAGATGGAGAAGATGCAAGAAATGTTTAACAAGACCTAGAAGAATTAAAGAACAAACAAATAGAAATGGACAATACAATAATTGAAATGAAAACTACACTAGAAGGAATCAATAGCAGAATAACTGAGGCAGAAGAACGGATAAGTGACTGGAAGACACAGAGGTGGAATTCACTGCTGCAGAACAGAATAAAGAAAAAAGAATGAAAAGAAATGAAGACAGCCTAAGATACCTCTGAGACAACATTAAATGCAACAACATTCGCATTATGGGGGTCCCAGAAGGAGAAGAGAGAGAGGAAGGACCCGAGAAAATATTTGAAGAGATTATAGTCGAAAACTTCCCTAACATGTAAAAGGAAATAGCCACCCAAGTCCAGGAAGCGCAGAGAGTCCCATACAGGATAAACCCAAGGAGAAACACACCAAGACACATAGTAATCAAATTGGAAAAAATTAAAGACAAAAAAAAATTATTGAAAGCAACAAGGGAAATACGACAAATAACATACAAGGGAACTCCCATAAGGTTAACAGCTGATTTCTCAGCAGAAACTCTACAAGCCAGAAGGGAGTGGCATGATATACTTAAAGTGATGAAAGGGAAGAACCTACAACCAAGATTACTCTACACAGCAAGGATCTCATTCAGATTCAATGGAGAAATCAAAAGCTTTACAGATACAACAAATGCTAGAGGAACTTCTCTAAGTGGGAAACACAAGAGAAGAAAAGGACCTACAAAAACAAACCCAAAACAATTAAGAAAATGGTAATAGGAACATACATATCGATAATTACCTTAAACGTGAATGGACTAAATGCCCCAAACAAAAAACTTGCTGAATGGATACAAAAACAAGACCCATCTATATGCTGTCTACAAGAGACTCACTTCAGACCTAGGGGCACATACAGACTGAAAGTGAGGGGATGGAAAAAGATATTCCATGCAAATGGAAATCAAAAGAAAGCTGGAGTAGCAATACTCATATCAGATAAAATAGACTTTAAAATAAAGAATGTTACAAGAGACAAGGAAGGACACTACATAATGATCAAGGGATCAATCCAAGAAGAATATATAACAATTATATATATATGCACCCAACAAAGGAGCACCTCAATACATAAGGCAACTGCTAACAGGTATAAAGGAGGAAATCGACAGTAACACAGTAATAGTGGGGGACTTTAACACCTCACTTACACCAATGGACAGATCATCAAAAATGAAAATAAATAAGGAAACAGAAGCTTTAAATGACACTATAGACCAGATAGATTTAATTGATATTTATAAGACATTCCATCCCAAAACAGCAGATTACACTTTCTTCTCAAGTGTGCACGGAACAGTCTCCAGGATAGATCACAACTTGGGTCACAAATCAAGCCTTGGTAAATTTAAGAAAATTGAAATCATATCAAGCATCTTTTCTGATCACAACGCTATGAGATTAGAAATGAATTACAGGGGAAAAAGCGTAAAAAACACAAACACATGGAGGCTAAACAATACATTACTAAATAGCCAAGAGATCACTGAAGAAATCAAAGAGGAAATAAAAAAATACCTAGAGACAAATGACAATGAAAACACGACCATCCAAAACCTATGGGATGCAGCAAAAGCAGTTCTAAGAGGGAAGTTTATAGCTCTACAAGCCTACCTCAAGAAACAACAAAAATCTCAAATAATCAGTCTAACCTTACACCTAAAGGAACTAGAGAAAAAAGAGCAACAAAAAAACCCCCAAAGTTAGCAGAAGGAAAGAAATCATAAAAATCAGAGCAGGAATAAATGAAATAAAAACAAAGAAAACAATAGCAAAGGTCAATAAAACTAAAAGCTACTTCTTTGAGAAGATAAACAAAATTGATAAACCATTAGCCAGACTCATCAAGAAAAAGAGGGAGAGGACTCAAATCAATAAAATTAGAAATGAAAAGGGAGAAGTTACAACAGACACCACAGAAATGCAAAGCATCCTAAGAGACTACTACAAGCAACTCTACACCAATAAAATGGACAACCTGGAAGAAATGGACAAATTCTTAGAAAGGTATAACCTTCCCAGACTGAACCAGGAAGACATAGAAAATATGAACAGAAAAATCACAAGTAATGAACTTGAAACTGTGATTAAAAGTCTTCTAACAAACAAAAGTCCAGGACCAGATGGCTTCACAGATGAATTCTATCAAACATTTAGAGAAGAGCTAACACCCATCCTTCTCAAACTCTATCAAAAAATTGCAGAGGAAGGAACACTCCCAACCTCAGTCTATGAGGCCACCATCACCCTGATACCAAAACCAGACAAAGATACTACAAAAAAAGAAAATTACAGACCAATATCACTGATGAATATAGATGTAAAAATCCTCAACAAAATACTAGCAAACAGAATCCAACAACACCAAAAGGATCATGCACCATGATCAAGTGAGATTTATCCCAGGGATGCAAGGATTCTTCAATATATGCAAATCAATCAATGTGATACACAGTATTAACAAACTGAAGAATAAAAACCATGTGATCATCTCAATAGATGCAGAAAAAGCTTTTGACAAATTTCAACACCCATTTATGATAAAAACTCTCCAGAAAGTGGGCATAGAGGGAACCTACCTCAACATAGTAAAGGCCATATATGACAAACCCACAGCAAACATCATTCTCAATGGTGAAAAACTGAAAGCATTTCCTCTAAGATGAGGAACAAGACAAGGATGTCCACTCTCACCACTATTATTCAACATAGTTTTGGAAGTCCTAGCCACAGCAATCAGAGAAGAAAAAGAAATAAAAGGAATACAAATTGGAAAAGAAGAAGTAAGGCTGTCACTGTTTGCAGGTGACATGATACGATACATTGAGAATCCTAAAAATGCCACCAGAAAACTTCTAGAGCTAATCAATGAATTTGGTAAAGTTGCAGGATACAAGATTAATGCATAGAAATCTCTTGCATTCCTATACACTTATTATAAAATATGTGAAAGAGAAATTAAGGAAACACTCCCATTTACCATTGCAAAAAGAAGAATAAAATACCTAGGAATAAACCTACCTAAGGAGACAAAAGACCTGTATGCAGAAAACTATAAGACACTGATGAAAGAAATTAAAGATGATACCAACAGATGGAGAGATATACCATGTTCTTGGATTGGAAGAATCAATATTGTGAAAATGACTGTACTACCCAAAGCAATCTACAGAGTCAATGCAATTCCTATCAAATTACCAATGGCGTTTTTTACGGAACTAGAACAAAAAATCTTAAAATTTGTATGGAGACACAAAAGACCCCGAATAGCCAAAGCAGTCTTGAGGGGAAAAAATGGAGCTGGAGGAATCAGACTCCCTGGCTTCAGACTATACTACAAAGCTACAGTAATCAAGACAATATGGTACTGGCACAAAAACAGAAACATTGATCAATGGAACAAGATAGAAAGCCCAAAGTTAAATCCATGCACCTATGGTTAACTAATCTATGACAAAGGAGGCAAAGATATACAATGGGGAAAAGACAGTCTCTTCAATAAATGGTGCTGGGTAAACTGGACAGGTACATGTAAAAGAATGAAATTAGAACACTCCCTAACACCATACACAAAAATAAACTCAAAATGGATTAGAGACTTAAATGTAAGACTGGACACTATAAAACTCTTAGAGAAAAACATAGGAAGAACACTCTTTGACATAAATTACAGCAAGATCTTTTTTGATCCACCTCCTAGAGTAATGGAAATAAAAACAAAAATAAATAAATGAGACCTAATGAAACTTCAAAGCTTTTGCACAGCAAAGGAAACCATAAACAGGATGAAAAGACAACCCTCAGAATGGGAGAAATATTTGCAAACAAATCAACAGACAAAATCTCCAAAATATATACACCTCTCATGCAGCTCAATATTAAAAAAACAAACAACCCAATCTAAAAATGGGCAGAAGACCTAAATAGACATTTCTCCAAAGAAGACATACAGATGGACAAGAGGCACATGAAAAGCTGCTCAACACCACTAATTATTAGAGAAATGCAAATCAAAACTACAATGAGGTATCACCTCACACCAGTTAGAATGGCCATCATCAGAAAATCTACAAACAACAAATGCTGGAGAGGGTGTGGAGAAAAGGGAACCCTCTTGCACTGTTGGTGGGAATGTAAATTGTTACAGCCACTATGGAAAACAGTATGGAGGTTCCTTAAAAAGCTAAAGATAGAACTACCATACGACCCAGCAATCCCACTACTGGGCATATACCCAGAGAAAACCATAATGCAAAAAGACTCATGCACCCCAATGTTCATTGCAGCACTATTTACAATAGCCAGGTCATGGAAGCAACCTAAATGCCCACTGACAAATGAATTGATAAAGAAAATGTGGCACATATATACAATGGAATATTACTCAGCCTTAAAAAGGAAGGAAATTGGGCCATTTGTAGAGACATGGATGCATCTAGAGGCTGTCATACAGAGTGAAGTAAGTCAGAAAGAGATAAACAAATATTGTTTATTAACACATATATATGGAACCTAGAAAAATCGTACAGATGAACCAGTTTGCAGGGGAGAAATTGAGACATAGATGTAGAGAACAAACGTATGGACACCAAAGGGGGAGGTGGGGGTTGTGGTGGAATGAATTGGCAATTGCGATTGACATGTATACACTGATGTGTATAAAATTGATGACTAATAAGGACCTGCTGTATAAAAAAATAAATAAAATAAAATTCAAAAAAAATAATTAGATAAAGTCAAGATAAATTCAACACATATGTTAAGTCCACAAAATATGTTAAGTCCACAAAATCAAGAAGAGATAAGAAAACAAACAAACAAACAAAATAGGTAACTAATAAGGATGTACTGTATAGCACAGGGAACTCTACTCAATACTCTGTAATGGCCTATATGTGAAGAGAATCTAAAAAAGAGTGGATATATGTATATATATAACTGATTCACTTTGCTGTACAGCAGAAACTAACACAACATTGTAAATCAACTATACTCCAATAAAAAATTTAAAAGAAAAGCAGTGGTAAGTATGTGACATGATGGAGGTGTTAGCTAACTCAAAGGTGGTGATCATTTAGCGAAGTATATCAAATCAACATGTTGTACACCTTAAACTTACAAAAAGTTATGTGTCAGTTATATCTCAGTAAAGCTGTGGAAAAAAGCCAGCTATGGCAGGTTGAGAGTCTTTCTCACATTTCAAATCATGTGACCTTTCTGCCAAATCTCTTCTGCTTCTAGCTGCAGAAAGTTCTCTGCTTTTAAGTGCTCATGTAATTAGTTTGGGTCCACCTGAATAATGCAGGCTAACCTCCCTATTATAAGATTTATAACCTTAATAGCACCTGCAAAGTCCTTTTTGCTGAGCACTGTAACATATTCACAGGGGGTTAGGACGTGAACAACTTTGGGGGTGTGCATTCTATAGGTCATACTAGGTATCCCCCTGACTTCCGTGGGACTCAGATACCTGGCTTACAGTATTCTGGAGGCAACACTGTGAAGATGCTTTGGGAGCTGAACGTACCATATGGCTTTTAGGCTTGGGACCTCAGAGGTGAGAATAAACAGACGTGTAGTTAGGAATCAAGCTCACCAATTTTGTGTGAAATGGATATTTCCAATTATGATTTTATGCCCTTTAATATTATGACAGCTCCTGTAAGGACATTCATCCATTCATTTTCACAAGTATTTATTGAGCACTTACTATGTGCCTGGCACTATTCCCGGTTCTGAGAATATAGCAGTACAGAGCAGACAAAAATTCCTGCTCTCATGAAGCTTACATTCCAGTATTGGGAAGCACAAAATAAACTCAGTAAATAGGTTATATGAGATATTAGAAGGTAAAAAATATATATAATGAAGAAAAAAAAGTAGGGGAGAGGGATAGGGAGCAGCCTAGTGAGATGGGGGTAGGTTTCATCTTTAAATAAGGGTGGTTGGGTAAGGCCTCACTGGGAAGGTGACATTTGAGCAGAGACCTGTAGGACAATGTAGAAGGAAATGCAGAAGGTAGTTAGAAAGTGGGAGTTGTGCGTGTGTGCTTACACAGTTTTTAAAGTTTTTTTTAAGGCATGAAACTGAATGAGTTCTTTGTGGGAGTAAATGTAGATACAGAACAGAAGAGAGCTGAGGAATGAGTCCTGAGGCACTCCACAGTTAGAGGTCAAGAAGATGCAGAGGAACCATCAGGGGAAATGAAAGTGAGCAGCTGGTGAGGCGGGGGGGGGTGACCAGATGAGGGTCATGTTCTAAGAAAGAGTTTTGAGATGAAGGCTTTGTTCATCTGTGTCAAATTTTTGCTGATGCGTCATCTAAGATGAGAATGGGTAGTTGACCATTGTTTTTAACAACTTAGAGGTCCCTGGTTTCTATGTCATGGGAACTACATCCTGATTGCAGAATCTCAACAGAAAATGGGAGGACAGGATTCAGAGACAGAAATAAGTAGTGTAGACCACTTGGGAGTTCTGAAGAGGAGAAAAAAGTGGGGAAGTACCTGGTGGGGCACATGTGGTCAAGAGATTAAAAAAAACTAGACAGCGTGTTTGTATGCTGGTGAGGGTGAGGAAATAGAGAGGAAAAAAATAGATGACATAGGAGAGAGAATGGTCATTTCCTTGAATGAGAGGGTGTGGAATCTGGAGGAGGGATTGGCCTTGAATACAAGATAGACAACTTGTCTGTGGTAACAGGAAGCAAGGCAGAACATACTGGCATAGATACAGGTAGGCGGGTAGGTGGAAGGTATGGGTGTGGTCTTCTGGTGGCTTCTATTTTCTCAGGGGGATAGGAAGGAAGGGCATTGGGGAGGGTGAAGTAAGGGAAAGAGATAAAAGGAATGACGCTCTCTTGGTGTGGCCATTGGTGAAGAGGAGGGATTGGCTTTGAATATAGGACAGACTCACTTCTCTGATAAATCTAAGAGTTGTTGATCTTTTTAAAGTTTGTTCAGCTTTTATTTGTTGTTAAGAAAGAGTGACAACATCCAAGCTCTTTACATGCTGGACCGGAAACTGGAAGTGCCTATTAGTTTTTCATGTAATCCTCATCACAACTCTGTAATGTGGGTATCATCAGCTCAGTTGCAAAGATAAGGAAAAAGGCTGGAAAAGGTTAAGGGACTTGTGTAAGGCCACACTGCTTGGAAGTGGCAGAACTGGGATCAAACTCAGATCTCACTTCTCCATGGTGGCCGTTGTCCTTCCACAGCGCTGTTTGTCTCTGCTCATGCAAAACATCACAGGCTTATGCTTCATTTGACCAGATTTGTTCCTGGGCTTACCTTGAAGCTCTTTAAATTAAAATTTGAATATTTTGACCTGGTTTTGAAAATTGGTGGGTCCTGGGTAAATATAGCTTTTGATCATACAGTGGTCTATTACCTAATTCTTCTTTTTTTTTTTTGCGGTACGCGGGCTTCTCACTGTTGTGGCCTCTCCCGTTGCGGAGCACAGGCTCCGGACGTGCAGGCTCAGCAGCCATGGCTCACGGGCCCAGCCGCTCCGCGGCATGTGGGATCTTCCCGGACCGGGGCACGAACCCGCGTCCCCTGCATTGGCAGGCGGACTCTCAACCACTGTGCCACCAGGGAAGCCCTCTAATTCTTTTTTAACGTGTGACTTTTGCTTCTCCTTAGGGAAAGAAAAAGAGTGAAAAGTGAAATATGCTCATTTTATTAGTTGCTATTACCTCCAGTAAAATGATTTAGGATGGCATAATTTCAAAGAGAGAGCCAAAAGGTAGCTGTAGGAATACACATGATTCCTATTAATTCGTGCAGAAAGAAAAAAGGGACTTAGAGCCATCAGGCCAGAATCTGAGTTGAGTCCTGGCTTTGCCCCTCAGTCTGCAAAGAAGTCTGAACCTCAGTTTCCACATCTGTAAATAACTACTTTCTTATGTTTGCATCATGGTTGCATTAAAAAGCATCTATCAACAGTTATTGAATACCTTTGTGCCCAGCGTTATGTAAGTGGAAAGGAATAACATAAAAGATATATAATGATGCCTGTCTGCTGGGTATTTGTGGAGAATGGAGAGCTGTGTGCTTCTGGAGATAGGCTGCAAACTGTCAGACCTTGTATTGGACTCACTTCTGCCCTGCAAAATCTGCTGAGACATCTCACACCCTCTGCTTTGGCTCCTAAATTCTGAAGGTTTTTTTGGTTTAATTTCCTAATGTCTTTGGCGACTGCTCAGATGACTGCATATTTCTGTTGGTCCAGGAGTCTATCTAATCCGGTTGGTTACAAAACTCTAGTTTCATTTAGTACAGCATCTTTCTGCTGAGCTCACCACTTTCCACCTGTAGACCCATCCTGACCCAAATGCCCAGGGATCTCTTCCTCTGTTAGTTCCATAATTCACCTCATTTGCACTTCCTTTACCTTTAAAGAAAGCCAACACCAAAAGAATGCCTTCCCAATGTGTCCATATTAACCAATATAAAATAAGTAATGCTTATAATTGAGCACATTTAATGTAAGACCTCCCACTCCTACACCCAATGGTGGACACAGGAAAGTCTGCCTAAATTGTGCCTGGCAGACTTGTCTGCATTAGTCATTCTGAATCCTGCTCTGATCAGGTTCAGCTCAGGAATAGAATATTGGAGTCTGCAGTGAGTTGCCTCAAAAACGTGGCAGATGAGTCATCATCCAAGAGACAAGCCAGGAAGACTCAGCAAACAGTGGATGCACTTGGCCGTGCCAGAGGGGCTACCCTGAGAAGTGCTTTGTCAATGTGCTGCTGATAGAGACTTAAGAAATATTAAAGTGCAGCTGAGGGTATGTCCTTAGGCTTGGATTTCACTGCAGGAAATATTTGTATAATAATCCTTAGCAAAATGCCGCGCTGCGTTGGACTTGGGAAGAAAGAATTGGGCTGTTAACTCTCATCAAAACCAACGATTCAGGGCACCATATCCAGCAGCCATGAGGATGTGGGGCCTCAGAAAGGTTCTATTTTGGTACAGATTTCCCATAGCCTGTCAGGAGCATCCCTCACTTGAGAACCTTGAGTGGTTCTCAAGTGGGGGTGATTTTGTCCCCAGGAGATATTTCTCAGTCTTCTCTATTATCCAGTTTTCTTGAAGAGTACACTTTGACCTGGGAAAGAGTAGAGCATCTTCTTGCCAGGTTTTCTCTTATCCTTCCTCAGTTCCTGACTCCTCAGTTTGAGTGGCTGGAGTGCCATGGTCAGAAAGAAACAACGAAACCTCAGAGAAAGGGATGAATAGAGGGTGATGGGGGTACAAACATGGTGGAAAGATACCCAGTGGAGCATTTTTCTTATTTTGACTCCTTCCTTCATCCCTTTCTTTCCTCAAACAATTACTGAGGGTTCACTGTAGCCAAGCACTGTGTGGCACTGAGAATAATACAAAGATGAATGACATAATCCCTACACTTGAGAAATTCATAATCTAGTGGGGAGGATAGACTTGTAAATCAATAATTAGAATATGTGGTTAGTACTTCAACAGAAACATAAGTTCATGAGTGATGAACTGCTGAGGGAGTTTGTCTTAGTTTTCTATTGCTGCTGTGACAAATTACCAGAAAGTTAGTGGCTTAAAATGACACACATTTTTTCTCTTCTAGTTCCGGAGACAAGAAGTCTGAAATCAGTTTCACTGGTTCAACATCAAGGTACCAGGAGGGCTTGTTCCTTCTGGAGACTCTAGAGGAGAATCAGTTTCTTTGCCTTTTCTGGCCTCCGGAGGCCACTTGCATTCCTTGACTCATGACCTCTTCCTTGCATCACTCCAACCTCTTGCTTTTGTTGTCACATCTCCTTCTTCTTCTTTTTTAGTCAAATCTCCTCTGCCTTTCTCTTATAAGAAGTCTTGTGATGACATTTAAGGTCCACCTAATCTAGGATAATCTCTCCATCTCAAGATCCTTAACCCAGTCACATCCACAAAGTCCCTTTTTTGACATATAAGGTAACATGGTAACAGGTTGTAGGATTAGAACCTGGATATCATTGGGAGTCGTATTCAGTCTACCACAGTTACAGAATGATGAAAAGGGCATTGGGGCTGGGCCTTGAGGAATGAGTAGGAGTTCTGCCAATTTTCTAGGCTGAAGGGATGTAATGTGGAAAGACTCACCTGCTTAGGAACGACAAAAATCTTTAAAGTAACTAGACTATAGACTGCATGATGAAGGAAGACAAAAGTCGAAGCTGGTGAGAACAAGGCCAAATCACGAAGAGCCTTGAATACCAGACCAAGAAGTTTGGATCCGGCCTTTTTAACAACAGATGGAATGGGCTGTTGACAAAGTCAAGTGGAGAGATAATGAGGTCTGAATGAAGGCAGATGCATTGGCATTCATCAACTACTAAATAACAGAGCTGTTCCTGTCGAGGGGGAATGCTGAACCTTCTTAACTCCTGCCCCCATCACTATGTTCTGGTTTAAGCCCTGCCATCTAGATGATTATGAAAGCCTCCAAAATCCTCCAGTTTTGCTGCTATCACTATCCAATCAATTTCTCACTCTGTAGCCAGAGTGATCTTCTAAAACACAGGGCTGACCACACTACTGTCTGCCTAGTTACCAATGGCTCCCATTTACATTTAGGACACATATAACCCTCCAGCAGCTGGGCCCTGCTCACCTTTCCACTCTCTCTACGATGCTTTGCTTGGCCATTGTTCCTAAGTAAATCTCAGTACAGCCTCAGCTGACTACTGGGCCTAAGACATCTCTCCCAGGAGACTTTAAACCTTCATGTGAGACCAAGTCACCATTCCCAACCTCTTCTGTTTGTGGGAGTACTTTTGAGTCCCTACGCATCCTTGCTTTTCAGTTTGACCTTGATCAGAATCACTTGAGTCCTCCCCAATATGATTTAGTAATTTTGAATCTCAGGGCCAAGGGTGGTGTCCTAGGCAGGATTCCAAGATGTCTCTCAAGTTTCACCTTCCCCAGTCTCCCCCACCTCATGCCCAAACCTGGGTAGATGCCCTGTATAATCCCATCTCCTTTGTGGGGTTGGAATCTGTGAATATAATAGGATATCACTTACATGATTAGTGATCACAAGTTAATCAAAAGGCAGATTTCCCTGAATGGGCCTGACCTCAACAGAGGAGCCTTTAAAAGAGGTTAGAAACCTATGCTCCTGTTGGCCTTATGGAAGAGGAAGATATACTAAGTGTGAGAGGGCCAGTGGAGCTGAATGCAGGTGGGGGATGATATGGCAAGGAAAAACAGTAAACTTCTAGAAGCTGAAAGCAGCCCCAAGCCCACAGCCAGACTGTAGGACTCAGTCCTACAGTCTCAACCAATCAAATTCTTCCTACAACATCTGTGTTTGGAGGAGGACCTCCAAGTTCCAAGAAGGAACACAGCCTGGGCAACACCGTGGTTTCAGCCCCTGAGGAAGAGAACCTAGCTCAGCAGTGTGTGGATTTCTGTCTACAGAAACAAGGAGATAATAAGTGGGTGTTGTTTTAAGTCACTAAATTTGAGTCCCTTCACACCCAACAGACCCCCCTGGTCTCCTTATGCAAATCAGTCCATTCCCTTCCCTGGGCCCTGCATAGCAAGAGGTCCTGGGGAGACATCAGGCCACAAAGTCTTTTTCCATCTTCCTGTCCTGGATACTTTCTGGTTTTAGAGTTGCATAACCAAGAGGGTCATTCCAAAGATACTTCTCTAATAAAGTTCTGTGTCCAAAGGACTTGCTGGCTCTACCTACACAGAGAAGCAATGCTGAGCTGCTATCTTAGGAAAACGTGAAAAATTGTGCCATACATGGCTAAGAGTGAGGAAAAGAGTAGAAGGAGGAATTCTAAGGAGATGGTTGTAAGTGGTTTGCACGGTGTGATCCCAAATGCAGCATCAGGAGCAGCATCTGGGAACTTGTTAGCAATGTGAATTCTCGGGCCCTGACCCAGATCTCCTAAATCACAAACTGTCTTAACAAGCCCTCCAGGTGATTCTGATGTACAATAAACTTCAAAACCACTGACTTAGACAAATCATTCTTGATTACATTAATGACATATAGCATCATTTTCTTTTTTAAATTAATTTTTATTGGAGTATAGTTGATTTACAATGTTGTGTTAGTTTCTGCTGTACAACAAAGTGAATCAGTTATACATATACATATACCCACTCTTTTTTTGATTCTATTCTCATATAGGTCATTGCAAAGTATTGAGTAGAGTTCCCTGTGCTACGCATTAGGTCCTTATTAGTTATCTATTTTATTTATTTATTATTTGTTTGCAGTACGTGGGCCTCTCACTGTTGTGGCCTCTCCCGTTGCGGAGCACAGGCTCCGGACGCGCAGGCTCAGCGGCCATGGCTCACGGGCCCAGCCACTCCGCGGCATGTGGGATCTTCCCGGACCGGGGCATGAACCCGCGTCCCCTGCATTGGCAGGCGGACTCTCAACCACTGCGCCACCAGGGAAGCCCCAGTTATCTATTTTATATATAGTAGTGTGTATATGTCAATCCCAATCTCCCAGTTTATCCCTTCCCTCCACTTTTCTCCTTTGGTAACCATAAGTTTGTTTTCTACATCTGAGACTCTATTTCTGTTTTGTAAATAAGTTCATTTGTACCATTTTTTAAAGATTCCACATCTAAGCAAACCCTTCTGAAGACTGTCACAGTCACAAAGGATGCAGAGCATGGACAAGGCTCAACCATGCCCACACTGGCCACAAAGTGACCAGCCAGTCTCACGCTCTCATAGACTCTGATAACAGGATGGTCAGAGAATCTGTGATATTGGGGTGTCAGGGTCACCTTGGGATTTAACCCCTGCCCACGATTGAAACTTTGTCCTCATGAAGCCTGCCACATAGTTGATGTTCAATAAATACTTGTAAGATCCACGATTAAAATAATCCTCTATCATGGAACCGGAGAGACTATATCCCTTGCTCGGGCCCTGGGGTTGGTTCACTCAGGGATAAATCCACCCTCATTAAGAGAAAAGACAGTCTCCTAACCTAGCCCCCTTAAGGAATCTTTCTGGAACATCAGAGGTATAGTGCTTGACGAGTAGTGCCTTGGCATTCAGAAAGAAGCCACGAAGCAGAAGAAAGTACCATTCAAGAGCCCGTGGAGCCCATCTCTGCCAGCTTTGGTCCCAATTCAGGTTACTGGAGTGGGTCTAGCACCCGTGCTTGCCTGAGTCAACACCCTCGACTGCCATTCCCCTATAGGGAGCCTTGGACAGAAACTCCTGCACCCCTTCTTGCCTTACTGAAATTAAAAAGAAAACAATTTGCATTAGTGTGCATGACCAGCAGATGGGAAATTGAATGACCCTTTCTGGGCAGCAAAGGTGTTCCCAGGGCTAACAGTTACTAGTACACATTCCAAGAGCACAAGGTACTTTTTTAGTATGGCTAACCAGACTTTTCCAGAATCATGCATTATTATGCGATTCCTGTTGCCTTGGAAAACTCAGATGATTAAAAGAGTTTATGTTTGCCACTTCCAAGAATCCCTCTTGCAATTTAAATGATTCATGCACCCAAGTTTTACAAAGAGGAAAACAACCTCATTGTTATTTGCTCTGTTAAAGCCGTCAAGTGTTCAGCTTATTATTTTGTTATCTGGTAAAAAGGGGGAGTTTATCTCTAATTCTCTAATCTTTTCCATGGGGAATTCTTATGGGATAATAAAAATTTCTTATTTAACTAGCAGAGAAACAGCTGCTGCTCTCATCTTTTCTTCTTTTTTGGGGAGGGCGGGAGGGAGAGATAATGTCAGTCACATGCTAGTATTCTCATGCCATGTAGCAAATTTCAGGAGAAATGGGCAGAAGTGAAGTCAGAGTGATAAGGATATTCCTCTATCTCTAATCCTTGCACCAGAACAATAACACAGTTGTGGAGACTGCTAACTGTCTCCCAGCAGTCATCTCCTCCTTCTTCCTTTTTATAGGTTTTTTGAGTTTTACTTGTACTTATTTGTGTGCTTGTATTTAGCTCTATGTAATTTTATCACCTGTGTAGGTTTGTGTATCCATCACCACAGTCAAGGTGGAGAAGGGTTCTGTCATCACAAGGGTCCCTAGTGTTGCCTTTTTATAACCACACCTCCCTCCCTCCTGTCTCTTTCTCCCCTCCTCCCCCCACCATCCCATGGCCCTCCACTACTGCCCCTATCCCTGGAAACCACTGATCTATTCCATTTCTATAATTTTGGCATTTCAAAGATGTTGTGTAAGTGGAATCCTATGGTATGTAACGTGTTGAGATTGACTTTTTTTATTCAACATAATTCCCTTGAGATTCATACAAGTTGTTTCATGTATCAGTAATTCGTTTTTTATTGTTGAGTAGTATTCCATGGTGTGGGTGTATCACAGTTTGTTAGCCATTCACCCACTGAAGAATATGTAATTGTTTCCAGTTTGGGCTATGAACATCTGTGTACAGGTTTTATAGTCAACAGTGTCATTCCTCTGGGATAAATGCCCAAGAGTGCAATTGTTAGGGCGTATGGTAGTTACATATTTAGTTTTATAAGAAACCGCCAAGTGTCTTTCCTACCCACAATGTATGAGGGATCCAATTTCTCCGCATCCTCACCAGCATTTGGTGTCACTATTTTTTGTTTTAGCCATTCTGATAGGTATGCAGTATCTCCTTGTGGTTTTAATTTGCATTTTTCAAATGGCTAATGATGTGGAGTATCTTTTGTGGGCTTATTTGCCATCTGTATATCTTCTTCAGTGAAATGTCTGTTCATATCTTTTGCTCATTTTTTAATTAGATTGCTCATTTTGGGGACCATTAAAAATTATTTGTTGGGGCCTCCCTGGTGGCGCAGTGGTTGAGAGTCCGCTTGCCGATGCGGGGGGCGCGGGTTCGTGCCCCAGTCCGGGAGGATCCCACATGCCGCGGAGCGGCTGGACCCGTGCGCCATGGCCGTTGAGCCTGCGCGTCCGGAGCCTGTGCGCCGCAATGGGAGAGGCCACAACAGTGAGAGGCCCGCATACTGCAAAAAAAAAAAAAAAGTAAAAATTATTTGTTGAGTTTGAGAGTCCTCCGTATGTTCTAGATGGTGATCCTCTGTCGGATCTGTGGTTTGCCATTGTTTTTTTTCCTTAATGACTGAACTTTTGGGGTATAAGTTGGGCATCTGGCTACTTTTCCCAACTCTCTTGCAGCTAGATGTAGCCATGTGGCAAAGTTCAGACCAATGAGATGTGAGCAGAATTCATACATGCTGTGTCTGAGTCATCTCCAATGAAAACAAAAATTACGAGTTCTGAAATTCTAGCTTCTCTCCCTTCCTGCAACAAGCATCTCGCAGCCACCCAGCTTCAACCATGCAGATGAGGACTGTGCCTTAGGGCAAGGTTTGCAGACTTTTATTGAGGGACAGATAGTAGATAGTTTAGGCTTGTGGGCCATATGGTCAGCAACTCTGCTGCTGTAGCCCAGAAGCAACCCTAGACAATATGTAGACAAATGGGCATGGATGTGTTTACATAAAATTTTATAAAACAGGTGGTCTGCTCATGGACTTCAGTTTGCTGACTCTACTTTAGGAGTCTATCTTGAGAAAAAGCCACAGACAACAACAATGGGATCCCCAAACAGTCACATGGAAACATTCTACCAACTTGAACTCCTTCCCTCTAGATTAATTCCCTCTAGATTAACTTCTTCCCTCTAGATTAACTAACTTCTTTCTTATTTAAGTCACTTTCTGTTAGGGGCTCTTTGTTGTAGCATCTCAGCCTATGCCTATCTAATAGCAATGAACTTGACATTCACGGGGCACTTGCTATGCTTGATGTGCAAAGATGATTCAAAGGTACATCATCTATATTCCTTGCCCAGACAGAGCTTGCAGTGTAGTGTGAAAGGATAGCCCAGTACCATAAGATTGAGCTGTAACTGAGTTATAAAAAAAAGTGCTCTGTAAACAGGGTGGGGATAAGAGTGGGGAGCAGGGAACGCTAAGTGTCTAACATATGGCAGACATTTTAGTGTTATTATGTAGCTAAATGTTCAGAGATGTCTGTGAAGTATGTTGTTATATATCCATTTTAGAGACGAAAAAATGAGTCTCTGAAAAATTACTTAAGTTTCCCAGTAGGAAAGACAAATTTGAACCTTTGAAAAGTGTCCACTCCAATCATGGATTTATTCATTGTTGACATTCACAGACTGACCTGACTCCCCTTCCTCTGGATCACAGCAAGCCCTTTCCTTCCTCCCCAAATCCTCCCTGGTAGGTAGAGCCTCCATCATCATATTCAATTAAAGTTAGCGCCACAAGCATTTATTATGCACCTTCTATCTACTCAGAACCCAAACCAGGAAAGTTGAAGGAATGAAGGAAAAGGACTGGAAAGGACTTCACCTTTAAAAGAACAAAGCTTTTCCCAGATATAAACCCACGCACATATGGTCACCTTATTTTTGATAAAGGAGGCAAGAATATACACTGGAGAAACGACAGCCTCTTCAATAAGTGGTGCTGGGAAAACTGGACAGCTACATGTAAAAGAATGAAACTAGAACACTCCCTAACACCGTACACAAAAATAAACTCAAAATGGATTAAAGACCTAAATGTAAGGTCAGAAACTATCAAACTCTTAGAGGAAAACATAGGCAGAACACTCTATGACATAAATCACAGCAAGATCCTTTTTGACCCACCTCCTAGAGAAATGGAAATAAAAACAAAAGTAAACAAATGGGACCTAATGAAACTTAAAAGCTTTTGCACAGCGAAGGAAACCATAAGCAAGACAAAAAGACAACCCTCAGAATTGGAGAAAATATTTGCAAATGAAGCAACTGACAAAGGATTAATCTCCAAAATTTACAAGCAGCTCGTGCAGCTCAATCTCAAAAAAACAAACAACCCAATCCAAAAATGGGCAGAAGACCTAAATAGACATTTCTCCAAAGAAGATATACAGAGTGCCAACAAGCACATGAAAGAATGCTCAACATCATTAATCATGAGAGAAATGCAAATCAAAACTACAATGAGATATCATCTCACACCAGTCAGAATGGCCATCATCAAAAAATCTAGAAACAATAAATGCTGGAGAGGGTGTGGAGAAAAGGGAACCCTCTTGTACTGCTGGTGGGAATGTAAATGGATACAGACACTATGGAGAACAGTATGGAGGTTCCTTATAAAACGAAAAATAGAACTACCATACGTCCCAGGAATCCCACTACTGGGCATATACCCTGAGAAAACCATAATTCAAAAAGAGTCATGTACCACAATGTTCATTGCAACTCTATTTACAATAGCCAGGACATGGAAGCAACCTAAGTGTCCATTGACAGATGAATGGATAAAGAAGATGTGGCACATATATACAATGGAATATCACTCAGCCATAAAAAGAAACGAAATTGAGTTATTTGTAGTGAGGTGGATGGACCTAGAGTCTGTCATACAGAGTGAAGTAAGTCAGAAAGAGGAAAATAAATACTGTATGCTAACACATATATATGGAATCTTAAAAAAAAAAAAAAAAAGATTCTGAAGAACCTAATGGCAGGACAGGAATAAAGATGCAGACTTAGAGAAAGGACTTGAGGACATGGGGAGGGGGAAGGGTAAGCTGGGACGAAGTGAGAGAGTTCATGGACTTATATATACTACTAAATGTAAAATATATAGCTAGTGGGAAGCAGCCACATCGCACAGGGAGATCATCTCCGTGCTTTCTGACCACCTAGAGGGGTGGGATAGGGAGGGTGGGAGGGAGGGAGACGCAAGAGGGAGAAGATATGGGGATATATGTATATGTATAGCTGATTCACTTTGTTATAAAGCAGAAACTAACACACCATTGTAAAGCAATTATACTCCAATAAAGATGTTAAAAATATATATATCCAGCATATTACCAGAGTCAGCAGTCTGTGACTGCAAAATAATATTTTCTTTTCTTTGGTATTCAAGATACAAAGATTACTAGGCCTATTGCATGGACTACCAGAAATCTATTTTACTCCAGGGTTTCAGTTTCCAACAGATTTTGGAGAAGCTCCAAGGAATGTATCTACATAAATGGTTCTCTATTGGTGGACTCATGCACTTGTTCCTGCAGCCCATGCTCTGGACCACTGCTTCTCCAAAGCCAGGATTCTCAGTATGGAAAAAGGAAGAGACAGATGTAAGCTAGAAGAGGCTCCTGCTGGGTTTCAGGGTAGACAAATCAAATCTAGTTCAAATCAAACGCGGCCAAATACTTTTTTGGCCTCGAGGCATGTGGGATCTTGGCTCCCCAAACAGGGATCGAACCTGCACCCCATGCATTGGAAGGTGAAGTCTTGACCACTGGACCACCAGGGAAGCCTCAAAAAAATCATTTCTTTAGCTGTTCAAAGCATACTCTGTTTAAGGCTGACCTTTATTCATGTCATAAGCAAAGCATTGTCATTTTATTCTGAAATATAATTGAGGTATATGGTGCACTGTTTTCTCCTTTAAAAAAAAATAAATAAAGAACAAAGCTTTTGACAGTGTTGGACTTTATCTGAACCCTGTGGTCCTGTAAGCTGCAGTTAAAAAATCCCTCCACATTTCTGTGTTCCTGGACTGGCTAACCACAAAGAACCCTGGGTCCTTACATATTCTGAGGTAAGATCTGTCTCCATCCTTCCCTAGGACTCCCAAAAGACTCCTAATGACTCACTTGTTTACCTGCCTCTTTAAATCCCAGGTCCCCTTCCTTTTCCTTGAGACAGTCCTCATTAATGAACATTCTCCCTACTGTAATAGCCTAAGTAAAATCATATCCTTAATTGTCCGGTGCATTTTGCCTTGTGCGATTTTGGTGCTATGACTCCAATAGGATTGGACCTCATCTTTGAATCTTCATTTACTCCATCTACATATTGAAGCTTCTCAGAGCCATTGTGCTCCCTTCCTGACTTCTGACTTGGGACCCCAACAGTGGGCTCCACCCTGGGTCCTGTACTCTGGGCTCTTGTCTGTTACTAGCAGAGTAAGTATCTGATGTTGATTCTTTTTGAGTACTCACTTGACTTCTGGTCCTGGCTTCTCTTGGTTTTATCATCTGACAAGTTGGTGTTCTCTGAAACAGGTTAACGTAAATGTGACAGATGTAATGTCATGAAACAGATCTTTTCTCTGTTGGATGAAAGATGGCACAGAATCAGAATTGTTAGTCTTTTCTGTTTGTCTGAGTTCAAATCAATTAAGAATTTGTAAACACTGGGAAGGGAAGAATTCCTTGATATGGACTGGTGAGGTTTGTATTTCTGTGTTTACCCTTGACCCATAGCTGAAATTTTTTAATTATTATTTTGTTATTTATTTATTTTTTTGGCTGTATGCGGTCCTCTCACTGCTGTGGCCTCTCCCATTGCGGAGCACAGGCTCCGGACGCGCAGGCTCAGCGGCCATGGCTCACGGGGCCAGCCGCTCCGCGGCATGTGGGATCCTCCCGGATCGGGGCACGAACCCGTGTCCCCTGCATCGGCAGGTGGACTCCCAACCACTGTGCCACCAGGGAAGCCCAATAACTGAAATTTTAAATTTGAAGCTATAAGCTTACTCTCTGTTGTGTCTGTATATTTATACGTCTGTAATTCAGAAAAATCTTCACTTTCATTGTGTGTGTAGTATTTTCCTACTTCTGAATTGTATTACCAAATTAGATTATAAATCTCTTATAAGAGCTCTGTTTTGATTACCTTAGAGGTAAATAAGTGCTTATGTAAAAGGAATATTCCTAAAATTCTAAGAAATTAAGGAAATTATACCTCAAATATTTTCATTATACCTCAAATATTTTCAATGTGAAAAGAGAGATATTGCTATATAAACTAACTCAGAAAACGTTTTAAGAATTCAAGTTCATGGGGATTTATTTCCCTGGTGGTGCAGTGGTTAAGAATCCGCCTGCCAATGCAGGGGACATGGGTTCAAGCCCTGGTCTGGGAAGATCCCACATGCCGTGTAGCAACTAAGCCCAGGCGCCACAATTACTGAGCCCACGCGCCACACTACTGAAACCTGCTTGCCTAGAGCACATGCCCCGCAGCAAGAGAAGCCACCGCAATGAGAAGCACACGCACCACAACGAAGAGTAGCCCCTGCTTGCTGCAACTAGAGAAAGCCCGCATGCAGCAACGAAGACCCAATGTAGCCAAAATTAAATAAATAAAAATAAATAAATTTTTTAAAAAAGAATTCAAGTTCACATAATTTAGGTAAATCTTTGGCAAAGAAGACAAGTTTAATAATTTTGGTTTAATAAAAACAGCTGTTTTTTCTGTGTTATTGACAGTAAGTATAAGAGAAGCATATATTTTTATTCTACTTTGGTATGGGTTTTCTGAACATATACGTGTTCACTTATCAAATAAGTTAACAGTACTTTTACTTAATGGTTAAGGTTATGAAAAACATACATTTGTATTTAACCAAACTGAATCATTATTCTGAAAACTTTATTTCAACAATAATTATGTTTTATAGTATGTAAGCTGGAAGATAACTTCCAAGAACATTAGGTGACTTAAAACCTTGGTCTTCTACTAAATTGAGTTAATTAATGGGTATTCATTGGATACATACATCACCTCCAAGTAAGATAGAGTACTAAAACACTAATTACTAATCATACTTTTAGGTTTAAATACGCTTACCTCTTATTTTTATATGCTGCAGGGAGTCTATCTATTTTGGGTCTGTTAATGAGCATGTTCAATTTTTGCCACTTTGAGACACTGTACTAGAAGGGATGTGTATGGTTATAGAAGTTGTGAGCTCTGCTAATCTGCTGCAAAATGCTGGTGTGTGACAGATTGTTCACAGTTATTGGCCTCCTAATTTTCTCTGTGGAATAGAAGTTACTGTGGTTAAAAGTTATAATCAATATATGTGAAGGAGATGGTAGAGAGGACCAGTTTTGTATGCAAGGTAGGCAGGATGTGCTTTTGTTAATGAAAGGAGAGAGTGGTTTGGTCCTAAACTGTAATGACTGGTTGCTGCAGAATGAGAAAGAGGAAAGAGGAAGGCCAAACCTAAATGGATATAAAATGTTATAGAAGATTTGTGGAAAGGAAATTGTATTTTTTGTGGTCAAAACTAGCTTGGGTTTGATAGGTTTCTTTATAAGATTTCAAAAGGGACTTTTAGTGTCAAATATTATGCTGATGGAAAACTGGGATTGTTCTTATCTCTGTTAAAATGGCAAAATTTTCTCTCTAACCTCTTAATATGAGGTTATAAAATGTTATTCTTTGCCTTCTATATAATCTGACTTAGATCACAAAGGTTTTGTGTCTTAACAGAATAACCTTCTATGGTTTATATTGATTTTAATGTATCTGTGATGATTTAAGAAAATAAAAGCTTATCACTTAGAAAAGAACATGTCACCTTCAGTGTTTATTTTTGAATGTTTCATTCTCACTTTGAAATGAGAAGCAAAATGATGTGTCTCAGGTACCCATGATCCAATTCTATCTTAGGTGTTCAAATCTCCTAGCAACTTTTGATTTTTGTCTTTCCAAAATCCAATTATAAGTGATATCTTTACACCTAAAACTGTCTTTGAGATTTCCCAGAGGGCCCCTAGAAAATCACAGAGGATTTGTTCTTTCACCTTGTAAAAATAGAGGTGCTAGAAATAATAAAATTTATTTGATATGTTACTATTGATGAATGCAAGCAAAGAGTTAGCAAATCAGAAGAGATGCTTAGCCTTCCCTAGGTGAATTTGTATGGGTGATATTATTAATACAAATATTTCAAATTGCATGTCATGTGGGAAGTTTCTAGAGATTTGTCAGTGCCCTTGCTGTCTATAATATGTTCCTATTTATCAGAGTCCTGGTTCTTCTTTGCCTTATATTAGACAACAACAGTGTAGAGTTAGTCATATTTTCAGTATTTAAAAAAATGTTAACTTCAATGCAACTTTACTTCTTTAGTTTAAATCTAGCAACTTCTAGAACTAAAACCTGACTGCCCAGATCCCTATCAGGACACTAGGTTTCCCTAAGATCTGAAGAGGCCCTGCAAGCTGAAGCCCAACAACTTGCCATAAACTTACAGGGGCTCATCACTGCAGCAGAATTCTCCCTGGACAAGTTGCGTCTGGACCACTAAGGGAGTCCAGTGAAATGCTCAGGTCATACATGCTCTTTTCCAAGACATAACCAAGACAGTGGACAACATCACCAAAAACATTGACATCCCAGCTGGAAAGCTTTAAGAAACTCAAAGAGTAGTGCTGAATAACCTCTACCAACCACTTGGAATCCACTGGACTGGCTGCCCTCAGAATTCAGCTCCTGGCTCTTTAATACAATATTCAATGCTAATACTTACCTTTTTAATTTTAGACATCCCTCTTTCAAGATGCCTGATCTCCAGAACCCTAAAATGACTGATCTTGGCCACCACTTCTCAACAGATGGTTCAACTGGTTTTACAGGAATAACACTAACAAGAGTCCTTGGGAAACTATTTCTTAGACCCTACTTTGCCCTCTCAAGAGGTTTATGACCACCTCTGAGTTGTTCATCAATGAATGATATTTGTCTGAAAAAAAAGGTTCTGAAAATGAATTATTTTCTGAAACTTGTGCTCCCAGAAAGTTGCAACAGTTAAGAAATCCCCACACTACTATATATAAATAGATAAACAACAGGTTCTACTGTAGAGCACAGGGAACTATGTTCAGGACCTTGTAATAGCCTATAATGGAAAAGAATTTGAAAAGAAATTCAGCTATATATGTATATGCATATTTGTGTGTATGTGTGTGTGTGTGTGTATTACTGAATCACTTTGCTGTACACCAGAAAGTAACACAACACTGTAAATCAATTATACTTCAATAAAATAAAAAAAAAAATGAATGCCAAAAACCAAAACCCTAAACCAACCAACCAAATGAAAAAAGAGATCTGCCCCCCTCTTGTGTCCCAGGAGCAGCTAACCACAAAGGACCATCCTTCCTTTGTATATTCCAAGGTCCATTTCCATCCTTCCTCCTGACTCCCATAAGACACACAGATGACTTTCTTGTTTACCTGCTTCTACAAAATCCAGGTCCCCGTCCTTTTTTTGAGATGTTCCTCATTAATAAACGTTCTCCTTATTGCAATAGCCTGAATAAAATCATATCGTTAATTATCTGGTACATTTTGTCTTTCATACTTTTCTTTCCTCTCATTTCTATGGTTGAGTTCTCTCAATTTCTTCATCTCTCTGAGCCTCGGTTTCCTCACCCATAAAGGACCATTACTTCTACCTCCAAAAGGTGTGAAGATTAAGTGAGATAATACGTAGGAAAGAACAAAGCTAGTCCAACAGTAAGTGGTCAATAAGTATTCATCCTTCTCCCTAGAGGAAAACAATCTCAATGCAATTGGTGGCCAGAGTGGGAGCTAGTTAAAAGAGAGGGGATAAGTCAATGTAACCTTGTCTCCACAAGTGGGAAAACAATTCGGAACAGGTGCTCTGATGTTGAAGTGAACAGCACAGGGCAGGAGCGCTATTTCATATGGGGCAGAAACTATAGCACTAATGGAGGTTGGAAGTATGTCTTCCTTCCTTCCGGAAAGTAGATATCCTGTTCCATTTGGATTTGAAAGTGAGTGGAAGCCTGTTCCCATGTTAACACTGAGATTGTTAGAAAAACAGTTTACCTTCACAGCCCAATGGCAAGGAGCATCTCAAATGGTAGCCATCTTCCTACTTTGGAGTGGCTGGCTGGGTAGGTGCCCACATTGTAGGTTTACTAAATATTTCCAGGGACGTCCCGGAGACTCTGTCTGGCAAGTAAGGGTGTCAGGTGTGTTGGTTGTGTTCATATCTCTGGCCAGAAAAACACAGGTCTGGGGAAAAGTTAAGAGTGATATTTCTGACAGTGCTGTATAATGTTTTCCATAATTCTCCCAGCTCTTTGTGGAGCCCCCTCCAGTTTGGCTGACAGAGACTGACAGCTTCTAAACACACCTCAGGATTACAGGAAAGGAGAAAAACTGAGGAAACCATGAACATCATGTGGAAATTTAAAAATGAGAGAACAAAGTCTCCACTTGACAATTCAACTGGAAACTCAAATTGCAGCAGTTAGCATTCATGGAATTCCAGTTTTAGATACACAAATGCAAAGTAATCAGAAAAACATTTACTTCTGAAAAGTGATCACCTTGTTGCTTAGTGTGAAGCTGTAATCAGCCTGAATGTAAAATGAACAAATTCTGAAGACCTGGAGATTTTAACCTCTGAGAACGTGAGACTGCATTTGAGGACCTTACAGAATTTGGCTAGCTTTTTCGCTGCTTTCTCTAACTTACCACTCTGTGGTCCTCAGCGATGTTTATTTTTTTCGTATTTCCAATTCTCTTCTCCCTGCCATTGCCTTTTTAAATTTCTCACCCCATCAGAGCCAAATTATCTAGTAAGCACAGTAGGCACGGTGCATAGGGCCCATAAAACTGTTTTCATTTCTTTTAAAATCAGGAAAAAATGAATTTTTTAGGTCAGAGAAAATGTTTTAATATATTCATCTTTATTCCAATGCATAAATATAATTAAAAAAATTTTTTATGGAGTAAGGAGCCCATGGAAGTCATAGCACAGTCCTGAGCAGTTGGATTTGCTTGTAATTTGCTTGTAATTTTTTTTTTTGCGGTACGCGGGCCTCTCACCGTTGCGGCCTCTCCCATTGCGGAGCACAGGCTCTGGATACAACAGGCTCAGCGGCCATGGCTCACGGGCCCAGCCGCTCCGTGGCATGTGGGATCCTCCCGGACCGGGGCACGAACCCGTGTCCCCTGCATCGGCAGGTGGACTCTCAACCACTGCGCCACCAGGGAAGCCCTGTAAGTACTCTTAAACCTGTAGGGACACAGAAACTAAAGTGGTATACTTGTTTTGTCCTACGGTAAAGCCAACATAGGCCAAGGCTAATTTCCAGGCCACCTGCCCTGGGTTGGGGACACCTACCATTTGCAAGCAGCATCTTTCACCTTAAGATTTCAGAAGTTTCCCTCCTGGCTCCAGATGTGGGCTCTTGGTGTCAGTAGCCACACTCCAAGGTCTTTGGAAACTGGCAACTTTCTGGTGTCAGTGACCATTAGGAACCCTGATTTGGGTATTGTTGACCGAAAAAAAAATGCATATAAGAGTTGTGAGTTAAGTTTTATTTGGGGCAAAATGAGGCCTATAGCCTGGGAGACAGCATCTCAGATCTCTCTGAGGTACACGCTCTGAAGAGGTCAGAGGAGAGGTCAGTATTGTGTATGATTTTAGTGAAGGGGGTATGTGCAGTCGAGCACACATGTTGGCAGAGGCTGGCTGCTAGTCACGAGGAGCAGATGTCGCTATTAATGATTTTAGTGCTTTTCCAGCTATGAAAAGATGCAAGAATTTGGGCTCATAAAATCTTCTCCTGAAAATATCTGAGGGCCTGTTCTGCCAGCTTTTCCCAGAGCACAGAGTGCCTCGTTCCTGATCTCCACCCTGAACTCCTTTCATGGGCTGTTGAAGGCCAGAGGTTGCAGTGGCCTGTGACTTAATCCTTATAGAGGCAGACGGCAGGTGACAATTTTTACTTGGCAGTATTATGGAGAAACCAGGGCTATGATTAAACTTACTATTGTTCAGAGCAAAAATCAAGGCACGCAGTCCGATGTGGGATTTTCCCTCCACTTTCATGAAATTAAAATTTAAAATTTAAGTAATACAAACTCTAAAAAACAGTCACATAATTCACAAATGGTCTTTATGACGATAATAAAATGATGTGAAAATAAACAACAAAACTGGCAAGTAGAGCCTATTTACTAATCCAATGTTTGACTATTTATTACCTATGTGGCCCAGAAGGTCCAGGATCCAGGGACACGGGAGGCAGCAGTCTCCTTCCTTCATGAGGACAGTGCCAGAGGTCATATGGAGAGCCTGGTTTCTCTTCCCTATCTTTTTTTTTTTTTTTTTGCGGTACGCGGGCCTCTCACTGTTGTGGCCTCTCCCGTTGTGGAGCACAGGCTCCGGACGCGCAGGCTCAGTGGCCATGGCTCACGGGCCCAGCCGCTCCGCGGCATGTGGGATCTTCCCGGACCGGGGCATGAACCCGTGTCCCCTGCATCGGCAGGCGGACTCTCAACCACTGCGCCACCAGGGAAGCCACCCCGCCATCTTTTTTTGAGGAGCATAGTAACCTGGCCCAAGAGTAATAGTAACTACCATTTGGGGGTACCTACTATGTGTCACACCCATTTCATAAGTTATATCTGAACAATATAAACACTCTGCAAGATATCAATAGATACTAAAATTTTCATTTTATAGACCAGAAAAATTGGGTAACTGGTCGGTGACATAGAGCTAGGAGTGCAGCAGGAAATTCTCCAAATCCCTGCTATACTTCTGGAAATGGAGGACTCTATGCTTTGTGTTAGGCAGGAAGAAAGATCCAATCCACATCCTCATGGGTTTCAGTTCTGAGAGATCCAAAGGAACAGTGAAGGAAGGTATAAACTCTTCCTGACCATCATTCTCCCCATTGTTGACACCCTAATATGAAATCAACCTTTCACCCCTGAGAGGGCCTCTGGATATTATTTATCAGCTGACTCCCCCAGCACACTGAGAAACAATGCAACTGCTCTCAGAGATCTTAAGTTTCCTCTTTTCTCTCTTTCAAGGGAACACAAGAGCTCTGTTTGAAAACTATGTTGCAGCCTGACTAAGGAAGGTCATTTAACACAGGCCCACTGGTGCCAAACTCCTAGACATTCTTCCAGCAGAGACTGAATGTTCGGAAAACTGTCGGTCATTGAACATGGATGTGTGATGTCAATTAATAATCAAGCACAAATGAGCATTATCTCTGGCTCTTTTCCTGTGCGTTCTTAAGATCTTACCAACTAGACTTGTAAATTCCTGGTGGGCAGAGATGAGTCTTACATTTCTTTTGTGCCATAGGCTTCCTCTCTTTCACTTACCACTGTTCAGTATGTGCTTAGTAAGGATTTCATGCAATGGATGACAGGATGAACGTAGTTTTACTTTTTCTGCAATACTGACTTAGGAGTATAACTTCTCTTGGATAGGAGGAACAGACAAATAAAAAAACAGCTTATCTAGGAAAACCTATTCCTAGTGGATTTCGTTGCTCTAATCCAGAGATTAGAACCCAGGGGAGGCTAAGGGAGTGTGGCCATGTGGCAACCCCTAGATCTCCTGGAATTGCACTTTCCCTGTGCCGGCAAGTCTCTCTGTATTCTCTTCATTGGAGCTGCTAACAGTTCTGAAAGAAAAAGAATGGTTCACAGTCCTAAAGATTACATTTGATCACAATTTAAAAAAAAAATGCATTGGGTGCTAATAACATGAGAATAAAAGCAGAGACTCTTTTCAGAAATGTTCCCACCCATTTCCAACCAGGCTGTTTCCCAACCTCCTTCTGATCATTAATGAGGTTATTAAGATTGACCAATCTGTTGGGACCTGCATGGAGACTCTGGTACCTTGCACTAATTTCTGTTCCACCTAGCCCCAAATAAGCTTAGGGCACAATGGCAAATTAGATTTCAGGAGACAATGGATTTTGGAACCAACGAAACCCGAATAAATCGTGTTTACTGCCCTAGAGAAAGGACATTGCTTTAGTCCTCACATCAAAGTCCAACGACTTGCTTTGTTCAGTCTCTTTAAGGGTAGTTTAGATCAGCAGGAGGGTGAGAAAGGGGGTAGCGGACCCTTCCCCTGTCAGGGTGGGGCAGTCTGCTTATCAGTGTCTCAAGAAAACCTCTGAGTTGGCAATTGGTCTACAACAGGTCCTTGGACCTCCCATTTTTCTGCATTCCCTCCTGAGCTCCTGAGTTACGTCTCATTTCTGTAGATCCTTGGTACCAACAGAGTCAATGATCTACTAACCTCAGAACTGATGGGGCTTAAGTTAAAGACCCAGAAAGCTGACCAACTGGTACATCCCAAAGCTATACAGGACTGAGTTTTAAATCCTCAAGAATCAGAGAAATGGATCTTGAACCACAGCAGTTAGCGGGGAGCCATGGGCAGGGGATAGTGATAAATAATTCTGAGCCATTTTGATTAGAATTCAAATCCCATAGTGAGCTCTCATATCATTTTCTCTCTTTTTAACACTTAATCATTTATTTTTAAATAATAATATGAGTATGGTACAAAAACAAAATTATTCAAAAAGGTTGCTAGTAAAAGGTAGGATTGTCTTCCATTGTCACACCTCCTACCTAGTTTCCTTCTCAAAAGGTAACTGCTGTTATCAATTTCTTGTGTATCCTGCCTATCAAATTCTATGCATAAGCAAAAACATGTATAAATGTTTCCTATTCTTTAAGAAAGCAGAAGTTAGCATTCTGAACTGACTCCTTTACACTCTGATCTTTTTTAACAATATATAATACCTTGGAGATTAGTCCATTTCTATTCATATTGAACAGTCTTATCCTTTATTAAATAGCTGTATAGTATTGAAATATAAGAATGTATCAATTTTTTTAAAGTTCTCTATTGGTAGATAGTTTCCAACAGGTTGCTTTTATAAACAATGCTGTAATGAATAACTGTGTACATATCATTCATATGTATGCTGGTATATATATGAGATAATGTCCTAAAAGTAGAATTGCTGGGTAAAAGAATATATGCTTTATAATTTGATAGATATGGCCAAATTGCTTTCAACAGAGATTCTATCAATTTACCTCACCACCAGCTATGTGAGGAGAGTGCCTGTTACTCTATATTATTGCCAACGTAATGTTTCCAAATATTTGATTTTATATTATCTAGATGGTAAGAAAAAAGGATAACATTATCATTTTACATTTCACTTCTTTACCAATGAGGCCAAGGGTCTCTTTACTTTTAAGAGTCCTCCGTGGGCTTCCCTGGTGGCGCAGTGGTTGAGAGTCCGCCTGCCGATGCAGGGGACGTGGGTTCGTGCCCCGGTCCGGGAAGATCCCACATGCCACGGAGTGGCTGGGCCTGCGTACCACAAAAAAAAAAAAAAAAAAAAAAAAAGAATGTCTTTTCTACATCATTCTACCTTTTTAATGTTAGTTGGTGTGTTGGTTTTTTTTTTATCATTATTCTATTTTCTAAATTGTGAATTTCTGTTTTCATTTATAATATTTTCTTCCTTTGCTTTTTAGACATTTTATTGTTCTTTTTTTACCTTCTGGATTACTTTTATTCTTTCATATTTATTAATGTAAGTTTATTTAAGTATATTTTCTTATTTATTATTAAAATACATAAGCATAAACTTTTCTTCTTGTTTATTAATATAAATGTACATTTTTGAGCACTGCTCATAGATTATGACACTGTTTTAATTATGTTTATTTTGTTGATGAAATGCAATTTCACTCTTCCTATTTGAACTAATTGTTGTATAAGGGAGAGTTTTTCTTATATTTTTCTAGCTTTGATTTCTAGTTCTATTGTATTGTGACCAGAGAATAATGAGTATACTCATTCTACATTTTGGAATGTATTGCCTTTCTTTTGGGCCTAATAAACGGTCAATTTTGCAAATATTTTTGGGATCTTGTAAAAAAAAAAATATGGTCAATTTTACCACAGGATAGAGTTATGCATATTTTAGAATTACATATTATAACTCATATGACCCTAAAATTTTACACACAAACACACACACACACACACACACACACACACACACACATCATACTATTGTATTAGAGTTCTCCAGGGAAATAGAGAAAGAGATTTATTTTAAGGAAATGTCTAACGCAAATGTAGAAGTTTGGCAAGTCCAAAATATGCAAGGTTGACTAGTAGACTGGAGACCCAGGAAAGAGATGCAGTTTGAGTCCCAGGGCAGTCTGCTGGCAGAATTCCTTCTTGCTCACAGGAGGAAAGTTTTTGTTCTATTAAGGCCTTTATCTGATTAAATGAGGCCCACCCATATTATGGAGGGTAATCTGCTTTACTCAAAGTTCACCAGTTTCAATGTTAATCTCATCCAAAACCACTTTCACAGAAACATCCAGAATAATTTTTTTACCAAATATCTGGGCACCATGTCAACAAAGTTGGCACATAAAATCAATCATCACAATTATACAAATTATGTAATACATAAGTATGCATAATATATATTTTAGAGTTTTATGTATTTTGTTCTAGCAGTCATTTTTATATCTATACCTTTATAAAATACACCAGTCTTCTATTTCTGCAGGTAGTATCTTGATTATCTTCAATAAGGAAATAACATTAGTATACTTCCTCTTTCTCCTCGTATCCTCCCTCTTCTAAACCATTCAATTTCTACTTCCTATATAATTCTTTAAGTTAAAATTCCTGTTTTTCCCATATATTTATATATTTATGGCTTGGTGTAGCAACTTTAAATAGTATATTTTTTACCTAGCCATAAAAGATAAATCATAATAAATTATTTCCACCATTTGTCTTCACTTACCCTCCTAAACTTTGCTAGTTATTTCATATGTACATTGTAGTAAAGATTCCTAACATTTCATTTTGTTCTGTATCTCTAATGTCCACATCTGGTTGAGTTTGTGACAAATTTAAGGATTCAATGCTCACTGCTGCCTTTTGCTGCAGTTTCTCCATTTATTACTTAGTTGGCTAAAGTTTGTCCTCATACTTTCTCCAAGAAGTACTCATGGTGAGTATTCTAAGTTCTAGCATGGTTCAGTAGAGATTTTCATGCTGTCTTTATATTTGAACTAATTTTTTCAGAGTATAAAATTTTGGGGTTATATCTTTCCTCAAGGACTTTGGAAACATTTATTACTTAACTCGTTTTTTTTTTTTTTCTTTTTTCATTGCTTAGCCATTTATCACTTAGTCTACTTATCCTTTAGCTTTTTTTTTTCTTTTTAGGTGACTCAAACATTTTTGTCTAGTTGCCCAAAAGATTCTTTATCTTTGAAGTCCTGTAATTTTATCAGATTATCTCTGCTGTTGGTTATGGGGCAGTTTGTCTTTTCAATAGATAGAGCCAAAATTTCTTTCATTATTGTAAAATTTTATTTAACTATATCTTTAAATAATGTTTTTGTCCCTTTATTTGGATTATATTCTTTTGGGTCACTAATTATGTGTACCTTTTACATTTCTTTTTTTCTCTCTAATCCTCTTTAAGCACTTACTTACTTTGATTTCATTTTTTTAAATTTTCAGCCATTTTGTTTGCTGTTTCTCTGTTCTGTTCTTCACATCCTTGCTATGTTTTCAGAAGGGTTTCTTCACATTTGTGGTGCTTTCAATTTGTTTTTTGTTTTTGTAATAGTTTTTACTTTTCTTTTTTGCTGGCTCATATTTTATCTACTTCTGTTGTCTTGACATGTTTCTCTGAACTCTTTGATCTTTGCTCTAAAGACTTGTTTTTGTGGAGTTGATTAATTATTATTATTTTTTAAATGTGATATTAGTTTGGTCAAATTTTCCATCTGCTCTGGTACAACAGTCTTCTTGTGCATGTGTTTTCAACTGCTTTTTCTTTTCCTGTTGCTTTTATTCTTAACCGTAAGTTAACCGTAAGTAACTGATGGTTTTGCACTTATTTAAGCAATCATCTTTGAATGAGCTGTATCTTTTCTGGACCAGTTATTTGCAGAAGATGTGTGTCCAAGAGGGCCAGGGCTCCATCCAGGCCAACAGGAAGTTTCTCTCTGATGGGACTGTGTTTGCATGAGTGCCTTCCTCTAGTGTTCCTTTCTCCCGAGCCAAACCAGGTTGGCACAGCAGAAGATTCCCAATTTAGAGCCTCTCTCTTTCCCCTTGGCATCCTGATAGACTGCTTCTCGCAAACGTGGCTTGTCTGTGTGATTCCTCGTTTAGCCATACCTTCTCAACTTCTCAAGGATTTGTACCAAAAAGAAACTATGGAAAATCGTACTACCACACTGTGGTTTTGCCCCTAATAATGTGCCCATGTTTTTAGAACTCTTTTCTGCTAGCTTTGTCTAAACCCTAAAGCCACAGGCATCCTCTCTTGCACCTTTGAGCACCCCTATGAAACCTGTCCTAGAATATGGGGACTCTTCTCTATATTGTGGTTTGGGTTACAGATGTCTTGGAATTTTATGAAAGAAACAGAAATTATCTTTCTTGTTTGCTCTTTGAAGATTTGTTAAGGAGAGAAGGGGGCACCGTCAAATCAGAAATGTTCTCAGACTTAATATGTTTGTATGTTTGGCTAACCAAACTCTGGGGCTTCCAATTATCCTTGCCTCTCGTACTCACAGAGTAATTCCCTTTTTGAGTGTGGGCAGGACCTGTGACTTGCTTCCTACCAACGGAATATGGCAAAGATGATAGGATGTTATTTTTACCTAAGATCATAAACTGTCATTCTGGGAGACCCTTGCTGTGTTTGATGTAGCAAGAGGCCATGTGGTGGAGGCCCACGTGTCAAGGAACTGAGGATGGCTTCTGGCCAAAAATCATCTAGGAACTGGGAGCAGCCTTGGGTCTACTTTTCATTCTACTAAATTCATTCTTTTCTGCAAGAAACAGAGGCCCTCAGTTTATAGCCTGAAGGACCTGAATCCTGCCAACCACCATGTGAACTTGGAAGGGACTCTTTTCCCAATCAAGCTTTGAGACGAGCCCACAGCCCTAGCAGGCTCCTTAACTGCAGCCTTGCAGAGGATCCAAACAATAAGTATCTGGATTTTTGACCCACTGGAACTGTGAGATAATACATGTGTGTTGTTTTAGCTCCTAAGTTTGTAGTGATATTGTCATACATCAATAGATAACTAATACAGCATCTCAGGGCTATGCTGGAAACCAGACCATGGCTCTGTAGGTTCTGGAAGGACACCTTCATGTCTTAGTGTTGAAGAAGATTGGTTTTGCAATCAAATGGATATGTGTTCAAGTATCAGGTCCAGCTTGGGTCACGTGGTTCCCAGAACACTTAGTTGACGTGTAGCCTGGGATAAGTTGTTTAATCTGAGCTTCAATTTCCTCACTTTTAAAATACAAGTGTTAACTAGACTCACATCCTAGGATTGAGAAGGTGGCTTCAACAAGAATAATAAAATAAAATGCTTTACGTAGTCCCTGGTAGAAAATAAGTGCTCATTGAGTATCAATATTGCTGTCCCAGAAGTGCTGTGAGGTGCAGGTTCCTGGTTACGGAACTACCAGCAGATTCCAGGGTTTGATTTTATTCCTCAGGGAAGGCTGCTATAGCACAAGGAGCCCTGGAGTGAGAGTCAGAAGTTCTTAGATTTCATCCTTTCCATGTCATCAGAAAAGCTGGGTGACACTGGCAAGTCCTTTCATACCTCTGAGCTTATTTTCTCACCTGAAATTAACAGTGTTTGCACCTACCTATGTCATAAGAGTCCAAGGAATGGATGTATATCAGATGCTTTGTGACCAGTAACAGGGTACACAGATATGAGCATTTTTACTTTAATAAAATATTATAAATGGTAATTAAATTTTTGAAGGGAGGCTTTAGAATGAATACCCACGGCATTCTTGGCTAAGCCAGGGCAGGAGCTAGCTCTGACCACGCCAGAGGTGGCCCAGGCATGGCACAGTGGTTAAAAGCTTGGGGTCCAGAGCAGTACTGCCTGGGTTAAAAACTCCTGGGAAGCGATCTACTTCTCTGTGCTTCAATTTCCTCAGCTATAAAATGAGGGAAACGGTGACCACTCACCTCACAGTGTTGTTTCAAGCGTCAAATGTGATGAAGCATTTGAGCACTATGAATTCTTTTTTTTTTTCTTTTTTAAATTTATTTTTTATTGAAGTATAGTTGAATTACAGTGTTGTGTTAATTACCGCTGTACAGCAAAGTGACTCAGTTTTATATATATATATATATATATATATATATATATATATATATATACACACATTCTTTTTCATGTTCTTTTCCATTATGGTTTATCACAGGATATTGAATATAGTTCCCTGTGCCATTCTATATATACCCGTTTGCATCTGCTAATCCCACATCTTAGGAAAACATCTACATAGTCAGTGCTCAGTAAATATCATCTGAAATCATTCTTCTCTCAGATCACTGTATCATTAGGAAGTGGAAGATGTTAGTCTTGGTTGCTATCACACTTCCTTCATTTCTACATTTTTGGTGGGGGAATGAAGACTGAGTTTTGTTCCAATTCAGCCATCTGGCAGTTCCTGTTTGTCTCCCTACTCTGCAATAACTGATTAAGGGGAGGATTGATTTTGACCAAATCAAGTATTATAAAGGACATCAAGAAACTACTTAAATTCAATTTGCGATTTCACCTGCTCTCTTGAAGTAAATGATGGCTAATAAAGGATTTTAAGTTGGTATGGGAAAGAAGTTACAAAGAAAAATGCTGGCTGCACTAAAAAAAATATGTAAGTTCATTGTCCTAGGGCAAAATAGCATACATTTCCCCAAATATTTCTATTACATGAACACACTCCCTTGATTGGAAGTGATTGGGTAATGCAATGTTTTACTTCAATGAAAACAGATTCTTTGGAAGATAATTTCCTCATTATCCTCAGAGGTTCTGGAATCTGCTATTAGATTCAGAATTCAATTTTGAGTGACTTAAGGGAATAAAGCCTTTATAACTTTTCTTTCTGAATTGTGGAATATCAAAGGCTGAATGCCCCCTTTAAAGTAATTTATTATTACAGCATCTCACACTCTGTATAACACATTCAGAAACTAATGATTTTTCAAAAATTTAACTTATTACATTGATTTTAAAAGATTTTTCTTTCATAAATTACCTTTTGGTTTTCATGTAATTACAGTCAGGTCGATTTATTTTAGACTAAAATTATAGAATATTAAAGCTACTGGGCACCATTGAATTCTACAACAACCCTATGAGTTAGGTGTGATTTTTCCCCTTTATATATGTGGAAGCTGAGGCACAGATGGGTTATCCAGCATCCTGGTGCTGGAGGGATCTAAACTCAGTTCTATCCAAATTCTAAACCTTTGCTCTTTCTACCACAGATGCCATCCACATACTACTGAAGAACTTCTAGTGACACCCCATCCCCATTACATGGCACAAATGTGAAAAAAAATCAAGGCTATAGGAAGTGAAGGGACCCATTCCGGGTTCCACTGTGAGCTGGAGACAGGATTGGGGCTTGCTCGGGTTGTCAACCCAACACAGATCTGGGTTGTCTTTCCTCTGCCATGTGCTAGTGATGTGAATTTATGAAATTCATTTAATCTCTTTGAGCTCCAGTTTTCTTACCCGTAAAATGAAAATAAACTTACACCATAAGGATGTTCTGAGGGTTTAAGGAGTTTATTAGATGTAGAATGCTTTAGCACTAGCGCCTGGTACATGGTCAATCATAAATTAGAGGTAATTGTTTTCAGTAACACTGGAAATAATAACAGGAAATGGAATCTAGCCCTCTGACTTCTGATGAAGGACTTGTTCTAATTTGTTATCACTCTAGTCCAATTATATAAACATACCAACTTTATGACTGGTATACTTTATCCTACCTACTTATTTCTTTATGCAGTTGTTTAAACAGATCAGCCTTGCTTTAGGTAGCATTTACTTGCAGATAGAATGTATTTACATATATTCTCCATGGACTATGCACTCACAGAGATACAGCTTGATGCTACTATTTCTTGGCACTGGCCACTTGTTTCTCAGGCCCCTTGAGAAATTTGGAGTTGCGCTTTTGCTCTCTGCAGCCCCCGGGACCCCACCCTACTGTGTCTGCTGATGAGTCAGCTGTGGCAGTCCAGGTTCATTACAAATTCCCTGCGCTCTCCGGAAATCAGCACCCTGCTAATTTGCCTGCATCCCAGCTCCCCAAGCCCTCCCCCTTTCTGGCATCTGCCCCCACCGCTTTCTGATCTTATCACAGTACTTAATTGTCCACTGCTGCTTCTCTGTCTTTTTCTCTGTGAGTGAAGCTCAGCGTGTGGGTCATTTTGTACTAATCGTTTATTTAATATGCCTCCCCTTTGTCAGTGGGCTCGCATCAGCACCGTTCTTGCCTTCCATGCCAGGGCAGGTATACAAAAAAGCCTTTATTATTCTCTTAATCGCTTTTGTGTTTTTTTCCTTATCCTCATCTTCTTTCTTTACTGATACAGCAGATTCTTACCTTGTTCCCTTCGATTTTCCTAAGTACAAATGGCTGTTTAACCCCTTGATATCAGATGCTTTATTTGTAAAGATATCTAAGTCTTCTCTATTCTTCTCATGCTCCTGCTTCCCTTCATCTGACATTAATTTCAAAAGAATTTGCTTAAAAAGACAGTCAGGAAACTAAGGCGAGTACGTGGAGGCTGCTTCGCTTTGCATAATATCTACATCTATCCTGTATCTATATCAACTACATTTATTCTATATCTATACCATCTACATCTATTCTATAACTATACCATCTACATCTATTCTATATCTATACCATTTACATCTATTCTATATATCAACTACATTTATTCTATATCCATACATCTACATCTTTTCTATAACTATACCACCACCATCTATTCTATATCTATACCATCTACATCTATTCTGTATGTATATCATCTACGTCTATTCGACATCTATATCATCTAAATCTATATCTATATCATCTACATCTATGTGTGTATCTACATCCACATCTATAGCACTAACTACATAAAATTTTGGTTGATGTGAAATATAGCAGCCTGGGAGCAAACTGTGAGAATGGTGAGTGTTCAGAAAATCAGGAAGTAGGTGCCTAAATCCATAGCCTTACAGCAGAACCTCTAACTCCCATATTGTGGCAGAAATGTAAGATTGTTATCTCTAGTCTGGTCCTCACCAGGTTACAATATTGCTTATAAACCCTCTGACATTTCAAAACACGGTAGAGATAAGAAACATATTGTCCCGAAATGTCCCCTCCACCTCTACCAAGAAAGTTCTACTAGCTCTTGGGTTTCCCTGGTGGTGCAATGGTTAAGAATCTACCTCCCAATGCAGGGGACATGGGTTCGAGCCCCGGTCCAGGAAGATCCCACATGCCGCGGAGCAACTAAGCCCGTGTGCCACACCTACTGAGCCTGCGCTCTAGAGCCTGTGAGCCACAACTCCTGAGTCCACATGCCACAACTATTGAAGCCCGTGTGCCTAGAGCCCGTGCTCCACAACAAGAGAAGCCACCGCAATGAGAAGCCCGCACACTGCAACGAAGAGTAGCCCCAACTCGCCTCAAATAGAGAAAGCCCGTGTGCATCAGCGAAGACCCAACGCAGCCAAAAATAAATAAATTAAAATAAATTTTTTTAAAAAAGAAAGTTCTACCAGCTCTTAAACACCCATTTTCATCTCAAGTCTCACTCCTCCATGAAGTCATCCCTGATGATGTCTGAGAACCACAAAGGCGTTTACTATTTGACTCATGCATTTGGCATTGGACCAGATTGCTTTACATAGTACTGTGTACTCTTTTCTATTGTGTTTATTTTCATTCCTAATTGTTTAACATGCACAGCTTTTAACTCCTAACACATTCTATTAATTACTTAAAGGTAGAGCTGCTAATGTTTAGGCATCCTTCACCCTCTCATTTCAATCTACTGCTAAATTCTTTAGCACGCATCAGAATGCTCTGGGGATCTGAATGTAAAAGATTCCTGGGTTTTTTTTACAGCCCAGCTGAATCAGAAACTCCAGGTGTGGGGACTTGAAATCTGTTATTTGAATGAACTCTTTGGGGCTTATGATATCAACCAAAGTTTGCTAACAGCTACTTTTGGAGATGCCTCTAAAACAACTTGAAGATTTCTCTTCCTTTCTAGTCTCACTATCATCTCACTAATCCAGCCCATATCACACAAAACACACACATGCAGGCACACACACACACACACGCTTCTTTTTTTAAAAAAGTTTAACTTTTGAACACCTAACAAACATTGATGAGTACTTGATATGCACCAGACACTGTGGCAAATGTAGAGAGTAATAAACCATGATCCTGAGGAGTTTACAATACAGAAAGGCACACACATACATTGCATGCTTAAGTGGAGTACAGGCTAAAAACAAAATTTTAACTAATGAACTAGCCTACCTCAAGTCCTGGAACACATGCATTACAAAGTGTAATTGCCCATCTTGTTCCAGGAATGGCAGGTTTGAAGACAATATGTCTTCATTTTTTGAGGTATGGGAGATGCAACCAAGCAAAAAGAAAACAAAGGAAGGACATCAATGTTTTGTTGGTTTCCACTGGATCAGTACTTGCTCCTGACGCAGACCTGAGCGTATCAACCTTCATTCGATGTTAACATGAGTAGGAAACTATAAGTGGTCTTTGACTGGCTGAGATCTCTTAGCTAGCTGCATGGCCAGAAGAGAGAGATGTCATCACATCCACCTGGGACTCAGGCTTGGGATAGATTGTCAAAACATACGTTCTCTAGTCTCAGGAATAAATTCCTGGTAGAGTGACCCTACTGACTTGTGACAACCTGTTGGTACATGAATGTTGGCAATTTTCACTGACCCCTTCAGCATTCTTATTTCTCAAAACAGAGCCTTTCATTTCAGAATATCTAACACTTGAAAACAGCTTATTGTGGTGGTGCCATGGCAACAAAAAAGGCTTTCCTTCATTTGTATCAAGCAAGAACTAGAGGTGTTTGAAGAGCACAGAAACAGTCTGTAGTTCAGTATGGGAAGACGGTTAGAGAAATTGGCAGGAGAAATTTCTGCCCCTGCAAATTAACAGAGTTGATTTCTCTCCTCTGTCTCTCATGCTTGTGAGCTTTGAAACGTGGCAGGAGCTTGGATTCAGGGTGGCTGGCTTCTCTGAGTCATTGTTTCCCCATTTGTCCATCACATGAGCATTCTCTTCTGGTGATGTGGGGAATATTTATGCGAATGCCTTGGTTATGGGTAATATTTTGGTGTGACAACTGCTCCTTAATCCCCGGCTCACTATGTCCAAGTAGTACCCATTGCTTCTGAGGTGAGAGCCTCCTTTGCATCATGAGAAGTTTAGATTAGATCAGCACGTATTTTCCAAACAGGGTTGCACATTAGAATAGCCTGGGTGCATGTTAAAAATAGTTTCCAGAGACCTATTAGGACTTGCTGATTCAAATCCTCTGAGGGAGGGATGCAGGAAATTGTCTTTTTAACCTGTTCTCTGATGATTTCAGTGTAAGCAGACCTCTGCCTTATGTTGAGACCCTTTGGCCCAGATGTTCCCCAAGGCCCCTCTAACTTTGCATTTTATGGATTCAAGATCCCACAGCCAGGCTACACCCAATTATCCCTCGCTGCTCCTAACCACTGCCCCCTACACACCCAGAGCTTTTCGCTGGTGATCCCGTTGGGTGCTAGGAGGTCTAAGAATTTTGTCAATATTCAGCGAATGAGCCCTTCGTTACACCCTATGCAGGTAGCTCATCAGCACTGCTGTCAAATTGCTGAGTAATGGTGACTCTTTACAGAATAATACACTGCCTTTTTAGAGCACTTAACGCTTATTTTTAGGCACTTGCACACACTTTCACACAGGGCTGGAATCGTGAACCATTTCGGTCTGTCTAGCTGTGTGAGTTGGAATCTACAGAGAGGACAAAGACCAGAATGATGTTGACCTGGGAAATCTGTGATGAAAAATCAGAGAAGGGCTTGGAAGCATTTTCTGTCTATAAATCATCCAGTCCAGTGTTTCATTCCGAGTAAAGCAATCTCCTAGTCATCCAGGAGAGTAAGATTTATGTCAGGTGAGAAAAAACAGTCAGCTGATTTCCTATCTATGGACTCCTTGAAGGGTAGAAGGAATAGAGATGGGAAGAAAAAAACCCCCAAAAAAACCCTACCCTTGAATTTGTCAATTTTAAGTCACCGTTCCAATCTGATTTAAACACCCCAAAGCTAACAATGCTAGCAGAGGACACACTTTGAAAGTGAAAATTAGCTAAAATCAATTAAAAGGAAGCTTGCTTTGGCAGAAGGGAGTTCCCTAAGAGACGGTTTGCTAATGGAGTTTTGGCAAACACCTAAATACAATCAAGGTGACTGGGGTGTGTTCACAAGATGGGCAAGTTTCCACAGAGAGGTAGAACCAAATCAATAGCGTTGTAACCTGTCTCAGTGAGGGGTGTGGTCTGTATGGAAAAGAGAGTTGGGCAGAAAGGGTTTATCCAGTTCTATCCATGAGATGGAGGGCCTGTACCTGACAGACACAGATGACATGGTCACTCAGGGGAACACTGTAAGGGGAGTGGTGACAGATACTAAAACTATATTACATTATATTTTATATTTATACATAAAATGTATTAGCCATATTATTGCATTTGCTGAACACCTGTTATATGTCAGGGCTTATAGGTGCTAAAGTGCTTTAATAGATTTTTATATTTAACCTTTAAAATATCCCTGTGAGGGCTTCCCTGGTGGCGCAGTGGTTGAGAGTCCGCCTGCCGATGCAGGGGACATGGGTTCGTGCCCTGGTCCGGGAAGGTCCTACATGCTGCGGAGCGGCTGGGCCCGTGAGCCATGGCTGCTGAGCCTGCGCGTCCGGAGCCTGTGCTCTGCAACGGGAGAGGCCACAACAGTGAGAGGCCCGCGTACCACAAAAAAAACAAAAAAAAATCCCTGTGACATAGGACCATTTATCATCTACATTTTATGATGAGAACACCAGTCCCTAGATTTCTAAGCCAGTCACTTAGCTGGTAAGTGGGAGACCTAGGTTTTGAGGGCAGGCCTGTCTGCCTCTAGGGCTCTCTTAGGTGCTCTGCTCTCCGGCCTCCTGACACTGCTCATCATTTTTCCTGAAATACATTCTGAACTATCCAACTCCTAGTTGCTGATTCTCCGTGCGTCAGCTTCCCAAAAAAACTTGATACAAGGAAGGGTGGTGTTCTGGATGTGGACATGACTGTGATAAAGAATTACACTGGCATTTGGTTTATATATTTGTCCCTTATAGGTTTAGTTAATTTATATGAGGGAATCATCATGGATGAACTGAAAGAACAAATTATGAAGACATTGGAGCTAACTGGTTAAGAGTTTGGGCTCAGAATTGGAGTGGTCTGGGTTTTATCCATGGTTCCATGGCTCATGAGCTTTCTGAACCTGGGCAAGTCCACACCTGAGCCTCAATTTCCTCTGTGAAACAGACACAACCATAGTATACACTTACAGGGTTGCCATGACGATGAAGTAGAATGATGCTCAAATGTACTCAGCACAGTTCTTGGCATGTGGTGGGCACTCAAAACACGTTAGTGGTTTTCATTATCGGACCTATGAGTCAAGGAGCCAGGTCTTGGTCTGTGGCTATCTTTGAGGGGCTGCCACTCTTAGTGGACCTGCCTCTGCAGGCTCTGTAAGCCCTTCTCTCTGATGAAAACACTTTGTCTTTTGGGGGGCTCTCCTACTTGCAAAGTCTTATGACCTTTACTTGTCCACATGCCCCCTTTTCAAAAACTTAATTTTTTTTCATTTTTAATTACATATTTAAAAATATAAAAATCATACGTTTTTTTAAATTTAAAGAATATAAAAATATACAAAACTAAAAATTAACCTCCCCAATTCTAAAGTTTCATATGTAACCTTCCAAATTTTTCTGAATATTTATATAATATATAAGATATAAGATTTTCTGTTTCTTTTCTCTTTCTTTTCAGAGCTGAACTTACATCATACATAGTGTCCCACAATATTTTGTTTTTTTGTTTTTCTCACTCAACAAGTACCATGAATATTCTTTCATTTTGTGAAATACTCATTTTTAGACATGGCTGTATGGAATTTTAGAGTGTTGTCTCCACATTTTTCTATTGCAACAAATCCTGCAATGAATGTTCTTCTGCATATGCCCCTGGGCATTTTTTGTGAGAGTGTTTTTGTAGAATATATTCCTAGAGGTAGAACTTCTGTGTCAAAAGAGTCAATATTATACTAAACCGTTGTTTTATTTTCAGACAGCTATGTTTTAAATTTTTTTCTCCTTTACGGAAAATATTGTAATGATGGATTCAACTTTTCTTTTGAATTATTTTCTTAGAGTTTGTTTACTAATGAAATAATGATAGTTATCATAATAGGATATAGTATAAGCTAGGAACTTATCACATGCATTTTCTCTCTTATCCTACTTCTGGGCATGTAGTAAGCAGCCCATTGTACAGATGAGAAAACTGAGGGTCGAAAGGATTGACCCAGACTCATAGCATCCAAAGTGACAGATTTAGGGTTTGAGCTCAGGTCAGTCTGATTTCAAAACTGATGCTTTTTATCACAGCACTCTGCCTTTAAACATTGTGAGCTGATTCTGGGATTCTAGGGTCTTAGGGGTTCGTTGCTGGGGGTGAGAGGGAACCAACATTAGGCCAATGAAGGCAACATAGTGAGTTAAGTGCAGTGATGGGGGAGTCACAGGGTTTTGTGTATGTGTACAGCCATCAAGCCTAGTCCAGGGTAGGGGCAACACCTTTTAAAATGATAAAATGGCATTCATGGTCTCAGTGCACTGATTGGGGGTAGATAATAATTAGCCCTTTTAAACATGGAGAAGGTGAAGCAAGGGACAGTTTATAATCACTTTATACCTGTACACTTCTGATTAAAACTAAAGGCTCTGCCAGACTGTTTTTCCATTGAGAAGCCTTGTTCTTTCTCTTATAGAACGATGATCTCAGGAAATACTATGCCAAGAACAGAGCCATCAGTCAGCATTAAAACGAACGAGGAAAATCCCCAGGAGGCGAAGCCTTCCTGGCAAAAAGCCATTTTCTAAGTGAGACTTCTTCTGGGAAAACGTGTGTGAAGTTACTTCCTGGGTCACTGGTTACTTAGTGTTCTCTGGGACCGTTGGTTGATGCTGAAAGGGAGATACAAGGAGGGGCGGACAGGTGGATGAGTTCCCGGGCCACGAGGGCTGTTTTACTGAGCACCTGCTGTCCGTCTCATGGTGGGTTCACACCAGGGAGCTAGGGGTGAGCAAAGCAGATATACATGAGGCCCTCAAGTAGCTCAAGGTTCACCAGGGCAGAGATCTGTAAGCCTTGAGTTACAAGGCAGAGAGCTATGGGTGGTCCCAGGGTTTGTACTAGTGCTTCTGAATCTGAGGAGGGGCCCTTGAGCAGGCATGCTGACTTCTATTTAGGGATCACAAGCTATTCTGCCTGAGAAGTGGGGATGGGGCATGGGAGTTAACGAGAGTGCCTGGCTGGCATCATGCAACCTGGCACAGTAGAAAGTGGGACAAATCCAGGCCATGTAGGGCAGCCTCATACTGACAAAGTGAATGCCCAGGAGACATGGTCACGGAGGGAGGGGCTCTTTGTCTGTGATCTGCAGCCGCCTCTGTTCGGCCTAAAAGGAGCCACTAAGAAATGTCAGAAAGAGAAAGACAAATACAAAATGATGTCACTTATATGTGGAATCTAAAAAAATACAACAAACCAGTGAATATAACAAAAAAGAAACAGACTCACGGATATAGAGAACAAACTAGTGGTTACCAGTGTGTGTGTAGGGGAATATAGGAGTGGGAGGCTGGGAGGTACAACCTATTGAGTGTCAGATGGGCTACAGGGATGTATTGTACAACACGAGGAATATAGCCCATATTTTGTAGTAACTGTAAATGGAGTGTAACCTTTAAAAATTGTATTAAAAAAGGAGCCACTGAAATGTGGGAGATACCCCTGCATGAATGCTTCAGTGTTCCCCTAGGCTGAAGATGGGGGGGGGCAGTAGGACAGCAGGCACATATCTATATCTATATCATCTATATCTGTATCTATATCTATATGAAACCAAAGCCAAGTTCTTTGGTCTATGTATACAGAGTGCTCTCAACTCCACTAACTCGCTCCCTGACTTTAGTCAAGTCACAAATTTCTTCAGGCCTGAGCACACTCTTCTGTATACTGGGTATGTAAAATGCATGTCCTTCTGAACAGAGTTCCTGAGGGGATAAAATAAAGCCTGAGAGTGAAGCAGAACTAGGATTTTTCTTTTTGCTCCCTGCATCCATGGTACCTAGCACAGCATCAGGCACCATGCAGGTACTCAAGGCTGGATGATCTATATGGCTCAGTGAGGCCCAACAGCTTCCCAAACACACTTCACACTAGCCATGCCCATCCTGAAATGTCCATGTTAGTGCCATCTCTTTGGCAGGATATAGTTCCAGATAGATTTTGTTGAAATGTATGCCTCCATCCCTGGCCTGATGTGGGGATGTAAAGCGTAGAAGAAACGACCATATTTTCCATGATCAAGAATTCCTTTGCCCCTCTCTGCCTCTACCTTCCTTCCTTTTCTTTCCTTCTTCTGCATACACCTTAGCTCCTTTCAAAATTCTATTATTTATTTTCAAAAATACCTACTGGACATCAAAATCATATAGTGCATCTGCTTGACACAAGAAGTGACACACTCAAATGTCTCCAGACCTCACTTTATGGCTTGAGGGTTCTCTGCTGTTTCACCCTTTCCATTCCTATTCCAGCATCCCAGTTGGCCAGTCAAGTTCTGTTCTGTTTTAGGTTTCTGGTTCTTATTCTCCAGCACCCTCAACCTATCTCTCTCCCCAGTGTTGAGATGAAAACTAAGGGGCTGCAGGCATGGTTCCAGCCATCAAGGAACTCACAGTCCCCAATAGTGCCTTCAAAGAGCATGGTGGCATAGAGGCACCATCTGTGAAAACTGCCATGAAGGGCCTTCACAAGCGAGCAGAGATGCTTCTGGACGGATGGATGGAGTTGCTTACTCTCTCAGCACGACTGACATTAGGGCATTAAAGGGCACAGAGCTGGGCCTCTGAGGTAGGAGTGTGTAAAGCCTTCCCATCCTGTGCAGCATATCTGGATAAGGCTTGCCCCTAAGTCCACTTGCCTTAGGGACAAGACCCATCCCCTGCTTCTAGTGGATGCTTATTTTAACCCCAGGGATGTTGGGTGCTAACCAGTTGCTCCCAGAAGCAACATTTTCAGGGTCCACCTGCACCTGAAGTACATCTCCCCAGGGTAGTTTTAGACCAGAAAAGTGACCCCAGCACAGCCCCTGTCTCTTCTTTCCCCAGCCTTAGGGTGGTGGTGTGGGAAGCTTCTTGGGAATGACCAACTGCCTGTAGAACAGTTTCATGAGAGTGTAAGGAATCTGCGTGGTCATCCAGACATCCTATCCCTGTGTAGAGCACCAAGAATCAGAGCCAGATTTTTCCTTACTTGGGGTGGAGCTGCAGAGTGAGCATGGGGACAGGGTAGCCATGGGGAGTCTCTGCACTCTCCCTCCCCACTGAGCCCCCTACAGCTCTAGGCTGAGAGAAGCTTCCCTTAGAGGGGACATACTGAAGGATGTACTCAAGCTAACTAGTCAACAGAATCAAGGGGTTGTCAGGGAAGCAGAGCCATTCTGACTTTTGGGGACTAAGGAACTTATTACGGGAGTTAGTCCTTAACACAACTGTGGGAAAGCCTGGGGAAGTAAAGGTCTGAAAAGGAGATTTAAAAGTTCAGAGAAAGGCTGTTAATCAGCCTTCCTGGAGTGCCGGTGTGGATGGGCAAGTCAGAGCTTGCAGGAAAATCTGAATGTTAGGCATGTCCATCTAATGCACTGGGACCGTGAAAGGGGGCTCATGTCTCTGGAAGGCTGTCTCTTTGTAGCATCTGTATCTGGGAGTTCACAGCCTGACCGTAGGCCTGGGTTGCTGTTGGTGGGCAGGAATGGGAGTCAGGAGGAAGAGCAGGATGTGTGGCAGGGGGAAGCGCAAGACGAACTGGGCTCCACCCATACCACTTCATCCCTCATCCCCTCCATCCACATAACCTTTGGAGCATAATGACTGCTGCTTCACTTATACCTTCCAAATCTTGTCTAAATTCTCTTTTGGCCACCTGTAACCTGGAAGCATACAGAGATGAGCTCTGGGAAAAATCATTCCAGCTTAGCCAACTTCACACCATATTAAACCACCACAGCCTATCAATGTTCTGAGCACTGTGTTAGTCACTGGTGGGGACCTAGAAGGTCCTGGGACATTAAAAAGTGCGAAGTTTCAGAATCTACCAACATGATGGTGCCTTTTGGGGATCTGTAAATAGCTGAGTGTGACTGGGCCATGGTGTGCAAAATGGTGAGAGTGATGAAGGGATGGGAGATGGGATGTTGGTTGGGGACAGATAATTTAGTGAATTAGACATCATATTATAAAGTTTAGGTTTATCTTATGGAAAAGGTACTACTTGGAAGAGTTTTAAGGATGGGGAGAAAAATGAGCACGTTAGTATTTTAGAAAGATCACTCTAGTTGTAGTGTGAGAATGGGTTGGGGGGAGGACAGATGGCAGGAACTGAGCAGTGGCTCAATAACTGTGAGGGACATGACCTCATGTCTAAAAGATTGAGAGAAGCAGACCAATGGAAGAGATATTAAGAGGGGAGAAGTGCTGGGCCCTGGAACTTGATTGGACATGAGGCTGTGAAAGAGAGAGGGGAACCTAAGTTGATGCTCAGGTTTCTTACTGGGACACCTGAGCTGATGACCGTGCTCTTCATAAGGGAAACCAAGAGAGGCTTGGTTAGGAAGAGGGTGAGTTCCATTTTGAGCATGCTGCATTAGAGATGTCTGTTGGATAAATGAGTCTGGAGCTCAGGGAGAAGAATGACCCAAAGATCTAGACTGTGGAACATCTAGAACACATGCCAGGGTTCTTAACTTTGTGTGATTGTAGACCCCTTAGAGAATATGAGGAAAACTATTCTCATCAGAAAAATGTGTATATATATATATATATATATATATATATACACACACACATATACTTATATATACAAATATTTACATAGATTTTCAAGAGATACACAGATTACCTGGAGCCCAGCTACAGATCCTTTAGGGATCAAGAATGTACCTGGAGTCTGGTGGAGTGAGAAAAGGAGATGAGAATAAAACCTTGGGGAGAGTAACGGATGGGGGAGGGAAAGAAACCTGCAAAGGATGCTGAGAAGGCATAGCTCCAAAAGAAAGAGATAAACCATCCATTCTGTAGGGTGTAGACAGGTAAAAATCAAGTTCAAGAACATGGTAATATAAAACTGTAGAAAATGCAAGTAAGAGAACGACTGAACAATATCCATTTGATTTAGCTAAAAGGGAAACCTTTAAATATCAAAGAGAAAGTGCAGCTCAGCCCAGTCTGCATCTCATGCTGGACTCTCCAAAAGGGGGTGCCTAGTTAAAACTCTCCAAAAGGGGGGCAGAGCCCCAAACTAGTGTCATGACACTTGTCTCATACTGTCATGCCTCTCCAGGGTGTCAGCCTTGCTCTTTACCCATCTTTGCCTCCCCTCTCATCTTCTCAGGAATGACATTGACTTTCCCAAATCATCAGCTCGCTCTAGATAATCTCAGGGAATACTCCCGAGGGTGCAATCCAGCCCTAAGACCTTTCTACCAGGCATCATTGATCCTTTCATGGGTTCCTGTGGAATACAATTACAAACCTCAAGGAATTTGATTGTCTTGGATCAAATGAAAAAGAAACTACAGTTCGCACTTGCATTTAGTGAGAAGACTTCCAAAAAAATAATCTTGTTGACATAAGTACTTAAGAATTTTAAGTGCTATGTTGGTTAATATCTTTCTTAGTGATATAGAGAAGGGCAGGTTGAAGAGTATTTATACTTGGGCGTGTGGGGAGCACAGTGAACAAAAAGGCCAAAGGGACTCTTACCAAAAATCAATGGGGCAGAGCTCTCAGTTTTAATCATGTTATCATGATTATAACACCTCTCTTTAACTTTTAATGATATGCAACAGGAGATTCTCCATGATATTTAACTATGAAGTTCTGTTTTGAAACACAACTATAACAAGAATAAAGAATATTTCCCACCTGAGCTGTTTGAAAGGAAATTGTTAATCTGTTACCTCATCACCTTCTAATACTCTAGTATTTCCTACAAATGAGCATATTCTCTAAAACCTCAATTCCATCATCAAAATAAGGAAATTAACATTAATATAGTACCATCTAACTCTCAGATCCCCAGTTGCTCAATAATGCCACTTACAGCAAAAGAATCCAGTCAGAATCACACATTTGCATTTGATCGTCATGTTTTTCAGTCTTCTGTTTAGAACAGTTCTTTCACCTTTTCTTGACTTTCAATTTCTTAAATTTTTGAAGGAACAGGACAGTTATTTTGTTACATGACCCTCATTTTAGTTTTGGTGATTTTTCATGCTTAGATACAGGTTATGCATCTTTGGCAGGAATAATATCATTGAAGTGATGATGCTGCGATTGCATCTTATTATCAGGTGGCTCATAATTTTTATTTTTTCTATTATAAAGGAGTTCCTTTGATCATTTGATTAAGGTAGTGTTTGCCAGACTTCACTACTGAGGAGTTATTCTTTCTCCCTTTTTACTTATTACATATTTTATAGGGAGGTACTATGAAACTATGTAAATATCCCATTTCTCATCAAAATATCTTTTTTTAAATAAATGTATTATTTATTTATTTATTTATTTTTGGCTGCGTTGGGTCTTTGTTGCTGCGCATGGGCTTTCTCTAGTTGCGGTAAGCGGGGGTTACTCTTCGTTGCGGTGCACAGGCTTCTCGTTGCAGTGGCTTCTCTTGTTGCGGAACACAGGCTCTAGGCGCGCGGGCTTCAGTAATTGTGGCACTTGGACTCAGTAGTTGTGGCTCGTGGGCTTTAGGGTGCAGGCTCAGCAGTTGTGGTGCACGGGCTTAGTTGCTCCGCGGCATATGGGATCTTTCCAGACCAGGGCTCAAACCCGTGTCCCCTGCATTGGCAGGTGGATTCCCAACCACTGTGCCACCAGGGAAGTCCCTCATCAAACTTTCAATGTGCCTAATTATTTATTTATACTTGTATGTGCTCGTGGAAGTCTATGGTATTGTCAGTTTTGACCCATTGTTATCATTATTTATTTTTATGCACAAATTGTCCTCAATTTGACCAGTGAGAATTCCTTGAAGCACGCTTCTGTATCTTTCTGTTATGTTTCCTTTGTTTTTGCATGCTTTCTTATTTTCTGGTGCAATAATATGTTTTAGCTTTATCTTTTACTTTTGCTGTCCTAAATCTGGAATCAGCCATTTCTCCTAGGCGACCCTGGTTCCCTTTCGGTTGAGAATAGTATTTAGAAGTCAAGATCTGGGTACCAAGTGTGTTCATTGCAATTGGGTTGTCACTGTTCCCAGGCTCTTTCTGAGGACAGAACTAGGGGATTATATGTATGTTAATATATACATTCATGCACACATTTACTTTTGTATTTATTTCTTTATTTCTATATATTAAAATTTTCAAGTTCAAATGAATAACTCTAATTCCAATCCAAAACCAGTGAATTCATTGTATCTTTTCTCCATCTAGTACTTGTAACTCCCTTCTTCAACAATGAAATTCTGCCTCCCATGATCTTTAATATACCTACTTATTTCATCATCTCCCCTCCTTATATCAGTTTTTCATCTGTGCTGCCACGCCCTTTCCCATACAGATGTCCTCTTCCCCCCACTTGAATTCTGCAACACTGTGCCAGACTTCCCCCCACTTGGACACTCTTCTCACACTTTTTGGGCTATGATACCTTGTGCCAATCTACCACCCTACATGGATGTTGACCTCATCTTGCCTTTGCTGACTCCCAACACCAGGATTCCCCACCATTCTTACCCAGTTTGGTGTCTAACACCTCCTAGCAGCCTGCCTTTCTTTGAGGCTGACTTCCTTACCCACTTGGGTTCTGGACTTCCACCTAGACCATTCCCTTGCCCTCTGTGTTGATGGCCTTTCACCTTGCTTGGTCGCTGATTCCCCAAGCCATGTGCCCTTATCTGGACACTTTTCTCAATGTTTTTGAAGTCTTACTTTTTATACCAGGCTACCTCCTGTCAACCTACACCCAGCCTCCTCCAGACATGGGTGCCCTTGTCAAAATTTTCAGACTCTGTCATTTCATGCCAGGCTGCCCTTCTGCGTGGACACTTTCTTCATTCTTCCTGGGCTCTGATACCTCATGCCAGGCTGTCCCCATACAAGAATGCCTTTCTCACATTGCTTGGGCTTCCATACCCCATATTGGTCCAAGTCCACACATGAACACCCTACTTGAGATCTGACACCCCACTCTAGACCACTGAAGCCCATTCCTTATGTCCCTTCAGCATGGACACCTACCTTTCTCTGCTCTACTTAGTGGCATCCAGAGCATTAGTACTGAATTTTGGGAGAAAGAGAAGGATAGATGAAGAGAAAGAAGAAGAATTAGAGGAAAAGCAATCATGAAGTTTTATCCATGAAGTTTGTTAAAATCTTATAAAACATGTTTGTTATAAGAAATTGTATTTGTTCACTTAATCAATTATAGAATAAGTTGGATTGAATACTGAAATTGCTCCTTATAATTATATATGAACTCACTAGCTCTCTTTTAACTTATAACCCATCACTATTTAGACTATATAAGGTCTCCTGAGAGCCGGAAGCCCCTGACTCTATGTGTCCTTCTGGTATGTCCAGCAGATTCAGATCTAAAGACCATCATTTTTTAAAATTAATTTTTATTGGAGTATAGTTGATTTACCATGTTGTGTTAATTTCAGGTGTACAGCAAAGTGAATCAGTTAAGCATATACATATATCCACTGTTTTTTAGATTCTTTTCCCATGTAGGCCATTACAGAGTATTGAGTAGGTTCTTATTAGTTATCTGTTTTATATATAGTAGTGTGTATATGTCAATCCCAATCTCCGAATTTATGCCTCCTCCCACTCCTTGGTAACCATAAGTTTGTTTTCTACATCTGTAACTCTATTTCTGTTTTGTAGCTAAAGACCTTCTTAAGCCTCATTCTGCATAGTCCAACCAGAGTTAATGATTCTTCCAGTATTAAATTATAAAATAAATTTCTCACTTTGGATTATACTTTTATGATTCTCCTGATACTGCTCCAGAGTTTGGGGAATGTGCTTTTAGGGACCTGGGGAGGATATCACATCTTCAAGCAGCTTTCTGGCTTTTTATCATTTTTATCCATTGGGATTCTCTATAAGATTCCCTTTGAGGAGAGGGTTTTATGCTGAATACCCCTTCCTAGCATCCTTCCCAAACACGTGTGCACACACACATGAAAAGAAAGTCACTGCTTTTAAGTCTTTGTTCTCAGATTAAACAAGGAGCCCTCCTGTGGGGTTATTTTTTAAGCTTTAACAAACACGTTTTAAACTTTAATTTGAATGCATTTCAGATTTTGTTTTCTGTAGAGCAGAATTTTTCTTAAGTAAAAGGGAGTGTTAGCTATTGCCACAAACGTGGTATGTTACTCATTGCCCTCAGATTTAGCTTGTATCCTCATTGATCTAAACATTCGCTGCCCTAGGCTGTCCTTGGCTGGGTGACCACGTCGATTTTCGTTGGTCTCTCTCCCATTGTGGATCTGCTGGGGCCAACTTTACTCTGTCATGCATCATTTTCCTGGGACCAGCAGACTTGTCTGGGACCAGTCTGAGCAGATTCTTCTCTTGGCTAGGGAGAAGGGAAGTCTTAGCTTGCAAATGCTTTTCAAGTTGATGCTGACCTTACGTCTGATTGAGAGGGCACTGAAAACTGGCAGTGGATACAGGGAGGGGTAAAGAATGGGGCCACTAATTCAGTTTGCTGCAGAATGCCACATAGGGAACAGGAATGAAAGAGAGTGCTGCCAGGGTTTAACAATGTTACCCAGAATGTTGGCTGGTTTTGAGTGTTCTTAATCTACATTTTCTCCTTTGTTTGAGCTGGAAGAGCTCCCTTGGTGGTTAGCCCCTCTTCTTTCTGAAGGGCTTTCACTTTTCAGGGGCAGCTCAGTTTATCAGACTGGCACTGGGAAGTACTCACTTGAACAAATGAATGAATGAATGAGTGAATGAATGAATGATACCATGACTTCAACATTCCTGGGCCCTCCTATCAAGTGTGGGTACAAAGGCTGTTACAGTAATGTACCTCCATGGGCTGAAATCAGGAACTAACCCTGCTCTAAGATCTCCATTTTCAATCCCTAAATTCTAGGTATCCTTGGATACTGCCAAATAATGATTCTTAAGTGTTCTAAGACAGCCATGATTTCTTTTAAATTTTGAGTCTATAAACCTTTGTGGGTGTGTGTAAATGTGTGCATAGGGCAATTATTCTTGTTTTAACCACTTGTTGTTTTTCAAGAAAAGTTTTACTAATTTTTTAAGTTAACTTTGATAGGCAGAGATACGATCATTATGATGTACTGTGTCATTGCCCATTCAAATGATGGGTACCATTTATTAAGTACCTCAATATGCTGGGCACTGTTAGCTATTTGATATATTTTGCTTTACTCTCCAAAACAATCATACAAAGTAGGTATTATTTTATTTTATTTATTTATTTTTTTGGCGGTACGCGGGCCTCTCACTGCTGTGGCCTCTCCCGTTGCGGAGCACAGGCTCCGGACGCGCAGGCTCAGCGGCCGTGGCTCACGGGCCCAGCCGCTCCGCGGCATGTGGGACCCTCCCAGACCGGGGCACGAACCCACGTCCCCTGCATCGGCAGGTGGAACCCCAAACACTGCGCCACCAGGGAAGCCCTAATATTCTTAATTAATAGTGGAGGACACAGAAGTTTAGAAAAGTTAAGTAAGTTACTTGAGGTCAGACAGCTAACAAAAGGGTTCATACAGGTCGTGCCAGATATCCAGGCAGGTTTCTTTCCAATACACTCTATTGCCTTGATTTCTTAATTGGGTTGGTCTCATGGGTACCTCCCACTCTGCATCCCTCCCATCATCTTCTCCCAGAGAAAACTGTCATGCCCATGACATACAACACATGCTTTGGTGAGTGGTGTTTGATAAAGAAAAAACAACAACAAGAAACAGGTTTATAATTTGTCTCCAATAAGCAAATCATTACTGTGATGAATTCTCCTTCATCATACCAAGAGCAAGGGAAAGAAAAGGGGCTTATGCTACTGAATAAGATATTTAGGTCAGATACAAGAAAGGACTTTTGCACAGGTTTGTGAAAACGATCATGGGGTCACTGGAAAGCTAGCAAATATTTTCACTCAGAAGAGACATTACAAACCTTCTCCTTCTTTCTTCCTCTACTTCTTCTTCTCCTTGCTTCTGTGGAATGACAAAGAAAGAAAACTACAGGCCAATATCACTGATGAACATAGATGCAAAAATCCTCAACAAAATACTAGCAAACAGAATCCAACAGCACATTAGAAGGATCATACACCATGATCAAGTGGGGTTTATTCCAGGAATGCAAGGATTCTTCAATATACGCAAATCTATCAATGTGATAAACCATATTAACAAATTGAAGGAGAAAAACCATATGATCATCTCAATAGATGCAGAGAAAGCTTTTGACAAAATCCAACACCCATTTATGATAAAAACCCTGCAGAAAGTAGGCATAGAGGGAACTTTCCTCAACATAATAAAGGCCATATATGACAAGCCCACAGCAAACATCATCCTCAATAGTGAAAAACTGAAAGCATTTCCACTACGATCAGGAACAAGACAAGGTTGCCCACTCTCACCACTCTTATTCAACATAGTTTTGGAAGTTTTAGCCACAGCAATCAGAGAAGAAAAGGAAATAAAAGGAATCCAAATCGGAAAAGAAGAAGTAAAGCTGTCACTGTTTGCAGATGACATGATACTATACATAGAGAATCCTAAAGATGCTACCAGAAAACTACTAGGGCTAATCAATGAATGTGGTAAAGTAGCAGGATACAAAATAAATGCACAGAAATCTCTGGCATTCCTATATACTAATGATGAAAAATCTGAAAGTGAAATCAAGAAAACACTCCCATTTACCCTTGCAACAAAAAGAATAAAATATCTAGGAATAAACCTACCTAAGGAGACAAAAGACCTGTATGCAGAAAATTATAAGACACTGATGAAAGAAATTAAAGATGATACAAATAGATGGAGAGATATACCATGTTCTTGGATTGGAAGAATCAACATTGTGAAAATGACTCTACTACCCAAAGCAATTTACAGATTCAATGCAATCCCTATCAAACTACCACTGGCATTTTTCACAGAACTAGAACAAAAAATTTCGCAATTTGTATGGAAACACAAATGACCCCGAATAGCCAAAGCAATCTTGAGAACGAAAAAAGGAGCTGGAGGAATCAGGCTCCTTGACTTCAGACTATACTACAAAGCTACAGTAATCAAGACACTATGGTACTGGCACAAAAACAGAAAGATAGATCAATGGAACAGGATAGAAAGCCCAGAGATAAACCCACGCACATATAGACACCTTATCTTTGATAAAGGTGGCAGGAATGTACAGTGGAGAAAGGACAGCCTCTTCAATAAGTGGTGCTGGGAAAACTGGACAGGTACATGTAAAAGTATGAGATTAGATCACTCCCTAACACCATACACAAAAATAAGCTCAAAATGGATTAAAGACCTAAATGTAAGGCCAGAAACTATCAAAGTCTTAAAGGAAAACATAGGCAGAACGCTCTATGACATAAATCACAGCAAGATCCTTTCTGACCCACCTCCTAGAGTAATGGAAATAAAAACAAAAATAAACAAATGGGACCTAATGAAACTTCAAAGCTTTTGCGCAGCAAAGGAAACCATAAACAAGACCAAAAGACAACCCTCAGAATGGGAGAAAATATTTGCAAATGAAGCAACTGACAAAGGATTAATCTCCAAAATTTATAAGCAGCTCATGCAGCTCAATATCAAAATAACAAGCAACCCAATCCAAAAATGGGCAGAAGACCTAAATAGACATTTCTCCAAAGAAGATATACAGACTGCCAACAAACACATGAAAGAATGCTCAACATCACTAATCATTAGAGAAATGCAAATCAAAACTACAATGAGATATCATCTCACACCAGTCAGAATGGCCATCATCAAAAAATCTACAAACAATAAATGCTAGAGAGGGTGTGGAGAAAAGGGAACACTCCTGCACTGCTGGTGGGAATGTGAATTGTTACAGCCACTGTGGAGAACAGTATGGAGGTGCCTTAAAAAACTACAAATAGAACTACCATATGACCCAGCAATCCCACTACTGGGCATATACCCTGAGAAAACCAAAATTCAAAAAGAGTCATGTACCAAAATGTTCATTGCAGCTCTATTTACAATAGCCCGGAGATGGAAACAACCTAAGTGCCCCTCATCGGATGAATGGTTAAAGAAGATGTGGCACATATACACTATGGAATATTACTCAGCCATAAAAAGAAACAAAATTGAATTATTTGTAATGAGGTGGATAGACCTAGAGTCTCATACAGAGTGAAGTAAGTCAGAAAGAAAAAGACAAATACCGTATGCTAACACATATATATGGAATTTAAGAAAAAAAATATCATGAAGAACCTAGGGGTAAGACAGGAATAAAGACGCAGACCTACTGGAGAACGGACTTGAGGCTATGGGGAGGGGGAAGGGTGAGCTGTGACAGGGCGCGAGAGAGTCATGGACATATACACACTAACAAACGTAGTAAGGTAGATAGCTAGTGGGAAGCAGCCGCATGGCACAGGGATATTGGCTCCGTGCTTTGTGACAGCCTGGAGGGGTGGGATGGGGAGGGTGGGAGGGAGGGAGACGCAAGAGGGAAGACATATGGGAACATATGTATATGTATAACTGATTCACTTTGTTATAAAGCAGAAACTAACACACCATTGTAAAGCAATTATACCCCACTAAAGATGTTAAAAAAAAAACAAAAAAATAAAATAAAAAATAAAATAAAATCTCAGACATAATTCCACCCATCTGTTCACTGATTCAGGAAATATTAAGCACCTACAATGTGCCAGACACTGTGTTAGGTTGAAGACACAGTGGTAAACAAAAGAAACCCCAGTCCTCATGTTTGGTTACAGGCTGCCTCTCTGGTTGAAAGGTAGGCTTCTCAGAGCCTCCCGCACTTGCCCTTCTCTGTGGAGCGCCAGCACTCTGCAAAGCATTGTGAAAATCATTGTCCTATAGGCTCCTACAGCGGGGACAGAGATGCCAGCCCTAATCTCCACTGCCATCTCCAGCATATTTCCCTTGAGGACGTCAAGAGAAGAATGTTTATTTTACATATGCACACAAATGCTTGTGTTTGGAGGATTGTTCAGCACAGAGCTGCCTGGGAGAATGAGGTGGACTGTTTTCTTGTGGTCTTTCTCCCTTGCCTTCATCTCTCCTACCTCCAGTCTCCATCAGTCTGCTTTACCATCCCATCTTCCAGGCAGCTGCTAGAGTTGTCTTCATAAAACTTTCAATGGCTCCCTCTTGAATTCTTACTAAATTTCAATCTTTTAAACAGGCATTCAGGGGCCTCATGATCCACCCTAACCCGCTGCCCATTTTCCGGCCTCATTGTCCATTATACCCGTTTGCGTATTCGGCAGTCTTTTTCTCTGATCACCAGCTTGATCCCCAAATATGCAGGACGTTCAGTCCTCCTCACCTTTGTTAGACCCAGAGTGCTCATTACTTTCTCCACTAATCAAAAATCCATGCAACCTTCAAAGTACAGCTCATTTGCAGGTTCTCCCAGAGACCTTCCCTTATCGCTTTATCAGAATTAATTGCTTCCTCCTTTGTGCTTCCACAGCCCTTTCTTTTACTTCTGTTTAACACATTTTTCTGTTCTGTTTCATCCAAATATGATATGTTTACATATCTGTTTCCTGCAACCCCCTCAGATACTCAGAATTAAAGTCACAGGTCCATGTCAGTTCATCATTGTATCTTCTGGTGCTTTAGACATAAAAGAGCCTCCACAAAATATCTTACATTACCATATTAAAAAAAAATTCTTATACTAGGGTTCTGGAAGGTCAGGTATGGTCATAGAGGTGCTATGACTTAATTTTAAATTTCATCTTTAAGAGGTGTGCTAGAACTTGGTATAAGAGGGACCTGGGCTCGAATCCCATATCTATACTCATTCTGTGAGCTACATTTAACTTCTCTGATCCTTGGTTTTCTCATCTGAAAACGGGGATCAGAACTTACCTCAGCGAATTGTTATGAAGATTAAATGACACGATGTGTGTTTAACACAATGCCTGTCACATAGAGTGAATAATAAATAATAGCCACTACTAATGTTTTTCTCCTAGAAGAAATCCTAGCCTACATGATTGAACTCCTACTAAGTGCCAGGGTCTTGTCTACATCTGTATTATCTCATTTAACCCTGATAACTACCCTTATGAGGAGGTGCTATTGTTTCCATACCCCTGTTCCAGCTGAAGAGACTGGGAGGTTAATAGCTTCCTTGAGGTCATGAAGTTAGTAAAGAGTACAGCTGGATGAGAACCCAGTCCTTGGACACTAAAGACCATTGTCTTAACTACTGATGCCATTTGGTGGATTGGAGAAGTCAAAAAAAAATGTTCTGCTTTTAATGGAACAGGTGGCACCATCCCTAACCAGGATCTTGGAGAAAATCTGTCATTATGTTGGCCACCCATAAAACTAGTGGGAACTTGCCAACAGGATGCGTTCCTCTGGTTGTTCAGAGATAAGCATCAGAGTGTCATCATTGTGTTATACAATCTATCACAGATTCTCTGCAAAGTCTATACTTTCGAGAAGATTTTCTGTCCTTTAGATTTTCAAATGACTCCCTGCATTTTTTACAGTTGTAATATTTCGAGGGAAAGTTGGCTTATCAGTTTCCTCAAAACCTTTCCCCAAAAGAGGGCAAAGGGAAATCAGCTCTGATTACATGGTAACTTCCACATGTTAGATTGCACTAATCAGCTCTAAAATTTCATTTAGTTCCCTGGGAGTTAGTGTGTGATCTATTTCAAAATGAATAAAAAGGATGCTTCTTGAACCATTAATTCTCACCCCTACTTCCTTCTTTCCTTCCTTCCTTCCACAGCTTTATTGATATCTAATTTACATACCATAAAATTCATTTGTTTTATATTCACAATTCAATGATTTTTAAATAAATTTTCGGTGTCGTGCAAGTCTTTCAACAATCTACTTTTAAACATTTCCATCACCCTAAAAAGGAATAACATGTCCATGTGCAGTCACTTTCTATTCCCACTCCCAGACTCAGGCAAATATTAATCTATTTTTTGTCTCTATAGATTTGACTTTTCTGAAAATTTCATATAAATGGAATCGTATGTGGTTATTGTGTCTAGATTCTTTCACCTAGCATAGCATTTTTGAGGTTAGTCTATGTTGTAACATTTATCAGTGCTTTGTTCCTTTTTATTTTAGAAGAGCATTCCATTGCATGGATATATCACATTTTGTTTATCCATTCACCAACTGATGGACCTTTTGTTGGTTCCCCCTTTGGACTATTACGAGTAATGCTTCTCTAAACATTCATATATAGGTTTGTGTAGATATATATTTTTATTTCTCTTGGGTAGTTTCCTGTGAGTAGAATTACTAGGTCGTATGGCAAATTTATGTTTAACATTTTACGAAACTGCCAAAGTATTTCACAAAGTAACTGGAACATTTTACATTTCTATAGCAATGTATGAAGGTTCCAGTCAATTCACATCCTTGTCAATTGTTGCCATCTCTTATAATTGGTGAGATGTTTATAGTCATAAAATGATGAAAAAATGGTATCTAGGTATATTTTAAATTTCAGCGCTCCTTCTGTAAGTAGCATTGGGCATCTTTTCATGCTTAAGGGACAGTTGTAAACTTTTATTTATTTTATTTTATATATTTATTTTTTAAACATCTTTATTGGAGTATAATTGCTTTACAGTGGTGTGTTGTTTCTGCTGTATAACAAAGTGAATCAGCTATATGTATATATATATCCCGATATCCCCTCCCTCTTGTGTCTTCCTCCCACCCTCCCTATCCCACCCATCTAGGTGGACAAAAAGCAGCGAGCTGATCTCCCTGTGCTATGTGGCTGCTTCCCACTAGCTATCTATTTTACATTTGGTAGTGTATATATGTCCATGCCACTCTCTTACTTTGTCCCAGCTTACCCTTCCCCCTCCCAATGTCCTCAAGTACATTCTCTAGGTCTGTGTCTTTATTCCTGTCCTGCCCCTAGGTTCCTCAGAACCATTTTTTTTTTAGATTCCATATATGTGTGTTAGCAAACAGTATTTGCTTTTCTCTTTGTGAATTACTTCACTCTGTATGACAGACTCTAGGTCCATCCACCTCACTACAATAACTCAGCTTCGTTTCTTTTTATCTCTGCGTAATATTCCATTGTATATATGTGCCACATCTTCTTTATCCATTCATCTGTCGATGGACAATTAGGTTGCTTCCATGTCCTGGCTATTGTAAATAGTGCTGCAATGAACATTGTGGAACATGACTCTTTTTGAATTACGGCTTTCTCAGGGTATATGCCCAGTAGAGGAATTGCTGGGTCAATTGGTAGTCCTATTTTTAGTTTTTTAAAGAACTTCCATGCTGTTCTCCATAGTGGCTGTATCACCTTACATGCCCACCAACAGTGTAAGAGGGTTCCCTTTCCTCCACACCCTCTCCAGCACTTACTGTTTGTAGTTTTTTTGATGATGGCCATTCTGACTGGTGTGAGGTGATACTTCATTGTAGTTTTGATTTGCAAAAATCTGTATATCTTCTTTAGAGAAATGTCTATGTACGTCTTCTGCCCATTTTTAGATTGGGTTGTTTGTTTTTTTGATATTGAGCTGCATGAGCTGCTTGTAAATTTTAGAGATTAATCCTTTGTCAGTTGCTTCATTGGCAAATATTTTCTCCCACTATGAGCGTTGGCCTTCCATCTTGTTTATGGTTTCCTTTGTTGTGCAAAAGCTTTTGAGTTTCATTAGGTCCCATTTGTTTATTTTTACTTTCATTTCTCTAGGAGGTGGGTTAAAAAGGATCTTGCTGTGATTTATGTCATAGTGTGTTCTGCCTATGTTTTCCTCTAAGAGTTTTATAGTGTCTGGCCTTACACTTAGGTCTTTAATCCATTTTGAGTTTATTTTTCTGCATGATGTTAGGGAGTGTTCTAATTTCATTCTTTTACATGTAGCTGTCCAGTTTTCCCAGCGCCACTTATTGAAGAGGCTGTCTTTTCACCATTGTATATTCTTGCCTCCTTTATCAAAAATAAAGTGACCATATGTGCGTGGGTTTATCTCTGGGCTTTCTATCCTGTTCCATTGATCTGTATTTCTGTTTTTGTGCCAGTGCCATACTGTCTTTTTTTTTTAACTTAATTTATTAATTTTTTAACATCTTTATGGGAGTATAATTGCTTTACAATGGTGTGTTAGTTTCTGCTTTATAACAAAGTGATTCAGCTATACATATACATCCTCATATTTCCTCCCTGTTGCATCTTGCTCCCACCATCCTTATGCCCCCTCTCTAGCTGATCACAAAGCACTGAGCTGATCTCCCTGGCTATGGGGCTGCATCCCACTAGCTATCTATTTTACATTTGGTAGTGCATATATGTCCATGCCAATCTCTCACTTCGCCCCAGCTTACCCTTCCCAATCCCCGTGTCCTTAGTCCATTCCCCATGTCTGTGTCTTAATTCCTGTCCTGGCCCTAGGTTTTCAGAAACATTTTTTTTTTTTTAGATTCCATATATATGTGTTAGCATATGGTATTTGTTTTTCTCTTTCTGAATTACTTCACTCTGTATGACAGTCTCTAGGTCCATCTACCTCACTACAAATAACTCAATTTCATTTCTTTTTATGGCTGAGTAATATTCCATTGTATATATGTGCCACATCTTCTTTACCCACTCATCTTTCAATGGACACTTAGGTTGCTTCCATGTCCTGGCTATGGTAAATAGAGCTGCAGTGAATATTGTGGAACATCACTCTTTTTCATTTATGCTTTTCTCAGGGTATATGCCCAGTAGTGGGATTGCTGGGTCATATGGTAGCTCTATTTTCAGTTTTTTAAGGAAACTCCATACTGCTCTCCATAGTGGCTGTGTCAGTTTACATTCCCACCAACAGTACAAGAAGGTTTTCTTTTCTCCACATCCACTCCAGCATTTATTGTTTGTAGATTTTTTGACGATGGCCATTCTGAGAGATGTGAGGTGATACCTCATTGTAGTTTTGATTTGCATTTCTCTAATGATAAGTGATGTTGAGCATCCTTTCATATGTTTGTTGGAAATCTGTATATCTTTGAAGAAATGTGTATTTAGGTCTTCTGCCCATTTTTGGATTGAGTTGTTTGTTTTTTTGATATTGAGCTGCAAGAGCTGCTTGTAAATTTTGGGGATTAATCCTTTGTCAGTTGCTTCACTTGCAAATATTTTCTCTGATTCTGAGTGTTGTCTTTTTGTCTTGTTTATGGTGTCCTTTGCTGTGCAAAAGCTTTTGAGTTTGATTAGGTCCCATTTGTTTATTTTGTTTTTATTTCCATTTCTCTAGGAGGTGGGTCAAAAAGGATCTTTCTGTGACTTATGTCATAGAGTGTTCTGCCTATGTTTCCCTCTAAGAGTTTTATAGTGTCTGGTCTTACATTTAGGTCTCTAATTCATTTTGAGTTTATTTTTGTGTATGGTGTTAGGGAGTGTTCTAATTTCATCCTTATACATGTAGCTGTCCAGTTTTCCCAGCACCACTTATTGAAGAGGCTGTCTTTTCTCCATTGTATATTCTTGCCTCTTTTATCAAAAAGGTGGTCACAAAGCACTGAGCTGATCTCCCTGTACTATGGGGCTGCATCCCACTAGCTACCTATTTTACATTTGGTAGTGCATATATGTCCATGCCAATCTCTCACTTCGTCCCAGCTTACCCTTCCCACTCCCCGTGTCCTCAGGTCCATTCTCTATGTCTGCGTCTTTATTCCTGTCCTGCCCCTAGGTTTTCAGAACCTTTTTTTTTTTTTTTTTAGATTCCATATATATGTGTTAGCGTATGTTATTTGTTTTTCTCTTTCTGACTTACTTCACTCTGTATGACAGACTCTACGTCCATCAACCTCACTACAAATAACTTAATTTCGTTTCTTTTTATGGTTGAGTAATATTCTATTGTATATATGTACCACATCTTCTTTATCCCCTCCTCTGTTGATGGACACTTTGGTTGCTTCCATGTCCTGGCTATTGTAAATAGAGCTGCAATGAACATTGTGGTACACGACTCTTTTTAAATTATGGTTTTCTCAGGGTATATGCCCAGTAGTGGGATTGCTGGGTCGTATGGTAGTTCTATTTTTAGTTTTTTAAGGAACCTCCATACTGTTATCCATAGTGGCTGTATCAGTTTACATTCCCACCAATAGTGCAAGAGCGTTCCCTTTTCTCCACACCCTCTCTAGCATTTACTGTTTGTAGATTTTTTGATGATGGCCATTCTGACTGGTGTGAGGTGATACCTCATTGTACTTTTGATTTGCATTTCTCTAATGATTAATGATGTTGAGCATCCTTTCATATGTTTGCTGGAAATCTGTATATCTTCTTTGGAGAAATGTCTATTTGGGTCTTCTGCCCATTTTTAGATTGGGTTGTTTGTTTTTTTGATTTTGAGCTGCTTGTAAAGTTTTGAGATTAATCCTTTGTCAGTTGCTTCATTTGCAAATATTTATTCCCATTCTGAGGGTTGTCTTTTTTTTTTTTAACATCTTTTTTGGAGTATAATTGCTGTACATTGGTGTGTTAGTTTCTGCTTTATAACAAAGTGAATCAGTTATACATATAAATATATCCTCATATCTCTTGCCTCTTGCGTCTCCCTCCCTCCCACCCTCCCTATTCCACCCCTCCAGGTGGTCACAAAGCACCGAGTTGATCTCCCTGTGCTATGTGGCTGCTTCCTACTAGCTATTGGTTCTGGAGGGTTTTTATCATAAATGGGTGTTGAATTTTGTTGAAAGCTTTTTCTGCGAATTTTGTTGAAAGCTTTTTCTGCATCTATTGAGATTATCATATGGTTTTTATCCTTTAGTTTGTTAATATGGTGTATCATGTTGTTTGGTTTACCTGTATTGAAGAATCCTTGTATTCCTGGGATAAACCCCACTTGACCGTGGTGTATGATCCTTTTAAAGTGCTTTTGGATTCTGTTTGCTAGTATTTTGTTGAGGATTTTTGCATCTATGTTCATCAGTGATATTGGCCTGTAGTTTTCTTTCTTTGTGACATTTTTGTCTGGTTTTGGGATCAGGGTGATGATGGTCTCGTAGAATGAGTTTGGGAGTGTTCTGCTATATTTTGGAAGAGTTTGAGAAGGGTAGGTGTTGGCTCTTCTCTAAATGTTTGATAGAATTCGCCTGTGAATCCATCTGGTCCTGGGCTTTTGTTTGTTGGAAGATTTTTAATCACAGTTTCAATTTCAGTGCTTCTGATTGGTCTGTTTACATTTTCTATTTCTTCCTGGTTTAGTCTCAGAAGGTTGTGCTTTTCTAAGTATTTGTCCATTTCTTCCAGGTTGTACATTTTATTGGTATATATTTGCTTGTAGTAATCTCTCATGATGCTTTGTATTACTGCAGTGTCAGTTGTTACTTCTTTTTCATTTCTAATTCTATTGATTTGAGTCTTCTCCCCTTTTTTTCTTGATGAGTCTGACTAATGGTGTATGTTTTGTTTATCTTCTCAAAAACCAGCTTTTAGTTTTATTGATCTTTGCTATCATTTCCTTCATCTGTTTTTCATTTATTTCTTTATGATTTCTTTCCTTCTGCTAACTTTGGGATTTTTTTTCTTCTTTTTCCTTCTTAATTTTTTAGTTACCCACTTAAAAATTAAAGTGTGTGTCCTCCATTATAAACACAGAGTATGCTCACTTTAAAAAGTTGAAAACAAAGACAGGCAGTGAGACTTCAAATTAATCAGGTTAATTGACTGCATTTGTTTTTATCCTCTCCAGAAAGTACACCAAAGTGACTGTGAAATGATTTTTGAAAGGAATTAACCTAGTAGGAACAAAAGAACAAGAAATCAGCAAGTTTTCAGAAATGGAAAGCAGGTGGAGAACAGCTTCCTGACCAAGCAGAGTGGAGAAGTTATATTCAAGTGCCTATAGAGAGGGAGTCTGATGAAAAGGAGACCCACTCACCTAACATACCCTAGAGAGATTGACTACAGAAAAAGGCTGAGATTTTGGAGTGCCTAAGAGAGGACGAATGGTTGAAAGGTGTCTTATGAGATTAGACCTCCCGCCAGATTCTCTTACGGACCCTGTACAGCCAAGTGACTATATGTCTCCTCCAATCTGCCCCTACTCCCAGGGTGTGGGAGATCCTAAGGAGAGGGGTGGGGGGGCTAAAAAGGGGAAGAGTAAGTCTATGTATTGAACAAAGGGCTCCTCAGCACCCTCACCAGAGCATGCTGAGCCTAATTATCCTCCTCTGCTCACTGTCCCTAGGCAGGACATTGAAGAATGTTTTCTCTGGAGAAAAGACCTCTACATACTGACTTTTGGAAGCCCCAGGTGAAAAGCCTCCGTAGCTCCTTTTTCAGCCTATTCAGGTGTTCAACAGCTGACAATCACCTCTATCCCCAAATTAAATAGGAACATAAAATAAAGAATCATCAGATATTTGAGGAAAGCTTTAAACATAAAAGAAGGAGCAGGAAACAACAACATAAAAAAACAAGGAAAAAAACCTTCCTGGAGAAAACAAATAGCTCTCCAGGGAACAGAAAACTTTCAGCAAACAAAATCACACAGTATCCTTATATACATAAGAAAAAATATTGTAATCTTAAGTCAAATACAGGATACTATGACAAAAAAACAGAAATGCAGTAAGAGCTTCTAGAAATTAAAAATATAATAATAAAAAATTAAGTCAGTAGAAGGGCCCTTAGAAATATCCCAGAAAGAATTATAAAACATGGAAGAAATGGGAAATAGCAGGAAAAAAAAAAAAAAAACTTTGTATGATTGACTCAAAATGTCTCCTATCAACCTAAGATTTCCAGAGGAGACAGCAGAGAAAAATGGAAGAAAATATCTGAGAAATACAGAAATTTCTCAGAATTTAAGAGCATGCATCTTCAGTTTGAATGGTCCCAGTAAGTGACAACATAATTAATGGGGGGAGGAACATATAATTTTGAAATTTTAGAACATTAGAGATAAAGAGAAGCTTCTAAAGAGAGGAAAAATATGGGTTCTAAAGTCAAGAATGTCACTGGATTTTTCGATAGTAGTACTAGATTCTGGATATCACTGAGGGTAGCCCTCCAACAGCTTTCAATGTAGAATTCTATGTCTGGTTAAACTCTTTATCAAGGAGGAAGGTAGAAAGTATCTTTAGATATATAAATACAAAATTTTTACTCTCAAACATCTTTTAAGAAGCTACTTGAGGATATTTCAGAAGAAGAAGTGAGGAAAGCAAGAAAGAGGGACACTGCTTGGCCAAACAGCAAACTGTGTTTAACATCATCATCATCATCATATAATCTCTCTCTACTTAGATAATAATTTTTTTTGATTAAAAAACAACTTCACATTTTATTTTAAGGAATATGATCATTTGTTGAGTTGAAGGCATGAAGTACAACAGCTGCTCTGACACAGACTCTGAGCAGAAGCTCCTCCCGTGTGCACTTTTAAAGACTCGCTCATCATTCTGTACACAAGACATTTCACCCATCAGAGCTGAAGATGCTTAATGACATTGGTAATTTTAAAAATTCTGCAGAAACAAAAAAGACATCCGTGAGGCAACCTGCCGCTGTTGACTACAAATCACTGCATGTTAGAAAGTTGCCTCCGAAGGAGAATGCACTTATTGTTAACTTATTGTTAAGTTAGGAGCACGCTTAACATGTAATCAACCTTGAGTTAGAAAAACCACTCTTTGGGGGACTTCCCTGGTGGCGCAGTGGTTAAGAATCCGCCTGCCAATGCAGGGGGCATGGGTTCGAGCCCTGGTTCGGGACGATCCCACATGCCGCAGAGCAACTAAGCCTGTGCGCCACAACTACTGAGCCTGTGCTCTAGAGCCTGCGAGCCACAACTACTGAGCCCATGCACCACAACTACTGAAGCCCGTGCACCTAGAGCCCGTGCTTCCCAACAAGAGAAGCCACAGCAAGGAGAAGCCCGCGCACCGCAACGAAGAGTAGCCCGCACTAGCCGCAACTAGAGAAAGCCGGCACGCAGCAACGAAGACCCAACGCAGCCAAAAATAAATAAATAAATTTATAAAAAAGAAAAAGAAAAAGAAAAGCCACTCTTTGGAAGGCACAGTTTGTTTCCAGGTCGACTATAAAAATCTAGATCTGTCTTCCAGACCCCATGTGGCACGAAGGACAACCCCGGCTGGGCACCCCCATGTCTCCTTGACATGTGTGTCCAGAGGACAGAGAGTTTTCCTCTAATTGCAGTCTTAGATAATAATTTTAATATAATCATTTAGGGACAATAGGGAGAAGAAAATGTTCATATATATCGTTAAATGACTTTAAATGGTTAAATCTTCAAATACTAGGAAAGGAAATGAAGAGATACAGTCTAAACTGAATAAACCAAGACATAGAAACATAAGCATATTATTAAATGTGCTATATGTAGCATATTAAACTACTACTTAGAAGAGATAGCATGAGAGTCCAAAGGGGCAGATGTGGACAGTGGGACTGACAGGGTAATGGGTGTTGGTGGTGGGGGGTAAGAGACTCCTGCTTTTAGACACTAGGGCACTACCTTGATAAAAATAAAATAAATAATTTAAAAAGAAAAACGTTTTCAGGCCAGATATAAATTACTACCATAAAAGAAACAATAACAAAACAGAGACTATAGGTAGAAGAAAAATCACTAATTGTTACACAACCGAAAGATAAATAGTGTTCACATTTGGTGCAGGTTTTTTTTTTTTTCCTGTCTTTCCTCTATGAAAAGGTTTTTGTTTCTTGCTTTTACATGGCTGTGTTCATACAGTTGACTATTCTGGTTTTCTTAATCTATTATCATGGTGAAAACATTTTCCCATGATCATATTAAAATTTAAATCTACTTTGAAAGGGTTGCATAATAGTCCAATTGAGTAGATGTACTATAATTTGTTTTTTAAAACTGAAGTATAGTTGATTTACAATATTATATTAGCTGCAGGTATACAACATAGTGATTCAATATTTTTGTACATTATACTCCATTTAAAGTTAGTACAAAATAATGGCTATGTTTCCCTGTGCAGTACAATGTATCCTTGTTGCTTATTTATTTAACTTTTGTCATTGTCATTTGTTGTTCTCTCTGCCCAAAGCACCAACATTCTTGGGAACAGCTGGGCAACTGCTCTTCTTCCCCTTCAACCATGTGATTCTAGTGGACGCGGCCAATTACCACCCAGCCCTCTGGACCGTGGCATGAGAATGTGGTCCAAGCCTGGCCAACAAGACTCCTACGAGTTTTCTAACTGGAACCAGACTGAAGCGCTTGATGTGAGGATGTAAGCCTGGAGCAATGATGTGAGCTTGGACTCCTGGGACAACAAGACTGAAAGCATAAAGAACAGGGAAGCAGAGATGAGAAAAGGGGCAGGAAAGGGAGGCAACAACTAGGGCAAGAGGGGAGAAAGGGAGATAGAAGAAAGAAATCAATGTGACAGCATTAGAATCTCTAAACCTAGTGATCCCTGAGGCCACTCTTACTCTCACCCTTTCCATAATTGGTTACATTTACTAATAAATACTTCCTTTATACATGTTATACTTAAGATCGGTTGAATTTGCTTCTGTTATTTTTAAATGAATGAGCCTGCACCAGAGTGACCTCAGGAACAGAGCACAATATTCAAGTTGTTTGGAGCAAATACTTAATAAACACTTATTAAACTGAATTAAATGAACTCCCCCAGAATCATAGTGGAACAGTACAAAGAGCATGGGCTTTAGAAACTGGCTGACCTGTGTTTGAATTATGGCTCTGTAAGAACTTTGACAAATTATTTCATATATCAGACCCTCAACTTCTCCTCCTCCTTTTTCATTCTCATCAGCATTATAATCTCTAACATTTGTTGAATTGTGTCCCTATGGCTCACACTATGCTAAATGCTTTGCATATGTTATCTCATGGATAAAATAATAATTATTATTGCACTTCATGATCTGTGAAATGATGATTCAACTAGATAATCAGTATAAAGCATTAAGCCCGGGCTTCCCTGGTGGCGCAGTGGTTGAGAGTCCGCCTGCCTGTGCAGGGGACACGGGTTCGTGCCCCGGTCCGCGAAGATCCCACATACTGCGGAGCGGCTGCGCCCGTGAGCCATGGCCGCTGAGCTTGCGCGTCCGGAGCCTGTGCTCCGCAACGGGAGAGGCCACAACAGTGAGAGGCCCGCGTACCGCAAAAAAAAAAAAAAAAAAAAAAGCATTAGGCCCAAATAGTAATGATATTTTTTCTCCCACTTTTTCCTTCCTGACTTAATCCTGCCTCTTACCACTTTGCCTGTATTCAGAGTTATGGCCCCTTCACGTTTGGACAGGTTAACATGTTTGCTTTATGTGATCATAACTTGTTAGTCTTGGTCCTTTTGCCTTTTGACTTGTGAATTACTCAGTGTGAAATATGCTCAATAATGACACAAACAACATAAAAGCAGAACTCAACAAATGCAAAAGTAACTAGGTTCTTGCATGGAAAGACTAAGCATTGTAAAGAGGTCAGTTCTTAATTTATGAAATTAATTTAATTCAAATAAAAGCAATAACAAAGACCTCCCCCTCTCCTTCCCTGGAGTTGAGCAAGTTGACTCTAAAGTCCATTTGGAAAAATAAACAAGCAAGGATAATCATAAAAATTCTGAAAACAAAGCGCAATGAAGAGATTTTAGCCCCTCTATAGATAATAATGCATATTATACAATCTCAATAATAAAAACAGGATGATAATGATACCTACTGGGAAAACGAAACATAACACAACCTATAAAGTTTAGAAATAGAGCTGATTAACAAAATAATTTAGCAGAGTAAGTGGTGAAGGTGGTATCAACATCCAAAGTTTGACAGCACAGTCTGTTGGCAAGACTGTGGGGACGTAAGCTGACGAGAGGGCCAAACAGTACAAACCCACATTCCATGGCTGGAAATTTGCCAATATTTATCAATATTACAAATGCATTTACCCACTTCTGGGAATTTAGCCTATAGAGTTAAAATGCACACATACAAAATGTATTCATTGTAGCATATTTATAAGAAGAACTCCAAATGTCCGTCAATAGGGGACTGGATAAAAAAACTATGCTATGATGCTAAGAGAATAGATCTCATCACAAGAAAAAGAAATTTGTAAATATGTGTGTTAACTAAACTTACTTTGGTGATCAATTTGCTATAAATACAAATATCGAATCGTTCTGTTGTATACCTGAAACTAATGTTATATGTCAATTATGTCTCAATAAAAATAAACTACGGTACAACCACACAGAAGAATCATGTTCAGTTTTAGAAGATAGAGAAAAAGTTATCTAATTAGTTATATGGAAAGAGAAAAACCCAAGTGCAAAAAAGTGTATATCATACATTACATTTCACTTATGAAGGGTGGAATAAAAATGCAGATTTGGGGGCTTCCCCGGTGGGGCAGTGATTAAGAATCTGCCTGCCAATGCAGGGGACACGGGTTTGAGCTCTGTTCCGGGAAGATCCCACATGCTGCGGAGCGACTAAGCCAGTGCACCACAACTACTGAACCTGTGCTCTAGAGATCGTGGGCCGCAACTACTGAAGCCCGCGCCCCTAGAGCCTGTGCTCTGTAACAAGAGGAGCCACTGCAATGAGAAGCCCGTGCACCGCAACGAAGCGTAGCCCCCTCTTGCCGCAACTAGAGAAAGCCCGCGCACAGCAACAAAAACCCAATGCAGCCAAAAATAAATAAAATAAAATAAACAAAAATTTTTTTAAAAAAAGAATGCAGAATTGTATTTGCTTATACCTGCATAAAGAAATACAAATTACTAACAGTAGTTACCTATGGGGAAAGGGAGCATCTGCTGGAAGGGAAGAGACATGAGAGCAAGGCTTGTCAATGTGTACTTTATTATATTGATTTAGTTTTTTAATCATGAGTTTATATTATTCTTTCAAATAAAAAAAAACAGTAAGGGTTAAAAAAAAATCAAGCAGTGAGTACTTACTGTGTGTAAGACATTGTGCTAAGCTTATAAGTACATCATCTCATTTAATCCCCATCAGAGCACTGTGAGGTTTTATTTTAATCTTCATTTTACAGATGAGAAAAAGAGTTAGATTGCTTAAGCAATTTGTTCATCTTTTCTATCAATCCACAGCCTTCATTTCTTTCCTGTCCTAGCTCAATACTAACTGTCTGCAAATCTCTCTGGATTATTTCCACCCAACTCCAATTAGCTGTTGGAATCTCTTTAACAATTAAATAAATAGTTCTCACTATATTCTTTTAACATAACAATATTCTTACCTTCTACCTGTACATGCTCCGTCTCTTGGACTAGACTGTAAAAACCATATTATATACCATAGTTTCCATATTTGTCTTTTCAACTCTGGTGCTGCCAGGCACACTGAATCACCACTCAGTAAATCACAGAATATAAAATAGTATTTTTATTCATGTAGTTCCATAGAGTTTACACTGTCTCTAACCTGAATCTCCCTGACACCCTGTCAGGAAGGTTTTATTATCCCCATTTTACAGAATAGGAAACTGAGCCTCAGAGAGACTCAGAAAGATTAACTGGGAGTCATAGCTAAGACCTTTGACTCCTAGATAAGTGCCCTTTTCATTATACCACAGCTATCTCTAGTTAGTCTTTCAGAAAATATCTGGCCGAACCATATTTATTGCAGGAGAATGTCTAAGTCAATTATTCTAGGAATGAGGGCACAGAAATAACTCAAGGATAATGAAATATTACACTTTCTCCCTCATATCAGACATCACTAATGGATCATACAACTTTTCTTCTGGGTCTTGAAGCTGCTCCACATACTTCTAAATCTTTCTTAAAACCAGGTTCCAGTTCCACAATCAATTGATCTTAATCCAAGATGGACACTCAAGAAGAAACCTATTTATCATTTGAGGGCTAGATGATCTCCAGTACCTGGCTACCCAAAATGTGGTCCTCAGATCAGAAGCATCAACATCATCTGGAAGCTTGATAGAAACACAGAATCTCAGGTCTCATCTACAGAATCAGAATCTGCATTTTAGTATCTCCAAGTGATTCCTATGAGCACAAAGTTCGAGAAGTTCTGCTCGAAGACACTGTTCAGTGACAATTCTAAACAGTGATTTTATGACCTCTTATCTCTCCATCTCAGAGAACCCACTACAGAGTTACTTCATCAGCCTTCCCTCAGATCTGCTGGTTCTGAGGAGCATCCATTAAATTTCTCTAAAACATCTTCCAGGACCTTTTGGTTTGAATGAGATGTTGGTTCTATCTGAAAATATCCTTCTGAGACCAGACACACTCAGCTGCAAACTGAGAGTAATGAGGGAAGTTGAAACTCTCTTGTTTGGCTGTCGATGTATCTCGCCTTGCCTGCAGAGTTATTCTCTTCTTTAGGTTGACAGTATAGAGGCGGAACATTTCTGCCCTGGAATTCCCAGTACCAGAGTAAAATGGAATCCTAGACTGCTTTCTTGGGTGTTCCAGTGTTCTAGCTAGCCTGGCTCAAATTCCCTGGGGGAGGAAGAACTTTTGTCTGACACATTATCTCTGTGATTACTAGTGTACTTACTGCCTGTTTCTGTACTGCAAAGGCTACTGCTGTGTTAGTCAACTTTACAAGCTTGTATACTTTGTTGACATTTAAAAGCAATTCTTTATATGTTTGTTTGTAGCTATCATTTATTTTTAATTTTTTAAATTTTAATTTTATGTCTGTTTGTGGTTATAATTTATGGCATGGGAGAAAGATGTTTCTGATCCCAAGAACGGGATTAAATTATGAAGATTATTCACCAGTGGGGAGCACTAGAAAAGGTTATAATTGAACAGAAGTAATCATTGTCTGTATTTTCCTAAAAGTCTCTCGTGGGTAATTTCCTTATGTCTAAATATGTGTATTATTTTTCCATTTTTATTTTAAATGTGTGTAATATTTTGTCTAGTTATGAAAGAAGAGCAGTTTTATTTTGAAAATCTAGAAAATTCAAAGAAATATAAGGGGAAGTAAAAAAACAACTCTATGTCCAATACTTAACATTTTGTTCTATTTGTTGTAACAGGAATCTTTTCTTGCTTATTTTCCTCTGCAACTTATCGTGGGGAAGCTTGTTTCAAGATCTCTTATTTCATTATGACAAGGGCAGTGATTGAGCTCCTTCACAGAGAACAGCAGGAGGAGTCAGCCAAAGGGACATGGAAGGGACACAAATAGAGATGGAATTGGACCATCTCCAGAGCAGCTGGGCCTTGCACCTTCCTCTGACTCTAGGACTTCAGACAGTTATCCAAGCACCAGCTGCTGTGGGTCTGTCTGCACTGGACCCCATGTGCCCACATCTCAACCTCTACAGTTGTGAGGCTGGGCTCTCCATGACCATCCTCCTAGCCAGAAAGATATTACTCCCACAAGGCCCAGGATCCTCGTGCTGTGTTAAGTGCTGTTTCTCTGTCCCACCAGAGATAGGATACACATGTTCTCCATCCTTTGGATGATGTATGGGCCTATGGAAAGGACTTGGAATTCAGGGCCAGGCAGCCCTGCATTCTAATTCTAACTCAGTCACTTAGTAGTTTTATGATTGTAAGCAGCGTCATTTAAGTGCTCTGAATCTTAATTTTCTTAGCTATGAGATAGGGCTACTAAAACCTACCCTGCCGGGTCATTGTAAGGATCAGATATGATTGATGTTCAATGCCTATGGCTTAACAGGCACTCAATAAACAGCAGCTACTAGAGTCACTCTCTGTCTCTTCAGTCATCTCTTTTGTAGGCTTATGTTAAGGCAACTCTTTTAATTTTGGCTTCATGCTCCATTTTTCTACGTCCATGTCTTTTAAACAAATTCCTTCTGGAATTATAGAATCCCAGAATTCCACCAGCGCTCTGCTAAGATTCTAAATTCTCTTTCTCAACATATATTTTCTTGCTAGTGGGAAAAAGATACAAGGGAAGAATCAAGTCCTTCGGGAGCCTTTAATCTCATTGGGGAGACAAGACTTAGACACAAGATACGATTAGAGAATAATAAAAGAGAGCGAGAGCCCTCAAATGTGCTGAGTTTAATGTTCTATGCCTCTGTCTGCTTCCGAATTCCATTCTTGCTTTATTAAACAATATTGCTGTGCTGCTGACTCATGTTGATTTTCTAGACACCTAAGGCTATAATATGTCTCTGCTGTATGTGCATATAACGAGTCAGAATATTCTATTGTGTATAATATTTCTGCAGCATATTATATTTGGGCAGTTTTCCCTGAACATTCTCCATGGCACTTGTCCCCATCAGAGTTTACCATTTGCATCTGATAATTTTCTTTTCTTTTTTGTTTTGTTTTTAATATCTTTATCGGAGTTTAACTGCTTTACAGTGTTGTGTTAGTTTCTGTTGTACAACAAAGTGAATCAGCTATAAGTATAAAAATATCCCCATGTTCCCTCCCTCTTGAGCCTCCCTCCCACCCTCCCTATCCCATCCCTATAGGTGGTCACAAAGCATCGAGCTGTCAGCCTTGTAACACAATGCACCAGCTTTCTAGCAGAGATTATCTTGGACTAAAGCTCATCAAACAGCTGTCCTTGCCTGCAGTCTCTGGTATTTCCACATTTTCTCTCTCTGCTTGTAATTCAAACTCCTAGAGTACTGGGAGTGGAAGGGAGGGATGGATAGATCCTAATTGCCATGTCCCTAACAAGATAGATGAACTTAGGGATATCTCTTCTTATCTTAAGGCTTTGGTTTTCTTACAAGGGGAAGGAGGCTACTTGAGAACTTCTGAGACAGACATGTGATTCCACATAGGAGCACTGGTTTTGACGTGAGTGATTTCTCCAACGATCAGCTCTGTCAATGAGCAGTGAGCACCTTTTCTGAGACAGGGCTCAGCACAGCCTTTTCTCCTATTTTCTTTCCCACCGAAGGACAGGTCTGTCTGTGGAACTGTAGGTTTTCTCTGAAAATGGTGGCAGAACAATTCTGTCTTTCTCACCTCATGATGGGTCAATAACACAGATCCATTAGACTAGTGGGATTAGCCATAAAGCAAAACAGAGAAGATGCTTGTAGGAGCAAATGTTGGTTTCTTGAGTTTGTTAAAAATGAAAAGAAACAGTTTGCCAGGTGCCAGCTATGTAAAGTGAGTGCTTCCTGAGGATGTCCTGGGGAGGATGTTTCAAAAGCAGCATTGGCTGTACCATCTACCTTAAAGATGTTTACATCTAGTATAAGTGATGGGAGAAGGAGAGAGTGTAAGCAAGTACACAGAAAAGTGACATAGGAACAATGCATAGCTACATTCACCTGGGGCATGTATATGAGCACCAAAGAGAATGTTAGAAATGGAGGAGACTTATAAGGTCATTTCAAAATTCACACATTGCAAAAAATTGAAATGAAGCTTAGAGGGCAAATGGCAGTGGGGAGGTCATGGAGCTGGTTAACAGCAGAACCGAGATGAGAACCCAGGTCTTCTGTTGATTGATTCAAGGTTGTATCCACCACCATATTCTGCCTGTGCTGGGACTGGTAGATTTGGGCTGGTTAGTTAAGCTCACCTGGGATGGCTATATTTGAAAATTCTCAAATGTGAGTGGTCTGGGGGGCACATGTTTGGATCTGTATAGGCAGTTTTATGGCAACAGGAGGGTATACAGAAAGTTTTGGCTATATACTATATCTTGAACTTAATAGACATTCAGTAATGGTTATTAATTTTTTTTGGATTTGCTGAACATACACATGAAAATAAAACTCCTATTGTCCTTCTCAATATTTCTTGATTGAGGTGGGAGTGACTGAGTCATATTCATAAGTAGGTTTGCCTAATTGTAGACAATACCAGCTGGTGAGTGTACTGGCAGAGCCAGATAAAAAGCTTCACATCCAGTGTGGATGGAAGGGCCAGATGTTAAGGTAAGAATGGCTGCTTCAGCCAACTTCGGGTGCCTCAGCAAATTCCCAGCTGTGCAACAGCGTTTAAAAGGTGGGGAAATAGTCACATAAAAGGTATTTGTGTCCTGGAAAAAATGGGCCATTTTACCTGGGTGGTTGTTTTCTTCATTGATCTATTAATAGTGCTAAAATAAAATAACCTAGCTCTTCATTAAGCGATCATGATCAGACACCCACTTCCGATGGAAAAAGTTTACAGCTAGTAAGGAAACTTGGATTGCATATCTAATAACAAAAGACTTTTTGTAAAGAAACAGTCTGGGCTTTCCAAAAGTATGTTAATTACATACATCATAATTCACATCATCATTTAATTATGCATTAAATAGATTTCGACCTCTTGATAATTATGTATTATGTGCTAGTTTCCAAATGTTTTTACATTACCTTATTAGAGTCAAAACAACTTTCTGAGCAGAGTACGTGTAATTTGTCCCATTTTACAGAAGCAGTAGAGAAGCAGTGGATTTGGGAGTCCAAGGAGGTGAAATACTGCCTAGTTTGGGTCTTGGGTTTTTCCCAGTCACATTCTGGGCTTAGAAGACTGGACTATTTAGGGGTTTCAGTGCTAAGCTAAGAGAGATTAAGTGACTTTTCCAAGGGCACACGCTGTTAAATGGCAAATCCAGAATGCAATCCCAGACTTTGACTCTGGTCAGTTTCTCCCTCCTCCATGCCAGTGGCTCTCCAATATTAATGAGTGTCAAAATCCCCAGAGGGCTTATTCAGACATAGACTGCTTGTCCCATCCCAGAGTGTTTGATACAGAGGTCTGGCGAAGGCAGGCCAAAAATGTGCATTTCAGTAATTCTTCAGGAAACACTGATGCAAAGGAAACCATGCACTGAGAACTACTTGCTGTTCAAGGTGTGGTCTCAGCAGGCATCAGCCAGGAGCTCCTCAGAAACACAGAATCTCACAGAATCTCAGGTCCCATTTTGGCGCTGCAGAATTAGAACCTGCATTTTAACAAGACCTCCAGATCTCACATTAAAATTTGAGGAGTGCTGGTCTACTCCACAGCTGTCGGTTTGCAGGCCCTGGACTAGGTGTTAAAGGGAGATGACAGGATAATAATAATAATGGTTTTTTTCAGGCACTTTCGGTATGTCAGACACTCCTCTAAGCCCTTCAGGTATTTTATCTCCTTTTAATTCTAACAATAACACTACGAGGGTGATAGCAATATTATTCCCATTTTAAAGTTGAGGGAATGCCAGGGTAAAGAGAGGTTGGTATCCCGCCTCAGGCCACTTACTCAATAAAAGGTGGATCCAGGTTTTGAAGCTGGGCAGTTTACTCCCAAAGTAAACGATGCTATGTTTTTGTAAGTCCAGTTGCCACTCATACACATGGGGAGATAAGAAGGAAAGGCATGTAAATAAGTTTAGAGCAGGAAAGAAGTTCCAGTTTGAACAGATTTCCTGGGTCAAGGTAATCTAATTACGTGTCCCTTTTCAAGTCAGGAGACCTGGGTTTGGCTGGGCCTCTGCAGAGCTTCCTGATGATGTAGACTTTGGTGCATCCTGCTTCTTCGTAACTTCACTTGTAAAACTGAAATAATATTAATAACAATTGATAAAGAGAAAAAGGATCCCACTGGCTAGACTATGGAGGGAGTGTGCTGAGAATTGAAAAAGAAGCCACAATTTTTCAAAATGGACTACACTATATTTGGCCAAAGAGATACGCTGTACCAAATCAAAACCATGATGCTCATCACAAACTAGCTAAGCTCCAGCTCTCTCAACACCAGTTTGTTCCAATCCCTGAGTCCAAGATAAGACCACAGACAAACTGATTTAACAGTGACTCTGAACGGACCCATGTGTTCTGCATACAAGGCCATGGACTGTTCCAGCAACTCTCTAGTTGATTCCAGCCAAGCCTAATAACGTGGCTAACTCAAGATCCCACAGCCCTAAAAGGACGTGTTTCTTGTCTCCTTCCTTTTGGGACACCCCACAGATACCCATGGTATATAGTTTCCTTGCTGTAGCAAATAATAACCCAACTTTATTCACTACAAGTGTTTTCCCAGAGGTCTTTGTCTGGTGGGCTCCGACACAATAATATTTTCCTACCTACCTTGTATACTTCCTATGAATATCAAACGAAATAGAGCATAGAGAGCTCCACACACATGTGAGCTTCTAAATTTGTTATTGTAATTATTTATGTGTGGCTCCATCTTCTTCCCCCAAACAGTGATGCTCATATTAAAAGAGGAGATATAGTCTTATTTTCTTTGTGTTCACAATGTCTAGAATGGTTCTTAATACTCAATAATTATTGATTGAATGAAAAAACAAACAAATGGGCAAATGAAAAAAATCTTGTTCCAGTGCTTCTTTCCCCAGGTCCAGCCCAGTGAGTCACCAAGACTTCCTCCAATCGGATAAAGGAGTCCTTAAGTGTTTAGAAATGATTGTTACCACCTGGACAGACTAACACTAGCACTTTGTAACAGTTACAGATAACCTTGTTTGCCTCTTAAAAGTTTCTCTTCTTGCAAGCTGCTTGGAATTGCTAGTGGGAATACTACTCCCCTTGCCCACAGCATCGATCCTGGAGCAGTAACTGTGGAGCTAAACAGCAGCACATTTTATAGGCTGTGGAGCTGGTGTGTATCAGCATATTAGCTGAGTGCCCCTTGCAGTCTCACCCCACGTTTAGCAGAATGATATTCTTAGGTGCTTTTGTAATAGACTTGCACCAAGCAGAAATCATGGTGCGTGAAACACGGTGACTCCATTGAACACCCTAAAATCGTTTTGGCACAGTGAGTTCCAGCTGTGGCTAGAATCTCTGGGGATATCTCTGATCAATCAGAAGCTGTCAGAGATTCTTTGTACTCAGAGAGCATAGAGGCTGTCCAGTGCTCTACATCTTCCTTTCTCTCCTCTGGAGCTGGCTCTGTCCCCCTAAGCCCACTTCCAGTTGTCATGACTTCTGAGAGATGCACCCAGAGAAGTAGGCAGGCATTTGCCCTGTTGTGGGAGGCAAGTCAGTGGGCATCCTTTAGGGGACAAGCGAAACAGTGTCTTAGGGGGCACAGGCCCTACAAGTTGGAGTTCAGACCAGTGCTCTCTGAGACCATATTCTCCGTTAAGACTACCCTGTGGGGCATTTCCCAAAGGAAACACCTCCAGTAGTAATGTGTTCCCTTTCCAATGCCCTATTCCTGGGACAGGAGTGAAAACAAAGAAAACACTGTATTTGTTTCCCTTCTCACTTCAAGCCATCAAAGGGATGCTGCACCTGAAACAAAAATGAAATGCATCCTTCAGCAGATCCCAGAGCTCCCCTCTCCAGTCAAAGAGGATGAGGCTTGTCCCAGCCAGGCCTTCCTGAGTCCTGGACTCCAGCCAGGAATTTAGTGGCTCCTATGTAACTCCCAGTTTCTTCTCCTTGCCCAGACCTCCTCTCAGTCTGGAGAAGTGAGAGGGTAGGGTTTCTTTTTAAGCAGTTTTCTTCACCCCTCAACACGGATGTCTGATTGACCTTGAGTTTGGCCAGTTACTCACACCCCCATTTCCATTTCTTTTTCTGTTCATTTTTCCCTTATATTATGTGTGCACATGCCCCATCTTCTCCATTAGAACATAAGAGTCATCTCTTTCCCTTTTCTCTACCTTAGAGCTTACCATAATATTAGCTTAATTTGTAACATGTGCAAGTAAAAATACACGGGTTTAAAGAACCGCACATGTGGCCAAAGACTGTAAGACTGTGGGATTGTGGCAATTCCAATAGATTTAAGATTTTTTTTCTGAAGGTAACTTTAATAAGACATGGTCTGACTCTTGCTTCTTGGAATTAAAGGTCAAAGAGGAAGGGCATCATACCTGACTGACTCATGCACTGTGGATACTTTCCAGCCAAGGGGAGGCAAGGCGTGGGCCTCCTCTGCAGAGTGGCTGTGTCCTTCCGCTGTCAACTTTCAGAGCAGGATCAAGGCCACGCTCCAGCCCCACCCTGCATGCTGACCTTCTCAAAGCTGTCTCAGAAACAGACATGGTGACAGGTGGTGTTCTTCCAGCCTTCTGGAGCCGGCCTGAGAGACGGAAATGTTGTTGAAGGAGACTATAGCTCTGTTGCATGTTGAGGCCACAGGTGAACTTAAGTCCAATAGATTAAAGACGGATTATCACTCAGTATGATAATCTCTAGGCCCATCCACGTTGCTGCAAATGGCATTACTTCATTCTTTTTTATGGCTGAGTAATGTTCCATTGTATATATGTACCACATCTTCTTTATCCATCCCTCTGTTTTTTTTTTTTTCATTTTAACATCTTTATTGGAGTATAATTGCTTTACAATGGTATGTTAGTTTCAGCTTCACAACAAAATGAATCAGTTATATATATACATATGTTCCCATATCTCTTCCCGCTTGCGTCTCCCTCCCTCCCACCCTCCCTATCCCACCCCTCCAGGCGGTCACAAAGCACCGAGCTGATCTCCCTGTGCTATGTGGCTGCTTCCCACTAGCTATCTACCTTACGTTTGGTAGTGTATACATGTCCATGCCTCTTTATTGCTTTGTCACCGTTTACCCTTCCCCCTCCCCATAGCCTCAAGTCCATTCTCTAGTAAGTCTGTGTCTTTATTCCTGTTTCACCCCTAGGTTTTTCATGACATTTTTTTCCCTTAAATTCCATATATATGTGTTAGCATACGGTATTTGTCTCTCTCTTTCTGACTTACTTCACTCTGTATGACAGACTCTAGGTCTATCCACCTCATTACAAATAATTCAATTTTGTTTCTTTTTATGGCTGAGTAACATTCCATAGTATATATGTGCCACATCTTCTTTATCCATTCATCTGATGATGGACACTTAGGTTGTTTCCATCTCTGGGCTATTGTAAACAGAGCTGCAATGAACATTTTGGTACATGACTCTTTTTGAATTTTGGTTTTCTCAGGGTATATGCCCAGTAGTGGGATTGCTGGGTCATATGACAGTTCTATTTGTAGTTTTTTAAGGCACCTCCATACTGTTCTCCACAGTGGCTGTATCAATTTACATTCCCACCAACAGTGTAAGAGGGTTCCCTTTTCTCCACACCCTCTCTAGAATTTATTGTTTGTAGATTTTTTGATGATGGCCATTCTGACTGGTGTGAGATGATATCTCATTGTAGTTTTGATTTGCATTTCTCTAATGATTAGTGATGTTGAGCATTCTTTCATGTGTTTGTTGGCAGTCTGTATATCTTCTTTGGAGAAATGTCTGTTTAGGTGTTCTGCCCATTCTTGGATTGGGTTGTTTGTTTCTTTGTTATTAAGCTGCATGAGCTGCTTATAAATTTTGGAGATTAATCCTTTGTCAGTTGCTTCATTTGCAAATATTTTCTCCCATTCTGAGGGTTGTCTTTTGGTCTTCTTTATGGTTTCCTTTGCTGCGCAAAAGCTTTGAAGTTTCATTAGGTCCCATTTGTTTACTTTTGTTTTTATTTCCATTTCTCTAGGAGGTGGGTCAAAAAGGATCTTGCTGTGATTTATGTCATAGAGTGTTCTGCCTATGTTTTCCTCTAAGAGTTTGATAGTTTCTGGCCTTACATTTAGGTCTTTAATCCATTTTGAGCTTATTTTTTGTATGGTGTTAGGGAGTGATCTAATCTCATACTTTTACATGTAGCTGTCCAGATTTCCCAGCACCACTTATTGAATAGGCTGTCCTTTCTCCACTGTACATTCCTGCCTCCTTTGTCAAATATAAGGTGACCATATGTGCGTGGGTTTATCTCTGGGCTTTCTATCCTGTTCCATTGATCTATATTTCTGTTTTTGTGCCAGTACCATACTGTCTTGATTACTGTAGCTTTGTAGTATAGTCTGAAGTCAGGAAGCCTGATTCCTCCAGCTCCATTATTCGTTCTCAAGATTGCTTTGGCTATTCGGGGTCTTTTGTGTTTCCATACAAATTGTGAAATTTTTTGTTCTAGTTCTGTGAAAAATGCCAGTGGTAGTTTGATAGGGATTGCATTGAATCTGTAGATTGCTTTGGGTAGTAGAGTCATTTTCACAATGTTGATTCTTCCAATCCAAGAACATGGTATATCTCTCCATCTATTTGTATCATCTTTAATTTCTTTCATCAGTGTCTTATTATTTTCTGCATACAGGTCTTTTGTCTCCTTAGGTAGGTTTATTCCTAGATACTTTATTCTTTTTGTTGCAATGGTAAATGGGAGTGTTTTCTTGATTTCACTTTCAGATTTTTCATCCTTAGTGTATAGGAATGCAAGAGATTTCTGTGCATTAATTTTGTATCCTGCTACTTTACCAAATTCATTGATTAGCTCTAGTAGTTTTCTGGTAGCATCTTTAGGATTCTCTATGTATAGTATCATGTCATCTGCAAACAGTGACAGATTTACTTCTTCTTTTCCGTTTTGGATTCCTTTTATTTCCTTTTCTTCTCTGATTGCTGTGGCTAAAACTTCCAAAACTATGTTGAATAAGAGTGGTGAGAGTGGGCAACCTTGTCTTGTTCCTGATCTTAGTGGAAATGCTTTCAGTTTTTCACCATTGAGGACGATGTTGGCTGTGGGTTTGTCATATATGGCCTTTATTATGTTGAGGAAAGTTCCCTCTATGCCTACTTTCTGCAGGGTTTTTATCATAAATGGGTGTTGAATTTTGTCAAAAGCTTTCTCTGCATCTATTGAGATGATCATATGGTTTTTCTCCTTCAATTTGTTAATACGGTGTATCACGTTGATTGATTTGCGTATATTGAAGAATCCTTGCATTCCTGGAATAAACCCCACTTGATCATGGTGTATGATCCGTTTAATGTGCTGTTGGATTCTGTTTGCTAGTCTTTTGTTGAGGATTTTTGCATCTATGTTCATCAGTGATATTGGCCTGTAGTTTCCTTTCTTTGTGACATCCTAGTCTGGTTTTGGTATCAGGGTGATGGTGGCCTCGTAGAATGAGTTGGGGAGTGTTCCTCCCTCTGCTATATTTTGGAAGAGTTTGAGAAGGATAGGTGTTAGCTCTTTTCTAAATGTTTGATAGAATTCGCCTGTGAAGCCATCTGGTCCTGGGCTTTTGCTTGTTGGAAGATTTTTAATCACAGTTTCAATTTCAGTGCTTGTGATTGGTCTGTTCATATTTTCTATTTCTTCCTGATTCAGTCTTGGCAGGTTGTGCCTTTCTAAGAATTTGTCCATTTCTTCCAGGTTGTCCATTTTATTGGCATAGAGTTGCTTGTAGTAATCTCTCATGATCTTTTGTATTTCTGCAGTGTCGGTTGTTACTTCTCCTTTTTCATTTCTAATTCTATTGATTTGAGTCTTCTCCCTTTTTTCTTGATGAGTCTGGCTAATGGTTTATCAATTTTGTTTATCCTTTCAAAGAACCAGCTTTTAGTTTTATTGATCTTTGCTATCGTTTCCTTCATTTCTTTTTCATTTATTTCTGATCTGATTTTTATGATTTCTTTCCTTCTGCTAACTTTGGGATTTTTTTGTTCTTCTTTCTCTAATTGCTTTAGGTGCAAGGTTAGGTTGTTTATTCGAGATGTTTCCTGTTTCTTAAGGTAGGATTGTATTGCTATAAACTTCCCTCTTAGAATTGCTTTTGCTGCATCCCATAGATTTTGGGTCGTCGTGTCTCCATTGTCATTTGTTTCTAGGTATTTTTTGATTTCCTCTTTGATTTCTTCAGTGATCACTTCGTTATTAAGTAGTTTATTAGTTAGTTTAGTAGTTATTAGCCTCCATGTGTTTGTATTTTTTACATATCTTTTCCTGTAATTGATATCTAGTCTCATAGCATTGTGGTCGGAAAAGATACTTGATACAATTTCAATTTTCTTAAATTTACCAAGGCTTGATTTGTGACCCAAGATATGATCTATCCTGGAGAATGTCCCATGAGCACTTGAGAAAAATGTGTATTCTGTTGTTTTTGGATGGAGTGTCCTATAAATATCAGTTAACTCCATCTCGTTTAATGTATCATTTAAAGCTTGTGTTTCCTTATTTATTTTCATTTTGGATGATCTGTCCATTGGTGAAAGTGGGGTGTTAAAGTCCCCTACTATGAATGTGTTACTGTCGATTTCCCCTTTTATGGTTGTCAGTATTTGCCTTATGTATTGAGGTGCTCCTATGTTGGGTGCATAAATATTTACAATTGTTATATCTTCTTCTTGGATCGATCCCTTGATCATTATGTAGTGTCCTTCTTTGTCTCTTCTAATAGTCTTTATTTTAAAGTCTATTTTGTCTGATATGAGAATTGCTACTCCAGCTTTCTTTTGGTTTCCATTTGCATGAAATACCTTTTTCCATCCCCTTACTTTCAGTCTGTATGTGTCTCTAGGTCTGAAATGGGTCTCTTGTAGACAGCAAATATATGGTTCTTGTTTTTGTATCCATTCAGCCAATCTGTGTCTTTTGGTGGGAGCATTTAGTCCATTTACATTTAAGGTAATTATCGATATGTGTGTTCCCATTCCCATTTTCTTAATTGTTTTGGGTTCGTTATTGTAGGTCATTTCCTTCTTTTGTGTTTCTTGCCTAGAGAAGTTCCTTTAGCAGTTGTTGTAGAGCTGGTTTGGTGGTGCTGAACTCTCTCAGCTTTTGCTTGTCTGTAAAGGTTTTAATTTATCCATCAAATCTGAATGAGATCCTTGCTGGGTAGAGTAATCTTGGTTGCAGGTTTTTCTCCTTCAACACTTTCAATATGTCCTGCCACTCCCTTCTGGCTTGCAGAGTTTCTGCTGAAAGATCAGCTGTTAACCTTATGGGGATTCCCTTGTGTGTTATTTGTTGTTTTTCCATTGCTGCTTTTAATATGTTTTCTTTGTATTTTGTTTTTGACAGTTTGATTAATATGTGTCTTGGCGTATTTCTCCTTGGATTTATCCTGTATGGGACTCTCTGTGCTTCCTGGACTTGATTAACTATTTCCTTTCCCATATTAGGAAAGTTTTCAACTATAATCTCTTCAAATATTTTCTCAGTCCCTTTCTTTTCTCTTCTTCTTCTGGAACCCCTATAATTCGAATGTTGGTGCATTTAATGTTGTCCCAGAGGTCTCTGAGACTGTCCTCAGTTCTTTTCATTCTTTTTTCTTTATTCTGCTCTGCAGTAGTTATTTCCACTATTTTATCTTCCAGGTCACTTATCCATTCTTCTGCCTCAGTTATTCTGCTATTGATCCCATCTAGAGTATTTTTAATTTCATTTATTGTGTTGTTCATCATTGTTTGTTTCATCTTTAGTTCTTCTAGGTCCTTGTTAACTGATTCTTGCATTTTGTCTATTGTATTTCCAAGATTTTGGATCATCTTTACTATCATTATTCTGAATTCTTTTTCAGGTAGACTGCCTATTTCCTCTTCATTTGTTAGGTCTGGTGGGTTTTTATCTTGCTCCTTCATCTGCTGTGTGTTTTTCTGTCTTTTCATTTTGCTTATCTTACTGTGTTTGGGGTCTCCTTTTTGCAGGCTGAAGGTTCGTAGTTCCTGTTGTTTTTGTGTCTGTCCCCAGTGGCTAAGGTTGGTTCAGTGGGTTGTGTAGGCTTCCTGGTGGAGGGTACTAGTGCCTGTGTTCTGGTGGATGAGGCTGGATCTTGTCTTTCTGGTGGGCAGGTCCACGTCTGGTGGTGTGTTTTGGGGTGTCTGTAGACTTATTATGATTTTGGGCAGCCGCTCTGCTAATGGGTGGTGTTGTGTTCCTGTCTTGCTAGTTGTTTGGCATAGGATGTCCAGCACTGTAGCTTGCTGGTCGTTGAGTGAAGCTGGGTGCTGGCGTTGAGATGGAGATCTCTGGGAGATTTTTGCTGTTTGATATTATGTGCAGCTGGGAGGCCTCTTGTGGACCAGTGTCCTGAAGTTGGCTCTCCCACCTCAGAGGCACAGCACTGACTCCTGGCTGCAGCACCGAGAGCCTTTCATCCTCAGGGCTCCTTAATTTGGGATGATTCGTTGTCTATTCATGTATTCCACAGATGCAGGGTATATCAAGTTGATTGTGGAGCTTTAATCCGCTGCTTCTGAGGCTGCTGGGAGAGATTTCCCTTTCTCTTCTTTGTTCTCACAGCTCCCAGGGGCTCAGCTTTGGATTTGGCCCCACCTGTGCATGTAGGTCGCCGGAGGGCGTGTGTTCTTTGCTCAGACAGGACAGGGTTAAAGGAGCCGCTGATTCGGAGGCTCTGGCTCACTCAGGCCAGGGGGAGGGAGGGGCACGGAGTGCGGGGCGGGCCTGCGGCGGCAGACGCTGGCGTGACGTTGCTAGCCTGAGGCGCGCCGTGCGTTCTCCTGGGGGAGTTGTCCCTGGATCCCGGGACCCTGGCAGTGGCGGGCTGCACAGGCTCCCCGGAAGGGGGTGTGGATAGTGACCTGTGTTCGCACACAGGCTTCTTGGTGGTGGCAGCAGCGGCCTTAGCGTCTCATGTCTGTCTCTGGGCTCCGCACTTTTAGCCGCGGCTCGCGGCCTTCTCTGGAGCTCTCTTAAGCAGCGTTCTTAATCCCCTCTCCTCGTGCACCAGGAAACAAAGAGGGAAGAAAAAGTCTCTTGCCTCTTCGGCAGGTCCAGACTTTTCCCCGGACTCCCTCCCGGCTAGCCGCGGTGCACTAACGCCCTGCAGGCTGTGTTCACGCCGCCAACCTCAGTCCTCTCCCGGCGCTCGGACAAGCCTCTCGGACTGGTGAGTGCCGGTAGGCCCTGATCCTCTGTGTGGGAATCTCTCCGCTTTGTCCCCCGCACCCCTGTTGCTGTGCTCTCCTCCGCGGCTCTGAAGCTCCCCCCTCCACCTCCCGCAGTCTCCGCCCGTGAAGGGGCTTCCTAGTGTGTGGAAACATTTCCTCCTTCACAGCTCCCTCCCACTGGTGCAGGTCCCGTCCCTATTCTTTTGTCTCTGTTGTTTCTTTTTTCTTTTGCCCTACCCAGGTACGTGGGGGGTTTCTTGCCTTTTGGGAGGTCTGAGGTCTTCTGCCAGCGTTCAGTAGGTGCTCCGTAGGAGTTGTTCCACGCGTAGATGTATTTCTGGTGTATCTGTGGGGAGGAAGGTGATCTCCGCATCTTACTCTTCCGCCATCTTCCCGGAAGTCTATCCATCCCTCTGTTGACGGACATTTAGGTTGCTTCCATGTCCTGGCTATTGTAAATAGTGCTACAAAGAACATTGGGGTGCATGTATCTTTTTGAATTATGGTTAGTCAGACAGAGAAAGATAAATATCATATGATATCCATTATATGTTGTATCTAAAAAAAAAGGGTACAAAACAACTTATCTGCAAAACAGAAATAGAGTCACAGATGTAGAAAACAAACTTATGGTTACCAGGGAGTAAGGTGGGGGAGGGATAAATTGGGAGTTTGGGATTGACATATACACACCACTATATATAAAATAGATAGCTGATAAGGACCTACTGTATAGCACAGGGAACTCTACTCAATACTCTGTAATGGGTAAAAGAATGGGAAAAGAATCTAAAAAAGAGTGGATATATGTATAACTGATTCACTTTGCTATATACCTGAAACTAACACAACATTGTAAATCAACTATACTCCAATAAAAATGTTTTTAAAAAGATAGATTATCAGCCTTACTTGGCATTTCAATGGATTTCCTCTCACACCCTGAGAATAATAATAAACTTTTTTCTCAAATGGAGATGGAGTCCTGTGCTGCTGGGAGAGACAAAGGGAAGGAGAGCAGTTCTGCGCCCAGTACTGGTGAAAGGTCTACAAACACATTCAGAAAGTGACTTCCTTGCTGTCCCTCCCCAAGGGGGAAGCCTCAGGGCTCCTGCAGAACTTTCAGTACCTGCCCACCTATTATCATGCCCCTTGCTTGGTGGACTCCTCAATAGCTTCACAGATTCAGTTTAGAGATTCCTGTGCTCCCGTCAGGGACACACTGCCAGTGGCTCTACCTCTCTCAGGGGATTCCTTTCTGCTACCCCTGGTGCTGGTATTTTGTTAGATTTTATAAATTATTTATCCCTCAAGGACTTACGGCTCACTTGGCTTTTGTCTATCGTTTCCTATGGTTCCTGCGGTGGATTAGGGAGGTGGTGCAACTCCTGGGTTTGATTTGCTGGCCCTACCTTAGCATCTGAATATCCCATGCAATGAAAGCATGGGTGGTAGGGAGGGAGTGAGTGCCTTAAGTAGTGACTGCCCCAGACTTACACACTAAGACTTTGATGCCCTTTCAAACAGATTAAGTTCATTTTTTAAAACTTTTATTGAAGTATAGTTGATTTACAATGTTGTGTTAGTTTCAAGTGTATAGCAAAGTGATTCAGTTATATATATATATATGTATATATTATCTTTCCAATTCTTTTTCCTTATAGGTTATTACAAGATATTGAGTATACTTCCCTGTGCTATATAGTAGGTCCTTGTTGGTTATCTATTTTATATATGGTAGTGTGTATATGTTAGTCCCAAACTCCTAATCAGATTGATCAGATTTAAGAATTTGTTTACCATGTGTTTAGTGGGGGTAGGAGGAAAATGCCACAGACCTTGGGGCCAGAATATCTGAGTTCTTATTTCACTTCTGTCACTTGCTAGTTGTGTAACCATGGACATATTAACCTCCTGCTATAAAATAAAGATAATAAGTACCTCAGTTGTTCCTGTGAGAATTAAAGGAGTTAATATATTTAAGATGCTTCAAACAATGGCCCATGGTAAGTTCTTATTATCAGCTACTGCTTTTATTAAAATAAAAATTGCATAAATTTTCTTTGTGTTCAAAGTAGGTTATTTTTAAACTTTCTCTGAATATAACATAGCCTTTAAACTATTTTTATATTATGGCTTTTTGTTGCTTACGACTGAATTCATTAACAAACAGTATGCACTAAGGATAGTGTTAAATTACTGGATTTAAGGAGAAAGTCTTATTTTAAAAGAAGAAAATCTTATTCTAGAAATAAGATTCCTTCACCAGGGAACTTTTGGGTGGCATGTTAAATCATTTTGGTGGAGTTAATGAAGTAAATCAATCTTTCCTGGTAAGCATTAGTTCTCAAAGTTACAACAGACTGTGGGACCTGGTCCAGATTATAGCAATGGCTGGCCTGGGAATGGGTAGATTGGCTTGTGGTGGTATCAGGTACCAATTTTCACATTTGTATAAGAAAATTCTAAGGGAACAGAAGATGTCAATGCCAAGAAGAATGCTTATTCTTTCTGCTGGAACGCACTGTCTCTTTTGGTGGAAGGAACCTGGCCACGTACCAACTCTTCTGGGAGGGGGCATTGTGTCTGGACTTACAGCTTTATTCTTCTGGTGTTTTAGGGCTTGCTGTGGATGATGCTCCAAGATACTGACTTTGGCCTCGACTGGACTCCGCCCTGAAATCATTTGTGCCCACTGCTGAGAAATTTGAAAGGATGAAAGGTGAAGTCTGGGAGATTGTTTGGAAAAGCTCAAGTTCACATGTGAATGTTGTCATTGTTAAAAGTTCAAACGCAAAGTGATATTATTACTACCAATTACAGTTAGCTTCCTTTTTTTGCAGAGAAGATGGAGGATGAAAGCTATACATTTTATAAATCGTTCACTAATATTCGAAGTGTTAGAATGTAAGATCACACACCGTGTTCTTACTCTATGGAGCATAATTTAAATTTTCTTTGATTCAGAAAGCACTTCAGCATCTTACAGTCAATCTGCTAACATGACACTATAAGAAATTTTGATTTTTATAAGTTATTGAGTTTTGGATAAACTCTAGCGTACCATATATTTAGTGGTATTATTAACATATATTTAATTACTGATTAAACAGACAGTTGTTGAGGACTTATTGTGTGCAGGATACTGTGACATATGATAACAACAAATAAAAGTCTAGACGAATAAAACAAAACTGTGAGACAGAATGAAGGGCAGCTCAATTGAAGGGAACATAAAGCAAAAGACCTGGGGATAGAAAGGTGCAAGGGGTGTTTAGGGAATAGTGAAATGATGAGTGTGGTTGAAAGTGTGGGTTCCTGCAGATAGTAATAATATAATAGTAATAGTTACAATGAGGTACACAACGTTTATTGAGCATTTGTCACTTGTCAGGCATTGTGTTAAGTGTTTTACATTAAGAAATCATTGAATCTCAACAGTAACTCTGTGAGGAAGGTAATGTTTTGTTTCTCATTTCACAGATGAGGAAAGTGAGGCATGAAGGTTATTAACTGACTTGTTGCTTCAGTAAGTGGTGAAGCTAAGATATGTGCCTCTGCTGACTCCAGAGCCTGTGCTCTTGGGGGGTATGATGGGAAAGGGTCAGGCAGCAGAGGTTCTGTGTGTCAAGTAAGGAAGGAGTGGGGGATACACCTGAGCAGAGAAACATGGGTGAAAATGTACAAAAAGGTCCCCGAGCCCCTTATTAAGATTATTAAGGGTCCCTCCACCCAAGCTGTGCTCTTGGGCCCAGAACAACCTACCTTTCCCCCTCTGCCATTTTGCACCCTTCCAGGAATAGCATAATAGGAAGATAGGGATAGGACTGGGTTTAACTCTCTGTTTTGCTGCTAGCCAAACCTAGGATATGCTATTTAGCCTCCTCAAATCTCAGTTTCCTCAAGTCTAAAATAGGAATAGTGGGACTTCGCTGACAGTCCATGGTTAATACTCCTTGCTCCCAGTGCAGGGGTTATGGATTCAATCCCTGGTCGGGCAACTAAGATCCCACATGCCGTGTGGTGTAGCCATTAAATAATTAAGTAAATAAAATAAGAATAATAATTCCAGTGTTGTTGTTCACCAGAACCTGAACTCATTAACAGTAGCTAGTAAGAGTGGCTCCAAACATTCTCTTTCACGAAGCTTTATCCATCCCAATTATATACAGTAAGAAGTTGTCCTTGAATCTTGATTTACTCATCTTTCTCCCCATCTGAAATGTGAGAGCCTCAAGGCTGGCCACCGTATCTCCGCTGTATGGCCACCATATTATGGTCCCACCACCAGTACAGCTCCTGCTGAAGACTGAATGACTCCAGAATCCCTTCCCACTAGGATGGGTCTTGGGACCACCAATTTCGTCAGCCTCCTGTGACGTCAGCCTTGTGGATGACCAGACTGAGAAGAAGGAAGAGGCTCACCTGTTAATAGTTGAGTAAAGTTGATAAAGTTGGGAAGAGTTAAGGGGAAATAATGTAAAACTCAGGGCTCTGTGGACCACTGGAAAGTCTATGCATCACAGAAGGAACTGCAGAGCAGATAGATGTTGGTTGGAGGGAGCACCAAAGGGGAATTATCCAAGGCTGCCCCGTTTGGTCCAAAGTTGGCTGTACTAGCATCCCCCTCCCCACCTTCCCATTGCCCCCAGCCTCCCCTGCTATAGGGTACTGACGTCATTTATGAATTCTGTTTGATAAGTTTTTATTTACATCTCTCTGTACATGTCATTTCTGCTGCCAGAATATAGTTTTTTTGATAAGAAGGATCATATCTAGGGGTGATTTAGTATAAAATAAGGCATTCATTAGTCCTCTATTCTGAGCCAGGCATTAGGCTAGATCCTTTAAGAAATTATCTCTAATTTTCATCAAAACTCCAAAAACAGTATTCTTATTACTGCCATTTACTGACCAAACGATACAGCTAGTAAGTGATGGAAACAGAATTCTAAACTGATTCCAAATACTAAGGGCCATGATTTTATAGTTAGAAAACTTTGTTATGTTCTGAGCTGTGTAATGTTGAGAGCTTTGCAGCCCCTCAGTGTTTTCTCTATAGATTTGGAATAATTATACCTGTTCCACTTTACCACACCGAGCAGCTATGAGGACAAAGTGAGATAGTGTGATGGCATTTTGTCAACCAATCATAAAACAAATGTTTATTGAGCATCTACCACATGCTGGCCAATAGATATCATTTTTTTAAATCATTTTATTTTATTTCTTCAAGTCTGTTTTTTATTCTTTTAACATCTTTATTGGAGTATAATTGCTTTACAATGTTGTGTTAGTTTCTGCTGTATAACAAAGTTAATGTAAACCTAGTGGCACATGACCCCATATGCTAAGCCCTCTGTCCTGAGGTCGTACTTCTGTTTTGCTTACGCCATAATTCTTGGGAAATTCCACCCCTTCTCGGTGTATTATTATCAGGCAAAACTATAACTTCCCTGTTTATCAATTTTCTCGTCTAGTAAATGAGGATGAGGAGAACAACTTCTCTGAGAAAGCTCTGGGAGAAAAGTGCTATCTGGATGCAAAGTATTATTCAGGAAAAAATCCATCCAACACTGATGTGTGTGAAGTGTTTTTAACAAGTGCACTGTCAGGAGAGAAACACAAAGGGGGAAACAATCCACGCAGACATTTTGAATGGCCTGAGCGGTAGATACAGGACAAGATTTTAGCTGACGGTGGGAAAATGTGCTTGCTACAACTGCAGATGCTGAAAATATTAAGTCCGAGTGAAACTAGTACCCTGACCCTCACAGGGCTTTCCTGGGTTCAAGGGCTGTCATTATCCAAAGCCAGGAAGAAACAGATCTGGTGGGATGCCCTGAGGGAGCTATGTGACACTCTGTGTCCTGATGGCACATGGGCATTTACAGCAGAACATGGGGCTGCAGATCAGATCAGGCAGGAAGAATGCAGTCTTGGCCCCATATGCCAGGTGATATTACTAGAAGGAAAGGAACACAGCATTCATCTTCCATGATCCATAATGTGACTGTCTTCAAACACATGAACATGAGAGTATTTACATGACCTGTGTGCACCGAGCACTCTCTGGATTTGAAATCACGTTATTACCGATGGCCCCGGCTGCATGCCATACTGTAGACCTTAGACTTGCTCTTGCAGGTTCACAGTGCAGGGAAAAAGGAAGGGGCCCACAAAGTATAAGAAACATTACTCTTGTTTTGTGGTCCTCTCACTGAGAGGCAAGAAGGCATCAGAAATCCTGGGAAAACTTGTTGGAAATCAAGGAGGTGGGAGAGGGAGTGGAATAGAGACAAAGATGCTGTGGCTATAGAAGGAAGAAGCTATCACTTAAAGAGTAAAGGGTTAAATATTGGGGCTTGAGTTCTGGCTTCTGACATTATTAGCCATGGGACCTTGAACAAGCCAGTTAATTCCTGGGAGTGTCAGTTCCTACATCAGACTTTCCTGCCTCATAAGGTGAATGTACATTGGAGCACTTTGCTGTTTACACATATGGTATTAGATTGTGGGAAAGATGGTGTTAAAATGGCTCAAAGTAGCAGACACCCTGCCATCTTCGTGTTTGCAGCCCAGCACCTAGGTCACTGCCTGGCACAGGGTGGACACTTAATTATGTTTGAGGGACTAATTAGGTAAATCACTGAACTGCAGGGGATGAGAGTGCTCATGAGCTTGACTAACCTGGAAGATAGAATTACCAATGAGTCAAATCTGCCTCACATCTGGACAGATGAGAGGTTGAGGTCACTCTGATACAGGCAGCCCTAAAAGTCCAAATATGCTCTAGCTCAGTATTCATCAGTATTTTTTCTGAACTTTATGGGTTTTTTACATTTTTTAACACCTTTCTGGAGTATAATTGCTTTACAATGGTGTGTTAGTTTCTGCTTTATAACAAAGTGAATCAGCTATACATATACTTATATCCCCATATCTCCTCCCTCTTGCGTCTCCCTCCCTCCCACCCTCTCTATCCCACCCGTCTAGGTGGTCACAAAGCACCGAAATGATCTCCCTGTGCTATGCGGCTGCTTCCCACTAGCTATCTATTTTACATTTTGTAGTGTATATAGGTCCATGCCACTCTCTTACTTCGTCTCAGCTTACCCTTCCCCCTCCCCATGTCCTCAAGTCCATTCTCTACGTGTGCATCTTTTTTTTTTTTTTTTTTTTTTTTTTGCTGTACATGGACCTCTCACTGTTGTGGCCTCTCCTGTTGCGGAGCACAGGCTCTGGACGCGCAGGCTCAGCGACCATGGCTAATGGGCCCAGCCGCTCCGCGGCATGTGGAATCTTCCCGGACCAGGGCACGAACCTGTGTCCCCTGCATCGGCAGGCGGACTCTCAACCACTGCGCCACCAGGGAAGCCCCGAATTAATTTTTATATCTGTTTTCTTTTTCTTCTTCACACTAGCCTTTCATCATACTTCCTTTAAAAAAAAAAAACAAAAAAAACAGTGCAGGATTTTTAAGAATCTACTTCTGCTTCCATCGTTTTTCTTTTTAAGTTTCTTTGCTCCTGCCTCATGTTAAGCCTATAGCTAAAACTCTCACCCCCAGTGGCCCTCCAGACTCAGGAAGCTGGGATAACCCCTCACCTCTGATCTCAAAATGACTCTCTTTCAAGGATCTCTTTCATGTGACCAATTTTCCTCGACTGGGAGCCACTTTCTCCATGAACGTAATGGGCCCATTTTTAATGGATTACCTTAGAACTCAGGATATGGGTCCCCTTGCTAATGAAGAATAGAAGCTTCAGAATGAAAAGTTGGAAGGGTTCTCCACATTCTTACTACCTAGAGGAGTGCTGTGTCTTGGCTGGAGATGTTCTGGGTTGAGCGACAAGAGGCCTGGGTTCTCTGGGTTTGTGTTAACCAATTTCCTTGGGACCTCCATCTCCCAATCCTCTAGTATGAAATTCAGAACAATACATACCCCTGTGGCATCCCGGGGATTCTTTAAGAAATAATTTAAAAAATCAAAACTTATGAGATTTGGATTCAAATGGTTTGGAACTGAGATTTTCATTTACCTACTTACCAGCTATATATCCTTAGACAAATACCATAATCTCTTTGTGCCTCAGTTTGTTTGCCTATAAAAATGGGTTTTTACAAATAAAAATGGGTATTTACAAATGAACTTCACAGAATGTGGGAAATAACTGGGACAAGTGTGAAAAGCACAATTAAACATTATACAAATGTTAGCTGTTATTGTTGCTGTTGCTATTATTAATTTTAATATATCGAGCAAACATTAGTAGATTCGTTGTGGCCAGAGATCGAGAAGCAGCTGGAGGAGCACAGAGGAGCCGAGTGCTAGGGCTTCTATTCTGTCATTATGGAAATGCTAACCTAATAGCCTGATTCTTTGACTCAATACTTTCAATTTCTCTCTCTGCTGATAAATACAGGGATTTACTTTGTTCTCTGAGCTCAAGAAAAGCTCACTCTTCATTACGTCTATTGTTTCCTTCACCCTAAACCGGAACCTGGTTGACTTACCATTAGATAGTGCCTTTCTTTGGAAAACTCCAGTTATTTGTTTATTTACTCAACAGAGATTTGTAGAGGGATCGTGGGGCACACAAAACCTAATCAGATTTGGAAACTCTCCTCATGTGGCAAAGACAAATAAAATTAGTCATTAAGGCAAAATGAAGCAAGTACCATAGCAATGGCTCCAATGATATGCCATGGGTGTGAGGGAAACAGTGGTATTTTGGCTGAAGGACTTCAGATAAGTTTCATTGAGGAAATGATAGGGGCCATTACAGGAAACAGAGGGCAGAGGGATGGCATTTTAGGCTCAGGTGGGTAGGTTGAAATAAGACACTAGAAGTCAGAAGTTCAGGGAAACAGAAAGCAGATGATTGCTGCTGCAGTACTCGCGCACGCGTGTGTGTGTGTGTGTGTGTGTGTGTGTGTGTGTGTGTGTGTATGAGAGAGAGAGAGAGAGAGAGGAGACAGGGATAGAGCAAGGAGAGAGGGCTGACTGGCAATGTGCATATTAAATAAATGAACAGCAGAGGCAAAATATCTGTCCCTTCCACAGGGTGGTTCCTGATACTGACGATTCATCCACTTTTGCAAACCTCATTCTGGTGCTTCTGGCTATATGCCAAGCACTGTGCTGAATGCTAAGGTTAAAAACAAGATAAGACACTGAGGATAACAAGATCATCCAAAATCTTGATTCCAAGCACAAAGTTCTACACTTTCAGCTAATTTACTCAAGTGTTACCTTCTACCCCATGAAGATCACCAACCATTGGGCCTACCAGTTTTTCTACTGTCCTTATCTTTATCATGTCATCACTTCTTCTTTACCTGGATTCCATATTCTAGTACTGCAGCCGCTCCTTTATAAAAAATTTTAACTTCTCTCCCCATCCCTTCTGGTAAACAGCTGGCAAAGTTCCAACTTGGTTAAAATCAAGCATCCATTTACTGTATGCCCACAGCAGAGAAGCTGAGAATTGCAGAGAGAGACAGAGAGACAGAGAGAAGGAAGCAGTGGGTGAAGAAAACACACACAGAACTCTGCTTACTGGACTTCTTCAAAAGTATGACCAAAAATCTCAAAAGAATACATTAGCCAAACAATCCAACTATATTTTCCTAAATGTAGAAATTCACCTTCGCACTCTCTGAGATGACTGTTTTACACCTTCCTTCCTTTCCCTCCAGTCTCTGCCACTCTCCCCTAGCTGGTGATCTTACTTCAAAGATACAGTTGGAAAAAAACAAGGTCCTTCTCATCCAGCCAGTTCTTCCAAACCACTGCACCTGTAGCCATATACCCTGCCTTCCAGCCTGTTGAAATGGAGGCGATGCCCCTGCTTCCATTTAAGGTCCATCTCTCCTTTTGTGCTTTGTTTCCATCCCCTCTCACCTTCTCAAGAACTTTGAGAGAAAAGAGGATAGAGAATGATTTAAATCTCCTAGTCTCAGTGTGGATTGATGTGTTATTTTTCCAATAAGGTTTTCCGTCCTTGGGAGAGGCCTATGTGACTAGCCTCTGAGTCTCAGCTTTCTTATCTGACGGAGGGTAAGAAGTGGGGGTAACAACCTGCCCTGCCTAGGTCACAGAATCCCTGTGGGGCTGAGATGTGTTGGAATTGGAAATATTTTGCAAAATATGAAAACACCATAGAGGGACATGGTATGAAAAAGAACAACAAGGGGCCACAATCTCTGACTTGAGACAGCAGGGTGTATAGGTGTTCATCTCAGATGGCTCAAAGTAAGAAATTTGAGTAAAAGTTCCGTTTAAGGAGGTGTGGGCAAGGTTAAAGCCACAGACAAGATAAATTGAGGCACCCAGAGATTACCCACAGTGGGAGGCTGTTACAGCCCCAAGGACTCAGGGGCAAGGGAAAGAGATTGTGTACTGGAGCTCAGTGAGAGCCAGCAGGGAGGAGCAGTGGCCCTAGAAGCAGGCAGTTCCTGCTAGGGAACTGGACGCCGCAGCAAGGTGGGACATGAGAGGACTCGGACTTCCCACCCTCTGATCTTGTACTGCTGACTGGTGGCCAAATCCAGCAAAAGTCAGAGGGAAGGAAGCCAGCCTCTGGGTCCCAGAGTAGGGCCGAGGAGAGCGGAGAACGGGCCTGGGGAGGGAGGCAGTTAGCAAATAGGGAATAACCAGCACGGAAGCCATTTTCTGAGGGAAGCGCTCTGTTTCAATAAGCAGACTCCTATAGCAAAAACTCAACTTACAGATGGAAACATTGATAAGGATGGACTGTTCAACCTTCAACCTTGCCTTTGCATTCAGAGTATATGTTTTCCTGCAGAGTGTGTGGCTGAGGGGTGAGCTAGTAGCCCAGTAGGTCCTGGCCTCAACCTGCAAGGCAGAGTTTATCAGTTTGGTTCATGGACCTCGCCAGAAGCTTAGAAAAGAAAGTACAAACAACTTTTTATTGCTCATCTTAAAGCCATTCCTTTCCCTTTATTCCCTTTCTTTTCTTTTCTCTTGAAAGAGAGCTTAGATATTGACTAATTGTTAACACATAGAATGTATTTGATGCTCTCCCCAGAGATTTTCATCTTTGCTTGGTAACAGTCCATCAGCATGCTTCCCTCTCAACAATATTAACATCCAAGATGGTGAGATAAACAAGCTCATTAAGAAGCAAGTTGTTACATGAAGCAAACACCTTAGATTAATAAAGACTGGCATCCTCTGTGGTACACCCAGGGAAACAATGTTAGCAGCCTTGATAGCAGTCTGCATTTCAGAGAAAACCCCAGAAGGCAGCCAGTTTATCCTGTAGAATTTTTCAGGCAGCCTCACCCATTTATGACACCATGGGGAAATGCTAGGCCTACGTGCTCAGAGGTACGATGTTTAGATGGCATGCTTACAGGAGGAATTTTTCATTCATTTAGGGGACTTATTTCATTCATTCAACAAATACTTATTGGGCACACATGACATGCACTGTGCTGGCTACCGGGCATATAAAGATGAACAAAACACCTTCCCAGCCATGAAGGAGTTCACGTTTTGCTGGGTGAGACTGGCTGATGGGTGAATGGACCTAGGCTCCACAGAGTTAAATGCAATGACTGAGATACCCAGAGCAAGCCAGTGGAAACATAGAAAAGGTATAATTAGCCCAGTTAGGGTGGGAATAAATTTTGGGGACCTGTGGCTTTCTTATTTATATCAAGGAGCAGTTAATACAATATCACATGTGAGGTTATGTCTAAGAACTTGATGGCCTAGTCTTTCCTTCTACTTGGAGACTAACTGAACTTGTAGGCAAAATATCAATATTTCACTAAGGACTCTATGGTTTGATGAAACTAGGAGGTGGTACCCATCCTGAGACTGGAGCCATCCAAGAAATGGGTAGAGAGCCTCAGCATGCATGTGGCACCCATGCTGGCCCAGGAAATCATATACTGAATGTGTGGCTGGAGATGTTAGGATCCCAGAGAGGACAGGGTGCTGGGGACTAACCTGGGCTGAAAGAGGGGGGTGGGTTGAAATCGTTAAGATGAGATTTGTAGGTTTCTATCTAAACTGGTCTGATTGAGGAGAAATTTTGGACATGCAAGACTTACCTGGGCCTGCTTCAGGGGAGCCAAGGCCTCTCTAACTTTGGAGAACCCCAGAGTAACTTGTCCATATTGGAAGAGCAGAGGGATGTGAGGGAGAAATTGAATGTTTTCTCAAGTACATATTTACACGCTTTGCAACTCTGACTAATGTTTAGTTCATTTAAATTTTCTATTATCCCCATAAAGAAGATTTTTTTCTTTTATATCTCCATCGTAGAAAGGAATTTGAGGATCCAGTGAGCTTACAGAACTGGACCCAGCCACAGAGGAGATAAGAGATGGGAGGTTTTGAATCAAGATCTAACTGACCCTCCTTGCTCCATATTCCACAGATCCTGAGTTAGGGATGGGTGGCATTTTGGCTCAGAATTTACCTCCACGATGGCTGCATTCAGTGATGTCCTTGGAGTAAGATTTGGTTGGCTGGTCAAGAATGATAATGAGTCAGCATATTATTAAGCTGGCCTGGTGTGAGTACTCAGGGCACAGTTGAGACAGATCGATCAGGCCCTGGAACACCAACAGGAAGGAACAACATACTCCCAGGATCTCTGAATCAATTTAGAAGAAAAAGAGTTGTGAAAACAGCCACAATTTTGTGTATTTTCCCTAAATGTATTAGCATCAGAAGAAAACTAAGATTTTGGTTAATTTTTCTAGAAAACACTCTTTTTCATTTGTACCTTCCTAAGCTGAGATTTATTCTATCGATCACTATAGAAGCTATGAGATTAGATCTTTTCCAGTAGGCACTGGATCTTTAAAAAAAATTTTTTTATCTTCTGTGAAAGGCATTGTGTCTGTTTTTCTGTACCCACAGCATTGAGTGCATTATTGGTGGGTGCCCAATAAGTATTTGTTGAATTAATGAGTTCTAGAAACATTAACTAGAAATGGCTACCAGTACCATTTGTGAGCTCACAAATGGTTTAGGTTTGGAAGAATGAGATCAGTGGAACCTAATGTAAATTGTTACAGATGGAAATAAAATCATGGCATAATGAGGTGCCCATGATGTCTCCCCCTGGTGCCCTCTTTACCTCTAATGCACCCCAACTGGCGGTGGAGAGGTAAACACAGAAAAAAAAAACAAAACTCTGATAACAGGCAGGAAGCAATACCTGTATCTCTCCATTTATTTAGGTCTTTGATTTTTTTCCATCAGTGTTTTGTAATTTTTAGCACACAAATTGTGTACATGTTTTATTCAATTTAGACCTGAGCATTTCGTTTTCTTTGGAGTAATTGCAAATAGTATTATGTTTTTATTTTAGTTTCTACATTTTTTGTTAGTATATAGAAACACAACTGATTTTTCTTTTTTTTTAACATCTTTATTGGAGTATAATTGCTTTACAATGGTGTGTTAGTTTCTGCTTTATAACAAAGTGAATCAGCTATACATATACATATGTTCCCATATCTCTTCCCTCTTGCGTCTCCCTCCCTCCCACCCTCCCTATCCCACCCCTCTAGGTGGTCACAAAGCACCGAGCTGATCTCCCTGTGCTGTATGGCTGCCTACCACTAGCTATGTATTTTACATTTGGTAGTGTATATATGTCCATGCCACTCTCTCACTTTGTCCAAGCTTACCCTTCCCCCTACTCTTATCCTCAAGTCCATTCTCTAATAGGAAGGCATATTTATTCCTGTCCTGCCCCTAGGTTCTTCATGACCTTTTTTTTTTTTTTTTGATTTCATATATATGTGTTAGCATAGTGTATTTGTTTTTCACTTTCTGACTTACTTCATTCTGTATGACAGACTCTAGGTCCATCCACCTCACTACAAATAACTCAATTTCATTTCTTTTTATGGCTGAGTAATATTCCATTGCATATATGTGCCACATCTTCTCTATCCATTCATCTGTTGATGGACAATTAGGTTGCTTCCATGTCCTGGCTATTGTAAATAGAGCTGCAATGAACATTGTGGTACATGACTCTTTTTGAATTATGGTTTTCTCAGGGTATATGCCAAGTAGTGGGATTGCTGGGTCGTATGGTAGTTCTATTTTTAGTTTTTTAAGGAACCTCCATACTGTTCTCCATAGTGGCTGTATCAGTTTACATTCCCACCAACAGTGCAGGAGGGTTCCCTTTTCTCCACACCCTCTCTAGCATTTATTGTTTGTAGATTTTTTGATGATGGCTATTCTGACTGGTGTGAGGTGATACCTCATTGTAGTTTTGATTTGCATTTCTCTAATGACTGGTGACGTTGAGCATCCTTCCATATGTTTGTTGGCAATCTGTATATCTTCTTTGGAGAAATGACTATTTGGGTCTTCTGCCCATTTTTGGATTTGGTTATTTCTTTTTTTGATATTGAGCTGCTTGTAAATTTTGGAGATTAATCCCTTGTGAGTTGCTTCATTTGCAAATATTTTCTCCATTTCTGAGGGTTGTCTATTTTTTTTAAACATTTTTATTGGAGTATAATTGCTTTACAATGGTGTGTTAGTTTCTGCTTTATAACAAAGTGAATCAGCTATACATATACATATATCCCCATATCTCTTCCCTCTTGCATCTCTCTCCCACACTCCCTATCCCACCCCTCTATGTGGTCACAAAGCACCGAGCTGATCTCCCTGTGCTATGCAGCTGCTTCCCACTAGCTATAGATTTTACATTTTGTAGTGTATATATGTCCATGTCATTCTCTCACCTCGTCCCAGCTTACCCTTCCCCCTCCCCGTGTCCTCAACTCCATTCTCTAGTAGGTCTGCATCTTTATTCCCGTCCTGTCCCTAGGTTCTTCATAACCATTTCTTTTGTTTTTTTTTAGATTCCATATATATGTGTTAGCATACTGTATGGACGTAGAGTATGTCATACAGAGTGAAGTAAGTCAGAAAGAGAAAAACAAGTACCGTATGAGGGCTGTCTTTTCGTCTTGTTTATGATTTTCTTTGTGGTGCAAAAGCTTTTAAGTTTAATTAGGTCCCATTTGTTTATTTTTGTTTTTATTTCCATTTCTCTAAGAGGTGGGTCAAAAAGGATCTTGCTGTGATTTATGTAATAGAGTGTTCTGCCTATGTTTTCCTCTAAGAGTTTTATAGTGTCTAGCCTTACGTTTAGGTCTTTAATCCATTTTGAGTTTATTTTTGTGTATGATGTTAGGGAGTGTTCTAATTTCATTCTTTTACCTGTAACTCTCCAATGTTCCAGCACCACTTATTTAAGAGGCTGTCTTTTCTACATTGTATATTCTTGCCTCCTTTATCAAAGATAAGGTGACCACATGTGTGTGGGTCTCTCTCTGGGCTTTCTATCCTGTTCCATTGATCTATATTTCTGTTTCTGTGCCATTTCCATACTGTCTTGATTATAGTAGCTTTGTAGTATAGTCTGAAGTCAAGGAGCCTGATTCCTCCAGCTCCATTTTTCTTTCCCAAGATTGCTTTGGCTATTCAGGGACTTTTGTGTCTCATACAAATTGTGAAATTTTTTGTTCTAGTTCTGTGAAAAATGCCATTGGTAGTTTGATAGGGGTTGTACTGAATCTGTAGATTGCTTTGGGTAGTATAGTCACTTTCAAAATATTGATTCTTCTAATCCAAGAGCATGGTATATCTCTCCATCTGTTTGTATCATCTTTAATTTCTGTCACAAGTGTGTTATAGTTTTCTGCATACAGGTCTTTTGTCTCCTTAGGTAGGTTTATTCCTAGGTATTTTATTCTTTTTGTTGCAGTGGTAAATGGGAGTGTTTCCTTAATTTCTCTTTTCAGATTTTCCATCGTTAGTGTATAGGAATGCAAGAGGTTTCTCTGCTTTAATTTTGTATCCTGCTACTTTACCAAATTCATTGATTAGCTCTTGTAGTTTTCTGGTTGCATCTTTAGGATTCTCTCTATATAGTATCATGTCATCTGCACACAGTGACAGTTTTACTTCTTCTTTTCCTATTTGGATTTCTTTTTCTTCTCTGATTGCTGTGGCTAAAACTTCCAAAACTATGTTGAATAATAGTAGTGAAAGTGGGCAACCTTGTCTTGTTCCTGATCTTAGTGGAAATGGCTTCAGTTTTTCAACGCTGAGAACGATGTTGGTTGTGGCTTTGTCATATATGGCCTTTGTTATGTTGAGGTAAGTTCCCTCTATGCCTACTGTCTGGAGAGTTTTTATCATAAAGGGGTATTGAATATTGTTGAAAGTTTCTATGAGATGATCATATGGTTTTTCTCTTTCAATTTGTTAATATGGTGTATCACATTGATTTATTTGCATATATTGAAGAACTCTTGAAATTCCTGGGATAAACCTCACTTGATCATTGTGTATGATCCTTTTAATGTGCTGCTGGATTTTCTTTGCTAGTATTTTGTTGAGGATTTTTGCATCTATGTTTATCAGTGATATTGGCCTATAGTTTTCTTTTTTTGTGACATCTTTGTCTGGTTTGGTATCAGGGTGATGGTGGCCTAGTAGAATGAATTTGAGAGTGTTCCTCTGTCTGCTATATTTTGGAAGAGTTTGAGAAGGATAGGTGTTAGCTCTTCTCTAAATATTTGGTAGAATTCACCTGTGAAGCCATCTGGCCCTGGGCTTTTGTTCGTTGGAAGATTTTTAATCACATTCTCAATTTCAGTGCATGTGATTAGTCTGTTTATATTTTCTATTTCTTCCTGTTTCAGCCTCAGAAGGTTGTACTTTTCTAAGAATTTGTGCATTTCTTCCACGTTGTCAGTTTTATTGGCATATAGTTGCTTGTAGTAATCTCTCACGATCCTTTGTATTTCTGTAGTGTCAGTTGTTACTTCTCCTTTTTCATTTCTAATTCTATTGATTTGAGTCTCCTCCCTTTTTTTCTTGATGAGTCTGACTAATGGTTTATCAATTTTGTTTATCTTCTCAAAGAACCAGCTTTTAGTTTTATTGATCTTTGCTATCGTTTCCTTCATTTCTTTTTCATTTATTTCTGATCTGATCTTTTTGATTTCTTTCCTTCTGCTAACTTTGGGGTTTTTCTGTTCTTCTTTCTCTAATTGCTTTAGGAGTAAGGTTAGGTTGTTTATTTGAGATGTTTCTTGTTTCTTGAGGTAGGATTGAATTGCTATAAACTTCCCTCTTAGAATGGTTTTTGCTGCATCCCATAGGCTTTGGGTCGTTGTGCTTTCAGTGTCATTTGTTTCTAGGTATTTTCTGATTTCCTCTTTGATTTCATCAGTGATCTCTTGACTATTAAGTAGCTTATTGTTTAGCCGCCATGTGTTGGTATTTTTTACAGATTTTTTTCCTGTAATTGATTCTAGTCTCACAGCATTGTTGTTGGAAAAGATACTTGATACGATTTCTATTTTCTTAAATTTACCAAGGCTTGATTTGTGACCCAGGGTATGATCTATCCTGGAGAATGTTCCATGAGCACTTGGGAATAAAGTGTTTTCTGTTGTTTTTGGATGGAATGTCTTATAATTATCAATTAAGTCCATCTTGTTTAATGTATCATTTAAACCTTGTGTTTCCTTATTTATTTTCATTTTCGATGATCTGGCCATTGGTGAAAGTAGGGTGTTAAAGTCCCCTCCTATGACTGTGTTAGTATCAATTTCCCCTTTTATGGCTGTTAGCATTTGTCTTATGTAGTGATGTGCTCCTTTGTTGGGTGCCTAAATATTTACAATTGTTATATCTTCTTCTTGGATTGATCCCTTAATCATTTTGTAGTGTCCTTCTTTGTCTCTTGTAATAGTCTTTATCTTACAGTTTGTTTTCTCTGATATGAGAATTGCTACTCCAGCTTTCTTTTGGTTTCCATTTTCATGGAATATCTTTTTCCATCCCTTCACTTTCAGTCTGTATGTGTCCCTAGGTCTGAAGTGGGTCTCTTACAGACAGCATATATATGTGTCTTGTTTTTGTATCCATTCAGCCAGTCTGTGTCTTTTGGTTGGAGCATTTAATCCATTTATAATTAAGGTAGTTATTGATATGTATATTCCTATTACCATTTTCTTAATTGTTTTGGGTTTGTTTTTGTAGGTCTTTTCCTTCTCTTGTGTTTCCTGCCTAGAGAAATTCCTTTAGTATTTGTTGTAGAGCTGGTTTGGTTGTGCTGCATTCTGTTAGCTTTTGTTTGTCTGTAAAGGTTTTACTTTCTCCATTGAATCTGAGTGAGATCCTTGCTGGGTAGAGTAATCTTGGTTGTAGGTTTTTCTCTTTCATCACTTTAAATATGTCCTGCCATTCTGTTCTGGCTTGCAGAGTTTCTGCTGAAAGATCAGCTGTTAACCTTACGAGGATTCACTTGTATGTTATTTGTTGTTTTTCCCTTGATGCTTTTAATATTTTTTCTTTGTATTTAATTTTTGATAGTTTGAATAGTAGGTGACTTGGCATGTTTTTCCTTGGATTCATACTATATGGGACTCTCTGCACTTCCTGGACTTGATTAACTATTTCCTTTCCCATATTAAGTAAGTTTTTAGCTATAATCTCTTCAAATATTTTCTCAGTCCCTTTCTCTTTCTCTTCTTCTTCTGGGACCCCTATAATTCGAATGTTGGTGCATTTAATGTTGTCCCAGATGTCTCTGAGACTGTCCTCAATTCTTCTCATTCCTTTTTCTTTATTCTGCTCTGTGGTAGTTATTTCCACTATTTCTTCTTCCAGGTCACTTCTCCGTTCTTCTGCCTCAGGTATTCTGCTATTGATTCCTTCTAGAGAATGTTTAATTTCATTTGTTTTGTTGTTCATCATTGTTTGTTTGCTCTTTAGTTCTTCTATATTCTTCTTAAAAGTTTCTTGTGTTTTCTCCATTCTATTTCCAAGATTTTGGATCATCTTTACTATCATTACTCTGAATTCTTTTTCAGGTAGACTGCCTATTTCCTCTTCTTTTGTTTGGTCTGGTGGATTTTTACCTTGCTCCTTCATCTGCTGTGTATTTCTCTGTCTTCTTAATTTCGCTTAACTTACTGTGTTTGGTGTCTCCTTTTCGCAGGGTGTAGGTTCGTATTTCTTGTTGTTTTTGGTGTCTGCCCCTTGTGGGTAAGGTTGGTTCAGTGTGTTGTGTAGGCTTCCTCTGGAAGGAACTGGTGCCTGTGTTCTGATGGATAAGGTTGGATCTTGTCTTTCTGGTGGGCAGAACTGCATCCGGTATTATGTTTTGGAATGTCTGTGAACTTAGTATGATTTTAGGCAGCCTCTCTGCTAATGGGTGGAGTTGTGTTCCTGTCTTGCTAGTTGTTTGGCATGGGGTGTCCAGCACTGTAGCTTGCTGGTCATTGATTGGAGTTGGGTCTTAGCATTGAGACAGAGATCTCTGGGAGAGCTCTCACTGATTCATATTATGTGGGGCCAGGAGGTCTCTGGTGGACCAGTGTCCTGAACTCAGCTCTCCCACCTCAGAGTATCAGGCCTGACACCCGGCCAGAGCACCCAGACCCTGTCAGCTACATGGTAGATCACCAGTGTATTATAAAAGGATATAATTCAGGAATAGTCAGATGGAAGAGATGCATAGGGCAAGGTTTGTGGGAAAGCAGTGTGAAGGTTCCATGCCCCCTGGGAGCAAAACTGTCTTCCCACATCTCCATGTGGTCACCAGCCTGGATGCTCTCCCTTTTGTTTTGTTTTGTTTCTTTTTACTGTGCTCAGAGTTTTTCATTGTAATCATCTGGAGAGATGAGCTGTGGTGGGCTAACTCCACTTTGGCCAGCACCTGAAATCCCATCTGGTTTTGAGATTCCATCAGACACCAAGTAAAAAGCGGCATGTTGAAAGATCCTCATCCTTATAGGACTAGACCCATGCTTTAACTGCCTTTCCCTACCACCACCTGAGGAAAGGGAGCAGGAAATGAGACTTGGAAGATGTCCTCCATTCCCAAAGGAAAGCAACTGCCTCTTATGCTTTCAAAAGGAATAGAAACACATGCACACCAATGATCACTGCAGCACTGTTTACAATAGCCAAGACATGGAAGCAACCTAAATGTCCATTGACAGATGAATGGATAAAGAAGATGTAGTATACATATACAGTGGAATATTTCTCAGTCATAAAAAATAATAAAACAATGCCACTTGCAGCAACATGGATGAACCTAGAAATTATCATACTAAGTGAAGTAAGCCAGACAAAGACAAATATCATATGATGTTGCTTATATGTGGAATCTAAAAAGAAAGGGATACAAATGAACTTATTTACAAAACAGAAAGATACTCACAGACATAGAAAACAAACTTATGGTTACCAAAGGGGAAAGGGGGAGGGATAAGTTAGGAGGTTGGGGTTAACATATACATACTACTATATGTAAAATAGATAATCAATAAGGGCCTACTATATAGCACAGGGAACTATACTCAATATTTTATAATAACCTATAAGGGAAAAGAATCTGTAAAAGCCCATATATATATATATATATATATGGGCTTACATATATGTATATATACATATATACACTACCAAACCTAAGGTAGATAGCTAGTGGGAAGTAGCCGCATAGCACAGGGAGATCAGCTCGGTGCTTTGTGACCGCCTGGAGGGGTGGGATAGGGAGGGTGGGAGGAAGGGAGACGCAAGAGGGAAGAGATATGGGGACATATGTATATGTAAAACTGATTCACTTTGTTATAGGGCAGAAACTAACACACCATTGTAAAGCAAATATACTCCAATAAAAAAAATTTAAAAATTAAATGAAAAATAAATTTCAAAAAAAGGAATAGAAACACCTACACAGATGGCTTCTGCCCAGTTGAGATCACAACTGAGAAGCTCTGGCCAGTGAGTGACGATAGAGGAGTAATAGGAAGTACCCCGGAGCAAACACTCTCCATCTGTGGATACCCTAGTCCAACTGAGATCTCTCCTTTTCCTATTTTTTTGCCTTTCTTTCCCTCTCTCTTTCTTTTTCCTTATCCCTCTGGAGCACTAATTGTGTAGACAGTGGTGTCAAAATTTTTAATTATATATCTCTATAATTAAAAATAATTTGGAGTGCTCACCACACACACATGATATAAATATAGCAAATCCATCTGTAATGCTTACTATGTGTGCTAGCCACATATAAGTTTCTAAGCGCTTTTACAAAATTAACTATGCTAATCTATTAAATAATGATAAATGAAGCTTAATTTTCTTCTTTTTTAGATAAAAAGTACATGTTAATAGAACTTATAATATTTTCTTCTCACACTCCTCTGAGGCATCTTGCACACCTGGGTTGCATGCATCCCCCACCTTTGAGACCACTGATTTGATCCATCCATTTGGAACCATGTAATTATCAGTCTTGTACTGTTTACTGAGTGCCTGTTATGTGCCAGGGACCTCTTTATCACAGACAGGGAACAGATTCAGAAAGGGGTTTAGTGACTTGCTAATAAGGTACTGGTACACACATGGTCCCACTGATAGAAAGTGATAGAGCTGGACCTTCAGCCTCTAGTCGTCCAATTCCCTTTTACCCAAATTCCCCAGAAATGACATTTTCTACAGCCAATCAAGATCCTATTAACAGAGAAGTAGGGTATGTGTGTTGGATGGGAGGTGGTGGGAAGATGGGGGACACAGGGTTACAGTTATACTAATGGTCTCTCTAGTAAGAGGTAGAAGTGCCAGATCCGCTGAGAGGGTCATGAATCCTAATTGAAAGGAGGAAGTCATTTTATCCCTCCCTGTCCCTGAAGTCGATATCTCCATCTTCCTTCCAGTGTGGCACAGGGCGACAAACAGCTTCTTCCTTCACATACTGCTGCTTCTCCCCTTTTTCTCCCTGCCAACACCTATCAGCTCTCACCAGCCTCTTCAGTTCCAAGCTATTCCTTGCAATTCACTAATGAAATTTCTGTTTCTTTTGTAATTGTATTTTAACATGGTTCATGCTCTGACACCAACCTTAAATCAAACTCTTTGCAGAAAGACTATCACAAGGTGACAAGCTCCTTTCTGCAAGTCTCATTACTGAAACATTTATTCAGGGCTTCTTGGATGATGTGAATGGCTGCCTTTGAGTGCTGCAATGACTTAACACATTACAACTGAAGGGTTTAATTTTCTCTTCTGGTCTCCTTACTTTGGTGCCTGGGTTTCTTCCTTATTTTGGATGCACAGCTGTGGTGAGGTGGTGGGGTTTCACTTGGACCTAGAGACTGGGGAGGGCCTATTCTAGCCTTGGAGCCTGGGGCATAGATTAAAGAAAGAGCCTTCAGTGCTGGGCCTGTATGATTTGTCCAGATTCTGGCCAGTTGTTTTAATCATCATGGCACCTTCTTTCTCCAAAGGCAGGTAAATTTAAAATGGAGAATAAAGCTCTCAGAAAGGGGAGGGCATGATGAGAGCTTCAATCTTCTTGGGGACCCTGGCAAGGGATTCATATCCAGGATACATTATGAATTTTTGTTCAACAGTTGAGAAATATGCTGGACTCATCAGGGACCTCAGACATGGAAACAGGGCCATGAGGGTGAAACCACGATGAAGAGATGAGAATGATCTGGAGATGACACAAGAAATATAGAATTCTGGACCAAGACTTTCCTGTGCATTTTTGTAATGGAGCAAAATATCACTCAGGAGAAGAGCATAGCAAGAGACTGAAGGGGAATTTTTTTTGGTTCCAGAATTAGCAACTGGGACTCAAAGAAGATGATGTGGAAGATCAAGTGTCCATATATTCTAAGAGTCAGAAACAATTACAGCCATACACATCTTAAGGCTTAATAAAAGTCTTAATATTTATCCTTGCTCAAGTATTACATGTTTATAGAACAATTTGAACTCAACAATATATAAACACCAAACAAGTTTTGTTTTCTGATCATTGTCTTCAATTCTACTCTGTTGACTCTCCCTTTCTTTCCCTTTTTGACCTCTCAAGCAAACCCCATAATTTTCCATTCATTTTCAGTTATTAAAAAGTCCATGCCACTCCAATTTAAGATGCTCATCTCCTTTCCTCCCCTCTCTTCAGCTCAGGCTTGACCTGTGGCCTCAGTAAACTAGAGGGGAAGAGAATTATTCTCTCTTCCTATCCTAGTTCCAACTTAATTGGGATTGAGAAATGAAAGGCAGGAATAAGAAGAGGGCAAGGGTCATCCTAGGTTGTACATAGAATGACCTTGGAGTTGGTGAGTTAGGGACAGACCAAGCCGTAGAGATATTCAGAATTCAATTGGAGATCAATTAATTAACCCATTGATTATCTTTTACAGATATAAAAATTTTGTGGCCTAAGAGATAGAAAAAATTAGGCAGGAATGCATATAAATATCCTAAGGGCCAAATAAATACAAATCCAATCAAGTGAAGAAGCAGGTAGGTGGAGGATTCAGAATTCCATGAGTGACCTGGGACCTGAATGGTGTGGGCTTAGAGGACTATGTACCCTTGACCCTAAACTGATTATCTTTCAATTTCAACTATTGAGAAGGGTATCCTTCAAATTTCTTGGATGACCAAATTATCTTCTTAGTGAGAAACTACATTTTTAGCCCCAAGATTTAGAATTAGTATAAAAATATTAAGAGAATTAAACCTATAGCATAGTATTTTTATAAGGAATCTGTATACATTTATGATTTAGGTACTTGCATTGTTTAAGAGAATTTACCTATTAGAGTAGCAGGTCAATCTTGTGATTCTATTTCAAAATGGGTAATTGAGTAATAAATTTGAACTTCTTCAAACAATAAATGCTGGAGAGGGTGTGGAGAAAAGGAAATCCTCATGCATAGTTGGTGGGAATGTAAATTGATACAGCCACTATGGAGAACGGTATGGAGGTTCCTTGAAAAACTAAAAATAGAACAACCATATGACCGAGCAATCCAACTACTGGGCATATACCCTGAGAAAACCATAATTCAAAAACACACATGCAAGAGGGCCAATAGCCGAAGCAAGAAGAACTACAGTCCTGCAGCCTGTGGAACAAAAATCACATTCACAGAAAGATAGACAAGATGAAAAGGCAGAGGGCTATGTACCAGATGAAGGAACAAGATAAAACCCCAGAAAACAACTAAATGAAATGGAGATAGGCAATCTTCCAGAAAAAGAATTCAGAATAATGATAGTGAAGATGATCCAGGACCTCAGAAAAAAAAAAATGCAGCCAAAGATCGAGAAGATGCAAGAAATGTTTAACAAAGATCTAGAAGAATTAAAGAACAAACGAAGAGATGAACAATAAAATAACTGAAATGAAAACTACACTAGAAAGAATCAATAGCAGAATAACTGAGGCAGAAGAACGGATAAGTGACCTGGAAGACAAAATGGCAGAATTCACTGCTGCAGAACAGAATAAAGAGAAAAGAATGAAAAGAAATGAAGACAGCCTAAGAGACCTCTGGGACAACATTAAACACAACAACATTCGCATAATAGGGGTGCCAGAAGGAGAAGAGAGAAAGAAAGGACCTGAGAGAGTATTTGAAGAGATTATAGTCGAAAACTTCCCTAACGTGGGAAAGAAAATAGCCACCCAAGTCCAGGAAGCGCAGAGAGTCCCATACAGGAAAAACCCAAGGAGAAACATGCCAAGACACATAGTAATCATATTGGCAAATATTAAAGACAAAGAAAAATTATTGAAAGCAGCAAGGGAAAAATGACAAATAATATACAAGGGAACTCCTATAAGGTTAAAAGCTGATTTCTCAGCAGAAACTCTACAAGGCAGAAGGGAATGGCATGATATACTTAAAGTGATGAAAGGGAAGAACCTACAACCAAGATTACTCTACACAGCAAGGATCTCATTCAGATTCGATGGAGAAATCAAAAGCTTTACAGACAAGCAAAAGCTAAGAGAATTCAGCACCACCAAACCAGCTCTACAACAAATGCTAAAGAAACTTCTCTAAGTGGGAAACACAAGAGAAGAAAAGGACCTACAAAGAACAAACCCAAAATAATTAAGAAAATGGTAATAGGAACATACATATTGATAATTACCTTAAACGTGAATGGATTAAATGCTCCAACCAAAAGACACAGGCTTGATGAATGGATACAAAAACAAGACCCATATAGAGGCTGTCTACAAGAGATCCACTTCAGACCTAGGGACACATACAGACTGAAAGTGAGGGGATGGAAAAAGATATTCCATGCAAATGGAAATCAAAAGAAAGCTGGAGTAGCAATACTCATACCAGATAAAATAGAATTTAAAGTAAAGAAAGTTACAAGAGACAAGGAAGGACACTATGTAATGATCAACGGATCAATCCAAGAAGAAGATATAACAATTATAAATATATATGCACCCAACATAGGAGCACCTCAATACCTAAGGCAACTGCTAACAGCTCTAAAACAGGAAATCGACAGTAACACAATAATAGTGGGGAAGTTTAACACCTCACTTGCACCAATGGACAAATCATACAAACAGAAAATTAATAAGGAAACAAAATCTTTAAATGACACGATATACCAGATAGATTTATTTGATTTTTATAGGACATTCCACCCAAAAACAGCACATTACACTTTCTTCTCAAGTGTGCATGGAACATTCTCCAGGATAGATCATACCTTGGGTCACAAATCGAGCCTCAGTAAATTTAAGAAAATTGAAATCATATCAAGCATCTTTTCTGACTACAAAACTATGAGATTAGAAATCAATTACAGGGAAAAAACAAAGAGCACAAACACATGGAGGCTAAACAACACGTTACTAAATAACCAAGAGATCACTGATGAAATCAAAGAGGAAATAAAAAAATACCTAGAGACAAATGACAATGAAAACATGACGATCCAAAACCTATGGGATGCAGCAAAAGCAATTCTAAGAGGGAAGTTTATAGCTCTACAAGCCCACCTCAAGAAAAAAGAAAAATCTCATATAAACAATTTAACCTTACACTTAAAGGAACTAGAGAAAGAAGAACAAACAAAACCCAAAGTTAGTAGAAGGAAAGAAATCATAAAGATCAGAGCAGAAATAAATGAACTAGAAACAAACAAAACAATACCAAAGATCAATAAAACTAAAAGTTGGTTCTTTGAGAAGATAAACGAAATTGATAAACCATTAGCCAGACTCATCAAGAAAAAGAGGGAGAGGAGTCAAATCAATAAAACTAGAAATGAAAAATGAGAAGTTACAACAGACACCACAGAAATACAAAGCATCTAAGAGACTACTACAAGCAACTCTATGCCAGTAAAATGGACAACGTGGAAGAAATGGACAAATTCTTAGAGAGGTATAACCTTCCAAGACTGAACCAGGGAGAAATAAAAAATATGAACAGGCTAATCACAAGTAATGAAAATGAAAATGTGATTCAAAATCTTCCAACAAACAAAAGTCCAGGACGAGATGGCTTCACAGACAAATTCTATCAAACATTTAGAGAAGAGCTAACACACATCCTTCTCAAACTCTTCCAAAAAAATTGCAGAGGAAGGAGCACTCCCAAACTCATTCTATGAGGCCACCATCACCCTGATACCAAAACCAGACAAAGATACTACAAAAAAAGAAAATTACAGACCAATATCACTGATGAATATAGATGCAAAAATCCTCAACAAAATACTAGCAAACAGAATCAAACAACACATTAAAAGGATCATACACCATGATCAAGTGGGATTTATCCCAGAGATGCAAGGATTCTTCAATATATGCAAATCAATCAATGTGATACAGCATATTAACAAATTGAAGAATAAAAACCGTATGATCATCTCAAAAGATGCAGAAAATTTTTTTGATAAAATCAACACCGATTTATGATAAAAACTCTCCAGAAAGTGGGCATAGAGGGAATCTACCTCAACATAATAAAGGCCATATACGACAAACCCACAGCAAACATCATTCTCAATGGTTAAAAACTAAAAGCATTTCTTCTATGATCAGGAACAAGACAAGGCAGTCCACTCCCACCACTATTATTCAACATAGTTTTGGAAGTCTTAGTGACAGCAATCAGAGAAGAAAAAGAAATAAAATGAATACAAATTGGAAAAGAAGTAAACCTGTCACTGTTTGCAGATGACATGATACTATACACAGAGAATCCTAAAGATGCCACCAGAAAACTACTAGAGCTAATCAAAGAATTTGGTAAAGTTGCAGGATACAAAATTAATGCACAGAAATCTCTTGCATTCCTATAGCATAATGATGAAAAATCTGAAAGAGAAATTAAGGAAAATCTCCCATTTACCATTGCAACAAAAAGAATAAAATACATAGGAAAAACCTACCTAAAGAGACAAAAGACCTATATGCAGAAAACTATAAGACACTGATGAAAGAAATTAAAGATGATACAAACAGATGGAGAGATATACCATGTTCTTGGATTGGAAGAATCAACATTCTGAAAATGACTCTAATACCCAAAGCAATCTACAGATTCAATGCAAACCCTATCAAACTGCCACCGGCATTTTTCACAGAACTAGAACAAAAAATTTCACAATTTGCATGGAAACACAAAAGACCCAAATAGCCAAAGCAATCTTGAGAAAGAAAAATGGAGCTGGAGGAATCAGGCTCCCTGACTACAGACTATACTTCAAAGCTACAGCAATCAAGACAGAATGGTGCTGACACCAAAACAGAAATATAGGTCAATGGAACAGGATAGAAAGCCCAGAGATAAACCCGCACACCTGTGGTCAATTAATCTATAACAAAAGAGGCAAGGGTATACAATGGAGAAAAGACAGTGTCTTCAATAAGTGATGCTGGGAAAACTGGTCAGCTACATGTAAAAGAATGAAATTAGAACACTCCCTAACACCATATACAAAAATAAACTCAAAATGGATTAGACACCTAAATGTAAGACTGGGCACTATAAAACTCATAGAGGAAAACATAGGAAGAACACTCTGACATAAATCATAGCAATATATTTTTTGATCCACCCCCTAGAGTAATGGAAATAAAAACTAAAATCAACAAATGGGACCTAATGAAACTTAAAAGCTTTTGCACAGCAAAGGGAACCATAAACAAGTTGAAAAGACAACCCTCAGAATGGGAGAAAATATTTACAAAATGAATCAACAGACAAAGGATTAATCTTCAAAATATATAAACAGCTCGTGCAGCTCAATATTAAAAAAACAAACAGGGCTTCCCTGGTGGCACAGTGGTTGAGAGTCCGCCTGCCGATGCAGGGGATGCGGGTTCATGCCCCAGTCTGGGAGGATCCCACATACCATGGAGCGGCTGGGCCCGTGGGCCATGGCTGCTGAGCCTGTGCGTCTGGAGCCTGTGCTCTGCAACGGGAGAGGCCACAACAGTGAGAGGCCCGCGTACCACAAAAAAAAAAAACAAAAATAAAACCCAATCCAAAAATGGACAGAAGGCCTAAATAGACATTTCTTCAAAGAAGACATACAGATGGCCAAGAAGCACATGAAAAGCTGCTCAACACCACTAATTATTAGAGAAATGCAAATCAAAACTACAATGAGGTATCACCTCACACCGGTTAGAATGGGCATCTTCAGAAAATCTACAAACAACAAATGCTGGAGAGGGTGTGGAGAAAAGGGAACCCTCTTTCACTGTTGGTGGAAATGTAAATTGATACAGCCACTATGGAGAACAGTATGGAGTTTCCTTAAAGAACTAAAAATAGAATTACCTTATGACCCAGCAATCCCACTACTGGGCATATACCCAGAGAAAACCATAATTCAAAAAGACACATGCACCCCAATGTTCATTGCAGCACTATTTACAATAGCCAGGTCATGGAAGCAACCTAAATGCCCATCGACAGAGGAATGGATAAAGAAGATGTGGTACATATATAAAGTGGAATATTACTCAGCCATAAAAAGGAACGAAATTGGGTCATTTGTAGAGACGTCATGCATCTAGAGACTGTCATACAGAGTGAAGTAAGTCAGAAAGAGAAAAACAAATATTGTATATTAACGTATATATGTGGGACCTAGAAAATGGTACAGATGAACCAGTTTGCTGAGCAGCAATTGAGACACAGAAGTAGAGAAAAAAAATGTATGGACACCCAGTGGGGAAAGCAGCAGGGGGTGGGGGGGGTGGGGGGGTGATGAACTGGGAGACTGGGATTGATGTGTATATACTGATGTGTATAAAATGGATGACTAATAAGAAAAAATAAATAAATAACAAACATTAAAAAAAAATAAAAATGGGCAAAAAAGAAAAAGACACATGCACCCTAAGTTCATTGCAGCACTATCTGCAATAGCCAGGACCTGGAAGCAACCTAAATGTTCATCAACAGAGGAATGGATAAAGAAGATGTGGTACATATATACAATGGAACATCATTCAGCCATAAGAAGGAATGAAATTGGGTCATTTGTAGAGATGTGGATGGACCTAGAGACAGTCATACAGAGTGAAGTAAGTCAGGAAGAGAAAAACAAATATCATACATTAACACATATATGTGGAATCTAGAAAAATGATACAGATGATCTTATTTGCAAGACAGAAATAGAGACACGGACGTAGAGAACAAACATATGGATATCAAGGGGGAAAGACGGGGATGGGATGAATTGGGAGATTGGGATTGACATATATACACTATTGATACTATGTATAAAATAGATAACTCATGAGAATCTACTGTATAGTTCAGGGAACTCTGCTCATTGCTCTGTGGTGACCTAAATGGGAAGAAGATCCAAAAAAGAAGGGATATATGTATACGTATAGCTGATTCACTTTGCTGTACAGTAGAAATTAACACATTGTAAAGCACCTATACTCCAATAAAAATTAATTTTAAAAAATGAACTTGTAACTTTAAGTAAAAATCTTACTGTTTATCTATTTGCATTAGAACATTTAAGAAGTCTTAAGTTTTACCTCTTTATAAGTTTAATTTATTAGATTGATAAGCACATAGAAAGGTGGATTTTTGTTGTTGTTGTTGTTCAACCAGACACCTGGGGCACTTAAAAAGGAAATTAGATATATTTAATAATTTAATGTACAAATGCAACTTAAAATATTTAAAGGAGTTGAACTAAGTTTGTAAATCACACTAAATGTTAACTACAGCTTCTTAAAAAGCAATTGTTAATTATGGCTGGAACTATAAATAGAATAATAAGATCTGTAGGCTGAACTTAAAAGCTTCAGAAAGAACTGGGTTTTTAATAAATGGAGTATTAATTTAAAATCAAAGTAACCTCTGAATAATCTTCTCTCTGCACCCAATCTGTCCTTGTCAGCCACCTGTCAGGATCCTCTTTAGGCTGCTACTTCTCCTCTGGCAAACACTGCCCCCAAAAGCCCTGTGTGTGGCAGGCCTGAATGCATCCTTTGGGGGCCCTGCATGGGAGTGAGGATGGGTGAGGGGCTCCCCACTCCTTAGCTCTCCAACATGGGACAGTTACATCTGACTTGATATCTTCCAAGAACCTCCTGCAATTTCTAGCTGCAGGAGCTGAGTTACCTGCAGCTCAGCCTTCTCAGTTGGGGTAACAGCAAGATGCCCCAAACCTTGCTCAAACCTTCTTCAGTGTCTGTGTGGCTCACGGGAAATTCATGCACCCATTGCTGTGACCAACAGTGGGAGCACAGGCTATTCTACCATCACCTGCCCTAACTTCATATTCATCGCTCTCTTCCTCTGCTCAAATAGGCTCAGTTGCAAATCAGCAAATCAGTCCTTTACACAGATGTCCAATTTGGGGATAATATATCACTTTGGCCTTCCCACACTTACCCACAATTTCAACAAGTGATTTTTCTTGGGACTCTCTTGCATAGTCTGGGTTAGAGAAAACAACCCACAAACTTATGACTCATGACTTCAATGACTCCGTCAATCTCTTTCTGCAATGCTCCAGGTTTGGTTTTAAACTAGACTAAAAAGAGTGGGTGGGTTCTGTATTGTTGGTTTATGTTAGAAGACAGGTTTTGTTCCCTCTTAATCAGCCTGAGAGAGGTGTCTGGCCATCGTTGGAGGCCATCTTTACAATACACTTTCTTTGCCTACAGTCTTGAAATCTGGTAGTCAATTTCTTGAACAGCATGAAACACCCAGTCAGCATCCTATAACTTGGTTTATAGCCCCAGCTCTTAGTTCAAGCCAGCATTATAAACAGGCAATGAGATGACACGTAAGGTTCCAATTCTGACTTTTCCAAGGACGGATGACCATCACTCCTTGGAAACCTGGAATGTTCCCGTTAAGCATGACTGGAGATATCATTGCCCACCTAATTAGACCACCCAGTTTTGGGGGCTCACGTACAGGCACAACTGGCAGTTGGACCCAGGATGGAGACCTGGCTGCCAGATCATGTTCAGGTTCACCCCAGCAGGACTTCTTTTTCAAGCATCCCTGGAGTTGCCTTACCACACAGAAGCAACAGTTGAGACCTGCTGTTGTTACTGAATAACGTTCTCTTGCTTTGCTGTACCAGCCCTCACTTGAGTTCAGAGTCACAGTTGGATCCTGGCTGTGATCATGTTATGCACAGGGATTCTGAGAAAGCTACTTTCCTTTCATTCCAGTTTGTACCTTCTGAGGGCAACAGCTTTAGTATAGTCCATCCCTACCCACCCACCCAGAGCAGTTAGGTACTGTTGGGCATGACAACAGTGACTGTCACTATAAAAGCAAGTTGATTAATAGTACATATATTTATTGAGCACAGATTCAATGCCAGTGTTGTTATAAGTGCTTTACACATGCTAACTCCCTTGGTTCTTATAACCACTCCACTTCCACGAGGTAGGTACTATCATTACGCCAATTTTGTAGGTGAGGAAACTGAGGCACAGTGAGGTTGAGTAACTTGTGCAAAATCTCACAGCCAGAATGGGAGTCAGAATGGAATCCAAGCCTTCTTACTCCACCACATTCCCTAGAAATAGCAATCCTCATACTTTGTCAATATACCCCGGTCTCAAAATAATTGGGCTTTCTCTAGAGCTAAAGTGTTGACAGAGAATCTACTTGGCCCAAACACTTTCAGACAATCCCATATGTTTAAATTGGAACTTACCAATAAGAATAAAACAAGACTTCCTCATTTTATAACCATGAGGTTATAAAATGCACTGAGAATGTAATTTAATTCACCAAAATCTAAATTTCCCACAATTTTCCTGAAAAGATCTCTTAGGTAGATGCTCTCTCTCTCCACAGAAAGAGGAAATTCTGTGGTGAGGTCCCACAGTGAGTTGCTGGTGAAGTCAGAAGGGAAATCAAATTTAGATTCAACCTAAGTTCAGTGTGGATGCATTTAATAAATTTCTGCCAACAATATAAGACAGGAAGTCCTTTAAATATGCTATTTTTTAGTAAAGAAAAAAAATCCCAGGGCATTATGTTGTTTAGTTCATTTAAAACTTAATTCTTTCTCTAATATTCTATGAAGGTAAACTGAGAGTTTTGTAAAGTTAATTAGTTCAAGAGCAATGTCAAGTCATTGAAGCTTATTTGTCACTTTCCCTCAGGTCCTTTCACCACTGTTGGGAACAGGAGTTAAAGAAATGTTAGCCAATAGCTTGTTGAAATCCACGAGAGATTTTATCAGTTGTGTTTAGAACTATGGCGGTCAGGAACCATTACTGAGGCTGGCACTGTCAGTAAAAACTTCACAGTAATGGTCAGAAAGTCTAGGGTGGACATAAAGGATGGGAACTAGATTCAAGGGAGTGCTAAGAAAGAACTTTTAGACAGTAAGCAGTGTTGAGCATGTGGTTGCTTAACCAGGGGATTTGGGAGAAATTTATTGTTACTCCCGGCAAGAAACGTGGCAACTGAATGCATGATGCTTGTGTTGACATGTGAGCAAGGTAGAATGGTGCAGATTTTGAACCTGGACTCTTAGATTTGTTGTTTTCTTCTTTTTTGAAAAAACTGAGATAAAACTGACACATAACATTGTGTAAGGTTAAGATGTACAAAGTGTTGATTTGATACATTTATATATTTGCAATATGATCACTACCACAGCATTAGCTAACACTTCTATCATATCACATAATTATTATGTCATATTTTGTGGTAAGTAGAATTAAGATCTACTCTCGTAGCAACTTTGAAGTTTATAGTACAGTATTGCTGACTCTAATTACTGTGCTGTGCATTAGATCTCCAGGATGGACTCCTAGATTTGAATCCCGGCCCTTCCTCTTAGTAGCTGTGTGATCTTGGGCAAATCTCTTAAACTCTCTGCCTCAGTTTCCTCATTTGTAAATTGTAAATAGCCTTTTAGGCTTGTTGGGAGGATTTAATATGCATATAAAGTACTTGCAACAGTGCCTGGCTCAAAGTAAATGCTATGCAAATTGGTAGTTATTATTATTGTTGAGGATAGTTTTTTTAAAATATCACTGTGGTATTGCCTTTGAAAATCTCAGGCAGTGGCATAAATCCTGATCTGTTGAAAATTTTGGAATAGTCCGTCTGATAGTGTAGGCATCCACTCTAACCGATGTCTTAGTGGCCAGTCCAGCTCTGCCACTTTAAACTTTAGGAGCTCCCCTTCCTTGAGGCTTCAGGCTGAGGCTCAGAGACAAATACTTCCTAGATGGACTCAGTTACTCAAGGCTATGGCACCCTCTAGTGTGTGATGAATGTTGATGTTTTCAGGTTCTCCCCAGCACCTCAGAATAGCTGAGAAACCTGGAGCAGAAATCACCCCACTGTTCATGGCTGCTGGGAAAACCAGGCTGCTGGAAATGACCTGGGAAATAGAAAGTTGAGAGGCAAGACTTTGGATATCAGTGAACTCAGAGCTTTGTTCTAATTTCTCAGGCCCACCTGGGTTTCTCTAGGCCCTGGAGCACTAGGCCAAGGGCTTATTCTGGCAGCTGTCGTTGACATATGCAAACAGGCTAAGAGCTCTTCCAAATGTGTTAACAAAGCTGACTTACAAGCAGCAATTTATTTTGAATCAACTTTTTAATGCTTGATAGTGTGGATGATGGTGATGAGCCAAGTTACATACTGGGCTTGGGTGTGAGCTGGAGAAGGAAGAGGTACCTAGAGAAAGCAGCCCATAGAGCATCCTACTGTGGTAAATTCCCCCTCCTCTCTTTTTCACGGTCTTCAGCCTCCTCTCAGAAGACTATATCAGATATCCCAAGCTGTTGTCCCATGAAGGGCTGGTTACTGTTCTTCCTCCCCATCTCCAAGATTCCTGTTTCTCCAACTCGTATTTCTACATTTAAATAGTGACATATATATGACAGCAATTATCAGTGGCCAAAAACTGATGTGTCAACCTTTTTTTTTTTTTTTTTTTTTGCGGTACGCAGGCCTCTCACTGTTGTGGCCTCTCCCATTGCGGAGCACAGGCTCCAGACGCGCAGGCTCAGCAGCCATGGCTCACGGGCCCAGCCACTCCGCGACATGTGGGATCCTCCCGGACCGGGGCACGAACCCGTGTCCCCTGCATCGGCAGGCAGACTCTCAACCACTGCGCCACCAGGGAAGCCCTGATGTGTCAACCTTTTGAAAACAAGATGTTCAGTCCCCTCTGCAGGAGCTCTGCATCAACCCACAGATTCTGCAATGTACCCCATGCATCCAGAGTTGATCTGGGCATCACCTGTACTTTCATTTATATTATCTTCATGTATATGACCAATGACATTGACTATCTCAAAACTTTATTTCTAAAAAGCATATCTCTAAAGAAAAGATTCTTTCAACACATTTTTTTTTTTAGGATCCAAGTGTAAGGCCAGTAGAGGATAGGTTATTTCCCTGTTTTTGAGCCCAGGTCCTAGAGGCAGCTACTTCTATATGAAAGTCAGAACAAAGTATGTCACTGGTGGCTCTATGATTCCCCACTGGATCTCACAAGAGCAGCCATCAGAATCCTTAGAAGATCACTTTGAAGATGGATAATTCACTAGAGCATATTTCTAATGAAAAGCTTATGATTATATATATATATATATATATATTTTTTTTTTTGCGGTACGTGGGCCTCTCACTGTCGTGGCCTCTCCCGCTGCGGAGCACAGGCTCCGGACGCGCAGGCCCAGCGGCCATGGCCCACGGGCCCAGCCGCTCCGCGGCATGCAGGATCCTCCTGGACCAGGGCACGAACCCGCGTCCCCTGCATTGGCAGGCGGACTCTCAACCACTGCGCCACCAGGGAAGCCCATGATTATGTTTTTTAAAGAAAGAAGAAAAAGAAAATGATAGAAAGTTCCATTTCTAGATGAAGTCATTGTCTCAAATGCATCTGACTTGGGAAAATATCACACAGATGCTATCATACCTGCAATATTCCTTCCAAAGCATTCATCACTCAACCTAAACTTAATCTCCCAATCTCACTACTGAATTCTTATGATATCCATCGTATCTTCTGTGTTTCTCTTCCATACATGGTCAGGAGAGCTGGGAATTTTAAAGAAACAAAGTTGGTGTTTTGAATTTAATTCCATGAGTGGAAATTTTCTTGGTCTCTCACCCAGATATTTTTAAACCACTGTTTTAAACAGAATTATTTACTAGAATCTAGACAAGATATAAGAGTGGTGATATACTGACAAGAGCACTTCTTAGGCATCAGGAAGCCTGAGTCTTGTTCTGGCTCCTCTTCTCATGAGTGATGTGATCTTTGATCAGTCCCTTCACTCCATTAGACCCTAGATTCCCCTTGAAAAACAAGAACTCTGTCCACCCTACCTCATGAGATTTTTTAGAGAATCTCATGAGATTGTGAAAGTGATTTATAAACTGGAAAGCTCTAATGAAACAAAGAGAGACTGTTAATATTTTGCACGCCTGTCCCACCAGGCCCTAGCTTCTTCACTATCATTTCTGCCTCCATCACTTCCTGGGGAGAAAAATTGATTGTAGCTAAGAGGAAAAGAGAACACCAGGAAATTCTAATCTGAATCTTTTCACTCTTTTTCCACTCAAGGTTATTCATCAATATTAAAGTTTGAACTTTAATTCTACACAGCATAGTCCCAGGGGAAAGGAAATGTCTCTTTTGTCTTAATTCTGCTTGTTAGAGAGCAGAGAACTGGCCACCCCATAGCAATGGGAATTTAGGAATCCACATTCTTAGAGTCATATTTTTCCCTAAACAGCCCAAACACCCACAGGCCTCCTGGTCTCTATGACTGGGGAGACTTGAAATGAGGCTTATGTGATGTAATTGTTAAGTGATATTCTCTGAAATTTTCAAGGCCATGGATTCCCTGTGTTTCAGGATACAGCATGCTGTTGTGATGTATCATTTATTTTAATGGCCCCAGAGATGCACTGAGCAACAGTGCAGCAAATTAACACCATCTTCCTGCTTGCCTGAAACTGTAAGAGGCAGTTTGAATCACATTTGGTGTTTATAATTATTTTGTGATCTGATTTGCCGAACTGAAGCAATTATTACATATGTAGCTAACATAGAAATCTTAAAAAGAGATTTTGTTTATTTTTAAAAGACATACATACCCACTAGTAGAAGAAAGAAGAAGGAATACTTATCTGACTGTCTCTGCTTTGATTCTCTTTTGACCGTAGGGGGAAAGTGGCAGAGAAATTCAGGAGAGTAAATGAGAAAGAAGACAAGATATTCTGTATAGACTCCTCTCAGAAGCAAAAACCCGTTGTAGAGACAGAAGCTCACGTTGGTTATTGGGACTTGTAAGCATTTTACCCATTGTAGACTACACTTGGCTTTCCAGAGACTTAGATCAACTGAAATCCATTCCAGAACAGCCTCTGTTAGGGAGCTCTCTTCAGAAATGATTAAACCTTTCAGTAGCTTCTCATCCTGAGACAGTGGAACAACCGGATAAAAGTACCCTAGATCACTGAGTCCTTACATTTAAAAAAATTATTTTATTGGAGTATAGTTGATTTACAATGGTATACAGCAAAGTGAATCAGTTACACATATCTCCACTCTTTTTTAGATTCTTTTCCCATATAGGCCGTTACAGAGTACTGAGTAGAGTTCCCTGTGCTATACAGTAGGTCCTTATTATCAATAGTTACCTATTTTATATATAGTAGTGTGTATATGTCAATCCCAATCTCCCAATTTGTCCCTCCCCTCCTTACCCCTGGTAATCTTAAGTTTGTTTTCTACATCTGTAACTCTATTTCTATTTTGAGTGTTCACACTGAGAGCAATTGTTTTGTAGAATTGCCTGGTAACACAGCTACCTTCCAGTAAGCAGGAAGTACATCTTTGTTGCCTTAATCCTCTGAGATTTGGCGGAGGGGAGGTATTGTTTGTTATAGCAGTATAGCAGTATTAGTCTGCTCAGACTGCCACAATAAAATATCATAGACTGAGTATCTTAAACAAGGGAAATTTATTCTCTCACAGTTCTGGAGGCCGGGAAGTCTCAGATCAAAGTGCTGACCAGTTCAGTCTTTGGCGAGAGCTCTATTCTGGGAGTAAATGTGGCAGCCTTTTCTCTATGCCCTTAGAGAGAAGGAGGGGCAGGGCTTTCTTATCTCCTCTTACAAGGGCACTAATCCATCATAAAAACTCCATCCTCATGAATTCATCTAAACCAAATGATCTTCCAAAATCACATTAGGGCTTCAAAGCATGAATCTTGGGGGAACCAGTTCAGTCCATAGCAATTATCTAGCCTGTACTGACTAATTCAGTAATGATTTTAGGATTTCTTAACATCTTTGTACCTCCTTACTAAGGTACATAAAAATGTCAACATCAGCTTTATCTCTGCAAATATTACCCTGTCTTCCTTGGCTATGTTGGAAATGACCTCAGCAGAACTTTTCCTACTGTTACACTTAAGAAAGTGTGTCATTAACTGTCTCCTAAGGTTTCTAAAGTTTTTTTTTTTTTTGCTGCAAACCTGTATTTTATTTCAGAAAGCATGACATAAATGTAAAAATGTGTCCCATTAAAATCAGATTCCAAATGTGTTTCATTAAAACAAGATTTTGCAAGCTATCCAGACAAGGTGTAGCTCCTCGTAGACAGAAAATTGAAGCATGTAAAGTTTCTCAGTGAACAGATAAAAGTTGTCTGTGTATTCTTTGAATTGGTGATTTATCATTTACAGTTCCTCTTTTTAAAGGGTAATAATAGTGGGTAAAGACCTCAACAATAAAATTATGGCAACTGTTACTGTTTAAGTAACCTAGTACTATCAGCCAAAAGAAAGACTTAAAGAGAAGTAGTGGATTTAGCAGCTTTCAACTACGCAGTCCCCATTTGTGTTTTGTCAAAAACAAAACCACTAATGTGAGCTAGAGCAGGACAGCGTAATAGCTAATGTAATGGTATTCTTTTTTTTTTTTACATCTTTATTGGAGTATAATTTCTTTACAATGGTGTGTTAGTTTCTGCCCTATAACAAAGTGAATCAGTTATATATATGTTCCCATATCTCTTCCCTCTTGCGTCTCCCTCCCTCCCACCCTCCCTATCCCACCCTTCCAGGTGGTCACAAAGCACCGAGCTGATCTCCCTGTGCTATGCAGCTGCTTCCCACCAGCTATCCATTTTATGTTTGGTAGTGTATATATGTCCATGCCATTCTCTCGCTTTGTCACAGCTTACCCTTACCCCTCCCCATATCCTCAAGTCCATTCTCTGTGTCTTTATTCCTGTCTTACCCCTAGGTTCTTCATGACATTTTTTTCTTAAATTCCATATATATGTGTTAGCATACGGTATTTGTCTTTCTCTTTCTGAATTACTTCACTCTGTATGACAGACTCTAGGTCTATCCACCTCATTACAAATAGCTCGATTTCGTTTCTTTTTATGGCTGAGTAATATTCCACTGTATATATGTGCCACATCTTCTTTATCCATTCATCCAATGATGGACACTTAGGTTGTTTCCATCTCCAGGCTATTGTAAATAGAGCTGCAGTGAACATTTTGGCATATGACTCTTCTTGAATTATGGTTTTCTCAGGGTATATGCCAAGTAGTGGGATTGCTGGGTCGTATGGTAGTTCTATTTTTAGTTTTTTAAGGAACCTCCATACTGTTATCCATAGTGGCTGTATCAGTTTACATTCCCACCAATAGTGCAAGAGGGTTCCCTTTTCTCCACACCCTCTCTAGCATTTATTGTTTGTAGATTTTTTGATGATGGCCATTCTGACTGGTGTGAGGTGATACCTCATTGTACTTTTGATTTGCAATTCTCTAATGATTAATGATGTTGAGCACCCTTTCATATGTTTGCTGGAAATCTGTATATCTTCTTTGGAGAAATGTCTATTTGGGTCTTCTGCCCATTTTTGGATTGGGTTGTTTGTTTTTTTGTTATTGAGCTACATGAGCTGCTTATAAATTTTGGAGATTAATGTCAGGCTCTTGGAATGTTACCATCACACTTCCTCCTCTCGGATTCTGCTCTGAGTGGGGAAAGCTAGGACATGCATGCCTAACCAGTTCACACTCCCTTTGTCTCCTTCTTCTCTCAATAATAAACTAGGATGAATAAAATGGGATTTCCACTTTCTTTTCCCGTCTATCAAGATTTCCCCTGTCACATTCTTCTTCTTTCCGAGGAGGTGTTTGTTTTGCTCTCTTTCCCTGGGCCATAAGGGCAGGTGCAGGGAGGGAAACTAACATTGATAAGGGAAAATAGAAATAAGGTATCCATGTTTCCACTTTGTGTTTATTAGTGGAATTATTTTATTAATATTATATTCACTACTAAGTGACGAGTTACGTAAAAAGAGGGATTGGGTCTATTTTTCTCACATTGTATCCCTAGACTAGCACATTGTCTAACACAGAAAAGGAGAGCTATACTCATCCTTCAGAATGGAGATGATTCTATACCAAGCAGACGTTCTTGACCTCATGCTTCCCTCTCTCTCCTCTCTAACGCCTCCTTCACACTTCTCCAAAGCTTGGCTCCAATGCTACTTCCTCCATGAGCCCATTAGTTAGAATGAATAACACGTAAGAGTTAGTCTGACAACACTACCTTGACTGAATTGTTTCTATGACTATTTTCTTGACTAGTTGTGGAGGGCAGACCACTGTATCATTAAGCTTGTGTATCCCTCCCTCTCCTTACTATTCTCAACGGTGCCTTGTTCATTGACTTTACTAGGTATTTGATGAACCTTTGTTGAATTAAAATGAATTCCCACTCTCATTTTCTCTCTCTCTTTTTATAACTTCTTAGGAATAGATCCTGTAGAACTCCCCATTATTTCTACATCAATTTGCATGTGTGTCTGTGTCTATCAGCAGCATCTTTGATCTGTTTGCCAACCTGACATCTGAGAATGTCTAGCATAGTTCTAGTATAGGAATGGCTCAGCAAATACTTTGTGTTGATAAATGGATAACGAGACACACAGGGGCAAGAAATTGGCCTGGGGTCCCACAGTGACAAATGCAAGCTGAACTTCTCATGTAGAGTTTAAACCCTGGATCCATGCCTGGTCCTCATTTATCATCCTTTAGCCCAGCGAGCATTTATTTAGCCTAGCTGGACAGAGAATAATGCTAATAAGGACAAAGTCATAAAATTGGTTCTGTAAGAACGCTTGGCCTGGCTCTGTTCTATAGCCATAGAGTGGAGTACCAGCCATAGCCACAGCTATCTTGTAAATGCAACATCCAGGTACAAGGGGTTCAGGCAAGAAAGGGACACCTCCAAATGCATATACCATGCATGTGCCCACAGCATTACTTTTGTAAAAGAAGCAATCTTCTTCCTACTAAATATATTGAACTCCCGAGAAGAGCATTGGCTGAAAATCCATCCCACTACATACCGATTAAGCTTAGGGTGGTTGAATCCCTATTGTGCTGTGGAAGGTTGGTCTTCATACTCATGTCTGTGCTATCAAAAGAGCCTCTCACTTGCCTCCATGAAAATGGTGACACCATTCTCCAAACTATCCTTCACACTAACTCCAGAATTTTCTTTGAAAAACAAACAAGCAAGCAAAAGACTTCATATATCTGATTATGAAAGTAACTCTATTCATGGAAGAAAATGCAGGACTCCAGAGTTGGGAGAAATTGCCAAGGGTGTCTAAATTGGTCTGTCACTCCATGCTTTGGAACCTACTCTCTGACTTTTCTTTCCAATGGGGACTTTCCATTGAGAGGAAACTCTCCACTCCCTGAGATAGCCAGTACTTTCCATCTTTGGGAAAGTGTGCATGATACAATTAAGCAGAAAATGTAAGTACGTGGGTCAGTTAATGCAAAGGTTCTAAAATAGGAAGGAGGTGGCCTTCCAGAGAAAGAGAAGTAAGGCCAGTGGGATTGCAGGGCTGGAGTTAAGGCAAGGCAAGAGAGGCAGGCTGGGGACACAAGATATAATTATAAGCCAGGGTTAGGAGTTAGAAGGTTATTCTAGTTGCAGAGAAAGTCACTGGAGGATTTTAGGTAGGAGAGTGATAGGATCTGAGTTATGCGTTGGAAAGATTATTCTGGCAGCCCTGTGGAGCATGGACGTGGGAGGGGGACATGGCCTGAGTGGAAATAGGGAGACCAGTTAGGAGGCTGCTGCAGTAACCAGGTGAGAGATGATAGTGGTTTGGATCAGGGGTACAGTAGTGGGGATGAAGATAGATGTGGGTTCCAGATATATTTTCGAGAGAGAGGCAGTAGGGTTTTCTGATATATCTAATGTGAAAACTTTGGGCCTCAGCAGCTGGGTGTGAGATGGTATCCTTCGGTGAGATTGCAAAGACAGGGTGAAGAGCAGGGTTGGGTTGGGTTAGGATGCTGCATAATGACCTCCGTGCCTTTAGCTTCCCAGCCTCTACGACTTCTCCAGGGCGAAACCCCTGTTCCACCTTCTCTACCCATGGAAGCATCTCTTCTCAGCTTTTCCATTACTGAGCCTGACCCTTTATTGAACCAAGGAGCCACAACTCTTTCTGTCTGGAGCCTCTGAAGTGGGCTTTATGCAGAGCAGGTACGCCCCCTTTTGGAACACAGGGTGAGCACTGCTTCTGGGAATCGCACAGACACCCTCTCACCTACTACTACAGGCAAACACACCATGGGATAACTAAAAATAATAAGGGATTCCCTGGAAACACTTCTGCTCCTCCCAGGATGTATTTTCCTTCAATGACACCGTAAGATAAGACAGATGAGGCAACAGGTGCCCACAGTTGTTGTTCAGGTTACTGTTTACACTAATCCCAATCAGAGTTCTGGAGCCTGTAGGCTCAGTTGAACCCTTTTATATAGAATCCCACCCCCTCCGCCAATATTTCATGAAGATCTCATCCTGTGTATGTTACTCTAATCCCTTCCAAACTTTGGCTCAGTGATTCCCCTTATGAAAGATAATCATAGTAGCTAATATTTGCTGAGTGTTTATTCTGTTGCTAAGTGTGTTACATGGATTATCAATTCAATCCCCATGAAAAGCCCCATGAGTAAGTACTATTATTTTCACCATTTTACAAAGGATGTGACTGAGGCCCAGAAAAGTTAAATTACTTGCTCAAGGTCACACAGCTAGTGGGTCACAGAGCCAGGACTTGAACCCCCTTCTGTCCTCAAAGCCACACAAAAGTGGTTACACAAAAAGATATTCATTGCTGCATTGTTTACAGTGATGAAGAATGGAAATAAAGCAACTGATAATCTGGGAAGAGTGAACTAAATTATGTAAAACATATGACCGTTTTCAGCCATTAAAATCATGAGTTGGAAGTAAATATTGTGGAGAAAATCTGAGTATTTCATACATGAGAAAACAAGTTATATAACTATATTTAGTGTTGGGCAACATATCTAAGATATCTGTACTCATATGTACACTTTGATAAAGGAAGGGCATACACCAAAATCTCAATTGTGCTTTATCCCTTAGGTGACCGGATTTATGTGTGATTTTATTTTCTCTTTCCTATATTCTCTGCACTTTATACCATCATCATCAACATGAGTGCCTACTATGTGTCAAGTGCAATAAGTGCGTTATCTCATTTAATTCCTATATCAACACTATAATCTGAAGTTAACAGGTAACTTGCCACAGTACACAGGTAGGAAGTGACAGAATTTTAAATTAGACTGAACTCAAAGCACAAAAAATGAACTGTTCTTACACGCTGTCTCTAAATTACTTTTATGGTCAGAAAAATAAAACCACAAATGAGAAATGACATCAATGAGCGCTAACTAATCACACTAAATGAATGGTTGGAACAATACATGGGTCCACTGAGACTTGCGATTACAAACAAAAGTCGTCTTGAGCTGGCCTTGAAACAATGGATTAACCTTCAATATTCCTTGTGGAATTTAGAACATGATAAATACTTCTTAGCTATAATTTTAGTCAAGCTTTTGGCTATTGGGGTGGAGTGAGGTGCTCCAGAAGAAATCTGAGGACCTTCCTGTTAGGGTGAAGGGCTTGGTCTTCCTGGAGCCCAGCCTTTGACTGAAATTGACCATGGTGACGTGTTCATGGCAGTTTGGACCGGAACCAAAATCATATTCCACGGAGTCATTGACAGAACACCACAAGAGTGTGGAGGGCTTCATCCAGCACAAATAGCTCTCTGTAAAGAGAGGCTTTGTTTAAATTAAATAGTGAATGTAAACATGGCTTCAGAATCAGGCTAAAAGGCCTCAACATTGTGACTCCAGTGGATAAAAATGTCTTAGATGTGGCTGAAAAGTATTGCCTATATGTACAGTCTTTGGGAAAGTTATAAAGAATATTTTATCTGTATTTCTGGAGTTGTAAGTATTTCTTTAATGATTATGAAATGATTCATAACTGTTGCTGTCTTTTCCCATTTTATAGTCATATACACCTACTTTGGTCATTTACCTAGAATTCTACGGTTGCTGCTTCCAGGTGACATCTCTATGTTTGCCCATGGAACGCAGTATTGTGCTCACTCTGCTTAGCTGTGCTGTGTAATTCCTCAACCAGGGATCATCAGCATAAGAATCTAACATGTGCAACGCATCGTAGATACTTAAAAATGTGGGTTGAGGAGTTGAATGAATGATGCTTAATTATAAAATGTTTCGTATACTCCTTTACTATTTCACACAGGCATGGCCAGTGTTGCTGGCAGCTCAGTGGACTGTGTTTCTGTGTCTTATGGTGCAAAATGTGCTTCTTCCTTTCTAGTTGCCTTTTATTATTTATAATGTTTACAGGTGGCTTGTTTGGTTAAGACAAAGTCCATGCAAAAATACCCAGTCTAGGAAGACACCATTTTTTTTTAAGTAAATTTATTTATTTATTTATTTTTGCTCGTGTTGGGTCTTCTTTGCTGTGTGCTGGCTTTCTCTAGTTGCGGCGAGCGCGGGCTACTCTTCATTGCAGTGCGCGGGCTTCTCATTGTCATGGTTTCTCTTGCTGCGGAGCACGGGCTGTAGGTGAGCAGGCTTCAGTAGTTGTGGCATGTGGGCTCAGTAGTAGTGGCTTGTGGGCTCTAGAGCTCAGGCTCAGTAGTTGTGGCACAAGGGCTTAATTGCTCCACGGCATGTGGGATCTTCCCGGACCAGGACTTGAACGTGTGTCCCTATGCATTGGCAGGCAGATTCTTAACCACTGCGCCACCAGGGAAGCCCTGGAAGACACCATTTTGTTTTTTAATTTAGTGTTTATAGATAGTGAACAAACTGGGATTGGCACTCATTCCTCTAAGGCTGCTGCTCAGTTATTCTTTCATCGATATCCCTGGTGTTGCCCCTGCAGAAAGTGTGAAGCAAGGGGCTTGGGGTCTATTCTTTAACCATGCTCTTGCCCTTCTTATCATATATGACAGTAGGTGTCATCCACAGAACTCCAGGGAGGGTGGCAAGGCCATCTGGGATTTTCCAGAGGTCAATTACTATCTTATCTCCCCTCTCCAAGTCTTGCTTTTCCTCTTTTTTGCTCAACAGCTGTCTCCAGAGACAGAAGAGTCAGCTACATTTTTGAAGCTCTGGTTAAAATTTGGTGCAGTAGCAAGGGATTGTACTAAAATAAAGCTTGAGGATCATCAATACACATGCTTCTTGATCCTGCCTCAACATTGGATTCCATTCACTGAGTGCGTTATGTATGTTAATTTTTATTTGCCACAACAAATCATATTATATATATGTAGTATTATTATCACATCTGTTTTACAGATGAGGAAACCAAGGCACAGAAAGATTAAACAACACCAGAGGTCACATAGCTAGTAAGTGGTGGAGCTGGGATTTGAACCCAGGTAGGCTAGTTGTAGAACATTCACTTTTAACCTCCATGCTATGCTGCCTCTTTTATTTTATTTTATTTATTTTTTAACATCTTTATTGGAGTATAATTGCTTTACAATGTTGTGTTAGTTTCTGCTGTACAACAAAGTGAATCAGCTATTCGTATACATATATCCTCATATCCCCTCCCTTTTGCATCTCCCTCGCACCCTCTCTATCCCACCCCTCTAGGTGGACACAAAGCACGGAGCTGATCTCCCTGTTACACTGGTTCTTTTAGAGGTGATGGAGAGTTTGTCTATGTCTCATATTTATACCTCTCCCTAAAATCAGAACTATTTATGAATTTTGTTGTTTTCTTTATAATGATCTTCTGAGTTATGCATACTGCAATTAGAGTTTTATCATAACATTTATGGGGATTATCCAAGTAAACCTACTTTCAGGTATGATACCTTTCTGTCGGCTACCTGATCTGGAAGAGTGGTTGACTGGACCTAGCATAACTCCAGCAGCAGCCTAACTGGGCAGCCACAGACAGGAAGACACATGAACAGGCATCTTAATTCTCTAGTTCTGAATTTGTTTTCAGGAGGATAAAAAAAAGTAGACTTAGATGTTCAACCCTGCTGTCTGTTTTCCTTCCCCAGTGAAGACTTGCCAGTCATCCCCTTCTCTTCTCATCTGTCTCTCCCTTTATTAGAAGCAGGTCAGCCTTTCCAAGTGAGAAGTATCCTGCCCCTCCTGGCCTGGATGGCTCTCATTCTGCTTGAAATACTTTCCTCTGATGATTCGTAGTTGCTATATCCTCACTACAACCCTGCTCAAAGGAGCTTGCTCACCAGGCTGCCCTGGCCTCTCCATCCTGAAGGTCTCAGGATGCAGAGCTGGACACACTGGCATTAAAAAGTTCTGACACTGAGAATAAACAAGTGAGAAGGGGATAAAATGGTGGGCCAAATACATTCTAAGTAAGATTCTAACTTGCCCACTTAAATGGGGCAGTAGTGAGAATCCCTTACTTGGAAAGCTTGTCATGTGGCCACTATCTCAGAACACAACAAAACTACACAATGCCCAAGCATAGACTTGGATGGATTGGCTCACGCACTTCAGTGCAAGTGCATTGAAAGGAAAACAAACAAAAAAGCAGAAAACCAGTATTACTGCACTTCTTTGTTTCAGGTATTTCTACCTGCATTGTCTCCTCTAATTGTCATAATCAAATGAGGTAGGTATTATTGTCAACATATTACAGATGAAGAAAGTAACAATTATTGAGTTTAAGCAGCTGTTCAGGATTACAAACTTAGTTGGTGACAGGCAAGATTTGAACCCGGGTTTTTGACCTCCATTATAGCAATCTCTTGTACTCACAAATGTTCAAGCAATGTTCAAGCAAGAACCAAATTTTGCAAGTGGGTTTACTTAAAATGCTCTCCAATCAGGTAACATGTTTAGATGCAATTATTTTCCATGAAGAGTAGATTAAGCAAATATAATCACTGGATAATATACCTGATTAGCCTTATTCTTCCCAACTTCAGATAAGCTTTTGTGGGACGCTTCTTGCCCATTAAACTGACTTCCATGATTAAATGCCATGCCACTGGACTTCTCTGGTTCAGAGAATCTATACTTGCTGAGCTCCTGATTTGGAGGATCGTCTATATTGCCTAGTTTTTCCTACTCTGTATATTGGGATTCATGCCAGAATGTCTTTGAGGGTAATTCTAATTAGCTTTCTTTGGAGGTTACTATCTTGCCAATGTCTCTTTCTTTCATCAATATTCTCAGTCCAGTCTCATGCATTTTTCTTTGTCCAGGGCCTAATTTCCACTTGCCTGGTCTATTGTAATAACCTCCTAAGTGGTCTCTCTAAACTTTCATGCTATTACTTTTGTTCAAAAACTCCCCTCCCCGACCCCAAATCATAGGCTATATCTATGGAAAAGTTTAAATTCCTTGCTATGTGTTTAAAACTCTCAAATTTCTTGCTTTAAGATAATTTTCTAGATGTATTGCTTTCTACTCCCCCTCAGGATACTTGTTGTAACCAAACTGTTCCTTTGCTGTTCCCAGCACATGTTTTATAATTTCCTTCTCTCTGCCTCTTGCTACATGCTGGAACTAAAGTGACCTTACCCCCTTATTTGCTTGATGACATCTTACACCTTCCTAGCCCAGTTCAGATTCTACCTCCTTTGTGAGACCCTTCTCATGCTTTGCAAGTCCACCTACTCTCTCATTCATTTCAGCTTCCCTTGCATTTTGAGTTTCTTACTATTATACATTTGATAGTTTCAGCCTTGACTTACAGTTGCTTGTATATATATGTATGTCTCACCACTCTATAACTTCCCTAAGGGAAGGACCATTTCTTCTTCATAGTTGTATCCTCTGCAAAGCTTAGCACAGCACCTTGCTAATAATAGGTATTCAGTAAAGGCTTGGTGACTTAAATACATTCTAATAAAGTTAGTGTCTGAGTGTGTGACAAAGGTTATGAAACCATTAAAACTGGATGTTTAAGAAGTAAGAGCTAAAATTATTTTTAGATTCTGCTGTCTTACTGACAGTATGGTATGTTTGGTCAGATGCTTTCTTTAATGTTATCCTTCTGAAACACCCAATATCTTCATGCAAAGGAACTCACTGTAATCTGTTTCTTTTTCTAGATGTCACACTTTGCCTGTTTACTTGATGAGTATTTTGGCTGCCTTTGGATAAAAGCAGAATAATTTAATCTAACCTGGGTCCATTATAGTGCTTTGTTATGATCTTATTGGCTTGTAAAAACTATGAATTGTCCTCTCACGATAATAGAATTCTCTAAAGTGTCAATGAGACACAATTCATGTCACAAGATTGATTACTGGGGGCCCTCAATTCGCACCCTTTGCTTCTTTCCAAATTTTCTCCTTTCTATTTTCCATTTCTAATAAAAGAAGGCTTGTATGGATGATAATATATATGTATATATCATTTATACATATTTATTATATATCTGGTATATTATACATATACCAGCAGTGGAAAAACTCCAAAGGACGACAAACTTTGAAAGATGGTAATAACATTTTTGGGGCACAATGATCTTAAAATGAATGCGCAGTGCTATGTAAATCCTTTGTAAAATTAATTTAAGGTCTTTTTGGCCAAACTGTGCCAGACTAAGGCCAAGAAGAAAGTGTCCTTTGGTACCATGCTTTTGTTATGTAACTCACCAGTTTGGTCCTAGACTAATGAATGAAGAGGCACACGGAGAAGTTGAAATGTGTTCTGAGAATAATCATGAAAATGACAAAGCTTTTGAAATATGATGAAAGGTTACCAAAGTGGATTAAGTAGCAATGAGAGGGCCTCCCTTGAGGCAGCGTTTTCAAAGTTGTACCTCTGCCAGCAACCGGCCTCCTTCTCCAGCCCAGTGGTCAGGTAGGTCTTTTCAATATCAGACACCTACCAGCTGGTGGTGGACCATCATTTCCCCTGCACAGTCCCTCCTGGACTAGACACTGACCTATTCTCTCTTGAGACTACACACAGTAAACCCTACCCCCCTTCCTTTGTCTGTGATCATGAATGTGACGCTTGCTTGTGACTATACCTATATCTCAGTGAGTTTTCATCTTTTGTGCAATGGCCCCTGATTAGAATCAGCTAAAAGGTATTCACCCTGCACTCTGAAAAATGCACATGCTTTCCAAAGCTTTGTATGTAATTTTGGGTGTTCACAAACTCCCTGAGCCATGGACTCTAAGCTTCTAATTCCTTCACTAGACTGTAAACTCTAGTTGAGCAGCGGTTGTACTTTAATCACATTTGTATTCCCAATGAACCTGGCATGTCATAAATACCTGGTGAATGCTTGATGAACTAACAAAAGTAAAAAGTTTGAACAATTATTTTGGAAAAGAAAGAGGGAAGATCTGCTCAGTTAGTTATAAGAATGTCTATTACATTAGCTCTTATAGCTATTAGTTTCAAGCACCATTGAGTATATAAAAAGGAGAAATAGGATTACTCCCAGTAATTTAATTTGACATTTAAGCCGGCAATAAAGGAGGCCTTCCAGTAGAAAGGCTGGTGTCTTCATGCTGAAGTGAGTTTAAAAGACAAGTGAACTTCTCTGGGCTCCTTTTAGAGCAGGGTTGTTCTCCATGATGGAACAGAGCAGCATGAAGGCAGAGGAGCCAGGCTACTGAAGGACCAGTCTGGAGATTCCACCATAGATATTGCCTTCACACACGGGGGCTCTGCAAGCACCAAACTTCAAAATGAACTCTCTGTCCCCGAGGGCTTAGAACCCTAATCTGAGACCAAACACCAGAATGAACAGGACCCCAAATCAAATGCACACTAGGTGAGCAGAGCGACACTGGAGGCATGAGGAGAAATCCACTTCAAGGGGTGAGGTAGGGGCTAGATTTAGAGGAGTGTGATGACACAGACTTGGAAGTTTGGTCCTGGCAATGAGGAAAAGAAGATAACAGGGAATAACAGGAAAAAAGAGGCATCTACTTGGTAGATGTCCACTCGCCATTAACTTCTCCATCCTGGAGTCTATCCCCAAGGTTAGGAAGGAACGGAAGTCATTCCAAAGACCCAAAGGGTTTTGCCAATGTTATTCTAGGGCTTAAGGTTTCCCAGAAGCATCATAGTTCAAAATTAAGTGTGGAATGCATCCAAAGAATGACTGGGGTCTCAAACAGAGAATGTTGTTGTCAACTCTCTCCTTGTTTTTCCTACCCTTTGCCTTTCTATGACCTTCTCTAGTTCTTTCTGCCCCTCTTCACCATCTTCCTATTTCTTCCCCTTCCAACTAATTTTTGTTACTCTTCCAAGTGTGTGGTTTACTGGAAATAGAAACATCCTAGTTGGCTTCTGCAACTGTGTGATTTGGAGCAGGTCGCTTCCCCTCTTTTAGCCATGTTTTGTCATCTGCTCAGTAAGGGCACTGGACAAAAATTTCTAAGTTATGATGGTCCATGGATGGCTAGGGCTTACCCTCCCGTTCTCCCTGTTCATTTCTCTTATCCCAATTTCTGGAGAGGGCATCCCTTAGGACTAAAATCTTTTTTATGAGTATTAGGCCATAACATTAATAATAATGATAGCTGTGGTAGATTGTATTTTCCGAAGATGGCCACCACCATATACTCCACCCCACATGCTCTTATTACACCATGAAATTGACATCCTCCCATTAGGTTGTGATGTCTGCGTCCCTTGCTTTTGAATTTGGGAAGAACTTGTGACTGCTTTGACCAGAAGAAGACAGAGGAAGTGATGCTGCGCTAATTTCTGGGCCAAGATCTTTGGAAACTCTCAACTTCCAATTCCTGCCTTTTGGGATACTGAGTCACAAAAGCCAGCCACCATGCTGAGAGAAACCAAGTACCCACACCGAGAGGCCCTGTATGGGTGTTTGGACCAACAGCCTCTGCTGAGTTCCCAGCCAACAGCCAACTTCAACTGCCAAGCCTGTGAGTGTAGAAGCCTTCAGATGATTCCAGCCTCCAGCTATAGAGTCACCCCCTCACTTCCCAGCTGAGCTTTCAGACTGTAGAGCAGAGGTAAGCTGTCCACACAATGCATTTTCCAAGTCCCTGATCCACAGAGTCCAGAAGCATAATAAAATGGTTGTTGCTTTATGTCATTAAGTGTGGGTGGTTTGCTAACACAGCAGTGAATAACCAGGACAGTAGCTAACCTTCACTGAATGCTTGATGTGTGCTTAACACTCTTCTACATGCTTCACTTGTAATAGCTCATTTAATGCTCAGAGCAATCTTGTGAGGTGGGTACTGCTATTCTCATCCTTTACTGAAGGGAAATTGCGGCCTAGAGAAATTGAATAACTTGTCCCTATTTACCCATCTGGTAATCCAACAGAGGTGGTCCAGCCCTGGGGCCGTACACTTTTAACTGTTATGCCATTATGCCACTCAAAAACAGGATTTTTGAGAAGATACAGATGTATTTCAACCATGGTTTATATCTGGAGGAAATCACGGGATCAGATGCCTGGTATCTTGATGATCAGCTAAATAAAAAGTTAGGGAAAGGGCTTCACAGGTGTTAGCTCATTTAAATATCAAAGGAACCCTGACAGAGAGGTATTGTCATCTTCCTTTTCTTATAGATGAAGAAGGGAGACCCAAATATAGGTTATATATAACTTGTTGCTTATATACATACAACTGGTTGGGGGAAGATTGGATTTGAACCGAGGCCTGTCAAAGTCTAAAAGCTGCTTTATCCTGTTAAACTATCTACCCTCCCACTAGTTCATGTGGGCAATAAGGACTGGAGAGATGAAGAAATAAGAGAATAACATGAAGAATACATTTTTTCTTATTATAAAAAAGTCCTAATTCCTATAATAAAAATATAATATCGGGCAACTAAGCTCCCTGTGGGGTGACATTGTGCCTCACTTTTGATTCCATGGCAGGCACTTAATCAATGTTGGTTGAATGTATGAATACGACTATTTTGTAGTTTTTCTATGCTAATGTAGATTCCTATTATTCAGAGTCATTATTTATTTATTATTCAAATTTATTAATATTCAATTATTCAATATATGTTTATCTGCTTCTTCTCAAGTAATAGTTTAACCGTGTTAGGATACAGTTTTCAACAAGAAAAATAAGGTTTCTGCTCTCATGAAACTTAAATTTTAGCTGGCAAGCAAACAAAACCGTTGTATGTGTATATACACAAATTATATATATAAAATATGACAGTGACATTTAAGTTGAAGGCTGAATGACTAGGAGATACCTATGTAAGATCTAGAAGGCAAAGCATTCTAGGCACTGGAAACAGCTCATGTAAAAGTGTGTTTAAGGGAAGTAGGAAACCTAGGGCTCTTAGAATTGGGCCCAAACCCAACATGTTTGACAAACAGTGAGAAAGCAAGTGGGCTGGAAAGAAAGGTGAGAAGAGTGGTATCAAGGGTCAGAAATGGGAGCAGGGACTTGATCATGTAGGGGCTGGATTTCATTCTGAGGATGGTGAGGAACCATGATGGTTTCAAGCCAGGAGTGGTGTGATTAGACTTACATTTTAAAAAGGTCACTAGATGCTGTGTGAAGAATGGATTGAAGGGGCCAAAGTGGAAACAGGAAGACCTGTTTGGAGGTCATTTTAGAAACCCAGACAAGAGAAATTGTGCTTTGGACTAGGGTAATGGCAGCATAAAAGAGAGATAGCAGATGTTAGATACTTTTGAGAGGCAGCGTCAATATAATCTGCTATTGTATTGGTCATGGGGGAATGAAAGCATGAAAGGAATCATGGAAGGCTTCTAGTTTTTTGTGAAGCACTTGGCGGGGGTGATGGTGCTATTTGACGAGGTAGAGGAGATGGTGTTGGTGGGGAGCAAGTTGGAGGAGAAAATAAGAGACATACGGTAGTAAAAACATGTCACAAGAGACTGAGTATGTAATGATAATGGCTGTAATTTCTCTAAACTGTGATCATGTGTATGATAATTCATAGCTCTTAGAATGCCCCCACAGGGCATTATTCAGCATCCACATTTTATAAATGACCTTACTGAGGCTAAGAGATTAAAGGAAGCATGCGAGACCACTCAGCTAAGAAGAGGACGAGCCGGGATCGGAGCCCATACAGTCCGACTGAAAGATCTTCATTAAACCACACTGCCTTCCAACACCAGCATGTTTATCCTCTAGGTCTTCATCTTGTGCCTCAGATTTTTTTTTTTTTTTTTTTTGGTGGTGGTGGTGGTGGGGGGCGGGGGCTGCTGGATTTGCTGCCCCCTGCTGTTCGTTCAATGTAACCGTATGTAGTCAGGAAGGGTTATTCCGGAAGCGGCCATGTTCAATTAAGCTCAACAAAATCTACAGGGCACAAACTAATCACAAGCTTTCTTGGAAGGCTTTTGGGGAATATACACGAAGAGGAGACAGGCTCTGCCCTCAAGGCATTGTAGAAGTGACAGACGTTTCTTGAGCAAAGGAGGGAAATGCCTTAAGATGCACTAAGAGGAGAGGAGGGAGGGAAATCCTAAAGGGAGGTGAGGGAAGTAGGGATTAAGGAAGACTTCTGGGACACAGTAGCATTTGAACTGGATCCTGAAGGATGGGCAGAGGTTTTGGGAGAAATGGCACTCCAAACCAAAGAGGTCACTTGAGCAAGGGCAGACTGGCATCAGCAAGTCCCTGGAACAGTGGGCAGTCGTGCTTACAGCCTGAGCAGCGCAGTGAGAAGGCCTCCACCAGGCTCTATCACTGACCTCATAGGTGACCCCAAAGTTTATTTAACCTTTTTGAGCCTCAGTTTACTTTTCTGTAAAATGTTGATAATAACAGAATCTACTTCATAGGGTTCTCATGAGATATAAATGTTGTAATGAATTTGGAGGGCTTACCACCATCCCTGATTCATAGGAAGTGATACAATTCACCTGTGAGTAATTGTGGGGAAAGGGAAGCCAGAAAGTCAGAATCAAATCTTGGAGGGTCTTGAGTGCCATATTAAACATTTTCAGCTTTATCTGTAGCCCACAGTAATTCATCAAAGGCTTATGAGCCGGGGGCTGATGTGAGTAGTTGGCCTTTTGTATTTGCGGGTTCCACGTCTGCAGATTCAACCGAGGGTGATGGAAAATATTTGGGGGAAAAAATTCTGTAAAGTTCCCAAAATCAAAACTTGAATTTGCCACAACTGTTTACATAGCATTTACAGTCTATTTACAACTTTTTACATGGCATTTACATTGTGTTAGGTATTATAGGTAATCTAGAGATTATTTAAAGTATATGGGAGGATGTGCCTAAGTTATATGCAAATATTACATCATTTTATTAAGGGCATTGAGCATCTATGGATTTTGGTATCCGTGGGGGATCCCGGAACCAACCCACCACCTCTCCCTCCCCCCAGACACTGAGGGAGGACTGTAATCTTCCAGAGATAATCCTGGCCTCTATATGCAGAGAGATAGGAAGCAGGTGACCAGTTAGAAGGCTATCAAATTGCCTCACTAAGGTGTATGTAAGGTGTGAATGTGTGTGTGCCTTGTATTTTCTTTCCTTCACAAATGTTATAACTATGAATAAACATGAATCAAAGACTGATTTAACATGTTGCAAAGGGACTGTGACTAGATGGGTTTACTAAGGGAAATATTTTAATTTTTCTAGAAATGATTCATCAGTGGAAATCTATGTAGTATAGAAGCTTCACAGTAAGACTGGGGCTCACTGGATAAGACAAATTTCTGTGCAAATATCTTTCCAAAGTAGAGATAAAGAAAGTGATCACTCTCTTTTTTCAGAAATGCAGACAGAAATGATATCAACAAGGGCAAATAGAAAATATCTTTCTTGGTTTCATTGAACAAGCAGATTCAGAAGTGATCCCCCAACCCACGCAAAAAATTTTCCCCCAGGCCGCCCCTAAAAGGAGTTGAAAACAGAGAAGAACAAGGTGATAAACACACTTGCTTTTGAACTTAAGAAAATTTGTCTCTTTTGCCACAGTTTTTCTCTTAACAAATTAATTTTTTAACCCAAATTAGTGAGGTTATTTGTGAATGTTTTGTGAGCAACTTCAACAATAACTCACAGGAAAATTGCTTGAGCAAAAATTGAGCAAACTGATTCACGAAAACAATACTTGCTATATGCAAAGAAATACATAAAACTGTTTGCTTTTTTTGAGCGTCATAGAGCAGAAGTGAGTGTCCTGATTTCCAAAATCCATAAAAGCACCAAAGCTGAGAAAATTGTGAGCAGAGGAAAGAATTACTGCCAAGATATGTTCCTGTTTGACCTAATGACTATGATTAGATTTAATATAGCACCTGAATGAATATTTATTTTCATTATTGTAACTTGTGTTTTGTTTCAAAGCAAGCATTTACTGTCTTCTATTACAGGCATCCTCACAATATTGTCTCCTAGGCAGGAAAAAAAAAAATCTGTGGCTTGATACATTCATTGGACTGTGACCTAACCTTGGGTGAAAAATGATTTTTACTACCTCATAAATCTCTAGAAATAATTTCTTGGTTTAATTTGAATTCAAAACATGCAAACTGTTCCAAGAGACCTGAATTTTAGCAATTGTACTGGGATGTGTGGTATCTGGTTTGAAAGGCTGCACCTTTGTCTACCGCTGGTTGAAATCACTGACCCTTTTATTGCCTTGATGAATATAAAGTACCAAGGTTGGTGACTTCTCTACAATCTGTTTACCTAAGCACATACCTACACTTTTTCTTTTAATGTTTTCCTGTTTATTTGTCCTGCTGTTATCACAGTCAGATAATAGCCTCTGCTTTACCCTCCATTTCTGTGTCTGTGATCATAAAAAGCCTGATGGATCAATACGAGGCTTTTAATGTACTTTTTCTGCCTTTTTCATTACGGGTTTGAAGCCAGAATACTAAAATACAGTTGAGACGTAATCTCTTTCTAGTGTTTGGTTCCCAAGAAGTGCTTCCCGGGGAGAATGAGAGTCTACACATGGTGGTTTTCAAGAAATAAAGCCGTGGAGCTCCAGTTCCAACAATTTTTTGGGACTTTCTCTTTCTCAGGCGTTAGAGATTGTTGAGCAGATGTTTATGGCATCCTCCGTGTGCATTCTAAGACACTGTCTTCGTTTGAATGTTTCATTCTCTTTGTGAGCCAAGTAAATCAATAAGTGTTTATTACAGTGCACATCAGTGGTGTGCTGGCAATGAATAACAACACGTTCTGGGGGCAGGGCGGGGGACAGCCCTGATTTGTAGCATTCGCTCATTTCTAAAGTGTAAATACTACCACGAAGGCCAATTTCAAGCTACCAAATGGTATCATTGAATGTGGAGTTGGGAAAGAGATGCATAGTAGTACATCATTATGTAGTATGGTACAAATACAATGGATATAAAAAAAAAAACCTCACTAGTATGGATAATAGTAAAATGTAGCAAAACAGGAAGTGATGGGGGTTGAATTTTTACTGTCTTTGTTTTTAACAATATCCATTTAGTTGTAAGTTTACATAACTTTTACTAATAACTGTTGTGGTCTGAACATGGGTTGGAAAAGAACTTCCAGACACCAAGCAGAACGTAAAGAAGATAGAATTTATTAAAGGGAAGGGTTGCTGCCAGAGCAGCAGGCCGACTTCCTGATAATCAGGGAGCGTCAACCCGGAGCAAGGGTTACTGGTCTGTTTTTATAGCCAGGGAACAAAGGCACCTGCAAGTCATCTGCTGATTGGGCAGAGTACGTATACTTTCAGTGTGCAGAGCGTGAGAAGAACGGGACAAATACCTTTCCTTATTTGGGATGGGAAAGGGACAGGGCATGCTGCTTGGGAAGGCTCTGGGACATTGTAATGGTCTCAAGGTGACAGAGTGATAGGAGTCCTGTAACTCTTTGTTCTGGCAATGTTGGCTCTTTGAGTTTATGTTGTTCTTTGTCCCTGGAGCATCACAATAACTGTGTTTAACAGTAGGTTTGCAAAATTCCTTAAAACTTAACAGTTGGGTCTGACAGGCTAATTCCAACAGCCTGGTGCACATGATATTCTGATCAAAAAATTACGATTTCCTATAGGTAAGTGATCACTTCCACAACTCCTCTGGCCCTTAGGGGAGAAATCCCCGCAGCCATTTTCTGGAAAGCTGGTTACATTTACAGAAAGCAATCAGAAAGCAAAATCAGTTGTGGTAGCAGGCTAATGCTCGTGATTCAGAGGGCAGACCATCTGAGCCCAGTGCTGGGAAAGCTTCAGGCGGCATGGCTATAACCCAGTCAGCAGTGGTGTTCTATGAAAAAACATGGACATTTTACAATAGGGTTCAAAAATTCTGCCTTGGAATTCAACTCAAAGAAGACAGGCTGTATACTGTTAACATATTCTTTTAATGGAGGTGGGGGGATGGAATCGGACTTTAGGTCAATAATAAGTTTTTCACATTATTTGCTCTTGCTTTAAGAGTACACGTTGGCCTCATTTACTGAGGTAAAGCTAGCTGTCTTTGGTACTGTGCTCATTCATTCTTTGCATACTTATTGGCTCCCTGTGGCAAGCAAGGTGAGGCATGAAGCACAGTATGTTTAAAGACAAGTAAACTAGTCTCTTCTGTCCTGGAAGTCACAGTCTAGGGTGGAGACAGATATGTATATAAATCACAATTTAACATATTAATATTTTATTGCAGAAATAAATAAAGTGAGCCATGGGGATGAACAACTGATTGGAACTTTTCATAAACTTCTTGCTAAAAACTTGGGGAACTAAGTCATAATTTAAAGAAATATCCCAAGAGGTACATGATGAAGAAAGGACCCACTGTTTCAGGCTAGTTTTATTTCCTGCTTCTGTTTTGGTAAAGCTGCCATATGTAGTGGCATCTGAGTTGTCTAGTCAGCACCGTTTGTAGGAAGGGCTCAGTACTCTGACCTCATTGGGACTCAGATTGGCCATAAATCATGGCACAGAGTCTAGCTAGCTAGAGATATTGGGATTATTTCAAGATACAGAGAACCACAGGTGTTTGGAGAAGCCAAGGACCTATCTCCTCCTTTAAGAGCTGGGCCATTACTCTTCTGCTTCTCTCGTCTTCTCCTCTTTCCCTGCTGAGTGATGTCCTCAGTTTACCTTACCCATGGCCCAGAAAGGCTGCCCTAGCCTCCTCTGCAGCATTGTAGCTCTCCATATGTTATATCTCTGTGACCACTCTCCCTCAATGCCAAACCTTGAAGGATTAGGAGCTCACTCCCCGTCTAGGAGGCTGATACCAGGGCTGGGAAAAAACACACTGTCCAGAGCACAACTGTTTAGGACAGTTGGTGGTCCAGGCAGGGATTCCCCAGAAGGAAGTGTAGATGGATGGGCGTTGCAAACTCTGGTGGGCAGGTCCCAGGAAGTGCTGGGGAAAAGCATCTGGCCAGAAGTCAGTCAGCCTGTGTCCTTGGTCTTGCTTTACTGTTTGCTACTTGCAGACTTTAAACAAACGACTTCCCTTCAACGAGTCACAGTTTTCCTCTTCAGGAAAATGGGCTTGTAGTAATACTTGCCTTACATACTTTCAAATTGGAAAAAAAATAAGTTTATTAAGTGCTAGGAAGATGACAACTAAGCATTGAACAAGTATAAGATTGTTGTGAGAATTTATCTAGATACATATTCAGAAATAGCCACAACATGGGCAGTTGCTGCAGACCAAGGTCCCACCAGATAATATCAGCCACGTCCAAGGGTTGGAGGATCTAGGACTGTGCTGAGCTACACCATTGGCCCTAGGGGTGAGGGAGTAATGCGCTGAGTCCCGGGGGAGTGATAACACTCATCTGTCATCAGCTGATAGAGATGTGTTGGAGGAGGATGAATGAGATTCAAGTTGAGAAAGCATGCAACAAATGTCATTGTCTTATAGAACGTCTTCGTGGAGTCCTGTGGATGCTCTCTGCCTTGCAGGTACTGGAGAAGACTAGCAGAAGTGCAGACTCGCACATGCCTCTTAAAACACAATCTTTCTCTTCTGCATTATTCAGCAGGAACTCGTTGGGAATGTTTTCCTTCGCTTTCTAAAAAAGAAGGAGAAGTCAGAAGAAGGAAAGCCCAGCATCATAGATCTGTGAACATCAACATTTCCAAGGAAGTGACCTGCTTCAGTGTCTTCCCCATGCCTGGTCATTTTCCAAATTACATTCACAACTCATAGCTCCTGGAGTATTTGAGGCTGTATGCCAAACACCTTGAACTTATGAAATATATCTGTTTCCAGGTAAACTTTAGAATTTTTTTGTCATCTTGACGCTTGAGAATCTGATGAAAGTAATTGTCCCCTTTCTCCAGAATTGGACACATAAATGCATTTTTCATGCAGTTTCAGGGGATTAAGTCCACTGGTTTAGAAACACTGACTAGTGGGGAATTCCCTGGTGGTCCAGTGGTTAGGATGCCATGCTTCCATTGCCAGGGCCTGGGTCCAAACCCTGGTCGTGGAACTAAGGTCCCACAAGCCACATGTGACCAAAAACTAAAAATAAAAAATAGAAACACTGACTACTGAATTAGAGGCAATATTGTGTTTATTTGCAAAAGCTTGTTGCCCGTATAGTTGTCTTTTTCACATATGCATATATCAACCATATAATTTTCTCATGTGTCATTTTCCTTGCACAAACTCAGACTATTGATACAGTCCTCTTGCAGAGGGGTCTCTTTCCAGATTAAATGAATTCATGCATAGAAAATACTTAGGTCAGTGCTTATTGTAAGATAAACACCCAGTAAGCATTAGCTACTATCATCATCATCATCATCATTTTTCTAGACTCATAGAACCTTATATTTGGAAGAGCTTTGCCAGAGTTATCTCTCTTGCAATTCATTTTTTTGATGGATGGATATCTAGTTCCTGCTTGATTACTGCCTACAGCAGGTTGTTTACCGTTTCACAGAAGAGTTTGATTTAGTATTAGGTAGCATTTAATGTGGCATAAATCTCTAAAAAGACAACTTTTAAACATGTGTCCATACATTTACCATCTCATCTGTCTGTTAATCCAGTTTTTAGATCAGTGGGTCTCAAACTTTGATATAGTAGAAATCACCTGGAGACTTTTTGTTCAATCACATTGCCGGTTCTAACTCCCTGAGATTCTGATTCAATGTGTCTGGAGGGGGCCCATGGATCTGCCCTTGACAAAGATCCCAAGTGATGCTGCTGCTGGTCTGCAAATCACATTTTGCATAACAAGACTGTATTAATATATCATGCAAGCTTGGACCAGATGACTCTAATTTTCCAATTATGGGCATCCATAATAATAATCATAGAAAAAAACATAGTACACTGTATGAATTTGGGTATCATCAAAATGAATTTGTAAAAGTATATATAAAATAACTTCATGTGTATACTATGGTAAATCAAATTTCTGTTAGTAACAATTGATGTTTGTGTATCATAGAAGGACCAACGGAAAAGAAGTTGAACGGGATGATATATAGATTTTAGTTTTAAAGTGGGATAACTATGCAACTGTGCAAATACAACGTAAGAGCTAATGTCAACTTTTTGTTTCTAAATCTAAACTGATATTTTCCATTTTTTTTGGTTTACAAAAAGATTGAGAAGGTCGAAGGTCTGTATTTCCACAGCAAGGCATATGCAAGTCAGGAGGGATTTATGGGGAAGAAAAATCCTTGTGATTGGCAGTGACTTGGCCGTGGAGTTCAGCCACATAGCAAAGCTGGTTTGTTTTCGTATAGTTGTGTGTTGTTGACAGGGGATTCTTCACCTGCCTGTGCAGATGCACAAACCTAAGAGAGCTAAGATTCAAGGCTTTTAAAAATGGTTTTCCACTAAAAACACACATCTATACATGAGAGGCAGGAGAGGTTTGAGCATGTTGGCTGGGCCAAATGGTGTTCAATAATCATGAACAGGGCTTCCCTGGTGGCGCAGTGGTCGAGAGTCGGCCTGCCGATGCAGGGGACGCGGGTTCGTGCCCCGGCATGGGAAGATCCCACATGCCGTGGAGCGGCTGGGCCCGTGTGCTACGGCCGCTGGGCTTGCACGTCCGGAGCCTGTGCTCCGCAACGAAAGAGGCCACAGCAGTGAGAGGCCTGCGTACCGCAAAATAATAATAATAATAATAATCATGAACAGAAATAGTCAGCCCTTTTGCTCTTTGTCAAGATCCCTACTACTTAACACGTTTATATTAGGGGAGACTACATGCTCATTAGAAAGAATGAAGGACAATTACATGTGCAGATATCAGAAGATACTCATTAAAAACTCAAATTGTAGGATCATGTGCATTTGTGATAGCATTTTTAGGAAAAAAACCTTAATACCCATGGTTGCACATGTATATACAACTCCAGGAAGATACAAAAAACTGTTAACAGTGACTTCCTCTGGGGATAATGAATGTGTGTGTGTGTGTGTGTGTGTGTGTGTGTGTGTAAAATAATAGTGAAGCAAAATAGACAGCAACATGGATAATAAATTCAGCCCATCACTTTGCTATCCTGACTGGCATGGTTTAGAAATACCCCTTCCACCTGCAAAGAAGAGTTGAGTGGGGATGAAGGAGGATTTAGAATGATCTAGATAGATGACTTAAATATTTCAAGTTTTCCAAATAGGTATTTAACATGCCACTCACTTTGAGGTCTGTGAACAATTTTTACACATGTGTAGTTGTGCCCATTTAGTATGGTTAACATGGTGCAAATAGATCAGTTGTTGGAAATGTGTTAAGTAATGGCACAATTATTGAGTTGTACACTGAGGGGAGCTAACACACCGAGGTAACTCATCTGAAGCAAGGGTCAGTTTTGTCGATGTACAAGCTCGCCCTCTGCTGCCCATTCTTGAAAAATAACAGCTATTCTAAAGCGACTGTGTCTTCTCTATGGTCCAGATCATTCATTCATTCTGAGTATTGATCACATACCATGTGCCATGAATCATCATACATGATACTTGAATGTCTGTTGTATGATTCTATTTACTTTTTTATATGTTTAAATGTTCTTATTAAAAAACTATCCAATGTTAAGAGGAAAAAGGGTCAGAAAAATATATGATAAACAAAATTTCATACCTTAAGTTGAGATGGTAGTTCTTTGGACCAATTAAATGAGGTAAAGTCATGCAATATATAAAATATCATAATATTTTAGAACTGTGTATGGCTTAAGAAATTATTTAGTTCAACTCTTTTTATTTTAGAGACAAGAAAACTGAGGTTCATGGGCATTAACAGCTAGTGTAGAGACAGGCAGAAAATTAGAAAGAAAAAAAAAAAGCCAGTACTAAAATTTAGATCGCCTTGTTAGTGGATCTGCCACATTTTCAACCTAAGAATAAAAGAAATAATCAAGTTGTGTGTGTGTTTGTATTTTTTGTGTGTTTAAACAAAACCACTGGTTTGACCAAAAAAAACAAATAAAGACTAGTTCAAACTGTTTGCATAGAGATGTATATTTAAGATTAATCCACACAGAAGTAAATAGCTGACATCAGAGAATGGATGAGGACACCAGGGGGTGAATTGAGAAGAAAAAAAGAGGAAAGCTAATCCCAGACCTTTGCAAGATGTAAGATTTAGGAGATCCAGCTGAGAAAGTGCTCATATTAATCCAGGGCTAGAGACTGGCAGAGTTCAGGACACCCAGGGGGTGAGAGGACCCAGGCGCTGCTTGGGAATTTGATATGTAAAAGATGAAAGCACTTGATCTTGAGAAGTCTATAGATCAGGAGGAAACATATAGTTACACCATCCAAATATTGAAAAGTCTTGGTTTCCTAAGTCTTTTTTAAAAACAGGAACAAATGTCTGGTTTTGGTATCAGGGTGATGGTGGCCTCATAGAATGAGTTTGGGAGTATTCCTTCCTCTGCAATTATTTGGAATAGTTTCAAAAGGATAGGTGTTAACTCTTTTCTAAATGTCTGATAGAATTAGCCTCTGATACCATCTGGTCCTGGACTTCTGTTTGTTGTGAGTTTTTAAGTCACAGTTTCAATTTCAGTACTTATGATTGGTCTGTTCATATTTTCTATTTCTTCCTGGTTCAGTCTTGGGAGATTGTATCTTTCTAAGAATTTGTCCATTTCTTCTAGGTTGTCCATTTTATTGGCATATAGGGCTAGTAGTAGTCTCCTATGATCCTTTGTATTTCTGTGGTGTCCATTGTAACTTCTCCTTTTCATTTCTAATTTTATTGCTTTGAGCCCTCTCCCTTTTTGTCTTGATGTATCTGCTAAAGGTTTATCAATTTTGTTTATCTTTTCAAAGAATCAGCTTTTAGTTTCATTGATCTTTTCTATTATTTTCTTCATCTCTATTTCATTTATTTCTACTCTGATCTTTATGATTTCTTTCCTCCAACAAACTATGGGTTTTGTTTGTTCTTCTTTCTCTAGTTGCTTTAGGTGCAAGGTTAAGTTGTTTATTTGAGATTTTTCTTCTTTCCTGAGGTAAAAGTGTATTGCTATAAACTTCCCTCTTAGAACTGCTTTTGCTGTGTCCCATAGGTTTTAGATCATTTCCATTGGTCTCTAGGTATTTGTTTGATTTCTTCAGTGATCCATTTGTTGTTTAGTAGCATATTGTTTAGCCTCCATGTGTTTGTGTTTTTCACAGTTTTTTTTTCTTGTAGTTGATTTCTAATCTCATGGCATTGTGGTTAGCAAAGATGCTTGATATGATTTCAATTTTCTTAAATTTACTGAGGTTTGTTTTGTGGCTCAGCATGTGATCAATCCTGGAGAATGTTCCATGTGCACTTGAGAAGAATGTATTCTGTTGTTTTGGATGGAATGCTCTATAAACATCAATTAAGTCCATCTGGTCTAATGTGTCATTTAAGGCCTGTGTTTCCTTGTTGATTTTCTCTCTGGATGATCTGTCAGCTGGTGAAAGTGGGGTGTTAAAATCCCCCACTATTATTGTATTACTGTTGATTTCTCCTTTTATGGCTGTTAATATTTCCCTTATGTATTGAGATGCTCCTATGTTTGGTGTATATATATTCACAATTGTTTCATCTTCTTCTTGGGTTGATCCTTGGTCATTATGTAATGTCCTTCTTTGTCTCTTGTAGCGGTCTTTATTTTAAAGTCTATTTTGTCTGATCTGGGTATTGTTACTCCAGCTTCCCTTTGATTCCCATTTCCATGGAATACCATTTTCTATCCCTGTACTTTCAGTCTGTATGTGTTCCTAGATTTGAAGTGGGTCTCTGGTAGACAGCCTATATACAGGTCTTCTTTTTGTAACCATTCAGCCAGTCTGTGTCTTTTGGTTGGGTCATTTAATCCATTTATGTTTAAGGTAATTATCAATATGTATGTTCTTATTGCCATTTTGTTAATTGTTTTGGATTTGTTTCTTTGTTTTTATATTTTATTTTATTTCTTTATTTTTTAACATGCTTATTGGAGTATAATTGCTTTACAATGGTGTGCTAGTTTCTGCTTTATAACAAAATGAATCGGCTATACATATACATATATCCCCATATCTCTTCCCTCTTGCGTTTCCCTCTCCACCTCCCTATCCCACCCCTCTAGGTGGTCAAAAAGCACCGAACTGATCTCCCTGTTCTATGCGGCTGCTTCCCACTAGATATCTATTTTACATTTGGTAGTATATATAAGTCCATGCCACTCTCTCACTTCATCCCAGCTTACTCTTCCCCCTCCCCGTGTCCTCAAGTCCATTCTCTATGTCTGCGTCTTTATTCCTGTCCTGCCCCTAGGTTCTTCAGAAGCTTTTTTTTTAGATTCCATATATATGTGTTAGCATACGGTATTTGTTTTTCTCTTTCTGACTTACTTCACTGTGTATGACAGAGTCTATGAGCAAATTGATCAGTGTGATACACCATATTAACAAATTGAAGGAGAAAAACCATATGATCATCTCAATAGATGCAGAAAAACTTTTGACAATATTCAACACCCATTTATTATAAAAACTCTCCAGAAAGTAGACATAGAAGGAACTTACCTCAACATAATAAAGGCCATATATGACAAAGCCACAACCAACATAATCCTCAATGGTGAAAAACTGAAACTATTTCCTCTAAGATCAGGAACAAGACAGGGTTTTCCACTCTCACCACTATTATTCAACCTAGTTTTGGAAGTTTTAGCCACAGCAATCAGAGAAGACAAAGAAATAAAAGGAATCCAAATCAGAAAAGAAGAAGTAAAACTGTCACTGTTTGCAGATCACATGATACTATATATAGAGAATCCTAAAGATGCTACCAGAAAACTACTAGAACTAATCAATGAATTTGGTAAAGTAGCAGGATACAAAATTAATGCACAGAAATCTCTTGCATTCCTATACACTAATGATGAAAAATCTGAAGGAGAAATTAAGGAAACTCTCCCATTTACCACTGCAACAAAAAGAATAAAATATCTAGGAATAAACCTACCTAAGGAGACAAAAGACCTGTATGCAGAAAATTATGACACTGATGAAAGAAATTAAAGATGATACCAACAGATGGAAAGATATACCATGTTCTTGGATTGGAAGAATCAACATTTTGAAAATGACTCTACTACCCAAAGCAACCTACAGATTCAGTGCAATCCCTATCAAGCTACCAACGGCATTTTTCACAGAACTAGAACAAAAAATTTCACAATTTGTATGGAGACACAAAAGACTCCGAATAGCCAAAGAAATCTTGAGAAAGAAAAACAGAGCTGGAGGAATCAGGCTCCCTGACTTCAGACTATACTGCAAAGCTACAGTAATCAAGACAGTATGGTACTGGCACAAAAACAGAAATTTAGATCAATAGAACAGGATAGAAAGCCCAGAGATAAACCCATGCACATATGGTCACCTTATTTTTGGATTTGTTTCTGTAGGTATTTTTTCTTCCTTTCCTCTCTTGTTCTCTTCTATTGTGATTTGATGACTAACTTTAGTGTTGTGTTTAGATTCCTTTTTCTTTTTTGTGTGTATCTATTGTAGATATTTTGGTTTGTCTTTACCATGAAGTTTTGATATACTAGTCTATAGATAAAGAAGATCATTTTAAGTTGCTTGTCTTTTGGTTTCAAATGCATTTCCAATATCCTGAATTTGTGCTCTCCTCCTCTCACAATTGCTGGTTTTGATATCATATTTGTGTGTAGATTATTTCCTACCTTTACTGTATGTTTGCCTTTACCAGTGAGCTTTTCCATTCATAACTTTCTTGTTTCTAGTTGTGGCCTTTTCTTTTCCACCTAAAGAAGTTCCTTTAAAATTTGTTGCAAAGTTGGTCTGGTGGTTCTGAATTCTCTTAGCTTCTGCTTGTCTGTAAAGATTTTGATTTCTTCATCAAATCTGAAAGAGACCCTTGCTACCCTCTACCCTTGTAGAGTATTCTTGGTTGTAGCTTCTTCCCTTTCATCACTTTAACTATATCATACCACTCTGTTCTGGCCTGCAGAGTATCTGCTGATAACCTTATGAGAGTTCCTTTTTATGTTAGTTGTCATTTTTCCCTTGTTGCTTTTAATGTTTTTCCTTTGTCTTTAATTTTTGTCAATTTGATTACTATGTGTCTCAGCACATTTCTCCTTGGGTTTATCCTGCCTAGGACTCTCCGTGCTTCCTGGACTTGGATGACTGTTTCCTTTCCTATGTTAGGGAAGTTTTCAGCTATTATCTCTTCAGATATTTTCTCAGGTACTTTTTCTCTCTCTTCTCCTTCTGGGACACTTATAATGTGAATGTTGGTGCATTTAGTGTTGTCCCGGAGATCTCTTAGACTGTCCTCATTTCTTTTCATTCTTTTTTCTTTATTCTGTTCTGCAGCAGTGATTTCCACCATTCTGTCTTCCAGCTCACTTATCCATTCTTCTGCCTCAGTTATTCTGTTATTGATTCATTCTAGTGTATTTTCCATTTCATTTATTGTATTGTTCATCTGTTTGTTGGTTCTTTAGTTCTTCAACATCTTTGTTAAACATTTCTTGTATCTTCTCATTTGTGCCTTCATTCTTTTTCCAAGATCTTGGATTATCTTTACAGTATGTTTCCTACATATGAACGAGTTTCATTCTAAGAGCACATTTGTAAGTCCAATTTGTTCGTAAGTCCAACAATGTTAGCCTAGGTACCCAACTAACACAATTGGCTATATAGTACTGTACTGTAATAGGTTTATAATACTTTTCACACAAATAATCCATAAAAAAACAAACACAAAAAATAAAGAAAACATTTTTAATCTTACAGTACAGTACCTTGAAAAGTACAGTAGTACAGTACAACAGCTGGCGTACAGAGGCTGGCATCGAGTGAACTGGCAAGAAAAGTTACTGACTGGAGGAGGGAGAGGAGGTGGGAAGTGGTAGAGCTGAAGGATCATCAGCAATAGGAGATGGAGGGCAAGCTGAAATTTCAATCATGGCTGACATTGATTGCACAGGTTCTGGTTCCTTCCTGGATTCAATTCTATCTAACTTCTTGTAAAAACCAGCCAGTGATGTCTGGGTAGTAGCTCTTTTTTTCTCATCATAGATGACACGGTAGCACTGGATTGCATTCTAAACAGCTGCTGCAACCTTCATGTACCATTCTATATTTGGGTCCTGTGCCTCAAAAACTAACAGTGCCTCCTCAAATAAATTCCCTTGCCATTTCCTGTGCTGTGAATCTCTTCAGTTCTTCAGTTACTTCTTCTTCCTTCTGTCTCTCTTCATCCTTTCTCTGGGCCTCTAAATCCATCAGGTCTTCATTAGTAAGCTACACAAAGTAAGGACACAAAAGCACAACCACTTGTAGAGGAGGCACACATGTGACAATGTACACCAGACACATGAGCTAACATATGTGATTAGACATGAGAAAGCACGTTCTCATTTTTGAAAGTTCGCAACTTGAAGGTTCATATGTAGGGGACTTACTGTACTATCATGACTCTGAATTCATTTTTGGGTAGATTGCCTATCTCCACTTTACTTAGTTGTTCTTCTGGGGTTTTATCTTGTTCTTTCACCTGGGACATATTTCTCTGCCATCTCATTATGTCTAACTTTCTGTGATTGCAGTCTCCACTCCACAGGCTGCAGGGTTGCAGTTCTTCTTGCTTCTGCTGTCCGCCCCCTGGTGGATGAGGCCATCTAAGAGGCTTGTGCAGGCTTCCTGGAGGGAGGAACTGGTTCCTGCTCACTGGTGTGTGGAGCTGGGTCTTGTCCCTCTGGTGGGAAGGTCTGTGTCAGAGGATGTGTTTATTGGGCAGCTGTGTGTTCAGGAAGACTTTAGGCAGCCTGTCTGCTGATGGGTGGAGCTGTGTCCCCACCTTGTTGGCTGTTTGGCCTGAGGCATCTCAGCATTGGAGCCTACAGGCTGTTGGATGGGACCAGGTCTTGGTGAGAAAAGGGCGGCCTCCAAGAGGGCTCACACTAATGAGTACTCTCCAGAACTACCTCTGCCAGTGTCCTTGTCCCCATGGTGAGTCACAGCTGCCCCCCACCTCTGCAGGTGACCCTCCAATACTAGCAGGTAAGTCTGGCCCAGTCTCTTATGAGGTCATCACTTTTCTCCCTGGGTCTTGGTGCACACGAGACCCTGTGTGTGTCCTCCAGGATTGGAGTTTCTGTTTCCACCAATCCTGTGGAATTCCTGTGGTCAAACCCTGCTGGACTTCAAAGCCAGATTCTCTGGGGCTCCTCCTCCTGTTGCCAGAGCCCCAGGCTCAGAACCCTGATGTGGGGCTCAGGACTTTCACTCCTGTGGGAGAACTTCTGTGGTATAATTATTTTCCAGTTTGTGGGTTGTCTACCGGAATGTATGGAATTTGATTTTATCATGACTGCATCCCTCCTATCATCTCATGGCTTCCTCTTTGTCTTTGGATGTAGGGTATCTTTCTTGGTAGGTTCCAGCGTTTTTTTGGCAATGGTTGTTCAGCAGTTAGTTGTGATTTTGGTGTTTCTGTAAGAAGAGGTAAGCTCACATCCTTCTACTCTGCCATCTTGTGTCCCAGGCAAAGAATAAATTAAATTCAAGATACAACCATGTAAAGTACTGTTTAAATCCTTAGAAAAGATATTAATGTTACCCATTAGGGTGCAATTATTTTGTCTCAGCTGATGTGATTATAAGAACTGGAAAGGCCAAACAGACTTCTATGCATTATGACCTGTACACTTCACTAGTGAGATGGAATTCAAGATAATCCCTCAGAAGATATTGATTCTTATTTTACAGATAATTCTAACCATGAGTTGTCTTGTTTGTCAGGTCAAAGCTACAAGAGAGAAGGGAAATACTGCTGGCTACAGATGCAGTGACAAGAGGCATAATAATGAATAACATAGGGAGGAGACATTAAAAATGTATTACAGCACTTGAGCAGTAATTAAGTTGCTTATAATGAGAATGAGCAATAAGAGAAGATTATGTCATTATGCATTGTTTAAGAAATAAGATGAATATAATAAATTTTAGAAATATTTTCATCAAAACACAAAGTAAAAAGTAAAAGAAGGATTTCTTCACCTGTGTAAATTTCAGTTCCTCAAAATTCTGATTATATGAAAGTGCCTGGTAAATGAAGCTTTGCTGTATATACACGATCACCACCACCGTGTGAAATTCCGCTAAAGCTCTCAGCACCTGGCAAGAGCTGTGTGCCAGAGCTGCGGCATCACAGCACAGAGAGAATGAAGAGTAGGTCATTGTGATAAAGGCTTGATCAGAGTTGAGAGTCAGAATCAAGTTAAGAATGGGACCCTCACATTGCAGTGTTTATCTACACCTCTGTCTTGCACTAGTGTAAGGGTGGAAAGCCAGACAAAGCCCTTTGCACTGGAGGACCAGAATTTTGTTTTCCTGGCTTTTTACTGGCTTCTTAGTATGAGAATGACCTTATAAAGGAAGAATAAAAGAAGAGGAAAAGGATAACCCTGGAGTCTTAACCTTTTCTAAAGAATATTTTCATCTCGTTTATAGAAACAGAGGGGAGAAAAAGAGTAGCCAATAAAATTTTCTGGAATGAATAAGCGGTTAAGTGAATGAATAAATGAAGTGAGACAAAGGTTAATATGAATCATCTTCCCTGTTTTTACAGATTTCTAAACTCTCAAGTGAGCATTCATGGCAAGCTTTCCAATCACATCATTTCTGGAAGAATACTGGTCAAATCCAGTGTGAAAGACTTCATGGAAATAGCCAACACTTTGAAGATGGTAGCACTGTGTAGAACATTGACGTGGTCATTTTTGCCACAGGATATACCTTCTCATTTCTTTTCTTCAATGATATGTGAATATCACTGATGACCAAGTATCTTTATATCTTTGTGTATTTCCACTTCATTTGGAAAAGTTAACTTTGGCTTTCATTGGTTTAATCCAGCCGGTGGTAACACCAACAATGGAACCCCACAGTCACTGGGCCGGATGTGTATTTAAAGGTAAGAGAATGTTGCTGAATGAGTTCCCATTGTTTCTCTGCTACTGCTAGGTACACTGAACCAGAGGAGTATTAAAATCAAGCCAGTTTAAATTAAAGGACTGGACAATTACAACCAACATTACTATTCACTCATTTCTTTCTTTTAAAATAAATCCATCTTCCAGTCAGATTTTATTTAGCTTAAAGGTCATAACAAGGCCAGATTTTTTGTTGTGTTAGCTTCTGCTGTATAACAAAGTGAATCAGTTATACATATATCCCCATATCTCTTCCCTCTTGCATCTCCCTCCCTCCCACCCTCCCTATCCCACCCCTCCAGGTGGTCACAAAGCACCAAGCTGATCTCCCTGTGCTATGCAGCTGCTTCCCACTAGATATCTATTTTACATTTGGTAGTGTATATATGTCCATGCTACTCTCACTTCGTTTTGGAGAATTTAGAAATGTCTGAAAAAGAAAAGTAGGAGAAATCCATTTATAACAGTTTTATAAATGTGGAAGACTTTCCCACCTTTTTCTTTTTTAAGTGATTCTGCTTCGCAATATAGGAATAAAAACTCCCATCTCTGTTGCTAACAGGTAAAAGTCAGGTATGTATTTTCTGTATAGGGGTTCTCTCTGAGATCCTTTTAATCAGCTTTGGAGAAGCTCAGCACCAGAATCCCACTTTTTTAATTTCCTGGAACCATACTCTGTCTTTCCCTGGACCCTTCTTTATACTATATTTCCTTTCATAGGACTGAACAGGTTGCCCTTCTCTGAGGACATGATGGTTGATATTGTCTGGAGAAGACAATATCTTCTTTGTGGGAAAAGGTGGGGCCCTCCACCAGCAGGCAATTACTGAAAGCAGGGTCTATGGGCTTAAGGGAGTGGGGTCTAAAAAGGCAAAATCGATGAGTCAGATTTTAGACATAACTTCTAAAACCAGGGAGGCAGCTTCCAGGAATATTCAGAGAAAAGATTGAAAGCTCCTTAAGTAGGCACTTATTCTGTCCTTGGCTTTAATATTCAGGTACAATTTGATTATCCTACAGGCTAAGAGAAAATATTTCATAATGTAGAAATGATAGAAGCAAAGCAGAAATTCACTGATGAAAAATGTCAGAGTGCTTACTATGTGCCAGAAACTTTGCTAGTCAGATGCTAGTCAGGTATCAATAACATCATACCCAACAACAAAGAGCTCCCACCTGATGGTAATTAAATGCTTCCCAACTGAGAGAATGAATCTTCACATAAGCTAAGACCACATATGTGTCCTAAGAGACAGTCTGAAGGTGGGAGGAATAATGTTAATGCTCTGATCAGGAAAAGACCTAAGGCAACTAGAATAGTTTCTAGACTCCTTTTTGCCATCTTTTAGGAGACTTTCACATAGGTCCATTTTTAGGTTTAGTAACGAAGTATAATGACCTTAACACTTAGAACAGGAGAAGAATAAAGCCAAATTCAACCTTTTGTAGCCAGATTCTCCAAACGTATCCTTAGATAATTGCAGTGAATTGTTAAGTAAATGTCTACTCCATACCTAAATATTTGCTGAGACCTCTGTAGACTGTAAAAAAGACTATAAGATCTGATCACTGCCCACAGACAGCTTACAGCACAAGACTCCAGGTGCACAGACCACACCCAGACAGTATACAAAGTAGAGACAAGCAATGGTAAGAGCAATTAGTTAGGGCAAGGGTGGCTGGCTGGGGAGAATTCAAGTGGTCAGAAGGGGAGGACTTGAGCTTTGCTTTCAAAATAACAGTTGTTTATGCAAAAGGGAAGGAAAGAGGCTGAGCCTCCCAAGATGAAGTGTGACCCCAGAAACTGCAAAGTCAGTAATGGTTTCTCTTCCCTCTGCACAGCCAATGAGAGCCATGTGGTTTGTTTATAGGTATACTCAGAATCTTTAGCAGAGGCTTCAGGACGATTATAACAACTCCATGGACAGAGTTGCTCCTCTGGCAGGAATGAAACCCAGTTTGCTATCTCTCTTAGCCACTGATCCCAAACTAGCAGTGGGCGGTGTCTTTGGACTATGTACCCCATACCAGTACCACCAGCAGGGACTGGGGAAATGGGATGGAGTGCAAAGAACCATTCTGATACAGAGTGAGTGGATTCTCAAACCCATAAGGACCCTCGGAGGTACGTGAAGACATCTGCCAATCTCATAAACCAACCTGGTTCCAGTTGCTCTGTGCCACCCTGGCCATCTCAGTGTTCATGATCACCTATTAACATGACAGAATAAAGCAAAGGCTACAGGGGCCCAAGTCCATCCACTTCCTAAGGCAATCCCTGCTGCCTTTGGATGGCTTAGTTCCCCTGGCCTGGCTTGCTCCCAGAAAGGCATTTATTATTATTAATAATATAAATAAATAAATATAATAATATATTATATTTAAATATAATAAAATAAATAAATAATAATATTAATATTATTAATAAAGATTATTCTTTATTTTGTCATCCTTTGAAATTATGACACCAATTGGTTCAAAGGATAATGTCCATAGATCACTGAGACAGAAGGTTTGCCTGGTTGTCATTGTCTTTCTCTATCATTGTCTATTAAGTGCTCACGTGTGCACATGGCACTGTAACCAGCAACGGTAAGATCCCACACTGGTTGAGCATCAGTTAAACGACAAGCCCATTGTGGAATGTTATTTGAATTGTATCTCCATTCAGTAAGAACATTTAGATAATGGTGCCTTGATCGTATGATCTCTATGTATTTATTCGTAACAGAGTGGAATTTAAAAGATACCCACTGCCCTTAGTGTATGGCAGGAGTCTTGTGTAATTTCAGTTGCCCAAGATTCAATGATATAAATATAAATAAATGAACATTTATTTTTCTACCATGTGCTAGCCACAGTTCTAGGTGCTTTACATGTGTTATCTGATAAACTTCATAACAGTATATACAAGGGAAGAATTTTAAATTCCTCTTGTGGAAGGTGTTAGCTAAGATTGCCCAAGATTATATATTATAATAAATGGTGGTTCAGCGTTTGAACCTGATACCAAAGACAGTGTTCTTTACTGTATATCACACTCCCTCTCATTCATTTTAAACTGCTACATAGTTTACATACTAGAATATTTAAAACCCTGCTAGTGTGATATGTATTCTCTTTATTGCCGATTGCCTGCTGAAGTAAGCAAATTGTTACATTGTACATAGGCAAAAGATGTATTTTTCTAACAACACATAAATATTTATAACAGAATGCCTTGCTGAAGTTTCTTTCTTCCATATAATTTACAAATTGCATATTACCATGATGTGAAGCCAAAAATATTTTCAAACTATATTTCCTAACATGAAAATGTTTATCATCTCAGTCCATTTTAAATGTTTGAATAAAAGAATGTACATTTTTTTTACATCTTTACTAGAGTATAATTGCTTTACAATGTTGTGCTAGTTTCTGCTGTATAACAAAGTGAATCAACTATACGTATACATATATCCCCATATCCCCTCCCTCTTGTATCGCCCTCCCACTCTCCCTATCCCACCCCTCCAGGTGGTCACAAAGCACTGAGCTGATCTCCCTGTGCTATGCAGCTGCTTCCCACTAGCTATCTGTTTTACATTTGGTAGTGTACATATGTCCATGCCACTCTCTCGCTTCATCCCAGTTTACCCTTCCCCCTCCCCGTGTCCTCAAGTCCATTCTCTACGTCTGTGCCTTTATTCCTCTCCTGCCCCTAGGTTCATCAGAACTTTTTTTAAAATTCCATATATATGTGTTAGCATATGGTATTTGATTTTCTGTTTCTTACTTACTTCACTCTGTATGACAGACTCCAGGTCCATCCACCTCACTACAAATAACTCAATCTCATTTCTTTTTATGGCTGAGTAATATTCCGTTGTAAATATGTGCCACATCTTCTTTATCCAAGGAATGTGCATCTTAAAGAATCTCCAGTTAAAAAGCCTTTCTTTGAATGATTAATATGGTATATATCATCAGCTCCCAATTTCTGGCTCACAAGTGAAATCTGAGGTAATGATAGTGTAAAATGTGTATTAACGTTTATTTTCACATTATAAAATATTTGAAAAGGCATCTATAAATCCACCAATCTTATTGTGAGATTCGTTAGTGTTGTTCATCAAATATTTCTCATTCTCTCTCTCTGATCACATGGTAGGAATTAGCTTTCTTGCCCCCTTTGAAGTTTGGTATGATGATGTGATGTGCTTTGGCCAAATAAATGTAAGTAGATGTGAAATATTTCACTCCTGTTTAGAATCTTTAAGATATAGTGGCAACCACATCTTTCCTCTGCTGAGGTTGAAATAATTGAGGAAGCAGGTATACAGATGGAACCTTCCTCGGTCTGGATCCCTGAGTGGTTACAGGGAGCAAAGTCTGATTTCATAGAATGAGGTTTGTTGAGTGACTGATAGGGAATGCATAATCTGTCTTATCCTGACTGATACATTGTTACATCAAGGGTTTCTATTTCTTCATGTTCCCATCACACTTTATCTACATAAATATACAGTTTTTACATGGACATAATCCATGATTATGGACATAATCATATCTTCTTTGTCACTTTTCAAAATATTATATTGTAAACATTTTTCTCAGTTTTTTCATGAACATTGTATTTATCATTTTAATAGTTGACTGGGGACTTCCCTGATGGTGCAGTGGATAAGAATCTGCCCACCAACGCAGGAGACACAGGTTCCATCCCTGGTTCGGGAAGATCCACATGCTGCAGAGCAACTAAGCCTGTGCGCCACTACTACTGAGGCCGCATGCTTGCATGCCTAGAACCAGTGCTCCACAACAAGAGAAGCCACCACAAGGAGAAGCCCTCACACCGCAATGAAGAGTAGCTCCGCTCGCCGCAACAAGAGAAAGCCTGCGCACAGAAGACCTAACACAGCCAAAAATAAATAAAATTAAATCTTAAAAAAAGAACTGGTTGCATAATAGCCTACCATAGCAACATGCAATTATTTATTAACTACTTGTCTATTATTTAAGTTGTCTCTGTTATTTTATTTCTATCATGAATAATGCAACTAAAATTATCTTTGGACATGTAGCTTTTTTTTTCTTCAAAATTATTTTCTTGGGATAAAGGAAAGAAATAATTGTTTTTCTTTCAAGTTTATGGTACGGTATTTTATAGTCAAGCTTACAGTACCATTATCTTAAAATTGGCATAAGAATTTTGGTAATAGTAACATTGAGAAAAGATTATTCTTTATTTTGTCATCCTTTGAAATTATGACACCAATTGGTTCAAAGGATAATGTCCAGAATATTAAAAAGCTGTCTGAAAAGATATTCTGCTGAGATAAGATCAGGGCACCCTCTAAATCTGACATCCTGATAAAGTAAACAACTTGATCATAGAATTTTTTACTTACTGTAAATGACTTAAACTTATATGAGCATGTGTCCTAAAGACAGCTAAATTGTTTCTGTTGAGACTAAATTAGCAATCTTTCACCCTCAGGCTGAACGAAAGCAATATTTCTATAGACTTTTTTTTATTGCTGGTAAACATCTTTACACTACATTAATCCTTAGGAAAACCAGACTGGTTACCCTGCTGAGAAGCAAAAAACTCTGCTTTCTTCACTTTATACTGGTCATTTTGATGAATAAAGCAACTTTATTTCTTCTAATTCAGAGAATATATATCTGAGATTGTCTTCCACTTTTATACGCCCACTATTTTATATTTGTCTAATACTATTTTCCAAGGCACTCAAAATGCTTCTTAGATATTATCCCATAAATGCTTAGTAAAATGATGAAGTCAGCACTTTACAGAAATATTTTCACCATCTAGAGCCACCATTTGTGAAATCTTTAACTACTGCTAAGGTTTTCTCTTCTTTCCTTCTCCTCTTCCCTCGTTCTCACCTTATGCATTATTTTGGTTTTCTCTTAATTTTCAGTGACTAAGAGATTAAAATCACCGCATCTAACACCCTGACAGTAAAGATGAGTGCTGCACAGAGAGACGTCGGGGGGCCCTTATTTCCCTAGTGCCCACTGATTTATGAGTACCAGTTATAAGCCAGGCATCTACTGACACTACCTAATCAGTGCTTGCATACTGACTCCCCATGTGGGCACTCTCTCCAGACTGAGTGTCTAAGAGGTGCTCCTGGGCAATTCTGTGAGACCATGGTTGGTCACATGGTCTTTTTAGCATTCGATTCTTACCTCTCAAATGGAACTAGTCACCCCTATTTTGCCATTCTAAAAGAGTGGCTGAGAAAATCAGATGAATAAAACATGCAAGAGTGCTTTGAAATTGTCTAGGTACATACATAACCACATTAATCTAATAAAATATAACTGATGCTATTATAAAACACTATCACTAAGGGAGAAACAAAAAGATTAAAAAAAATTTTTTTAAAGCTGATTTCTCCAGAGGAAAAAGCTTATGATATGTTATACCCTATTGTGGGAGAAGAGAATGTGGCAGAAAAAAAACATTGTTTTGAGAAATAGACATTTTACACTGACAGGCATTTTGCATTTATAAACATTGAGTTCTTTAGAGACCCAGTTCTAAATTAGTTTTCTGCCACCACCCCAGTTATTCTCACCAGCTGCCAGCAAACCTGAATTAAAATCTTGGGTTACTCCTTTCGTGACTTTGAGAATAATCACCCCATCACTCACAGACAATGGAGTCGGCTTCATTGTTAATGGGAGAATACTGAAAACACATTCCCAAAGATCAAAGGTGAAAGTTTACATTGAAAACATTTTTATAAATTAAAAATAAACCAACACCTGACAGCATCTATCTCCATAAACTAAAAATGACATTTTAAAAGGATATCATTAGCGAATCCAGGTACCATTTCTAAATCAAAAAGAACTTGATCATCATCAAATGTTAGTAGGAAAAAAAAGGAAAAGATGAGGTCATCATCACTGGTAGAAATGTAGAGATCAAGTCCTCTTTCATTGTACAGATGAGGACTCTGGGAAGGAGAAGGGGCTTGCCCTATGCTCCTGTGTATCCTGACCAGGCGCTGGCTTAACAGCGCCCTGATCAGGGTTTCTCCTCTTCTCTGCCCAGCCTTGCTCTGAGCCAACTTCCCACATTATCCTTCCCACTTCCTGCCCACCAAGCCACACACACCTGAGCCTACCCCTCTTCTCCCTGAACCGCAGCTCTAAAATCACCAGTGAACTTCCAATTGCCACAGTGGATAGACATTTCAATCCTTCCTGTTTTTAGTCTCTCTTTGGCATTTGTCATATAATTGTTCCCTCATTCTTTAAACTCTCTTTCCCTTAGATTTTGGTGCTCTCACAGCCGCCTGCTTTCCTCTTACTTTCTTATCATACCTAGTTTACTTGTTTTTTTAGAGCTATTTTCCTCTGTCCACCATCAAATATTAGTGTTTATATATTAATTTTCACACTTGCATAGACTTCTTGCCACGCACTGCCCTAAGGGCTTGACAAATATTCATTCATTTAAATGTCATGACATACAGAGTGAAGTAAGTCAGAAGGAGAAGAACAAATACCGTATGCTAACACATATATATGGAACCTAAAAAAAAATGGTTTTGAAGAACCTAGGGGCAGGACAGGAATAAAGATGCAGACATAGAGAATGGACTTGAGGACATGGGGAGGGGGAAGGGTAAGCTGGGACGAAGGGAGAGAGTAGCACTGACATGTATATACTACCAAATGTAAAATAGCTAGCTAGTGGGAAGCAGCCGCATAGCACAAGGAGATCAGCTCAGTGCTGTGTGACCACCTAGAGGGGTGCGAGGGAGATGCAAGAGGGAGGAGATGTGAGGATATATTTTTACGTATAGCGGATTCACTTTGTTATAAAGCAGAAACTAACACACCATTGTAAAGCAATTATACTCCAATAAAGATGATAAATAAATAAATGTCATGACAACCCTGTAATGTAGGTACACATACAGTTGGGGGAGAGTGAGGTGTAGGAAGAATAAGTAACTTGCTGTGCTGCTTCCTACTATTCTATGCTAGCTCTGAGGTTATCAGAGCTCTCCCCTTGGTCCTCCTGGCTCCTGACTTCATCTACTCTCATGAGGTAGTAGTAACATTTCCTGCCCTGGTCTTCATAAGATCTGCATCCCAAACCTATATGTTTAGACTCGACCCCTCTCCTGAGCTCTATGTTCCAACAGCACATTGGATATCAGAAACTGGATTTACCATGGGCAAAACAAATGTAATACAATCCAAACTGAATGCATCGTCTCTCCTCCCCAAACTTTCCCACCACCCACTCTTCCTGTCTTTTTACCACTCTGGGCCTTGGTTTCCTCATCTGTATAATTAATGTGTTGAAGGAAATAACCTCCACAAACATTCTTACCTTAACATTGTTTAATTCTCTAAACCTCTGTCCCTGCACTGCCTCCAGGTTTTATTCTCTCTCTTCCCTTTAAGTTTTCTTTATTCATTTACCAATTCTATAAGCAGTAATTGAGCATATTCTGTGAACCAAATACCAGGCAAGCACTGGTTGAATAAGAGAAGAAACATGCACTGGAGAGAGGGATGTAAGTGAAGAAAGGCAGCTCATAGACTTCAACAGGGTGGACCGTTGTCCCATGTGTCCAAACAGAAGCCAAGAGGTGGGAGCATCACCACAGAGCCAGTTGCCAAACCAGAGGCCCACCAGTCAGCTTGATGCCTCTTTCTCCCTCACCAATCACTCCATCGGTCACTGAGTTCCGTATCTTGACCTCCTAAATGTCTGTCTCATCTGTAACCTCTGCCTATGCAGGTCTTTGTTTCACGATGGCTCACCTCCTTCAGTTCTAGCTAATCAGTTTTCCTTCCTTAATATTTTCTCCACTATTTACAGAGTAATCCTTCCAAAACCCAAGTCTGACCGTGGCACTGTCTTGTTTGAAATCCTTCAGTGATGTAGGGAAAGTCTTGTGAGTAGCAGACTCCTTCCCCATCAGTCCATGGAATCTGCCCCATCTTCTTTAAACCCCTTTGCTCTGCCCTCCAGGAAAGCCTTCAACACTTGTAGTTGCCTACTGCCTGGACTGCTGCTCCCTTCTGTGTCTGTGTACACACAGATTCTTCAGTCATTCTGCCTCTTATCTGGGTGATCAATTTCTATTTCTTCTTAGAAACTCAGCTCAGATAATACCCCTTTTGAGAAAACTTCTCTGTCCCCACCTCCCTTGGAGTCATAAATTTCTTCTTCTTGTGCCACTTCTCTTCTATAAGTGTACTTCTGTTACTGCCTGCAACATTGTACACATTGTAACATACACATTGTAGCTATTGCTTATTTTTTTCCCAGCGACAGCAGGGCATTCTCCAGGATGTGTACTGGGCTAGGTTAATCTCTGAGCAGCCAGAGATGCCTGGATAGCAACACATCATCAGCCTGAGATAAAGGTTTGCTGACTGGATGACAGAGAGGCACCATTTGGAAAAGTTGCAAAGGCAAGGACTGGAGTACGCTAGGACATCCGGACAAGAGTCCAAATTCTAAAGTCACAAAATGCAGTCAGTTTGGGCTACATCATGGGCATCAGGAGAAGGGAAAGCAGAAACCAGCTCCAGGATGTGAATGAGATGACAGCCACTCTCACACACCAGAGCCCTTCTGCACTTCATGTCTCAACTCATCTCTGGGACAGAGGTGTGGGTTTGCCTCAAGAGACAGATCGGGGTCCAGACAGACTCTGCACTCTTGTGCAGAGACACATGTGCAGAGCAACGTGAACCGCCTTACCCCAATATTCCACTGCCATTTAGGGCCAGGGTTGGGAAATGAAATTCTGTTTATGCAGTGAGATAGTTCTGTGGAGGCAGAAGTTTGACTGACTCAGGTCCTTAAATATATAATTAGAGAAATAAACTTTCTGCAAATTGAGGGTGGTGCAAAGGCTTTGTATGTGTCAGAAGGGATAAGCAAATTCTTAATTTGTTGTTCTGCAATTCTCATGCCCTCCCCAGGCCTCAGCCTAGAAAGGCGCACACAGGCTCATGTAGGCTCCTGGCAAACGCCCCAAATGCTTTGCACGCTATGGGCAATCAGAAGATGACCCTTGGGTGAACAAGGTAGAGAGTACTTTAGCCCACAATTATTTTGTTTGTTCACTTGTATGGGCATCAAGCCAGGAAGACAGGCTGACTCCACATGGAATGAAAGCCTTTTTGAGAATGTAGCTTTATCTCCTCTGTATTTCTGTGGCAGAGATAGGATGAGCCTTTGCCGTGACACCAGTAGTGCAGCTGCTAAACCAGTGCTCAGATATTAGAAAACTGCTAAGCTCAATAGCCTTCTCAGAGGGTCAGCTTCTAGATTTCCTGGGCATTATGCAGCCACTCAAGTGACGAGTAAAACCCCAGCTCTATCCTCTGCCACCCTCCTTCCCAGCTCCCACCTGTACCCAACACACACTCAAGGCTCTGGCCTCTATAGTGGTCACCCTGTTGAAGTGTATGAGCTGCTTTTCTTCACTTACGTTTCTCTCCCCTGTGCATGTTCTGAGGGCAGGGAACTTACCTTATTTAACCACATATTCCCAGTGCTCAGCCCAGGGTCTGACCCACAGAATATGCTTAATCATTGCTTGTAGAATTAATGAATGAATGAAAAAAGTTTAAAAAGGAGAGAGATCAAGAGTAAAACCTGGAGACAGCGCAGGGACAGAGGTTTAGAGAATTAAAGAATGTTAAAGTAAGAATGTTTATGGAAATTATTTAGTTCAACTTAATTGTACACATGAGGGCCATGGTAAGGAGCCTCACTTATTTTGGTGAAATGAAATGAAAATACACCTGTTATAACAGGAATACTATCAGGCTACTAGGTAGGTGGTTTTCGAACAGGGGATTTTTACCCTCCAGGGAACATCTAATAATGTCTCTTTTTGGTTTTCATGACTGGTGGTGGGTGGTGCTACTGGCATCAAGTGGGTAGAGGACAGAAATGCTGCTAACATCCTGCAGTGCACAGGACAGCTCCCTCCCCACCCCATCAACAAAGAATCATTCAGTGCAATACGCCAATAGTGCCGAGGTTGGGAAACCCATACTGGGTCAACAAGATGAGCCTACTGGTGTTGGCTTCAGTCAAGTGTGATTGTCTTACCTTGTGCCTTTCTCTCCTCGCAACTCTTTCACAATTATCTACGATCTAGGATCTGCAGTACACAGCCTAGAGTGAACTCAGAGGCTGCTGCTCCCATGGTGATATAATAAATAGTGATTTTTGGACTCCATTATTAACTTAATTCATTTGGATTAATTTTATAGTCTATACAGAACTGGAGGGCTTTCATATAACATGATTGTTGGTTCCTAGTTTAGTGGTTAGTCCAATTACATGATACAGTTGCTTCTTCCTCTGCTGTCAAACAAGAAGCAAATGATGAAATTCTGGGACTTGTAGCTTCCATTTTCAAGGTTAGAGGAAATTATCAACAGACATGGGAAATATGTCCTCAGGACCATCTCACTGGGTGCAAAGATTGGGTTGTCATGAGATTCAAGAAATGTAGAATGGCAGATGCCAAGCTTTTACAAGTATTTTTGTGTATGCCAAGTTTTTGTAATAGGCTTGTATATTTCAGTGCTTTTTGCCACTGTCCTATTTGCTTTGCTACTTTTAGCCCTATATGTGATAATTAGCTGTTTATGTGTTTGCCTCTTCCCCAGACCTCGGGTTCCTTGATGGCATGAGTTCCACATCTTATTCCCCCCGCTTGGCATGATGCCTGTGAAATACAGCTCCTTGTGCTAAATAGTTATGATAAGAATAATCTGGATTCAGGCCCAGATTTAGAGTCCAAATTAAACTACTAATTAAAGGAAGAATAAGGATACAGCGTTTCAATTATCAAGCTGAGGTCAGTTGGGATACAAGGAATGATGTCAAGAGTTAGTTTTGCTAAACCAAGGTCGAGCACACTCAAAGTCAGAGTTGGAAGCTGTCGAATAAGCACTCTAACTTAGGGTCACAGAGAAGTTGAGAGCAGTACCTTTATCAGAAAGGGGTTAGGAGCTTTAAACACCTGGCCACAAATGATAACATCTTCTATTCTTATTCACCCAGTTGCAAAGATTGACACCTGGTGCTCAATTTGCTTGCTTCTCCAGAGGGTTCTGACACTTTCAGTAAATCATCAAATACTATTGTATACCTGCTATGTCAGGCACCAATGATATAGTAATGAACAAAAGAGAGACCCTGCTCTCAAAAGAAGTTTACTCACACCGGACTTATATACCATATTTACAAATGTTATACTTGCTGAGGAAGCCCAGTTTGAGGGTGGAGATTAAGAAATGGGTAAAGTCTCCGAAGTCCTTTGCCCCTTTGTCACTGACTTTGCTTTCTAACTTGAAGGCAGATCTGAAAGTGGAACTTTGATTCTTCAATATTGTCTTTTCTATTCTCTGGAACTTTTAAAAAATAAGCACTATTATTAAATCTAATTGAAACTTTTGTTGCAAATATAGAATTATTGCTTGGAACATGTTAAAAATATTTATTGGTACTTTGTTTAGTTAAGTTTTGTTTTGTTTTAGTGGATGCTATAGGGATGTAAAATATATTTTTAACTTACTGCACTCTCAAATAATGTTTATGGTACAGCCCAGTATACTTATTTTCTCCCTCTGTCCTTTGTGCTATTCTTATATTTTATTTCTACATATATACTTTAAATTTTACAATATGCTGCTTTAATTGTACCCTCAGACATCTGATATCTTTTTTTTTTTGGTTGTCCATGGTCATATGATTTTTTTTAATTGGAGTATAGTTGCTTTACACTGCTGTGACAGTTTCTGCTGTACAGCAAAGTGAATCAACCATACGTATACACCCAGGAATCTGCTGTCAATCTTATCTTTTTACCTTGAACACAATATGTCATTTTTCTCTGGTTACTTTTAAGATTTTTAATTTATTCCTTGTTTTTCAGCAGTTTGATTATGATAAGTGTGGTCTGATTTAAGTTTCTTCCAACTCGGGGTTTTTTGAGCTACTTGGATCTATTGGCTTACAATTGTTATGAAATTTGGAAAATTTCTGATCATTAATTCTTTACCTACTTTTTCTGTCACTCTCTCTCTCTTCTCATTCTGGGACTCCAATTACATATTTAGATTGCTTGATGTTTCCTCACAAGTCACTAATGCTCTGCTCATTTTTCCCTGCACTTTTTCCCCTCCCTGCCTCATTTGGGTAGTAGCTACTACTGTGTCTTCAAGAAATTCACAGATCTCTTTTTCTGCAGTATTTATTCTGTTATTAACTTCAAGCATGTATTTTTCATTTCACACATTGTATTTTGCACCTCTAGAAATACCATTTGTGTCTTTTTTAGGTCTTCTATTTCTCATATCTATGTTTTCCTCTACATTTTTTGAGCATACATAACTTTGCTATGATAGCTGTTTTAATTTTTCTTTATATCATCTCTTTCATTTTTGGTAAAAAAATAATTTTTATTTTTCTCCTGGTGTCGGTCTTATTTTCCTGCTTCTTAGTTTTTCTGATAATTTTTTTTTGCATACTGGACATTTTAGGCTTTAGGATATTGGATTTTAATGCTTTTCTTTAACTAATTTTTAACTTTTGCTCTGATATGCAGTTAAGATACTTTGAATCAATTTAATTCTTTTGAAGTTTGCTTTTAAGTTTGGTTATCATTAATCTAGATCTGGTTTTAGCTTAGGACTAATTTAACCCACTGCTAAGGTAACACCATGGGGGGAATAGAGAAAGATATATCTAAGCAGTTATACAGGTTGTTCAATGGTTCCAGTTATTATCACCATGTAGCAAGTTACCCCCAAACTTAGAAGCTTCAAATAACCATTTTTTATAATGCTCACAAGTTCTGTGCATCCAGAACTCAGAAAAATGGTGTAGTAAAAATGACAGTCTCTGCTTCACTATGTCTGGTCCTCAGATGGGAAGACTTGGCAATTGGGGGCTAGCAATCTGGAGGCATCTTCATTCTCAAGTCTGGTGGTGGACACAGTTGTCAGTTGGGATCTTTCCAAGTGTCCTGAGCCTCTTCATAATATATGGTGGCTTTAAGATAGCTGGACTTCTCACATGGAAGCTCAGGCCTCCAAAATGGGTGTCCCAGTGAATAAGACAAGCTGAATCACTTTCTATGATCTGGCTTGAGAAATCATGTGTTCACTTTCATTGCACTCTATGTGTTATAAGTGAGTTAAAAACACACGCAGATTCAAGGGTAGGAAGCACAGGCTCCACCTCTCAATAGGAGAAATATCAAAGAATTTGAGGCCATTTATTTGAAACCACCACAACAATCATTAAAGGAGCTGATAAATCAGAGTGATGAAGAAAGAACTTGAATTTGGATAATCAAGGGTTTCCATTCTATTTCTACCATTTACTAGACAATTAATCTCCCTTGAGTCTCTTTCCTTGTCTATGAAAGGAAATAATAAATTTTGTAATTGAGTCGTTGTGGGGATTAAATGAGACTATACTTACAAAGTGCTTATTAACTTAGAACGTAGTTAATGCTCAATAAATAATAGCTCTCTCCAAACTAAATTAAATCAAAACACTTAACTACAGTAATAACCTATGCTACAGAAATATTCCAGGGTATAATTTTGAAGTCAGATTTTAAGAAAAATAAGAATTTTTGGAAATATCTTGAAAAAAATAGCAAAAATTACTAAGAGGTATAAAATATGCTTTATATATTGAAGACAGGAGAAAAACACAGACTAAAGAAGATGTTAACACCACTGTCAAAGAAACACTTCCCATCCAGAGTCCTGGGCAAAAGAACAGCAAGAAAAGAGCTCCCTCTCTGGCCTAGTGTACATCTCAGGGACATTAGGGGAAAGGGTCCCCAGTGTCTCTTTTGCCAGACTTTCAGACACCACTATGTGAAATGTCACCCTAAGTTAAGAGCAGACCAGGGTCTCATCCCACATTGGCAGAACATTCCAACTTCTGACAGAAATGCTTTTTAAAGTATTAAATGTGGTATACATGGGGAAAAAAAATCTAAGCTCAAATGAGGCTAAAGACCCAGTGGAAGAAGAATAAGCTGTGAACCATTTATTGTGCTCTCAAATTTTGGTCGATGTGCAAAAATAAGTGTTGTCAAACTAAGTGCCTATACTGTTAGGACAGTAATATTAGATGGACATCGAGAATATTAATGTATCTAAGAAATGATAAGACAAAGGGAACCAGCCCAGGAGCAGTATCAGACTAAGGGTGTTGTCTTTCCACCCAAGCCTGTTGTTTCAGGTGATTTCAAGATAGGCACCACTGAACTCAGTGAAAGAGAGATGGGTAAGGCACAAAGACCAATGAATAAGAGGAGGGTCAACAGGCTTAAGAATGTTGTCTATGGAAGCACTTTGATTATTGTTATTTATATTTTTCTGGACATAAAACAAGCCAGGAGCTAATAACCTAAAATCCTATAAAGTCTTTGAAGAGATTATAATACTGAAGGAAACACAAACATTGTTTTCAAAGGCTTGTGACTATTCAACTCTAAAGCATCACTTGGGCTCCCAAACCTGTACCATCAGAAAGTGAGTTGTGAAATCTGAGAAGCCCCTACAGAAGGCATATTCTTCCATGTCTACCCCAGATGTAGCTGTGGATAGTAAAGAAGAGAGCTCCACAGATTGTAGAAGCATGGTCTAAGCAAGACCCCTTTTCCAAAGCTCCATCTAACTCATTGTAGCAAAGAAGGTCTACTCCAGGTATAAAAAACCAAGGACCCTGGAGCTCTGATTGTTCCTATTCCCAGCTCCTGCTTGTAGGGCAGAGATTTCATGCCACAAGGGGAAATACTGAAAAATAGGGCTGCCACCCTCTTACATCTCCAGTTGGTAGGGTGTGGTATTACTCTACAAAAGGTAGGCCACCCTGTTACCCTTGTCTCCACCTCCAGTGGAATATCACAGCATGTGCCCAAGAGCTGGCATGCTGCAACTAAAAGATCCCGCACGTGGCAATGAAGATCCTGAGTGCCACAAATAAGACTTGGTGCAGCCAAATAAATAAATAAATATTTTAAAATATATACATAAAAGAAGGGGAAAAAATCTGAGCAGTGACATCAGAGGTTACACACCGCAGGGAAAATATACTTCACAGAATTTGTCCACGCAAGCCACCAAGCAAATAAACAACCCCCCCCCAGCAATATTAATAAGCCCCGGAACGGGAGAGGGGAACTAATCAGAATCCAGACTCACTACAATAACTTAAATGTCAAGTTTTCAACAAGAAATCATAAGACATTTGGAGAAACAAGACAGTGTGATCTTTGTATGGGAAAAAAAAAGATAGGCAGGGCTTCCCTCGTGGCGCAGTGGTTGAGAGTCCGCCTGCCGATGCAGGGGACACGGGTTCGTGCCCCGGTCCGGGAGGATCCCACGTGCCGCGGAGCGGCTGGGCCCGTGAACCATGGCTGCTGAGCCTGCGCGTCCGGAGCCTGTGCTCCGCAACGGGAGAGGCCACAAGAGTGAGAGGCCCGCGTACCGCAAAACAAACAAACAAACAGAAAAAGCAAAACAATCTCCTTCGTATTTAAAAATAAGAAAGCCCACGTGAGCTAGGATTTTCTGTCACTCGATGTGCCTTTGAAAGGCATAACAGCTTTGAGTAGGATATTCCTTAAATGCACTAACTAGCAATTTTAGAAAAAAAACTAATCTTGCATGATAGAAAAAAATTACATGGCAATAAAAATCTGATTTTATACTAATATGTTTCCAGATACAAGACACAATGCCAGGAGAAAGAATTGCGGTGATTGGTGCTGGGGTCAGTGGATTAAGCGCCATTTAGGTCTGTCTGGAGGAAGGACTGGAGCCCATCTGTTTTGAAGGAAGCAGTGACATTGGAGGGCTGTGGAGATATAAGTTTAAATAGACTTATGCTTCTATATGTGTAATGACAATTTTTCTTATCTGGGAAATAGGAATGCAAGGATTACAGCACTGATTTATCCTTCAACTACCAGCATAATAGTTGCTATCTTTATCAGTACCTGACACATGTGCTTTGAATCCCACTCCTTCCTTCCTCCCAAGGATGATGTTCAATCAATCTTTCTTCGTTTCAGGGTCTAGCTCCTTGAAGGAGAACTGTGTGCTCCTTCTTCCTTCATCTCCACCATCACTACATGACGGTTATCCCAGCACTTCCCCAAAACTGCTGTCACTGCCATTACCAATAAAAGTTGACAAGTTGAATGGACTTTCTGCCAAGAATTTTATTGCCTTCTCAAGGGGGTCCAATGATGTTAAAAACCAGCTCCTTTTCAAAACACTTGTCACTAGCTTCTGTGATTTCACTCTGTTTTCTTTCTGATTTTCCTTCTCAATATTTTTCTACTTGGCCTCTAAATGTTGCTGATTATAGCTCTATTCTCAGTCTTCCGGTCTTCTAACTTTTTGCAGGTTCCTTAGGATACTTCCTTATCCCTCCTTGGCTTCAGTTATCAAGGTGTCCTTTATTTTCTTGGTAGGAGAAGACTGAAGGTGGCAAGCCCAGTGTCTATAAATCTGCCACCAGCAACTCTTTGAAGTGAATATCCTTTCTCTGATCATTTTCCCAACTACTCGCACAATTCCAAAATCATGGAGTATCTCCGGATGTATGTCAAACCCTTTCGCCGTTTGAAGCACATCCGGTTTCTGGTAAGTGGGGCAGAGACCACTCAGCATACATGGAACCCTCTTGTTAGAGCCAAGAGCCAGGCCAGAGCAAAATGCACTAAAGCATTCATTCAGTCTTGGAGGTGAGCTTTACATAAATCTCCAGAGAAGTCGGCGAGGGCTTCTCTCCTCACTTTCCTCAGGAAAAAAAGTACGGTGGATTGGCTGAAATGCCAGACTGTGCACCCGGTGTTGGCTCACCCCTAACTACAATCAGGACTGCAGTTGGAACAAACTGAGATACATCTCTACTTAAAAATGCCTTGGTAGGGAGACCAGTTATAAATGAACTCTTTAATGAAAACCCAGAGGAGAGTAGCTGTAACCAACCTTATTCATTGAGGCAGAGCTCTTGGGCAGAAGGGCAGTGGGGAAGAGCGGTCACAAGTCTGAGTTCGTCTCATTCCCAGTCGAAGCTGTGCAACGTAAGGAAGCGCTCTGACTTCTCTTGCACAGGACAGTGAGATGTTGTCGTCCAGACCGAAGGGAAGCAGGAAGCCTATGTCTTTGATGGGATTATGGTGTGTAGTGGCCTTGAAACCGATCCCTTCATGCCACTCCGTAACTTTCCAGGTACGTCCTACCGAATGCTAAGACACTGGTGTTATGGGGTTTTATCATAGTGGCTATTGTTATTTTGGGAGAAAGTTTATCATTCTGAAAGTCATCTTAGTTTCAAAATAAACATATTTTCTGATTATAAAGAAATGCATGTTCTTTCAAGTTCCATTCAAATAATACATATTATAAAATTGAAAATAAAAATTACTAATGCAACCACCAGTTCTGGGTTATTTTAAGAGGAAAGTGCTACATTTTACCACAGCTGGAAGGCAAAATGTGGGAATTGTTTTGTGTTGGTAATAGTTTGGAGTAAATAGTGAGATCAGAGATACAGAAAATATATTAATATTTAGCTTTATTCCTGAATGTGTATCTATATGTATGGCATGGTGGATATAAATAGCTATGTGCTAGTGTCACTATACATCTTAGAAAAGACTGCAGTGCTATTGTTTACTATTTGGAAGCTTAAGCACCCTGAATATAAGGAATGGTACAGGAATGATTTACCCGCACAGATCTCCTTCTTCATCTCTAGGAGCAGGATATATACTTGGTCTTTTCAAAGAGGGCTGAACCTGAGACTCCCTTGGGGTCTAAGGAGATGCTAGACTCCCTCCACTTCCATTGCTTTGAGTGTCTGTTTCCCAGTGCATGAGATGATAAAGTTAAGATTGGTCAAAAGAGGTCTATTAGTTAATTAGTTATTAGCTTATTAAATGTGTAAATATTCCTATATTCATTCATTCAGCATTCATTCAAGAAATATCTACAGAGCACCAACTGCGTACCAGAGACTTAGCAGAGAATAAAGCAGACAAAATCTCTGTCCCCAAGGAGTGTACATAGCAGTAGATGGAGAGAGACACAAAAAGAAATAAATATGTGGAAGGTGATGACTGTGAAGAGAAACAATTGCCAGGGGAGGGCGAAGAGATGGGTGGTTGGGGAGAAGGGCTTGTGATGCAAGATTAGATAAGATGGCCAGATAAGACTTCAGTGAGAAAAGGGCATTTGAACAAATACCCCCAAGGAGTTGAGGAAGTGATGCAGATATATGAGGGTAACAGATCGTACAGAAGGAAGAAAAAAGTGCAAAGGACTTGAGGTGGGTATGTACCTGACAGGTCCAGTGTGGTGGAAGTAGAAGAAAGAATAGAAGGAGATGATGTTAGAGAGTGAATGTTACACCAGATCAAGAAGGACCTTAGGGCTTCCCTGGTGGCGCAGTTGTTGAGAGTCCGCCTGCCGATGCAGGGGACACAGGAGACAGAGGAAGAATAGATGAAAACATAGTAACTTTTAGGTGTTGAGGAACGCACCTCAGATTTTTATTGTTTCATAACAAAGGAGAAGAAAAGGTTATCTTCAGAGAGTGAGAGGAATTTCAGTAGGGCCAAGGGGAGGGGAAATAATTGAAAGAGCTGCAGTCAGAAATTGAATGGAAGGGCTTCCCTGGTGGCGCAGTGGTTGAGAATCTGCCTGCTAATGCAGGGAACACGGGTTCGAGCCCTGGTCTGGGAGGATCCCACATGCCGCGGAGCAACTAGGCCCGTGAGCCACAACTACTGAGCCTGCGCGTCTGGAGCCTGTGCTCCGCAACAAGAGAGGCCGCGATAGTGAGAGGCCCGCGCACCACGATGAAGAGTGGCCCCCGCTTGCCACAACTAGAGAAAGCCCTCGTACAGAAACGAAGACGCAACATAGCAAAAATAAATAAATGAATTAATAAACTCCTACCCCCAACATCTTCTAAAAAAAAAAGAAATTGAATGGAAAATTGAACTTAGCAATGATTGAGTTCAGAAACATTTAGATTTGTGCCAGGAGTTCACTAGATGATCAAAGAACTGCTTCCAGGGGAAAGCTGAAGTTTGGGAGCATATTCTCTAGGGAAAAAGGAACAGGGCAAGGAATGAACCACAATTAGGATGGAGTAGGGCTGTTCAGTGTCACAGGAGGAGAATGAAGGCCACATGTGCATATGCCCCAATATTGTTTAAAAGATGAAAGGCTACAAAATCAACCAGCTATTATGGCTTTACCATATGAGCATATTTTTAAACAAAAATAATACGTTCTTATGTCCTCTCAGCTTCAGGGTCAAGTGAGCACTTGTCCCTAGTAGGAGAGCAGAGTGAATACTGCTAGTGTTAGCAGGAAGGGTGTACTGGGCCTAGAAAGAGATGGAAACAAGCTAGACAGGGATGAAGCATAGGCTGGGAAAGCAAGACAGGGAATTGGTTCAGAGCCATATTTGTAAATAACAAAGATGATGGATAAAGAAGATATATTACTTAAGGAGGAGCCAAGCTCTTTGAAGGCTTGGCAGGGTATAGACAAGTAAAAAGGAGGCAGAAATAAAATATCTGAGTTTCTAGTAAACCTGAGATCATAAAATTTTGGTCCAGACCAAAACTGTAGGAGAATTAATTCTGTCTGATAATGTTCGGCAAGCACAGTTCACAGACCAGGAACAGTAGACCAGAAAATGAGAGGTTTAAATAGCATAGCATTTGAATTTAGCAATAAGCTTTAGAATAGGCCAGCAGTTAAAAAATAAAATAAAATAATGGTCAATACTTGAGCAATTCTATTCTTGCCCACAGGAGTCACAAGTTTCAAAGGTCAGTGTGTCCACAGTTGGGAATACAAGAGTCCAGAGAAATTTCACGGCAAGAAAATCATTGTGATCGGCATTGGAAATGCTGGAGGTGATTTGGCGACTGAGCTCAGTCATGTAGCTGCACAGGTTTGGTGCCTAAATTCTCTTTCCTGAGATGCAACCTGCCTACTACCTGCTGAGATGTGATCATTGCATGAAATATGTGTAGTGTGTATTCATACACTGCTTCAATACTGATTAATTATCTTCTCTCACCAGTTTCCTCAATAGACATCTTGTTAATCCATTCCAAAAAAAAATAGAGAATGGAATACAAATAAATATTTCAAACTTTAGTGACTTCCTAATGTTTATTTTTAACAGAGTGTGGAGGCTTTACCAACTCAGCTAAGAGTTACAAAAATGAACTTACCAGAAAACCATTTTTAAAATCCCTTAATATTTTTCATTGACATGACACTTGACACCATCTTCCAACTCCAATTCCTTCAATAGGGATACAGATTAACTAAGTGTTCTAGATACTACAATACAGTAATTAACAGATGGATGGGATCTTTTGTGTCAATTTGTGGATCTCTAGTCTTTTTGCATCATTGTGTTTTTCCAGAATTTGGAATTTAAGAGATTGCAGGCATCAAAGACTGCCTTGGAGAAGGTTCAAAAGGGGTAGTGGGTGAGGTCCAGAGGAAAGCTTGAGGAGATCTCCGGAGCTATAAGCAACAAGTCAGATGTTTCTGTATGTGGGAATGTGTGTGGCTATCTATTGGCCTTCCTGTCTTGAGAAAGAAGAACTCTTCAAGCTAAAAAGACAAGAGAGTTCTTATCCATTCCTTCTCATGAGCCAAATGAGAGATATCTGAAGAAGTGAGAAAATGATCCTATGAAAGTAAACTGTTATATTGGGAAGCATCTATTGTGCATTTATTTGCATTCTCTCCTAGGTATTTCTCAGCACAAGGAGTGGTGCATGGATTTGGAACTGGGTCTGGGATTATGGGATGCCCATGGACATTGTTCTCTTTACTCATTTTAACTCTGTTGTCAACCAAGTTTACCCTACATTCTTAATCAACAGATGGGCAGAGAATAAATTAAATGATCGCTGTAACCATGACATTTATGGTTTGCTGCCTCAACACAGGTATATTCTAGGATTTTTTAAAAATAATTTTGCTCCTGCCTTTTGGAGTCAGCAGGTCAAACTTGGAACATAAGGAAGATTTAGAGTTCAGTTTTAAAACCTTGAAAATAGACTTCACCTATCTTAGGAGAATGTTAATCATCATTTCTTTTCTCATGTTTCTTTGGACCTTTCTATTTACTAACCTTAGAAGAAAGAAATTGAATTTCAGGACATAGTAGCAGCTTCATCTGTCCCCACCCTTCATGTTTTCAGGCTAACATGCAGGTATTTAGGCTCTGAGACCTTAGATGGTGGACAAGCAAATGGTATATTATGTCATAAAAATTAACTCCATTTTTCCAAGTCAAGAGAAAGAATCAGGAATCTGGTAAGATTCCAGCAATAAGATGGGAGATTTGGGGAGAGTCCTTTGAAATTCAACACATTCTTTCTTTGTCTTGAATAGAACTCTGAATCCAGACAGCTCTGGTTTGGATCCTGGCTTCACCACTTTCCAGCTGTGTGATATCAGATTTACTTAACTATTTGTGCCTCACCTTCCTTATATATAAAATGGCAATAACATTAGCACCAATTCAGAGGGTCGTTCTGTACATTGAAGAGGAAAATACATGTATAATTTATAATAGTCTCCAACACATAGTAAATGCTCAACAATTTTCTGTTGTTTTATTATGTTATTAACTTTCTAACTATATTAAAATTATACTCATGGGATTTTAGTTTTTGGAGGTGATTGAGCGACAACACAGAGAGGTCAATGCCATTGAAAGAAGAATGTATGACTTACATTTCCTAAGAGAAAGAGACATGCCAGGCCACGCAGGGCCACATGGGAGCACTGGGTTTGTTCAGACAGAAAAAGGAACAAGAGAAAAGCTGAGGCCAGAGCCTTTACTGGGGTTTCTGTGGGACAAGCAAAGCAGGGCATTGCAAACAGTTTAGGATTGGCTAATTTGAATAATTCCCATGGGCTTTAATCTATAGAGATCTGCCTGGTTCCTAGCCCTGGGATGATTTAAGGCAGGAGAAATATTGTGTTGGGGTATGAGAGTTAGATAAGTAGTTGGTTGGGGCTACAGACTTGGGAGAATTGTTTGGGGTTATAGACTTGGGCTTGGCTGGTTTGCATATGAAAGACATGCTCCTGGCAGAGCTCTTTGCTATCTTTAAAACAGGCTAGACTTCTCCCTGGCCAACAAGCTTTTCAAGATATCAAAACATCATAAAATATAGAAAATAAAAGCACAATTATAGGCTGACATCCAGTTTCTAGCTTGAATGATTGAGTAGAGAGTGTACCATCTTACAAAGGTAAATAATTCAGGAGGAAAGCAACTTTGGAAGATCTTAGGAGGCTTGATGAGGACTTAAGGTTTAGAAAACTGTTTGGGATACTTGTGAGGTATCCCAACAGAGATACATGGCAAGCATTAGGATAGATGATTCTGAAAATCAAAGTAGAGATTAGGCTTGGAGTCATCAGCCCTGAAGATGTATATCAGAGTCTCAGTGATAGAGTATGTGATTGTCAGGGTTAGGAAGAAGGAGACTGGCAAAGTTTGAACAGGTACTTCTGTTATTTTCCTTTGCGTGCACGTGCACACACACCCTTCTTCTCATGCTGCCTTAAGAAACAATAATCTGGGTTGGGTGTGGTTCTGGGGGAGAGGTTCTAGGTCAGAAGCTAAGGAATCTCAAATGTTAAAGAGGAATCTGAAGAAGAGTAGCCATTAAAAGCACTGAGAAAGAAATTACAAGTGAAGAAGTAGGAGAATCAGTAGTAAGGACAGGGAATAAGAAGGGGAAAATTTCAAGAAGAGAATGGTCAGCAGTGTCAAGAGTAATGAGTCAACAAATATTTTCTGAGCTGGTCTGTGTGTTCATTATTGTATAGGTAGCAAGTATGTGAATTAAAAGAATGGACCTATCACCTCCCAGGAATAAGTCATGCTCATTCCTGCCTTGGGACTTGGTGTTTCTTCTGCCTGGAATGTTATTCTCTCAAGTTCAAAATATAAAAAGGACAAGCAGAGTCACAGAATTATGAACTGTGAATTATGAAAATTATGGCAGAGTCATAAAGTAACTGGAATAGCACTACATCACAGTTAAAAGAGCAAGAGCTTTGTAATCAAATGAACTCGGGATTAAAACCCTGTTCCTCCACGTACTGAATGCATGGCCTTGACATATTAATTGACCCCACAATTCCCTCACTTATAAAAATGGGAATACTTACGTGTACTTTGCAGAGTGGTAAGAATTAACAATTAAGCACCTGACTTTCGTAGGCATTCAATAAATATTGATTGAATGAATGAAGATTAGCCATTGTGGTTGAAATTCTTTATTATTATTCTTTATTATATCATTAATTCTAAGGCTAAGAATAAAGTGATGAAGACAAATTCAAACCTACCTTAATGAAATGATGTCAATCACGTTATAATAGTTCTGCTCATTTGTTTGCTTCTCCTTTAAAACGTTTTGCATATATTCCTAGAATATTCTGTTTCTCAAAATGTAGGATGTCATCCATCAAAGAAATGAAGATATAGGAAAGTGTCTTCCATGAGTTAAGATGGAAAATTAAAGAGAAATCTCTATCGAATGAAAACAATCAGGAGATACTGAGTCACCATTAGTAGCTATAATACAATAAGTATTAGAAAACTAAGGGATAACATAACTGAACAAGTGTAACTCACTATTTAAAGGAGAGCCAGAGTGAATACTCTGGTAATGAGACTACACACACACTACCTTGTGTCTTTTCATGGGATGCAGCTCCCTTCAGTCCATCCTTCTTTGTGAGCTTTGAGGTCTGCTAGTGAACTCATTAAACACACGTCTTTGCATCTGTAAGTCACGTGCACCTGATAAAACAATGAATGGAAGGCAGATAAAACAATGAATGGAAGGCAGATAAAACAATGAATGGAGGGCATTGCAAAGTGACTCCTGAATCCATCTCCCCCACTCCTGTGTTACCTCACTCATGATGTTCTCTACCAAACTGAGTCTCACAGTACCCATTTCTTCCTGAAACCATGTCTTTTCAATAAAAAAACCATGTTCACATTTGAAATTTCTTTCCTAGGACTGAACAAATTACCCTCAGTGAGTGGCATGATGGCTGACATAAGAAAGAAGAGAAAAAAATTTGAAAAAGAGTAAGAAGCTTGCTTCTTGGTGAAAATCAATTGGAAGTGTTTAGGTGGAGCTGTTTGTCTTTCAAGTATTCGTTATATTTTTCTTATGATAGACTCTGAGTCTATTTGCCTGGATGGTATCTCAAATAATCAACTTTTTAATTTCCTCTTAACCAAGCATAAATATCCCTTACGGAATATTTATGGAATGGAATGGATAGAGACTGGTCTAACCTGGAAAATTCAGAATTTTGTTTAAAGTTCATGGAACACTAAATACAACATACAATTATAAATTTATGTCTTACCATAGCCTTAGAGATGTAAAGCATGTGAATATATATGTGATGAAATGGAAGGATTGTTTCACCCTTTTTTTTTTTCAGTACGGGGGCCTCTTACTGTTGTGGCCTCTCCCGTTGCGGAGCACAGGCCATGGCTCACGGGCCTACCCGCTCCGCGGCATGTGGGATCTTCCCGGACCAGGGCACGAACCCGTGTCCCCTGCGTCGTCAGGCGGACTCTCAACCACTGCGCCACCAGGGAAGCCCTGTTTCACCCTTTTAAGGTGTTGAGAAGATAAACCAATGTGAGAAATGAGATAGCAAATCATTACAGAATCCAATTAAAATTCTGATGTGAGGTCAGAAGCTTGTGGGTTGCACCAAATCTTCTTAATGGAAAATTCTTCTCAACCACTGGGGCTGGGAATGTAATTTATTTCTATTCAGCATATATCTATTGAGAATCTACAATGTGAAGGTCACAGCGTGCTCTCTATGAGCCACAGCCTTTATCCTAAGAACAGTCAGTTATCCAGTAATTTTGGTTTCAGAAACTGAGCCAAGAATTGCATTTCATTAATATTTAAAATAAATTAATGTCACATGTATCTAAATAACTTGCCTGTACAATTCACATAGCATATTCCTCACCACCGATTTACCAAAATGAGACTAGATCCTAATTGAGAATTAATTTCATGGCCAAAGTACAGGATTTAGGAAAAGACAAAAATATTCCGAAACCCACCTATTCCTATCCAGGATCCCTGGAAGGATTTAATGGGGAAAAATACACTGCATGAATATTTTGTTAGAAACCACTGAGACCATAGTCAGTGAAAACAAGAAAACTCATTTTATCTCTAAGTTTTTGGAGAAATCTTCAACCAATGTTTAGAGGAAATTGTGCATGGAGAGATGGAGGTTCTGGTATTTTCCCCTTCTGGTTTCAGATTCCTGAATAATCCCTGTGATACACGCAGAGTGCGGTGTAAGGATTACGTGGATGAAATTGCCTCTGAAATAGGAGTGAAACCCAACCTGTTCTCACTTTTCCTGTGGGATCCAAAGCTGGCTCTGGAAATTTTCTTTGGGCCATGCACACCTTACCAGTACCACCTGCAAGGGCCAGGGAAGTGGGCTGGGGCCCAAGGAGCCATCCTGACTCAGAGAGAGCAGATCATCAAGCCCCTGAGGACTCGCACCCTCACCTGTGACCAGGCTCCATACTCTGTGCCATTTTGGCTTCAAAGTGTCTGTGTAGCCCTTCTCTTCTTTGTTCTCAGTTTAGTCATTATTAAAGGATAATCCTCCTACAATCATTACGATATTATAGATTAACAGTGACACACAGTAATTAAGAAACTGGGCATGTGCAAGAGTCTATCCCTCAGTTCAGACTAGATCAGTACAGTGAATTGTCTAATAATTCCAAAATTACTCATGTATGAGTATTTGGCAAAATTGGACATTTCAGAAGTCCAAAGGGACAGAGTGACAACTTGAGCTAAAGCCGACCTGAAAATTGGAGATTTCTAACGAAATGGTTTATATGAAATCTTGCTCTGGAAAAGTATATTTAATTTCTATAGTATGACAAATGTTCTAAGTTACCAAGTTCTCCTAGCCTCCTTTTATATGAATTGGCAAATTCTTTGTTTTATATGTAAAACACAGGCTAGGAAAAAGTATCTCTTCAATGATTTAGAAAAGTTAGCAATGAACAAACGTCTTCACCAGAAACTCTTTCCACTAGGATCACATTCATAGAATCATGGATATTGAGGTAGCAGGTTATTTCAGGTATTATCGAGGGTATTTTCAGGATATGGGGTGTGCCAAGGAGAGAAAAAGAGGGACTAATGGAAGTCAGGAAAAGAAGAAACAGGGAGAAAGAGCAAATATTTACAACATTTACAAAAACTTTTACAATTAATCAAAGAGATGAAATATTTTAGTCTCTGGGTCAGTCACTTATATTACAGGCTATGTCTGAGCTTAGTCCTGATATTCTGTAAAACAGATTTCTCCCCCAGATTTCTTAAGATACGATTGATAATAAAAAATTGTATATTTTTAAAGTGTACAATGTGGTGTTTTGATATACATACACAAAGAGAAATTATTACCACAATCAAACTAATTAACATATTAATTACCTCATAGTTACCTTTGTGTGTGTGTGTGGTGAGAATACTTAAGATCTGTCCTCCTAGCAAATATCGAGTATACAATACAGTATTATTAATTATAGTCATCACACTGTACACTAGGTCTCCAGAAATTATTCATCTTATAACTGAATGTCTGTTCCCTTTGACCAACATCTCTCTATTTCCCCACCAGACCCCGGTAACAACTCTTTTGCTCTCAGTTAATAAGAGTTAAACTTTGCAAAATTCCACATATAAGTGAAACCATGCAGTATTTGCCTTTTCATGTTTGGCTTATTTCACTTGGCATAATGTTCTCCAGTTTCATCCATTATACTCAAATGGCAGAATATCCTTCTAAGACTGAATAAAATTCCATTGTGTATATCTATCACATTTTCTTTATCTCTTCATCCTCTGATGGACACTTAGGTTGCTTCCATAACTTGTGATTAACACTGCATTGAACATGAGAGTGTAGATATCTCTTCCAGATCCTGTTCTCATTTCCTCTGAATATATACCCAGAAGTGGGATTGCTGGACTATATGGTAGTTCTATTTTTCATTTTTTGAGGAACCACCATACTATTTCCCTAAGTGGCTGTACCAGTTTACGTTTCCACCAACAGTGTACGAGTACTCCATTTTCTCCACATCTTCACCAATACTTATCTTTTGACTTTTTTTATAATAGGCATCTTAACATGTGTGAGGTGATACCTCATTTTACATTTGCATTTCCCTAATGATTAGTGTTGTTGAGCATCTTTTCACGTAACTGTTGGCCATTTATGTCTTCTTTGGAAAAATGTCTAATCAAGCCCTTTGCCCATTTTTAAATTGTTTTTTTTTCCATTGAGTTGTATGACTTCCTGATATATTTTGGACATTAATCACTAATTGAATATATGGTTTGCATATATTTCCTCCCATTCCATAGATTGCCTCTTAATTTTGTTGATTGTGTCATTTGCTGCATAGAAAATTTTTAGTTTGATATAGTCCCACCTGTTTATTTTTGCTTTTATTGCCTGCGTTTTTTGTGTCATATGCAAAAAACAATTGCCAATACCAATGTCAAGGAGCTTTTTCCCTATGTTTTCTTCTAGGACTATTATGGTTTCAGGTCTCACATTTAAGTGTCTAAGTCTTTAACTCACTTGAGTTGATTTTTGGCATAAGATAGGCATATGGCATAGGATAACAGTCCAATTTCATCCTTTCGCATGGGGATATCCAGTTTTCTCAGTATCATTTATTAAAAAGGTTATCTTTTCCCTGTTGTGTATTCTTGGTATCTTTGTCAAAGATTAGTTGACTGTATATGGTTGAGTTTATTTCTAGGCTATATATTCTGTTCCATTGGTATATGTGTTTGTTTTTATGCCAGTACCATACCATTTTGATTATGATAGCTTTGTAGTATATTTTGAAATCAGGGAGTACAATGTCTCCAGTTCTGTTCTTCTAGCTTGAGATTGCTTTATCTACTCAAGGTCTTTTGTGGTTCCATACAAATTTTAGGGTTGTTTTTCTATTTCTCTAAAAAATACCATTGGAATTTTGATAAGAATTGCATTGAATATGTAGATTGCTTTAGGTATTATGGATATTTTGGCAATATTAATTATTCCAATCCATGAACACAGGATATCTTTCCATTTATGTGTGTCTTCAATTTCTTTCATCAAAGTTTTGTGAGTTTTAGTGTACAGATATTTTACTTCCTTGGCTAAATTTATTCCTCAGTCTTTTATTCTTTTTGATGTTATTGTAAATGAGATTTGTTTTCTTAATTTCTTTTCAGATGGTTTGTTGATAATATATAGAAATGAAACTGATTTTGTGTGTTGCTTTTGAAGCTACAACTTTACTGAATTCATTTATTAGCTCTAACAGTTTTTGGTGGAGTCTTTAGGGTTTTCTGTATATAAGATCATATTATCTGCAAACAGAGACTTCTACTTTTTCCTTTCTGATTTGGATGATTTTTATTTCTTTTTCTTATCTAATTGTTCTAGCTAGGACTTTTAGTACTATGTTGAATAGAAGTGGTAAGAGTGGGTATCCTTATATTGTTCCTGAACATATGTGAACTTAATTATGTTGAGTTATAGTCCCTCTACATCCAGTTTGTTGGGAATTTTTATCATGAAAAGTTACTGAATTATGTCAGATGTTTTTCTGTGTGTATTGAGATGATCATATGATTTTTATCTGTCCATTCTGTTAATACAGTGTATCACTTTGATTCATTTGTGTATATTGAACCATTCTTGCACCCAAAGGATAAATATAACTTTATCATGGTGTATGATCCTTTTAATGTGCTGTTTAATTCAGTTTTGCTAGACTCTTGTTGAAGAATTTTACATCTGTGTTCATCAAGGTTATAGGCCTGTAATTTTCTTTCCTTAGAGTGTCCTTGTCTGGCTTTGGTATCAGGTTAATGCTGGTCTTGTAAAATGAGTTTGAAAGTGTCCCATCCTCTTCAATTTTTTGGAAGAGTTTGAGAAAGATTAGTATTAATTCTTCTTTAAATGTTTGGTAGAATTCACCAGTGAAGTCATCTGGTCTGGATTTTCTTTGTTGGCATGTAATTGTTAGTAGTCTCTTGTGATCCTTTGCATTTCTGTGGTATCAGTTGTAATGAATCCTCTTTCATTTCTGATTTATTTTTTGAGTATTCTCCCTTTTTTCTTAGTCTAGAAAGGTTTGTCAATTTTGTTTATCTTTTTAAAAAACTCAGTTTTGCTGATTTTTTTATTGTCTTTATTGTTTCTATTTCATTTATTTTTGCTCTGATCTTTGTTAATTCCTTCCTTCTGCTAACTTTGGGCTTTGATTGTTCTTCTCTTTGCTTTCTCTTCCCTTTATACCTTGAGATATAAAGTTAGGTTGTTTATTTGAGATTTTTTTCCCCTAATGTAGGCATTTATCACTTTATTATTTTTTTAACATCTTTATTGGAGCATAATTGCTTTATAATGTTGTATTAGTTTCTGCCGTATAACAAAGTGAATCAGCTATATGTATACATATATCCCCATATCCCCTCCCCACTTGCATCTCCCTCTCACCCTCCCTATCCCACCCCTCTGGATGGTCACAAGGCACTGAGCTGATCTCCCTGTGCTATGCAGCTTCTTCCCACTAGCTATCTATTTTACATTTGGTAGTGTATATATGTCAACACTATTCTCTCACTTCGTCCCAGCTTACCCTTCCTCCTCCCCGTGTCCTCAAGTTCATTCTCTACATCTGTGCCTTTATTCCTGTCCTGTCCCTAGGTTCATCAGAACGATTTTTTCTTTTTTTTTTTTTAGATTTTAAACTTCCCTCTTTGTACTGTTTGGGCCCATGGGTGGCAACAGATGCCCCAACTCTATCAGCGTCTATACACAAAACACCTCCCACAGAGCTCACATCAGTGGAATTCACAATAAATACTTATACCTGAATTATCAAGTTCCATTGAACCCAAATATGCTGGCAGGATTCAGGGCAAGTGGAAAGTAGTTTTGAAATTTGTTTCTGGCTATATACTTATCCTGGATCTTTGGTGGTGTCTTTTTCAAAGAAACAATAATTGCACGTATATTATAATTTTTGACATCAGATAATATTTTGCTGTGTAAATAAGATGGTCTATACCAATTTTTTCAGATTCCATATATATGCATGCATATGCATGATATTTGTTTTTCTCTTTCTGACTTAACTTCACTCTGTACGACAGTCTCTAGGTCCATCCATGTCTCTACAAATGATCCAATTTCATTCCTTGTTATGGCTAATATTTCATTGTGTATACGTACCACATCTTCTTTATCCATTCCTCTGTTGATGAACATTTAGGTTGTTTCCACGTCCTGCATGGAATGAACAATGGGGTGCATGTGTCTTTTTGAATTATGGTTTTCTCTGAGTATATGCCAGTTAGTGGGATTTCTGGGTCATATGGTAATTCTATTTTTAGTCTTTTAAGGAACCTCCATACTGTTCTCCATAGTGGCTGTATCAATTTATATTCCCACCAACAATGCATGAGTGTTCCCTTTTCTCCACACCCTCTCTAACATTTATTGTTTGTAGATTTTTTTAATGATGGCTATTCTGACAGGTGTGAGGTGATACCTCATTGTAGTTTTGATTTGCATTTCACTAATAATTAGTGATGTTGAGCATATTTTCATGTGCCTCTTGGCCATCTGTAAGACAGTATGAGTTTTGTTTTATTCTAAGATTAATGACTTATGAACTCCCTTTTGAAATAAGGAGAGAATTTTTACATTAAAAAGGAAAATTTCCTTTAAGGCAATTAATATATAACTGTTATGAATTTGGAGGTGCTAGCAATAGACATATATATTTCTCCTTATTGGTTCTAAGTGAGTGAGAAAAAGCCATAGAAGAAAAATGTGGATTAAAATATAGCATTGCCTTCCTCACCCAAAATACAAGGTCTTCCTGTTCAACCTGGATTAGAAAATTTCACTTAACCCACAATCAGAATCAGAATCCTATTTCTTCTCCCTCAGATCTAGACTTTGGAAAATGCCTAGGACAGCGGGTTCTTCAAAGAACTCATCTCTAGCCAGATGCATGGAGGACCACAGTCTGCTTCCCACCCTTAAAAAGCAGAAGAAACAGCCTAAGTAAGACAGGCAGGGCTCCAGGTCTTCTTCAGGTCAACCAAATGACACTCTGCCATTTCACCCATCAGAAAAGCCATTTCCCCTCCCACCAAGAGAAGTGAGTGAGGATGCAGAGGGAGGAAAAATCAGAAGTAACACCCTGAAAATGCTCCCCTCCTGGGAGATAAATCAGGGATTCCCCCATTAAGACAAGGTTGAGATACAAATGGCTTGACCTTAAGAGTATTGAGCCCATTCCTTCCTTCATGGGTCCCTATGCTGTCCTTCAGTTCTATGATGGGGACTCAAAGAGAATGGTCATGTACTATCCTCGCAACCTCACTCTCTAATTGAAGGAGGAATAAGAAGCAGATGAAATAATGGGCAGTAACAGAAAACTAGAAAATTACATGGTTATGTCTTAAACTGTGTATTACCAATTATAGGTATGGAAAAAAGGTCAAAGAGAATTAAAATAGTTAAGAAAGACTTGAACGGGGAGACAAAATCTGAGTTTTAATTACATTTTTCTCAATTAACAGAACTGAGTCTTAATGAATAGATATAACTGGGTACATATAGAAAAGAGAAGACTTTTTGGACAAAAGGAATAACAGTAATATTATATATTAAAATCAGAAGCTCACAATGTGCTGTGTAATGTAATGGTGACATGTAAGAACAAGGGCTGGTGTCAAAGCTGTAGCTTTTTTGTAGTCTTTGTTAAATAACTCAGGTAGAATTGTAAAGCTTTTCTCAGAATGTATCCTCTATTTTTCTTGGACTTTGTACTTAAATTTTCCATTTGTAAATATTTAAGATTTCTTAATGTAAATTTCCACATTGTATTTTTGTGGTTTTCTCAGACTTTGTATCCAGTATACAAGCTGATAGTTCTCTAACAGTCTGAATTGTAGAATGACAGAGCTAGGAGAGAACTAACTTGTAGCTCCCAACATAATAACTTATTTGCGTTAATGTTTTTTGGTTTTTTTTTCAGATTCTGAGACTAAGCGCACCTAGCACAGCTATAGTAAACACTGAGATAGAAATAGGTCATGAGAAACAATAGGTAAATTCAAAACTTTATGTGACAGGACCTGAGAAATGGATCAGACATTGTAGGAAAGGTGATGTGAGAAGTTAATCCCCTGCTCTTAACAATTTATAAAAAACACATCTAAGGCTCAGATAAGTAGGATAAGAAGTAAAATTATTGGGCACAACTCTCTTATAGGTTTTGCTCAGCACAAGACAAGGTGCATGGATATGGAACTAGGTTTGGGATAATGGGAATCCCCTTGATACCATACTCTTTACCCGTTGAAATAAAACAGTCCAAAAATTCTCTCCCACATTGATGATCAACACATAGGCAGAGAATCCATTAAATGCAAGGTTTAACCTGACAATGATAGAAAGGAAAATACCTTTCTTTGGAATATTTCATAAAGGGCTTTGGTTATGAGTTCCATAAAGATATCTTTTAATTTCTTAATTTCAGGTTTTTTACATATTTTTTCTTGTGATGAGAACTTTTAAGATCTACTTTCTTAGTGACTTTCAAATATACAATACAGTATTATTAACTAAAGTCACTTCTGCACATTACACCCCTAGGATTTATTTATTTTATAATTGGCCCTTTATACCTTTTGATCACCTTCACTTATTCCCTTCAACCCTCGTCTCTTTAAATTCCACATACAAGTGAGATTGTTCAGTATTTGTCTTTCTCTCTATGAATTTCACTTAGAATAATGTCCTTGAGGTCCATTCATACTGTTGCAAATGGCAAGAATTCCTTCTTTTTATGGCTGAATAATATTCCTTTGTGTATGTATACCTTTTTGATTTCTTAATTAATCTAAAAATGTAATATTTTAGTATTTAAATATATTATAGCAAAAAGCCATACAGAATATGATATATCCTAAATAGCTTTCAACTGCCCCATCTCACACCTCATTGAATAAAATTTTAGTAGCATCATTCTTAACTCTTCTTGCACATTTAATTCCCAAAATTGTAAGCAGTGAAAGGGGTCTAGACACACACATCGTGACTGAAAGCCTCAGGTTCCAAAGTCAGACTGACTCGGGTCCAAACCCCAGCCCTAACTCCTGTTACTATACAATATGGGGCAAGTTGCCTTACCCAACCAAGTTTCTGTGTCCTCATCTGTGACATGTGGATAATAGTTTCTACCTCACAGAAGAGTCATGATGATAAAATGAGTGGTGCACCTTAGCACTGTGCCTTATAAGTATCAGATATTATTGTGATTACTCTAATTTTCTGCTGCATTTCTATCCTCCTGAGGAGTTCAGAAATGCAAGTTAGATCTTCATCTTTGACAAATGGCACACACAAGGCTATTGAGACAGCATGGACAACAAAAGCCCGCCTGCACTAATGTAATGTGCCTTAAAGTTTATCCAAGTCAAGTCCGGGAATTCCCCAAAGAAAATACTTTCAACCTCTTTAAACTCTTCATACTTCCACTTCTTAGACAAAATACAAACATATTTTTCTGAATCCAAGTGCTTCCCAATAGTTATAGTTCTTTACCACAGTGCAGATGCCTATCAATAATGTTAATTTTGATGATAAGTTGTTTTATGAAAGTTAAAAAACAAAAATTTGTTGAACTGACCCTAGACATAAAAGTTTTATTGGAAATGAGAATGTGGATCAAAATCTTCAACCACCTTTTTTTTTTTTAACATCTTTATTGGAGTATAATTGCTTTACAATGATGTGTTAGTTTCTGCTTTATAACAAAGTGAATCAGTTATACATATACATATGTCCCCATATTTCTTCCCTCTTGCATCTCCCTCTCTCCCAGCCTCCCTATCCCACCCCTCTAGGTGGTCACAAAGCACCTAGCTGATCTCCCTGTGCTATGCGGCTGCTTCCCACTAGCTATCTATTTTACATTCGGTAGTGTATATATGTCCATGCCACTCTCTCACTTTGTCCCAGCTTACCCTTCCCCCTCCCCATATCCTTCTCTGTTCCCAACGTACTTGGGCATGATGGCAGCAGCAATGTGAATGCAAGGACCAGATAAGGAATATTCTGCTGTCCTTGGTTCTCTAGACTTCTCAGACTCTATAGGCTGAGGAGATTACCCAAGGTATTTGAAGAGTTGGGACTAGATATGAACTCCAGAAGCTTTCCTTTCAGGGTGAATGAACTTTCAGATCTTTCAGCCATGAACAAATACACATAATCAGAAGTATGCATTGCTAAGAATGGTTCAGTCCACTTCCGAGAGACCCCTTCAGACAAATGGATCCTTCTGTAGGGCATGAAAAAGCCTCCATCCTATCTCCCTCATACCAGATAATACCCAACAAGAAACTGCATCCAGTGAAAATGCAACAAACACTTCTGACTAAATAACTCCCACTGAGCAAGCCCATTCCCAAGGGGAGTAAATGAGTAAGAAGACATGCTATAAGCTTAGTTTTGTTTTGTTTTGTTTTTTCAAAGTGTCACAGAGGTTTATTTCCTGCTCATGCAAAGCCTATTGTGGGTCCAGGTGAACTTCCAGGGCAACGGTCCTCCAACTGGCAACTCATTTTCCAGGTGGCTTGGATTTTTTTTTTTTTTATTGGAGAAGCTTAGTATTTTTGACACGTAGTTTTCTCTGACTCTTTGAAGGAGTCTATTTCAAAATAATGATACTTATAAATGTGAAACAATTTGAAATATGAACTAATTACTTTACATAATGTTCTTTAGATGCCAGGAAACATTAATAGCCCTTCGTGTTTGAAATGATGAAACAGATCTGTACAGTTGGCTGACCTTAAGGCACTGCAGTGAGTAGATTAAGAACCAGGAACGCCCAAAGTAGATCCTGTGGTTTAAATCACACAGCTGGCTGTCACTGTTTCCAAAGCCTTGAAGGAAATCCTAGCCCATTAGTAAATAAGCGACTCCAGTGCTGCAGGAGGTGGAAGCAGCAGCCGCCTTGTACTGTACATCATAAGACAGCTTCACACTCCTGCAATGACACCTCGACGACAGGGAATCACAGGTCCCAGTTTTCCCAGCTTATTGGAATTCAAGTGAGTATCACAGTAGGTGGCTCATAGCTTGGTGCCCCAGCTGGTTACAATTCAAAGCATGACTAGGTCCTTATATTCTCAGAAAATCCTTCCCTTAGCTGACTTAAGCATCCTGTTTAATTAGCAGACAAAACCAGTTGAAGCATGATCCTACTCTGAACCTAAAGGAAGCACCATTGTTCTAACACTGTGCTAGCAGTATTTTCCATTTATGCAATTTCATTCATTCATATTCAGTCATCCGTACAACAAACATTTCAGAGCTCCAGACGCTGTCCTAGGCGCTAGGGATACAGCAGAAAACAAGAAAAACAAAGTCCCTTGGTAGTGTGGAGCTACATAATGTAGGGGGAGATAAATACTAAACAGGTAGATAATAAGCATAATGTCAAGGAGGGAAAAGGACCAGGAAGAAGAATAAAAATTTGTTATATAGAATATGGTCCGGGAAGGACTCTCTGGGGAAGAGCATCGCAGCAAAGACCTGAATGTAGTGAAAGAGGCAACTATTGTGAGCAACTTGGTATCTAGTCTCTCTCATTGTTTTGGATGTACATAAATATGTTTTTCTTCAAAAATTGAAACACACCTACTTTATTTTAAACTTACATAATTTATTTCAGTGACCCACCAATTGATGGAATTTAGTTTGTTTCAACATATTGGAATTTATAAAAATAATTGACTGAAAACTAATTATTAATTAATTATGAAATAGTGGGTAATGAAGACTGTAAGTAACTAGAAGACTAAAGGCTGGAAAATGTGCCGATGGCATATCCAAAGATCATTTTCATGTTGACCAGTTTGCTCTTAGCCAATTACTGCACTTCACCCAGAACACTCCTTGACTATTCCACCATCACCTTCGTAATCAATCATTACCCTGGAGAGCCTATGAGCGACTTCAACACACAAGTAATTCAAGAGCTACCATCCGTGGCATCGAGAATCAAGAAAGAACATCTGAGCAGGAAACATCATCTGGCTCCCCTCCTTAAACACACAAGTCCCTTACTGATAACAAGATACACCTGGAACCTTCCTAATGCTGTGGAAATTCTACCTCAACCTAGCCTCTGCTTTCATGTGGACCTACCTCACTATCCATCCACTCTCTGCCATACCCTGCCCTGCTTCTCTATACCCCAGCTTTGAAAACTTGAGGAGGTGACCTAGACACACGACATAAGAAGTACTGAATTCCCACAGGATGCAATCCATTCTGTCACTTAGCACAAGGGAGGGTATGAACTGAAAGAAGAGTCATGGGAGCCTAGCCACTGTTCCTCCCTTAATAAGCCAGGTCTTTTCAAGGACCCTGGGGCCCTGCTGCACCTGCGATACAAAGCCTAAGGAAGAGGAGATTTCCTGTTCATCTCTTTAAGTGGGCCAACTCACTAGGCTGTCACCCGAACCCCTCCACCCTCATTTGTTCCCCACTTACCAGTCCTTACTACTGTACTTATTCCTTGGCCATTATTTATAGCCCCAGCCCATCTCTGTGGTTGCCTTTTATGCCCTCTCATCCGGGCAGCCTTCAAAATTCCGTTAGTTATTTTACACCTTAGCTTTCTAGCAAAGTTTTATTTTATTCACTCCTCCCCCCATCAAAAAAAAAAAAAAGCAAAACTCATAAATTATAGCTATCCAGAGTCTTTTTAGACAAAGATGGACAGCCCCAAGTTCAACTAAACATACAAACCTTTTCAAAGTTGAAAACAAATGTATAAATAATATAGAGTATAAATATTTGACTTAAAGTATCTGAGAAACTATCTCTGTAGGTGTGCTAAATATGAATTGTCACATTCAAGTAATTTGGATAAAAGCCTTTTCCCTTTCTACAGAGTGGGGATGTCTGTGAATTGTGAAACTGCAGAATTTGTTCCAAATTAGAAAGAGAGTTGGAAAGAGAAAAATAGGGAAGCAGCAGGTGGGTGGTAGAAGCATTGTTGTAGCAATCTTTCTGGAAACTTGTTTCTGTTGCTAAGATGAGCACACCACTTCCACCTAGTTGGCAGGTGGAACTCACAGAGGCAGTTTTACAATATTACAAAGTGCCATTTGTAGCTGTATTTGCAAAATTAAGATTATGAAACGCACCCTATTAATGTCATCTAATTTGATCTTTCAAGACAAATCTAGGGCAGGTGAGTAACAACAAAATATATGGACAAAAATTGGAACAACAGAGTGCAGACTTAGAACTTTCTGATATGATGGAATGTTATAAACACATTCTCCAGATTATGAACTTCTGCCTTTTCCATTGTGTTCAGTTCAATGAAAAGGCAGACCTCTAAGGAATCCCCAGTGGATGACCAAACGCAATATCGGGACTAAAGCAATGCACCAGGCAAAGCAAATATCCCTGTGGGTATTTCCAATAAAATCCTAGTGACAGCTGATTACATGGACTTTATTTAAATAAATAAGTTACATAATTTCCAAGGAATGCCGATTAATGTTACCAGCTATTCTTGGTCTCATGTTTCTGTATGAACACACTGAAGTCAGGAGCTAGAGATTGACCAGATGGGACTTGGGTCAAGACCCCCTGCCAGGACTTGACTGGTTCAACATGAGTAACTTCTGGAGATCCTGCCAGGTCAAAATTGTGGTGTAGTATCAGATATTGGGTTTCCCCACCTCAAGTTGGGGGTAACGTATAGGACTTGCAGAGAGCAACAGGTCTTTGTGCAAACAGGAGCTCTGTAAAGGACAAAGTCAGAGGCACACAAGTCAGGCTGGGAGCCACGGGGGTCTGGAGGCCAAGAGCATTGATACCTCTGGTTTGCTGGTTGTCACAACCTGGTATTACTGTGATCAACAAGCAATGGTGAGGAAAGTCCTTGCTCAAGGGCATATTAAAGGGCTTACATGGGCACTGACATTATTCTCACCACACAATCCAGTAGTCAGTGCTTCTCTAAAAGATTGTATGTTATTTCTCCAAAAGAATTTACAAGTTACTCTTTTAAAAATGAATATAAGCATGTTTGGGATCATCTGCATGACCAATGACCAAATTCGTTTATGTTCATGACTGCTTTGGTGCCAAAAGGAACAAGTTTTTAATTGTCTCAAACAACTAAAGAGAATGTACTATGTAAACGATAAACAACTAAGTGAAGGCTAAGCAAGTTTTCTGTGGTAAAGGGAGAAAAGTGAAAAACAATTTTTAACATCTTTATTGGGGTATAATTGCTTTACAATGGTATGTTAGCTTCTGCTTTAAAACAAAGTGAATCAGTTATACATATACATATGTCCCCATATCTCTTCCCTCTTTCATCTCCCTCCCTCCCACCCTCCCTATCTCACCCCTCTAGGTGGTCACAAAGCACAGAGTTGATCTCCATGTGCTATGTGGCTGCCTCCCACTAGCTATCTATTTTACATTTGGTAGTGTATATATGTCCATGCCACTCTCTCACTTTGTCCCAGCTTACCCTTCCCCCTCCCCGTATCCTCAAGTCCATTCTCTAGCAGGTCTGTGTCTTTATTCCCATTTTACCCCTAGGTTCTTCACGACCATTTTTTTTCTTTTCTTTCCTTTTTTTTTTTAGATTCCATATATATGTGTTAGCATACGGTATTTGTCTTTCTCTTTCTGACTTACTTCACTCTGCATGACAGTCTCTAGGTCCATCCACCTCACTACAAATAACTCAGTTTCATTCCGTTTTATGGCTGAATAATATTCCATTGTATATACGTGCCACATCTTCTTTATCCATTCATCTGTTGATAGACACTTAGGTTGCTTCCATGTCCTGGCTATTGTAAATAGAGCTGCAATGAACATCGTGGTACATGACTCTTTTTGAATTATGGTTTTCTCAGGGTATATGCCCAGTAGTGGGATTGCTGGGTCATATGGTAGTTCTATTTGTAGTTTTTTAAGGAACCTCCATACTGTTCTCCATAGTGGCTGAATCAATTTACATTCCCACCAACAGTGCAAGAGTGTTCCCTTTTCTCCACACCCTCTCCAGAATTTATCATTTGTAGATTTTTTGATGATGGCCATTCTGACCGGTGTGAGATATCTTGTTGTAGTTTTGATTTGCATTTCTCTAATGATTAATGATGTTGAGCATTCTTTCATGTGTTTGTTGACCGTCTGTATATCTTCTTGGGAGAAGTATCTATTTAGATCTTCTGCCCATTTTTGGATTACATTGTTTGTTTTTTGATATTGAGCTGCATGAGTTGCTTGTATGTTTTGGAGATTAATCCTTTGTCAGTTGCTTCATTTGCAAATATTTTCTTCCATTCTGAGGGTTGTTTTTTCATCTTATTTATGGTTTCCTTTGCTGTGCAAAAGCTTTTAAGTTTCATTAGGTCCCATTTGTTTATTTTTGTTTTTATTTCCATTTCTCTAGGAGGTGGGGCAAAAAGGATCTTGCTGTGATTTATGTCATAGAGTGTTCTGCCTATGTTTTCCTCTAAGAATTTGATGGTGTCTGGCCTTAAATTTGGGTCTTTAATCCATTTTGAGTTTATTTTTGTGTATGGTGTTAGGGAGTGTTCTAATTTCATTCTTTTACATGTAGCTGTCCAGTTTTCCCAGCACCACTTATTGAAGAGGCTGTCTTTTCTCCACTGTATATTCTTGCCTCCTTTATCAAAGATAAGGTGACCATGTGTGCGTGGGTTTATCTCTGGGCTTTCTATCCTGTTCCATTGATCTATATTTCTGTTTTTGTGCCAGTACCATTCTGTCTTGATTACTGTAGCTTTGTAGTATAATCTGAAGTCAGGGAGCCTGATTCCTACAGCTCCATTTTTCTTTGTCAAGATTGCTTTGGCAATTTGGGGTATTTTGTGTTTACATACAAATTGTGAAATGTTTTGTTCCAGTTCTGTGAAAAATGCCAGTGGTTGATAGGGATTGCATTGAATCTGTAGATTGCTTTGGGTAGTATAGTCATTTTCACAATGTTGATTATTCCAATCTGAGAACATGGTATATCTCTCCATCTATTTGTATCATCTTTAATTTCTTTCATCAGTGTCTTATAATTTTCTCCATACAGGTCTTCTGTCTCCTTAGGTAGGTTTATTCCTAGATATTTTATTCTTTTTGTTGCAATGGTAAATGAGAGTGTTTCCTAATTTCACTTACAGATTTTTCATCATTAGTGTATAGGAATGCAAGAGATTTCTGTGTATTAATTTTGTATCCTGCTACTTTACCAAATTCATTGATTAGCTCTAGTAGTTTTCTGGTAGCATCTTAGGATTCTCTATGTATAGTATCATGTCATCTGCAAACAGTGACAGCTTTACTTCTTCTTTTCTGATTTGGTTTCCTTTTATTTCTTTTTCTTCTCTGATTGCTGTGGCTAAGTAAAATTTTTTAAAAAGAGAGAGAGAGGAAGAAGAACTCAACTTGTCACATGGCACATAGTGATGTAGCCATACCAATACCAGAAGAACTGCAGCAGGTTATACCAGGTTCATACTGAAACCCTTGGAATAAGAACTACTATGTGGTATACTGTACAGTTAAATCAATTATGAATGCCACACATTTCAGGTCCTCTGTAGTACAAGGCTAAATTAAGCAAAAGAGAGGATACTTTGATAAATGTGTAGGACTACCCATCATAGGACAGACACACAGCCTGGCCTCAAGAAGAACCTGCTGCAGAATCTGGAAAACTGCTAAAAACTCAGACAGGATCCTCTCTCTCATGTCTCTGCTCTGACCACTGACTCCTTCTCCCCTCTCTCCACAGAGCATCTTCCTCTGCTCCCAGCCTGCAATGCAGAATATGGCTGTCCATAACTACCCAGCTTGAATCAGCAGGCCCAGCAATATGAGGGGAATGTGTTTCTCAATTCCTGTTCTAAATTTCCAGCAAATAGGCTAAGTCAACTTGGGTCAAGTTCTCACACCTAAACCAAGCAACCATGGGCAGAGGGCAGAGTTATTTTATACCCACATGGCTGCTGGGAGCCGCCCCCCAGCCCCGCGTGCATGAATTGAGAGGGAGCAGTTAAGAAAGTCACTGAAAGCTGGAAAGATCTCTCCAAAAATGTTAACAGTAAACAATATATAAGGGTTCTGATTTTTGTGCAGTCCACAAAGACAAAAACAAAGCTTCCTCTCTGTAAAATCTTGGAAACACTACTTCTTTATAACAGGATTACTGTAAATTCTCAACCTGCTTTCATTTGCTCAAAGGTTAAGTGTGAGTCCTCTTTGACTATATTTCTCTCTTTCTCTATAGTTTTTTGCTAGATCTCTGCCATGCAGTTTCTTAGGAATAGCTTCTCTCTTCACTGGCATGCTGATGCTACCCTAGCTCCTCTGAGCTCTGTCTCCAGTACCTCTGTGTTCTCCAGAAGCCACTGTGTTCTTTCTTCTGCCCCCAGCTTCCAGGGTAGCTTCCTGACTGGGCCTGGCCTGAAAGAGAGTCCAGTACACTTCCTCTGTAACACCTACACAATGTACAGTTAATCCACTCCTCACTCAGCAACCTGTGGGTACAACAGATGATGCAAATATAGGAAGTCTTGATCTCATCTTCAAATCTGCTTAACCTCTTTCATATTGGATTGAGAGTAAACCCCACAGAGAACATGATGCTGGAAGCATGTTCTTTCTATGCCATAGATTAAAGAAACTTAAAAACTAGAAAAGGGGGCAGTGTGATGTTTTATACAGACAGCAGTTTCAGAATATTTTACTAAGTTTTCCAATGGGAATTGTGATAGAAGTTATTGGTTCTGCCCAGGTAGCAGTGATTGACTTTATATAAGATGACTAGATGGGCGATCTCCCCCACTTAGAACAGAATAGAGGTAGTGCCCCTCAATTCTGCACTACCTTTGTATAATATTTCGCAGTGTCTTGTCAGGTTGTTTTCTGCTATCCAAAGAGAGGAGACCATGTTTTTCCTCTTTTTATCCCCACCACCTAGAAAAGTAAGCAACACATAGCAGATGCTCTATAAACATTTATTTGTTCGTTCACAATACTCCATGAATGAAAAAAGAAAACAACTACCAAAGGGTTTTATTAGAAGCAGGATCACAATCACTAAACAGATGAAAGTAAAGTAAAGTCCACTGAGTAAAGTCATGTTTGGGACACATTTTTTAAGATGCACTCTCAGCCATGTATAATTTGTGAATTTTGAGTGCTCTCTGGCACGTAGGAAAGACCATGCAACTGCTGTGAAATAATTCAGTGTTATAGATGTTTTTATAATGGGACAAGGATATTTCTTTTCACTGCTGACAACCATTTACATTTTTCCACTTGAGGTTAACCTAATCTTGTACCTTGTCACTTTCTGTCTCCTGAAGAGGTAAATCCTCTGTCTATAAATGTATACAACCATAATCCTATGAGCTTCACAAAGACAGTTTGACAGTTTCGACTGGGTAACAATATTTAATAGCTCAAGGGGTAGCTGACAAAGAAGTAATTAAGAGAGAAAAGATTTTCACAAGCAGATAAAAATTCTTCCTGTAGCACAGTTTGCTAACTACAAAGGTAGGACTTAAATTCAGAGATAAATATTAGAGATAATTAGTTACTGGGTCCTTTCAAAAACAAGCTAAAAATAAATTTGAGTTTAAACCCACTGAATATAATTAATGTCAGTTACACCTCAGTAACCTTATTTCTATGTTTTTGTAATTTTTTAAAAGTTGGCATTAAAAGATGATCAGAAATACTACAGTAGGTTTATCTTTATTTTTTTATTGCAGTGTAGTTGGTTACAATGTTGTATTAGTTTCAGGTGTACAGCAAAGTGATTCAGTTTTATATATTATATATAAATAAATATATATATATTCTTTTTCAGAATTTTTCCCTTATAAATTATTACAAGACATTGAGTATAGTTCCCTGTGCTATGCAATAGGTCCTTGTTGGTTATTCTATTTTATATTTAGTAGTGTGTATATGTTAATCCCAAACTCCCAGTTCATCCCTCTCCCCACTTTCCCCTTTGGTAACCATAAGTCCGACCTCTCTGTCTGTGAGTCTATTTCTGTTTTGTAAATAAGTTCATTTGTATCATTTTTTAGATTCTATATATAAGTGATATGTATGATATTTGGCTTTCTCTGTATGGCTTACTTCACTTAGTATGATAATCTCAAGGTCCATCCATGTTTCTGCAAATGGAGTTATTTCAATCTGTTTTATGGCTGAGTAATATTCCATTGTGTGTGTGTAGGACAGATAGCTAGATAGATGATATAGATAGATAGATAGATAGATAGATAGATCTCACATTTTCTTTATCCATTCATTTGTTAATGGACATTTAGGTTGCTTCCATGTCTTGGCTATTATAAATAGTGCTACAGTGAACATTGGGGTGTCTTTATTATATATGTCTTTTTGAATTATAGGTTTCTCCAAATATATGCCGAGGAGTGGGATTGCTGAATCATATGGTAACTCTATTTTTAGTTTTTTAAGGAACCTCCATACTGTTTTCCATAGTGGCTACACCAATTTACATTCCCAGCAACAGTGTAGGAGGGTTCCCCTTTCCTCCACACCCTCTCCAGCTTTATTATTTGTAGCCTTTTTGATCATGGCCATTCTGACTGGTGTGAGGGGGGTTCCTCATTGTAGTTTTGATTTGCATTTCTCTAATAATTAATGTTGAGCATCTTTTGTTATTGAATTTATGAGTGGTTTGTATATTTTGAATTAATCCCTTGTTGGTAGCATCATTTGCAAAGATTTTCTCCCATTCTGTGGGTTGTCTTTTCATTTTGTTTATGGTTTCCTTTGCTTTGCAAAAGCTTATAAGTTTGATTAGGTCTCATTTGTTTATTTTTGCTTTTATTTCTATTGCCTTGGGATACTGACTTATGAAAACATTGGTACGATTTAGGTCAGAGAATGTTTTGCCTATGTTCTCTTCTAGGAGTTGTATGGTATCATGTCTTATGTTGAAGTCTAATCCATTTTGAGTTTTTGTGTATGGTGTGAGGGAGTGTTCTAACTTCATTGATTTCCATGCGGCTGTCCAACTTTCCCAACACCACTTGCTAAAGGGACTGTCTTTTCTCCATTTTATATTCTTTCCTCCTTTGTTGAAGATTAATTGATCATAAGTGTGTGGGTTTATTTCTGGGCTCTCTATTCTGTTCCATTGATCCATATGTCTGTTTTTGTGCCAATACCATGCTGTTTTGATTACTTTGTAGTATTGTTTGAAGTGTGTGAGGGTTATGCCTCCAGCTTTGTTCTTTTTCCTCATGTTTGCTTTGCCAATTCTTGGTCTTTTGTGATTCCATATAAATTTTAGGATTATTTGTTCTAGTTCTGTGAAAAATGTCATGGGTAATTTGATAGGGATCACATTAAATCTATAGATTGCTTTGGATAGTATGGCCATTTTAACAGTATTAATTCTTATAATCCAAGGGCATGGGATATATTTCCATTTCTTTGAATCATCTTCAATTTCCTCTATCAGTGTTTTATAGTTCTCAGTGTATAAGTCTTTCACCTTCTTGGTCAGGTTATTCCTAAGTAGTTTTTTTAGATGCGATTTTCAAAGGAATTTTTTTTTAACTTTCCCTTTCTGATATTTCATGGTTAGTGTAAAAAAAATGTAACATATTTCTGTATGTTGATCATGTATCCTGCTACCTTGCTGAATGTCATCCACATATAATGAAGAATGTCTCGTCTCTAATGAAGAATGTCTTGTCTTTTTAAGTATGGAAATTAAATTTTGCATCATAAATGTTTTAGTATTTTATGGTTTCACAGTACCGAAGAAAGAATAAAAAATTCCTGACATCTATAATTATTACTCAATGACCAGCAAAGACAATGACAAAGGTATCTGGATCACTGGAACAGGGGCCCTGCAAGCTCCAGTTTTAGCTGCTACTCACTTTAATAAATCTACAACTTGACCTCCAGAGTTTTACACTTCAGTTGTGAACAATTTGACAAATTCAAACTGACTGCGATACCCTACAGTATGAATATTTACAATGAGAAACTGTTTAATTCCTTCTCAATTTCTGCAACAATTATGATCAGTGAAAGTATTCATGTTAATCTAAAATTTCTTTTAGATGAGAAGAGAGGCTTATTTTTGTACTAATGACAATCCATCTTAGAATTTCCTTCTTTATAATCAACTAAGTTCAAGTTTCTGCCCTTGGGAATTTGGTAATGGATGTTCTATATCTATTTGACTTCTTTTTTAATTTAGAAGATTACTTTTTTTCCCATAGCCTTGATTTGTCTTGTTGTGTAGTTATTTGCTATTATTATTTAAACATATCCTTAACAGGTGATCCCTAATGAGTAATACTTTTACAAAACAAATTATCCTTTAGCTATTTTTTGCATAAGGAAAATTTAAATTGTGTAAATTATCTAGAATGCTGTAGAAAATCTGAACTTTTAGCCATCTAGAAAATGATAATATTTCCACCCTTATTCTCAATAATGTTAGTGGTTCTCAACCCCCTTTATATCCTTAAAACTATTGAAAACTCCAAAAGAATTATTTGTGTGAGTTACATCTATTGATATTTACCATATTAGAAATTAAAACTGAGACATTTAAAAAATATTTACCTGTTTATTTAAGAATGACAATAATAAACCCAATGCCCTTTAAAATAGACATATTTAATGAAAAATAACTCTTTTTCAGAAGAAAGAAATTTAAGTGTAAAGACTGGCATTATTTTTTCATTTTGCAAAGCTCTTCAATGTCTGGCTTGACAGAAGACAGCTAGATTCTAATATCTGCTTCTGTATTCAGTCTCTTCTAATATGCTGTTTTCATTGAAGTTTATGAAGGAAAGACAGCTTAATTCAGATATAGTTGGGAAAAGGAAGCATATTTTATTAGCCTTTGCACATAATTGAGGCTATTCCTCTTAGACATTAAAACAAAATTCTACAAGTGATAGTTTTTTACAGATTATTTGCAGTATGAAATCTGAAACTGCCTCAATGAACTGTTTGTAGTCTTATTACATTAAAATCCTTTGGTCTATCTTGCACTTTGCACACATCTTTTAACCATGCATAATTTTGTATCATCATACTTTGGTTATTAGAAAATACTGGTTTCCTGAGTTGTGCAGATTTTCCAAATGTTGACATTATACAATATCAAAGAATCACATTTCTCATCAGAAAACCCTTTTAGTATTAGGAAGCTATCAAGCTTATAGTAGCAAATAAATTTTTCCAATATTTGAATCTTTGCTTGAATGCTCTAATTTTATCATTGACAACAAACGCTGTCAGTTGTTTTCCTTGAAGTGACAGGTTTAATTCATCCATTTTTTTTTTTAGAAAATGTCTGCCAGATACCCAAGTCAAAACAACCATAGTTTATATGTCAATTATTCTTTCAAATAAAAATGGTGTTTCATGAGAAAAGTCAGTAGCTCAGCTCACAACTTAAACAACTGCAAAGTTTTTTTCCCCCAGTGACAACCATCATATTTTAGAATGCAGCAGAAATGTTTTACGCATTTCCCATTCTATTACACAGAATGTTACAAACACCTGAGGATTGATATTTAATAAAATTCATAATTCACCAAGGACGTTGTTAGGTGAAACTGGCTTTTTTGTTTTTAACTGCAAATGTATGGCAAGGAAGAATGCAATGACTACTAGTGTGGTTTGGTACCACTGCTTTGATTTGTACTGAGGTACCAGCCCTTTTACTCTTCATTGCTTTTGTGTCATCAGTGCAAATGTCAACACAGTGAAAAAGGCAAATAAAGTCGATATAATTATGAAGTTCCCCCCCGACAGACTCTGAAAGCATCTCAGGGACCTGCAGGGGTCGAGGGACTAGACTTTGAGAACTGCTACTCTACGTAACGTTCAGTTTAGTCTTCACTTCTAAGGCTCAGGTTTGAAAAGTACTAAAACTTCAGCAACATGGTCTAGTGAAGATAGAGAAGCCAAAACTGGGTTAAAGGGGACAAGAAGAATTGCCCCAATTGGAGGACTATCCCTTCAAATAAGTGAATTCCAGCGCCAAGTGAAATTCAAAGTCAGACTGGTGGTAAGAGTGGCAGCATTGTCATATGAAGGATCAATCTGTTTATTTTTAAAAGAATCACAGCCACTAGTTATAGAGCTAAGAAGCGATTTCCCCCAGAGATGCCATCTGACAAGATTTAAGCACGATATTAAGTCTCTGACTAGGTAGGTTGAAGTCAAACACAGTGTTCACTCCTAGCAGTGGATGAATAATGTGCTGGTTAGTAAACTGAGGCAGATACCTAGCCATTATGGATAGAACCAACTGAGGAGAGAGGTTAATTTAAGGGAAGAGAGAAGACGGTAAACAAATGCAAATCCTATAGTATATAGATTCCAAAGGCACACAACCAAGCACATCAGGCCTTAGGTCTATACAAGCAGGATTAACCCTAGACCACACCAGCTGGCATCTGAGTGAGGCTAATAATAAACCTCATTCCTTGGTGAGTCTTGGTCCTGAAACTAAGAATGGTAGAGTTTACAGATTTAAAGCATGAATGACTTCATCTACAGGGTCCTCAAGAAGGCAAAGACAGACATAATTTCCCAAACCAATTGAAACGATTTTATTTTAATGATCTTAACAATTTGACCAATTATTATTATTATTAGAATGGAGCTATATGAAGAAATAATTTCAAACCATAATCTTCAGGGTCCCGGGACTCAGCGTGGGGGGCTATCTTATGGTATTTATAACATGTGTAGAAGTAAGATGTATGACAACAATAGCACAAAATGTGTGAGGGAAATAAATGGCTTAAACTCTTGTAGGGTTATTGCATTGTTCGGAAAGTGAAAAAGACTAATTTAAGGTAGACTGCAGTTAGTCAAGGGTGTATATTGTAACCTCTACTGTAATCACTAAAACAATAATGCAAAGCTGTTTAGCCAAAATGTAGTAGAGGAGATAAAATGTTATATTTTAAAAATCTTGCTTAATGGAAAAAAGTCAGGAAAGTGAGGAAAAAAGAAAAAGTCAGGAGAAAAGAACAAATGAGACAAATGGAAAATAAGTCACAAAATGCTAGAACATGTTACCTGAAAGAAAAGACAGAGATATGTTACAATAATAGCATTAATAATTATTGAGGTGCCAGGCCCAGTGCTAGACACTTATGTGAATATTTCATTATCCTCTCAACAATTCAGTAGACAGGTATTACTATCTCCATTTTATTACTGATAGGAAAACTGAGGCTTTTAGTAAGGAGCAGAGTCAGCATTAGAATCAGAGTTGCCTGACCACAAACCCCAAGTTTTTAACCATTCTGCTAGTATGCTTCTCTCCAGGTTATAAAGAAGATCTGAGGCTCTAGACAGCCAAACCTGCAAAGTGATGAATTTATCTGTACTATGGGAACGTGTTAATAGTACGCTCAGCTTACTAGAATACAATGAAAACTAAAGACTATGATATACATATATGTATTTATATATATATACCTATAACTAAATATAAACTAGTTGTAAAAACACAATAAATATATACTAAATATAATAAAAATGATTATACATGTTTGTATATAATATACCTGTGGATATATATCTATTGATCCATATCCGTCTCTATCTATCTGCCTTTTAGACCAGAGTGTGACATTGAAAGGACCTTTATTTTGAAACAATTACATATATATAAATAGTATTGATTTTACTTGAATGATGACAGTTTATTTTTCAAGAGGTTTTGAAATCTAGTAACAGAAAACAGTAAAATGGGTTCAATGTAAAATCAGTTAGTATGTATCCAGACATAAGATTTCTGGGAGTTTAGAAACTTTGAGGAAAAAGTTTTGCGAAAGATAACAAAAGTAAAGGAGAAGTGTAGATATATATTATAATTACTGTATTGCTGTTCTTTAGGTTTAGAGATTTATAATGAATTCTGTAGAGCTGAATCTGCTCATTATATTTTCATTTTTACTTGTCTGGATGTATATCCAGAGAATGCCATGTACACAATTGTCTGCCTCTTTCCTCTGCAAGTCAGAAGGAAGAGCGTTCTTATTTACCCTCACTGTCTGGAAAGCGCAAATACCTGTAGTGGTCAGTTAATTGTAAACTTGAAAGGTCCATCAAGTGAATATAGGAGTATCCAGGAGCAGTTTAAACCTTCCTGACTCTAAGATCCTGAAGAAATATGTCATAATATTTCATCGTCACGACCAACGGTCCATTAGGTGAAAGACTGATGAGGTGAGGGAGAAAGGACATGAGAGTCAATGACACAAATATAAACAGCAGGTGATCCAAAACCTGATTATACTTCTTTATGTTCAGCTTTGGCAAATAAGAGAAATGGTTTGTACCACTTCTATGCGTCTATAACCACAGGTGCAATGGAGATTCTGGCTGAAAGAACAGACAACCTAGGATTAAAATTTAGTCAAGATGGAATATCCTAGAAAGGCATAGTCGAAGGCTGGCTGGGTATCTTCTAACAACAAATATTCAAACCAAATTCTTTAACTAAACATTTTACAGAAGAGACATAAATTTTTCTGGCTGGTCTGAATTATTTCATGCAGACTCTGAGAGATAATTTATTCTTTACAAAATGTTTATCAATATTATATGTTTCAATTAATATATGCTTGAAGGTCCTTGAAAAAAATTCACCAAAGCCTGGGGTAAAGAATAATTAAAATTCAGAATAACTAAACTGAACTCTTGGCATGATCTTCTAAACTTCATATCACTGGCAAATGCTCCTTCCGTGCGTTACCCTTAAAGAGCTGTTAGCCCTTTTCCAGTTCAAATCCCTAACCTAAGTGTGTTGAGTCTTCCACATGCCTAGCACTATGTTAGATTCATTAGGGGATGCGACTGAAGTCCATGACATAGCTCTGGTCCTAAGGAATTGATCCTTTCCTTAGGAAATCAAAATACCCACTCTGAAATGGAGAAAAAAAGAGGACCATAAAATATTAAGACATGATCATTGTGACACAGAGACAGAGAGCTGTGTTTTAAGTGAATCTCAAAGGAAGGATAGAATTTTGAAAGGGAAGATTGAGGAAAGGATATTCATTTTTCCATTTGTTCCTATTTCATCACCACCTGAAGGTGAGAATGAAAAAATATATTTGGAGTCAGTGAGAAGACTGGCTTGTCTAGAAGAGAGTTTGATATGAGGAATAAAGGGATGAGGGAGTACATTAATAATTGTTGAGTGCCCCTATCATGGCAGGGCAGTATTATTAGTAGATATGAATATGAATGTGGATATAGACAAAGTCATAGATATCGATTCACACTTAGGCCTTCAGCAGCCCTTGGTAGCAAAATTCGTATTGCCCACATTTTGCAAATAGGAAAATACAACTTGCCTGGGGTTAGGAGTCAAATCCAGGTCCTTCTGATGGTAAAATGACATGTTACATAAGGCTTAGATAGGTACCTAAGGCAAGACCAGACTGAGCCTTAGAAATTACAATTTTATCTCTGTCACAACTCCGGATCAGTGGGCAAGCAAAACACCAGCTCCCTTTTTGATGTTCAGAGAGGCCTCGCATTTCCCATGAAGCACTCCTTGTGGTCAGAGGGTCTCCTGACCTTCGATAGCTTGGCTAAAACAGAAGCCAACCGGAGATTAGCATTTAGTCACAGATTGTTTAATTCAAGATGATGACATAAGAAAGAGTCTAATAACTATATAAACAAACTAATAACTATATAAACAAGTCTAATAGTCTAATAACTATATAAACAAACTAGGTTCTTGCATTAATCCACTTTACAGAAGAAAAAAAAAACAACCCAGAGCTTCTGATGATCGGAAACATTTGGCTTAATGAACTAGTTGTCGCCTTTGCCTAAGAGCTACTGGTAATATTGACTAGAATTGTCTGGCAAATAGAGAATCCGAATACATTACATCTAACTACACTATAATGTCACCACCTAGTGATTAAATATAAACTGACTTTCCATATTAATGTTACGAGGGAATAAGATAATACGCCCCTGATGTCCATCTCACCAAAACATTTTTTAGAAATTGAGATGAAATCAGTCTTTTCTCTGTGATGATCAGAAAATACCCCAGGATTTGTAGATGCGAAACTGTAAGCTCCACAAAGGAGGAGTATATCTATGCGCATATAACAAATATTTGTTGAGCCTTCTTTTTCTTCTCTGAACTTGCTCTTTTCTGAATCACCTTTAAAAGAAGTAGCTTCTCATATATGTAAAGTAATAATAGGAAAATATCTCCTGAGTGCATCTTCAGGGATCCTTGAGCTACCAGATAAAAACTGATGTGGCTAATGATTTTATCATAAAGAGGTTATCAACCCCTTAGCTAATTATATTGAGGAAGTGAGATGCTCTCAGCACTGTACTAAAAGATTTAAGGGAAATGTAATTCCTGGCTCCTATTCTCAAGCTTACTGGGAAGAAAAATAAACCTAAACCAAAGCATAACAAAAACTCTACACAACTAAGGAGAAAATTGTGAGTGGTCTAGACAATAGATATCACAGAAAGACTAAAGAAGAGATCATGATGGGCAGGACTGGTCAAAGAAGGCTTCAAGAATGTGGCAGATGGTATTTTACTCCCAACTCTCTGCTCCCTCTCTTGTAAGAGCATTATACAGCCCCTCCCTTGCCCGTCTCTTCATGGGTAAAATATATTTCCACACCCCCTTGTCATACTTGGCCAGGTGACAATGGGGTGTATGTGCATGTGTATACAACATGACTGACCAGAAATTCTAAATGCACATGCAGGGCTCTTTTGGTCTCTTGTGTTCCTGCCTTCTGCCATGAGAACAGTGTGTCCTAGATAAGCTGCAGAAGCTGTCCTTAATGAGCCGAATTACCAAATCCACTGAGTCATAAGATTAACAGAGAACAGAAGCAAATCATTAGACAATGGAAATAAAATATTTGGGATCCAGCCTGAGCAGGTCAGGAGAGCAAAACTAAGTTGCACGAACAGATGGTCTAAAACCTGATGTCATCTATTCTGATACATGGACATCTTTCCTTCAATTTATTTCTGGGGTGAGCGGGGCCTACAACCAGCTGATGGAGGAAGAAAATCTCAGGGCTTGTACATAGATGGATTACCTCCACATGCGGGTGAAAGCTGAAACTGAATGATCTGGAAGGCAGCAATGAAGCGAAATCCTCCCAGTAAGCAGACCTGTGAGCAGTGTGCTTGCTTATTTACCTTGAATGGAGGAAGAGATGGGTTATACTTGGACGCCTGTGTAGTGACAATGGATTCACTGGTTGACCAGGGTCCTAGAATAAGCAAAATTGGAAGACTGGAGACACATGGGGGCATGTGGATGGACCTGTTGGCGTGAGCACAAGCGTGTAAATCTATGCTTCTCACACTGATGCCCAGGAAAGAGGAGTCCCTCAATAACCTGGCAGAGGTCCTCTCTCCTTGGTCAGGCTCTTTTCTCAGCCACTCCTGGGCTTGTGCAATGGATCCATAATGGCCATTGTATCAGGCCTTTTATGAAAAGACCCCCAAACATGGGCTCCTTCTCACTAAGGGTCCTGCCACTGATGAAAATTTGATATTCCAGTAGCAGAGCCTAACACTAAGCTTGAAGGGGCCAGCCAGCCACTTGGTGGCAAGTTGATTGCATCAGACCTCTTTCACTATAGAAGGAGCATCAATTCATCCTTACTGACTTGAAGCCTATTCTGGATGGGATTGGCTTTCCTTGTCCACAGTACCTCTCACAGGCCTGCAGGGTACCTGATGCACAAACATGGGGTCCTGCACAGTGTCACTGCAAGCCAAGACAACCACTAACCAGCTGTAAGACCTCTGACAAGTTACTCTCTCTCTGAGCCTCAATTGCCTCATCTATAAAATGAGGAATTTAATAATAATTGTATTGGTTATAATGCATATAAAGGCATTAACATATAAGTCCAGAGTGACTTTTAGTTCTGTGTCCTATCCTCATGTTTTATTTGGCCTCCTTACCATGAGCTGTTAGGGAAGGATAGTAGTAGAGGGCAGGGCTTGAAACCCAATAATTGTTATTTTGGGGTGTTATGCTACAGGTGTGACTTCCATGAAGACTAAGACCAACCCAGCTTCACCTGCTGACTGATGTCTGGCATTCCACCATCAAGGGCTTGCTTCCTTCAGCTTGAGGCTAATGTGGGAGAGATCCACTTTGCTGAAAATGTTTGTTTTAATTGTTCATCCCCAAAGGAAAGTTACTGTTGTATATAAGATTAAGTAATAACATAAAATAGCTTTCAAAGCTGTAACCTTTGATCAGAGAGGAAATAAATAAAACAGAGACAAAAAATAGAAAAGATAAATGAAACAAAGAGCTGGGTTTTTTTTTGAAAAAAAGAGAGATGACCTAAATAAACAAAATAAGAAATGAAAGAGAAGAAATTACAACCAAGACCACAGAGATTTTAAAAAATCAAAAGAGAATACTACAGTTATATACCAACAAATTGGACAGCCTAGAAGAAAGGGACAAATTTCTAGAAACATACAACTTGCCAAGACTGAATCAGGAAGAAATAGACAATCAGAGCAGACTGATCATTAACAGTGAAATTGAATTAGTCATCAAAAAAACTCCCAGCAAACAAAGTCCAGGACTGGACTGCTTCACAGGGAATTCTACCAAACATATAAAGAAGAGATAATACCTATTCTTCTCAAACTATTCCACAAAATTGAAGAGGAGGGAACACTCCTAAATTCATTCTTCAAGACCACAATTACCCTGATACCAAAACAAGACAAAGACACTACAAAAAAAGAAAGTTACAGGCCAATATCTCTGATGAATGTAGATGCAAAAATCTTCAACAAAAATATTAGCAAAACAAATTCAACAACGTATGAAAAGGATCAAACACCATGATCAAGTGGGATTTATTCCAGGGATGAAAGTAAGTTTCAGTACCCCCAAATAAACCAATGTGATACACCACATTAACAAAAGGAAAGATAAAAATCAGAGGATCATCTCAACAGAAAAAGCATTTGACAAAAGTCAAAGTTGTAACATTTTAATACAGGAAATCAACACATTCTGCTTAGTTTTCTCACTGAGGAGAGAAAAAGATGAGGGAAACCTCTGAGAATAGTCAGTCAAAGGAGCTATGAAAAGCTGCTTCATTGTACACTTAAAATGGGTGAATTTTATGGTATATAAATGATATCTCAATAAAGCTGCTTTTCAAAAAACCTATCCAGAAAGCCTTGGAGTGGAGGGCAGGGAGAAAGGAGCTATGAAAACAATGGTAGATCTTAAGAAATATCTCTAGATTACCATTAACCTAACAATTTTAATGGAATTAAATTACATAATTTACTCTTTTTTTCAATTTTGAACTACTGAATAATAGTCATATTTTTTTCCTTTCCTAGCAAACCTATTCACATTGAACAACTCCAAAACCCTTTTTTTCATAAATATCCAGTACCTGATTGAGTTGTCTCCTGATGATGTGCTGGAGCTGGCTTGTACCAGCTCACAAGAGGCAATTGGTAAATTTTCAGGAATTTTGGTAAGCAGTTGTTGAACACAGGCATTAAAAATTAAACTATCATATAAACTTGAAATTAAATAAAGTATATTAAAAACAAAAATGATAAATACTCCAAACTCACCCCGTCCTAGTTATTTTACTACTTTTATTTTCTATGCTCTTAAGATTATTATTTTGTGTTTTTTTTGGCTGCATGTGGGATCTTAGTTCCCCATCCAGGGATCAAACCCATGACCCCTGCAGTGAAAGTTCAGAATCTTAACTGCTGAACTGCCAGGAAAGTCCTATATTTCTATTAGACAGAAGAAAGCAGTCCTCAGATCAGGAACAAGACAAGGATGTCCACTCTCAACACTATTATTCAACATAGTTTTGGAAGTCCTAGCCATGGCAATCAGAGAAGAAAAAGAAATAAAAGGAATACAAATTGGAAAGAAGTAAAACGGTCACTGTTTGCAGATGACATGATACTATACATAGAGAATCCTAAAGATGCCACCAGAAAACTACTAGAGCTAATCAATGAATTTGGTAAAGTTGCAGGATACAAAATTAATGCACAGAAATCTCTGGCATTCCTATACACTAATGATGAAAAATCTGAAAGAGAAATTAAGGAAACACTCCCATTTACCACTGCAACAAAAAGAATAAAATAGCTAGGAATAAACCTACCTAGGGAGACAAAAGACCTGTCTGCAGAAAACTATAAGACACTGATGAAAGAAATTAAAGATGATACCAACAGATGCAGAGATATACCATGTTCTTGGATTGGAAGAATCAACACTGTGAAAATGACTCTACTACCCAAAGCAATCTACAGATTCAATGCAATCCCTATCAAATTACCAATGGCATTTTTTACAGAACTAGAACAAAAAATCTTAACATTTGTATGGAGACACAAAAGACCCCAAGTAGAAAAAGCAGTCTTGAAGGAAATAAACAGAGCTGGAGGAATCAGGCTCCCTGACTTCAGACTATACTCCAAAGCTACAGTAATCAAGACAATATGGTACTGGAACAAAAACAGAAACATAGATCAATGGAACAAGATAGAAAGCCCAGAGATAAACCCACGCACCTATGGTCAACTAATCTATGACAAAGGAGGCAAGGATATACAATGGAGAAAAGACAGTCTCTTCAATAAGTGGTGCTGGGAAAACTGGACAGCTACATGTAAAAGAATGAAATTAGAACACTTCCTAACACCATACACAAAAATAAACTCAAAAGGAATTCGAGACCTAAATGTAAGACCAGACACTATATAACTCTCAGAGGAAAACATAGGCAGAACAATCTTTGACGTAAATCACAGCAAGATCTTTTTTGATCCACCTCCTAGAGTAATGGAAATAAAAAACAAAAATAAACAAATGGGACCTAATGAAACTTCAAAACTTTTGCACAGCAAACGAAACCATAAACAAGATGAAAAGACAACCCTCAGAATGGGAGAAAATATTTTCAAATGAATCAATGGACAAATGATTAATCTCCAAAATATATAAACAGCTCATGCAGCTCAATATTAAAAAACAAACAACCCATTCCAAAAATGGACAGAAGACCTAAATAGACACTTCTCCAAAGAAGACATACAGATGGCCAAGAAGCACATGAAAGAATGCTCAACATCATTAATCATTAGAGAAATGCAAATCAAAACTACAATGAGATATCACCTCACACCAGTTAGAATGGGCATCATCAGAAAATCTACAAACAACAAATGCTGGAGAGGGTGTGGAGAAAAGGGAACCCTCTCGCACTGTTGGTGGGAATGTAAATAGATACAGCCACTGTGGAGAACAGTATGGAGGTTCCTTAAAAAACTAAAAATAGAATTACCATATGATCCAGCAATCCCACTATTGGGCATATACCCAGAGAAAACCATAATTCAAAAAGACACATGCACCCCAATGTTTATTGCAGCACTGTTTACAATAGCCAGGTCATGGAAGCAACCTAAATGCCCATTGACAGAAGAATGGATAAAGATGTGGTACATATATAAAATGGAATATTACTCAGCCATACAAAGGAACGAAATTAGGCCATTTGTAGAGACGTGGATGAATCTAGAGACTGTGATACAGAGTGAAGTAAGTCAGAAAGAGAAAAACAAATATCGTATATTAACGCATAGATGTGGAACCTAGAAAAATGGTAGACATGAACTGGTTTGCAGGGCAGAAATTGAGACACAGATATAGAGAACAAACGTATGGACACCAAGGGGGGAAAGCCGTGGGGGATGAGGGGTGATGAATTGGGCAAAAAGAATGAGGTCATTTTGGTAACACAAACATTTGAAACATGGGTTTGAAGATCAGGTGATCAGCAAAACATCATAAAATTGATGTTGTTTGTCATCAACACCAGGGCATTTTTTAATTTAATTAATTAGTTTATTTATTTAAAAAAAGAAGAAGAAGAAAGCAGTCCTGTGAAAGAGTCAAAAGAGTCCCAAAAGAAATCGGAAGAAGGGAGAAGCTGTCTGCCACTGTTAGCTCCTCAGCTAGAGGTCCAGAGATACTGAACTGCAGTTCCAGACCACGGCGATAAAGCTACTCACACAAATTTTTGGGTTTCTCAGTGAATATTAAAGTTATGCTTTTACTATACTGTAGTCTATTAAGTGTGCAATAACATTATGTCTAAAAAGAACAATGTGCATACCTTAGTTAAAAAGTGCTTTACTGCTAAAAAAATGCTAACCATCATCTAACAATGCAGGGTTGCCACAAACCTTGAATTTATAAAATAAAAAAAAAATACTCAGCATCTACAAGGTGCAATAAACAAGTGTGCCTATAGTATTGCATCATCGTTGCTGTTATTGCTAATGGGGAACATATAGCCCCAGAGTCTGTATCCCATAGGTTAAACACTGGGTGTTAGCGGTTGGCACCCTTCTAAGAGTTCACCTTAAAAATTCTTGCACACCATGACCCAAGAAAGCCCAGTCACAAAAGGCTTAGAACATCCAGAAGACATGTTTCTATTCTGTAGTTTTGGCCTTATTTTTAATTTCCCTTTCCAAAGATAGAACGTTAGCCCTTTCCAAAGATAGAACGTTAGCCCATAAGAATCTGCTGGACTCCTCCACTGGGGATAGCAATTGTTTATCCATCAGTTGTTCTCTTCTCTATGCTGAGAGAGATCGAGCTCCAGTATAATCTACCCAACTTCCACTTGTTTCTTTTACTAATCTAGTCATTCTAATGGATATAATAATGGATCACAGATTTGTGATATCATTGCTTAGCTATTTTTATTAGTTAACAATAAGTTTCTTTAAGTTTTCACCATATTGTAAATGTTCTGAAGTTTCCCTGAATTATAAATGTAATTATTGTACCAAACGGCCTCTTTCTCTAGGATTCTCTTGAAACATCCTTTTGGTCTCTTCTGTATAACTTTCCCCTTTGGGGCCACTGGCCTTTGATCCCCTTTGTAAATTCCCAGGCTTTGAAGGATAGGCTGAGGTATATTCATTAATTTCTTCCCTTGTTTCTACCTATTTAACTCAACACTCAAGTTCGTATCCAACTCCACCTGTTCCAGGAAGCCTCCCCTAATCACCCAGCTCTGCCTTAAGCTCTTCTCGGGAAGCAAGTGATAAAGAGTTTTTTGATCTTTGGTTGGTTTTGTTTGAGCTCGTATCCCAGAAATGGAGACTTTTCCTCTTCTGTAGCAGAGCTGCCTTTACTCTTGGTGGCTATGGAATTGAGTAGGCAACTACTCTTAAGGACAAATTCATTCATTTCCATAATTGATATGTGTCTAAAAAGATAAGACAAGCAAAATTCCAGAATAGTTATATAAAATAGTTAATGAAATAAAAATGTTATAGATTGAATACAGCTTTCCATTAAGGCAGTCTATCATTAAGAAATTTTAATGCCCACATGTCTATATCTTCCCTACTTTCCCTTTTTATTTTTCCACTGAATGTCCATTGTGCGAGGCAGTTGGCAACATTGGCTATTTACTTTTCAAAGAAGGAGAAAGTGAGGCTAGAGAAGTGGGGGTAATTTCCCAAAGTGAAAAAACTGATAAATAACAGAGTTAGGATTAGACTCTTGGTGTGTCTGATTCCAAAGCCAAGGTTCTTTGTAATATGAATTATATATATATATATATATATGTGTATATATATGTATATATATATATATATTTTTACAAATAAGATTATTTCTTCTAATAATTCCACCTGAATTTCCAAGATCTTCACATATTTTTTCTAGTGATACTAAAAATAAGTAGGGAATATGAATTCTTTCAGACCTTGTTTCCTAGCTTATTATTTGAATTTTGGAATTTTACCACAGTATCTCTTTCTGGGGGTAATTTAGGGACTGTGACCCTTCACTGGGACCCCGAGCTTTTGTGCAGAGCCTGCCCTACCCGTAATGGACAGCAGAGGGAGCTGTTAGCCCTCCCTCACTGAAAGACTGGTGGCTGCAAGTTGCATGCTGCCCTTCCTTCCAGTTTCAAAAGCACATACCTCAAAAAGAATATTGAAGGAGTCAGGGAGGGAGAAGGAGGTGGAAGAGAATACTTGGACACTCCAGAGAGAAAAGTGCTGTGATCACTGGGGCTTGGTGTGGGGAGCAGGGAAGCAGCATGTGTGAAAACAACAGTGTCTGCAAAAGCGGCAGTGGGATGTGCAGTGGGGATGGCTCCAGACAGGATGCCTATTTTAGTCACATCTGCCTCTTACTCCCAAAGTTATTGTGGAAAAAGATGCTAAATCTACCTGAACCTCCGTTTTCTCATCTGTAAGACAGCAATAATATCTGCCCTGCCAATTTCATTGAATTGTAAGGATAAAATAAGATATTTAGTGGGTACAAAGGGCATGCAAAACCGGTAATGAAGGTAATATCTGGCATACACTGAGTGCTTATCCTGTGCCAGATAAGAGCTTTACATGTATGAAAACACCTAAGATAACAACACGAGGTCCAGAGACACGGAGGATTTATGGACCGTCTGCTCCGCCAAGTCACCCAGATGAAAGCAGTGATGTACCATTTTTAGTAAAAGAAAGAAGTAAAAATAACTGGCTTTGGAGATGGTCCTGCCGTTAACTGCACGGATCTGTTACTTCATATTTCTAAGTCTTACTTGCCTTTCAGTAAAATGGGAGTAACAATACCTACTGTGATTCACAGATTAGGAGAGGGAAACTAATTCCTTCCTCATTTTTCCATATCTTCTTTTGGCTCCCAGTAGTTTCTTACACACTTTTGATAGCACTAAGAACACAACTCCAGTCTCTGGAGTGCAGCCTCAAGCACTACAACCTCATCCTAGGGGGGACCATGGCCAGCCACTGATCCACAATTCCTTGTGGGGTCTAACAGCATTAATTCCTCAGCATGTCCATTTCCCTGCTTACATGAATCCCCAAGCATTGCACACACTCCAAACAAAAAACTTCTTAACCAGGAAACTGTTTTAAAAGAAAAACTAATGATTAGATTCAAAAAGTCTATATCCTTATACGGAGCATCATTCACAATTGTCTGCAAGTCTTGATGCCAAATAAGCTGCCTTACTGTTGATCCACTCTCATCTCCCAACTTGTCGTATTGGATGTTCGGATTTGGGGATTGAAAAATGAGGTCGCGCTATTATTTTTATCATTGGAAATCCCTCCCTCTGAAAAATTCTAAATTAATAAGTAGAAATCACTTTAAGATTAATTCGGTCTATGTCACTGTTAAGAAAAAACTTGGAAATAAGGCAGAAGGAGAACTGTGTGCCCTTTCAGTGTCATACTGGAGCTTCGTCTCACAGACCTACTCAAAAAGTGTCTAATTCTCTAGCAGACTTACCTTTGTTTGACTTGCTATTATTGATTGGGACCAAGATTCTTTGAGGTTAGAAGATAACTCGCAGATTTTCATCAGGTAGAACTGTAAATAATTTCTCTACTATGGAAAAGTGAACCACAAAGCTGTGGTTTTATTGGCCAGAATGATACTAACCAGGTTTGCGTCTAACCTGGTAGTCGACATTCTAAAAGTCATGATGTGCCTAAAAGTTCTTCAATTGCTCTTGACACCAACTTTACTACTGATTCCCTTTTTAATGCGTTTAATAACTCTTTGATGTGTGTTCATTCCATATTTGTATAAAAATATAATTTTTAATTATTAGTAAGTTATTCTTTGACATCCTTCTCCCTTCCCTACTCTCTACCGCTGCATCACTGAATGGTAAGATAAAATTCCTGATTGTATATCAAGAGCCAGAAGTGGCTGCAAAATACAAATGGTCTTACTCTCTAACAACTGCCACAAAACAAAAACAAAACTACTCTATACTGACATGAAATGTATTATCCTTAGGACAAGCAATCTTCACAATCTAATAGATGTACAACAAGTAACTACTTTCTGAAGGTCAGCTTGTCCTGTTAGCTGAGGGTATATTCTTCAGATCTACATTCTAGTGTATATATTATGAGGCAGAGTTGCTTATGATGTCTTCGTCCATTCGACATTAATTGATTGAGTGCCTACTACTTGCCAAGTACTCTTCTGGCTGCCAGCAATGCAGTAATTAACAAAATAGACCAAGTCCATGCACCTATGGAACTTACATTCCAGTGGGAAAGCAGATGATAAGTAAGTTAATATAAAGGAAGGATGTCAGATAAATATAAAGAAGAAAATAAAGCAGACTACAAGAGATAGAAGATGTGGAATATGAGGAAGTAGCTGTTTTTTAAATGGTAGTCATGGGAGGTCTCATTTAGATGGTGACATTCAGATGGAGGCCTGAGGAAGTGAAAAAGAATTTTCCAGGGAAAAGGACAAGCAAGTGCCAAGATTCTGAAGGAGGAATGCGTACAGTGTGTTTGAGGAATGGCAAAGAGACCAATGTGGAGTGAATAGGAGGAAAGTAGTAGGAGATAAGATCAAAAATATGTCAGGAGCAAGGCTTTCCTAGTGGCACAGTGGTTAAGAATCTGCCTGCCAATGAAGGGGCCATGGGTTCAAGCCCTGGCCCGGGAAGATCCCACATGCCACGGAGTAACTAAGCCCGTGAGCCACAACTACTGAGCCTGTGTGCCACAACTACTGAAGCCCACGCGCCTAGAGCCCGTGCTCTGCAACAAGAGAAGCCACCGCAATGAGAAGCCCGTGCACCGCATCGAAGGGTAGTCCCCGCTCATCGCAAGTAGAGAAAGCCCGCGCGCAGCAACGCAGACCCAAGACAGCCAAAAATTAATTAATTAAGTAAGTAATTTTTAAAAATATATGGCAGGAACATAAAGACCTTAAAAGACACAGTAATGACTTTGGATTTTACAATGGTGATTGGAGGAGTTTGAGCAGAGGGGAAGACTTGCCTTTTAAAAATACTCTAGGTGCTGTGTTGAGAACAGACTGTAGAGGAGAAAAGTGGAAGCATGACGACCAGCTATGAGGTTATCAGCAATAACCTAGGTAACAGTTGCTGGTGGTTCACTTCAGGTGGAGGAGGAAGGACTAGGGATATATTTTGAAGGTACAGCCTACAGGATTTCCAAATGAATTAAAAGAAAAACACAGGAATCAAGAATAACTTGGCCAGAGAAACTGTTAGGATGGAACTGTTACTTGGTAAGATGGGAACAATAGAAGAATAATTTGAGAGTAATATAGGATTTAAAGTTTGGACTGATTTAGTTTAAGATGCCTGTTAGACATACAAATAAGTATATCGGGTAGACAGCTGAGTGTGAGCTTGTAGTTATGTTCCAAGCTGGAACATAAATGTGGGTCTCATCTCAAATGTGGGAATTTAAAGCCAGGGGACCAGACTGAATAAGGAAACAAGTATAGAAAGAGAAATCTAAGAAATGAGCTCTGAGGCATTCAAATGTTCAAAAGTGTGGCAGGTAAGAACGACAAAGAAATATGAGAAGAAGCAGTTAGTGAAATAAGAGAAAAAACATCCTGGAAGAAGGGGTTTTAAAAAGAAAGACATACAGGGACTCAAACAGATACTTGTGTACCAATCTTCATACCAGCATTTTCCACAATAACCAAAAGGTAAAGGCAACCCAAATGTCCATCAACTGATGAATGGATAACAAAATTTGGCATATACATAGAATGTAATATTATTTGCCTTAAAAACAAGGAAACTCTGATACATGCTACAACATGGATGAAAGTTGAAGCCTTTATGCTAAGTGGAATAAGCCAGGAACAAAAGGAAAAATATATGATTCTACTTATATGAAGTACCTAAACTAGGCAAATTCATAGAAACAGAAAGTAAAATGATGGTTGTCAGGGAATAGGGGAGGGGGAAATGGGAGGTTATTATTTAATGGGTACAGAATTTTTGTTTGGGATGATGAAAAAGTTCTGGAAATGAATAGTGGTGATAGTTTTACATGTGAATGCTTTTAATGTAACTGAGTTATGCACTTAAAATGTTTTTAAGTTGGCAAGTTTTATGTTATGTATATTTTACCATAATTTGAAAAATATATACATATAGAAGCATGATCAACTTTGTCAAATGCTGCTAATTAGTTGAGCATATCAGCTGTCTATTATACATTAGAAGCACCCCAAAACCTTGTGACTTAATCATTTTCTGCTTATGATTCTGCAGGTCAATAATTTGGACTGGGCTCAGTAGGCAGTATTTTGGATTTTTTTACTTTAGGTTTATTGAGAAATAATTAACATATAATACTGTGTAAGTTGAAGGCATACAATGTGTTGGCTTGATAGACTTCTATATTGCAAAATGGTTACCACCATATTGTTAGCTAACACCTGCATCATGTCACATAATTACCATTTCTTTTTTGTAGTGAGAACATTTAAGATCTACTCTTTTAGCAGCTTGCAAGCATATAATACAGTATTAACTATAATCATCATGTTGCACGTTAGATTTCCAAAATGTATTCATCTTGGAAAGAAGTTTATACTCTTTGACCAGCATCTCCCCTTTTCCCCCATTCCTTAGTTCCTGGTAACCTTCACAACCATCATTTTAGTTTCTATTTCTTTAAGTTGGGCTTTTTAAAATTCCACATAAGTGATATTATGCAGTGTTTGTCTGATCCATCCATGTTCTTGCAAGTGGCAGGATCTTCTTCTTTCTCATGGCTATATACGATTCCATTATACGTATATCCATTCATCCACTGATGGACAGTTAGGTTGTTTCCTTATCTGGACTATTGTGAATAGTGCTACACTAAACATGGGTGTGCAGATATCTCTTCTAACTCCTGTTTTCATTTCCTTTGAATATATCCCTTTGAAGTGGGATTGCTGGGTCCTGTGGTAGTTGTATTTTAATTTTTTAAAGGAGCTTCCATACTGTTTTCCATAGAGGCCGAACCAACTTCCATTCCTACCAACAGTGTACAAAGGTTCCCTTTTCTCCACATACTCGCCAGCACTTATTTTTTGTCTTTCTGATGATAGCCATTCTAATAGGTATGAGGGGATAGCTCACCGTAGTTTTGATTTGCATTTCGCTGATGACTAGTGACACTGAGCATTTTTTCAGGCACCTGTTGGCCATTTGTATGCACTCTTTAGAAAAATGCCTATCAGCTTATCCACTTATCTTTAATCAGATTGTTTGGGGTTTTGTTGTTGGTGGTGTTATTGAGTTGTATGAATTCTTTATATATCATGGATATTAACACCTTATTCGATATATGACTTACAAATATTTTCTCCTGTTCTGTAGGTTGATTTTCATATTCTTTGTTTCTTTTGCTGTGCAGAAGCTTTTTTGTTTGATGTAGTCCCCCTTGTTGATTTTTTCTTTTATTAGTTGTGGTTTTGGTGTCATATCAAAAAATTATTACCCAATCCAACATCAAGGAGTTTCTTCTTTAGGTTTTCTTCTAGGAATTTTATAGTATCAGGTTTTATGTTTAAGTTTTTAATTCATTTTGAGTTAATTTTTGTGAGTGGTGCAAGATCGGGATCCAATTTCATTGCTCTGCATGTGGTTATCCAGTTTTTCCAGCATCATTTATTGAAGAGACTATCCCTTCTCCATTAAATATTCCTGGCTCCTTTGTCAAATATTAGTTGACCATATACATGAGGGTTGATTTCTGGGCTCTCTATTGTGTTCCATTGGTCTATTTGTCTATTTTTATGCCAGTACAATATTTTGTAAATTCCTATAGCTTTGTAATATACTTTGAAATGAAGATATGTGATGCCTCTGGCTTTGTTCTTCTTTCTCGTGAATGCTTTGGCTAGTCTAGTTTCTGTGGTTCCATACACGTTTTAGGATTGTGTTTTCTATTTCTGTGAAAAATGCCATTGGAATTTTGAGAGGGATTGCATTAAATCTATAGATCACTTTAGGTAGTGCGGCCATTTTAGCAATTTTAATTCTTCTGATCCACGAACACGGGATATCTTTCCATCTGTTTGCGTCTTCTTCAATGTTTTTCATTAGGCCATGTAGTTTTCATTGTACAGATCTTTCAGCTCCTTGTTTAAATTTATTCCTAAGTATTTTATTTTTGATTCAATCGTGAATGAGATCGTTTACTTCATTTTTTTTTCAGATGTTTTGTTGTTAGTGTATAGAAATGTAACGGATTTCTGAATGTTAATTTTACATCCTGCAACTTCCCTGAATTCATTCATTAGTTCCAACAGTTTTTTGGCTGAGTCTTTAGGATTTTCTTCATATAAAATCATATCATCTGTAAACAAAGACAATTTTACTTCTTCCTTTCTTATTTGCATGTCTTTTATGTCTTTGTCTTGCCTAATTGCTCTAGCTAAGACTTCCAGTACTATGTTGAATAAGAGTGGTAAGAATGGGTACCCTTGTTCCTGATCTTAGAGGAAAAGCTTTCAACTTTTCACCATTGAGTATAATGTTAGCTGTGAGTTTGTTATATAGAGCCTTTGTTACGTTGAGGTATGTTCCCTCTTTACCTAATTTTTTGAAAGTTTTAATCATGTTGTATTTTGTCAAATGCTTTTTCCTCATCTATTGAGATAATCATAAGATTTTTATCTTTCGTTCTATTAACGTGGTCTATCACGTTATTAATTTGCCTATGTTGAACCATCCTTGCATCCCAGGGATAAATCCTACTTGCTTATGGTGTATAATCCTTTTAATGTGTTGTTGAGTTCAGTTTGCTAATATTTTGTTGAGAATTTTTGCATCAGGTGTGTTAGAGTAATTCTGGTCTCATAAAATGGGTTTGGAAGTGTTCCCTCCTCTTCAATCTTTTGGAAGAGTTTGAGAAGGATTGGTATTAATTTTTCTTTAAATGTTTGGTAGAATTCACTAGTGAACCCAACTGGTACTGGGATTTTCTGTGTTGGGAGGGTTTTCATTACTTATTCAATCTCCTTATTCATTATTGGTTTATTAAGATTTTGTATTTCTTCCTGATTCAGTCCTGGTAGGTTATGTGTTTCTAGGAATTTATCCATTTCTTCTAGGTTATCCAGTGTGTTGGCATGTAATTATCCATAAGCGTCTCTTATGATGCTTTATATCTCTGTATTATTAGTTGTAATGTCTCCTCCTTCATTTCTGATTTTATGTATTTGAGTGCTAGTATCTGGAGTTTTAATCTGTCTCTGTACCTGCTCCAGTCTTCTTGCTCCCTCTTGTGGCAGGATTCTTAAGCTGTTATGTCTTCTCCGGTTCCTACCAGTCACTAGGCTAGCTAGTGGAAACCTCTCTTTTGTTTTCCAGAAGATGGCGCTATAGCTCAAGTTTATGGTTTCTCCTTGCCCACAGATAGTGGCTTGTTTTCTGAATGCTCCCAGTCTACTGGGGCTCTCTATCGATGCCTCGTGTGGAAGTGCACAGCAGGTGTCGGTGCAGAGTTGGGGAAGGTGTGGGTTTAGCACTTGGGGCCTTGGAGGTGCCCACGGACCTGATAGATTCCTGGGTTCGGTACTCCCAGAGGCTTGTGGGCAGACTTCCTGCTGAGTGCAATCAGCAGGAATGAAGTCCCTTCTCTGCTTCTTTCCCAATATCCTCTGTCCCCCTTGTCATGGAGGTCCCACCTCAAGGGGTGGGGGACCTGGGAAAGTTTCTCTTACCCCCACCTCCACTGCAATCAAACTCATTTTTTTTTCTAGAATAGTGTGCTGGAATCTCTCCTTGGGAAAGCTGGACTTTTGCAAATTCTCCTTCATCCAGGGCATGGATATCTACCCAGGGCAGCACTCTCCAGGTTTTTTCCTGACTGTGCTGAGAGAGGTCTGGGCAGGTTTGCTGGCTCCCTGTTTCCACAGCCTATACCAAGGTCTGTCTGCCTATTACTGAAATCACCGGGGACAAGACTTCTCCCAGATTCCTTGGCATGTGGTGCTAGATCCCACAACACCCACAGAGGCCCTTATGTTCATGGATGGATACCTATTTCGTTGTTTAAAAGGGGGGGATACAAAGGAGAACTGTCTTACACCACCGTGATGCAGACACCACTCCTAGACAGCACTTCTAATGGTCTTGCTTAGGGACACTTAAGCAGCTGCAGTCAGACAGCAGGTTGGCTGGGAGCTGACTCTTTCCCGAGGGCCTCATTGATAGATCTGGTGGTCAGTCTGGCCTGCCACATCTTGATTCTCCTCCACATCACCTCTCCAGCAGGAGAGCACAGACTTGTTTCCTTGGCAACTGGGCTCCAAGAGAGCCAGTATCAATGCACAAATGCTTATCAAGCCTCTGCTTGCTTCAGACTTGCTGATGACTCATTGGTCAACACAAGCCCCATGGCCAAGTCCAGAGTTGATGTGGAAGGACATCACATGGGGGTGGAGCCTGAGACACATGACCTTTTGGGGACAGTAATGTAACAATGTACCATAGTCTAGTAAGATGCAGATTGAGAACTGGGGAGGGAAATAATCAACTCCAGCCCTGTCTTCCTGTCTCACTTAAGGAAGAAGGAGGGGGAAGCATGTAACATGCTTTTATGCTGATAGAAAAGACCAATAGATGATTCATGGGACTACTGTTTCTCCATAACCTCTGTAGGACAACTAGTAACATCTGCCTGAAAGTTTTTCAAGGCAAAACTTATTCAGTACTTTACCATGCTTGAGGTTTAGAACTTTAAGGATTCCACCCAGCATGGGCTGAAACGGATCTAAAATTACTTTCACAAAGAAAAGTCTGGCTTTGCCCGCAGGTACCCTTCTATCCAGGTCACTTAATTTTTGTAATTTTGTCACTGAATGTCAACTCTGTCCCACCCTGCCCTTCCCCGGTGATGTGGATTCCTAAGCACATGGAGTCTTCCTGTGGGCAATATAAAACACCAGCGTTTCTGTTTCTCATTTGCAAATTGTCTCTCTTCAAGCTTCTAGCAAAAGCTAGGCTGGTAGCAATGCTATTCAGACAAGACTGACCCACAAATTAGCTTCCATCTACTCCTCCAAAATCTCTACATTCACTCCTTACATCAAGAATTGGACACCTAAGGGATAAATAGTAAATGTCATCCATTTATCACCTTACTGATTCACCTTTACTGAGTTACATTTCTATGTTATTCCCTCAACTTTTCCTAAGAAACAACCATATTCAGCAGTTACATGTGTGTCATGAGAATTTCAAGCAATTTCTATTCTTTTCCATGAGAAAAAGTTTTCTTTTTTTCTAATAAGAAAAGCAGTTTCTCTCTGACATGTAAAGGGCTTGGAGGTGGTCATTCCTGTGCTCCCAAGAAGAAAAGCTGAAAAAACAAAATCAACAACCCTTCTTAGATCTGTGAGAAAATTGAGCTCGTAAGGCAAGTCGCCACACTGAAAATTAGAGAGACAGGTGAATACAGAGAATCACAGCTTCCTGGGAGCAGGAGTCCACCGCTGGAGCCAGTATGGGTAGAAACACTTGCTAGAGTCTAAGTGTGGACTAGCTATAAGTTAAAAATTCCAGGGGCTGAGTCTTAGTGGAGCCCTTAACATTCATGAGTTTTACCTTCAGGAGCCCCATCAGGTCCTCAGAGTAAAGATCAGAGAAAATTCCCCTCATGTTTCTGGCAAGGGAAGAGGACAAGTAGGTTTTTTGAAACAAGTCCATAGTGTTCTGTTCTTTTTTGTTCTGTTTTTGTTGTTTTGAATTTTTTAAAATTTTATTTTATTTATTTTTTTTATACAGCAGGTTCTTATTATTTATCTATTTTATATGTATTAGTGTATATATGTCAGTCCCAATCTCCCAATTCATCACACCATGCCCGCCCCGCCCAACACTTTCCCCCTTTGGTGTCCATATATTTGTTCTCTACATCTGTGTCTCTATTTCTGCCTTGCAAACTGGTTCATCTGTACCATTTTTCTAGATTCCACATATATGTGTTAATATGAGCTATTTGTTTTTCTCTTTCTGACTTACTTCACTCTGTATGACATTCTCTAGGTCCATCCACTTCTCTACAAATGACCCAATTTCATTCCTTTTTATGGCTGAGTAATATTCCATTGTATATATGTACCACATCTTCTTTATCCATTCATCTGTCAATGGGCATTTAGGTTGCTTCCATGACCTGGCTATTGTAAACAGTGCTGAAATGAACAGTGGGGTGCATGAGTCTTTTTGAATTATGGTTTTCTCTGGGTATGTGCCCAGGAATGGGATTGCTGGGTCATATGGTAATTCTATTTTTAGTTTATTAAGGAACCTCCATACTGTTCTCCACAGTGGCTGTATCAGTTTACATTCCCACCAACAGTGCAAGAGGGTTCCCTTTTCTCCACACCCTCTCCAGCATTTGTTGCTTGTAGATTTTTTGATGATGCCCATTCTAACTGGTGTGAGGTGATACTTCATTGTAGTTTTGACTTGCATTTCTCTAATAATTAGTGATGTTGAGCATCTTTTCATATGCCTCTTGGCAATCTGTATGTCTTCTTTGGAGAAAGGTATATTTAGGTCTTCTGCCCAGTTTTTGATTGGGTTGTTTGTTTTTTTAATATTGGGCTGCATGAGCTGTTTATATATTTTGGAGATTACTCCTTTGTCAGTTGCTTCTTTTGCAAATATTTTCTCCCATTCTGAGGGTTGTCTTTTGATCTTGTTTATAGATTCCTGTGCTGTGCAAAAGATTTTAAGTTTCATTGGGTCCCATTTGTTTAGTATTTATTTCCATTACTCTAGGAGGTAGATGAAAAAGGATTTGCTGTGATTTATGTCATAGAGTGTTCTGCCTATGCTTTCCTCTAAGAGTTGTATACTGTCCGGCCTTACATTTAGGTCTCGAATCCATTTCGAGTTTATTTTTGTGTATGGTGTTAGGGAGTGTTCTAATTTCATTCTTTTACATGTAGCTGTCCAGTTTTCCCAGCACCACTTACTGAAGAGGCTGTCTTTTCCCCATTGTATCTCGTTGCCTTCTTTGTCATACATTAGTTGACCACATGTGCGTGGGTTTATCTCTGGACTTTCTATCCTGTTCCATTGATCTATGTTTCTGTTTTTGTTCCAGTACCATACTGTCTTGATTACTGTAGCTTCGTAGTATAGTTTAAAATCGGGGATCCTGCTTCCTCCAGCCCCATTTTTCTTTCTCAAGATTGCTTTGGCTATTCAGGGTCTTTTGTGTTTCCATACAAATTGTAAAAATTTTTGTTCTAATTCTGTAAAGAAAGCAATCTATAGATTCAATGCAATCCCTATTCTGTTATTTTTAACAAAATCCTGCCCTCAAGGGAAACTATTTTACCAGAGGCTAAACAACTTGGGGTTTTAGCAGAGCCCAACTGACCTGGGGGAAGGGAAATATCCAGCTCCATCCCCCTCTTCCTGTCTCACTTAAGGGTGAAGGGGTGGGAAGCAGAGAAGCACCTGAGAAAGTCAGAGCCCAGGAACACGGGCTCATGAAAAGACTGAGAGACCTAATCAGAGGATTATGGAATGCTTCTCCTCCCTGCCATGTCTTTATACCACATCATTTGGGCTCCTAATAACAGGAAGTCAGCAGAAAAGCAAATAAAGACAGCAATTTGTACTAATTTATTATGCGTTATTGGTCCCAATTCTTTATGCTCCTGTGGTATTTTATGCCCACACCCTTTTTTTTCCTGGACATATTTTATTTTATTATATGATTGTTCTACAATTATTTCATACTCCTAAGATCCATAGTATTCTAATTAAAATTATTATGAAAACATTTATAATAATGTTAGAAAAAATTTTTAATTACATACAATTCCACTGTTCTATCATATGAATCACTTTCATTTCTCTATGTTTTCTTCCAGTCTTTGTACCTATGCAGACATAATTGTTATGGCCTCAAGGTAGGCAGGGTGTATGTTTCTCTGCCCCTTGACTTTGGGCTTGGCCACGTGACTTGCTTTGGCCAACAGGATATGCGTAAATAAATGAAGACTTGAAATGTGCTTTCTTACAGATGCTCTTGCCTTCCTGTGTGCCTGTAATCCACCATGAGAAGAGTTTTCTTCTAGTAGCTGCTGTCCCTTCAATCTGGAACCTAAAGCAAACACACATGAGCACACCTGAGCCCAGCCCACAAGCTGGAAACATGTGCAGCCAACCCACTGCCTAAGCACAGCTACCCAGGTGAGTCCAGCTGAGATCAGCTAAACAATAGTTGACATGCAGGCCCATGAGCACAAAAATAAATGCTTGTTTTTGTAAGACACTGAGTTTGGGAATATATGTAATACAGTAGAAGCTGACTAACAGAAAGTTTGTGAGTAGAGGCGAGCTGCTGCTATAACAAAAGTGTAAAAAAATTGGGCTGGGAAGCAGGTGGCCCAGAAACTGTTATAAACTGGAAAATGATGACGTTTTATATAGCGGTAAAATATTTGATAAAACTGTCACCTGTAGTTACTGGAAAGGCAAGTAACTAATGAAATGAGGACAAAGTTTTAAGGCAGACTGTTGGCTGTGGACTAGCTGTTACTAGTTACATTTGATAAAGTACTAGAGTAAAGACAGCTACGAAATGAGCTGAGAAAAAACTGGCCAGATTTCAAGCAGAGATTAGAGGGAATATAGAGATCACAGAAATTGCAGAGTAGGGAAAACGAAACTATTTCCCATCAAATCACAGGAGTGGCTATTAAAACACAGACTTGAGAAAAAGACCAAATCAAAAGTATGGCTCTTTTTAAGACCTTGGAAAGGACTAAGGTATCACAGAGCAGATCCTTCCAACTACACAAAAGGACCACTAGAAATATCAAAAAGCTTGGCCCAGAAGCCTGAAGTGCCCCACATTTCCTTAACTGTGTCGAGAGAGAGAGAGAGAGAGAGAGAGAGAGAGAGAGAGAGAGAGAGAGAGAGAGAGAGAGAGAGCGAGCGAGCGCGAGCTTATCCCCCAAAGAGTGGTAGGTGTGTCTTTGGACACATGATGCAGATTGTAATCAAATACTTAGAAAATTCACAAAGTTTTTAGGAGGGCTGTGTTTGCAAAAGGTGCCTCACAAACCCAGAGTATAAAAACAAAAAAAAAACAACCCCGAGGGTGTTCACAATGAATAAGGATCTGTGAGCCTCTATATTTTAGAGGCAGGGAGCAGGTTGAGAAGGCCACTCTGCCACCAAGATGGGCATGCTCCCCTATGGCCTCTTCAGAAGAGGTTAAGGAAAATGATGGAAAGTGAAGGACCTCCCAGAGTGTGGAGCCATAGTGGTAAAGGACATGAGCTTCGGAGTCGCTCCCAGAAGCAGACCCAGGGCCTAACCAAGAGACATTCCCAACCCCGCAGGACAGTGAAACCTGACAACACTTGCCTACTGGGCTTTCAGGATTGCTATAAATATGACTGCTCAGGGCTTCCCTGGTGGCGCAGTGGTTGAGAGTCCGCCTGCCAGTGCAAGGGACACGGGTTCGTGCCCCAGTCCGGGAGGATCCCACATGCCGCGGAGCGGCTGGGCCCGTGAGCCATGGCCGCTGAGCCTGCGCGTCCGGAGCCTGTGCTCCGCAACGGGAGAGGCAACAGCGGTGAGAGGCCCGCGTACCGCAAAAAAAAAAAAAAAAAAGACTGGTCAGCCTCTTTCAAATCAAAGTGTTCATTGTGGTTATCCTGTCCCTGTGCTCTCATTCTATACAGGGTGTGCAGAGCTGGGGAGGAGGGTAACTTGCCTTCTTAAATCACAGGTCTCCTGATCAAGCAGACCTGATGTAGTCATGAAAATCTGGACTTGGAGCCGATGCTGTGATTAGATGAGACTTGGGGGTGGGGATGGATCTCGGAATGGGTGTGAGTATATTTTGCACAAGGGAGGGTCATGAATAATTTTGCAGATTGAATTATTGTTTCCAATGATTTATCCCTTGTAGTAGTATTATACAGTGACACCTACTATGGACTGAATTGCCCTCTAAAAATTCATATATTGAAGCCTTGCCCCTCAACATCACTTTATTTGGACGTGGGGTCTTTGGGAGGTAATTACGCTTAAATGAGGTTGTAAGAGTGGGTCCCTAATTCAATAGGATTGGTGGTCTTATAGGAAGAGGAAGAGAGAAGGAATTCTCACTCTCTTTCCACATGTAGCACTGAAGAAAGTGTATGGAAACACACAGTGAGATGGCGGTCTCCTACAAACCAAGAGAAGAGGCCTCAGAATGAAACCTACTTTGCCAGCACCTTGATCTTGGACTTCCCGGACTCCAGAACTGTGAGAAATAAAATGTCTGTTGTTTAAGCCACCCCATCTATGGCATTTTGTTAAGGTAGCCTGGGCAGACTGAGACAACACTCCTACCATGGCCTCATGGTGGAGAGAGAGTATTTCTCCAGCTCTTGACTTCGGGCCTGGCCATGTGATTTGCTTTGACCAACATGTTAGTGGTTATAATATGAGCAGAGGATTGACATGTACTTACACAGTGGGGCTCGCCTCTTTTGCTCAAGTGATCAGCCTGGTCCCATCTCCCAAAACCTAGTGGTTTGTATTAAAAAGTATTTATTTTCATGTTCACTGGTCTTTAGGCCAACTATGGATCAGATGATCTAGGCTGGGCTCCACTGGCAGCTCTGCTTCAAGCAGTGAATTGGTTGGGCTTGGTTCCAGGCTGTGGGTTGAGTTAAGGTCAGATCCACATGTGGTCCAGAGACCAGGCTCAAGGAGCAGCTACCCAGGGGAAACTTCATAGCCAACCATTGGAGTATCAGAGGCAAGCCCCGCTGTGCAAGCACAGGTCATTTCTCTGCTCACATATGTCCACTAACATCCCATTGTGCAGCAAAAGCTGACAGCTACATTATTTGAATTTTGAGACTACATTTTCTCAAACAGTGTTGTTGAGGACAGTATTATATCATTCAGTTTCCCTTATACAAGACACATGAGAAACTGACCTAGCATTCACTGCTAGGGAAGAATTTGTTTTCTGCCAAAGAACTAGTTTGCTTTTTCCTTTCCAGTAAAAAGACTCTTCTGAATGTAGAGAGAAGAGAAAACTAAACACACACAAAAACATATGTGGGAAAATTACTTTGAGGATTATGGTATTACTAAGATCTCAGGAAAATCCTGAACTACAATAGATCATAAGTAATCTCAAAGGACAAGGGGCATAAGTAATCTCAAAGGACATAGGGCATGAAACCATGCCCTATGAGGAACTATTGAAGAAAACAGGAACATTTAGGGGAGATTTGAAGGAACAAAACAGAGGTTTTTAAATATCGACAAGGCTGTTATGTTAGATTTGTTTTGTGTCACCTCAGAGGCTGAGACTAGGAGCAATAAATGAATATTATAGAAGAGAACGAGAGAGGGTTGTAGACATAACATATAAACTGAGAGATAAGAAGAACCAGCATGAATGGGCTGTACTGAGCTCAACTCCACTGGTGTAAAGGAAACTAGCTATTGAATTGTGTCATCTATGAGGATAAAGGTAAAGTAGGAGATTTGCCATAGCCTTATCTGCAAGTTAAAGATAAGTAGCTTCCCTATTTAAAGAAGCCCTAGCCAGTCTGACATGTGAAGAGCTTGGAAGTCATCCCTCCTATCTTCACAAAAAGAAAAAAAAAAAAAAAGCTGAACAAACTGAAAATCAAGTCTTAGATACATCAGAGAATTGAGGTTACAGGACAAACTGCTACCCCGAAAACTGGAGAGACAGACAAATATGGAGGATTATAGTTTATTAGGAGCAGAACCTGCAGCTGGAGCCTTGCAGGAACATGTAAAGGGCAATTGACTAATTATTGGCGACTGCGCCCCGACTAGCTTAAGAGATAAATTTGCCTGGGAGCCCTCACACTTTCCTGAGTTTTACATCCAGGAGCCTCACCAGGTTCTCAGGGTGAATATGGGAGAAAAATCCCTTCATACATCCAGAAGGGGAAGGGGAAAATTAAGCATTTTTAAATAAGCCCAGCGTGCTCTGTTCTCCTTAACAAAAGCCTGCTTTTAAGGAAAACTTATTTTAACAGAACTTAACCAACTCGTGTTTTACCAGAGCCTAACTGACTTGGAGGAAGGGAAAAACCCAAGTCCAACTTCTTCATCGTGTCTCAGTTAACGGGGAAGGAGGAAAAAACTGAGAAATACTTGTGAAGGTCATAGCTCAGGAACACAGTGAGCTATCCAAAGAGATGTGTGTCACTTTAGGGCTAAAAAAAAAGGGGGGTGTACATTCTCCATTTTCTCTTTCCTCTTCACTCTGATGGATGAAGAAAATCACAAGGCCTGAGGGTGTGGCAGAGCCACAAGATGGAAGGAACATGGGTCTCTAAATCACAGCATGGAGGAGAGTCACCTGTGGACCAGGAACACCCACAGAGGACTGTTACATAAATGAAAGATAAATTTCTATTGTTTGAGCCTTTATACATTTGTGTGTCTGTTTGTAGTCTGTACAGTATGCCCCCCTTATCCATGGTTTCACTTTCCGCAGTTTTAGTTACCCATAGTCTACCATGGTCTGAAAATATTAAATGGAAAACTCCAGAAATAACTCATAAGTTTTAAATTGTGCACTGTTCTGAGTAGCATGATGAATTCTTGCACCACCACCCTCCATCTTGCCTGGGACAGTGAATCATCCCTTTGTCCAGCATATCCTGCCCATTAGTCACTTAGTAGCCATTTCAATTATCAGACTGATTTGTCTCAGTATCTCAGTGCTTTTGCAAAGTGGTACTTATTTTACTTAATAATTGCTCCAAAGTGCAAGAGTAGTGATGCTGGTAATTTGGATATGCCAAAGAGAAATCACAAAGTGCTTCCTTTAAGTGAAAAGGTGAAAGTTCTCAACTTAATAAGGAAAGTAAAAAGATCATATGCTGAGGTTGCTAAGATATGGTAAGAACGAATCTTCTATTCATGAAATTGGAAAGAAGGACAAAACCCATGCTAGTTTTGCTGCTGCACCTCAAACTGCAAAAATTATGGTCACGGTGTATAAGTGCTCAGTTAAGATGGAAAAGGTATTAAATTTGTGGGTGGAAGACATGAACAGAAAATGATTCAGTGCTACCTGTGGTTTCAAGCAGCCACTGGGGGTCTTAGATCATGTCCCCTGCGAACAAGGGGGGACTACTGTACTACACTCAGTACTACAATTCTCTTTGCTTTTTTTCTAGAGAGACCTCTACCTGTTCCTTAATCCTCTGAGTTTCTCTAACAACACACTGCCTCTCCAGGAACATTTTAACCCTTCCAAGAACTGTCCGGAGCAGGGTTTCCCTTACCATTTTATCAAGATCTCCCAGGAGTAGTTTCAGGCTTTACTGGGAATATGAATGTAGAGGTCATATCTTGGTCTTCCTCTGAGGTGCCAGAGTCCCAGGGAAGAGAAAGATACAGCCAGCAGTTGCATGCCCTCCCCCCATTTGGTTCTTTATGTCTCCACTCCCAATCTCGGATTCCCTTGTGCACATATCTGAGGATTTCCACCATGAAATGGCAACTCTCCTTTCCCTTGCCTCAGAGCATCCCCATGAGGGCCAATGATGGGAGCTCTAAGTCCAAGGCTGCCTGTTGTCACTGTCTCAATGAGCTTTCACCACAAAAGTGCTACCTAACCAGCCTCCTGAGGACTCAATAGCTTAAAACAAAACAGCGACCTCTTCTCATGTTCACAGGATGGCTGTGCAGCACAGGTCTCATTCTGGAGCCCAGGCTGGAGGGGCAGTGACTAACTAGGCATGATTTTGTCATGGCAGAGGACAAAAGCTACCGGAGAGATAAATGAGAATATGTGAGACCTTCTAGGACCCATGTTCAGGACTCACATGTAGTCACTTCCACCTACATTCAATCGGCCAAAGCATGTCACATGGCCATGCCAAGTGAAGGGGCATTGAAGTACATTCTGCACAACTGAGACCTCAGCAAGGTGTGCTATGTAACAGCAGGGTGTACTACCACAGAAGCACAAAGAAGCAAGACCATTAATTCAATCTACCACAGTCCCTGAGAGATGGAGCAATGGGGGCCAGTAGCTATGCTGTCTGAGGGCCATGGAGTCTGTACTGAAGGTCAGAAATGTGTATGAACCAGCAGACACTACAGTTCAAGAGGTATTTTGTGGGACTTGGGCTCTTTGGAATCCCTATGGTTTGTGTATTGCAAAAATTCAACAGAAGGAAAGATGAAGTCAGACCAATCACATTAAAGAACTATCATGTTGATGCCATGGGTGTTCTGGTCATAATTGTTAACCACTTACTAAGAGATGTCCATCCTACCTAAGTACCAAAGCCATGCACCATTTCAAAGACTAGCTTCAGTCACTCCCCATTCAGACTAAGCCAAAGTCTTACGGAGAAAGGAATCACTGAATGATAGAGGTGAGGGGAAGCTCAGACAATAACTAGCTCAACCCCCTCTTTCTGAAGATGAGGAAACTCAGGCAGAGACAAGTGATGTGACTTAGCCACAAACATGAATGTCTGCAGTGTATTGTGCTGACCCCAGCACTTTGTTCCTATGAGTAAGTCGTGTTAGCAGTTGTGGACTTCTACAAAGGTGGGCCTGTGACAATAATTGAGATCATGGGGCTGTGGGTTCAAAGTCAAGAATTCAGGTGGGACACTGTTGGTTGGCCTCTTCCCAGGGAAAACCTAATCAAAGCAGCATGAGAACAGTGGGGCTCTCAGAGCCCAAAACCCTAGCATAATATTCCTCTTTGGTTATCTCATAACCCGTATCAATACTTTTTTTGTAAGAAGGTGAGCTGTCAGCAGTGCCCCTAGTACTCTTCTCCTTCCTGACTCCCTCACCTTTCCATCTGAACCAGCCATTTTCTCAGAAAAGATGGGAATGTCAATCAATTTGAGCTAAGATGTCACACTTGCTCTAAAAATGTTAACTTTATACACAAAAAGAATTGTGCGTAAAAACAAACAAAAAATCCTAATATCTACCTCTCTCCCAGTATTTGAATTGACTGCTCTCCATCGATTAGACCTCTTTGGTCTTGGTCTTTGGTTGTCCGCCATAATTACACTTCAAAGATGCGATTGTCATACTATATTTTATATATTGAGAGCTCCACAGTTCCACTGTAGCCTCTCCACGGCAGAGAGAAATCAAAGTCACATATAAATAAATACAAGAATGGCGACAAAAACTTGGAGAAATCTTTCCCTGCAGGCACTCAGTTCTCAGGGACAGTCTGAAAATTTTGACAAAATGCTCTCCTTGACCAAATTTTAGTCAGGCTCCTCTGAACCCTCTTTTCCACTAGGCCTCTACATGGGACACATACACACCCCCTCCGGTCCTCAGCCCTCCCAGCACAGAGAGAGCCCCCCACCCTGGATATCTGATCAACCTGGCTTGCCATCAGCAAGCATCCCGTTAAATCGGTTTACCAAGGGTCCCTCTACCCTTCTTGTCTCCTCTTAGTATTCCACCCACTGACCTCCTCACTCCCAGGTGGGTGATAATTCCCCAACTGGTCTTTGCTGTATTCAGAGTTGAGCCGGAGAGCTCAGCTCTATTGCGATAGTCTTGCCAGCTATCTCAATAATCCCGAATAAAGTCCTACTTTTCCGCTTTAACAATTGTCAGGATAATTTCTTCTTTAATGAGTTCCCAACAAAAATACCAAACCCGGGATCGCATATGAGAAGCGATTCAGGGCTTCTCCGCTCACTTTTGTTGTATTGTCCACAGAGCTGCACGCAAATTCTTTGAACATTTTGGAGAAGATCCTGCTTTAGAGTTACTTCCTCCATGGCATTACACACTTGGGATTTAACACGCAACAACTACAAAAATCAGGAAGTTCCTCCAACATGCATATTACGTACGAAGTTCTGAACATATGCCTGCCAGAATATGCATGCTTCCCGAAAGATCCTAGACCCCTCCTCACTCCCCCCAACCCCCTCGCTGGTCTACTCTTCATAACACATTCCTTGAAGCATGCCTTAGAGTGCCTCGAGTGCTCGTCCAAGCAAGTGCAAAGCAGTGGTTCATGCAAATAAGCGCATGAACGTGTGCACCCAGGCTACATTCAGTTCAAACATAAATCCGGGCTCTTCCTGCCTCATCTATGCCGAGGTCGCACATGGTGCACAGGAAACTGCACCAGGGGAAGCAGAGAGGGCAGAGAGCACTACTCCGGCCAGCGAGGCGGAGCCGGGCGGAGGGTCGGGAGCTCAGCCAAGAGGAGCGCGCGGCGCGGACCGGCCGGAAGCCACGCCGGGAGGAGGGTCGGGAGCTGGCGCGGGCGCCGTCCCCCGGCGCCGCCGCGGCCCGCTGACATCAGCCGCGCTCCTCCCCTCGCCTCCCAACACCCTCAGCTCCCGGCCGGACCCTCCCTCCTCCCACCACGTGTCCTCCCCGCTCCCTCCCGAGGGGCCGCGCGCACGGGAAGCCGGAGAGACGGAAAGGATGGCGCTGTGACAGCCGGGCCGGAGCCCTCGGCGTCTCCACCGCGGCCCCGGCCCACGCCCCGGCTCTCGGCCCGGAGGTGAGTGCGCGCGGGCGGGCGGGGGGGGGCCGGGGGCGGCATGGCCCCTCCCTCGGGCCCCCGGCGGTCGGGCCGCGGCGGGGGCGGGGGGTCCCGAGGCTGCAGCTGCAACTGCCGCCGCCACTGCCTTTGTTGCGGGCCCGCCGGGGAAGGCAGGCGGCGCCGGCCCCGGCCGCTCGGCAGGTGCGCTGGGGCCGGGAGCGGGCCAGGCGGGGAGATGGGCCGGGCCGGGCGCGGGCAGGGGGGCGGCAGGAGCGCTCCCGGCGCGGGGCCGCGGAGAAAGGGAAATGGGACAAGATGGCTGGAGAAACCGGAGCGCGCCCGGGGGCGCGGCAGCGGCGGCGGGCGGGGCGCCGGGCGGGTGGGCGGTGGCGGGGCAGAGGATACCTCTTCGCCTGCACCTTCGCCGCGGGGCGGCGCCCCCACCCCCGCATCTCCCTCCCGGGAGCCGGCGGGGGAGGCCGCGGCCAAGTTCGGGCCCCAGCTCCAGGGATCTGAAGCCTGTTCCACCCGCCCCAGACCTATCCTGCCGCATTCGCCCGTCCTTTTTGAAAATATCGAAGGAGCAGACTTTGAACTCCGGAAGGATCTTTTCTTTGGAAGCCCGGGAGGATGCGGCCCACAAGATGCACGCTCACTCCACACCTAGGAATTGCCCGCGCCCCTAGAGGGCAGGAGCGCGGCCCTTTGTACTGGCCTAGGAGCTGGGCGAGAGAATTTGCAGAAGAGAATTTGCGGCCCAGAGGCAGCGAGTCTTCCCGGTGGCGGTGGGCCCCAGAGCCTGGCCCCAGCTGATTTCTGCACCTTCTTGCGTGTCCAGGCATTACCCCTCACTAAGGATCACCGACTCCTGGGCTTGGAAAGTCGCTTAAGGCAGAACAGTCTTATTTTCTGACCTGGCTTATGGACAGAACCTTTGAATCTGGAAAATCCAGGTACTCTGGGCCACCCAACCTCCTGATGCTGAACTGGCCCTGTAGGAACAACCCAGTTGAGCGAGTGCTCTATCTGTGTTCAAATGCCTTCATTGAAAGGAAGCCAATACCGCTGTCTTGCTGCCAATTCCATGTTTGGGTGGCACTGGCTGTGAGAAAGTTCTGCCATTTGATGCACTCTTTAAAACCTCTTCCTGGAATGTTTACTCAGTGGCCTGCTCTGCCTTTGGGTCTTTACAGAACCAGTCTGGTCTGTCTTACACAGATAGCTTTTTAAATATTCGAAGGCAGCCAGGTATGCTATCTGCCTGCAACCCTCTTCTTATCATAATTAAATATGTCACCTTCCAGCTTCCTGGTGCTTTCCCTGAAACCCTTCCTCCCCAGGCCTGGCCCTGTCCCCTTCCATTGTTGCAGCTGAACTGTGCTTGGGGCTAAAAAGGTTTGTGTAGCCTGAGCTGCCCCATCACAGACTTTAAAGAGTTCACACTAGCACCTGATTTTTCTGAACTGAATCTTGCTTACAGAGATGGAGTCCACAGCCTACCCTCTCAATTTGACCCTGAAAGAAGAGGAAGAAGAAGAAGAGATTCAGAGCCGGGACCTGGAGGATGGCCCCACAGATATGCAGAAAGTCCGAATCTGCTCAGAGGGCGGATGGGTAAGTAAGAAGGTGTGGAGTCCACACACAGCTGTGAGGGGCAGGCCTGGGAGCCAGGCTTGTATTAAGTCTCTTCCTCAAGCAGACATAGGAAGTAAAAATAGCCTAGCCCAGCCCGGTGTGTTTGCATTCCTGAGAAAACAGTTCTGTGGCTTTAAAAGGCACAGCGAAGAATGGAACTGGTTCTGGGAACAGTCCCTTCAGGCACGCAGCTTCAAGCACACCATCAGGATCGGGAGTCCAAGAGGCCACGACTGTGTCTCTCTCCTGTACCCGTGGATTCCCTGTATCCTGCTCAATGCCAGGCACCTTGTAGACACCAACTAAATCTGCTGGCCTGGGTGAAAGAAAAATTGTCCTGGCATTTGTTAAGATGATAAGGAAGACTATTCGGGACTATTGAGATAGGTTTCAAGACTGTCACAATAGGGGAGAGAGATCGGGCTCAGCAAGTGGGGATTTATAGCCAAGGAGCAGCGCGGAGGGCTCAGTGGTTGGAAAATTACTAAGAGGAGACATCCACGGTGGAGGGTTCTTTCTAAACTGACTTAGCAGGATTCTTGCTAAAACTGGTCTGGGCAGACTGAGAACCGGAGGGGGGTGTGTATGTGTCCAAGATAGAGGTCTAGTGGAGAAGAGGGCTCAGAGGAGCCTGGCCAAAGTTTGGGTGAGGAGAGAGTCTTTATCACCTACCGCTGGTTGAAGGGAACCATTTAAACCATTTAAGTAAGTCTTGGGGCACTGAACTGACGTGAGGAGAGCTTTATGGGACAAGGCCAGTTGACACAGGAGAGAGCTGCATTTCCAGCTGGTCCTGGATGGAGGGGTTGCGATAGTAGGCAGCAGTGAATAGGGAGCATATCCAAACAGCATAGTGTGATAGAATTAGAGTAAACTTATAAAAGTGTAAATGCAACAGATATTAATAGTCATCGTTATGTACATTATTCACAGTACTTACTGGACTTCATGATAATTGGGCATGAATGGTAAACATTTTAAAAAAGCAACAAAATGACATCCTTTTCTCTGCTTAGTTTTCCACTGTGTATGAATGTCATCGGTATACATATCCTTTGTTTCCAGTGAGAGATCTGTATTCATAGAATCATGGTCCTTCCAAACTATCCAGTCCCGCTCCGCTCCCACTGCATGGGGTGCAGCAAGGTTATCTATTTTGCTCCTAGGATACACATGTACACTGACATTTGTTCTTAAAAACACCTCTTGAGCTGGAACCTTAAAAGTACTACATTTTGTTGTATGTATGTTATACTTCAATTAAAAATATTTAAAGCAGTACGACACCAGGCTCTGGGTTTTCTCATCTAGCTATGGAGCCTGGATTGCATTTGTCTCTTCAGCCCACCCTGGCCTCCTCCCCAGTTCAGATCCATGCAGCTGGGGAGATTTTGGAGAGCAGGCATCCGTCCTATCTAGCCCTGAGCAAGAACTCATGGCTTTGAGGCTGCATTGGCCAACCGAGAACAGCTAGACAGAATGGAGAAGTGCGCAAAGCAGGTGCAGTAGAAGCGCACATAAGAGTGTATTGGGACAACACAGAGAGGAGCAAGGTGAAGCCCATGCTTGGCTGGGAAAGAAGGAGGTAACCAGAGGATCTGGAGGAGGGGGACTGGCGTGTGTGGCACCCAGGCAGCCTGCCATCCATCCGCAGCTACTGAGCACAGTGCTGGGTGTTATTAAGGCAAGATCCCTAGTCTCGCGGGGGTACTAGTCTTGTGAGGAAGATAGGGAAGTAAATCTAATTAACTGCACAGTATTTGGAGTTCTGTGGGGGAAGACGGGCTCTCCTGCAGGCTGGAGAACTGGAGAAGGCAGGCAGGGACCTGGTCTGGAGCAGTAGGCAGTTTTGCCCCCAGCCCCATCCCTCCCAGGGACGTCTGGGTGGAGACGTCTTTGGTTGTCATGACTTGGGGTGGGGCTTGGGGAGTGGTAGATCCTACAGGCATCTCCTGGGTAGAGGCCAGGGATGATGCTACCCATCGGTGATGCCCAGGACAGCTCCCACAACGAAGAATTATCTGGCCAAAAATGTCAGCAGTGCTGAGGTGGGAAAAACCCTGCTCTAGAGCATTAAAACTAGGGGAAGAAAAGAATCGAATATGTCTTTTGGTTGTTGGGGATTGTGTTAGAGTGATCAATAAAAGCTTTTCCAACCAAAGAATCAGGCTGTATATTAGGGTAATATTTCGTGGGAGAACTGGAGTAGAAATCCAATTTCAAGTAGAAAAAAGGGAAGGTGTACTTTGAACCAAGCCTTTGGCCTAGGTGGAACCAGCCAAGGGAAGGGAGGGTCTTGCCCTCCAGGCAGCCAGAAGCAAAAGCTCTGGAGAGGAAAGCTCGTGTGTGCAGAGTCCGGAGCAGCTCCTGCAGCTGGAGCCCGCAGTGGAGTCCGGGAGTGGAGGGGATGGGCGAGAGAAGCAGAGGGGGCCAGGGGACCGAGCCAGCCCTGCGGGGGAGTGTGCTGCACCCAGGAGTCTTAGCTCCCTCCCTAGCAGCTCTGAGGGAGAAGTCCTCGGCTCGTCTTTCTAAGGGACGCTAGGGTTTGCTGCGGCCACCAGGCAGAGGCCACTTGGCCTAAGTGGCCTGCCGAGAAAGCACGGGCTTGGGAGTCCGACTTGCTAACTCTGTGACCTTGGGCAAGATACTTATCAGCCCTGTTTCCTCACCCATAAAACTGGGGTGGTGATCCCCGTATCCCTGTAGTATTTAAAGGATTCAATAAGGTAACACATTTAACCACGTAAGAGGGAGTGCCCTACACAGTGCCTGGCATACAGCAGGCGCTCTATCAGTGCACCGGTCCCAGCCCCCTAAGTGCTGTCTTCGCTGGGTGCAGCGAGCCTGGGCAGCGTGTAAGTACTCTAGGACGGTTACCCTTGGAGATAAGCGTTGGAATGCCAGCTCGTGGGACGGAGTGAGGCAGCACACACAAGCTGAAGGAAGAACACCTGTCTGATGAGTCCTTGACCTTCTGAGGGAAGGGAGGAAGGCGGGGATCGAGGGCCTCTACCTGTGAGGCCAAGCAAGGGTGTCCAGGGGTTGGATGGCGGCTGCCTGATTTCTGAGTTTGGCCCAGGGCTGGCCCTGTTTACCTTCTGCTGTGCTTGGCTAGATAAAAGGCCTCTGTGGAGAGAGGGGAGGCCTGCACAGCAGGGCCTGGCTGAAGGCTTGCTCAATTCTCACAGAAGGTTGCTGTGAGGAGAATTCCTAAGCCACTGCACTGCGCGCCTCTGGAACATAATGTGGGCTTGTCTGAGGATCCTCCGGGGCTCAGTCCTAAATGGGAGGAGACGAATCCAGCCTCAGCCTCCAGCTGCCTTCTCACCACTCCAGGGCTGCTGATGTATTTACCAGGCCCAGGACGTGTTACCTTCTACAAGGATCGACGTGGGTAGCCCCTCTGCAATGACAGGCATAGCCAGTCCTGTGTCCTGTTTTATCAGCAAAGGGAAAGGGCCTATAAATAGGTATGGCCTAGATCTGGAATTTCCTAGGGAGAGAAAAGGCCAAAGGGAGAGTTGTTTAAAAGCCTGGGAAGTGGGATGGGGTGGGATGGAAAATTCCTGGCTGCCTGGCTTTCCAGATTGATGGAGTCTGAGCGGAGCCCAGAGACCAATCCGTTTGTACCTCCTGGTATTTGACACTAGGGATTTTTGTCCATTCTTACTCCAAAGAGTAAGTTCAGTCTTGTGACAGATACATTTTAACGATTATTTGAAACTATTCCAAGCGGAATAAGAGACGTCCAGGGGGGTTATTTGCTTAAATCTTTGATTCAAGAACACATTTTTAAGGGATTACTACCTACAGGAAGTGTTCTAGGCTTAGGGAAACAAAACAGAATAAGCCCAGGTTCTGCCCTCAGTGAGCCAATATTCTAGTGGAAGAAGCAGACAGGTAAGCCAAGAGGACTCTGCAGTGTGATAAGTGCCACCAGAGCCTTCAGCCCAGGGCGTCACAGGGCACACAGCCTGGGTTGGGACCAGTTTCCCGGGGAACAGGATGTCTGGGCTGAGTCTTGGAAAGTGGGTGGGTGTCAGCCAGGCCAAGAATGGGGAGGACCTCCGAGGCAGCAGAGCACCATGTGCGGACACACAGAGGGTGCGAGGATGGTTTGTTCAGGGAACTGCAGCAGCTGAGTACCGCTGAGCGTGTACAGGGTGGGAGCGGAGGCCTGCCAGCTGGTGACCTGGGAGGCCCCTCTGCCCTCTGTGAGGGCGGGAGCCTTGAAGTCAGACAGTGCTGTGTCCCACTCTCAACCCTGCCGTTATTGGCTGTGTGACTTTGGGCCAGAAACGGGGCTGCTCTGAGCCAGTTTCCTCCTTAATTAAATGGGGCTGTGGGGGGAATAAGGGAAGCAGTTACAGGGCCTTTCCTAGGAGGTTCTCCCTGTGTGGAAGGGGCTGTGATGCGGGGGAGGGACGAGGTGGGCTTCGTGCGTAAGGAAGAAGGGCCAGGAGATCTAGATGATTGACGGCCGGGGGCCTGAAGAAGCTGCAGGTGGTGCAGACACTGAACTTTTGTAAGCAGATGGAAAACAGTACTCTGATCCCCCAGGCCCTAGATTCAGCTATGGGGAGTAGCTGTGAAAGCAGCAGCCCAGATCCCTTACCATTGAATACGATGAACTTTGGAGTAGGATTTTTAATGACTGAAGGAAAACACATAGTAAAAAGAAAAGCAGAGAGTTGAACAAGAGGGGGTCGGTCTGGGTGCCTTGGCTGCGTTTGGCTGCTCAGGCACCCCCGTCCCACTGGCCCATGGGGATGGGGAGGTAGGTGAGCCCGGGAGCGGGCAGTAGAGCGCTCTTCTCTGGCCTTAGGGCTTCCTGCTGCGGGTCTAGGCACGGAAGCAAAGCAGTCTGCTCTAGTATCTCATTACATAAATTGAAGCTCTAATTAGCCCTTCTGTCCTCCTCCTCGTGGATTGGAAAAGGCCGGCCGAAGCCCCTTCTCTCACTGGCCCCTCCCTGGCAGCGTTGGGTTCTGAGTCAGAAACCGGGGCTAGTGCCCTGCAAATGGAGACTAGTGCCCAGGAGGCCCCCAGCACCCTCCTGGGCTGAGGATCTGTGACCAAGGGAGAGAGCAGGGTTGTGTTGGTGGGGCAGCTGTCTCGGGGTGTTTCCTCGAGCGTGGTTGGTTCTGGCTCTGGATGGGGGCTGAGCCGTGATCGGCTCTCCCTGCTGTATGTGAGGACCCAGTGTCTCCCAACCAGTACGGGGGACTTTTCTTCTCAAGGTGCTGCTCTCCTTATCTGTGGATGCCGGGGGAGGAAAGCACTCAGCAGGGCACGGGAGACCTTGTTTTTGTCTTGGTGTTGCTTCTCGGAGGAGCCGTGTGACTCAGGACAGACGTTTCCCCGGGCCCAAGCCCTCGCCTGTGAGATGCGGGTGTGTGATCTGTGTCTGCATGTGCCTACTAGTCGCTGAGAAAGGCCTGTTCACTGTTGCAGGTGCCAGCCCTATTCGATGAGGTGGCCATATATTTTTCCGATGAGGAGTGGGACGTTTTGACGGAGCAGCAAAAGGCCCTGTACCGGGAGGTCATGAGGATGAATTATGAAACTGTCCTGTCCCTGGGTAAAGCTTTGTTTTCCTTTGTCTCCTAGAAGCTCTGAGCCCAGAGAATTGTTTCCACGTCTCTCTTCTCTGGTGTATCCAACACCCCTCTCTCCTGAACTTGGAGTCTGTCCCCTCAATGCCTGTGCCCATTTAATTTCCTGTTTTTGATTTAGGCAGGATATACATATTGTGTCCTTCTACTCAGCGGCTTGTGCCAGCTCTCAGAACCATCCTCATTCAACCCAGGCATTCTCATCAAAAAAAGAAAAAATAAGACATAATCTAAGAAATGTCACCATGGGTCTGGGCCTGTGCTTCATAGTTCCTTAGGAGGGAAGGCAGGCCTCATTGTTACCCTGTCAGCCTTAGAAGCTTGGGGACATATCCTCAAAGAATCCTTGCTCCCTTCCCAGCATTGATATCCATATTATTGGAATGTAACCATATTATTAGAATGTAACCATTTGGAGGGATCTCCCCATTTGCTCATATGGGTACCAGAGTGCTCATTAGATCCGTGGCTGCACCCACCCACTTCCCTGCTAAATGCAGTTCCTTTTTGTTGTTGCTAGTACATTAGCAGAGATTCATAAATTCCCTTGGACAGACCTATTTCCCATCATATTTTTTCTTTAAGTATCCCTGAGCCCTTTCCCCCCACCTTTCATAAATCTGCATATTGAGAAGACTGTGGTGGAGTGGGAGTGGAGGGGAGGGTTTCTTAAGTATTATAAAGTACTTATTTTGGCAGTGTTCCAAGACAGTAACACACAGCTGTTACCTGTTCTATTTCCTATAAACAGAATTCCCATTCCCTAAGCCCGACATGATCACTCGGTTGGAAAGGGAGGAGGAGTCTCAGAATTCTGACGAATGGCAGTTCCAGGGAGGAACCTTTGCAGGTACTATGATTAACCCAATTCAACATCCATCCAATGGGAGAATAATGAAGATGAATTTTAAGTTTCCAGGTACATTCTGTGGGGTATTTAAGAGTAAGGCAAGGTTGTGAGGCAGAAAGATTATGGGCTTTGGAGTTTCAGAATCTCCTTTCCTATGCTATGTGACCTTAGGCGACTTCATCCACCTCTCTGAGCCTCCATTTCTTCACCTGTCGACTGTCAGTAATAAGTCTCAACATGCACCTTTGTATGCAGGTGAACCAAAGTGAAGTTTGTGTGGCTTTGGTCCAGCGCACATCCTGGGTGCCTCGGTGGCACACCACACACCTCTGAAAACTAAGGAAAATAGTGTGACGAAGCATGCGTCCAGGGTTATGTACTTGGCTTCCTGTCTCCTTAATCTTGGATAGAAAAAGCAATAGCAGCTGTAGTACATACTTGAGCAAATATGTCTAAAGAAGCACTCAGTCTTTTATCAAGAAATACAGTTAGAGGGCAGGCGTTGGAAAAATACAGCTTCCCAACAGCCTGAGTGGTTTGATTTGCCTTCTCTCTATAAGTAATAGTTTAAAATGCTGTACTTCATTGATTCCAAGACACGTTTTCCCCTCATCACTTTAACATCTCTGCAGTTGAGAATGCCTCTTAAAATTGATGGCGTGCTATAGTTTCACTAGTAGCTTTTTTTTTCTTAATGGCATGTAATGGTGCATCTTGCAATTGATGGCATCTTCGTTTTGGTGAGACATGGTAATTTCCGTGAGTCGTATTCAGCTTCTGTGGCCACCTTCTAAACAGAAACATACAGTGAAACCCAGTTCTGACATTGGTATGCAAGAACCATACTTCTGCCTGATAAGCTTAACTTTGCTAAGTGTGGTATTGCTATAGATTTTCTTGGTTTAAGGGATATGATTCAGCCCATGATGATACAAATTCTGTACTATTACATGGTAATATGGGTTATAATTGGCTTCTCGTCCAGGTAAAGGTTATTTTGACCCAAGCATGGCCCACACAGTTGGTATGTGATCCAAGCTTGTTGCCTGTGTTCAGTTTCCAGCTCTGCCACTTCCTAGCTCAGCTACCTTGATGCATTACTTAATTTCTCTAGACTCACGTGCAAAGAAGAAATAATCAGTTATTGTGAGAATTAGATGGGGTAATCCATGGGAATTGGCACGGGGGTAAGGACTTCGTGTTATCTGTTATTAGAGCTACTGCTTTTAGTGAGTTTGAGATTAAGGTATTCTTGGTATTTCGACCAAAAAAAGAAAAAAAAAATCAGGGAATGAGCCAGAAGTCATTTTACTTACGGGCACTATCTTTGCCCCTCCCTGTCTGTCTGCCAGAAAATGAAGAATCTGACGTGAAGCCCCCAGATTGGGTGGGCCCGATGAACACGGCCTCCCAGTTTCCGCAGCCTCAGCACCTGGATGGCTATGGCCTCCGTCTGCCTCGGGACATCACAGAGCTGCCCGAGTGGGGCGAGGGGTACCCCTTCTACATGGCCGTGGGCTTCCCCGGGTACGACCTCTCGGCAGACGACCTGGCCGGGAAGTTTCAGTTCAGCCGGGGCATGCGCCGCAGTTACGACGCGGGGTTCAAGTTAATGGTGGTGGAGTACGCCGAGAGCACCAACAACTGCCAGGCGGCCAAGCAGTTCGGGGTGCTGGAAAAAAACGTCCGCGACTGGCGCAAAGTGAAGCCGCAGCTGCAGAACGCCCACGCCATGCGGCGCGCCTTCCGGGGCCCCAAAAACGGGCGCTTCGCCCTGGTGGACCAGCGCGTGGCCGAGTACGTTCGATACATGCAGGCCAAAGGGGACCCCATCACCAGGGAGGCCATGCAGCTGAAAGCTCTGGAGATTGCCCAGGAGATGAACATTCCGGAGAAAGGGTTCAAGGCCAGCCTGGGCTGGTGTCGAAGAATGATGCGAAGGTATGACTTGTCTCTGCGGCATAAGGTACCGGTGCCCCAGCAGCTGCCGGAAGACCTGACTGAGAAGCTCGTCACCTACCAGCGGAGCGTCCTGGCTCTGCGCAGGGCACACGACTACCAGGTGGCTCAGATGGGAAATGCTGATGAGACGCCCATTTGCTTAGAGGTGCCCTCGAGGGTGACTGTGGACAACCAGGGTGAAAAGCCCGTCTTGGTCAAGACGCCAGGCAGGGAGAAACTGAAAATCACCGCCATGCTTGGTGTCTTGGCAGATGGGAGGAAGTTACCTCCGTACATCATTCTGAGGGGCACATACATCCCCCCCGGGAAGTTCCCCAGCGGCATGGAAATCCGCTGTCACCGGTACGGATGGATGACGGAGGACTTGATGCAGGACTGGCTGGAAGTGGTGTGGAGGCGGAGAACCGGTGCAGTGCCCAAGCAGCGAGGGATGCTGATCCTCAACGGCTTCCGGGGCCACGCCACTGACTCGGTGAAGAGCTCCATGGAAAGCATGAACACCGACATGGTCATCATCCCGGGAGGCCTGACCTCGCAGCTGCAGGTGTTGGATGTGGTGGTCTACAAACCCCTGAATGACAGTGTCCGGGCCCAGTACTCCAACTGGCTCCTGGCGGGGAACCTGGCACTGAGCCCCACGGGGAATGCCAAGAAGCCGCCCCTCGGCCTCTTTCTGGAGTGGGTCATGGTGGCATGGAATAGCATCTCAAGCGAATCCATCGTCCAGGGGTTCAAGAAGTGCCACATCTCCAGCAACTTGGAGGACGAGGATGACGTCCTGTGGGAAATCGAGAGCGAGCTGCCAGGAGGAGGGGAACCGCCCAAAGAGTGCGACACTGAGAGCCTGACAGAGAGCAACTGAGGGAAAGGCAAGGTAAGCAGTCGGGAGGAACCGCCCAGCGCGTACCCTGAGGTACGTGTTGGGTTCCACAGACACCTTTTCTCTTGCCATTATTTTCCTGTTTCCGAGAACTCTTCGAGCCCACAGTGCAGTGCTGTAGGTGACAGGCCATCAGCATTTTCACCTTTACGTGAAACTGGTTGCTTGGCTTATTTCGTGGGTACTTTGTATAATGCATGAAGTGAACAAGGAGTGAGCTCCCAGAACACTTAATCTGAGAGCTGTAATTATCACTGAAATTATTTGGGCCTGAAAGAGCGTAGTCTGACATGGCCCCGATAAGAAAAAGTTTTGTCTGCAAAACCAAAATTTTTCTTCCCCTTATAAATCGTGCTGAACATTTAGGGCCAGTGTGTGTACCTGATTCACTTGGAGCGGCTGTGCTCGCCTTGGGTAGCCTGTAGGGCTGGGATGTAAGGACGCATGTGCCTTCGGACTGTGTACCCTGGGCCTCGGGTCTCCGTCCTGGGGTGGTCTGCAGTAGCCCAGTGGGGAAGGAAAGAAATAGCTTATGCCTGCTTCTCCCTGGGAGTTCAGAAGTGTGTTTTAAACCATCATCTCATTCTCATGACATTCACATGGAGTGAACAATTATAATAATTTCACAGACGTTTGAAGGGTGATATTTTTAAATTGAAACTGCACCAAAAAAAAAACCAAAACAGAATGCTTATCTTGGACTACAGTGAGTAAAGTCTAAGGACTAAGGACCACAGGCCCGAGAATTTTCAGTTGAGTAAAGAAGGGCAACAGCTTTAAAAGGAAGTGGGGGGCTTCCCTGGTGGTGCACTGGTTGAGAGTCCGCCTGCCGATGCAGGGGACGCGGGTTCGTGCCCCGGTCTGGGAAGATCACACATGCCGCAGAGCGGCTGGGCCCGTGAGCCATGGCAGCTGGGCCTGTGCGTCCGGAGCTTGTGCTCCGCAAAGGGAGAGGCCAGAACAGTGAGGCCTGCGTACCGCAAAAAAAAAAAAAAAAAAAAAAAACCGCCAGAAGAGGAAAGGGAAAAAAACAATGCCGGGCTACAGCTATGTACGTAGGCATTTATGTCCGATCCCAGCCACTAGCTTTGGCTCATCTTGACAGCCACAGTTCTCTGTACAGCTGCCCTGTTTTTGAGCAGAAGTAGACAGGGATTCTCATCGAACAAGGCATTTTGGAGGCGATGTGGGCATAAAACGGCCTCTTCTCATCTGTTTGGAAATCTGACTAATCTGTTCTTGAAAAGTTATACAATGTCTAAAATCCAAGGGTTAACTCACACTTAGGTTCTCTCTGTTTTCCAGCAAATGAACTGTATTTGGAACAGCTGAGGAGGAAAATCCTCAAGAAGATTTCCTCGCAGCATAGGTACACAGGGAGCAGCAGGAAAAGGCCATGGGGCTCAGAACAGCCCAGGTCCGGACAGCAGCCTGAGCATCCTGTCTTGGGACACTGCCCACCCTCGCCCCACGTCCATGAGGTGTCAGAAAAGTCTAGGAACCTTCACTTCGTCAGAGACATGATTAGAAAAGAAACTGCTTCTGCCTCATTCTTGTTTTAGAGATTACTCCATGTGTCCATCAAAAGAAACCTGTAGATAGGAATGAACAAAGGTATTTCCTGGAGAAGAGGCCATTTGTTCAGCGCCAATAAGAGACTCATCATACGGGCCCAACTCCACTGGTATTTTCTGTGGAGAAAACCTCAAGTCAATGTTTTTTCTTCTGCCTTTAAAAATGCTTCCATCAGTAGAACCTGTCCCCACACAGGTCAAGACTGCAGAGAAGGCTTTGTAGAAATGGTCATTTATGTACACCTGCTACTTACACATTCCTCTTTTGGAAAAATGAGATGCTAATAACAACAACAAAATTCAGACGTACTGGCCTGGTGCCAGCAGATGGCTTTTCTGTAGACAAACTAGGTTAGTGTGGAAGATACAGATTAAAATAAACTATGCCGTTTCATTTATCTTCCCAATCTGGTTGGCAGCTAGACTTTTCTAGGGTCTCATTTAATGGCCCTGTTTTTCATTATTATTATATTTAATGATAGGGTAGCATTTAGTACACGAGCTCTTCTGTTTCTCAGGCTGCCTGCAAAAGTCACCATAAATTATCTGCTGTCTACATGGTACAAAGCTCATTGACTCATCTGATACTTGTTTTGTTAATTCCGATTCCTTTAATGTTTTTATCGCAAGGGTGGTGAGAGGGCGTGGGTCTTTAGCCACAGCTGTTTGAAGACTTCTTCTATCCTGCAGAAATAGGTGGGAGGTCTTTGAATTTTTACACTAAAGTAATGTGCATTCCCACATACGTTGAGTGTTATGAAAACATTCCTTCAAAGCTACCTGTGCTACGAAAAATATGCCAGAACCTCATAGACAAAGCCATTGTTAGAAACGTCATTCCAATGTCAGATCTGGTTAACAGGCTACCATAACCACTTTTCCTTCCTGTAGACCCAGCTCATTTGTATATTATACTGTTCTTGGCATTTTGAAACACCTATTTCTACTCAGGTACTCATTTTCCTATTAGTGATTCACCTTCCTCATTTTTTAAAACCAGTTTTCCTCTAAGAGGGGAAATTTCACTTAACTTCTGATATCTGAATAACTTTCAATGTTTGAATCATTTCCCCATTTGCTTTTACCTGTACTGTATTCTTTGTCATCTCAAACGGCATCTAAATCCAGCTACTTTTCATTCCAGAAGTTTTCATTCCCTCCAATTACACTTAATTTATCCTCCACTATCCTGGTTCCTGGCCCTTTCCTCTTTATGTCCTATTTTACTTGCTTTGGGAGCTTAAAGGATTTTATAAGACCTAATTTTTGGTTCCTGCATTGGAGCCATAGTTGTCTTGCAGGGAAGAGTAGAAAATGGGTTCAACTCCCGTTTCATTCTACCAACACCTCCTTGAGTCTCATCGTCAGCTGATAGATGATGCCTTACAGGTTGCTTAGCACTGGAACTTCCCTAGAGGAATGGCTCTACTGTCAGGGTTTTTCTGGGCTCATTCTTCCACTGACTTTATTATGATCTATGCCTAACAGAGCCCCAGTACAACTATTTTGCAGAATGGCTATTACCCTAGAGTTACTATAGCACATATTGAGACATAGTTGTACTCCCCAGTAGATAGGAACTGACTCCAACAATAAACTTTGATAATAAAGACAACAGGCTCTGGTGGTTTTATTTATTATCTGCTAGCCTTGTGAAAAGTCACATTTCAAACTCTTCATTTACACTTTATTCTCCACTCAGTTTGGTACCAATATATTACACCCTTGAAATAAAAAAGTCTGTCCATGGGATGGCAGTGTAAGTAATGTCGGTGTCTTTAAAGACAAATGTTACATGTGGTTTTAAACTGGCTTTTAAAGGTGGGGGAAAGGGCCCTGGCAAAAATAGCTTTTTCCCTCAATCAGTCATGTTTTGGATGCTCACAGGAAAAATCACACGAAGGAAATTCATAAAGGGATATTAATTTTAAAAGGATGGAAACATGCAGCTTGATGAACAGTAAACTTGTGTCCTGTTTTCATAAATTTCTCTCAAAATGAAAGTATGATGAACCTATATGCCCTTTCATGGTGTGCTTTTAGTCTTGACAATTTACCATGCCTGTAGATTCAATTAAATATTAATCTACTCTCCAAGAATAATCTAGACATTTTTCCTTTTTTAAGCCGTGAGAATTAAATGCTGAACCAATCTGTTGGCCACAGCATCTAAGTCTGACCCCGAAAACCAAGCTTCCTTACCATTATTCAAACTGGAGGCATTCTGGTCCGAGTCAAAAGACATGAGGAAACAGAGATATTTATCTATGGTCAAAGTGAGCAATCATTTAGAAGATGCTTCATGAAATTGATCAGGAACGTCGTGATCACTTCAGACAATGGGAGAAGTGTTAAGAGAAATTATGTGCTTGGTTGATCCCAGCAATGGGTGACAAAGGGGATAAGAATGTGTGCTAAGCCAGCACTCTGGTACCTGGTAGAACATAAGGCGGGCCTTATCAAACCTGGTTTTGCACAATGATATACCTACAGCTAAAAGACAATTACTGAAATCCCTACAGGAAAACTAAGCTCTATTCTAAGCCTGAAATTATCTGGTTTCTAGTAGCTTTTTTCCTCTTTGAAATAGTTATTTTTCTAAATGATGCTTGATAATAAGCACTCATGATTTCTTAAGAACCTAATTATAGAAGAGACTGCACTCAGGATCCCACAGTTGACCACGGTGCTACGGCTGGAGGCCACCTTTGGTGGAACAAGGCATTTGAACTCTGGCTCTCTTGAAAAATCCTAAGTATCACTCTATCTACCTGCCTGCCTTGCCCTCAACCCAATCTCTCCACTGTACAAAATGATGCTTGAGGGAAACTGGCATGGAAAGTAGATCCTGGAGTGTAGGCCTGAAACTTGGAGGCAAAAAGAGTCCTCTGGCATCCTGTGGTCCCACCAGAGTAGGCAACTAGGGACTTAGGCCAGGTCCTACGGAGTAGTGAGGAATTTTTCTGTTTGGAGGTCCCTCTGTTATACAGATTTCTATGGAACCTGCCACTGCAGTGGGCAGCAGGGCATGTCTGAGGCTTCTAGCTGCCTCTCCATCTATGGAACACATGAAATTTAACACATACTTAGCATTAAGACTCAGATACATGGATAGGCCAAGCCAAAACCACTATATGCAATTAGATACCAGTTCAAATTCTTACAAACCCTAAAAATTCTTGAGTTATTGCAAACTCTAAAGGACTTTCCAGACTTGTGCCAAGAACTGAAACTAGGCTGTTTATTTTTTCTTTTTAGTCTTAACCTACATATCACAAGAGGAAGAAATGACATGCCTTAATTGGAACCTGCTTTTAATCTTTCTCATGTAGTACGTTCTTTTGAAGTCTCTGCTAAGATCTCAGAAAGCAAGGTTCTTCATATTTCTGTAGAAGGTGGTATTCCTTATATGTTTACTTTAATAAACAAAAAAAGTTTTCTCCCAAAAGGTTTATTCGTCGCATTTAAAGTACAAAACCAAATACACAGATCCAGATATTGAACCATATATACATATCTATACATATATTATTCAGACCTACGTAAACCCATCTGTACATTCTAATGTATCCACCAATAACATCTCTTGAATAAAAAGCAACATATCTCTAAACAAACAAACAGTTATTAGTAACACTGCCATTTGAAAGTACAGAAAAAGATATTTCATAGGAATAGGAGAATTACCAAGTATAAATCCAATATGTTCACATGGACTCCTATAGGAATAATTAAAAAATGAACCTGCCAATCAAAGTCTTTGGGCATAACAACTCTATAAAAGAAACTTGAGTTATGAGAAGATATTTTATAAGGTTAATTACATTCTAAGAGATTGTTTTGATTTGGTTTTTAATTTAAAGAAAGGACTTTATTTTCTCTAATAGCACAGCATTTCTAAGTCTTATTTTCTATGGAGTTGGAATGAATCTTTAGGCAACTACGTATACCTGTTAAAAATTAAACTGGTCACAAAAAAAATATATATATATAAAACTGGTCACTGAAAATAATAACCGATTTTTAACACTGTGTTAAAAGCACAGTTCTTTCTTCAGGAGGAAAGCAGAAATTTTAGACTTGCCAGATACAGAATACGTGATGTCTCTAAACACAGAGATGTCCTGCTGATCGTGGGGACTAAGTTATAACAGCTTCTTTGTTCTAGAATGTCACCTACCTCACATGCAGACCACAGGATACTAGGCCTCAGATGCCTAAACAGCACCATTCCAGGCACAGAACTTTCTCAGTGCCTATTCCCATAACTGGGAACACACACACACATACATACATACAGAGATATGGGTCATTATTAAAATCAGATTTATTAATGGCTTCACAGTAGCAACACAAAATGTACTATCACCTTTCCATAGGAAAGGTTATATTTACTCTACACACTTCAGTCTTGAAATGTGGCCCCCAAAAGCATTCAATTCCCAATCATCAATGAATTTGCTGAGGGTCCCACACCCTCCAATCCCAATTCAGCAGAGCAAGAGCCCCTCCTTGGCTGCCAGGCGCTGGCAGTGGACTTTGTCTTGCTGCAGCTCTTCATGATTTGGATGCCAGAGCTTCATAATGATCCTTTCAATGTTGAGAGCATATACAGTGTGTGTAGGAATGACTTCCCTGTGTACCTGGGATTGAAAACATATCAGCACGTCTCCCATTATACTTCAGTATACTTACTTTTCCAACACAGAAAACGAAAGTAAGATCTGTGTCAACAAAACACTCACACAAAAGACACACAAACCTGTAAATTTTAAGCCAGAACCTAATTAATCCCAAATCAGATAACAAGAAAACAAGGAAATAACAAGGCTCTGAAATAGAAATAAGGGGACAAGGAGATTTTTTTTCTTTCACTGGGGAGATGAGAGATGCGGGAGGTAAGTTAGAAAGGACTCTTGAGCAGGGGGTTTGAAAGATTAGGTTACTATTAATGGCTTTAATAACAAACAATAGAAACTGAAAAACAAAAGCCAGGAAACGGAAAAGCTAGTGAATATCTTTGTAGACTTGAAGAAACTTTGAGCATATCCATAAATCCAGGTAAACCTTAAGGAGCCAAGAGTTACCTGCAAAGCTTCAAAAAGGTCGTACATGTTTACTGGAGGCAAAGTCGTGGGTAGCGTGTCCCCCGAGCACGCCAGCAGGAGTGCGGCCTGCTGCTCAGCATCGTCAGGAGGCAGGTGAGACGCTGGATTCTGACCAGTACAAGGAGCAGAAAAGGCTGGAGGGCTGGAAACAAAGTGTTTCAGAAATATTCCCAGTAAGTAAGATGGAAACAACTGAACAAACAGAATAGGGATGGGCTGCTAGAATACTTCCTATAAAATATATCTCAACGTGAATCAGAAATCCAGTTATCTTTCAGCCAGTGTATACACGAGTAGTCTATAGTTTTAATTTTTAAAGGCAGCCCATCTGTTGGGCTGGAAATAAAATGCAGTGCAACTGCATTTACCCTTCTCCCTCCACAGTGCTAAAATACTAAGTCAGGATACTGAGTCAAAATTGTTCCCTGCCCTTAAAGAGCTTCTAGTTGGAAAAAAGTAACAGACCTTCATTAAAGGAAAATGAAATTGGAAACAACCAACCTGGAGAGTAAGGTAGATGATACTGGAGACAACAGGATCAAAAATAACAAGCAAGAAAAGAAAATAAAGCACAAAAAAAGCAACAGGCAAAAATGGAGGGTGGAGAAAATTCATCCAGATCTTGCCAATTTCCCAAAATAGAACCCAGATATAACATCAGCTGGGAAGTCAGACATAATTTTTGTATCGTAATACAGTAGGAGATAACCTATGCAATTCTGGAGAACACGCAGGAGGTGAAACAACAGTGAGGAGGGAACTAGAACGAAAGCACAAGTGGAGCGTGAGCGTAGGCTCCGGCAGCAGACAAAGGCAGCGCTGATAGAGAAACAAGCGGCCGACGGTGAGACAGGAGCCTCACAGGGACAGGCTGGCAGGGGGAGAGGGCAGCTGGAGGCCCGGCAGGGTCACACACCGCTCCAGCGCTCGCCTGCCACGAGGGGCCACTCTTTTACTCTTTTTGGTTTGTTTTTCTCTAAAGAATGACTCACAAATGAGAACAAATAATCCCAAACAGATATGCCTGAATGAGATTAAGAAAGTAAATCTTCACCTATGGCAATCTAAATAGTGAACCCAGTTTAAGCCAGTGATCTTCAAGATGAGCCCTGTGAGCCGTCTCAAGGTCTTCGGGGCCATGAAACAGGCACCAGCACCATGCCCTCCCCATGGTGTCAGCACCATCTGCTCTCTTCAACTCCCTGCTCGGCTTTCCCACCCCACACCCCTCACTGTCACTCCTCCTGCCTTCCCTGCCCATTACTTCTTCCCCAGCATCACTCCTGCCAGCCTTCCCAATCACACTTTTTTCTCTGAAGTTTTATCTCCCTTGTCATCTCTTTACCTCTCTTCTCCCTGAAAAGGGACAACACAGGGATGAAGGTAATCCAGGTCATCTCAGAGGGATGACTCAGAATATCAGAGAGGTCCTGGGAGCCTACAGTGGAGTGCAGACAGAGAGGTTCCAGAGATCGGAGCTGAGAGACCAGAACTGCACAAGAGGATGCCAAGAGCAACCTGACGACACCCAGCACAGGCCGCTATCTTGAGCTACAGCTAAAAAAGCCAGAAAAGGACCTGGAGAGACACCTACTGCTCCTCCTCCCACCATCAAGAAACCCAACCTTGACCCAACAAGCACAGGTCACGTTCCTGAGTGAGAGCCGGCCCACTCCCCCCACCAGTCAGGTGATGCCTCTCAGGAACCATCCAGACGCACTGCCCCAGGGAACTACTCCACTGTACTTCGGAAAGTGGGGGGCACTCACTTAAACCACATGCAGCGGCCAAACTCTACAACTTCACTCCTAACATAAAGAGTACCATAAGAATTCACTGGTTATCACGCAAGGATGCAACTTAAGAAAATAAAACCATACTGCTCTCAGAGGTACCTTAGACGCACAGAGCCCCAGTAACCAACTTTAACAGTGGTCTATTACAAAAGAGTAGTGTAACCAATTAGGAAGGATGGATGCAAAGATCACAAGAAACTTCACATACCTTTCTATTAAGTTGTTGTAAGCTACTACACTGTTCTTCAGGTATGGCTGTGGGGTCACATTACTACCAAAGGCATATTTAAAATGACCATCACGTAATCGATAAGCTTTCCTTCTTGACACAACTGATGTCAATATATCTTTAAGGTGATTCTGTAAAAACAAGAAAAAAAAGAGAAAAATAGCATGAACTCCTCTTTAAAAGCAAACCATAAAACTTCCTTTGACCAAAAAATGTTTATTGGCATTTAGTGGATGGAGATGTGAGACAGGCAAACAAGTGCTGAAACCAGACGAATGTTCACGAAACAGCCACAGAGCCATACATACCAGGGTACAAGGGTACAGAAAAGAGCAAAGGGAGACACGCTATTTTTATTTAGTTCTATTTAGGATGGGCTTGCTCTACTTTAAAATTTATTAAAGTTTTTATATCTCTGAATTGGCTCCTCTCCCTCAAAAATGATGTTCAGATAGCTTTAAATAAAAGTACAAAAATAAGTAATTTTTTTAAGCAGCAAACTACCTTGAAGCTTGGTTTAAAATGGTACAAAATGTTTCACCATCAGGAACATATTGGTTATAGTGCCCAATCTACTAAAATCCTTGCATAAAAAGAACCTTGGCTCTCTCAAAAGCCACATAAACAAAAGATATATAGGAAATAAACAGAAAGTTAGGTATTTAATATCTCTTCGCCCTTGTGAGAGCCAAGTACCTAAGAGAGGGTTAGAGAATGTCTGCGAAAATAGAGACAGAACCAGTCCCAGCCTACCCTTATTAACAGGGGTGCTGGGGTCAGGGATGATGTTTCAATTCTACCAATAAGATCAGCTCATGTCAGGACTTCATGGTACAACTTATGATTCAATGTTTATAACTTCTTGAGAAAGCTATTATAATCTCTGAGGTACCGGCAAGGAAACGGAGGCCCAGAGAATTGAAAGGAATGACCCAGCGTCACCGGTCAGTACCTGTGCACTCTAGACCCCAGTGTATGTTCTGTCGAGTAACTAAATGAGTAAAATGAATGAATGAAAGAGTGTGCTGAGACAAGAATCCCACAGTTCAGATGCCAAGTCTAATAATGCTCTTCAAATGCCGTACCACAGCAACATCAAGTGATTTTAATCTTCAGGATTCTCAATCTCATTTTTTTTTTTTTTTTTTGCTTAAAAACTGTCCCCTTGTTGAGAAATTAAACATCCAAAGTGTTATGCAAGTAACCTTTCTGAAAAGTTTAGTCTGTTAACTGAAGGCAATTGTTTGGATTGTGATGTTTCTCCCCTCAAAAGAAAACAACTTTCAATGATGACAATTCTGAGATCAGAGTCACATTTTAGTTCTTTTCTTGCAGTACCAGCTTTGAATAACTCACACAAGCTTGTCATATTCAATCTGTAAGAGTGTTTCTGCCACCAGCAAACCAACCTCCACTGCATAGACCACAGCTGAGACAGCCTCCTCGGTGACGTTGTCCAGCCCATGCTCGTAAGCAGTCACTATCATTCTGCCTTCAAGCTGACCCCGAGTGGGAAGCATCATTGTGTGGGAACAAAGTTTCAAGTCATCATCATCTTGGGGATCCTTGGCCACAAACTGCTGGGCTCCCGAGAGAGGATTTTGAGGCTGGAATCTATGCTATGGGTAAGAAAACTTTTCAAAATTATTCATTATGTGGCAAGTAATAAGACACAAACAAAAGTAACCTATGAATTGGACCTGAGATCCCACAAATTAATGCCACCAAAACTATACCACAAGAGTTAAAAAAAAAAAAAAAAAAAAAAGTAACTCATGCACAACTAATCACAGATTCACACCCATTACAGAGTAATAATGAAGACATGAGTTATGGGGAATAACAGTACTGTGCATAGCAGTTTATTCTATTCAATTAATACCTCGGTAATCACAGAATATATGGCTCTGTGCTAAAAATAACAACTGGGGAGAAGGAGAAGATATAAAACTATCTTCAAACAAGTCAGAGTATTTTAAGAATACTTGTAAGTAAGCAGATTCTGAAAATAAAAATATATAATTAATGCTTAAGAAAAGCCCTAAAAAAACCTAGCTAACCAATATAACAGATCTAATAACAAATATTCCAAGATAATGTAGGGTAGTGTAACTCTTACCATTATCTTCTACTAACAACTCTCAACACAGAATCTTTCTAAGACACAGTCATTAGTTTTTTTAAAAATAGTTTTTCCCAATCTTTTCCGCTTATAAAATCTCAGCCTTCCTCTGGGAGATGCTGATAGCTCAATTATATTCTCCATAATCAGTGGGAGATATGCCTCAGTAGCTTTTGCTTAAGCCCAACTCACAAGATTTTGTAGCGAATATGGCTTGTCCTGTTTGAAGTTTGTACTATAAAAGCAATACTTGTTGTTTTTCCATTTTCCAAGTAAGTATAAAACTGTATTTTATATCAAACATGCTTTTTTAAACCAAGTATACCTCTCTGGAGATACTGATGCCCTCCAGATCGAATATTCTTGACTTAAAACATAGAGCCAAGGTAGAAATAAATAAATATTTGTTAATGTTAATGAATAAAGCTATCAATAACCAGTCAAATCTATAAAAGGGATACTTTTGGGAAACTGTGTTCCCTGGATATAAACCAGAAAAAAAAAGCAAGTTATTCTAAAACGTTTACAAATTTTATAGCCCAATGCCTTCAAGATTTCTCTGAGGATCCCCAGAAGGCTCAAGGCCTAGTGGGGCGTCAGCAGCATCCTGCCAGAGGCCTCTGGGCCTCCTGGACCCTTGGAACAGAAGTCTTCAATCTGAGAAACATTATTCATTCCACACAGATATTTAAGAGGAAAAAGAACACAGGCATAGTTGTTGAATTACTGAAAAATCATTAGGTACTAATGATAACATATTAATAATTACACAATAACAAACTGGAATAAAAATTCAGACACAATCTTTGAAACCCTCTTCACCAAATTCAAATATAATAACACTGTTTTCTCCCCAAATCATGCCCTTTTTTTCAACTTTACTACCAGAATTGTAATATTCATTAAAAAACTAAAGCCAGTTCCATCACACCAGTGCTTCAATCAGTTGTTACCAAGATCTACTAAACAACCTACATCAAATTTCTGACGAACAGAAGAAAGCTTTTTCTTTCCCTTTGGTTTTCCAGGTTTGGCTGCAGAACCCCCTGTCCAGGGTAAAGATCCAGCACCCTCTATAAGACAGAGAAATAACAATCATAAGAGAAAAGAATGACAACTGATAACTGCTAAGTTTGTTTTCACTTTAGGCTAAAAAAGTATGAAATGCTCAAATGATGAAAATGAACAAACGCTTAAATTCAGATCTCTCATTCTCCTTCTCTAAACAAAACATTCTCCTTCCCTAAACACAACTCTCAAATCACATTTTTTTCTCTAGCTGTAACCAAAATTGTTCTTTTAGGAAGACAAATTTGTTTTTCACATTTTTCATTGTTTACTGGGTGTTTGTTTGTTTACTAGTAGCAGTAGTATTATAAAAGCAGGACAGAATTTTCTAGTTCAAGATGGTGAAATAAGCACATGTATTTGTCTCCTCTCTCTTCCAAGACCCTACTAAGTATGATAGTAGAAAAAAGTAAATGGGGGCTTCCCTGGTGGCGCAGTGGTTGAGAGTCCGCCTGCCAATGCAGGGGACACGGGTTCGTGCCCCGGTCCGGGAAGATCCCTACATGCCGCGGAGCGGCTGGGCCTGTGAGCCGTGGCCGCTGAGCCTGCGCATCCGGAGCCTGTGCTCCGCAACGGGAGAGGCCACAACAGTGAGAGGCCCGCATACCACACACACACACAAAAGTAAATGGCACACATCCAGAACACAGATAAAAAGCAAAACGAGTGGCAGACCAAGATGAGATATCAACAAATTTCAAAGATGGGCTAAAAAGGAGCCAACTTACAAAGCGGACACTTGGAAGCTGTGACCTAAGTTGGCAAGGTTGGTAAACAGGTGGAAGTAAATAAACCTGACTAGTAGATATCCACAAAGAATCTGGATTTGGAGAAGGTGAGTGCAGTGGGAACCAGAAAGGATAGTACAGCTTAAAACAAGATTAATGGAAGATCTATATTGAAAAGTCATCCATAGAAACCCCTTCCCTCACCCCCAGGACTGAACTCAGTACAAAACAAAAATGCAGGGTCCCTTGCTCAAAAGTTAAGAATTTCAAAACAACCACAGTACAGCACTAAACCAAGTGCAGGCCCTTCCAAGTTCATGGACAGTTCCTGGCCCCATGAAACCAGCCCCACTCACTCCTGTACACAGTGCAGTATAAACAGGTGGCAGGGAATGGAGAATGGAGAACTCTTCTCTAGTTAAATAGAACAAAATTTCTGGGATTTACTGAGGTAGCTGGTATGAATATTGGTACCCTAGAGCACAGTTCTCTGCAGCTGGCATTTGAGGAACCTCACTGTAATGGCTGGCCTCCCGTCAGCTCACTCTAAAGCACAATCTCCAGGTTTTATGCTTCATTCGTAAATGTGGATTCTCAGACATTTGATGATAAGCTGTAACATGGTAAGAAAGACCAAAGTAAAAAAAAAAAAAAAAAAATTGAGATGCTAGACATAAAGAATTCAGGCAACACAAAGAACTTGAATAATTTCTAATTCGTATCCTCAGAGAAGTCTGAGAAGATGGGTATCCATAAAACAAAAAGAAGACGCTACAAAAATTGCTGAATTAAAGAATGCACTGGACAGAAGGGCTGGAAGAAAGAATTGAGGAAATCTCACAAAACACAGAGCAATAAGGCAAGATGGATGTTTAAAACCAGTCAATCCAGAAAGACGTTCCAGCACACTATACGGAGCCACTGAGGTCCCATAAGAAGAACAAAAAGCAAAAGCAGTTGTCTTTGAGAACAAGCTGGTCTAGGAGGGGGAAGCTTTTCATTCTAAGACCCTCTGTACTATTTTTTTTCAAACCATGAACATATATAGTTTAGTGTTAAAAAAAAAATCAAAAGTTATACAAGCTCATTACAGTACACTTGAAAAATATATCCCAAAGAATTTTTTTAGGAAAAGAAAAAAAAAATCACCCATCATTCTAACAAAACATTATTTCATCTTGATGTTTTTGGAAGAATGAGTTCGTAAAGCTTTGAAAAAATATTCCTGGTTCCTCAGCTAAAAAAGAACTGTTTGAAAAGTCAAGTTCCTCTTCTTCATCGCTTTAAGTATCTTTGGCACACCTAGATCACACCTGATAAGACCAGTCAATCTTAGATGATTTCCCTGATGAATGGAACTTGATGTTAGGCGATGCTGCTGCTGAGTGGCCAAATATACGTCGGGTGAGGAAGCAAAGCATGGCAAGGACTGACTCTGACCCCAAGGAAGGAGGGCTTCACAGCAGCAGTCAGATTTTTGGTTTGGATCCAACACTTCTACTTACTAGCTGAAGATGGCCTCAGGTAAGTTTTTATTTTGTTTTGTTTTCTCTCCTCTGAAGTTTGTTTCCTAGCATGTAAAAAAAGAGGCTAATACCTTTGAAGAGTTGTTGTGAGGATTAATGATAACGCACATAAAGCGTCTAAGGCGCTGCAGTTACAGTACTCAATAAATAACATTATTAAAATCATCTTTCCTGCCTGCCTTAGAAAATCAGTAACCAACCTGATCACAATTATTAAAGTACAAAAAACTGTATTTCTATACTTTACTTTTAATAGAAATCACCTCTTTGTTGCCAGCAAATATTAATTTCATTTTAAAGGAAGACATTTGGGGTGTTTGAGAAATAATCTCTAAATTCTAATGTTTCTTCATTTATTTTTAACCAACAACAAATATTCAAGAATATCAAAGGCTTTATTTAATTAAAATCAGCCACCTATACTAATACCACTTCGTATTTGTTTGGCATTTTTTATTTTTAAGAGCACTTTTTGCATGTTCTTTCATCTGTTTTTTTTTTTTAATAATCCTGCAGGGTAGATATTACTGTCTCTATTTTATAAATGTGGACGCTAAGAACATTCAATAATTAACTATATTATCTCAGCTAGTGGCAAAACCTAAACTTGAACCCAAGCCCCTTGACTCCTATCAACCACGGTCTTTATTTTTATTTTTTTTCGGTACGCAGGACTCTCACTGCTGTGGCCTCTCCCGTTGCGGAGCACAGGCCCCGGACGCACAGGCTCAGCGGCCATGGCTCACGGGCCTACCTGCTCCGCGGCACGTGGGATCCTCCCGGACCGGGGCACGAACCCGCGTCCCCTGCATCGGCAGGCGGACTCTCAACCACTGCGCCACCAGGGAAGCCCCAAACAAGGTTTTTATTTCCGATCATCCCACTGAACCTTTTGGGTGGGTGCCACTTTAGAATATACCTACCTAAAAAGTAAGATCTAATCCTCACAATGTTGGCTTTTCTGATCAAATTAAACTTTATACAATGAAGTGGATTATCTTTATGATCTAACTGGCGAAAGTCCACTTCTATTTAAATTAAATAAAACATTAGAAATGTGACACAGTGTAGGATGTGCAGTGAGGGGTGTGGTGAGGAGTGGAAAACTGCCTTCCCTCTCTAACACCAACCTCCGTAAACAAACGCTCACTGTTTATTATTCTTCACACCAATGGCGACTTCTTTGAGTGTGGAGAACAAGCCTTTAGGAGATCTCATCTGAAATCTCTATCTTACAACAGAGCTTAGCAGAGGGGGATGATACAAAATACTAGTCACTTCTAGATAAACATGGGCTTTTAATAAATGATCATCAGAATCACCACAGGCCCTTTAAACAACAAAAACTTCAATTTAATCTACAGTAGGAGGTACCTGTAAATTCAACTTTTTAACAAGAGCCCAGGATAAGCTTTATCATGAGGCAAAGTTTTAATGCATTTAGCTTTTTTTTTTTGACTGATTAAAATAAAATTGAAAGAGGGGACTTGTACCACTTAAGCTCCAAAAAATTAGGGACAAAGGAATCATTCTGTCTATACCTATTTATTTAGGTCAAAGTGACAGACTTAGCATCCACATACCTCCCCACCATGCTGCTATTACTACCTTTGTTCTTCACCAATAGTTTGCCAAACACATGCTGAAGCTCCAACCTTCCAGGTGCTAATATCTCACTTAATTAAGAATAGGAGAAAGTCCAGGTTCTCAACATATGCTGTGGTTTCCCCTCCACGTACTTTACCTTCCCTATATCTATGGAAACGCTCTCCTAACCACCAAATTCCCTCCCTTCACTCCTCAGCTTCTTCCTCCTGACCACCTACCCTCCTCCTCACTTCTCATTTATTTAAGTAATCTAAACCCAGCTGAATGGGGGGTAAAGACCAAAAGTCAATGAAAGGACAGAGAAATCACCTGCTTTAAAAAGGTTCTATAGAAGAATCTGTATTACACAATAAAATGTTTCTTCTGAGCAGTTCAAAGAACATTTCATTTGCAAACAAGTCTGTTAAAGGAAGTGAAAGTCTAGTAAGCCCAGCATTCTGTGGTTTTGCTGACTGACATCCCTGGAGGTGTTTCCACTCCCTTACCTGGTGTAGACACCAAAATCTGACAACGCGTGAGAATAGCCAGGAGGAAATCGTTGTGAGAATGGACTGAAAAAGGGAAGATTGTCACAAGTCAAATACAGAATATTTACAACATAAGGAACCCACTGTTTCAGTCTAGCTTTTAAGGACTTTGGATATCCCCTACTCTGCCATTCTTTCCATTTAATTTTAAATATCCACATTATTTAAATGACCTTATACCACTAAAACCAAAATTTTTTTTAAAATTTTAAATAAACTTTTAATTTATTGCAAATCTGGGAAAACTTCAGAACAGTAAAATAACTCCCCAGATAATTCTTTTACCATTATCCTGTGTGAGAAGTCTATGAGCTTCAAGGTCAAACTCTTCTTTGCTGATCTTCTGCTTGAACCACAACTTTAAGTTAGCCCAGTATCTGCAGAGGCAGAAACAATATTAAGAGCCTCAGGTTTTGCTTCTTCCCCAAGTTCACCTTATCTGCCTCAACTCCCAGGAAAGGAAGGAAATTTTGCATTCCCTAGTGTTATGGACTGGGTTGTGTTCCCCCCAAATTCATTTGTTGAAGCCCTAACCCCCAGTACCTCAGAATGTGACTCTACTCGGAACTAGGGCCTTTAAACAGGTAATTAAGTAAAAATGGAGTCGTCAGGGTGGGCCCTAACCCAGTGTGACTGGTGTCCTTATAAGAAGAGATTAGGACACAGAGAGAGAGACAGCAGGCAAAAGCCAAGGGGAGAGGCCTCAGAAGACAACCCTGCTCACACCTTGATGTCAGACTTCTAGACTCCAGAACTGTGAGAAAATAAATCTCTGTTGTTTAAGCTACTTAGGAGTCCGAATACCATCACAAGAAGGAAAGTCCTCCCTAAAAGGGACTGAGCAGTAGTCATAGAATCAGACTCATGAGTCAACCAGCCAAAAACCACTGCTGTACCTTTCCTTTCTCACTGCTGCCCTTCTAAAAGACCTGCTCACCAGAAACCTACACTTAAGATTTATATTTTAAAGTATTATTAAAATTATCAAATATTGCATATTTGAAAATTGCTGAGGAGATCTTAAAAGTTCTCATCACAAGAAAAAAATTTTTTAAACTATGTATGGTGAGAGACGTGAACTAGAGTTACTGTGGTGACCATTCTGCAATATATACAAGTACTGAATCATTATGTTGTACCCCTGAGACTAATATACAGTTATATGTCAATTATACCTCAATTTTAAAAAGATTTATATTTTAAAATGTGTATGTGTTTTATGGGCATTAATACCAATTCTGGGCAACCTCTTTCCTTTCAAATGAACTCAAGTTTTAATCTATCCTGGCTGAATGGGATTCTAAAACAGCTCGCCACAAAGAAAAATACCTGAGCATAGGAGAAACTTAGTGGTTTTTAAAGTGAAAATCAACCACTAATCATAAAAATTACTAGTTAACTAGTAGGAAGAAAGGATCCAATCTTTTATACCTTAACAACATTATTAGAAATAGGAGTAAAATACTTTACTTTTCACATCCACACCCCTTGTTTCCGTGCTGAAGAAAGCTACTCCTCCTTCAAGAAACAGGGCTAAAAATTAGTTAGTATGTTTTACAATCACTTTCAATTCACGATTAACTACTTTCTAATGCTCATTTGAGTTTCTAACAGAAAAAGAACAAAAAAAAGGAGCGATTCCTAAACGAGATGGTTTAATGCTCTCACTGACCTATTATACCCATGGCAGGGTTTCTCCTGTACTCCCATATGTAGACTAGCTTAAGTCTGACTAAGTATATATGTAATTGCCTGGGTTCCTGTGCTTTGCCCTCATCCCCCCCTTCCCCCCACACCGGAGAAAACCCGTAGCTTTAGTGGCGTCTTAAAGCTTCCCAAGACCCATTTCATTCAACAGCAAAACATGTTAGTTCTAGAGCCTGGCACCATGTTCCACGTGACTAGTCATACCCAGCAGTCAATAATAACTTCCCAACATCAAACACTTAAATGCCCCAACCCCTGCTTTTTTTTAAAGAACAACTAAAAAATGAAATAAAGCTCCACAGAAAAACAGAAGTCTTTTCCTATCCCACTTTATACAACAAAAGAAGATAGTAACATGAGAAAAACTTCATTATTTTAAAAGCCCTGTGTTCCTATTTTATAAGAAAGAGGCAAATATATTTATATTTGGTGTATGAACTTGTTCCAGAACTAAGGCAAGGCTCTGCCAACATGATGCTGTCTATCTTTTCCAGTGGCAAACTTTCAAAGAGCCAGCACTGGCTATCAAGTTGAAGACTTGCTCCCCTATCCTGGTCCCTGTATTAACTTGCTGTATAGCCATGGGCAAATGACTGTTTTCCTCAAAAATACCAAAAACAAAGTTAGTCAACCTCTATGTAGGTGAGGATGATGGGTGATGAGTATAAATGGGTCAGACTAGGAAGCACTTGAGATACCTGAAGAAAATTAAATAACATATGGCTAAATCATCCGAAAAACTAGCCACCCATTTGAACCCAGAACTCTACTGGGTACTATACAAAGTGAGTTAGCCAGCAAAGCTCATTTCTTTCTACAAGCTGACATGGGCACACAACCTGACATAAAGAACATTAGGGCCACTGCATAAATAGAAAGCAACATATCTGAGTTCCTTATACACCTTATTATATATTTTACCTACGAACAAGGACCACATTTAAATGGTCACGTTGTACAAACCAAAGCTAACTACTCATGGAGGAAATGTGAGAAATTACTGTATAGCAATATCACAAACTGTTCAACCAAGAAGCGCTTTTCAAGGAGCAGAAGGGAGAAAAGACAATGAGAGAATGGAAAAAACTAATAGAGAACAACACTGTACCATTAACTGCTCCTGGCACAAAAGCATATTTTGATTGCGTTGTTAGTGGAGATTCAGCTAAAGATGCACCAACTTAGCTTTGGCAGCTCTATGTGACCAACGTTGACAGCCAGTGTTGACCTTTAAAGACCAAACAGGAAATGCTAACTTCAACATTTCTGGCGACCCCAAGCTTGTGTGAGGAGTGTGGTATCACAGAGTTCACCATCGCATCTAATCAATCAATTATACCCACAAGCCAGGTTTATTGTAACATGGAAACATTCACTTTCAAATATTTGTAAGCATCTTAGATGTAACCGAGTGAAAAGTCTTTTGTGCTTAAAAAGTGTAAATTTTAGTTGTATTACAAAACTAAGCTATAGTAATTAATGAAGGTAAAAGCTGTCAATTTTACTCATTAAAATAATTAAGAATTTTTAATTAAGTAAGCAAGGAAAGAGACAAAGTCAACCTGAATATTAAAATATAACTTTAGGTTTTTATGGGCAGAAAGGGGACACAACAAGAAAAGAGTGTATTGTCAGGCAAGGTCACCTTTCTTTGGAGAACACAAGAGGTCTATCAGGCAGATTAGAAGAGTATGTTGTTGTTAATTTTATTACTATTATTTTTTAAACTGTTTGATCCCTGTCTGGAAAGATGTAATTGCTTTTTGCTTATTTTTCTTAATCCAGACATTTAATAAAACTCAATTTAAAATAAAATATAACTTTAGGTAGAACATTTTATCTTTGGGAATCAATGTTTACAAAAAATTAAATAATTATGCCAAAATAACAGATTAGATGATTAAATTTTAATTCTAGTGTTTGTAGTTTGATTTATTAACGTTCCTAATATTAAAGTAATCTTTAAAAATTATATTTTGTTCTTAGTTATTCCATTTAGGCCATGAGTGTTCCAAGAAGCCTTACATGGGAATTCTGCATATCTATCTTGCGAGGACAAAAAGTAGATTCCGCCACCCCAAAATTTCACAAGAAGGAAAAACTCCAAAGATCACGTATGACATCCAAGTTAAGTAACTTCAATCTCCAGTCATAATGAAAAGTAGAAAGATGAGAAGGAGAAAGTGCTGGAGAAAAAGAAAGATCCCCCAAACACCTTGCTCCTCCGGAAACATCATTTCAAAGTGTCTGTTGAGTAATGCAAACGTGTAGAATATCACAGAAACCATCTAGCAACAACAACACAAGACTTATACTTTTAAACGTTTAAAATTTGCTTCTTATATTTTAGAAAAATAAAATTGTAATAACAATGTTTTGAAAATTTCCAAACTTGACCTTGTACCTCGGAGGGTTCCTTCTATGACTTCAGCCTTGTATTGAGTTACTGATTTTACACTCGGCCATTTCAGCATCTGACCCCACTGTGTACTCGGTCCCCTGCTATAACCTGGGTGAAAGTCTGTCTGAGAGTCTCTGGGGTCCTTTGCAACCCTCTGTAAGGTATCAGAGCCAGAAATCAGATGCAAAGGCCCCAATCCTGCCATGACTTTGAAGAGTTACTTAACCTCTCAAAATCTCAGTCTTCTCATCTATCAAACGGGAATGATAACTGCACCGACCTCACATCTCTGTTGTGAGGATTAGATGAGATAGTACATTTAGGGCGCTTAAAAGGTGTTCAGTAAATGTCTGCTACTACTATCATCACTATAACTGCAGTATTGTTCGGTGACTATTTCACCGGAGGGTCTGTCTGCCTTCCGAAATTGCTGTCCACGCTCTTACCGACAGTGCCTCCACAACACCCGCGCTCAATAAGCCTCTGCCTCCAGGAAGCCCTTCGGGAGCGGGCCGCCTGCGCGGCGCCGGCTCAGACCAGGCCGGTAGTCAGCCACATGCGTCCCGCACCCTCGCACGGGCCGCAGTCGCCCAACAGGCCCTTGGGCGTGAAGGCGTGGAGTTAGCTTTTCCCGCCCCACCCAGGGCACAGCCTCGGGCTAAGGCGCCCGCGAGGTTCCGGAGGGAACCAGGGAGGCCCGGCCCCTCCAGCCGGGTGAGTCGGGGTTGCCCGCCGGCCCCTTCCCGGGCCCGAGAAACCCAGAGGCCCCGCCACCCGCTACGCGAGGGCTGCACAGGCCTCGCGGCCGCGGGGGACAACTCCATAGTGGGTCGGCAGCCCGAAGCTGGGGGAGCACCCGCGCGGAAACCCGGAGGCTGCGTCCGGGGAGTTCTTACTGTTTCACGTTGTCCCCCAGGGCCTCGCTCAAGTTCTTCTTGGCCGCCTCCAGCTCGCTCACAAAGGTCGCCATTGCTCCCCACGTCTCAGCCCGACCTCAGACCCCTCGGCCACAACGACCAGCAACCGAAAAACCAACTCCGCGAAGGCTTCGGCTCTGGAGGCTCCGTCTTCTCCCGCCTGCCCCGCCCCCAAGCTCTGAGAAGACGTTTGTTTGGTTTTCGGCTCCGCCCGCCTTTCTGGAGAGAAAGTGCTGAGCCAAACTCGGTGTTTTTGTGGTCCTCCTGCTCCCGCCCCCTCACATCACGTGATCCGCTTCACCTAGCGCTCCCGCGCCCCACCTAAACCCGCCGCGCCCGGCCCGGGCTGCAGCGTCACCTGCAGGGCTGGCGTATCCCGGGCTCTCAGTCTTACCGCTGCGGAAGTTCCGAATTCGGTCCTTTACCTGGATGAATATCTTCCCCCTCCAGGTCAAAAAGTAAATGTAGTATTGACTTTATTCTCTTTCTTTGCCTTATTTTTTTTGCCGATCACTCATCATCTAACATGCCACTTAATTGACTTATCTTGTTAATTTTCTGCCTTCTCCAACTAAAATGTGTAAGTTCCGTGAGGACAGGATTTGTGTTTTGTTCACTGATGTTTCCCCAAGTTCCTAGAGCAGTGCCTGGCACATAGTGGGCTCTCAGTAAATATTTGCTGAGTGAATGAAGTAATTTTGAAAAACAGGAAAATGCACAGAAGGATAAGAGGAAAAGAAAGAAAACAAAATGTTACCACCCCGGGAAAAACCCTTTTAACTAAGAGAGATTCCCCCTTCCCATAATTTATAATCATACTCTATCTTCAATTGTGCATCTTGGTAGAGTTTTGTTATATTTATACTTAATAATATAAATGTTTTCCTCTGGTATTGTCTTTATAATCATAATTTTGGTGACAGCATATTAAATACCGCACAGGAGGAAGGCACACAGTAACTTGTTTCCCAATTGTTAGGCTGATTATTTCCATTTTTTTCTATTAAAAGCAATATTGTAATACACTTTATACATAAAGCTTTTCGTCATTTAGGATTATTACTTTAGAACAGAGTCCCATAAATATAATTACTGATTTAAAGACAGGAGTATTTATAAGAGTCTTGGTGCATATGGTCAAATTGCCTCCCCCAAATTTGAAATAATCCTAAATGGCTTTTAAATCTTGTGTAATTTCTCCACAGAGACTCCTTCAGGCTTCTGCACTCCTTCAGCAAATATATAGTGAATTCCTATTATGCGCCTGGCAATCTTTTGGGTCCTGGGGATACAAAGATGAACAAGTCAGGTAAAGTCTTCCTATCTGTGTCATAAAACTCTAAAGAAATTTTGACTTTTTAAAAAGTAGTTATCAACTTATGCTTTCCATGGCTCCCCACTGACTACTGAACAAATTCCACACTCCCTAACCTGTCATTCAAATTTTCTTATGACCTGGACTCAGCCGACCTGTCCACCTCACACACACCCAGGCCTGTCCATCACCCCTTCGTATGCACTCCGCATTCTAGTTACTTCACTTTCTATAACAAACCACATGACTCAGTCCTTTTATATATATCTCCCCTCTGCTAGTTTTGAGACCTATGGGTGGCTACCTACATTTTTTGCAATCAGGTTCAAGTTTTTTTTTTTTTTTTTTTTTTTTTGCGGTACGCAGGCCTCTCACTGTTGTGGCCTCTCCTGTTGCGGAGCACAGGCTCCGGACGCACAGGCCTAGCGGCCATGGCTCACGGGCCCAGCCGCTCCGCGGCATGGGGTATCTTCCCGGACCGGGGCACAAATCCGTGTCCCCTGCATCGGCAGGCGGACTCTCAACCACTGCACCACCAGGGAAGCCCAGGTTCAAGTATTAAAGGACCCATTCAGTAGGACTAGGAAGGGGCACAGATGTTTGGGTATATCTTCCAGGAACTGTCCCCACTGTATGGCTACCCCATCTCTATGGCTACCTGTCCACTAAGAAAAATATGACTCTTATCTCTTGGAATCGATGCTTGAAAACATGCATACCTCTACACATCTAGCTCAATTAAATAGTCCATTCTCCTTCATCACTTTGTATACCAATTAGCATTAATTTCAGTATAGTGATTCAGGTAAATGTCCACTTAAACTGTAGTGTTAGACAATATAACAAACACAAACAGACATCTGACCGAACAATATACTTAATAGAAATCAATACTAAAACCATTTGTAATTTGGTAGTTTACTTTAAAGAAACTAATTTTAAATCTTTTAGTTATAGACGTGCTTGTAAAAATGTATACCACATATAGACAACTATTAAATAGCTTCAGAGAATGTGTGTGAAAGTCGTTTATAAAATGTAAAGAATTCTACAAATGTTAGTTTAATCTAGTTTTTTACATCTTTTTAAAATCATTATTCTATCGCAATTTGCTCTTCCCCAAATGCAGGCTAGTCTGAGAGTAACTAGTAAAGTCAACTCAATAGGATATTGGGCACAGACTATATAAAATAAGAGTTCCCTTTATTTATATTATCCATATTTTTTCCATGTCGTTAGGATGAACTGTTGAAGGTTGGTACTATTATTCATATATTGCCTGTTCTTATGCAACATCTTTCAAAATATAATTATATAAATTATAAATATAATTGTGTACAAATACAATGCAAAGGAAAACCCCTCAGAAAGTCTATTTTCATAGCTATTTTACTTGCCATGAGGCAAGTAAACCATGAAACCTTGGCCTCTGCTTGCTTAATTCTTCCCAGTTCTTTATTTTATAAAGTACTAGTTTGTTTGGTTTTTTTGGTGGTAGGGTTTGATGTTGACGGAGTTGTGAGATATCTCAGATCTGGAGGTGACGATGATGATGATGATAATGATTTCTCCCAGATATGATATTTAGGTTCCTTAGACCTGTATATAAACCACTGACTCATTCTTTATTCTGGCTAGCACCTAGTGCAGCAGAGATATTTGATTGACTTTCCTAGTCTGCTCATTGGCATTGATTCGTTAGCTTTCTTCTCGAAGCACTGACTGCAAATGTGTGAGTTGTTTCCATTTCAGACGTCAGCAGCTCTGCTTTATCGGAAGGACTCTTACAGTTCAGCTTTAAAATATTATTGATAATATTTTAGTTGCCCGTTGAAATTACCCTCATAATGTTCACAACAATTTGTAATACTTATTATGTAGTATACTATGGTATGTATGGTACACACATATGGTACCTATATATACAGTTACACTATAGAACATAGTGGCTCGCACTCAACATACCTGGTAGAATTAAATATTTTAGAAAATTCTACATAATAGTCTTCCTCTTCTATATCTATATTGATCTACAGATATTAATATAGTTAAAGGTTATAGACTAGCATGTACTAGGTCCTAGTAAAATTTATGGTTGAAAACACTTGGAGAGGCATATCACACTGACACCACATATACTTATTTTATGTGTGCCCAAATAAGATATAAAGAGGTTCTTGATCTTTTATTTTGTGCCATGGGCCTCATTGGCAGTCTGGTGAGCCCTTCTCAGAATAATATTTCTAAATCCATAAACTACATATGATTACATTTAAAACAGTTTTATAGAAACACAGTACTATCCATGGGCCCCAGCTTAAAATCCTCTGAAGCTTTATAGGTACTTAGTTTGCTCAGGCTGCGATAACAAAACATCACAGACCAAGTGGTTTAAACAACATACATTTATTTTCTCACAGTTCTGGAGGCTGGAAGTCCATGATTAAGATGCCACCAGCAAGTTTGGTTTCTGGTGAGGACTTTCACCTGGCTTGCAGACGGCCACCATCTCTCTAACGTCCTTACATGGCCTGTCCTCAGTATGTGTTTGGAGAGAGAGGGTGATTGAGAAGGAAAGAGGGGAGGGGCAGAGAGAGAGTGTGTGTGTGTGCGCTCTGGTGTCTCTGCTTGTAGGGACACTAATCTGTTGGATCCGGGCTTCACCCTTATGACCTCATTTAACCTTAATTACTTCCTTAGAGGCCCCATCTCCAAATATAGCCACGATGGGGTGGGGTGAGGCAAATATTCAGTCCATAATAGTACTACAGAGAGTTAATTATAGTTTCTCTTTCCTTTTTTTAGAAGCTCTTGGAGATTAAACTTTTAGGACTCTGAGAAATGGAAGGCATCTAGGGATTCTAGTGATAAAAGACACCGAAGCAACCCCTAACAATACTGAAAAGTGAGCGCTGTTTTTACAATGTGTCTTGGCACTATCATGGTTGTAATTAACTTGATGAAAGCATTTTCCCGGAGTTAGTGAGTCTTACAATAGAGGAACAGACGTTTAAGGAATAGAAAGAAGAGGCATGATCTGTAATGTAGATAGAAGATAATTAGAAGCCAGTCAACAGTACAGTACATTAAAAAATTTAAACTCTACAAATATTAGCTTAGTCTAGTTTTTTAAATCTATTTTTAAAATTATCCTAGCAATTTTTCTTCCCCCAGTTAGAGGAGTATAAGTAAAAGTATAAGTATTGTTGCAATTAAAAGAAGAGGGCTTCCCTGGTGGCGCAGTGGTTAAGAATCTGCCTGTCAATGCAGGAGACACCAGTTCAAGCCCTGGTCCGGGAAGATCCCACATGCCGAGGAGCAGCTAAGCCTGTGAGCCACAACTACTGAGCCTGCACTCTAGAGCCCGTGAGCCACAACTACTGAGCCCGTGTGCTGCAACTACTGAAGCCTGTGTGCCCTAGAGCCCATGCTCTGCAACAAGAGAAGCCACTGCAATGAGAAGCCCGCGCACCGCAACGAAGAGTAGCCCCCGCTCACCGCAACTAGAGAAAGCCCGCACGCAGCAACAAAGACCAGACACAGCCAAAAATAAATAAATAAACTTAAAAAAAAAAAAAGAAGATTTAGAATTACGACAATCAACTGAGAATAGAGATACAGTAGAGTTTACCTTTCAGCTAAGAGCGCAGACTACGCGGCCGAGGTGGATGACTAATTAGCTTCTGAGGACACAAAGAACCAACCTCGAGCACAGTTCCATAGGTATCCCCAGGATATTTCTATGCCTTGAAGGGAATCTCAGAAACTCTCTTCATTCTGTTGCCTCTTCTTACTCTGGGAGCCTGACAGCAAAGAGCCCGTTGGTCCTATATTAGTAGTAAGAATGCTGCAGACAGTCTGTTATGAAACAGGGTCCTATTAAGGATGAAGTTAGTCCTGGGCATAATATCAGAGATATTTATGGGATCATTCTTCAAATTTTTCAGAATATTAATTATTAAACTGTGTATGTTGAAAAAGAAATCTCTGTAAGCAGCCTGCCAAACTGAAATTTGGAAAATTTGGCTGAAGTCTTTGGCCAGGCTTCTTATAGATAAGAGCTTCTCCAAGGTGCTAAAAGATATTTTTTGTATAGAGATGGAGGTCAAGCTTTGGAGACAGCTTTGGCACTGGGGGCAGGTGGAGATTCCAAACTGACGCACTGTCTCTGGAGTTGCTAATAACATAGGGAGACTATGCTGGATGGTGACTAGGCTCCACACGTCACCCTCTGGAAGGAGGGAAAGCCACAGTGCTGATCAAGAAAGAGGAACTGCTCTCTGCTGTTGCCCTGCAAAGTCAGGCCCCAGGGATGGAACTTGATAAGTGAATTGTAGAAGATTAGGCCAGGGCTCATTGTTTGAAATCCAGGAGGTGATTTGCTAATGGAAGTTACAGTGACAGTTGTACCACACAGAGCATCCTATGTACTTGCAGGAGTCCTGAGCCCACTCTTTACCCCTGTCAGAAGCTGCAAGCCTGCTGGACGCCAGGGCTTCCTCCACAGTAAGGAGCTCTGTCTTGCATATCTTTTGTTGGCTTTATACCTAATTTCTTTGAAAGTTTTTGATGCTCTTGTAAAGATACCTTTTATGTCTGTTACTTATTTCCTTTATTATGTTATCTAATTTCTTTTGTTCATGCATTGGAATGCCATGGAGGCAAGATAGCATAGTGTTAAAGTACAAGCTCTAGAGCTAGTCTGCCTGAGGTTTGAATTCTGACTTCTCCTATTTTAGGTGTATGACTCTGAGCAAGTTACTTAATCACTCTCTTTCAGTTTCCACACCTGCAAGGTGGGAATAGGAATAGTACTTACCTAAGGGTCACTGTAAGAATTAAGTTTAGAGTCAAGATGGTGGTATGGGAAGACGCGAAGTTAGCATCTCCCCACAACTAGGGCACCTGCCTGCCACTGGTGGGGAACTCTGACCCCCAAGGAGGCGGGAGGAACCCCAGAGTGAGCCGGTAGGATGTAGGGGGACCGAGAGGGGTGAAGAAGTGGAGGCCAGACAAGATCGGTGCCCCTGAGGCTGGGGAGATCAGGAGAGGCAGGTGGGACGGGCCCTCCAGGAGGAGTGGAGGGCGACTGCCCCACCCACTCGGGCACAGGGAGCCTGCTGAGCTTGCAGGCCAGTCGCCTGCCCTCCAAGGCCCCCATCTCCCCCTCACTGCCCACATTTGTCCTGGGGACATAGGAGGGAGGCCTGGAAGATCAGGAGAGGAGGCGGGAGCGGCCCTCCCAGACCCCCAGACCAGAGGAGCAGCAGAGGAGGGCGTTTGCCCTGCCCACTCGAGCCCAGGGAGACATAGTTTGGGAGTTTAAGATTGACGTGTACACCCTACTGTATTTAAAATAGATAACCAACAAGGACCTACTGTATAGCACACGGAACTCTGCTCACTATTCTGTAATAACCTAAATGGGAAAAGAATCTGAAAAAGAATAGATACATGTATATGTATAACTGAATCACTTAGCTGTACACCTGAAACTAACACAACATTGTTAATGAGCTATGTTCCAATATAAAATTTAAAAAAAGAAAAGAAAATGGAGGCAGAGATGGGAGTGATGCTTCTACAGGCCAAGGAATGCCAAGGGTCACCAGCAGCCACCAGAAGCCAGGAGACAAGCATGAAACACATTCTCCCCAAGAGCGTCAGAAAGAACTAACCCTGTTGACACCTTAATTTCAGACATCTGTCCTCCAGAGCTGTGAGAGGGAAGAAATTTCTAATGTTTTAAGCCACACAGTTTGTGGTAATTTGTTTTGAGAACCTTAGGAAACTAATATATCAGAGAAGGAATGGGGAAGAAATACCCTGGTCTCCTCCTTTTCCTGCTCTCTGATCTCAAATGGCAAGGGAGCCACAGAAGACACAGTCTGCAGAAAAGGGCATAAAGAGTCCTTTAACCTAGGGTGGGGTGCGGGTGAGGGCAAACTGAGAATATGAGCACCATACATGAAATGAAGATTATTATAAACAAGTTGCCAGATGGAAATATAGCAAGGATAGCTGGTAAATTGCTTCAGAGAGGACATAGACCATGAAGGCTAAAAGTATTTCCTTTGCTGTTGGGCTGTACTAAATCACAAAGGTAAAAGGGAGATTTGGGCTCATCCAACCCAAGGGTTTGCCTGTTCTGTTCTCAAAGAACCAGGCTCACAGATGTCCACCTTCACACAGTCAGTAAGTGAAAGAGTTGGGCCTGAAACTAGGTCGGCCAGATCCTAGTCAGTTTCCCATTTTCTGGTGTAATATTTTCCTCATCTAGAGAGTTTTCTTTCAGTTAAGAAGGCCAACCTGGTGCTTTAACATTCTCTGTTTTTGAGATATTTTCAGAAATAGCAGCTTTTTGTTCCGATGGCCTCTCAAGCGGAACTCAACACAGTACTGCCAGAAGAGTTGCCCCGTTTTCTCAGGAGAGAGGGTGCTGATTCAGAGGGTGCTTTCCCAGAGGGCTCTGTTGTGAGGCATCCAGAGCTACGGCTTCAGTCAAGCGTGTTTTAGGGCAGCTCCGTAGCTGCCCACACTCTCTGATTCATTGCACACTTGCATTAAGCATCTAATAGATACCAGGCAATGGGGATGCAACACTGAATCAAACACAGTTCCTGCCCTCAAGGGTCTTGCAGTCTAGAGAGGAGATGAGGAAGTAAAGGCATGGGGTGGGGGTGGTCCATGGAGTGAGTACCTACCTCACCCAGCATGAGATTCAGGAAGGCTTCTGAGCCTTGAAGAGTGTAGAAGGCTGCTTTTTCCTCAAGCACCATAGAAGCTCATGGACAGAATTTTCCACATTCTACAGTGTTTGTTTGTTTGTTTAACAGACTTTATTTTTAGAGCAGTTTTAGGTTCACAGCAAAACTGGACAGAAAGTACAAAGAGTTTCCACATATCCCTTGCCCCCATACATACACAACCTACCCCACTATCAACATCCAGCTTTAGATTGGTACATTAGTTACAATCCAAGAACCTACATTGACTCGTTCCTATCATGTTTACATTAGGATTCACTCTTGGTGTTCATTCTATGGAGTTTGACCAATGCATAAGGACATGCTTCCGTCATTATAGTATCATACAGAATAATTTCACTGCCTTAAACATCCTCCATGCTCTGCCCATTCACTCCTCCCTCACTCCTCCCTATGCCCCAGCCCCTGGCAACCACTGATCTCTTTACTGTCTCTACAGTTTTGCCTTTTCCAGAATGTTATGTGTTTGGGATCATGCAGTACGTAGCCTTTTCAGGTTGGCTTCTTTAACTTAGCAATATGCATTTAATATCCCTACATGTCTTTTCACAGCTTGATAGCTCATTTCTTGTTAGTGCTGAATAATATTCCATTGTATGGATATGCCACAGTTTATTTATCCATTCACCTACTGAACAGCATCCTGGTTGTCTCAAGGTTTTGGCAATTAAGAATAAAATTGCAACAAGGATCCATGTGCAGATTTTTGTGTGTGCATAAGTTTTAAACTCCTTCAGATAAATACCAAAGAGTGTGATTACTGGAATGTATGGTCAGACTGTTTAGTTTTGTAAGAAACTACCAAACTTCAAAATCAGCTATCCTATGGTATATTTTTTAAATGACTTAATCTTTTTTTTTCAATTTTTTTAAACATCTTTATTGGAGTATAATTGCTTTACAATGGTGTGTTAGTTTCTGCTTTATAAAAAGTGAATCAGCTATACATATACATATATCCCCATATCCCCTCCCTCTTGCATCTCCCTCCCTCCCTCCCTATCCCAGCCCTCTAGGTGGTCACACATCACCGAGCTGATCTCCCTGTGCTTTGTGGCTGCTTCCCACTAGCTGTCTATTTTACATCTGGTAGTATATATAAGACTTAATCTTGAATCAAGCAGTACCTATATGAGGTGCACTCTCAGAAACTCCAGAAAACTTCCCTGATCAGCCTCTACTTGGAAGATGCCTCTCCTTCCAAGCTTGTTTCATATTTTTAGTCTGAGTCTTTGAACTCTGTCAAAATTGCAAACCTTTGTACAATTGGTAACAATTTTCATTGTCATCAATGATGTATACCTTGAATAGGAACAAACGTTCTAAGAGTGCTTTGATTAAGCACAATGCAGTGAAGGTTAAGGGGAAGAACAACAGGATATATAACTAACTGGTCTATATACTACTGCCCCCAGGAGTATTTGCTGTATCCAGGGAGAGAGATCTGTCCTGTTTAATCTAACGGGTTCGTGCCCCGGTCCGGGAAGATCCCACATGCTGCAGAGCGGCTGGGCCCATGAGCCATGGCCGCTGAGCCTGCGCGTCCGGAGCCTGTGCTCCGCAACGGGAGAGGCCACCACAGTGAGAGGCCTGCGTACTGCAAAAAAAAAAACAAAAAAGAAAAAAAAAAAGAAAAAAAAAAGGAGGAGCAGTCTGTGTCCTTGAAGAGATAACCACCCAGGCATGTACAAACAAAATTTCAATATAACATGATAAGTACTATAATCCCAAAAAACATTTATCCTTGATTTTAAAAAAGTCTGCTTAGTTGTCAGTTGATGTATCAAATCATGTGTTACAACCTTTGATGCAGAAAATATGGTTTGCTTGAATAGAGGCATTAAACACCACAGAAGCTCAGTGGTGAGCATGACTGACTCAGCCTGGAGGGTCTGAGAAGTCTTCACAGAGGAGGCAAAATTGGGGTTTAATACTCAACGATGTATGTGACATTTCGTGGCACAGGAGAGAGACAGAGGTTTTAAGGCAGACAAGTCAGACACAGGTCAGCGTGTCTAAAGGTGTGAAGTGGGAAAGAGCTTGGTCTGTTTTGGGGTGGTGATTCGGTGTGGCCAGAGGAAAAGGTACCTGAGCTGGGGGCAGGAGGGGCGGGTGGGAGGAGACAGGATGAAAGGCAGGCAGGAGGCAGCACATGAAGGGCTTTCACATCATGGGCAGGAAGCTGACCAGTAGGATAGCCACGAACCATATATGGCTCTTGAGTATGTGAAATATGGCCAGTGCAACTGAAGGGCAGAATTTTTTGTTTTAGCCATTTTATTTATGTAAATTTAAAAGTGGAAGTAGTCTAAAATAGATAGGTAGATAGATGGATAGATTACATGTTGAAATGATAATATTTTAGATGTGTTGGTTAAATAAAATATATTACTAAAATTAACTTCACCTGTTTCTTTTCACTTTTTAAAAATGAGACTACCAGAACCTTTAATGTGTTAAGCTCCCACTATATTTCTGTTAGGCTTTGCTGCTGTAAGCAGCTGGGAGCCATTGAGAGTTTTTATGCAGGAAAAGAATGTGATTGGGTTGAGGTTTTATAATTACAGTTCTGATAGTAGAGCAAAGGATGGCTTGGTGGGAGAGTGCACCTTGAAGTAAGGTGACCAGTTAGAAGGCTCTTGCTATAGTCCACATGAAAGCCGATAAAGACCTCAAAGAGGCAGTAGAGATGGAATGGGGGAGCTGAATTGAAAAGATATGTAGGAGAGGAAATTGGCATGGCTTAATAATGGATTGGCTGTGGGGGTGTGTTGTACAATGAAGAATTTGACTTTTGCCCTTGGTTTCCAAGAGGTAACCTTGAAGTCTTTGGACTTTCCCAAGTGTCTTTGTTATTCATGATGGGCCCCTTGGACCACAACTGAGTTTATGCTAATACGGTGACTCATGGTGGGCCACTGAGTTTCGGGATAGGGACTGGCCATGCCAACCATGGTCACATGAAAGACCAACCATGTGATTAGGAGGTTGGGGCTTGGAGCCAAGTGCTATCAGCTAGACCTCTGAACTTTGGGGAGGGGAAAAGAGATTAGAGTGATTTCAGTCGCATAGCCAATGATCCCAGCACTCATGCCTCCATAATGAAACCCTAATAAAAACTCTGGACACTGAGGCTTGAGTGAGCTTCATGGTTGGTGATGCACATTGATGTGCTGGGAGGGCGATGCATCCTGAGGACACAGAAACTTCACATTTGGGACCTTGTTCTGTGGTTTCTTCTTTGAGCTGGTCCTGATTTTTATCATGAACTATAATCAGAAGTACAACACTTTCCTGAGTTCTGTGAGTTGTTCTAGTAAATGATCAAACCTGAAGCGGTCATGGGAGACCCTCCAATTTATAGCTAGTTGGTTAGGAGTGCAGGTGAAGTGGTTACCCCTTAGCTTGTGGCTGGCACCTGAAGTGAGGGCAGTCTTGTGGAAGAATGTGCCCTTAGCCTGTGAAATGTAACCTGTCTAGCTAGTGTCAGGATTATACGGCAGGGTGAAAAAGAACAAGTCAAGGATGACTCCACAGATTAAAAATATAAAGAACCCAACAGGAGATGCAAGTCTGAGTCAGAGCAGGGGAAAGTGGATTTGGTGTTACACCTGTCACCTTTGAGGTGTCTGTTGTCTTCAGGGTTGAGATGTCTATAAAGCAACGCAGTTGGAATCCAGGAGCGAGTCTGGGCTGGAGGTAAAGATTTGAGGGTGCTCCATTGACAGGAGGTTGAAATAGGAATTTTTCTGCTTTGTTGTCCTCTAAGGCTCCTTGTTCCTCCATCCACTTCCCTCCCACTCTACAGATCTTCCTGTGTCTTTATCTTTTCTACCCCACCCCAGTTATTCCTTCTTCTTCATGCTCTTCCCACTCTGGCCTGTACTGGTCCCCAGAACTGCCTACCTGCCCTAGTGTTGAGCCAATGATCTGGAGAAGCTGGATAAACAGGTAGCTCTAAGCACACCTTCCCCTGCCCTGTGTACAGTTCATCCTCTTCTCTCACCGATTTTTATCTGATAATCTGCCTACATGACTCTTGCCCTTTCTATCTTTTCTTCTGGAAGCAGAGAGCATAATATAACATGGTGAGAGTTCATGTTTTTAAATGCCAAAGACATTCATTTTTCTTCCCAACAAATATCGGAGCACCTAGTATGTGCTTAGTGTTAAAGATATAAAGATGAAAAGACATATTTGTTTACAGTCTGAAGGAATTTGAACACTTACATGTTAACCAAATTCTTTTGATCATGTGACTATGCGTAAATTGTAATTGAGGAGGTAACCTAATATAAATCCATCTTAGAGCTGACAGAGGTTAATACATTCAAGATGAGTTGTAAGTCTTTTTACTGTGTCCTCAAGAATTTGTCCATTAAAGAAACTGGATTTCAAAATATAAAATATTTCTTCTTTTTTGGCTTTTAAATTAATGCCAAACATCTAGATTTTTAAAGCACTTTTCATATCCTTTCATTCATATATATATGTCATACACATCTATATTATTTTATATGTATATATATTCATATTTATGTATATGTATTTTACATATCATATACCACCTCCTTTTCCCTTGCTCTGACACTTCTGTAAATATGGGCTTGTGGTCTAGGGAAAGAGGAAGAATTATTTTATTTTGAGACAAGCTCTACGAAAGCAGAATGAAAACAAATCCATAGAGGTTCCAAAGACGGCCACTTGTCAAAGGACTATGCAAGGATTGGCTCTATTCCTTGATACTCTGTACCATTCAAAACCTGGTAGCAACAACATGACCTGGGAGCCTATTAGAAACGCAGAATCCCAGGTCCCAGCAAGACCTACTGAATTAGAATCTGCCTTTTAAACAAGATACCCAGGTCATTCAAACGCACAAAAAAGTTTGAAAAGCACTGCTCAGTGAGTTTCACATGGAGTTTTGTGAAATGCTATTATTATACAAGAGAAATTAGATTTCAGTCCCCTTGTAAACACTGACTGCTTGTTAAAGACCCTTGGTGTGCTGGCCAGCATTTTTAATGAGCTGGCAGAGAAAATTGTCCACTTTCGGCTCGAGCACATTCTCCTACCTTAGGATGTGGAGAAGAATCTTGAAAGAGGGACCTTTGCTCAGCACAGTTGTGCAGAGATGGGCTGTGTATTGGGGGTGGACCTGAGCAAACAGAGCCCAGTTTCTTGATGCTCCAATTTCTTGGAATGGACGTTGGGAAGAAATGTGGTCCCATGAGCAACAAGGCCCGCCCATGGCTAACTGAATGGCGGGACACTTTTAGAGCCCAAAGTTTCCCTCTCTTGGTGGTTTAAGAAAGCAACTTTCCCTGGATTCAGAATTCAGACGTTCCCTCATTGGATTTCAGCTTTGGGGGTTTTGCCTGGGTTTGAGATCTGTACCTTCTCCTGAGTTAAGTGCCTTTAGACTTGGGGGCTAAAGGTTTGGGTTTTCACTTGGAACTTGATCACATTGTAATTATTCATAGTCACCCTGGGGAAGCAGGAGCTCATGGAAAGTGCTCCGGTTAAGAAGTACGGCTAGTAGTTCCTTGCTGTGCCATTGTATTAGTTTCCTGTGGCTTCATTTATACACTACCGCAAATTTGAAGGCTTAAAACAACAGAAATTTGTTCTCTCGCAGTTCTGGAGACCAGAAATTGGCAATCAATCTGTCTGCAGGGTCGTGTTCTCTCTGAGGGCTCTAGGGAAGAACGTTTCCTTGACTCTTCAGTTTCCGGTTGCTCTAGGTGGTCCTTGGGTTTTGGCTGCACACCTCCAATCTCTGCCTCCTTCTTCAGATGGCTGTCACCTCGATCTTTCTGTGTCTTCCCTTCTGTCTCTTATAAGGACATTTGTCATTGGATTTAGGGCCCACCAGGATAATTCAGGATAGTCTCATCTTGAGATACTTAACTTCATTACATCTGCAGAGATTCTTTTTCTTTTTTTTTTTTTTAAGATGTTGGGGGTAAGAGTTTATTAATTAATTTATTTATTTTTCCTGTGTTGGGTCTTCATTTCTGTGTGAGGGCTTTCTCTAGTTGTGGCAAGCTGGGGCCACTCTTCATCGCGGTGCGCAGGCCTCTCACTATCGCGGCCTCTGTTGTTGCGGAGCACAGGCTCCAGACGTGCAGGCTCAGTAGTTGTGGCTCACGGGCCTAGTTGCTCCGCAGCATGTGGGATCTTCCCGGACCAGGGCTCGAACCCGTGTCCCCTGCATTAGCAGGCAGATTCTCAACCACTGCACCACCAGGGAAGCCCTCTTTTTCTAAATAAGGTTACATTCACAGGTTCTGTGACTATTTTGAGGGATCCACAAATCAATCCACTGCAGACCCTAACAAGCTCTGTGGCTCTGGACAGCTATCTATAAAATAAGATAAGCCTCAGGTTTCTCATCTATGAAATGAGGTCTCTGTTAACAGTAGTGTTAATATTTTCTGACTCTAAGTCTTTTACTTGAGTGCTCTATCCCTAGGCAGAATAAGATAATTAAAGGGAACACCGTTGTGTGTGTGTGTGTGTTTTAAATAACATCATCCTTATGGTTCACTGTTTTTACATTAATTCTTTAAACAAATATTTGTCTAGGATGCAATTCCCAGCAAGGTGTTGGACTACAGTGATAAATGAACAAAATATAAGATTCCTGTCCTCATGGAGCTTACATTCCATGTAAGCTTACATTCTCTCCTATTGGAGGAGAGACACAATGAAGAAGTAACCAATAAAAACTCAAGCTAATTAGATAATGCTACATTCCATGAAGGAAACAAGGTGACGGATAGAAGCACCAGACAGGATGACTGGGAAGGCTTATCCAAAGAAAGGAGATTTAAACTGAGATATTAAAAATGAAGAAAAGCCACGAAAAAGGTGGTTCAAGAAACTGAAAGGAGGCCTGTATGACTGGAATAGATTTTTTGAAGCCTCCATGTGAAAAGTGAATTATGGAGAACAAAGCTAATAGTGTATGTGAAAAATCTTGAAGGATTTTGGTTGACAAGGTGTCAGTAGTGTGCCAGGAGTGCCACTGCAGTCCCTGTGGTCGTGGGCTGCACAGGCAGAAGTCTGGTCTCCACAGGGAAGATGTTGGTCCTGTGCTGCTCAGAACACCCTCAGTGTGTTCCATCTGGACACTGTGCATGGTCCAAGTAAAACTGGGTCAGTTAAGGACCATCTTTGTTTGTTTGTTTGTTTTTAAGCATCTTCCTTCCTCCCTCCCTCCCTCCCACCCTTCCTTCCTTCCTTCCTTGCTTTTTTTCTTTCCTTCTTTCTTTCTTTCTCCCCCCCAACCCACCTTCTTTCTTTCTGTATTTTGGCCATACTGCGTGGCATGTGGGATGGTTCCCTGACCACGGATTGAACCCGTGCCTCCTCAGTGAAAGTGCTGAATCCTAACCACTAGGCCACCAGGGAACTCCCAAGACCATCTTTGGACTGTGTAAAGTTAAAAAAAATCCAGATCTGACTCCAAATGATTTGAACAATAATGTAAATCTTTACTAAGTTTTCTTGAACTTACAATACAGATGTTTGTGTGGGGCATCACAGAAAAAAAAAATCTTTAAAAATTCTCTTTAGACATCTTTTTCACCCAAGCTCCACACTTGTGCTAGCCTCTCAGCTTCTCTTCTCTTGATTGCTCTCCTTTCATACCCTCCCCCCCAGTGCTGTCTCTCCCATCACCCCCTCCGAAAAGCCAGGGCTGTCCATGTCTGCCCCTTCCTGCACTTCCCACTGGGAGTGTATTTCCCTCTCTAATTTCTCCTTTCACGACAAGCGGCCCACCCACCACAAATAAACCTTTCAACTCATTGCATTGCATACACTTTAAGATGGCCGTGGAGGATAAATACAAGAGATATTTAAAAGGTATTATCAACAGGACTCCGTTACTGATTGGCTAATCATAACATACTCTAACATTTATTTTGTTCTTGCTATGTGTCACAGCCTGTGCTATTCTATGACGCAGACGGTGTTCTTATGCTCATTCAAAAACGGGGAAACCAAGCCTCAGAAAGACTCCATGACTTGCCTAAATCCACAGAGCTGGAAAATAGCAAAGATGGGATTTGAACCCAAGAAGTCTTACTCTGGGAACTGGACATTTCACCCCTGTGCTGGGGTAGAAGGGTGAGAGAAGTCTGTGATGATCTCCTAGGACTCAGGTTAACTAACTGGGATTAGTGACTCCATCAACACAGGTAGGAAAACTAGGTCAAAGGGCAGGCCTTTTGTTTTTGGGGTGGCATGGCTAGTGTAAGTTACCGTTACTCCTATGTTAAAACTCCCAGTTTATCTCTAAGGGTAATGTAAAGATTGCTTCTTTTCTGTTTTCCTGCCTTCTTTATTCTGCCTTTGTAGCAACTCTTAACTCTGATTTTTAGACTGCAATACACCAAACTCTTCCTAAAGAAATATAAAAGGATAGGTGGAACACACCCAAAGAAGATTCAAAATCAGACATGAAGCACTGATAGCTTCATAGCTTTGTCTGATCTATTTGGCCACCTTCCATCCTTAGCAATTGGAGTGGATGGCTTGGGGGGTACAATCTGGGGCTAATGGGGGTTCAGACTCTATCTATGTGTCTGATGCAAACTATTTGGGTAGAGCCCAGGTGCTTCATGTCCCCTGTTTACTTAGGTTCTTGGCGGTCTCACCTATGATTGGGATAACTCCTGCCCCCTTCCTCCCGACCCGCATCAATCTTATAGTCACTGGGTGCTCCGGGATTATCACAAAATTTAACCAAGAACTTCTTCAGACAGTTCCTCTCCATGGTTAATGGGGAGCACCTTTTGAACAAATTTATTATTCATAGACTCACAAGCAAGAAAGCTGCCCACCCAGAATCAGTCTCCCTGGACAGCAGGTGCGGCTTTTGATACCACATTATTCTTGCTGGTTCTCTTCCCTGACCTCCCTCATCCTGGACTAAGGCTGCTTTTGCCCCTTACGGCACACAGTTTGTTTTTCGTATTCAAGGCCTGGTTTCTGAAAATATCAGAGGCTTGACTCACAAAAGAGAGACGGTTTTAGAATCCTTTATGATCATTTTCTAAACCAAAACACTGGGTTTCTAAGACACAGAAAATGAGGACCAGCAAGAGTCTTCTTTGTTTTCTCTTTGCGGTACGCGGGCCTCTCACTGTCGCGGCCTCTCCCGTTGCAGAGCACAGGCTCCGGACGCGCAGGCTCAGCGGCCATGGCTCACGGGCCCAGCCGCTCTGCGGCATGTGGGATCCTCCCGGACCGGGGCACGAACCCGTGTCCCCTGCATCGGCAAGCGGACTCTCAACCACTGCGCCACCAGGGAAGCCTCCAGCAAGAGTCTTCTTTTGCTGTCTTCTGCTCTGGCTCTCCCCCAGCGTTGCTTGGACTCATCAGTCTCAGTTTATTTGTATCACCCAAATAAAGTCACTGTCATAGAAAACAATCTTATGATCACCAAATGGGAAGGGTGGTGGAAGGATAAATTAGGAGTTTGGGATTAACAGGTATACACTACTATATATAAAATACAATGGATAAACAACAAGGGTCTACTGTATAGCACAGGGAGCTATATTCAATGTCTTGTAATAACCTATAATGGAAAATAATCTGAAAAAGAATATATATATATATATATATATATATGTATAACTGAATCACTCTGCTGTACACCTGAAACTAACACAATATTGTAAATCAACTATACTTCTATAAAAACATATTAAAAATGAAGTCACTGATATTCACGTTATATCATCCATGCAGCAGTTTTACCCCATGGGTCCTTTGGTATTAGAACAAGCCTTCCCTCTTGGTGCAAATGAGACCTTTGTTCTAGTTTTCTTCATAAAAATCTCTCCTCCTCCGTCTGCTAAGGCTGTAGTTATATTTTCCTCCCACTTCACAGATGGGGAGAAAGAAACAAAGAGCTAAAGCTCACACACATAAACTCTTAATCAATCCTTCCTCCTGTCTTTCCCAACAGAACTTGATTTTTCCCAGGTGTCACTCACTACTCTCCACGTATCAGTCATGACTCAGACGCCAGTGGCTCCAACTCTGGTCCTTATTCATTTAAACCAATCAGAACATGGCAGACCTAAGTCAGCAAATTCAGGCTAGCAGGAAGGACCTGTACTATATGCTTAGAGGAATGGTTTCTCTCTGCATTCCTGTTGGTTATGAGCAAAGAAACACATTGTCCCAGTTGCTGACCCCAAAGAGAATTAGCTTTAGGATGAAGCTTAAACTTGGATGGCAAAGATGAAAGTTAGAAAGAGGCCATTGATAACATACTTAAGCCACTGAAACACCCAAACATTATAGCTTGTTCTACATTTTGTAAGCTAATAAATTTGCTTATTATTTTTGCCAGTTTGTGTCAAGATTTCTTGTTTTTGTTTTCTTGGTTTTTGGTTTTTTTGCTACCAAAGCATCCCATCCTACCCTGTACTTTAATCTTCTCTACCACAGGAAATCCTATCACTCTCTCATCAGTTATTCAAGTCAGAGACTTAGGAATCATATTTGGTTTTTTCTTTTCCTGCACCACCTCCAAAATTTAATAAAGCAGCAATCCTGCTTGCTCTAACCTCCAGAATATATTCATAATCCATCCTATACCTCCATCTCCAATGCCACCATCTTAGTCTGTTATCTCTCATATAAAATCTACAATAGCTTTCTAACTGTTTCCCCTTCTCCCACCTTGGCCTTCCTATAGTCTGTTATCCATGCAGAAGTCAGAATGATCTCTTTGAAACATAGTTCGTGTTATTCATTGTTTGAAACTTTCTAATGGTTTCTCACTTTGAAAAAAAATCCAAATATCTCATTGATTTAGTTACAGTAAAGACTACATCACTATTTTTAAAAATCTCAATATACAGTGAATTAAATAAGACAGAAGTTTATTTCTCTTTCACATAAGAGTGAAAGACAGTTCTGCTCCATGAGGTCCTTCGGAGACCCAGATTCCTTCCATCTTCTTGCTCCATCCTCCCTTAAGCAAAAAGCGTATTGTCCTTATTTGCATGGCTGGTCACGCAAGGGAAGGAAAAAGAGAGGAAGTTAAAGATAAGCATTTTCCTTTCAATCAAGCAGGGTGGGTGTCGCACACATCTCCTCTGCTCATATTCCTTTGGCAATAACATTGGTGGCATGGCTGCACCTCACAAAAAGAAGGCTGGGAAACTGTGTCTGGCGAGGTGTCAGATTAAAGTCTTGTGCCCAGGAGGAAAAGGAGAATAGATTTTGGGAGGATGATTAGCAGTGTGCCATGCTTATTGTGGCTTTCAAAGCCTACATGACCTGGCCCTTGCAGGCACTCCAGCATCATCTCCTGCTGCCTTCCTAGTTCACTAATCTGAGCCACAGTGTCTTCCTTTCTGTCCTTCAAACATCCTGAAATCCTTCCTACCTACATCCCCTTGCACTTGCTTTCCCTTTGCCTAGAACACTGCCCAGTGATCCTTGCAATCTAGGTTCCTTCTTATCCTCCAGGTAACAGCTTGAAAATGTCTCCTCCTTAGAGAGGCCTTCTCTGACCACCCTTCTACTATTGTCCTACCTCTTAATAATTAATGTCTGTAACTCTGCTTTATTTTATTCATTACACTGATACTTGTATGAAATCATTTCTTTATCTCCATACTGGCTGTCTGTCTCACTGGAATCAGAGCTCCAGCAGAATAGGGCTTTATTTGTCTGGTTCTTGTTTACTGAAGTTATTTGGTCAAGAACATCATGTAGACATGATGGGTGCCCAACAAACCCTTTTGAAAACAAATTGAGTAAGAAGATAAAAGGATCCTAAGCAATTTCTCCACATCTCATCCTGTGCAATTATCATTTAGATCAAAATTTAAGACTTTGCATTTATTCCTCTTAAATTTATTCTATTAGACATGGCCCACTGCCCCAGTCTATAGACCTCTCTTGGGATTTAATTCTCGATTGTTCACTGCCAGTGGGTCTGTAAGTCCTTCCCAGCATCCCATGTGAGCTGGCCATCAGCCTCCAGCCCTGGGTTAATGGACACTCAATGTTCCCAGCTCCTTTAATTTATGTTGCTTTTTCACTGCACTTCCCTTTTAATATGTGCTTCCACAATCTCCACACTTGTTTATGAAGCAAGAATTAAGTGTCATGGGCAAAAATAAACTCAAAATGGATTCAAGACCTAAATGTAAGGCCAGACACTATAAAACTCTCAGAGGAAAACATAGGCAGAACACTCTATGACATAAATCACAGCAAGATCCTTTTTGACCCACCTCCTAGAGAAATGGAAATAAAAACAAACAAATGGGACCTAATGAAACTTAAAAGCTTTTTCACAGCCAATGAAACCATAAACAAGACAAAAAGACAACCTTCAGAATGGGAGAAACTATTTGCAAATGAAGCAACTGACAAAGGATTAATCTCCAAAATATACAAGCAGTTCATGCAGCTCAATATTAAAAAAACAAACAACCCAATCCAAAAATGGGCAGAAGACCTAAATAGACATTTCTCCAAAGAAGATATACAGATTGCCAACAAACACATGAAAGGATGCTCTACATCACTAATCATTAGAGAAATGCAAATCAAAACTACAATGAGGTATCACCTCACACCGGTCAGAATGGCCATCATCAAAAAATCTACAAACAATAAATGCTGGAGAGGGTGTGGAGAAAAGGGAACCCTCCTGCACTCTTGGTGGGAATGTTAGTTGACACAGCCACTATGGAGAACAGTATGGAGGTTCCTTAAAAAGCTAAAAATAGAACTACCATATGACCCAGCAATCCCACTACTGGGCATATACCCTGAAAAAGCCATAATTCAAAAAGAGTCATGTGCCACAATGTTCATTGCAGCTCTATTTACAATAGCCAGGAGATGGAAGCAACCTAAGTGTCCATCATCAGATGAATGGATAAAGAATGGAATAGTACTCAGCCATAAAAGAAACGATATTGAGTTATTGTAGTGAGGTGGATGGACCTAGCGTCTGTCATACAGAGTGCAGTAAGACAGAAAGAGAAAAACAAATACCATATGCTAACACATGTATATAGAATCTAAAAAAAGAAAAAAGGTTCTGAAGAACCTAGGGGCAGGAAAGGAATAAAGATGCAGATGTAGAGAATGGACTTGAGGACATGAGGAGGGGGAAGGGTAAGCTGGGACGAAGTGAGAGAGTGGCATGGACATATATACACTACCAAATGTAAAATAGATAGCTAGTGGGAAGCAGCCACATAGCACAGGGAGATCAGCTCGGTGCTTTGTGACCACCTAGAGGGGTGGGATAGGGAGGGTGGGAGGGAGACCTGAGAGGGAGGGGATATGGGGATATATGTATACGTATAGCTGATTCACATTGTTATAAAGCAGAAACTAACACACCATTGTAAAGCAATTATATTCCAATAAAGATGTTAAAAAAAAAAGAAGTAAGGAGAAATAAAAAAAAAAAAAAGAATTAAGTGTCATGGGAATTAATGAACCAGGCTTCAAGATACCTGGGTGCTAGTTCCAGTGTCTGTTGTCTTTTTAAAAATTACCTCAAGAAAGTCATTCCCCTCTTTGTGAGCTCATTTTCCCATCTGTAAAACAGAGGACAAAAATGCCTGTTATGCTTTCCTCACAGATTTGTTATGAATCAGATAATAATGTACAGAAACATGCCATGGAACCATCTAAAATTGTATGAAATAGGAAGTAATATTCCAGACAGCCAGGGCCGATGATAGGAGTCAGGGAGAGGCTTTGCAATGTGAGAAGATTGCTGAGGATCCAGGGGCTGTTCTCTGGAGCTCATCTCCAAAACCATCAGTCCTCCATCCTTCACTTACACAATAGGGCATCTTGTCCTTTCTTCCCCTGTGTTTCATGCTAAGCATGGAAACACCTCCTCAAAGAAACCACCAAAAAAATCCCTTTGTGCTAGATGACAAGACAGAGATCTTGCTAAGAAGGGAGATTTTAAAATTCTGTTATGACCAGTTTAACACATACTAAAGTTCCTCAAAAATGCCAGAAGGGATTTCATTCATAACAAATAAAATAATAAAATCTTAAAAATATTCTTTTCATATCTCCCTCAAGACCTTACACCCCAAATCTCCTTCCCCCTCTCCAAAATCTCCTAGCTCATCTTGACGATTATCTTTTACCCTTTTCTCTCCCACACTCTGCTCATTCCATGTGAATCCACTGAGCCAGACCAGGATCCTCTGGGCTCTGCCTTCACTCATTACCTCGTTTTATATCACAAATTGCAGATGCTGAGCTGGCTGTTCCCAATATGGTGTACACTGAAAGAGAAAGAGGTTAAGAGGTGCTCATAACACTGATATTTTCTGCCTGTCACATTGATTTGTTGCCTTTTAGACTAAAAGAAACTGAGGCTCCGATATGGTGGAGAGGAAGGGAGCAGACCCAGAGGAGGTCAGAGCCTGAGTAGGTTTCTCTAGTAGCTCAGTGTTCCATCTTCCCCACTACCTGGACAGGATGTCTTCCAGGCCCTTCTGAGTTGTCCAATCCTGATATCTCTGTCTTGGATATATAACTTATAATACTTCGTGGTTCTCATGAGCTTGGGGATAGTAATGGCTGGTCTAGGTGCTGATGAAAACACACACAAACAGCTTGTGGCCTAGAGACTGGTAACTTCTTTCATGTCTCAGTCACAACAGCATCAAAACCCTCTATGGATATAAATCCTCAGTTGGAGTGAACAGCTGAGGTTGGCAGCCGGTATAGGGCCTCAGGTGTTTCTACCTCCAAAATCTTCGGCCTCTCGCCCATGGCTTATAGGTGAACACAATCCCCATCTCCTGCCCTCCAAACCCCTCTAGGCTTATATGTCACTGAGAAAGGGACCAGTATCTTGGCAAGTCCCTTTCAAAAGTTTTCCAACCTCTGCTTTAGCGTATGGCTAGGAGGAAACCCTCAAGGTGACTGAGGTCGTCTGTCCCGGCTGAGCAGTGACCTGGATATGGAAGGGTTTGGGCATATTCAACCAGCATGGGAGTGACTGCTCTCCAGCCCTCCTGCGATCAGAGCTTTCAGAATATCATAACATGATCCCACTTTGGTTTAGTTCAGCTAACGATGGAGAACTTATTGTGTACCACGCACCATAGTGATCTGAAGGAGATAGAAAAAGCATACTTTCAAAGTACTTGGATTTCAGTGGGTGGACAGACACAAAAAGGGATTCTTTTGAATTCACGTTGAGTGCAGCGACAGGATGAACACTTCCGGGGAAGCAGGGAACTGGGGCTTTTAGCTCAGCCTGGTGGGAGCAGGGATTCCTAGAGGATGTGACACCCAAACTGAATCTTAAAACATGTGTAAGGAGGTGCCCAAAGAGGGTGAGGAAGGCATTCTGCAATAAAGGCACAGAGATGCAAAACAACACAGTGTATTCAAGTGCTCCTAATGATTCTGCATATGAGAGCACAGCAAAGAAAAAAGAGAAGTTGAAGTAGAAATTGGCAGTGAAGCTGCAATGGCAGGAAGAGGTTGGACCACAGAGAGCCTTGTGTACTTTCTAAGGCACTTGACCTTGTGTCAAGAAGACTGTGGAGAGCCAGAAAAGTTTTAAGCAGGGTGTGACAAAGTCAGACTTTGGCCTTGCCGGGTATTGTAATTTCAGTTTTCAGATTAGGAAATATGTATTTATTAATTTCAGTTTTCTGATTAGGAAATATTTACACATCTGGAATTTTGTAACTGAGGGTCATTATCAAGGTGTGATATGGCTTGTGTGAGAGTGTTCAGCTCTCACTCTTGGATGATCTATGTGCTGATAAAATTTTTGCCTGGATCCAGGGGCTCCAGCACCCACCCAGTTCATGGCACACAGCCCAGTGCCCCAGCACCCAGTCCTCTGTGTGGGTCAGCACTGCCTACTGTCAGGGTGCCTGCTACCACAAGCCAGAGTTAAGTAGTCCCCTTTTATCCCTTACAATTCGTACAGTGAGAGTCTTTGGGTAGACTTTTTTCTTTCTAATACTTTCTTTCTAATACTTTCTTTCTAATGCTCTCAGGAGCATTTGGCAGCTTTATAAGAAACAAAACAAAACAAAACAAAACCCAGGTCTCCATAAGTCAAGCACTGAAAACATTTTATTTGGTTTCAAATTTCCTTGAGAGCAAAAAAAAGTGTTGATAAGTTTCTTGGAATGAGAGATGCATCTGCTGTGATGAAGAGCTGTTTGCCAGCTCTTGAAGACTTTTCCTTCTGAAGCACTGAAAGTGGACACAAGAGCCCTCAAATGCCTGGAGAAGAGGTTTCCTTTTGAAAACGCCCCAAGGCCTGCTCTGAATGACGAGAGTTTGGATCATTGTGAAAATCCACCCTCGTTGTACTGAGTTATTTAAATCTGAAGAATCTCTAGGGGTGCTCTCCAAGTTGTCCTCATGCGGAGGCCTTGGACATGGTGTTTGCTTTTCTTTGAGAGAATATCTCTTAATAAATGGATTTTTTCCCCTCAAGAAACTGCTGCTCTAAATTTGTTAAAACTTGTTCAGGATTTTGTTTGAATTTCTGTGTCAAATGCTGGAATGGAAAGTGTAAATCTATGGTCAGATGGGTATGAGATATTGGTTGCCTAGAAGCAATTAATGAATTTTTTGAAAAGATATATTTAAAGTCACATAATCTAACATAAAAGTTATATGTACAGATACATACATCAATAAACTTTCTATAGCATGTACAAATATTTTTTGGTCAACAAATGTCCTCTGTACCATTAGAGGTTTGGGGTGGCACAGCCCTGTTTGCCCATGACCAATGCCACATACATGTACACAAAGAGTACAAGTCAAATGAGGGCTCCGAGGGACAAATATCTCTCTAACTGCAGGGTTTCCAGTAACCTTGTGAGAGAATGCAGCTTTGGTCTGAGGCCAAGATGCTTAGTGATGACTCTACCCAACTGTGCCCTCCCATGAGGGAAGTAAGCACAGAGGTGCTGGTCACCCTGAGACAGGAAATGAAAGAGGATGTGGGACCAGAAAAGAGAGCGTGGGGTCCGTGAACACACAACGTTTACACGTGAAATGTGGCCCGGTGAGCTGCAGGGATTCTCGGGAATCCAGTTAGTTCTCCTCTCCTGATAGTACAGAAAAAAAATAAAGAGATGGATAGGGAGGCTAGAAGTCCCCAGTTCTGCAGAGCTTGGAGAGGAAAGGAGAAGGCACTTTGCCGAACAAGTATTTCTCTTGAAACTAGCTAGAACTCCTGACAACAAAGTAGAAGGTGAATTATTAGGGGACAACACTGGAGGTGGGAGAGAAGAAAGGGGGATATTAGACTAACCCAGGAAAGAGATGAAAAGTTTTAACTAAGGCAGTGACGCAGAGAAAGATTTCTCAACTTAGAATGAGCAGAGTGTACCCAAGGAGATACACCCATGTGTGGAAGGCTCTGGTGAGAATTTTCACTGAATTGCAAAGAAAACAGCCCCCTAATGCCCTGGATAGGGATATTACACCTGAGGGGTGTTCAAGGCTCCATGACTGTAGGAGAAGAATATTTCAGCATGCAGTAGTGGACGCCCGTTGTTATGGTATTCTGTCTGCCCAGCATCCCTTTTCCTACTTCTATTCATAACACATCCCTCCCTCCTTTGGAGAAATGTTCTTATCCCACTATCCAGTCCATCACTGAGTCTCATCCTTCTAGTCATAAACGGACTTGCCATCTCTCTGGCCACAAGGATGAGCTCAAAGATGGGCACATAACTCTGTATGGGTCAGTCACAGCCTTTCCCCAAGATTGTTCCCACGGGTAAGACCCTTCACCTATCTGGGGCCATGTGAGCTGGAAAATTGTGACTCTTGGACTGCTAGTGACTATATTCCTGCCTTGTAGAGAAGGTCTGTCCTCAATGGGAGAAAAATGTAGATATAAAAAGACAAACAGATGTGAGTGATAGACAGGGAGAGAACCTGAATACATCACCACCCAGATTTCCCTCAGTTCCTACAGCTCTTCTTCCATCCCATGATCTATCCCAGGATCTTTCTGATACACAACCTCCATCTCTTCCTTTTTTTTCTTAAGCTAGCCTGAGCTGGGCTTCTGTCATTTGCAACCAAAAGATTTTTGACTCATACTGCTGCAAAAAGAAAGCAACTTCAGCTGGAACTTCAGTGGCTGTCTCTCTGGCATGAAGGAGTAAGAAAAGCCAGTTGCCTGAACCACTACAGCAACACCAAGAGGTTATGGGAGAGAGGGGATGGTACTAATGTCCATTATAAATGAATTCCATTCAGCTGAGCAAAGGGCTTTTATAAGAACAGTGCTAAAAAGAAGTTGGCATGAGCTATGGCCGCTGAGCCTGCAGGTCCGGAGCCTGTGCTCCACAACGGGAGAGGCCACAACAGTGAGAGGCCCGCGTACTGCAAAAAAAAAAAAAAAAGAAGAAGAAGTTGGCATCTCTCTCTCTCTGGCTTTGCTCTATTGGAGACTGAACATCTCAGGAAAAAACAAAACAAGCCAGGAATACATTGGTGCTGGGCTGCAGCACAAGATATGTAAACAAAATATAAGAAAACATCTCTTGAGAGCAAGGATTGTTTTTTATATAAAGTGTTTTAATGTAAGAGTCTATGGAATCTTCTCTGCTTGTTTTTTTTAGAGACGGAGCAAAAGAGTGAGAGCGAGAATAAGAGAGAGAGAAAGAGAGAGAGAGATTGATTCATTTTTTTACAGTCAAAGGCCAGGGAATGGACGGTTTAAATCCTTTGGTTGCACAGTTCAGTGACAGAATTTTTGCTTGTTAATGAGAAGCTGACTTCACTGTAATCCTGTAGCATCTGAGTCTGAGCTGACTTCAGTACTTATATTTCAATGGTGTTAAAAAAGAACACATTAAAATAGCTTTAAATCAAGGGAGGAATGTGCTTCATTTCCACTTCGTACCAAGCAAGAAACATGAGGTTTTCCCCAAGTGGTACCCACAGAAGTTTACCCTGAAACTATAACATGGAAAGATCTAAACTTGCAAAACATACAGAAGGACTCATCACTTCCAAATAAAGAACTGCTAATGCACTTAATTTGATTTTCCATAAGTGAATTCATATACAACTTTTTAAGGATACAACTCTTAGACACTGAGGCACACTTCAATACCTTGAGTCCTGGAAAGTTAGCACTAGAGGCGTTCCTTTATATGTGTGCCACTAGATGGCGCGTCAGGCTAACTCACTCCCCTTCTCTGAGCAACTTGCTAGCTACCAACTACACCTCCTGCCATATTTGGTGAGTCATTTCAGGCCACCTGATGAGCATTCAGGAAATGCTTAATACCAATTCAGCAGAAATGTAACTTTCACCTAAATGGTGTGATGAGTATTATTAGGATGTCTCTACCAAGATTTTTTTCAGAGACTGACTGAAATCAGCCTACTTCTTTATTTCTTGAATTGAATGTATATAAAAATATGACTTTTACATTAAGCAAACAGAAATCAGTAGGGTTAAAATGTAAAATAGTTGATTTTTCCCCACAACTACCTAATTCTAATCCATACTATGGGTCTACTCCTTCCTTGCTTCTTGAATGAAATCTAGATCCATAATTTCTTCGGTTACTCTTGAATAATACATGGCATTCTGTCCACTTTTAACTCGCCCGAATAGTCTTACTCCCATAATTAAAATAATAATTCTTTTATAATGATCAAACTGGACAATTTGTAAAGTTAAAGTTTCTTGCTCTCCCCTATTGTAGGCTCATTTTACTCTAGAAGCTTGCATTAGAGAGAAATGCATGTACCTTCTAGATTTTCCCCATTAAGCACTTCCACTGCTTCTTCCCTCAATCACTTCTTCTTGGACCCCCCAGGGTTGCTGTGTATATGTATGTAGATGTGGAGTTATTATGGAGAGAATGAGGACAGGTAAGGAGCAAGAAAGGTCTTTCTTGACTGGCATCAATACAATATGACATTTTACCAAACATGAATTCACAATCAAAAACTACAAAACATATAAGGAAACAAGAAACCATGAGTGAGAGTTAGCAGAAGTAAGAAACTTCAAAATTAGACCCACAAAGACTGCAGATATTAGAATTATTGGGTAGAAAGTATAAAATTAGTACATTTAATACATTCAAAGAAATAAGAGGGAATTGTATACAACAGTAAGGAACAAAACACTATCGTCAATGACTGTGCAGATTTGAAAAAGAATTAAATTGAATTTTTATAAATGAAAAATTTATAAAAATGTATTAATTGAAATTAAAACTCAAAGGAAGGAGATTAGGGGAAACTAAAGAGAAAAGTCGTGAAGTGGAAGATAAACTTGAAGGAATTACCCAGAAGAGACCACAGAAAGATAGAGATGAAAAATACAAAAGATAGATTTAAGCAATATGTAGAATAGAATGAAAAGGTCTAACATACATTCAATTGGAATTCTCAAAAGAGAGTTTAAAGAGGAGAAGAAATATTTGACATGTTAATAGCTGAGAGTTTTCCATAATTAATGAAAAATCCATGGATTCAGGTAGCACAACAAATCCCAATGTGAATAAGTAAAAAGAAATCCACAACTGGTTACATGTTGATTAAGCAAAAACAAAAACAAACAAACAAAAAAACACACACACACACACACTAGAAAAAAGAAGAAAATCTTAAAAATAGCCAGAGAGACAAGACAGATTGCTTGCAAAGGAAGGATAATTAGATTGGTAACTGGCTTCTCCAAAGCAACAACAAAAGCAGAAGGGAGTGGAATAATATCTTCAGTGTGCCAAGAGAAAATAACTATTGATTTAAAATTGTATACTCAGTAAAATTATCTTTCAAAAAGAAGAATGAAGTAAAGATTTTGTCTGAAACAAATACAAACTGACAGAGTATCCTACCAATAGACCATCACTAAAGAAAACTTCCTTCGGATAGAATGCAGACGTTTTCAAAAGCAGATCTGAAATGCAGGAAGAAAAGATGTGTAGAAAAAACATGTAGGTGATTCTAAACGAACACTTTATAAGTCAAACACCGTATTTTATAAAAGCTGAAAAGCAAGATAGAATTAAAGCAATGGATAACATCACAGAAAGTTCAGAGGAGGTAATCAGAGTTAAACTGTTTCAGTGTCTAACTTTAAATTAAATCTACATGTGAACATTTTAAAGTTAACCATTAAAAGAAGAAAACTGAGTCCAGATGCTTCAAGCAAGGACAAATTTTCCATTCAACCAGAGCCCTAAAGTCTGGAAGTCCCTTGAGAGGGCCTGGCCAAGAAGAGAGGATTAATTGTTCTCTGGGGGTACTTATCACTTCCTTTGCTAACAAAGTTTTAAGTTGCCTTCTCTAAATTATGATGCTGTGGAATTTTTCAAATCTCTTCAGAACTTAAAATGTCTTCCCACAAATAGTTTCCTTCCTCGCTTCCCCAAGTGCCATTTCTAGCAGGCAAATGCTTGGACCCTTCTTGAAAATGAGCTAAGAACCATCCCATTCGTCCAATCATCTTTCCCACTCCTCAACTCCTGAGTGTCAGACAGTCTGTGGAGAGTGGTGAGAGTGGCCACAGAATGTATCCGGGCTGTAGCTTATTAAAATCTATAAAAACATACATTACACTCTGTCAGTACTTGCCTCTAGTCCCACAGTATTCATTCCCCATTACAGTGCTTAAAACAACCTGAGGAGGTCATGTATTGTATGATTTTTTCTCCCCTGCTGAGGTCATTTAATGTCAGATCATGATTAAGCATAGTTGTGCTAAATCATGAGTTCTTCATAACCAATGTAGGTGAAAATGCTTTATTTAGTTTAAACGTTACAAATTCACTTTGTATGTTTGACACTGAAGAAAAGTCATGGGCGACAGTGATACAAATATTTCAGTTTTGATGCCACAAAAATAACTGGGCAGGTGACTCTCATGAAGGAGCTTTCTGACCTTTCTTTGTCCTGTTGTTCCTTCTACTCCCTTTTCCTTTATTCCCACAAGGGAAATTCTCATTGGATAGTGCCCAATACCTTTGTTAATGGAGTGGCTTTTCTGAAAGCCAAGGTAAGAGGCAAGTTTGTATCTCTTCTAGCCTCCCTAGAAGAAATGAGCCAGACGACATGGACCTGTATCCAGCCTCACCAAGAAACCCTAACATAACTATTAACTGAACTGCTGTATTGGCTACCTCTATATCTGGCCCCTGTTAGTTCTACCTTAAATCCCCAAATGCAGTGAAGATGACAGATAGTTCATTCCAGGCAGGTCACCCCCAAGCCCCAGAATTCTGAGTCTAGATGAATTTGTAATTTGGCTCAGAAGTTCCTCTTCAGGAAGGACTCTAAAATCTGAAGCACATTTTGATCAAAGCCTTTTCCCCTCCAGCATCGCTAATGAAAATGAAAGTCTCCTTGAGTAGAGCTGACTCCCTCTTAGAGCAGTATTTGAGGACCAGCGCTTAGGAGGATGCAGCAGCCACAGTGCCTGTCTCCATAGCTTCACCCTGGTGATGCCATGAGTGAGCATTGCATCCAGGACTCTTCTCCCCAGATGCTGGGCTGATTCCACTCCACGGGTATTATAGGAATTGGAAGGAACCCTTGACAGATGGTCAGAAGGCCTGGCTCTATGATTTTAAAACTTACTTGACTATGGGCAAATGACTTAGCCTTTTTCAGCCTCAGTGTTACATTGTCTGATGGGACCACCACGTCCACCCTGCCTCTCCCACAGGGGTCACTGTGAGGGTCAAATGCGATAATGCATGTGAAAGTGGTCTGTAAACAGCGCTATACCAGAAAAATAATACAAACTTTATTCTTACCACCCTCAGGCAGTGCTAAAGCTCAGGCTGCTTCTTAAAGCAGCTCCACGCTATCCTTGCTCCTCTCTGTTGCTAAAAGCCCCTTACTTGGAGCTCCACGGAGCGGCTTCCCAGGTGAAGAGAGGAAGGATACTGGCGGGAAAAACCTAGGCACTTTTTTCTTTAAGTACCTGGCCCCTATTTTGGTGAATCTGGATCTGTACATCTTATAAATCAATTTCAAACCCCTGTAAGATTGTGGCAGCATTTAAATCTGATGTTGGAAGGATATATAACGTAGATTCTTGCCCACCCCACTTTGGGTCTAAAGGCGGAGGTAGGTGTTGACCAGCCAGGCTGAAGATTTGAATGCTTCAAAAAGTGATTTATTTTTGCCAGTTCCCCAGTGGTCTCTTTTCTTTCTATTCATGATCTAAGTTTTGCTCAGAATGACATCAAGGGAATGAGAAAACTACCTGTAATTCTTGTTCTCAGATCTGAGATTGTCACAACAGGATCTCTATTCTAGGACTGGGAACAACTGGAACAGCCTTCTGGGGCGTGATCCTAGCCCTCCTTTCTCTCTGCCTCACACCGTTCTCCTACCCCTGGACACTGGCGAGCCAGTCACCACCATCGTAGCCAGATTGCTGGGGGGTTTGCTACTGCCAGCCCCAAGGGAGAACGAGCGACCTCACCAGGACATTTGAAGAAAAAATTTCGAAGCCTGAGGAAGGCTCACGACCAAGTGTTTTGGGGCACATGATGAGGTATGATCTAGTGTAAGATTTCACAAATACAGGTGATCACAGGACTCTCCTGAAATACGTGTTAAAAGTACAAATCTGGGCTTCTCTGGTGGCGCAGTGGTTGAGAGTCCGCCTGCCGATGCAGGGGTCACGGGTTCGTGCCCTGGTCCGGGAAGATCCCACATGCCGCGGAGCGGCTGGGCCCGTGAGCCATGGCCGCTGACACTGCATGTCCGGAGCCTGTGCTCTGCAATGGGAGAGGCCACAGCAGTGGGAGGCCCGCGTACCGCAAAAAAAAAAAAAAAAAAAAAGTACAAATCCTAGCCCCAGACCCACCCCGTCAATCTCCCAGGCAGGGCCCAACAATACATTTTCAACAGCAATCAAGTAATTCCTATGGTTAGGCAATCTGGGGAAACACTGATCCAACAGAAAAGACCCAATTAGGGTTTTGACTTCACTAATGGCAGCGATGGCTTATTTCTCCATCTATAAAGAAAAGAGGGGGTGAGTTACAACACTATCTGTGACCTTAGCCTCTCTCCAAGGCTGCCTAAGGTCTCATCAGATAACCTATAGGAAGTCTTTCAGACTACTTAGAAATATTTACAGATGTGGCTAGGTCTTTTCAGCGTGGAGAGCTGTGGGCTAGAGTGGCAGCCACTTCTCATGCCCAGTTTGCACAGTCCCGTGCCAGGTGCAGAGAATGGAGACGAGGCCGATCACCTCTGCAAGACATTCTCTGCATTAGTGGAGGTGGACAGCAACACTCATGGCTGCAGAACTGAACCCCTGGAGAGCTCCCCCATGAGCACTAGGTCCAACAAATGTCCCCAGCTTCCTCATAAGTCTCTGCATGGCCTAGAGAAGTTCATCTACCTGCCACCTGCATCCATGCCCCCTCATCCAACACGTCCCTGACTCGGCTGTGACTCACAGGCAAACACTCTCAAGTGTCTTCCCACTGGGGCCTCTGCTTTTCAACCCTCCCCATCCTAACTCACCTCTTTCAGCTCAGACTTTTTAATATTGGCTTTTCAGATCACTGAGCATATCTTTAAATGGTATGGATGGACAAACACACACAACACAAATATCAAAATATACCCATTTAAATTAAAAACCTTTAATTCTCTGGGTTTGTTGTAATTTATCCATAGCAATATTTCATATTATATGCATAAAATCTCCCAGTTCTTTCTTGGGCATGTCTTATTCCCCCTATTCAATGGCAGGGTCCCCATGGACGGAGACCAAGTCTTACACAAGTCTTATCTTGTACCCCCAATAACACCTAGGAAGGAAGCTCACATGTATAAGCACTTCCTATGCAGGACAGACTATTTAGGGGAGAATAAACAGAAGGATGTGTTGAGAAAAGCTGGGGTGCCGAGGATGGCCAGTTTGCCTTTACTTGTCCAGTCAACCTTATCTCCTGGCCACATACCCAGAAATGACTGTTTTCTCTCTCGACTGGAGGCCTGGAGGTCCGAGTGATTTATGCAGCCCTTCAGAGGATAACCTGGTCCCATCTCCCCAGGTTATTTCAGTAACCTGTTATCATCTTTGTATTTTTTATTGTCTGTCTGTAGTTCTGTTGTTTGGGGACTGCGGGTTTCCAATTTTAATAATTCTTTCCCATGGCTCCCTTCAACGTTCACCAAAATCATACATGCCCCTGACTAATAAAAGCAGTATTTTTGGTCTCTGCGGCTGGTGCTATGGGGCTCTTTGGTGGTGAATAGCCTGACACAGTGCTCAGTATAATGAGATAGTAGCTACCGCAGCTACCCAAGATTCTCTAAAATTGCCTGAGCAAGTTGAAATCCAAAGCTGGTGACTAAGAAACGATGTTTTAATCATCTTTTCCATCGGAATCGGGGCCCAAAAAGACAGACTAGACCTAAAGCTTTCAGAGGCCAGGGACACCAGCAAGTCTAAAACTCAGCACCAGGGTTATGGCTTGTGTCTTCCAGCCCTTGGAAGTGCCAGCACTGGGCTGAACTGTTCTGGTTCCGCTCACACAGGCCAAGGCCACTGTGAAGTCCTTTGGCAGGGCCAGTTCTCCCCCAGGCAATGGTAACAACTCATCCTTCTGACCCTCACCTAGCCACTTCTTTATTTCCTTGCACACATAGGACTGGTTTGGAAATGCCATGAATTAAATGGACACCAGAGGAATGGTACTCTGAGAAAAGGGCCTAGCTCCAGTCAGACAGTTCTGGAGAGACCGAGGAGATGCTGAAGAAGAAGCCTTTTTCAGAGGTTGTCCATGGAGCCATAGATAGAGGATGGACCGCTGCCGGGAGCAGAGGGATAGCGCCAAGCATCATCGTCCTCCAGTGATTTGACCCAAGCATGTATCCCACCATAAAAGTGTGGGATGAAGAGCTTTGACGAAGGTCTGTCAAAGAAAGTGGAGACTGAGAGATACCTAAGGTTAGATGGAGTCAGGGTTTTAGGGCTGAACATTCAGACAAGAAGAAAAAGCCAGGTTTTCCTTGAAGAGAAATGAACATTTAAAGAGTGCACCAACTTCTCATGCCTTGAGTAGGAATCAGCAATGTGGGCTGGGCTCAGGTAGGCAGTTCTTCTGTTGGTCGCGGCTGGGCTTCCTCATGTGTTTGCAATCAGTTGAGAGTTGATAGGCTGCCAGTTAGGGTGATGGGGGTAACTGGGCCCCTCTCTCTCATCATGTGGCACGCTAGCCCAGGCTCATTCACCTGGTGGTGGCTGCAAGTTTCCCAAGAGCAGCAAGAGAGGACAAGCCCCATGCACAAGAACTTGTCAAGTCTCTGCTTGTGTCACATCTGTTATTGGGCCACTGGCCAAATCAAATCACATGGACAGTCCCAGATTCAAGGGGTTGAGAAACAGACTGCACCTCTTGATGAGAAGGGAAGAGTGGCCATTTTTCACAATCTGTACAAATTACAAAATCCAGAGAGATCTAGCTTTGGGATTTAGGCAAAATCTATCATTTAGGCAAGGGTGGGAGTAGGAAGTGTTCCTTCCTGAGAAAGGAAGGATAATCTCTCTCATCTCCCAAGAGCATCTAGAGTGGCAGCCTGGTGAGGCCCAGGGATGCCTGTCCCACACTCAGGTGTCCTGGAATGACGAAGCTGGGATGGCAGGAACAACTCATGGTAAACAAAGTATAAAACACACAGAAGATCCAGGGGAGTCTGTGGGGGAAATGGCCCATATTCAAATTATAATGAGACAATATATTCTTTTCTGCTTAGATTCCTTCTCATTCTTCTCTATTTTGCATTACTATCTTCTCCTCTTTTTCTCCCTCTTCTATGTGTATACTTTATTTTTTTATTTTTTATTATTTTTTTGGTGGTACGCAGGCCTCTCACTGTTGTGGCCCCTTCCGTTGTGGAGCACAGGCTCCGGACGCGCAGGCTCAGCGGCCACGGCTCACGGGCCCAGCCGCTCCACAGCATGTGGGATCTTCCCAGACAGGGGCACAAACCCGTGTCCCCTGCATCAGCAGGCGGACTCTCAACCACTGTGCCACCAGGGAAGCCCTCATGTGTATATTTTAATCATTTATCAAAAGGCACCTGATGACAACCTAATCAGAGTGCAGAGGGAGGCAGGGCTCTGTGTGTGGCACCAAAACCTGTGGAGAGTCCAGGAGAGGGGAGGACAGGCAGAGCCCTTGATGTCCAAGACTCAGACGTTGCTGTGCCAAAAGAGAAAACGCAGTTTATGTTCTCAGGATGGAAGAAGAAATACCACTTCGACAGCTCTTGCTTTGTTCCAGCCACTCAAGAACTGTCATTCGAACAGTACACTGAAGCCATTTCTGTGATTGTCCCACAGGTCACTGTCACTGAGCTCACCACGGGCCTGATTTCAGTGTAACAACAGTCATTGACTAGTGACTGGGAGGTAATGGGGCTAAAAGGTATATTTTGTCTGAAGCTATCTTCTGCTGTCAGTGAATTCCTTCTAATAGTAGTAATCAATTCTGTCTCTAAGCACAGCACAGGAGGTATAGAAAAGAAGACTGTAGGCATAGGCATTATCTGGAAGTTAGCAGTCCAGAGCTAACTCCCTTTTAGAATTGGAAAAGGAATCCTGGTTTGGCTAAGGAAGGAGACTGGGCAGGATGAACTCTGTGGGTGAGAAACTCCATGTGTGGGAATGTGCTCACACGTAGCTGTTTTCTTGATAAGTTTCTCAGACTAGTTAGATGGGCACTGAGGTTTGCAATCAGCCTCCCTGAAAGGCTGCCCCCCATCCCTTGCTAAAGCAAAGATCAGCAAATCTTCCAAGGTGGTGGCCAGAGAAGGTCCCGGGCCTGCTGCTTCTTGGATTTGTGTCTTGTTCCCGTATTCTGCTTCTGATTTCTAGTCATCCAGAGAGTCGTCTTGAAAACAAACATCAGACCACAAGGGACATCCTGGTTGGAAAGTCACTCTGGGGGAAGAGCAGGAAGAACCTGATTAAAGAAACCCAACCCAACACAACAGATGGTTCCCTGGGCAGAGTCCACACCTGTTCAGAGCCTGGCACACCCTGACTTTTAGGGCATTTCATTAGGCTTGTGACTACTGTCCCTAAGCCTTAACTGGTGCTGAAGCCAACATACATCTCATGAAACTTAGTCCCACGGCCACAGAGTAACTTCTCACCCCTTTAAGGATAACTGCAATGTTTACTGTTCCACAACAGGTAGTGCAGATGGTGTACCATAAACCTGATATCACCTGAAAGTTCCTTCCCTACTCACAGTACTTTGGAGGGGTTAATAATCATGCCAGAACCTTCTTCTGTTCATGTTCTCTCCCCATACTACACACTAAAGAAAATGTGCAGCTTGGAATCATGAAAAACAAAATGGCGGGAGAGGCAGGGTAACTGAGGAGGGGGCAGAAGCATCCAGGCTTGGAGAGTGGCCTCTGGAGTACAAAGGCACCTTGGGAACCCACATCTGTGATTGTCCCCCAACAACCTCTGAGGTCACATTTGGGGGCTGAGGGATGGAACGAGCTGCTCTTGGCGTTTAGAAAGAAAACAAAGTCTAAATAAGGCCACTTACAGAAGAGACAATTAGCTGGGCAGGGACTGAAAGACTTCCTTCACATCTACTGGGCATAGGACAGTTTACACTCAATAAAACATCAAAGGAAAAAAAGTGAGCTGTCCTTCATGAACACGGATGGCTACTAACCTCGGGAATGTGGACTCTTTGGGGCATTTGATGCAAGTTACAAACCCTCACCCTAAAAGGGATAAGGGATGGAGAGGAAGGCACATATAAGCATGCATAGAGCATAGATCGTCTGCACGCAGACCTCAGAAGCCCACCTAAAGGCCTGTGGTAGTAATGACCCCTCGAAACCCTGATGTTAAATGCTTCTTAAAGCTCATCATTAATGCTCTCGAATACTCTACACCTACGCACCTGCTACTTCTGCCTTTTTTCAATGCTCCAGGGGCCAACACTCACTTACTTCACCTGGTCCTGGATAAAGGGAAGCGGGGGACAAACCAGCCTGACACCTGCGTTCCCCAAGCAGGAGGCCCCGCTCCCTCCACCTGGGCCCCACTCGGCGTCTGGGGCAGGGCCCTCCTTCTCAGCTCTCCCTCCTCCCCAGCCCCGCGGCTCCTGGACAGCGATAGTGCACGCTGGCTCCCCGCCCAGACCCCGTGGAGGCTGCCTGGGCCTCACCGTCTTCTTGGCGGGTTCCTTCTTCCTCCTCTTCTCCGAGTTGCTGTGGTAGGGCAGGTCACGGCCGCGGTAGGACGGGCCCCGGCTGAGCTCGCGCTCGCTGTAGGGAGGCAGCGCGTCGTCGGGCGCGTCCTCCTCTTCGCCCTGCGGCGTTCCCTCCTTGTAGGTGGACGGCGGCGACCAGGCGTAGTAGGAGGCGCTGCGCGGGCCGAGCTGCGCGCTCAGCTTGGATGGCGTCTCGAGGCTGCCGCCGCGGCTGGCGCCCTCAGGCAGCGCCTGCCGCTCCACCCCGGCGCCCCGGAACGAGTGGTCGTACTTGGGCGCGGCGCCCGGCGTGCGGCTCACCAGGCGGGGCAGGTGTGCGTCGTCGGGCGGCCGCCGGCGCGGGGGGCTGTAGGACCAGCCGTGGTCCGCGTCGGTCAGGGGCTCCCGGCTGCGGCTCCGCTGTCCGTAGTACTCTTCCAGCGAGCCGTCCTGGTAGAAGCCCCCGTGCGCCCGCGCCTCTGAGCGCTCGAAGCGGCTCCCGCCCCGGGCCTCGTGGTTGTTGCCGTCCGCCCTGCGGGACCGCGGGCCGTAGGAGTCAGCGAAGGCCGCCAGCTCGTCCATGGAGACGGCCGGTACCCCGGTGGCGAAGTTCTTCCGCGACAGCATCTCGGATTTGGAGCGCTGCTGGCTGCGGGCAGAGGAGGCGCTGGTCAGTCCAGGTAAGCCGTGCGCGAGGCAGGGAGCTTGAGCGGGGATCTAAGGGCCCCTGTCGTGTCTGGGGCCTCTGTCAGGAGACCGAGGTCCGAACCACGGCTCCGCTCCTGGCTGGATGAATCACCTCGGGCATCTCTCACGCCTCAGAATCAACAAACAACAAGCTCAGGGCGGCCATGCCCATCTCGAGTGTTAGCGTTAAGGATCAAGATGGGGTTGTGTGGATAAAAATACTTCGTGATCTACACGGTGCTGAAACACACGTTGGGCCTTCTTTTGGCCATTACGATGTGACCTCTAGTTGACAGCCTCCTGACTCACTCCTCACACCCTCAAAGCCAGCGTGGGTGATGTGGGCCTGCAGTACACACAGCAGTGGCCCACGGAGTCCCTGTAATATTTGGTGACAAACAGAGGCCTTTTCCTTCCTCAGAGCCGAGGGCAAGTTACCTCTTGGGGTGGCAGGCAAGAGGGAGCCTGCAGGTGGTACTTTGAGAGAAAAGCAATAGTATCTACTGCCCCTCCAGATACAGGTTAGGTGAGTGGGGAAGGTGCTGTCCGGTGGGCACTGGCTACACAAAACTGGACAGACAACTTGGCCGCCCCACATTCATTGGCCATGTGACCCAGGGTAAGTTCCTTAGCATTTGTAAGTTTCAGTGTCCCCAACTTAAAATGGGGACATTAATAGTACCTCCCTTTTAGAATTAGGAGACTCAAATGCAACAGTATAACACGTTTGGCACTTCACCTTTCACAAAACAAATGATCAAAAATGATGGAGGTGATGGGTGGGGTTTTTTAGAGGTTATAGATAAAACGTGAGAAGAGCAGAGAAATGTTAACAAGGTTCATTAAGGGGTCTAGAGTACCCTCTTCAAAGAGCCTTGAGTGATTACTTCTGCTCATGGTGTCCCAAGTGTTCCCTTGCTTAATAAATGTGGGAAAGGGATGTTCAATGGCCCACAGAGAGACGTGGCAGAATAACCTAGAAGGGCAGACAGAGATGCTGCTGGATCACAGCAGCCTCACGTGCACCCTGCCTCCCAGCTCCTGCCCCCTCACGCCCAGCACCAGCGCTGCCCGGCCACAGCCACCTTCACCTGTGCCTGAAGCTCTCCAGATCCTCTTTGTTATACTCCATGGCCGAGGGCCCCCGGCTTGGCCCGCTGCTGCCTCGCATGACACCTGACCAGTAGTCAGGATTGCTTTCCAAGTCCCCAGACACAGGGAACTGTTTGCTTCGCATCTGATGGTAAGACTGGCGGAAACTGCTGTCTTCCTCATGCAGGGAGCTGAGTTCCGAGATGGTGTTGTTATCTGCAGGGACAAAAACCAGGCATGACAGAGCTTCCTACCCATAGAACAGAATGGGAACTCGGTTAACGGCTGAGACTAGAGGCTTTGGGAAACTCCCACCCGAGGGCCTCAATCCTGTCCAGGGTGGGTTGTAGACCTGAGCTAGTGGTATTTGTATTCTTAGCTCAGCAGGAACTGGCTCCAGCTGGAAGCCCACTTGCCTACAGAGAGGGAGGCTTCCTACATGCTCTGTTCTTGGAATAGGAAAACAATTGTTATTGTTCCACCTAAGGCAGGCTTCCCAGAACTTGGGCTCTCTACAGCTGGTCTCCTCCTAGTACATCAGCATCCTTGCTCAAATATTTTTCTTCTTGTTGTTTAATTCAGTGATGAGCCATGATGATCCCAGGCATGAGGCAAAAGGGGCAAAACGAGAGAGAAGCCACAGACCACAGGATCTTCCCTATTGTTGGCTGAGTCCCAAGGTGGGGCCTTCAGAGTCAGTGCTACACCTCCGCTTTAGACGCACCCCATTCCAGCTTCCTGCAGTTGTGCCCCTCCCCACAGAGCGAGGAGTCCACAGGGCCAAGGGGGTGTACACACCTAGTGGCCATCCACCCCCCCTCTGGATGTTCATCCAGGAACCTGGACTATCTTCCCCAAACAATACCAAGTCCATTTCCAGGGCCTGAGTAGACCTCTTCCACTCCCCAAAGAGTATGGGGCCATGGGTGGCCAGGACAGCTGTTTGGAGGTGCGGGAAGAAAAGGGGAAGGTTGGGCTGCACTTAGGGCTTCTGGGCCTCCGCTTATACTCTGGTCCTAGCCCAAAAATGTAAAGAGGGAGGGGATGGTCACAGCCTGCTCATTTCCTAGGGTGGCCTAAGTAGCTTTTCACAAAAGCACTTGTGAATAAGGACCAGAGTCACGGTCTGGAAAGAAAACAAAAGAACAAAGAAACTATTTATTTATGAAACTTTGAAATGGGTTGAATTTCACATGACTTAAAAAATAAATCTAGCGAATCTATTTGTAATGTAACTGAATCCATTCGTTTTCCAAAAATCCTTTGAACTTCAAACTGTTATCAAAATCAACATTTATAAGGTGTAGGGCCCGGCTGCTGAGCAACAGGTAAACCGAGATCAGATGTGGGAAGCACAGATGTGTGTCTCAGTTTCCCCTCTACCTCGTCTCCTCCCTGTATCCCCAATGGTCCTTAGAGGAGCAGAGAATTTTTGCTGGTTCCCACCCATGAAGGGAAGGGAGGGTCTCCCCCCACAGCATAAACACAGCCTCCTTGTCCTGTTTTACCAGGACACAAGGCTGACCAGGAATGCCGTTCAGTTTGGTCATGTGATCAGCTGGTTTTGAATTATAATCTAATTATAAGCCTTTTCTGCCCTGTAAGGAGAATGGACTAGTCCGTGCCTATTTTAAAGGAAAACAACTCAGATCCTAGTGATTAATCAAATCTAGAACCTTTCTTTTCTCATGATCCCAGCGAACTCCAATCTCCCGGGAACCATACAGAAGAGAGCTTTAAAATGCACCAAGTGTGCTTCTTGAAAAATGACATTATTTATTCAGACCTTTCCTTAAACTTCAGGGAATAATGGACAGTTTTCACTTCTCCAGATACTCAGGGCTAGCTCTGTTTCACCATTCATATGATGGACAGTCCAGCCTGTATGCTGCTCTAAAATTTCTGCCACAGTGAACATGAACATCAACATACCCCACTTCACAGACACCTAATAATGGAACTCTAGAGCAGGATAGGCAAACTTTTTCTGTAAAGGGCCAGATAGTAAATATTGTAGGCTTTGCAAGCCATACTGTCACAACTATTCAACTCTGCCATTGCAACATGAAAGGAGTCATAAGTAATACAGAAGTGGATTGGCATGGCTGTGTTCCAAGAAAATTTACTTGCAAAAACAGGAGGTGGAACATATGTGCCCTGGGAGCCGTAGTTTGCTGATTCCAGACTGAAATATCCTAAGAGCAACCCCCTATTTACAAGGGGCAGGCGAATGAGGATCACACCGGCTGGGAAATTCATGGGCCTGACCCTGAAACTCCTATTTCTTACAGAATCTATTACTCCCTTGCCGCACCTGAAACTATGAGACTCATTTTATGATGAGATCTTCAAGAGTGTCCTATGTCCGTGATCCACCCCAGGGTTTACTTTGCTCTTCAGGAATAGAACCTCTCAAACTAAAGAGAACTAGATTCCTACTTCATCTCTCTGCAGTTATGGTAACGTCAACCTGCAGGTTCAGGAGTGCTGGGCTCCAGTTCTGGCCCCGACACTGAGCTCTGGCACTGGTTACTTTCCCCCTCTGCCTCCCTTGCCTCTTCCGTAAAATGAGGGAGGTAGATTCAACAGCCTCAGTCTCTTCCAGCTCCAACATCCTAAAGTCCTATGAGTTAGAAGTCTGTGGTCTTTGACTAGAAACTGCCGCTGCAGCTATGGCACGTTCCACAGTTGGCTCCAAAGTTTCTAGTTTAACAAAAGGACACAGGACGGGAATCAGAAGAGCTGGGTTCTAGTCCTGATTCTATCACTTCAACCCTCTCGGCTTCTGTTTCCTCATCTGTCGACCCAGGCCATCCCTTGGACTCTAAGATTCCTTGGTCATTGCCTTATGGCCAGCCAGCCCTTGGAGACCACTTTAATCCAGGCAGACAGAAGACATCACCTAAACTGGGATCCACCCTTTATTTTCAACCTCCGTTTTTCACTTTTTCTCTGTGTGTGTGAGATTCACAGATTTCCTCCATGGGCCCTTTCTCCTTGATCTCTGACTATCTCTGTCTCTGTCCCCTTACAGAGATCCATGACAACACTGTTACAACTAGCTTGTCAAAGTGCAGTGACATCTGCATTCCTGACATTCCAATCTGGAGATGGTCTTTTTATAACCAGTGTGGTGGGTGGAGGCAGCAATGGATGCAACTCAGACAGGATGAAATTAGAATTGCAAACTGGGAGGAATATGTTGTCTTTAATCTGAATAAAGCTCCTCTAGTCTGGGACTGTTTCCCCAACAATGCCATCAAGTCTCTCGTGGATTCCAAGGCGAGGAGGGTTCAAAGAGAGAAACGTAGTGACCTCACTCCCAGGCCTGCCAGCACCCTCTGATCATTAGCCTGTCCGTGTCAGACCTGCCCTGTGATGCCTCTCATGACAGATGGTAATTTGGAATCCAAATCAAGAATCAGCTGTGTCAGCTGCAAAGTCTCCCAGGGCTGTGGGTGAGTTAAGGGTTGGGGCCCTGACACCTACAGACTCAGTAATTAAAACGTTCTTTGGACAAGAGGGGCAGCCTCTTTGCTGGCCCCTCAGCCTCTGCTGCTGGGCATCTCAAAGGAATGTAGGCCTCTTTTTTTACGAGATTTCTTTCTTTCTTTTTTTTTTTTTCATCTTTATTGGAGTATAATTGCTTTACAATGGTGTGTTAGTTTCTGCTTTATAACAAAGTGAATCAGCTATACATATACTTATGTCCCCATATCTCTTCCCTCTCGTGTCTCCCTCCCTCCCACCCTCCCTATCCCACCCCTCTAGGTGGTCACAAAGCACCGAGCTGATCTCCCTGTGCTATGCGGCTGCTTCCCACTAGCTATCTACCTTACGTTTGGTAGTGTATCTATGTCCATGTCTCTCTCTCGCTTTGTCACAGCTTACCCTTCCCCCTCTCCATATCCTCAAGTCCATTCTCTAGTAGGTCTGTGTCTTTATTCCTGTCTTACCCCTAGGTTCTTCATGACATTTTTTTTTCTTAAATTCCATATGTATGTGTTAGCATACAGTATTTGTCTTTCTCTTTCTGACTTAACTTCATTTCTTTGGCAGACTTGCTCTTTCACTTTCACTGATAACGGCAAGTCGGGCAGCTGGACTGTCGTTCAATGCTAGGGCCTTTCATGTTGGAAAAAACTGATACTCAAGCTTCCACATCCTAGGTCATTATTTTGAATATATTTTAAAGGGAGTAGTAGGGAAAGGCTGTTTTAATAAAATATTTCCAACCCCAGGATTGCACGGCCCCAGCAGTACTGACTGCCCCATGGAGAGACACAACAGGAACCAAGATGGTATATGATTGCTCTTCTTTTTTTTTAAAATTCTATTATGGTTTATTACAGGATACTGAATATAGTTCCCTGTGATTGCTCTATTTTTCATACCAGAATCCCTTTTTTCTTTCCTCTATGTACTCAAAGCTACTTTCTTTAGGGTGGTATCACCAGCACCCCTACTAGTTCGGACCCTGAAAGCTCAGGCCTGCCCACGTATGGTCACCCCCAAATCCCCTTTAGCGCGATGCACAGATCACGTAAAACTAACAGATGCTCACATCTGCCTCTCATCCTTCTGGCTGGATCAAACTGAGCCAGCTCCTTCTCGACATAGTATAGGACCTTCATGGAGTCTCTCTCTTTGTCAGCTTGGATCCGGTAACCTTTGCGAACTGTTGAGAAACAGACAAGAAGGTGAGGTGAAAAAAATCAGGAGAAGGCAGCTTCCATTTATTTTACCAAGTAGAAAACATGGGTCCCACTAATAACAACTCTTTTTGAAATCACCCAGAAATCGTAACCTGTAGTTGTATATATGGAAGCATACTCCAGATCCCCTTTATCAGATGGTTTCATTAGAATGGAGGATCGGCAGGTCAACAACAAAATTCTATTACAGTATATTTTTAGTCATTTGTTAACCTCTGCTTCCTACCTCCTGACCTCTTATAGCTCTACTTAAAGCTCATCTTCTCAAAGTTTGGGGGAGTACACTCACACTACAAAAAGACCACTCTCTAGACTAGGGCCGCAGATCACTCTACAGTCTGAGGTTCATACCTTCACCTGGTGGAAGCACATGTAGCTTTAAAACAGATACCCAAACGTCAGGGACCTTGACACAGGTGGCCTAAAAGCCTCTAGTTGCTTGGGAGATTGTGCAAAAATTCCATAACTAGGTGATGCATAAGAGCTAATATTAGATTGTAGGCTTTATACATATTAGTACAAAATAAAATGCAAAATACATGGATTACTATTATGGTTCCATTATTATTTCTTTAGCATTTTCCTCTTAGGAAAGGGATTACCATATTTTTGACATGATTAATTCAACCTGCTGCTATGTGGTTACAGGCAGGTGTTATTTTCAGGGCTTAATAAAAAACAAAACCAAAGCATGAGAGATAATACCATCTCCTACATTCCCATCACTCCTATTGTCAGGGGCAAAGGCTGTTGAAGCCCCATGTCACTTATCAGTCGAGTCCAATACCAGCCCCAAGGGTGATCAGACACGGGCAGGTCCAATCTTCACAGATAAGAGAAAGAGAAAACAAGAAAGAGTGAAAGGAATGGGATGGGGACAGAACAATAAGGGTCATAGACAACACTTATTGGGCACTGAAATGTGCTAGGTACTGTGCTAAATGCTCTACGTGGACATTGATTCCTCACAACTACATAAGGAAGTTAACTGTTAGTAGCCACATTTCATGGTTGAGGACACTTTGGTTCAGAGAGGTTTTATAACTTGCTCAGGAATAAGTGGTAGTTCTGGGACCGGAACCATGTAGTCTGACTGAAGCCCAACCATACTGGGCATCTTGCCTCTCTGGAGTCTAGGAGCAGAGACAGTATGGAGAGATAGGAGAGGAAGACAAAAAGGAAGAGCCCAGAGTAGAAAATGCTCTTAGGTGTGCCATAGGCAGTGTCATCTGAGGCACGGTCCTACCTTACAGCCCATCAGGACTGTACAGTGGGATGGAAGTAAATGACCCACCTCCAATATTCTCTGTTCCCAGAGTCGGGCAAATACCATAAAGAAACCATACGACTGCATGCACCTCTGGAGAAAATCCTGCTTTCTGTACTCTGGTCATGTTACCCTGGCTGTGGACAGAGCCCCCCACACAAGCATGTACGTGGAAGATTAAAATATCTTCCACAGACTCTAATCACAGCCCTGGCATTGAAGACTGGGAAGACGCCCACACATCCATTTGCAGGTGCACTGGTTTTCTATATGAGAACAGGATGGGCAGTCCACATTCAGCTCCAATTGTGGAATAACTTAAAAAAAAAATTAATGAATCTCAGCACACGCTTTTTAGTACACCTTCTCCCGGAGGTTAGATCCATGATCCGTATGCAGAAGCAATTATTAGCAGAAATGATTTTATTTATCAAGCTACACATTCTTCCATCTCTGCAGAGGTGTTTACATAGTACAGACAGTTCACTTAAAATGCAGTTATCCACGGAACTGCTATGTCTGTTCTGAGGCAGTTATGTCTGATGGATGAAACACAGGGCTGGGAAATGGGGAACTGGGCATCTTGTAGGCATGCCGCTGGATTTACTGAGGGACCTCAAATAAGTGGTGACCTATCCAGGACTCAGTTTTCATGTCTGTAAGATACAGCTAATACTTTTCACCTTTTAAATAATCTCATAGGGGAAAGACAAATATATAAACCAAAAAGAAAAAGAAAAAAGAAAGGAGACAACAAAGACCAAATCAGTGGCGCGCTTTGAGTTCTCTGTAATTATTAGGGGCAGCTCAGATGACACCTCATCCAAAAGGCTTTCTTTTTCTCTAGCTAGAAAAGTTCTCTCCCTTCTCTCTCTATCCCACTCCTAACTTACAAATCATTTACTTTGAACTTTCATCATTGCCCTTAATATATTCTCATTGGTTTCAAATGATTTGTATAAATGTCTAATCTTCCCAAAGATTCTTGAGGGAAAAGACTGCTTATCCTTCTAGCTCAGCGTAAAGCCCAGGATGGTGCTCTATACACAGTATGCACTTAAATGTTTGCTTGAGCTGACTTGGTGCCAGCCTGGGGCTGGGGGTAGGGTTAATGCTTTCTTTAGAAACAGTATTTTCAGTAGTTTCCCTGTCTAGATGGTAAACTTCCTGAGGTCAAGGACAAATTCTCTCTGTTTATCTCTGCATCCTGAGCACCTAGCATAGAACCTGACACATTGCAGACACTCAAAACACATGTGTTTGTATGAATGAATGAAAATCAGGAATAAAAACTATATTACAAAGAATTACAAGTAAGGCAGAAAAGGCCATGTGATGGGTTTGTTGGAGAATTTTCACCAGGAAGGGGAAGGCTTGAATGGTAGCTTGAGGGAGCAGCAAGGTTTAGGTAAGTTTTGTTGTTTTATTGATGATTATTTTTTAGTAAAGAAAATGAGCATGTTTATAGGCATTAGGGAAGGGTCTACTCTACCTGCAGCTGTGGCTTTATCTAGGTGTTCTTAATATGTGAAGCACTGTATGGCAAACATTCAGTAATAAAGGGGGGAAGAGTATTGCTATAGGAAACAGTGTACCAACTGTCCCCTGGCAATGAGAGATGGCTGCCATCCTGAGCAACAGCTGGAAACTGCTCCCTTAACTGCAACTTGGACCGGCGCTTAGATTGCTTTCTGTGTCATTATAACAAATTGCACTCCTCATTACGAGACAGATTTGATCATGTATGCATACGTTATCATGCCCCTGCAAAGTTACAGTAGCTATTCACAGCCTCAAATGACAATGGCAGCTTCGCCTTTCAGTACTGGCATTGTAAAGAGACACCACTGTACTAGATACTTTCAGCTTTGAATGCTAAGTCACACCAGCTCATGAGTTCAGAAATCTTAATCCCTCTACTTTGTCAAAAAGGACAGAGGCAGAGTACTGATGTTTAGACTTTAGAGGCATCATCCGTTTGGTTTCAGTAGCTAAAAAAGCTAGGCACTTCTCCCTTTAAGAGGCGTTGGTTTTCCTCTTTTAATTGAAAGCTGTATATTCGATGGGTGGCACGCTATAACTAATTCTCTCATCGTGGTAGAACCTGGCTCTGTGTCACGTATATGCTCAGGAGCACAGAAAACCTTTCTTGATCCTCCGAGCAGATGAGACTTTTCCTTCTCTGAGCTGGCATCAGAGAACAGTCTTATCATAGGCTCCTTTCTATTTGTCACTCATTTGATTTCCATTCACAAGCCCCCAGAAACCACTCTGCTGGACCATAAACTCCTTGAGAGAAGATTTGTACGCATTCATTAAATTTTTCTTGATTTGAAAACAAATAGAATGGTGTCAAGCCGATTTTTATCTGTAATTTGTCTGAAGATCAGAGAACTCTCTGATGCGTGGTGATATTTTAATAAGAAATGTACTACATTATTGGCCAAAGACCAGCATTTTTTGGAAAATGACTTTTTTCCTGAAAATGACTTATTTCAGTTTAGGGTCGATGGGTGATTTATTTCTCTTTTGAAGTTCAGTCTGGTCCAAGTCCTTTGGTTGGTGTGGATTTTCATACTTCAGCTCCTCTAATTTATTAGCCTTGCCAACTTTGATTTTTACTGGAGAGGGACTATTGGGATATTCATTTTGATGCCAAGCTATAATTTCAAAACTTCTTATTGTTAAAAGATTTGAGTTGATACTTCTGACCCAATTAAGGCTCAGCTATTTTTCAGCTAATTTCCCCTTTAAAGCCAAGTCCGATTTGTAAAACTTGCAAAAGAAGTCTGTAAGGCAGATATCCATGGATAGAGCCTTGTTCTTCCCGTCCTATCTTAATAAGCTAAGGAAGGCTGTTTATGGATAATGGAACAGCTGCCAGATTCCACCCCCAGGGTGACAGCAGCTCAGTTGTGGGAGAAGTGATGCTTAAAATTTGCATATTCTCTGTATACATACAGTAGGCATATATATAGACACACATCCTTATTAGTTTGAAAAATGACATTTCAGAACCCTACTTGCCTATTCAATTCTTTTGCAAGAAGGATGAGTGAAGACCAGGTAGATGTGAAAATAAAATGGATTCAAGCAAGGGAAAAGATAATTGCATTAATCAAGGTGGGAGATGATGGTGGCAATGACTAGGATAGTTGAGTAGAGGTGGACCAATTCAAGGTTATTTTGAGGTCCAATCTGAAGGACTTGGTGACCAGTTGGATGAGAGAAGTGAGGGAGAGGAAGAGATAAGGATCAAGCCCCTGCTTCTGGTTTGGGCTACTAAGTAGATAACGGTGCCATCCACCGAAAATAAGAAATGTAGGAGTTGGTTTGAGGTTGAGAAACAGCAGATTAATTCCATTTCCTAGATAGATGTTGAGCTGGAAATGCCTGTAGTACATTAAGGTGGGTATGTTCAGAAGGCAGGTGGATATATGGGACTGAGGAACAGGAGAGAGGATGGAGATAAAGACTGGCAGTCATCAGCATATAGATGATGACTGACGCCATGGACTAGATACGATTCCCCAGAGAGAGGACCTTGCACAAACAGGAGCACCAACATCTGGGGGATGTGCAGAGAAAGAACAGCCAGCATATAGTGAAAACGGTAGGAAAAACTCCAAAGTACAGTGTTGAGGAGGGCAAAGAAATATGAGTGCGTTGTCAGGGGTGGCAAGAACTTTTGAGAAGTCAAGGGGGCAAGCTTTGAGAAGCATCCATTCGAGTTAGCAATAAGGCGACCTTGGCAAGCGCTGGTCTTTGGAGTGGTGAAAGCAATAGCAAGACAGGAGTTAGTTGAGGAGAGGAAATGGAGACATTAAAGATTCAAAACTCTATCAAGGAGCTTGGCTGTGAAGAGGATAACGTGGATAGGGAAGTAGCATCAGAGGACTATAGGGTTTTTGCAAATTGTTGTATTTTAACGGGAGAGATCCGAGTGTGTTCTGAACGCTGATAGGAAGGAAAGGCTAAAGACGTGAGGTGGGAATGGGGTGGGGTATGGAGATTCAGCAAAGAGAGAACCTTGACAAAGCTGAAGGGGATGGCCCCAGAGCAGGACAGGAGGAGACAGTCATCTTTTTTTGTAACACAGGTAACAAGCACACATAGCAGGTAGCCGCTATGAAGAATGGGAGAAGGAATCAGGGTGCCTCTTACCTCTTGCCCATTCGGTAACTAACTGGCTATACTATAGGTAGCTCATCAAAGATGTCTTTTCAACTACACGGAGTGTTCAAAAGAGTATTGTGTACAAATGTAATCTGAAAAATTACTGTTGCTAGATGATTACCCTAAAATTGAAGTAGCATAAAAATAAAAAATAGGCTAAATTTACATCTTTATAAATCAGCATCTCTTAACACTTGTGACATTCTTTAAAGGACAATCTACATGGAACAGTGGCTTAAGCCACTTTTCTTAAAGGAGAAATAGCCAAATGCCATCAGTAATTCTGGCCACGGTACCATGAGTACAGAAATGTGCCCAGTGAGGATCATGAAGAACTCACTCCTGACTCAACGAGCCAGAAAATGATAACATGAGCCAGACTAGCTTGGCCAGCGCTGGTTGTGCATTCTCCCCTTTTCCCCTGCTGACAGAATCCTGACTTTGTTCATTTCCAAGGTGAATAGGTGTCGTGGCCTAAGAGATGAGTCTTGGTTGGTCCAAGCCAATCTGGTTTAGGAATGGAGACAGGACACAATTCTTGCCAATAAAATGACATGGAGAAGTCTGCTGGAAGGGGAAGAGGCTTCTGGAAAAGTTTTCCTCACTCTTGAGAAAAGGAGCACAAGGAAGGAGCATAACTTTTCCGTCTCTGAATGCATTTAGCATCTGGGACGCTGGCAGTCATTATGGAATCTGGAGGGGAGCCAGCCCGGGAGGACAGAGGATGCACTCGGGATGCCAGAACAGAAGACGGAAAGAACTAGGTCCTACAGTGATGCCACCTGAACTGTTCCATTAACCAAGCCCAGAACCACCTTACCTTGGAATTTCCTGCTATGTGAAATAATTTTTTTTTCTATTTTTTAAGCCACTTCTAATTGCAGTTGCTTAGTATCGCAGGATGGAGCCCAAATGCCTGAACTGCATATGCAAAAGCAGGAACTGGAAACAGGCTGAAGACAGGAGAGAAGAAGTATTTGCCATTCTATGAATAAGAGTCATTTTATTATGAGAATCCATTCAATAAAAAGTAAGAGGGAAAGGGTTCTGATGGGAAGGAAGGAGACAGAAGATTGGGGGGGGGAAAGGCAAGCTGCAAACAGAGCATAAGACAAGTCCTATTAATGCCTCTTTTGCCCACTCCATCCTTTAGGGAAATGGACTGTATTGTATTTATCTCTCTAATACCCTGTGTGTCCTTGATCATTAACTTTTACTTCTCAGTCTGTGACTCATTCCCAGTCTCAGACATCAGAATCCTGCTAATAGTTCCTGAGAGAGAAAAAACACAAATACCAATTACTCACTGAGGATATCCACTCCTTCCAGGGTGGAGCATTGACAGTTCATTAAATGGACTAGACATTCTTCCCTGCTCCCCACTGAAGGCTGTCCAGATACCTCCAGGGGAGAAATGTCTGTTTCATCAACCTGAGTGGCTCATTCACACCTAGGGATTTAAAAATCACCTCCTAAACATACTACATACACAGTTCTAACCTTTACTACTCTGTAGTCCTGTTCAGATGCCTCCAGGAAGGCTACATTTTAATGTCTCTGTACTCCTCTACCCCTGCCTATAACCTCGAATTCATCATGCCATCCATGGGGCTAATCTTCATCCAAATACACTCTCCTTACCAGTTACCTCATTTCTGTCTAGGATAGGCACCACTAGACAACTGGGCTCATTTTGAAGCCTCCGAACATCTAACTGCTTGCTCTTTCAAAGCATCTCTCAGATTCGTCCACTCATTTCAACGCCCATTGTCTCCATCATAATCCAGACACTCACATGTCCCACTTCAATCACACCTCAGCTCAAGGTCTCTGATTCTACTCGCTCCTACTTACCACGTGCTTTGTCAACATGTCACCTCTCCACTCAGGAACCTGCCTGCAGTGGATCTCATTTGCTATGGCACCAAGCCCCAGCTCTTCTGGGAGGGGTTTCAAGGCCCTCCCTAATCTGGCTCCACCATATTCTTCCACTGTCTTGCAGTCAGACAGACAAGCTAGACACTGTCAAATACACACACTGTGTCCTTTTAGCTACGGGCTTCCGCCATGCTGGCCTGTGTGTCTCTGCTTTCCTAATCCTTCTCATTCCTCTAGGCCCATCTCTAATCTCCCCTCTTCCCTGAAGACTTTGTAACCATCCCAGCTCTTTCTCCTTTGAACTGCCAGTACCATACGCTTTAGCATCTAACTGTCCCACTAAAAGTCCATTTTCTTTCCCTGGCTGGGCCACACTGCTTGTTAGACAAACCTTGTCCTACACGTCTGAGTGTTCCTCACAGTACCTGGTAGAGTCCTGAGCACTAGGTAGGGAAGAGATAACTATTTATTAATTGAATGATCAACATGCAAGGGGTACACCTTGCCTCTTTTTCTTATAATTTTAGTTATTGAGGAGCCTGGGAAGAAAGCAAGGGGCAGCTATGTCCTGCAGCCCTTGGAAAGCCTGGCACGCATTCCAGGAGATATCTGACAAAGCTGGCAGGCTCCCGTTTCCAGAATGGAGATAATCATTGTCCAAAGAAGCGTCACTGAACAGATGGTTCTCAGCAGCAAGGAACCAGAGTGGAAGCCAGACAGGAGCATGGGGCAGGGCAGTCGGGAACTAGATTTACCACTGTGGCTTCCTCCAGTGGAGTCACTTGGTGCCAGGGGAGGTGGATGCGGCTTGTCCATCAGCACGCCAGATGCGGGGGCTCCTCCCAAGGGGACAGAGGGGATGGAGTAAGGGCCGGGGACACCGGAGACAGAGGGAGGGTACCCGGCCTTTGCTGCTTTCCCTGCTTCATACACTGTGGAGGGAGATGAAGAGCAAGAGAGATTACATCATCCCACCCTCCACAACCCTCACACCAAAAATTCCTGAGGGTGTGCTTAAGGGAGCTCCTGGATGTATGCGCGGGCGTGTGTGCGTGTGTGTGTGAGTGTGTGTGTGTGTTCTACTAGTCCTGAATTGATTCATCGGAACCCCTCTCCCCCACTCTCTTGGACTCCTCCAGCGATGACATAAGGAATTACAGTGTTTAGTAGTACCTGGCAACTGAGTAATTAAGCAGTGCTGGGAGCTGTCACAGCAGCCTCCCCTGTGACAGCAGCAGCCCACTCTTAACCATGTTGCTGTAGGCTGCCTCAGCCCCTCTGGAGGAGGCCTAGCACTGGGTTGCCCAGAGCTGCTTCCAGGAGGCTCCCAACCTCTTCTAGAGAGGCAAAGCCAGCTATGTGCTGACACACGGCCCCGCTCTGTGAGCTCAAAAGCAGAGCAGACAATCTGACTTCTTGCGTGGAAACTGCTGTGTTCCTAAGGATATGAAAGATACACATTGTGTCTCTCTCCTTCAAGATGTTTATGGCAGGGTGCCAAACTTACTGCCTATATGGGCTTGGCCAGGGAGGTAAAATTGTGAATGCCCAAAGGAGCACTAGTTCCTTTGTGGACCATTTTGTCATAGGAGTAAATACAACTCATCTGTGTCTGGATGGGACCCAAAGGCTGTGGTTTGCACACGCTGTTGGTAAAAAGGAGGAGTTCTCTGCACGCACGAGGCATGATCAGAGAAGGTTTTCTCTAGTTTGGATGCCCGAGGAGAGGGCAAAAGCCTTACCCCGCAACCTCACCATCCTGAACCTGCCCTTCCTTTCAGCAATAGTGTCAGTGAGGATTCCAAATGCAGGGGTGATAGGTGTAAATCAGAAGCATGGAGAGGTGCCTGTAGGTGAGAAGGCAAACAAGAATGGTCATCTCAGGAAGCTGGGGGCTCCCAGCAGAGGAGAGTCTGGAACGATCGCTTTTGGGGTGGAAGGAGAGGCGGTGGAGAAGGCGCTCAGGGCACATAGCTGTCTGATGGCGAGGTGACATTTCTTTTGATCACTCTACATCTCCACACTCATCACTCTACTCACAGGCCTGCGGGCAGCAGCAGGAATCTGGGCAACATGGGCAGCGGATGTAGCAACAGCAGCTGTGAGGACAGCACTGGCACCAGCAGATCCCCACCAGGACGAAGAAGAGGAAGACTCCCAGGGTCACCAGGCCAACAAACACCCACTCTGGAAGGACGCACAGAGAAACCCACACTCGAGGCGGCCCCCCGCCGGGACAGGCCCCCTCTCACCAGTGCCTCCCTGTGAGATGAGTGAGTGGGAGGGACCTGGGGGAAGACAGTATCTCATAACAGGGCACGGAGCCCGCAGACTAAGGAGGAACTCTGAGAGTGAGAAGTGCAGACCCTCCCAGGGCCGGGGCGTGGACAGCAAGGAAGGTTACCGGGGTCATACTGAGCACACATAATGACCAGTACAAAGTGATGCGGGAGGTTCAGGGCCCCTTCCTGGAAAAAGGGCTTACCTTACCAACTGTAGTGTAAGAACACCTATGGGACAAGAGCAGAGATTCCTGGCTAGGTAGAGGGGAGCTTTGCTTCCTGAGCTATTAAATGGTGGGTTCTGTGAATTCGTATGTTTTGTAGCCAAGTTAATCTTGTCCCTAAAAGTGTTAAGTCCTGAGAAAAAGTTCTCTATGTCTAGATGGTCTAAATCAGAACATATTTAGGTGGTCCCTTGTGTATTCATCTGTTTTCCCTACTGAATGCCTCTTAACATCTTTCCTGTACTCAGCATCAGTGCTGAGATCAAAACCCTTTGCTAAAGAAAACTAGAGACTTAGGCTCCGAAGAGAAGATCCTGTCCCTGTTCCCCAAGAATGGTTTGATCACACTCCAGCTGACCGCGCTACACAGCCAGCATGACCACGGACTAAAGTGGCTCAGGACTGGGATGACTGGGAAGGCTCTCACGTGTATATCTGACCATGTTTGTTAACGTCTGCTATTTTCACTGCTCTGCCAGAGGCTGAACGTGAATTTAAATCATTTGCCCATCCAAGAGATTAAGAGAAAGGAAACCAATCCATCTGGCTTAGTTAAAAATGACTGTGGCCCCGGGGTGACCTGATGTCATGCTTTTGGGACTTGGCTATAGGATCCAATGTCCCACTGGGGGCGGGGGCTGGGAAGGACTGGAATGAGCCATGATTTCCTTTCAAAGCAAAAGATTAAAGCAATTCATTTTGATTGAAAACCATCTACCAAAAATCCCTTTGCAATCAACTTCAAGTACACATTGTTTTGTTTGAATTTTAGTTATTAAATATTCCTTCAGTGAAATGGAACATTCAGTTGGAGCTTGCGAATATGCTATTTTGGTTATATAAAGGGTTTTGTGATCATGATAAAGTTATTTGACCTTTGTCTAGAACATAATTTCCTCAGGGAGGAAACAAACAACTTACGTTTCCTGAATGGTCCTCCTCACTCACCCATCAGAAATACATTCAAAATAACCAGGTCACCCTCTATTCAGGAAGTGAGAAGGCCTTGTACCCAGCTAGAATGTTCTGGAGAACATTTTTGCTGAGGACAGTAGATAGATGAGGGCTTTGGCCTGTGCCTTAGCACTGACATAATAACACAATGCGGCCTGAGATAGTTATGGGCCCTGAGGATTAGATGAGAGGTGTGGTATGGTGGCTACAACTTGGGTCAGGCAGTCAAGGATAAAAGACTGGCAGGTTCCCTTGGAGAAACAAAGAATGTTATCCATGAAAGGATTCTTGGAGTCAAAAGGGAGAGAAATTCGGGAGACCAGGACCAGATATGAAAAATACAGTAACTTTTCCTCGGGACTGTGGGATATAACATCTAGTATGAAGCAATGCAGTGTAACAGTGTTTTTCTTTGTGATGAGCAAATGCGTACAAATTGATGGAACTCTGGATAAGGCGGATCACCAAGAAATATCTATTTGCGTCCTTGGGATCGACATCGGTGAAAAGAATGTCTGTATTTGGGTTGGCCAGCTCATGGGAAAGGCTCAGGAGAATTCACGGAAGAATAATTAGTGAAGCTCAACTGTGAAGACTCTGCAGAAGACTCTGCATGCTTCTTAAAACCTGAATCAAGTCAAAACCAATCGGCAGGATTATCTTGTTCTCTCTTTTGCTCTCAGTTATTAAGCAGCTCTTAACCCTTTGGCAGAAGCTCTCCAAAGCAAGGCTGAATCATATCCTTTCCTATTCCCTGCCTTTGGTTATGTCCTCTCCCATAGTTCATTCTTGTTTCTCTCTAATCCTCCTTCCACGATGGGCTATAGTGCAGCATCAAACTGATGTTGGCTTGTCTAGCTGGTATGTCCAACAGAAGCTACATAAAAAGAGGTGTACATTTGGTGCAGGTGTCCTTGAGATAGGGTCCATGGACCCCAGGGAATTAGGGGGCCAAGCAGCCCCTGAAATTGTATACAAAGCAATGTAGATCTCTAAATGTGTACTTTTCAAGGGAGGAGGGGTGCATAGCTTTCATAAGGTTTGAAAAAATGTTTTGATAAAGTTATAAAAGGCAATTCAGAGTAACATGGTTGTACACTAATGAATGGGTAAACATAAAACTTAGGGAATAAGGAATGCAGATTAATAACCACTCCGTTAAGGATACTTATAGCTATCTGGGTGCAGCTGAGATACTGAGATTGCAAAAAGGCCTGCATACCTGACACTGAAGGACTGGGTCCCCATCTCAGCCTATTTTTAATTACCATTATTCTTTTAGGGCCTAGTAACAGGAGAAATACAATTTGAAGGCTCTTCCAATGGGCTTAATTTCATCCTGGAGAATACCACAGACATATATAGACAAATGTACAAATAAATTAAAGGAGCAATTAGTAACTAATGCAGAAGCAAGACAGATGGAGGGATAGCAAATTAAGCAAATACAGAGTTAAATGACTGAATACCTGGCATAATCTCCACAGCAAAACTGGGCAAGAGATCAGCAAGCAGCCCTGTCCTGCCTAAAAGAAGTGGAAGGAAAAGAAGAAGTAAAGAGGTTACTCCAAAGGAAAAACACAGCCTGAAGCCTAGCTCCAGTTAGCACCATCCCTACATGGGGCCATTGATCCATGCTGTCTGTGTTCTGAGATGCACGTCACCAAGGCTGGGCTCAGTCAAGAGAATGAGCTTCTCCATCAATCTTTGGCAGCCATCTAAGAACTCTGCACCTAAACCAGGCAGAAGCAGAAACAGACATTTCTCTCCAACTATTATAGAAGGAGGAAATCTCTGCTTCAAATATGAAAAAACCTGCTTGAGCAGACTGACATATACCATCTCCATTCATTTATACATCCTACTCCACGTATATTATTGGAAAGTCAAACCCGTCTGTATCCAAACGTTCAACCTACATTTTCGTACATCCATACACAGTCCCATGTCCATATAAAAACAAAAGTACATATTTGGTTTTAACTCAGAATTATCTCCCTACATGATTCTATTTATAGCCTAAAGATATTTCAATGATTAAAGTTTCCAAAGGCAAGGAAATGATAAAGCTAGATCACTTATACACTCTTCGACACTCCTTCTGGCTTCAGAAATACTCTGTACATATGTATATGGTATGGCTTTTCCATACGGCACCCACAGCTGGCATGGTATGGACCCAAGTGCCTTCTGCGTGATATGGCACAGAAGCTTAAGGGCTGGTGTCAGAACAGGTGCCCCTCGGGGCTCTGAGAAGCAAAGAGCTGTGCAGGAAACAACACACTGGAAGAGGTTGGGGAGGAGGTTAGTCCTTTTAAAAACTAGCCTGGTTTATATAGAAAGAAGTGCTGAATGCTTCCACCATGTTCTCATATCCATGTAAATATAAAGGCTGTAATAGGACATCTGCCCTGTACCAGGTTCTCTCTATCACAATGTAGCCTTGCTAAGAAACAAGTTGCACTAGGAAACAACTAGCAAACTCGCTTCCTTTGAGGCTTGTGATGGCAAAAGGTCACTATGGTTCCTAAGCCTGCAACCGAATCTTACTTCACTTATGGGCATGACATACGCTTCTAGCACAGCTCTGTCCAGTAGAAATATAATGTGAGCGACCAGTAATTTTAGCTTTTCTAGTAATCACATTAAAATAGTTTTTTTTTAAAAAAAGATGAAATTACCTTCATAATATTTTTACTTGTACCAATGTAGCCAAAATATTAATACTTCAAAGGCTCTGTAGCCACACATCACTATTAGAAAACACACCTCTAGGGGTCTGGTCTCTTTGGTTCATTAGAAAACTTTTCCTGTTGAAGTTTGTTGAGGTGCATTAGAGAAAAAGTTACCCATGTGTGTGGTTTATATTTTGAGTCTAAAGGTCATAGTTGGTCACTGATCCTCTCCTCTATCAAATCACCCCATAGAAAAGCAGCTCTGACAAAAGTCAAAGAAAAAGAAGTTCTTCCGAGGCGCTAGGAGAGGATGCTGCAGCAGGGGCAAGGTGTTAGGGAGTCAGGTAAAAGGGCTCTTTGCTCACTTTATTTTTCTTGGCTCTCCTCAACTATACAAGGCCAGTGTGGTAAAATGTGTCCCAGTCATGTCTCCTGCATGGGTCATGGTCCCACATTTGAAAAGTTAATCGGTACCAGAGTACATTCCAAGGAAAAGAAAGCATGGAGTGGGCCACTAGGTTAACTCTGTTTTATTTTTTATTTAGTTATTTTTTTGGCCACGCCATGCAGCATGTGGGATCTTAGTTTCCCAACCAGGGATCAAACCCGTGCCCCCTGCAGTAGAAGCTCGTAGTCTTCACCACTGGACCACCAGGGAAGTCCTGAAGTTAGCTCTGTTTTAGGTTTTGGCAAGAAGGATTTCCTTCTTTCTGTCTTCCATCTTGTGCAGCTGACACGGTAAGAGTGGTTTGATGCTTGCAAGGTCTTTTGGAAAGTCAAGTGGGAGCCAAGTAGGTCATTGGAAAAGGGCATCTTGAAGGAGAGATGGGCTAGCCTTTGGCCTAAGCCAACATGAAAGGCTAGGAGGCTCCCCAAGGCTCACACGTGGTCTAGTCCATTTTCCTAGGATAGGCGACCGGACAGGGATTTGGGGCCAAAGTCCAAGCAAGTGATTAAGAGCGTGTGTTGGTCTCACATGGAATGTTCTCTGTACAAATATCTCTTGGAAGTTCAACAAGGCAATAGACAGGTGGTCAAGGATTTGGGATCTTGGACATCTCTTAAAGGCATAATTAGTATTAATTACAGCCAACAGCCAATGATCAAGAAGTCAATATTTTTAAAAAAAGTCAATATACTGTGCTTTTAGCAAAGCAGTTATCAAACGCTTACTTAATGGTGTTTTTTTTAATATGGACAGATTAGTACTTCTAAATATATCTTACTGTATATAGTAAAATGAGACACTTTTATTGTATTTACTCTCTAGTTCTCAAGCCTACCACTGTTTTAAACATCCCTATATGTGCTGTAGCCCAAATCATTAATTACATTCATAACAGAAATGTTATTGATGATATAAACTATCGATTTGCATATAATTTCTCACAGGAAATTAGCTATGTGATAATAATTAACTATAAAAAAATCCATACATTCAAGGAGGATATGGTACTCACACATATTATATAGAGCATATTCTATTGGAGTAAGCAGTAGACTGGCTGGGAGTCAGGGTACTGAAAGCAGCTTTGACATCAGTTTACTTGGTGACCACTACGGACAGATTACTTCCTCTTTCTAGGACTCAATTTTCTCATGAGTCAAATGAAGCGGTTGAATGAAGAGATCCATAAATAGGGAGACCATACATCTTGGTTTGTCTGGGACAGTCCTGGTTTATGCCTGTTGTCCTGGTGTAATTATTAATAGCACCCCTTTTAATTCCAAAGGGTTCTAATTTGGACAATTATTTAGATGGTCACCCTATCCATAACGTTTTCAGTTCTCAAATCTGATACTCAGTGATCAGAGTTGCAAACTCAATTCCATATATTTATACGGACCAGTAGATAATGCAAACAAGTGCAGCTGGTCAAATGTAATACAACTGGGAGCAGCTGGGCGTGTGGCAAATGGCATATTGTGTCTCTAGGGGCTGCTTCTACGCACCTCTAGCCAATTGTTGCCTCACAGAAAAGTGTCTTCAGGGTTGCAAATCTTCCTATTTTTCAAGATTAGCCAGACCCCAGATTTTTATGTGAAATATCCTGATTTTCAAATGTTGGCAACTGATTCACAGATTTTAAAAAATCACTGGACAAGCCGTACAAAATATGTTTTGGGACTGTATAGAACCCAGAGGTCATGTGCTTGCAACCACTGCGGGGTATATATACACAGATATAATTATGATGGATAAAACACAAAAGCTGGATTTCCCCACCTGCTGTTTAGAACGACACCATGATGGTGTTCTGACACTACTGCACACAGAATGTTAGTGAATATAAGCTCTAGGCACCTATGTTCAAATCAAAATCTGAAAGCAACAGTATGACACACCAAATTGTTAGCCCTTATTTCTGGGGCACTGGAATGGGCATCATGGAAGAACAATGAAGGGGCTTTCATTTTTTTAGATTTTTTTTTACACGTGTAATTGAAAGTTAAAATAAGAAACATGGACAGGAGATTCACAAAGCTTGTCACTCCAACAGAAAGACATACATCAAGCTTCTCATTCTCCCTGAAGCAACGGCCAATAGCTGACACTTCAGAAGATGGGGAAGCCTTCCCATAATGCACCCGTGTAGTGTTAGCCCCAGGGTGGTGTGGGTGACAGACTATGGCAGTAAAGTGGGTAAAATTAAATGTCTTCAGAGTTTGGGGATAGCAGATTATACCACTATGTCATGTCAACAGTAGAGAGGGAGAGAGAGAGCAAAGCTCTCTGGCTTTTATACCATGACCTATATTTTCCTGGAGCTAAAGGCATTTTAAAAAGTGAATTTATGCTGGAATCCTATATTTCTAAAAGTCATTTTGCTTCCAGCTTCTTGCTTAACAATTCCTAAAAAATGCTGTTGCCACTTAGAAATGCTCTAACTTTTCTTCCTATTCTACTCTATTCTGTCACATCCAATGAAGGTCTGATGTTAGACAGTCCAAACAATTGCAGTAAATACATTCCAGATTTCAGCAGCACTTTACCAACACTTGTGAATCACTGTCATTCTTCCAGGATTCAGTTAGAGTGGCAATTACAAGTCACTTTAATGTCTAAGAAAAGGATGGAAAACAGACCCAGCAAATAGAAAGCCAAATTTACTCTTTTCAAACCCCAGCTTAAACTATGAGTAGAAAGTACAGTTTTCACGTAAGCACTTCAAAGAGTTTTCCCCAAACCTTGCAGAATCCATTACTTTTAAGAAATTTCCACATGAATAGACCAAATGAGTCAGGCATACTACTAGTTTGTACACGCACACATGCAAGTGTCAGTATCATTCCATACGGTCACAAACATCATAGCCCAAAACATTCATGTATTTTGGGTTGAATGACGAGGGCAGAAACAATCACTTTGATAAAACAACTTACAGATTTTACCTATATAATTCCCTGTTTCAGCTGTTTTCTGCCACTGACACCTTGAAGTTATCCCCAACTGGACTCTCGGTACATATTCCTGAGAACAAGTTCACTTCTGGAATGTCTCCAATTCATTCATTCAACAAAGAAATGTATATTGTGCCTGGTGGACACGCAGAGAAGAACAAGACTTGATCCCTATGCTTGAAAGCCTCAGGCTCGCCCACGCAGCTTGTCCAGCAGTGTGAGGCTAAGAATTCGGCTTTACTTCTCTTGCTTCTGGGTCACATGACTTACCAAGGTCAAAGGACTTTCTTCCTGCCAAATCCCGTTTTCATTAGCTTTTTTTTTTTTTTTTTTTTGCATTTTTGACATCAGGTTCCCCCAGTCATGAGGCCTTCCCTCAGAGACACAGTCCTTGCCTGGTTTCCCACTCCTCTCCTACCCATGGTGTTATCTTCACATATTTCACAACAAACCATGTCCCGGTGACATTTCCCCAAGGTTCTGATACCCTTTTCTTGGCCGGTCAGGCCCTCAATGCAGGATGTACTTACCTTCTTTACTAAGATAACCAGCTAACGAACTTCTCAATCTTCTGCTTCATTCAAATTCTTACCACACACAGTCTACAAGACTCTGAAATATGTTCCGACAGAGCCATGTAAGAATACTGCCGTGAGAGGCTGCATCCTCCTCCATGGTCCCGGTTTCATGAGAGCACTTGTCTCTCAGCTGCCATGATTCCTTTACATGTGCCTCCACTAGCAGGATGGAAACCCCGCTGCCTCCCCAACAGCGTGGCATGAGGAGACACCTCACCCGTCAGGACCTTGAACTTTTCCCAGTAGTAAATCCCCATTGTTTTCTATGCTGGGCTTCTGATTTACTGCTCATGTTAGTGCCTTTTATCCAGCTCAACTGGACTCTTAATGAGCATATGAAGGAACCATTCATTCATTCAGCACTATTCTATGTAATGGAGAACGTTTAGCACCCCTGGACTCAGGGCTTAATGCCAGGAGCATCCTCTACTCACTGGAATATCCCCAAATGCCATCTTGCCATCTCAGGGGATTGAAGCACCGCCTCATTCCACCCCCACAAGCTGAAAGCCACGAGGCTAGGGTATTTTCAAGGCGGCCATTACACAGAGATACAATATGTGCCCCAAATTGGTTTTTGTCTCTAGTCTTAAAACTTAAATCCAAGCTCTGATCATTAGTCCAAGTTCTAGATGTAGGACAAACTTGTTTTCAGATCCTAGATCAGCTACTCAATTATTTGATGACAAAAGACACATTATTTAATGCATTGGACCTTATGAAAAGAAGGGAAAACAATACTGCCTTTGTCCTTGTGATGTCAACACTGCTGACAGCACAGTTATCTCCATTCATTTCTTTGAAACGTACTAACTTGGAGTCCTTTTCAGTTTTGCCGATATATCATACAAATGAACCTTCTGTTCGGGATGATCTAGAATGTTTTTCTTCCCCAGCTTCTTGAGGTTCCCTTCTTTTCCCTTCTGCTTAATGGACATCTGGGCTTCATCCCACTTCCAGGCTTTCCTAAGATGCCCTGGATCCATTTTCAGGGATGTACTGTAGCCACCCGTGACCTCTCAGATCCTAACCCTCTAAAAGGTTTCTCTCCTAAATCTTTGAGGAGAGCAGATGTTTTTCTCTGGCCCTTTTAAGTGTCAAGTTGTTTCTATGGCTGTTTGGAATCCCCCCACATTGGAAATTTCCCAAGGGCACACACATCCCTGTTTTTATTCTATATGCCTACGGCAACCATGCATTCAATAAATAAAGATTATGATTATCCATCACAAATGTGGATATAGCCTCCCTTTCTTTTATATGTAAACTATGTATTTAAGCATTTCATGTGTGTTTTTTTTCTTTGTCCCTTTCGTTTTAGCTCACTTTAAATTATAGTGAATAATTCTCCCAGTGAATTCTCTCCACAAAATGAGTAGTATCAGACCATCTACAATTAACTGTTCATAAATGCTCCAGGCTTTTCGGCAGTGATTATAAGCTTGGCCTAAGGCACTGACTTCTATTCACACAGAATTCTAAAATCAGGTTGTATTGCCAGAAAGGATCTCGGAGGTCATCTAATCCATAACCCACTCCATGTTTTCAGGAACCTGAAGCTCAGAGAGCATAAGAATCTTACCCAAAGTCACACAGCTGACTAATAAACCAGGAGTAGAACCTGGGTCTACTCACCCCCATCCCTATCTTTTTTCCCCAGTATCTCACTCCCCCTCAAGCTTTGCTTATTCTTAATTTAGAAATGTTAGACATGTGCAGCATTTCTAATCTCCTAGTATCTGCAGTGAGCAACACAGAAATTTATGTTTGTGGCATTACTGCTCTACTTACATAATTAAAGTATAATGTCTGGATATAGGAGTGTTGGAGATGGCTAACGATTTCAGCACCTTTTAAAGCTGTGACCAGAAAATGATTACTGAATACATCATAACACAGTATGAGCTAATTAAAAGGCATTCACCATGCTGCTATAAACTAATAAACAATAATAAAAATGATTGCAAAGCACTCTGCCTTTGCAAAGTGCTATAGTGATCCAACCCCCTAGCCCTCAAGAGTGAGTAGATGCAAAGTGTTATTAGTAATATAACGTGCTCAACTTGGCCTGAGATGAAATGACTAAGACAGTTAGATTTGATTACAAAATGATATGGAGCGGGGTGGGATTTAATGGAGGGAGGAAATTGAGTTTCTTGGTGCCCAGTGTGATTTCCTGAGCTCCCTGTGCTCCAACCATCAGACCTGCACAGACACTTCAGATGCAAAGATAACAAGAACGGCTAGTTTCCTTAACCCAAAAAGCCCAGGTGGTCCACGGCAGACACGGAGGGGCACACAGCTTGGTAGGTCTCGGGTTGTCAGAGTTCCTGCCCTTTCCTCCGTGGCCAGCCCCCTCTCGGTGTGAGGGGCGTGAGCATGGAGCATTTCCCAGAGCAAATTCTGAGGCACTGCACCGTGTGAACTCAAACCTGCACACTTGAATAGCGGCAGCTGGCTTTGGAGAAAAATGCCATGGCTGTCTCCTGACCGGCTTTCAAGGGCTGCCATTCTTTCTTTCCAGGGCTGAGCCGATTTTCGGCGACACCCGCTCTCCCGCGGGCCTCCAGGGCCTCCCCTCGGCGGGGCCCGTCCCCTCCCTCCCGCGCACCGGCTTCGCATTTTTGCCGCCTCCCGGCTCTGTCGACTACAATGCGGCCGGCGGGCTGACCCAGCTGCTCCAGCTCCCGCCTGGGTAACCACGGCAACCGCGGGCTTCAGGAATGCTCACTAATTGAAGGCCGAGTTTCCTCCCACAGTGATGAGCAACAAGTGAAGCAAAAATAGTGAGGCGGGATAAAGGCTTCGAGGGAGCGGGGGAGGGAGGGGAGAGCAGTCGCAGAGCGGGACTGGGTGGCTGGGGTTGAGGGGAGGGCAAACGGCGCCTTCAGCACCTCGTTTGTTCTCTTCACAAACCCAGGGCAGTGAAGAACCTTAAAGGACACCGTTTACCCGGCAGAAATCTCAGCACACGTTTTTCAGTGAACAACTGTTACTGCAAACCACCACCTCTTTGCCGGGCCCCTTTGCTTCTAGTAAGTGAATGGAGATGTGCACATCCCTAGGTCCCCATAATTAGAATGCCAGCTAACACCCAGGGTGCAGCAGGTGAAGGTGAGCTGAAACTAATTTGATCCCAGCTCCTCTGGATCTTCTGTTCTCTTCAATCAAAAGGAGAACTTTCCAGGTGATCATCTCTAAAGATGGGGTGACCATCATACCAGTATGCCTGTTGTCTTGACATAAATTAGTAAAAGTCTCCCCTTTTCACTCTCAAGAGTATTCTCATTTGGACAATAAATGATAAGGTCACACTATCAAAAGTCTTTCCAGGCCCATCTAGATCCTAATCCAAGCCTTAGGTGCTCCCCAAACCCTTCCAGACTTCATCAAATGGCCTCTGTGACCTAATCCTTGTATTTAGGTTAGGTAGTAAACACCCTGCAATTAACTGAGAAACGGGGGCTTCCAACAGCTACCAAAACATAGCAACCAAAGGTCGGCATGCTGGGACAGAACACCCTGAAACCCACTAGCGGAAAGATTCCCACAGGGCCGATTAGGGTCACCACTCGCAAGGCACTGCACAGATGTCACTGAGAAAACATGAATCTATTAGTAATAGGATTGCCAATTAACAGATGGCTCATTAAAGCCTCTGCCCATGGAACGGGCGAAAAGAAAATCAGCTCTCTAGGAGTCCCGGAACACAGAATTCCCTGAAGAGGGTTCCCTCAAATTAGGGATGACATTCTGGCAATGAGATGTGGGGTATAGGAAACGGTAGGAGAAGGGAACTGACATTTACTGAGTTCGTATTCTGTGTTATTTAATCCTCATACTAGGTCTTCCATGTGACTTTCATTTTCCCTCCCCCATTTTTACAGAGGAGGAAACCAAGACTCGTCAACATTGACTTACTGAAGGTTATATTGATGCACTGAGTCCACAGATATCTGACCCCAAAGCCCATGCTCTTCACAGTGGATCTTATCCAGTAACCAGATTGACCTTTGGTCAAGATCAGGGTTTTGCAACCTTGGCACTATTCACATTTGGGGCCAGATAATCCTTTGTTGGGGGTAGGAGGGCCACCCTGTGCGTTGTAGGATATTCAACAGCCTCCTTGGTCTCTATCCACTAGATGCCATGCTACCCCACAAGACGGGACAACCACAATGTTTCCAGACATTGCCAAGTATCGTCTGGGTGGGGGTCCAAAGAGGTCCCTCTTGAGAATCAGTAGCCTAGATATTTAATATCAAATATAGTTTTAATCTTTTCTTGTATTGTTCTCTCATTGCTTCAGAAATATAATGCTTATCTTTACCAAAAGACAGTAATTTTCATAGGGACAAAACAGTGCCATTTTAAAATTTTGTATCCTCACTGTGCTAGGGACATAGTATGCAAAAGAGACTGGTTAAAAGTTAAATCGTAATTCAAACGCAAATCACGCTTGAAGCAAAACTGACTCTATCGCATGGTGCCTATCAAAGAGCAAGGTTGCGATTATGCCGTGGAGAGGTCTGAAGGCCAGAAGAGGCTTCCTGCAAAGGGTAAAAGGCATGATCCCTAGTCTTTGGAACAACCCCAAACCCCACTCCACTGCTCAGATGGTAGAAAGTTCATTTTTGGCAGCCATTAACCAGAATCAGATGCTAGTTGATGCCTGGTTGACTTTTCTGCCTCCGCCTTCTCCTCCACCCCTTCAACAGTTTTCTGGTTCTTCTCAAAACCAAAACCCACAGAGGCATCTAGGTAAGCTCAGGGCAGAGTAGGCCAGCTGGGAGAAAAGCCAGCGGGGCTGGGGCCTAAAAAGCTCCCTCCCATTATAAGTTTTGTGTCCCCACTTTCATGGGAGGCAGTGCAGTTATCTCAGGTCTTCAGGAAATCCGAAGATAGATAGGGTAGGTCCATCCTGCTAGAGGAATCAACTCCCCTTGACGTCTTTCATGTGAAGCCAAGACATCTGAAGTATAATCAAGCCTGCAAAGGAAAATGTGGGCACAGCCCAAATGGAAAGATATTCCAAAGGAGTAACCCCCAGATTTATGGCTAGAGTGTGACTCGGTAATTAATTCCTTCTCTCCCTTTTGCCAGGAGTCAACTTCTCTTTCTTCTCCTCCAATTCTTTCCCCCTCTTCCTCTGTTTGTAAATCTTGGAGAGAAACAGCAGCAGCCACTCTCAGAGATCAAAGTTTGAGCAGGCAACAAAGACCTCCGAGGAGGAGGCTGTTGCCATGGGAACTCTCTGAGCTGAAGCCCTTTTAATCGGCAAATCTCCTGGTTAGCAGCACAGGCTAGGGCTGGTAAAGAGGAAGAGAAGGGGAGTCTTGGCAACAAGTAGCCTTTCTAAACAGCCAGAACTCCACCTGGGGGTGGAGGTAGGACAGGATTCAAATTGAGGCAGCACTGACACGGGGGTGAGTGCCTGAGTATTTCTGCACAGCCACAGAAACAGACTTCCATCAAAAATCCCTAAAGCCCGTGACAAATTCCGAGATGTCCCCTCCCAAGAATTCCCTGATTTCTTATTATGTTCTTAATGGCTTTTTAATACTAATGGGCAGAAAGGTTGATTTTAGACTGGAATAACACTTTCAGGCGCAGTATTGTGAATAATGTGATTTTTTTTTTTTTAATTAATGCATGCCTGTTTCTCCACCTCTTGTCTGGGTAATATATGTTTACTTCTGGATAAGTCACAGGAGGAAATGGAAGGAAAAATAGAAGCACGACAGGAAAACAAAGGTAATTCTGTGGCATTACCTTCACATTCTGTGGCATTATTCTTCACAGGGAATAATCAATCCCAACTTAGCGCCTACTCACAAGGACCTGCTGGGAACAAGCCTATTTCTGGCCTCCTGAAATAGCATGGCATTTGGCCTAAAAAGAAGCAGAAATTGATGAATTCCACAAAATATTAACACTGTGTGTTTTTGCCTGCCTGGCATTCTTTTCTTCTTCATTTGGAAACAAATGTCCAACTTCTCTTTAGGAAGCTGGTCCTTTACCCTTTTGCCTTCAATTCATATGGTTCATTTGGGGCTGGTGGTACCCTACATGCCACCCCGCAACAACAGGACGTTTGCTGACACTGTGGAGAGAGGCAGTTTATCCTCCTGAGAGCAAAGGTGTTAAAGACCTGCTAGGGGCCAGGTTTGCAGACAGCCTGTCCAAGAATGCAGCTAACACAGAGGAGATAGAGATTCTTTAAAACATAATCTGAACGCTGGGACTCAGCCATGCTTGAAGCTAGGAATACCCTTGGACTTACAGGTTACCTGAGCCAAAAAGGTCCCCTAAGCCAGTTTGAGAATCTATCCCTTGCAATTAAAAGAGTTCTGAAGAACACAATAGTTAGCTCTGCTGGTGAGAGTTTGAAGAGAGATTTTCTTCTTTTTCCGTTTTGTTTGAAATTTTTATAATAAACGTACCATTTTTTCTAAAACAGAAGCAATATTAAAACAAAACAGGACAGCAGTATTTGGGGCATCACCCTATACAGAGAATTAGTTCTGCAATCTGTGGATCTTTTAGATAAAGGCAGAATTATAGAAAGAATGCTAAAGCCATCTTGCTTATCCTAATATTTTGGACAAGAGAACCTATTCCATGTTGAAAGCTCATCAGAGAGGGAGTCTCTATAATCTCTTTCAACCAACCATAATTTCCAAAAATTGTGATTTACCATTAGGAAAGTCTTTCTTAGCTTTAATTCTGAACACTCTCGGCTCATGTCCGGTTATTCTTTTCTCGGTCCACAGGCACAAGTGTTCATCCAGCCATATTTCCACTGGGGCCCTTCCCCTCCTTTATCTCCTTGGCCCTTAAAAAACAAGCTACCACATGACACATCAGAAAGAAGGGGTCAGGCCCTTATATTGTGCACAGAAAGAAGTAAGAACAAGGCGAGCTGCTTTTAGATTTTAAAACAACAACTTCCCTACTTGAGCCTTCCTGAATGGTGAAGTCCTTTTCCTGCCAGCTGGAGCTGACCAAGGGAACTTTATTCCTATCCAAACAGTGGCGTGGTTCCAGGTTATAAACAGACTGTTCCCGCCACTGATCCCAGACAAATGTCTAATCTCAGTGGCAGATTTCTGGGCACTTCCACCCTCTGTGACTGTCTTCTGGTATGGCCCTACGATCCCAGACATCTGTCTAAATATTTCTAAGGTACCTGTCACTGTCATCTCAAAGCACCCTAAACACCATGTGCATTTCTACCTTCTGAATCATCAAAAAGAGACTAAAGAGTGTTCAGTATAGTGTTTGCGTTTAGTGTTGAATCAGCAGTTATCCTCCCATTTCTCTGAATCACATCTTTGCATATTTCTGAAACCTCTGAAAGAAGCATCTGAAGCGATCTGTAGATGGTTCAGATGTATGGGGAAAAGAAGGTGGGTCATGCTCAGTGGGGAGGTACACAATCTGGACAAAAACAGCTATGTCTTGGAAGTGAGGGCCCAGGTTAGTGGTTATAGGCATTGGTTATAGGTTTCACTGAGAAATGACATGAGATACTAAAGCAGATCTGGGACAAGTAAAAATCTTTACCTATGGCCTAAAGCAGCAACAACATTTTTAAAAACATGACTTATGCAGGGGAGCGTTCTATAGCTTCTTAATATAGACAGGTCGTGTGGTATCGTGGAAAGAGATGAGGCTGGGAATCAAAACACTTGGGTTTGATCAAAGACACTCTTTTGGAAGGGGATAATAATTACAAAACCTGAACATTAATTTCTGCATTTGGAAAACAAGGGAAATAATGCCTGCTCTCCTACATTACAAGGTTATAATAGAAAAATTTTGCGAAGTCAAATTATTATCAGTGTACATTAACGTTAGTAGTAGATGTAGTAATGGCATCACTTTGGTGGATATTTATTGCTTTTTGGGGCATCTCACATCCATTCTCCCTTTTTTTGGTAACAGTGCCCCAATTTACTTTGGGGAATTAATTCTTCTCCATATCTTGATGGACTAGCCACCAAGAGCCTCTAATCTCCTAATGCTAAGCAGTGGACACCTACCCAACTGGACCAGCTGGACTCTCTCTCCTGAGACTGATTCTTGAGTGAGAAAATGCAAGATCAGAAAAAAAAAGAGATGAGTTGATTTTTTTAATGTCCATGGAGCCCTAAATACATTGTCTATTAATTCTTGCTACATAGACCCTGGAGCATCTCTGGCGGGGCAGGAATGGTGCTGTGTTCATCAAAACATTTTACTTTCTTCCTGGACACAAACAAAATAACAGGAGAAGTAACCCATGTCACTGACAGACCTGACCCCTAAAAAGTCCCCCATGAATGACCTTCCTTACTTTTTCTTTCTGTGCAGCCGGGAGCAAAGTTCTCCAATACAGCAAACTAAAACAATGGAGAAGCCTAGACCCCTACGCCATACCTGGAAGGGAGCTGCCCAGGTAAAAGCCTCCTAACCCACATCTGACTATGACAAGATGACGTAATGAACTTCTATGGTGGCAGGTCACTGAGATTCGGGGGTTGATTTTACAGAAGCTAGTAAGTATTACCCTAATATATTATCCTTTTTGGAGACTGATTTTCCAGCCTTTCTTTCAATTTTGATATCCTTCCAATGAATTCCCTTCCTGCCTAAGTTAGCCAAAGTCTACTTCTGTTGCTTTCAACCATAGTCCCGGATGGTTCTGTCACTAGTAAAAATTAAAATACCCAGATAAAGAATCATGACCGATGAGATTAAATCATGTTATATATCACTTGAGACTGTAGACATTTATTATATAAATACTTCTTAAGTCAACAAATATATACTCAGCACTGATTAACATTTAAGAGTCACAAAGTAAATACTGGTTACAGATTCTGCCCATTTATCATTTAAAAAAACATTCATTCAAGCTTCTTTATTCTAGACACTCTGCTAAGCATTGCAGATAGAAAGGTGAATGAGAACTGGTTCTTGCCTCTGAAGAGCTCATGTTCTAGGGCTATTGAGAAGCGTCCGATGTCGTAGGGGAAATCAAGACAAATACACATGCAGTACCCGTGTGGCCACTCACATGAAGTCAAACTAGAATATAAGACTGATAAGGTTCTGTCCTTGACCCTTTCCATTTTATATAATCTTCTTGAGTGACTCATCTAGTCTTTCATGGTTGTGACTATCATTCATGACTCTCAAATCTATTATCTCTAATCCTAGTTTCTCCACTGAGTTCCAGACCTATATTTCTAATTGTCAGCAAGACATCTCCACCTTGGTGTCCCACAGGCCTCTCATATTCCACATGTTTTCTACATCTGTGACTATTTCTGTTTTGTAAATAAGTTCATTTGTACCATTTTTTTTTTTTTTTTTAACCAAACTCATTCTCCTGCCTCTCCAACCTGCTTTCCAAACTGTGGCCTCTCTCTCGGTTGACGGAACAGTTGGCTACCCAGCTAGCTAGAAACCATGGTGTCCTTTTGACTCATCCCTCTGGCTCATTTTTTTTTAATGCATTAGTCACCAAGATCCATCAGTTCCATCTTAGAAATGTTTCTGTGTTGTTTGTTCTCAATTCATTCCTCTGCTTCAGAATCTCATTCCCTTTTACCCGTGCTGCTGCACCTCCCGCACCTCGCCATAACCCATCCCCCTGTTCTAGCACTCCTCTCTAATACACTGTCCACCCTGCTGCTAATTATTGTTTTGACCCTGAGATCTAATTTCATTCCTCTGTCCTGATCATCCTTGAAGAAGAGCTCGAGTTTCAGCTCCTTCAAGCCTCCATCAACAGTTTATCCTCATTCTTGTGGAATTAGTCCTTTTAACCCTGACCTACTGCAAAAGACCACAGTTTATTCCTGCTGGCTTCCTTGTGAGTGAGCACCACCCTGTATGTTCTTGTAACCAACCTGCAAGTCTTTTATCTCTGTCATGAGGGCTGAATTACCGGGAGGTCATTTTCTCATTTATCAAGGTAGTCACATCACTCACATTCATCTACTTTTTAAACCAAGAATTTTAAAATTGAAATAAAGCTCAAAAATAACTGAGTTGAACATCTTTTCCTATACATAAGTGCCTGATATAATAACTCATAAAAAATCTTCCACCTTCTTAAGGATATAGAAATTACTACTCCTAAGAACACTGATTGTATCTTTAGATGTCTCTCTGATTGTTAACAGTTCTTTCTTTATCCTCAGATGGACTCGCTCCCTTTGTAACTTCCCAGCCACACAGACAGAGTAGGTTTCCAATCTCTCTTCTATACAAGTTCACTTCAGATAGCTGGAGACACTTCCCATGCTCCCTTTCCCAAGTCCTCTTTCACTAGACCAAATCCTCCCAATTCCTCCTACCATTCCTCATATTAAGTTCAGTGGCTTATGGAGGTTGTAATTAGCAAACTGTGGACTCAGTTATCTTCCCACTGAGGTCTTAATCTCCTTGAGGATGACTTCAGAAATCAGGTTGCTCTCCCAGTCTCACATAAAAAGAATACCTAACAAATGGGCCTGTAGGATATAACCACCAAATAATTAGCATTTTTTAAACTGTGAGGGTACTTTGAAAAATTCCATAAAGGGGTGTCAAGACCAAGAAGACTCAGAATGTTGCATTTGGAAGTAAATACAGTACTTCCTGCACCCAGAAAATTCTCCTAGATTTCAAACTAACCCCTTTAATTAACTAACACAACTAGCATGGCACATTTACCATGCTTTGAACATTTCTAATTATTTAGAATAAATTTCTAATTAATGTGGAAGATAGCAGAATTACGTGTTTCTCCTCCCCAAGAACCCTAGTATGTATCTGTTTATCTCACAGATATGCTGCTTCTACTGTGATGAGCTGATTTGCAGCATCCCCACTTTCCCTTTTTGGTTCTTTTTAGGGTAACACTGATTTCTGTTCTTATCTTTTCTTCCATCTTTGTTGACCATTTTCATCTGAGTCTTCCTTTCACCCACCCTGTGGTGCTGAGGACAGCGTCGTTGCCCAAGTTGCTTTGCATGTTTTGATCCAGAGCAATGCCCTTCATACACTTCAGCACATCCTCAGATGACAAGGCTTTCACTCTATTTATTTCCCCACATTTGCAGATCTGGGACCAAATTATTTAAAGTGGCTTTTACCTGGCCTCCTTTTCCTGCCCAGGCAATTACTTTGCTGCAAATGGTTGCACTGGCCAAATAACTGTGTTCACAATTAGCTAATTGCAGGCTCAATGAGCCACTTGTTCCTTCAAACTTAGACATTAGAGTTGTGTTATTAGGCAGAAATTTATCTTTTTATTCCCTACAGAGTCACAGCAGATCCCGAATCTGATTGCCCTGTAGTCTTTTACAATGTCAATATAAACCTTTTACATTTTTATTTCCTTTTGAATATATGTCGTATTTCCCATTCTTTTACAGATCACAGCAGTTAAGCTTCATATACTGGACTCATGTATTTGAGTAAACATGTATTTGAAATTAATCTAACTGTCTAAAAAGGGCTAATTATTATTAATTAAAGGGTTAATCATTAATAAATAATTATTACCTTAATCCATTTTGTAAACTATAAAATTAAGGCAAGCAGTACAGTTGACTTGCCAAAGTCATGATAGAGTAAAACTAAAAATCTTAAGCAAATTCCATTTTCTCCTGGGGCACTGAGTTTCCCACAGAGGGTAAAAATTAACCTTCAACGTCATTTGCTTCTAAAAGAAAGCACCTTAAATATTCCCCCCAAATTGTTAAGACCTGGTTTCTTGGAAGCTACAAAAAAATGTAAAATGGCTTCAAGGATTTACCTTTTATCCCACAATTAATGTTGTTTCTTTTCTTAATTTCTGTATGTTTATTCTAATTTTTTTGTCCAGCCAACATTTATAGAGCACGAAATATGTGCTCAATTTTCAGTTTCATACAAGGAGGTCATCTCCCACTGATATTCCTCCAATCCACAAAAGAGAAAAGTACCCCAAAATAATGAGTTTTCATTTATGAAAAAATTAATATTAATAAGGATTAGATTATAGTGGCTTTGCGAATAACTTGGACACTTTTAGGTTTCAAGAAATTTGCCTTCCAATTAAACACTATTACGTCTCCCCCATAGCTCTTTTCACTGAGCACCTTTTATTATTAAAAGTTTACAGCCATCTTTCCTTAGGATTGTCTAAAGTGGAGATAATTGAATGGGAAAAGATTCCTTTGTCTCAGGAGATCCTAGCACACCAGCGAATTCTTATCTCTCAGCTGTCTCTACCCTGCTTCAAAGGCCTCTGGCATTTTCCTCAATCATTAGCATATGTAAAGAATAAGAGCAGAGAGAAATCAGGGTTAAAGGTGCAAGTGGAAAGGAGGGGAAAAAACTAAGAAAGCAGAAGAAACATTCAGGAAAATGGTAAAATGTGGGCCATAGACACCAAGAAACAAAATATAATAAATACAACTACTGCTCATAAAGAACATATTCTAAAACTGGTTTGTCTGTGCACCAAAGGTAAAGCCTGTGCGTGCAACCTGCTGACACACGCAGGGAGGAGAAGCAAGAAGAGGGAACAGTGCAAGCAGTCTAAGATGAAAATGTTACTGAGGGTTGTCACTTACCCAACACCAGCAGTTCCACCGAGTCCTCGTTCTTGCCCTCCAGGTCATCAGGGGTGGTGATGATACAGTAATAGAGTCCGCTGTCTCCCCACATGAGTTTTCCAATTTGAAGATCTGCATCTGTTATCACAAAGAGAAGGACCGGGTCCTAAACTCTGTCCTCTGAAGGAAAACACTAAACAATGGGGGGGGGGCAGCCCTTCTGGGTGTCTGTAGTGTTCTATTTCTTTACCCTGATGGTGTTTGACGAGATGTTTGCTTTATTTAAAACAAACAACGAAACAATAATAAAAGCTAGCATCCCTAAGGGGTGAGAATTAGAGCACCCCCAGAAACTGGTCTAGTTCCAGTCTGGTTTCTGGAATAGAAGACTGCTTTCAACAGGCCTGCAGAGGCCCTTGAAAGCCAAGTAAATTCCAGAATTAACCTGGACTCCTGGAAATGAGCTGGGTTCACAGGAGTTCTTCAAAATTTGGAACTTTTCCTTGCCCAAAGCTGTAGGGAGCAGGAAAAAGGGTGGAACTGATGTAAAACTACCTGAGGCTTGGGCCATGGCATCTACCTGGCTCTGAAACTTGTACACATACATCCCTTCTCCCAGCAGAGGAAATTCTTAGGGAAGTCTGCTTTCTGAGTTAAGGAAGGGGCAATAAAGGCTGGTGTCAAGGTGTGAGGTATTTGACTGAGAAAGCTTTCACTAGAACCCATTTCAATTCAGTTCTGATAATAAATTCCTCAGGCTGGAGGTCAGGCTCATGAAAGACTATTTCCAAAGCTCATCTCTGTCTTCTCTTGATATTACAAGCCTCCATCCTTCCTCTCCACGCCATCCCATTAAAGCAATTTGCTAGGTTTCTTGATACTCCCATCCCCCATAAAATCAAAGTCTTGAGGGATTGAAAGGGCGCAAGGCTGACATCCTCTTGTATCTGGGAAGAATGGAACCAATCTTCCCTAGATTCAAAACAGAGACATTATTACCATGAACAATTGTGATCTCTCTGCCCCTGTAGAAATCTCCCAGGGTCACGGTCGAGCCCTGTTTGGAAGCTACCACTCGAACAGTCCTCCTACTGTCTAAACAATCCAAGTAGGGGTCCCATTCCAGGTTTCTTTTGCTGAGAGATTGGGCCCGGGGAGAAGACATGCCCAAGGATTCCCCCATGCGATCCTGGCAGTAGGACTTGAATTTCCACTGCACGACTGCAGGCTGATGGGAAGACGTGGAGAAGTGGCAGCGAAGCACAGTGGGCTGGAAGAGCATGGCCACCTTCTTCTTGTCGGGCACTGTGACCTGAAGGCCTCCAGCTATGGCTGCAAAATAGAATGAACATGTCCAAATGGTATCAGTGTCCTGGACCTCACCTCACATATCATAGGTGTGCCTTTCCACCTTACCTCCCTAACCTGTCTCTCCCCTTGTTTTCTCCATCACAATGAAGAGCATCAATATCTACCTGGTTGCCTTGTCCAGAAACCTGCCTTCACTCCCAGTGTCCAACTGGTCACAAAGTCGTGTCAACTTGACCTCTTAACATCTTTAATATTTCCTTCCCCTTCTTTAACCCCACTACCGTTGCTTGTGTGTACGCTCTCCTCATTTCTTGCTTATAATTTTGCAATAATCTCTCGTCTGGTCTCCCTGCTGGCAGTTGCCCACATGCAGTCCATTCTCCTTGCTATAAGTTCAGGTTATCTTTCTAAATCTGACTGTTATGACTCTCCTTCTTAAAACCCTTCACTCATCCTCCATGGCCTTCAGGACAAAACCCAAAGTTCTTGGCAAGGCATTTAAGGTGCCCCATCAACTACTTCTCCTCTGCCTCACATCTTGTAGCACGTCCATTTGAGCACCAACCTCCGATGATACCAAACTAACGGTTCCCCCAAGTGGGACGTGGTATATCACACCTCTAGATCTTGATATTTCTTGTTTATGGAATGCTTTTTCCTCACTTCTCTTCCTGAGAAACTCTTTTCCATCTGTCAAAACCAATTCAAAGGCTTCTTGTCCAGTCTTCTGTGACCAGTCAATCCATTTGTCACTTCCTCCTTTGTGCCATCAGTATCCCCAGCATTCTCCTCTAGACATTTACTATAATAATTTTGTAATAATTTTATACTTATTTTCATGCCTCCATCAGACTTGTCGGGTCAGGTAAGGAATGTGTCTTATCTTGCTGTCCTGGGTGAAACCCATAGATACTCAACAGCTATTTGATAAATGAGGACAGTGAAGCCAGGACATATGACTTCAGGAGGAAGTGACTTCCCTTCCAGCTGGTGACCCAGCAAACAAGACAGAGATTAAGGGGAAAAGAAGGCTTTGAGAGGAATGGAGAATTTTGGATCAAAAGCAGTAGACTAAGTTCAAAAGCTTTGAAGGGTAATCAAAAAAGGGTGGGGGGAGACTAGAAAGCAGATGAGAAGTTTAAGTGTTTAAAAAGATCAGTTTGAGGCTTGGTGTCCAAGAAAGAGAGGGAAATTTCAGTGAATGAAAGCCCAGGGGAGTGTTTGAGAGGCACAGGGCTTCTATGAACTCAATGGTAAGATCTAGAAATTCCAGGCAAAGAGAACATAACTTCTTCAGGTGAATGGGAGAGTTAAGAGTTTCTAGCTTCATCTAAGGTTAGAAGCAGAAGTAGAATCACGATGAGAGGCAGAAAAATGGAATATGAATAGAAAGACATGATAAAGAGGTTCAGAGTTGAATCCAGGAGCCTGCCAAGCCACCTTCAGGTAGCTTGAGGCAAAGAGTTTCACCCTAGAATTGCAGGTGGACTTGAGACATACAAGAAAGGGCTAGTTTCCAGGGGAAGCCTGCTGTTCTTCACTATTGCCCATGGTCCCAATGACATCCCACAAAGCAAACTCACTCTCACAGCTCAAACATGCACTTATTCATGAAACTGTCTTTATAGAAGCTCTCTTAACAAGGGCAAGATACCATATTTGTACCTACTTCTGAGTTCCAGACCAGTGCCTCTCTTCCATGAAAGCACTGTGAAAACTAGGTTCTAATTCCTGTTAGGGAGAAAAGGTTTCTGCATTCTATGGAATTGGGAAGAGAATGCAACAGAATATTTGAGATTTAGTGTTTCGAAACACTAAATCTGAAATAGTGCTAAACACTAAATAGTGCTCGATAGCTACTATGGAATAAATGAAGGAATGGGTGAGCAAATGAATGACTATTAACATGGGAATTTCTAGGACTTTGCAGAGAAAACGGGTTAAATGACTTATAAACAGCATAGTATAGTAAGAGAGCATTGGCATCAAAAGATAGGGCTTTGAATCTCATCTGGCCGTTGTACTAATGGTGAGACCTTAATGAAGCCTCTTAAGCAATACTCACCTGTAAAATGAGCCTCATATTCCTTACTCAACAGAGTTGTTAACAAACCTTATCTCTCTCTCTGGGCGCCTGCAGAGAGTGAACTCTATAACAGAGAACCTTGACCATGACCAGTAGAGGGGAGATCTCAAATGCAAATCCTACCTCACCTTTCCTGCCTTTTGCCTCGCCTCCCATTCTAAGGCTCCTGAATCTCGATGAACATCCACCACTAATAGGTTTGATTACAGCCAAATTATGTAGATCAGCCCCACTGAGGGGCAAATAATTCCTAGAAAAGAACCCCAGCTCAGAAAAGAACCCTAGTTCCCAGGCTCCACTGCTTCCCTTCACCACCCCCAAATGTTGGTGTGGCTGATTCCACTCTTTCCAACTCACACACCTGGATGAGGAAAAGGCTTTTTTTTTTAACAGTTTCTCCTTAAATTCTATTGCATTAATTTTTAACCTTGTAGTTCTTCTTCAAAACCTTATTCACGCTCCAGTTTTCCAGGTAACAAAATGGGACAGAGAGTTGAAGTGTCTTCAGTTAGCAGTGGTTGAGACTGGATAACCAATCACAGGCGTTGTTCCCAGCACAATGCTCGGTAGTTGACCAACCACCTTTCTTCTCTTCTACCTATTCAGGCTCTTCTTGGGAAATCACATTTCCTTATCATTCCAAGATAAATGAAACCAGCAAAGGAGGCAGGTGCAGACAAAAGTGTTGGGGGGGGAGGGTTGTTTTTGGTTTTTTTGAGAGAGTTAAGTATGGGGTTTTCTTCATTAGATGATTACTAAGAATAACCCCCTCCTCAGCTCTGTTCTCTGTTAATGGATTAGCTACTTGACCAAGCCATTCAGCTCCCTTAATTATCATTTTTTAAAATTGTGCACTCCCTTAATTATTAATAGAGGTTAGTCAATTCACAGCTTCTACGACACACACATAAGTTCATGTTCCAAAGAATAAAGAATATGTTTCCAGAAACATCTGCCTCTTTACAGCATGATAATTAAAGGCATGGATTTTAGAGTGAGTCCTAAGTTAGAATCCAAGCCCTACCACCTCCTAGCTGCATGACATAAGGCAAATTACTTAAGTCTTAGGACTTTCAGTTTCCTTACTGGTAAAACCAGAATAATAGTAACTATCTTATGGAGCTGTTTGAGGGTTAAATAAGATTTTATCCTGGGCTTCCCTGGTGGCGCAGTGGTTGGGAGTCCGCCTGCCGATGCAGGGGGCGCGGGTTCGTGCCCCGGTCCGGGAAGATCCCACATGCCGCGGAGCGGCTGGGCCCGTGAGCCATGGCCGCTGAGCCTGTGCGTCCGGAGCCTGTGCTCCGCAACGGGAGAGGCCACGACAGTGAGAGGCCCGCGTACCGCAAAAAAAAAAAAAAAAAAAAAAGATTTTATCCTAAGCACTTAGGATAACACTGGTATACAGTAAGCACTCAATACATGTAGCTGTTGCTGCTCCTGGAAGCTGGAAACCGAGGGTACCCTGAGTGTGTGTACACATACACAGAGATGTATATATATGCAGGTATAATGGAAACCTTGGGAATCTAAGCTAAGGATAGATCTGGATAGCTGGAGAGGACAGATCTAGGAATTTCAAGGAAATGTCAGTTTATTGGATCTTTGAGGACCATAAAAGTGAAGAGTTAGAGAGAAAGCTGAAGATGCCAATCCCTGTGTTAGCTCTAGAAGCATCAAAATGTAGGATGAATGCCACCCAGGTCCCAAGCCTGCCCAGGCCAAACCTATTAGGAACCCCATTCCCACTGGAGGGTAAGGTCTAGAATTGCTCTTCTGGCCCTAACCCTGGATTCTGGGCGAGGGCAGGGGTTCCTACAGCCACTGAGCCACATGTCTTTCCCTCAGCCTGTGTTTATGTGAGACTGTGTTTCCACCTGATTTGCAATCCACTGGTACCAAAGCCTTGCCCTGAGTTCCATTCTGCTTGCCTGGGCTCTGATATAAGCCCTTCTCCTGAGGATTAGGTTTTGTTCCCTCTATCCTCACACGTGACTGATCCATATCTGAAACTGTAACCTTGCTATCCACCCAACTTCAAAAACTACCTCTCATGGGACACCCACTCCTACCCCAGATCGGGCCCTTCAGAGATAGTAGCTAATTTGGATGAGGACCAAGATTGACAGTTCCCCAGGGACACTGAGATTTGGCCTGGGAACACCCTCCCTCCGACTCCAATTCCCAATAGATCTGCCCTGGGGCTAGGTTAGTATCCTGAACTTGGGTCCCACCTCTTATAGATTTTTTTTGTTTTTCTATGTTACCACCTGTCAGATGCCAAAAACCTAGTACTTCTTATGCTGGAGTCTATACAGGCTAATAAGAATACCTTTGAATGCCAGGTAAATAAATTAAAAATTTTCAGCCTCTTTGTAATGTTCACCTGTGCATTTGATCTAAGAAATCTTATTCTCCCGTGGTTCCAACTACCCGTTATGTCTCAGACCCTCAACTTCATGAAACCTCATCTGCACGTTTAACAGATACTTCAAATTAAACATATCCAAACTTTGTTCATCATCTTCTCTTTTCCCACCTCAACTCTTGCTTATAAACCAGTCTTTCTTGTCTCCCTAGCTCTTTTGCCAGTATGCTCACTGTCCTATCATCGTAGATAGAACTCATAGCTTTGATCATCTCCTCTTTGGCTCTAGCCATATTCAGTGGCCACTAATTCTAAATCTGTCTCAGATTTGACCCTTCTCTTTTCCCATGGTCACTCCTAGTGGGAATAAGTCAAGTTTCTATTCCTTCTACCAGGAAGTGATTATGAAACACTTACTGTATGTTAGAAATTGTATTAAGTGCCATGGAGTATCTTAATAAATTCTCTCCAAAAATCCTGTAAAGTCGGTATTATCATTACACCCAATTTACAGATGAAGAAACTGATCCTCAGAAACTGTATGTATCTTGCCAAACACCTCAGGGTTAGCAAGTGACAGATTTGAACCCAGGTTGACTGGCCCCAAAGCTCTTACTATCACTTTACACAAGTCCTCATTACATTTTTGGTTTTATAATAGCCTCTTCAGTGGTCTCCCTACTTCCAGCCCAATGTACTCTCCACATTTTTTCTATCTAGAATATTCTTTTTTTAAAAGACTGATCGAATCATGTCAGGCTATAAGGCCTCCAATGACTTCCCATTCCTTTAGGATAAAACCCAAACGCCTTGACACGGCATGTAAGGTCTTCTCCATGATTTGGGCCCATGCAAGTTCCAGGCATACTAAGATGTTTTCCATCCTTTGACTATAAATATGTTATTCTCCCATCCTGGGGAAACATCAGGGCATGTAACTGAGGAGTTTCTGGGAGGTAGACTGAAAGAAGCACTGAGTGTGTGTCATGCACACACGTGATCAAACACGTGCTGGCACAATGGGAAGGCTGGGAGTCTGAGTCCAGGCAGGGGTGACACCATAAGGGACTTGTGTTTTTAAGCTCTTATAAGAACATTTACAGGAGTATGGAAAGAATCCATGTTTCATCCTACAAAATAAAGCAAGTATCCCAAAAAACTGGAAAGAGTAAAGTAAGTGAAGTATGTCCTATATCATACTATATAGAATACATCTGTAAAAATTAGGATTCCTGACTGAAAGAAGCACCAGAAGACATACTGAGGATTGAAGATCACAGGTGGTTTTCTACATTTGCAGAGGAGGGAGTCATCATTCTTAGACCACCAGACCATTCCTTCTGTTTTTATTGTTCCCCTGATCCTCAGGAAAACCGCCCTTGGCTATCTAATACAAATTCATTCAAAAATATGTTTTAAAATACAATGTTACATTCTGGGAACACAGATTTAAAAGACCAGTCTCTGAGCTTGAGAAATTCAATATAAACTTGGTTTCTAACTCTAAGGTCCCTGAGGGCAAGGACCAGGATTGGTTGATTCTGTACCCTCAGTATACAGCAAGCTCTATTTTATGGAATGAATATGTGGAATGAACAAATGAACAAGTGAATTGGAAGGGCCTTTCTTAGCAGGTGGTCCTCAGTGCAGAGAATGGATTCTGGTCAATAACTAGGAAAGCTGCCTAAAAGTAGAGTGATGAGTGACAGCTCAGAGCATCAGTCAGCTAGTCACCAGGGGTACCAAGTCACCAGGCCAAGGAGGATCAGCTCCAAGTGCAGACAATGCCTCACTGCATGTGGCAAAATAAGTTCCTGCCCCAATTCTCATGTAAAGAAAAGGATTCTATACATGACGAATTGTGTTCTTGCAAGGATAACAAAAGCAGTATCTACAGAAATGCCGTTCTTATTTTAGTACTTTCATTTTTTTCAAAGCAAGTTCCTTTTCCCCACTAGTTGTAAGCTATTCCTGCCAGCATCTTTGAGAGGCAGATCTATAAGCACAGCCCCATTTTAGAGAAACAAAGATTGCTGCTAAAGATCATGGAAAATTATCATCACCACAGACAGGCATCTTTAGAAATTTTGTATCAAGCTCACCCATCCCTTAACTCTTGAACTCCCAGAAGTGGGATTTGACCTCAGAATTGCCCATTCACCAGCATATCTTGGCTTTCAGACTCCTAAGTTTTTTCTTCATTCAGTATGACAATACACATCTTCCTCTTCCTGCCTTTAACTTAGATCTTTAAGAAATTCATCTTTCTGTCCTCACATTTTTAACATACTGTCCCAATTTCCTAGGACATTGTTTTAGGAACAATTAATGGGCAGGTTTTCTAAGTGTAAGAGATGGATAAGGAGTGTCCGAGCATCTCCACTAGGTTTGGTCCGTGGCGTGTCCATCTCTTAGTAGCAATGTCAGCATGGGAAGCGAAGCATTTTGGGAAATGATGACCCACAGGCTCAATTTTTAAAGACAAAACACAGCTTGAACCTTTTTTCCCCCAGAAGTAGAAACCATTCATCTTCTTGATATAGTTGGGTTAAATAATAAAATAAAAAAGCCTTTACCGGGCTTCCCTGGTGGCGCAGTGGTTGGGAGTCTGGCTGCTGATGCAGGGGATGTGGGTTCGTGCCCCGGTCCGGGAAGATCCCACATGCTGCGGAGCGGCTGGGCCCATGAGCCATGGCCGCTGGGCCTGCGCGTCCGGAGGCTGTGCTCCGCAACGGGAGAGGCCACAACAGTGAGAGGCCCGCGTACCGCAAAAAAAAAAAAAAAAGCCTTTACCAAGAAGAGTAGACATTTCCTTGCTGTTTGCCTATTTTCTAAGCCTAGTTCTCCAGCTTGCCTATTAGTCCTGAAAGTTACTCAATTTCCTTTCAATAAATGTCTTTCCTGCTTAAATTGGACAGAATCAGTTTCTCTTGTTTGCTACCATAGTACCTAATGGCTTGATCCATTTTAGGGTTAGGGTGACCAGATGTACTATTTTGAGATAATAAAAAATACGACAGCATTCTTGCATGTTTTCTCCCCAAGACTCCTAAAGGGCATCAGTATCTCCCCCCCTTCCCATGGGGCTAAAGTAGACACTGGTGCTGCCCTCGCCCAGGTGGGCATTGCTCATGGCCTAGTTATTATTTGCTGCCAATAACTCTAGCACTTGTGCACACCGAGCTTGCCATTCATTAAGCATATGTTCTGTGTGTCCCATGGAGCCATGCTTTCCCATTCTCTGCCACCACTGTGCAGATGAAAGCAAGAAGCATATCTCCTTTCTGTCTGATTGCCTCGTCTTCCAGAGATCTGAAATGAGCTCGTGGGTAATGTCTAGCTGGCCCACATGCTGTTCCAATACGACTAAAGCAGTACTAAAAGAGGTCAGTCTCTACCCTGCAGGGCCAAGGTGCTTTGGAAGCTGTCCTGATTCATTCAGGTGGGTCAGACTTCTAGGATGGATCAGCCATTTGGACAGAGAAAGCTCCTGTATGAAAGCTCTTCTCCACTTTTATCAACTTGTTACCTGTATTTCCAGTTTAGATCTCTCACCCAAGCTCCAGACCCAAATATATAACTTCATTCTCCATCTGGATGTTATACAAGCACCCCAAACTCATCATTCTATAGATGGAGATGCTAACTGCTCCCTTCTTTTAGTAACAGAACTTCCCAGGTTTTAATCTGGCCAGCCAAGCCAGCCACATACTACATTTCCTAGCCTCCCTTGCAGCTAATTGTGGCCATGGGACTAGATTCAGGACAAAGGTATGTGAGGAGAAGTGATGCGTGTTATTTCCATGCCACCTCTCTAAAAATAAACTAGTTGCCCTGACCCTCTGTTTTCCTTGCTTCTGCTTGCTGAAGAGTAACTATCACTGGAGCAGTCTTGGGAGCCACATGTTGGGAATGGTAGACTCAGTCCCACTAGATCTCTACTGTTACAGGAGAGAGAAAAAAAAGAACAATTTTGTATGAGTTACTACATTTTAGGGTCTTTTTGTTACAGCATCTTAGGCTATACTCTAACTAATCTAATGAAAAAACTGAACCTGTCTCTCCCTCCCTTACACGTTTCTCCTCCTATATTAGTTCATGTCCACAAATGGCATCCCCAACAGACCCAAGCCAGGTACCTGGAGGCATCTTTGATACTCCTGTCTTTCAGCCTCCACATCCAACCAACCCAGGACTATGGACTACTTCCTCCATCTCTGGTCACTCTGTCCATTTCTGTCATCTCCACTGCACCACAAGACTTCAGGATCTCATCATATCTTGCCTCTCTTTCTGTAAGCGTCTTCTAGCTGGTTTTTGCTGCAAGTCTGCCTATGTCTAATCTACCCTTCACACTGAGGTGCAAATGATATTTCGAAAATGCACATCTGATCACAGCACTCCTTTACTCTCACCCTTTTAAAGACTCCCTCTAGGCATTCAGAGGTACAAGGGCTCATTTCAGATGGGGCCACTCTCTTCCATTTCTCCCACACCACTAAATTCTCCAGCCATACTAAAATATTTGTACTTTTTGAAAAACATCATGTCCTCTTTTGATTGTTGGCTTTTGCACATGCCGTTTCCTCTGTAAGTTTCCCTTCTCTCCGTCCCACTCTTTCTCTAGTAACTCCTACCTATCTTTCCGGACTTCCTCAGCTCGCACTTCCTGTAGATGCTTCTTCTTGCTCTTATTGCAGTCATATTACCCTAGAGAATCACATCACCTTGCCCGAGAAGTTCCTATTTAGTCATCTGTCTCTGCCATTAATAACAAGCTCTCTCCTTCAGGCTTTTAAAAAGTCTGCTACGTAGTAGGTACTCAACCCATTTGTTGAATGATTTAACTCAGTTGATAGATTGTATTATTTGTTCCCAGTTAGTTTTCCCTCCTCACTCTTAGATTGTTCCCTGGAGGTAGAGTACACTTACTACTCCAATGACTAGAAGCTTGGCCATGTGACATGCTTTGGTCAATGGAATATGAGTACATGTACCATAAGACTTGTCCAAGCAGAAGCTTAAAAGGCATTTGTGTGGTTTGGCTCTGTGCCCTCCCCCTACCCACCTTGAGTCCTCCACCATGAGAACAGCATGCCTAGATAGTGGCTGCTCCTTCATCCTGGGCCTTGGACTAAGAAGACATTTGGAACTGAGCCAAGTCCACCAATTGGCTACAGTTGACCTGTAACTGACTGCAGCTCTCATAGAACACGAGCGACTAAATGTTTGGTGTTGTGAGCTGTTGAGATTATGGGGTTGCTTGTTGCTGCATCAAAATGCTGACTAATATTCCCATTTGAGGTTCATAATAAGTATTGAGAGCTTACTATTTGCCAAATATTGTGCTACGAGTTGTACATAATCTCATTTTAATTATCACAACAACCCTATAAGGTAAGTTAGCTTCCCCACTTTAAAGAAAATAAGGTAAACTATTAGGTTAGTATTCAAATCCAGGTCAGTTTGAGCCTCATCCCTCTCCCCCAACAGCCCCCTGACGAGCCAAGGGCAAAGGAGGAGTAACGATGCAGGATCCCAGTTGAATGTGAAGGTTCTACTCCTATTTTAGAGAACCACGTCCTGCAGGGCTCTAGCTGCTGTAGGAGAACAGGGAAGCATCATGTTCTTCTGAGTTCTTCCTTGTTTCGTGGCCCATAAAGAAGTCTAGTTATCCAAAATGCCTTCTTTCATTCTCAGGAAGCCAAAAGCCATCTTGAAGACCAAGATTTTAAGCGTACATATGCCACAGTGACATCCTGTGTAGCTCCTGGGTGCACAGTACCAGCCCCTAGTCCCAGAGGGGCTCTGACATGCCAGCAGTCTCTGCTGTCACAGGGTCACATCCACTGCTCTCCTGTGCCTCACTAGAGCACTCCTCATTCACTCTTTTCCTGTAGATCTTAGGATTTAATTAGAAATACTAAATGCTATTCTTCATCACTTCTCCCTGTAATATTTCCCTGAGTTCTATGAACTCTGAGCCTCACTACCCAATGCCCCATAATAGATACCATGTATGTTCCCTTAAATCAGGAGTTCCAGTTTTACCCACCTTAACCAGAAAATAATGTTTCTCTTGGATTCAGGCATTTGAAACAACCAAGTCATATGTAAGTCAGTGACACTATTTCTTATGATAATCAATAAGATACCATAGACTTAGACAAGTAATTTACTCCCTTTTATGTATAGGTAGGTAATATCAGCCTTACTTACTTAGAAGGAACAAAAGGGATAATGTCCATGAAAGCCATTTAACACATAGAAAAGCATTACAGTATCTAAATAAGCAAGAGCAACAATCAGATCATACCTTTCTTTATATTCCTGATTGGCGGTAAGTTGATATAAGAGCTAAAATAGTTGGAAGGGGTGAAGAGGTGAGTGTGTCCTGGAACAAGAAGTTGAGACTAGAAGGGACATTCTAGGGCCATGTTGGCTAGAGTAGGATTCATCTCATCTGGCCCAAAGCACTTGCCTTGCTTCAGCAGTCCCCCGTATGACTACATTTAATTGTTCAGAGTGGACCCTATCCTGTCCACCAAGCACTCAGTGCTACTCCACTTGTTCCTCTGAAAATGGTAACAAGAGCTCTCCCTTCCCAGCTGCCATTTTTCATTCCAATCATTAGTGGTCAGGGAAAGGCTGAAGACAAATGGGGCTCCCTCCATGGCTCCTCACTAAGGATCTATTGCTTTGTAAGTTTGATTTCCAACTCATCAAAATTAAATGGAGAAAAGTTCAGAACCATAGAATCTTAGAGCTGAAAGTGACCTAAGATGTGACCTCATTCAAAAGATTATAATACATGCAACCCCATGTTCACTGCAGCTTTATTTACAATAGACAAGATATGGAAACAACCTAAGTGTCCGTCGCTTCATGAATGGATAAAGAAGGTGCCATGTATATTTTTTGTATGTGTGTATATATATATAAAATTTATATGTATATACATGTACACACAATGGAATATTATTCAGTCATAAAAAAGAATAAAATCTTGCCATTTGTGACAACATGGATGGACCCTGAGGTCATTACGTTAAGTGAAATAAGTCAGAAAGACAAATACTGTATGATCTCACTTATACATGTAAACTTTAAAAAGAAAAAACAAAAAAATGAGCTCATAGATACAGAGAACAGATTGGTGGTTGCCAGAGGTGGTGGGTGGGTGAAGGGGGTCAAAGTCTACAAGCTTCCAGTTATAAAATACATAAGTCCTGAGGATATAATGCACAGCATGATGGCTATAGTTAATAATACTGTGTTGACTATTTGAAAGTGGCTAACAGAATAAATGTTGAAAGTTATCACAAGAAAAAAATTTGTAACTATATATGGTGATGGATGTTAACTAGACTTACTGTTGTGATCATTTCATAATATATACAAACATGAACTCATGTTGTACACCTGAAACTAATGTTACATGTCAATTATATCTCAATGAAAAAAATAAAATTACATGCCAAAAAGAAAAAAACTGATCATAAGACCCAGATCCCATGGATATACAGTTAATCTGTGAAGAAGATGGGACTGGAACCCAATCCTCAAATCCCAGGTCAGGGTTCTTTCCACTAACCAAGTCCTGGTACTAATGCTACTAATGCTGTACTAAGCACTAGGTACTTGAACTAAGACCACAGCATGGTACTAGCATAGTGTTGCACTAGGACTACTAGAACTAATACCCAAATCTGTATAAACTAGCCATTCAGCAGAATCATGACTCTAAAGAGTAATGGGGATACTGAAACAACCCCCCTCTCCTAGTCTAGAGAGAAGCACCCAGGCTGAGCATGGTGGGACATGGAGAGGGCTGTGACAAGATGCTGGAAGAAGATGCTTCAGTATGAAAAAGGTCTCTTCCATGGAGGAAAGTAGAACAGAGGAGGGAGAAAAATTGAAAAGTATACAGGATCGGAAAGGAGATAATGGAAATTAAGGTGTCAGGAATCTCTAAAAGCAACTCTTCCTTCCCCAGGGCTAATTACACTTTAACCCTCCATACCCAAGCCCATCCTCTCATGGTCACCACGCATCTACCTGAATGCAAACCAAACCAGCCACCGTGTCTGGATACCTCCCTGCCTGCTGCAGGCTGGGTTAGAAGCCACCATGAGGCACCCACAACAGTTAGTGCAGATCTCTATCATGGCCTTTGTACAGGGTATTCCATAATTGTGTGATCACTGTTCCATCACTGGAGTCTCCACCATCCAACTGTAAGCTCCTTGAAGGCAGGGCTGTCTTATTAACCCCAGCACAATGCCTGGATGTGAAAGTAACTCAGCAGCTGACTGTGCGTGAATAAATGTATTAACTCAGCCATCACCTCTTTGGGAGTTTGTTTCCGAGCTGCTCCACTCCCACCCCAGGTTTCAGGCACGTATATGCCTCATCCGTGCTCTCGTAGCACCTGTGCAGCTCTCATGGCTCTTATCATAGGACCTCTTACCTCCATATCAAAATTACCTGAAAACTCATTTGACTCACTGACTAGACTGACAACTCTTTGAGGGCAAGGACTGTGTCTTTTCTCTCTTTATTCTCAGCACCTATCATAATACTTAGAAACCACAGGAATTCAATACAGACCTGGAGAAAGATGAATAAATGAATGAATACAACCAAAAGGGTACCAAAAGAAATGCTAATAGAACAAGCACTCTTCGTCACAGAGAGACCCAAAAGAGTCTCCAGGAAGACGAACTGCCTGCTCCCAGAGTGTCGCCACAGCTCTGGCGTTTCTTGCAGCCTCTGCTGCCAGGAAGGGCTGAAACGCCATCCATATTCAAGAACAAAGACAGAGTGAACCCTCCTCAAGTCCTATTGCTAGATGGTACCTGTTGCTAAAAGAGCAGCTGGTAAGCATTTTGTTTTGTGCAAAACGACAAGGACAACAACAAAACAATTTATTACAGGAAGCAGCATCACAATGACAATGAGAAATCATGAGGCTAAATATACAGCAGAAAAAAAATACAGAATTTTTGTAATGAAAGACGAGGAAGGAGCTGTTAGAGTCTGAGGAAAAAATCCTGAAGGGTTGATTAGAAATTGCTCAGCCTGCATGAAAAGAGAGAAACTAAGGGCGGGGGGGAGGGGAGGAGAGGAAGAGATAGAGAAGAGAGAGAAAGGGAGGGAGAGGGAGAATGAATGTGGTTTTTTTCCTGGCTCTCTGACTCATTTTTAATCTGTCCTTTCCTTTCTCCCTCCCCTTCCACCACCCACTCAAGAGAGGATTCATTGATTGGGCTGGACTGAAATGTCTTACCTTTGCTCTGTGAACAATGAGTCTGAATCCATCTCATCCTTGCTGCTCCTCTCTCTTCCCTCCCTCCCTCTCCCCAGACGCCATTGTTAGCTGCTTCACTTTGCTGAGGCTGAGGCTTGTCCACGGTGGGATGCGGGGGGGAAGGGGAAACTGGGACCAGGGGATGCCAGTGGGATCTCCGGAGCCAGGCTTACTTGCAGAGGCTGGAAGTCCCAGCCCTCTGACAGCTGGGATGGCCCTGATAACTAACCTGTTGCCTGCTTCCAGGCAGGAGCAACCTCTCCAGGTACGGATGGGAGAAAGCACAGACCAGATGAAGCAGCACCTTCCCTCAAGACAAAAACAATCCCCCCCCACACACACACACACCCCACAAAGCTCAGAGAGGGAGCTCAGGAGAGTGCAAACAGGACTGGCCCGGGGTCTGCGAGGACTGGGTCTAGCGCCCGCTCCAACACACACTTGCTGTGTGCACGTTGCCTCTCTGGGCCTCCATTTGTATAAACTGAGAGGACTGAATTAGATGGTCCCAGGGACCATTTCATGAAAAGCTGTCAGCCATCTAGCAAGGGCTATATGTTCCCCTTCTGCCCCATGCCCTGCAAATCCCTAGAGAGCTCTTTTTGGGTATACCCCAGGGTGTCTGGAAGAGGACCTCTGACTTGGGGACCCCTCCCCAGATGCCTAGCGGACTTCAGGGAGGCGGTGATAAAGGTTCGAGGCCAAAGTTCCCCTCAAATATGATAACTGAGAAGTAGAGGCAAATTAAGGACGTTCAGAATCAGTGAGGGTGGAAGTAGAAGGCACTGGGAGGCCAGGGGAGTGGGGAGACGTGGATCAGGCAATCCCTGAAATTAGAGATGATTCATATTTGAATAATGTGCGAGGGATGAACTCACAGCAGCCAAGAGAAGAGGCTAACTCTGCTGAGGGACCCCTCCCCAAACCTAAGCCCCACAGGGGGCAAAAGCCAGTGTTAGGGACCCTTCATTAGGAATAGAAAGAAAAACTGAAGCAATCTATAATCTTATTCTGAAGCTAAGTGACATAGTGGTTTTGTCTTTCTTCTTAAATGTATTTTACCCTCTTTCAGTCACTTGCCTTCGATATTTTTATCTTGTTCCTCTTTTCCTACTGACTTGATTTTTCCCAGTCTTCAGTGCTCCCAGAGGGGACACAACTTTGTTCTTGGTGCTATTTTCCATTTTCTCTCCTGCCCTTCACTACCCCATCTTGTCTTCACCACTTTCCTGCTCCCTTGTTGCTCTCCTCCATCACTCGGTTCCACCTTGCTTTGAGTTGTTGCCTCAGACCCAGTCCAGACTACCCAAGCCTTCCTAACCCCTCCACCTCCACCCAAGGCAGGGCTGCTCTGTGAATCTCTCAGGGCTGCCCATTCAGCCTGGCCACCTATCTCTCAACCTCACAGATCATCCTGTGGGAACACGTGTTAGGAACCAGAGCCGTTCCAGACCCCAGGAGGGTGGGGAGAAAGTTCACCAAAAGGGAGGGGGAAACACAGTGGTCTCAGCTAGAGGAAGTGACTCTAATGCTAAGGGAAGGCCCTACCTTCTGAATGTCTCTGCAAATTATCTTTATTAGGGGGTGTTCCCACCTGTTTATGGGGGGAAGAAGGCTCTTCTCTTCTATGGGACCACTCCCCAAATGGTACCAAATGCGAGTGGGGCCCTCAACTCCACAACCAATCAAGCCTCCATCCCCGTGTCCTTCCTCATCCCCGCTCCCCTGCACACCTGGGAGCCACTGAAGAATGCCCCTGGGGCTCCCGGCTTCTCTAGGGAAGGAATTAAGAAGACACTCCTTTACTTCCAACCCCCAGAAAACCAGTTCTCTTAATTAATCAGTTTCCTCCGAGCTTTCATTTTTTTTTCCCCAACCAGGCTTTTCCCAGGACTCACAGCATTACAAAGTCAAGATAAGACCGAGGAAGAACCGTTGTATGAAAGGAGAAATGAACACTGGAAAGAACAATCTCATATCTCGAATGAGTCAAAACACCTGCATCTCGATCCAGCTCACTTGATACGGGGTTTCTCCCCGCCTCCCCCATCATTCTAACACACACACACACACACACACACACACACACACACACCCCTCCCCCCACTTACCACCAGCCTGCTAAGCAGCTTTAAGCACAATGGGGGGTAACTGGGGGTGCGGTGGGTGGGCTAGGGTTAGAACAGTACCAGTACCGGAATACATATAAAGTTATCCGTCTCGGTAGAAAACGCCTCTTACCTGTTAGCCAGAAGAGAGCAACCCACGCCAGCACGACCCTGTCCATTTTCCCCAACTTCCCATCCAGATTAAGGAGTGAGGGAAGTGGGAAGCGACAGAGACGGGAGGATCGAGGTAACCGAGTGGCGGAGGCGACGGCGGGCGCGAGCGGGCCCCCGGCGTCCCTGGGCGCCGCCGCCCGGGCCGCGCAGGCGGGGCCCCGGGCTGACCGCGCCGCCGGCGGCAAGCGCGCTGCCGCGGGCTCCCGGGGTCCGCGCGGCGCTCGGCTGCGCCTTCCCCGCGGGCTGGCGCACCCGCACGCCCCAGGCAGCTCGGCCCACCGAGCGCCTTCCGGCCACAGAGCGCGCCGCGCGGGGGAGCTCAGCCGCCGGCTCCTGGCCCCGCCGCCAGCCGCCCCGGGGCTACCAAAGTTTCTCGGTCACGTGCACGCCCCTGCGGGCCGCAGGTCAGCGCTGAGTGACAAAGTACAGGGGGGAGAGGGGGCGCGGGGGAGGCGGCAGGGCGGGCTGCGCGGAGCCGGGAGCGATCAGCGCGGCTGCTCCCAGCGAAGCCAGCGTTCGGAACCTGAGCCAGAAGCGGGGTTGGGGACTCGAGGAGGGGGAGTCTGGGTACGCACGTGGCCAGGGACATTCTGAACTGGGACAGAGGGACCTGCGGGGACTTGGCATAACTTGTTGGCAAGGGTGTGCGCTTTCGCTGACCCCCCTGCCCTGCCCCTCCGTTCGGTTCCCTTTTTGACAGTGCAAGGAACCGAGGGGCTCAGCAGAATTGGAAAAGGTAGGCGGGAATCCCTCGTTGAAACTTTCTCCTGTTAAAACATTATGAGGTTAAAGCATTATGAGATAAGGGCATGCAGCTCTTTAACAGAAAATATGTAAAACCAGAATGAAATGAACAATTATACGGCTCACATTTGTACAACATTTAATCGCTTCTCGGCCTTTTGGCTAAAATCAGGCGCATTTGTACAACAGTTTGCAGGGCGCATTAACATGGATTACTCCGTTTCTTAAAAGGATCTTGTGTGTGTAGGAAAGGATTCTAAATGTATGTGTTTCGAGACAACCGAGAAATGTGTATGTTAACGAACATATTAAGCATCTACTAGGTGCTAAGAACCAAGGCTACAAAGATGAGGAAGACAGACTTCCTGCCATAAAGGGGCCTCATCTTGGGGCCCGGAGAGGGAGGTAGATCAGCACATTGAACACAAAACACATACTGGTAGTAAAACAGAGCAAATGCTATGATGGAGATCTGGAGAAAGGGCCCTCAGAACATGAAGGAAGGAGCAGTTTAGTGGGGAGTGGGGGAGAGTGGGCAACACCACAGTAAAGAAGGGGTAACATCCCAATTGGTATTTGCAGAATGGGCAAGATTTGTGCTATTGAGGGATGGGGGGTGGAAAGGGGACAGGTCAGGGGGAATTCTGGGCAGAGGAAAGAAAGGAGACAAGGCAGAAAGGTAGAAAATTCCTCTGAAAACAGAGTGGTTCTAGGCTTGAGGAGAGTTCCTGGAGAGAGACTCTAGGTGCTTAGGAATGAATGAATGTATATGTGAAACGGAGATGAGATGTGAACATCAGAAATGGTGAGAATTGACTCTGGTCTTTCATGGCTGCCTGACATCGCAATTCCCTGCATATTTTCGAGGAATCCCAGCTATGGAAGCCAAAAAATCTAGAGCAGTCTCCCCAACTGGGGACCCTCTCACTCAGAGCTTTTTGAACCTGGAGCACATGAGGCAAGAAGCAGAGTCAGCGGAGAATCAGTTTTGCTGCTGAGGTGGGCAGCTGGCGTCCAGTGTTCACAGGCCAGCCATGGCAGAGGTCAGGCCATCAGACTACTGTGATGTGCGGTTTTTGGCTGTGCTCCTGGTTGTGTAGCCTCTCTGGGTTCCAGCTCACTTTCTACACCTGGCTCTTCAGACTTCCTGGCAATTCTGTGAGCCACCCCATATCCTCTTGTAAATTCTCTCTTTGCTTATTTTGGCCAGAGATGATTTCTGAAGCTTGCAATTAAGAACCCTGACTAATATGCTGTGTGAGAGAAATTTGGAGGATTATTTTCTTTCATATACAAAAGAAGGAAGGAAGGAGGGAAGGAAGGAAGGAAGGGAGGGAGGAAGGAAGAAAGGAAGGAAGGAAGGAAGGAAGGGGAAAATCGAAATAAAGGAGATACCTAACATTTGTGGGTTTCCTATTAGGTTCTAGACGCAGTCCTAGATGTTTCACAAGCTTTCTCGGTTAATCCTAATGAGGAAACTCAGGCCCAGAGAATTTAATCATCTTAAGATCAGGTAGCTAGCAGGTGGCAAAGGTAGGATTTGAACTGAGATCTTGTGGCTCAAAGCATATTCCCTTTGCACTATAAAACTGACATCTAAAAAAAAAAAAAAACTGACATCTAGACCAGAGGGTTGATATGATGATGTATTTGTATCATCTACAAATTATTTACACACATTTACTGTGTGTGTGTGTATATGCATATGTGCCCATGAACACACAGCATAAGAGTTTGAATAGTGTTTAGTATTTAAGCATACATAACGATGGTATTTTATGCAAAACTTGGACATTAGAGTTGAGAAATTGGAAATGGGGAATGGGGGATGGACTAAGCTAAGGGAACCTGGATGTGCATGGAAAGTGGAAAGGGAGAGCCCACAGAAGTGAGCTTTGAATGTGTGCTTGGTGTTTGTTTGTCAGCAAGGAGTCAGGGCACTTGGGGAAGAGTTTGTGCCAGAGTGGATCATAGAATGCAGGGGCCTGGTCCACCATCCAGGGAATGTATTTTCTGTGTAGCACACTGCATGTCTATCTTCTAGCTAGAGAGATACGGTTGATCAGCATCTTCCTGAGGGGGTGGAGCCTGGGCCATCCCTAAGGAGATGCTAAACTGGACTAAATCATGGTGTGTACCCCTCCCTAATGCATGTTATTACCAAGGTGATGGAGGGTTAAGAGGAACTTTAAGGGTACACCTGATGATTCAAAACATGCAGCCTAAAGGATGGAGGTAGGAGGAGGGTGGGACAATGGTATTATTTTGCTGTATTGGTGGAGGTAGCAGGATATGACATCAGAACCCTGGTGCTCTTCCAAGTGTGGTGTTTGAACTTCGGCATCAGAATCACATAAAAGTGTTTGCTTAAATGCAGATTACCAGTCTCTACTAAGAACTATGAGATCAGAAATTCTGGGTGGGACCTGGAAATCTGCATTTTAACTGCCTTCCTCACATTCTTCTGAAGCTCACTAATGTTTAAGAAGCATTACTTAATCACTTTTTTGTTTTTCTGGGAGGCTGTTGAGTTGATGTTTGCAAATGAGCCTCAGATTCAGATCTGGTTAAGCTCCAGTGGTCCGTTTATCCTGGCCAAATGGGACAGGACCCCCATAGAGATGAATTTTTCACCGCCAAGGGAAGGGTCCGGATCCCCAACACTTCAAACGTTCTGCTGCAACCAGAGACAAAATGTCAGAATATAGGCCTGTGTGGGACCAGATCAGGATTCCCAGGAAGCCACAGCTGGAATTGTATGTGATGGGGAGTGGGTGTGGACTGACGGGCGGCTTTGCCAAAGTTGCACCCTTTAGAACAGAATTAGGACATGGAGAAAAGAGAAGTGAACCACCGCAAGGAGACAGGCTGGTAGCTGGTAGCAACCACATAGTTATAAATATAATGCAGCTGAATCCTCTTTAAAACATGATTTCATTGCAGGCACATAGGCATGCATGCACATGAATTCTGCTGAACGTAGATCTTTTTAAAGCACACAGATAATATCACATTTCTACTTCTCTCTGATCTGTTCTTCCAGGAGGAATCCATGAGGTGTGACTTTAAAACAGATACCATGTTTCTTACCTAAGTTTTGTTCCTCTTTCCTTCCCTTGTGCTACCTTTTCAGTTTGTTAATGTTCCCCATCCCCCATATCTTCAAAACCACCTGCAATGAATTATAATTTTTTTACAAAAATCTAAATTAAAGTGATAAACTAAAATAAACAAACAAACAAACAAATACTGGAGACTCTAGGCACCCTGTACTGGAAACTGGAAACATTTTCAATCTGGAAGCCATTTCATATTGCAGAATAAATTGTTTCATTAAGAAAATGCTTTAAAGAAAGGAAATGCAAATATAAAGCACATGATGCCAAAGAATTTAAAAAGCTCTACTGCCAAGAACAGTGGTAAGTATATAATAAGTAAAAGATTGGGAGCATGTACTGAAAATTTCACATACTTGAAGCAGATTTAACCCAAGAGCGTGCTGTCTCAGGCTTCAAATCAAACTGCGGTGGTGCAGTGGGGGCAGAATTCCATGATGTCTGCTTGCCCCGTGCTGAGGCCAGACCCCACCAATGGTAGGCGGCTCCCACCTGAGCTAGCTCTCTATGCTTTCCCCACAGAGGTCTACCCAAGGATAATGTGCAGACAAAAAGAGCAGAACATCAAACTATATTTAGGGCATGGTCTCAAATGTGGAAAATGTATTTAAAAGAGATGATGGAAGCAACAAAAGAGTAATAATGGTTATCTCAGGTAGGATAGTCATTCATTTATATTTTCTTCTTTAGATTTTCTACATGCTCTAATAGTTCTACAATGAAGAAAGAGTTGCTTGGACAAAAGATACAGCTGTGCCACAATTTACTCAGTCTCTAGGACATCCCTGGAGGAAGGAGAGAGTCACCAGGAAGGTGTGACGGGTGTTTTATCAGGCCTGTATCTTTAGCCAGATACAAAGCCCCCAAATGTACACCTGCACTCATTCTGTCTCAATCATGAGCTGTTAATCAAGTTAATTATGAGCAGTTGAAGCCCTGGGAGCCCTTAGTGACTGACAGTTCATCCTATAATTTCTCTGTGAGTTACAGAGCCAAAGATGAAGTAAGGCTGCTTCTCTTTTAGAAGCCCTATCTCCAGTTTCTGCTTTTGTTTTTGTTTAAGTGTTAGCCTCCTTAGGAAACCAGCACAGCATCAACAGCCCCCCAGATTAGCAGCAGAGCAGATTCCAGTGATCAAGCAGCATCCTTTAGCCCAAAGGGGGAATGATGAAGGGGGCCTGTCTTTCTGTATTTTATCCAGGCTTTGGATTCTAGGTCTTGGCGATTAAGCCAGAAGATTGCTTCTCAGCCCTAAGCATTCTCCTAGAGGCCTTCTCCCCTGGCACGGGTCAAAGACAGAGCCCAAGAGAGGGAAGTGAGCCAGAATAAGTATGTCATCCAATGACCTCACCCCCAGAAAACAGGCAGGTAAGGCAGCTGGAACAACAGAGTCAGAACACTGAACAGCACGAAGGGAAGCAGCTCTAGCAACGGAAGGGTCATTTGCGGGCCCTGGAAAGCTAGTGTTAAAGAACAGAAGCCTTGACCTTTGTGTTGGAGTTGGGGGGTGAGGCTCTCTCTTGAATCGTTAATTCTGTACTCCTACCCGATTCTGAGTGGGTGCCCTATACACAGAGATGATCAATATGTATTTCTGTCTAATTAATTACAACCTGTTCCAGGGCCTTCTTCCCTTTTCCTCATCTTCTCTTCTCTCTTGAATTCATTCATTTATTTATTCCATACACATTCACTGAGCACCTACTGTATTTTAGATACTATGCTGTCTAGAAATTCAAGATGAGTAGGAATTCAAATGAGTCATAGCCTCTTCTGTCAAAGAGCTTACAGTTGAGTTGTAGCCATGTGTGTGTGTGTGTGTGTGTGTGTGTGTGTGTGTGTGTGTGTGTGTGTTGGGGTGGGGGAGAGACAGACACATGGCCTTTAAATGTGATAGTGTGACAGGGCCCATATTAGGACATGTTCTAGGTATGGTTTGGGAACAAAGGGAGAGGGGTCAGTTACCCGTCTGGAGTGCTGGTCAGAGATGTCTTCATGAAAAGGTGACCCCTGAGCTAAGTCTTAAACATGATCTGGGCAGAATTTCTAAAAGCAGAAATGGAGCAGGAGGTAGTGCAGATGCATAAGCAGTGGGCCGAGATGAGAGTGGGGCCAGCTGCCAGGAATATGAGTCAGCAATGAGGCTGGAAAAGTTGGCTGAGGTCGGACCAAGGTGATCCAGGCTATCAGGTCTGGACTGAACTCTGCAGGCATTGGACCACCCATAAGGATATCTAAGCAGAAGAACAAGATCAGACCTGTATGTCAGCCAAGTTATTGTGGCCACAGGATGTAGGATGTATTGGTGGAAAGAGAGACAACAGGCAGAGGCCTCTTCCATGGGAGAGCTCATCACAAGAGCCCAAGAAGGAACAAGTACCAGAACTAAGCTATAGCGTGGCAGGAATGAGAAGCAAATAGTATGTAAGAGAGACATTACAGGGAGACACAAGAAGTAGAATCCACGTGACCTGACAACAGGTTGCGTGTGTATAGACTGAGCAAGCCAAGGAATCACCAGACTTCAGGGTGAGTTACTCAAGAATGTGGTGTGCATTCAGGCAATATCTAGAGATGATGGGGAACTTGGAAATTCCCCTTTTTTGCTTTGGCAAAGCACCGTGTAATAAACATCCTTGAGCACCTATAATGAACAACTTGGAATACTTATGTCAAAGAAGCGGGGGTCTCACAGAGGTCAGAGCCGCTCATGGGCTGTGTGGCCTGGGGAAGGCACTTTACCACTCTGAGCCTCAATTTCTCACTCTGCAAAATGGGGATGATCATTGAATCTATTTCATAGGGTTGTTATGAAGAGGAGAGACGAGATTACGCTGTGCAGTGTTTAGCAGGGAGTCTGACACGGTAGCTTTCAATGAATGTTAGCTATTATTACTATTATTATTAGCACGGGTTGGAGGATGCACGTTAACCGTACTGTCAGGGCCTTAATTTAAACTAGCATCAGGACAAAAATAGCATGAGGAAAAACATTTTCCTAAAATGCTCTTTCTTTTGGGGTGGTTTCATAATGCTCAGCTGAAAATCACACCTCATACTTAATATTTAAAAAAAAAAAAAGTAGAAGCCATCCAAATTTCCAATGGCTTCTCACCCCTTTAGACTGAAATCGAAAATCCTCACAGTGACCTTATAAGCCCTGCATGATTTGGCCCAAGCTCCCTCTGCAATATCCTCTCTGCTCTCCCCCTTGCTCACTTCACTCCAACCACAGACTTACTTTGCTATTCCTTAAACACCCCTGACGTGTGCCCACCTTGGAGTTTTTGCACTTTCTACTCCCTTGGTCTGGAACGCTCTTTGCCTGACATCTTCATGGTTTGCTTCCTCACTTCCAGTGTTTGCTTAAATTTCATTTCTTCAAATAGAGGCTCTTCTGACCGCCCTAAAATTGTCCCCTCCATCCGTCCCTATTCCCTTATCCTGTATTATCTTTCTTCATTGGACTTATTGTCCAATAAGATGTTCAGACATCTTATTATATACATAGTTGTTTCTTTCTTTATTGTCTGCCTTCCTCATTATTAGGTTTGTTCTGTTCAACTTATTATCGTGCCTGAAATAGAGCCTAGCACTCAGCAGACTCTTAATATTTGTTAAATGAATGAAGCACTTCCTCTCAGCAACTCTTCTCTTAGTTTCCGTGGTTTTCTCCCTGCTTCCTCAGACATTCCTTCTTCCTTACCTTTCCTGGGTTTTCTTTTTCTAACTGACTTCTAAATGTTGGTGTTCCTCAGGACTCCATCCTGGATCCGTTTTTCCTCTCTTCACTCTCAGCCTAAGCAGTCGCATCTATTTCCATGAATTTAAGTACCAGCTTTATGTGGCTTACTTCCAAATTCTATCTCTAGCCCAGAGCTCCAGACTTAGCCGATTGCCTGCTTGACATCTCCACTTGACTGTATAAATAGGCATTTCAAAAGTAACATGTCCATAACTGGATTCTTGATCCCTCCGGCCCCAACAAAAACCTGCCCCCCTCTAGAATTTCTGAATAGGAAGATCAATGTGGTTGGAAAAAGAGAAAAACTGTTCTGTTTACATAGGACTTTACTTAAGTAAAACTGGAAAAAAAATCAATTGTATCAAAGAAGGAGAGGAGGAGGTAATAGAATTATGAGGAGCGTTGGACCCTCTTTGGCACTAGCACAGTCCTCGCTATTTTACAAAAAGACACCACTTGCCACTGGGTTACCCGAGTCGAAACCCTAGGATTCCTCCCTTTCTCTTACTTCTGCAGCCAATCCATCAGCTAGTTCTGTTTTTCCACAAAGTACAATTGAAACCGTCCTCACCTCTCCATGTCTGCTCCATGTCTCTGTTCTAGGTCATCATCATCTCACGTGGACTCCTGAAGAAGCCTCCTAACTCATCTCCTCGTGACCATTCTTGCTAATTTGAACCTGTTCTCCGAGTAGCATCAAGAGTGACCTTCTTAAACTGTAAACTATATAATGACACTTTAAAAAAATCCCTTAAATGACCACCCACGTCCTTAGAGTAATACTTGCACCCCTGACACTGGCCATGCCCACATCTCTGCTGGTCACTCTATCCTCAGCATGCACCACTCTCCACCTGACTGGATACACTTCAGCAACACCAACCAGTCTTCCATCTGTTCTGAGGATTCAACAAATTCTTTATTGCGTGAGGCCTTTTCATGTGCTGTTCCCTCTGTCTGGAATGCTCTTCTTTCAGCTCTTCGCATGACTAGCTCCGTACCTTTGCATCCTTTCTCATTTTAAGTGGCACCTCCTCGGAGAGGTTTGCCTCCGATCACCTATTTAAACATTTAACAGTTAAATCCAAATATTCTTTTGAATTTTTAAAATAAGATAAAGCGATCTTGGCCAAGATGGAGTAACAGGAAATGAATTTATCCAGCAGCCTGAAACAACTAAAAAACTGGTTAAAATATATGAAACAATGTTTTCAGATACTGGACATCAGGAAGCAGAGATGAGTAATCCTTGAAAGAACAGAAACAGGGTTAGCCCTGTGATTGCCCCAGGTTGTTGCCCAGAGAGAGGATCCAGAATGCAGCATCAAGAGGGGTAACCTAGGCAGAGTCCTGTGGTCTCCCTGGGTTAAGGAGATGGTGTTGGGTGTCTGGTAGGCCAGGGTGGCTAGAGTTCACAGGGCAGAGTACCAGACAGAGAGAGCAGCACGAAGAAAAAGCTCTGGAAATCTGCTGAGGATCTCCCTTGGAGCTCCAGCTGAATACTGATCAGTGCATGTGTGGGAGGAAACTATACAGTGCCAGGGAAAGAACAACGTGAAAGGATTAGAAGGAACAATCCTTGAAATTCACACAGGGCTAGAAATAGTCCGTGTTTCCATTAGCCAAAGTGGGAAAACCTCTAAATTCATGGGTTGTCAGGAAGAGTACTCAGAAGGGTGTTATATCAGCAGAGGAGAAAATTAGTCCTAAAGGTTGCTCTGATTCCGAATAACAAAGCATAAAAGCAAACCTCAAAAGGAGGAAAAACTAGACTAAAATTGTTTCCAAATAACATAACACAAAGCACAAGAATATTTATAAGAATACAAAAATATGCAGCATTCAACAGGGTAAAATTTACAACCGTCATCCAACCAAGCATTGCCAAGCTTACAGAGAAGCAGGACAAAATACAACCCATAATAAGGAGAAAAATCAACCAATAGAAACAGACCCAGAAATGACAGATGATGAAATGAGTAGGCAAAGACATTTAGTACTTATTATAACTATATTCCTTATTATAACTACATTCCATGTTAAAGGCAGAGGACAGATAGACCATGTTAAGTAGAAATATAGAAGATATAAAAAAGATTTAAATCAAATTCTGAAGATGAAAACTAAATGATTTGATACAAAAAAATACACTAGATGGGATTAGTAACAAATTAGACACTACAGATGAAAAGATTAGTAAACATGAAGAAATAGCAGTAGAAAATGCAAAATAAAATGCAAAGAACAAATACTGAAGGGAAAAAAATGAAAAGAATATTAGTGAACTATGGGACAACTTTAAGCAGCCTAAGGGGGGTAGTGAGGAAACTTTTGGGGGTGGATATGTTCATTATCTTGATGGTGGTGATGGTTTCACAGCCGTACACATATGTTAAAGCTCATCAAGTTGTGTGCTTTAGATATACGTATTTAACTTACTGTACTTCCATCATGTCTCAACATTGGTATAAAAAAGCAGTCTGGAACTAAAATCCCAGATAATAACATGGGAGATGGCAATGGGGTGGTGGAGCAGTGGGTTGGGATACTAAGTGAGGGGAAGCAATAGCTTTCTAAGCTTCTTGTCTATTTGGGAAGAATAGGTCTATTTGTCTAATAGGTAATGGGTACCTATTAACTGTATAAGTTGTTATAAAAATATGTTTTAAAACAAGTGTCTTAAAAAAATAAAATAAAACAAGTGTCTTAAAAATATGGGTAGCTACTGAATGAAGCAAAATAGAATGCATAACTTGAAACCAATGTAAGAGAAAGTAGAGCAAAAAATAACTGATCAATTCAACTAAAGCAGAAAAAGGAAAAATAAGAAAACTAGAAAGATAGTAAACAGAAATTGAAAATACTTGAAGTTTTTTATTCAAGAAACTATAAAAAGAACCACAAACTAGCCTGAAGTAATAGAAAGAGGGACTCTGTAAACTTAAAAGCAGAAATAAAAAGAAATAGGAAAACTGTAAAGTTCATCAATAAAACCCAAAGTTGTTTTTTTTAAGATCAATAAAATAAACTTTGGCAAGTATTAAGAGGAAAAAGACAAGGTATAAATAACATTAGGAATTATGTATATTTTAAATTACAAGCAAATATTTTATGCCAATAAATTTTGTTTTTTAAATCAACTTCATTGAAGTATAATTTACACACAATAAAATGCACACCTTTTAAATGTATTGAGGAGTTTTGACAACTATATGCCACCTGTAACGACTACCACCACAACCAAGGTATTTCTGACAACCCAGGAGTTCTCTTGTCAGTTCTCAGTCAATCCCCTTTGTCTACCTCTTGGCCCTAGGTAACTGCTGATCTGATTTCTAAATGATAGTTTTGCCTTTTCTTGAGTTTTGTATAAGTGGAATCATACAGTATCTATCCTTTTATGTATGCCTTTTTTCATTCAACAAAATTATCTTGAAATTCATCCATGTTGAATATCAATAGTTCATTGCATTTCATTCCTGAGTAGCAGTCTACTATGGATATACCACAATTTTTAAATCAGTTCATCTCTTATTGAAACACTTGGGTTGTCCAGTTTGGGGCTCTTATAAATAGAGCTGCTATGAAATTCATTTCCAGGGGGATATATTTTTTCATTTCTCCTAAATGAGTGGAAGTTCTTGGTCCTATGATAAATGTATGTGTAACTTTGTAAGAAACTGCCACTGTATGAAAATTCTAGTTGTGTCACATTCTTGCCAACATTTTACAGCAATATAAATGAAAACCTAAATGAAATAGACAATTTTATAAAAAGTAATGAATTACCAAAATTGGTTGAAGGAAAAGTAGGGAACCTGAAAAGACTAATAACCATGCAAAGTATTGAAATGGTAATCAAAGGTCAACCCCACCCTCCAAAGATATACTATGATCAAAGAGTTTTACTAGTGAAGTTCTACCAAAGTGTCCAGGAATAGATAATTCCATCTGTTGTTCAAAGTGAACAGAGAAAAAGATAGCAGTTCATTTTATGAGGCTATTACAACGTTGATACCAACATTTTGTAAGGATATCATGAAAAAAATCTGTAATTTAATATCACTTCAATCAAGGAAGCAAAAATCCCACATTAAGTATGCTTTAAAAAATAAGCAATGCCAAACATGATCAATAAGAGGTTATAGTAGTAGGAATGGTAGGATGCTTTAACTTTACAAAAATCTAGCAATATCATTTATTGAGCTAACCAATTAAAGGATAAAACCATATAGTCATCTGAAAAGATGCACAAAAAGCATTTAATAAAATTTCAACTCCTGTTCTTGATTTTAAAACATATACATACAACACGTATACACATACTCAATAAACTGAACACAGATAGGAATTTCTGCGGGAAGCACATATTACTAGAAAATCCAAGAAAATCGACTGGCACTATTTGAACCAATTTGAGAGCTCAGCAGGGTGACTAAATACACAAGATTAACACTAAAATCAATACCTTCTCTACACACCAGCGTTAACTAATTAGAAAATATAATGGAAAAAAGAAATACATATAATAGTTCCAAATATATTCTAGGAATAAAACAACCAAAAAATAAATAAAGAAACCAGACCTTTATGAGGAAATCTATAAAACTTTATTCAAAGACATTATTTAAAATCTCAGCCTCTTACTGTATGTTTCCTTCCAAACACTTAAGAAAAACTGCGTTTTTAAAAACCATGTTCTTTGAAACACTAATGCCATTTAAGAATGGGGAAAACCCAAATCAAATCATACTGGTGGTTTTCATCATCTTACCCGCCTCCCTCATCCTTAGATTGTAAACTTCTTGAGGGAAAAGATCGTTAGTCGTGTTCCTCACTCTGTCCCCCCACCCAATACCTTTCACAATTCTCAGCACAGATTTGGCCCCTTACAGTTCTAAAACATCGAAGAATCTGAAGCACTTGCTGGTCCTCTTTCTCTCTACCTATTTTGATGGATGTTACGCAATAATATACCGAAATTGCTCCAAGCCTTCCAGGTGATAAGACCTCCGCCAACGACTCATGCCAGACAATCAGAATACTCCTCACCTGTGACCTCTCCCCGCCCCCACCCGCCCCCAAGGCCGCAAGAGGGGGAATCTTACGGTCTCGGGCTGTTTTTCTCCTGGTGAGGCCAATGCGCCTGCGCACCGTGCCCTGATTGGCTGAGAGCTGCGGACTTGCGCGCGCAGGCCTCCACCTCGGTTACTAAAGAGCGTGAGCTGGACGAGGGCGGGTGAGGGTGGCACTGTCTCTGGCCCGCCTTGAGGCCTGTACCACGCCCGCTATGCCTAACCGCAGGGCCAGTCGCAATTCCTACTATTTCTTCGTGCAGGAGAAGATCCCCGAACTACGGCGGAGAGGCCTGCCCGTGGCTCACGTCGCTGACGCCATCCCCTACTGTTCCGCTGACTGGGCGGTAAGGCTGGAGGCCAGTGAGCCGAGGGTCGGGCGGTTGAGCAAATAGGAGGGAAACAAGACTCGAGGAGGCCAGTGACCCCTGGGCCCCTCCTGGAGGGGGAGGGACACCCCCACCCCCACCCTTCCGCGGCTCAGGGCAACCGACGCCGCTTCCGCTTCCCTGTAATGTGCAGGCATCTACAGGCTGGGCCCTGGGCAGTAGGCCCTCACTGCTGCTGCTTGTCTCCCCCTTCTATCTCCTCAAGCTCCTGAGGGAGGAGGAAAAGAAGAAATATGCAGAAATGGCTCGAGAGTGGAGAGCCGCCCAGGGGAAGAACTCTGGGCCTTCGGAGAAGCAGGTAAAATTAGCCAGAGAAGAGCAGTCACCTGCCTTGCACGTAGGCATGCTCAGTAAATGCTGGATGAGTGAATGTCAATGGTAGATGACTGGGTGATTTGGGTGAATGCAAAGAAGAGTTTTTCAATTTTTCCTCATGTAAGAGAATGCCTGCTAAAAAAAATGGCAGGCTCCGGTACTAGGGCACACCTGGGTATCATTTGATGGTGAAGGCCAGGGAAAATCCCATTAGAAAACCTGCACCCAGTAGACCGTGATTAGCAAAGGGAGCGTTGATATTTAGAGTTTGTACTAGGTGACCTCTAAGGGTCTCTTTCAACTCCTTTATGATTTAAGAACCCTTTTTCAAATGTTTGAAAGTAGTTTGGTCCCCTCTCTCCTTTTTTTTTTCTTTCTTTGCGGTATGCGGGCCTCTCACTGCTGTGGCCTCTCCCGTTGCGGAGCACAGGCTCCGGACGCGCAAGCTGAGCGGCTATGGCTCACGGGCCCAGCCGCTCCGCGGCCTGTGGGAATCTTCCCGGACCGGGGCACGAACCCGTGTCCCCTGCATCGGCAGGTGGACTCTCAACCACTGCGCCACCAGGGAAGACCCCCCCTCTCTCTTTTTGAATGACACCTGGAACAAGGCCAGTTCCTGTGTTTAAAGTATGGAAATAACAAGATTTATGGATGTTTGTGAACGTTTGTGTCTTACAGGTAAGAGTTGTATAAAGTTTATTTGGGTTAATTTGTGTGTAGCAGGATGTTAAAGCACTAAATAAAATTTGGTGCTGATTCATATCAAGAAAAGGCAAGGTAATTGTGGAATTTCCCCCCTCCCTCTGTGTTCTTCCCATTCTTACATAGCAAAAATTCTATTCTTATTATAAACTGTTAATATTGGATTGAAATTCGAGAGAGTTTTGCTTGTTTTAGGTTTGAGAGATTTTTATTTTATGGCTTTATGTTTGAGTAGACGCTCTAATCAGTTGAATTTGTACTTGTAAACCATAATTTTTTTTTTTCTTCTCACTACAGTGTCTTAAGACATCTCCCCTCAAAATGAAAGCCATGTTGTATGTTTACGTCATTGAGACTTGGAGTCAGCACAATCTGGTTTTTACTTTGAGTGAAGAACAAATAATATTAGAGTACTTTGGGAAATGTTTTTTTTTTTTAAATTATTTATTTTTGGGCTGCATTGGGTCTTTGTTGCTGTGCGCGGGCTTTCTCTAGTTGCGGTGAGCGGGGCCTACTCTTTGTTGTGGTGCGCAGGCTTCCCATTGCGGTGGCTTCTCTTGTTTCGGAGCACGGGCTCTAGGCACGCGGGCTGCAGTAGTTGTGGCTCGTGGGCTCTAGTTGTGACGCACGGGCTTAGTTGCTCCGCAGCATGTGGGGTCTTCCCGGACTAGGGCTCGAACCCGTGTCCCCCTGCATTGGCAGGTGGATTCTTAACCACTGCGCCACCAGGGAAGTCCTGGGAAATGATATTTTTTTGGCCACTGGACAGGCATGTATTGTGTGACCCAGTAGGATTAGTTTAGATTATCAGTAGTGGGCAAATGGCTTTCAGCAGTAATTGGAGTGGTTATTTACCACTCAGCCTTTTGATACAAAATATTTATAGATTTTTGCCATTGTCTGCCTTTGGGTGTTGGTTTTGTTGACGATTATTTATTTATATACTCATTGGGTTTGTTGGCATGGAGAGGTTACCAAAGTAATCTGTGGGTTGTTTTGCAGTTATTTTACTAAATTTAAATATATGGTATAAAGTGCCCAGCGGGAGTTTAAGTATGTGGTCAATGATTACCTTTTTCTTTAGAAACCTGTTTCCACCCCACTGAGGAGGCCAGGCATGCTTGTACCAAAGCAGAATGTTTCACCCCTGGATATGTCAGGCTTGTCTCTAAAAAGTGATCAAGGTAGAGTAATCCTAAAATGTTTGCTTAGATAAATTTGGGTGCTTAAAATACTATGATATATTGATCAGTAAACGTGTGTTCTGTTCATTTTGATTCTGCCTTTCAAAGTAATTGACTACAGGTGTTTGAACACGATGGCACTAAAGTTGTAAAAGATCGGGTAATGTGCTTTCGTTGAAGTAACACTGGAGTTTTTTTTTTTTTTTTTTTTTTGCAAAAATCTGGTCTCGTTTTCTACCACTTCATATGTTATTAAACATACTTTTGGATTTAAGTGTTTATAGCTAGACACTTACATACACTTGTTATAAAAGTAAAGATAAATTGAGCTAGCCTAGATAAAAACATAGCTAATCAGAGTCCTTCCTATTCCTTCTGGCTGTTTTTTATTAAATATGTTCTTTGTTAAAAATTTAATCTTCAGCAGTCTTAAGTGTGGCCAATCCTGGTAAATAATACCTCCTTACATTCTCACATTTCTTTCTTTCTTTAGAGAATCTGTAAGTGGTCTTGTGTATATTGGTAAAAAGTAAAGAGTGAACTAAATTGTCCATAGTTTATATCAGTTTTTCTACACTGATTGTACTTGGTTTTATTTACCTAGGCCTTATATTTCTTGAGTATGGGTCACAGCTTTTCTTAAGTCATTCCTGAGATTCAGGGCTTATGTACAGCTAAATTACGTAGAGCTGGCTGCAAGTTTGAATAATTTTGTTACTTCATGCAAAGAGTGGTTACTACTTTAATCCTTGATAAGTGTAATTATAAAAATTGATTAATTTACCTGGTATAGCTGGTTTATTTTCTCTTTTCCAGCTCATTTAGGGATATAGGAACACAAGGAGAAAGGTTCTAAAACTTTTGGTTTTGTCAAAGGGGTAAATGCGAAATGCTCATCTTTTCGTGTTGTCTTTTTTATTTTTTTTAAGCTGTCCTTGGAGGCATTTTTTATTTTTTGAACATTTTTAGCCATGGCGAGCTACCTCCTCACTGTGAACAGCGCTTCCTCCCTTGTGAAATAGGCTGTGTTAAATATTCTCTCCAAGAAGGTATTATGGCAGATTTCCACAGCTTTATAAATCCTGGTAAGTGGCCAGTTAGAGTAGATGCTAGATCTTTAAAAGTTGTTTTTTATATTGACCTTATTTGATAATAGTATTTTTATTAAAAGCAGTTGTGTAGGTAAGTTCTTAAAATGTAACACAGGACTTCATAATAATTGGATGAAAAACTTTAGAACTAAGTGTTGACACAGAGTTTTTGGTTTAGTCTTTTAACCTCAAGTAAGCATTAGAGTTGGGTGGATAGAATGCTTGAAAAATGTGTAGACTGCTATTTGCTTATTTGCAGTCTTACATCTTAGAATTTCCTGAAAGCTTCTTATACCTTTGCTCTTTTCTTTACCCCATCCTTCACCTCCACAGTCACTAGTTTTTAACTTGCTATTGCCTTATAACCTTGAGCAAAGTACTTATCCTTTCTGAACCTATTAGCTCTATAAATTGGGGATAATGCCTATTGGAGGCCTGTTCTAAGGAATACATGAGAAGGTATGGAAATAGCGTAGTATTTAATAGGCTCTCGGGTATTCTCATTATTTTTTCTTCCTACTACTCCACCCCATCAAAAGCAATTAGTAATGAAGACATAGGATTTGATTCAATTCCCAAGTTGGTAAAGAGTAGTTAAGGGAGTACTATACCTTTAAAGGTAAGTGGGAGGGATGTGTAGGGGGAAGAGTAAAGGAGAAGAGGTTGGGAAAAGAAGAATTTCATCTTCAGTTTTATCAATTGCTTTAAAATTCATTAGGACAGTCCAGTACTTTTCCTTGTTTTGAGATAACAAGAAAAATTTTCCTACTTAACACTTAGGAGAGTTGCTGCTTAGGACATGTCAAAAAACTACTTTTTTCTGTACGGGTGTAAAACATTAAAAAATAGAATTTGGAGACTTTTTTCCTCCAAGAAATACGTAAATACCTTGCTATATCAAGGGCCTCATGAATCCCTGTGGCCTCTTCGTGGACCCCTGGCTAAGATTCCTTTAGCACAAATTTTCTTTACCTAGTATTTCTTTCTCTGTGAGGAATAACTTGCTTTTTAAAGTAGCTTAGACAATATACCAAGATTCTTTGATAGTCATAATAGCTTTGGTTAGGAAAAAAGTCCCCTAGGAGGGTTTAATCTTCTGTAATTTCACATAGCAGTAACAAGTACCTATGTTATGATTTGGTTATCCTATGCAATATTACTGTAGCACAACCGGAGAGCTTCCAGATTTCTGCTTCTCTCAATAAAATATTTTGTATTACAGGTGAAATTCCACGAGGATTTCGGTTTCATTGTCAGGCTGCAAGTAAGTATAAAGTAATGGGGTAGAATATAGGCATTGAATACGTGTGTACCTGGTTAAGATGCTGCTTTAAGCAGACACATAAAACATTGATTGGGGGGAAGAATAACCTAAATTATTGTTGGAGAATCTTCATAGAAGTGGTAGATGGTGTATGTAATCCTCAAAAACTTTAAAATTATATAGAATGAAAGGATAATATCCTTTTCCCTTTATGGAGATTGTGTTTTTATTTTCTTCTTTTTTTCTGCTTATATCGTTTGGCTTGAAGATCAGCGGCTTTTACCCACCAGGTGCATAGGTAGGTCTTTTAACAGGTATCAGGTTACCTAGATTTAGGGCCATTCACAGGAATATCCATTCAAAATTAAGGGATAAAAAGTTGATACTGGGCCTCCCTGGTGGCGCAGTGGTTGAGAGTCTGCCTGCCGATGCAGGGGACACGGGTTCGTGCCCCGGTCCGGGAGGATCCCACATGCCGCGGAGCGGCTGGGCCTGTGAGCCGTGGCCGCTGAGCCTGCGCGTCCGGAGCCTGTGCTCCGCAACGGGAGAGGCCACAACAGTGAGAGGCCCGAGTACCGCCAAAAAAAAAAAAAAAAAAAAGTTGATACTTCAAAAATAACAGAATGTTATACAGCAAAACAGCTATGAATTAATTTTTCAGATGAGGAAAATGGGTTTCTATTTTAAGTATTTTGCAACCAAAGGATGTGACTGTATATCTAAGCTCTTGTACTCTTTTCTAGAAACTAGATTTTAACCAGTTTCTTATTTGATTCAAATGAAAATCATGATAATAGGTTTGCTTTTTAAGTTTTATTCAAAATGTCAGTTTTTTTCTTAAAAATGTAGGCAGTTAGCCAGTAGAAGTGTTTGAAATTAGAAATAAGTTTTTCAAATCTGCCATAACAAGCAGCTGTTTTGTAATACTTATAATATTGTTCTTTATAAGTGAAGAGAATATTTTAGACTCATTTTTGGTTATGTCCTTTGAGTTTTTTCCAGTCTTAGTGAAAAATATGTCCTAGTCCTTTTTTTGTTTGCCTGGGATCAGGGCTGTAGGCCTTGGAACAAGGAGTTTAAGGCAGTTTTTTTTTAGTAAGTTTGTAGCTTTGAATGAAAAAAATTATAGAATAAAAATTCTGTTGTAACTTTGAGGTGTGAACCTAGCTAATCTCAAGTGTTACATTGTCTGAGGTTATTTGACAAAATAGGTAGTGGTAAAACCAAAAATAGAAACTTAACTGGTGAATTAATTTCACATTTTTACTTAAGTTCTTTTTCTGGTTTGCTCATCTGATGAGTGCATTGGAATCCCTATGTGCCAGACACTCATTTGTGAGAATGTCCCTTTACTCTTTATTTTGTTTCTGATTAAATTTTAAAAAAAAATTATTTTTAAAGGCTTATTTTTACAGTCTTTCCAAATTAACTGATTAACAGAAAGTGTGGTTCTTTTTTTTCTAACATTTTTATTGGGGTATAATTGCTTTACAATGGTGTGTTAGTTTCTGCTTTATAATAAAGTGAATCAGCTATACATATACATATATCCCCATATCTCCTCCCTCTTGTGTCTCCCTCTCTCCCTCCCTATCCCACCCCTCTAGGTGGTCACAAAGCACTGAGCTGATCTCCCTGTGCTATCTGGCTGCTTCCCACTAGCTATCTGTTTTACATTTGGTAGTGTATATATGTCCATGCCACTGTCTCACTTCATCCCAGCTTACCCTTCCCCCTCCCCGTGTCCTCAAGTCCATTCTCTACATCTGCATCTTTATTCCTGTCCTGCTAGGTCCTTCAGAACCGTTTTTTTTTTTTTTAGATTCCATATATATGTGTTAGCACATGGTATTTGTTTTTCTGTTTCTGACTTACTTCACTCTGTATGACTCTAGGTCCATCCACCTCACTACAAATAATTTCATTTCTTTTTATGGCTGAGTAATATTCCATTGTATATATGTGCCACATCTTCTTTATCCATTCATCTGTCAGTGGACACTTAGGTTGCTTCCATGTCCTGGATATTGTAAATAGAGCTCCAATGAACATTGTGGTACATGACTCTTTTTGAATTATGGTTTTCTAAGGGTATATGCCCAGTAGTGGCATTGCTGGGTCGTATGGTAGTTCCATTTTTAGTTTTTTTAAGGAACCTCCATACTGTTCTCCACAGTGGCTGTATCAATTTACATTCCCACTAGCAGTGCAAGAGGGTTCCCTTTTCTCCACACCCTCTCCAGCATTTACTGTTTGTAGATTTTTTGATGATGGCCATTCTGACTGGTGTGAGGTGATACCTCATTGTAGTTTTGATTTGCATTTCTCTAATGGTTAGTGATGTTGACAATCCTCCCATTTACCATTGGAACAAAAAGAATAAAATACCTAGGAATAAACCTACCTAAGAAGACAAAAGACCTGTATAGAAAGGTCTTATAGAAAACTGTAAGACACTGATGAAAGAAATTAAGGATGATACAAACAGATGGAGAGATATACCATGTTCTTGGATTGGAAGAATCAACGTTGTGAAAATGACTATACTACCCAAAGCAATCTACAGATTCAATGCAATCCCTATCAAACTACCATTGGTATTTTTCACAGAACTAGAGCGAAAAATTTCACAATTCGTAGAGAAAGTGTGGTTCTTAGAAACAAACCTATTAAGGACTCTAGGAATGTTTTCTTGAGTTTTTTTTCAGACTAATTAAAACTGAGCACAATGTTTTTCATTCAGGAAACCTAAGATCCTTGGAGCTCACCAATTTAAGCGTGTCTTAAATTGCCAATTTGATAACCCTGAGAAATGTGCCAGTTAAATAAGACAAATGAGTGTATTAGAGTGACAGCTATGTCGACATAATAACTAAAAATGCCCAGGCTAGTGTAATCAAGCTGATATTTAGGAAAAGACCGTGTTTCATACAGTAACACACTGAAGCAATTAAAATTTGATGTGGTTACAATTTGATTAGAAGTTAAGGAATGTGCATGTAGATGTTTCAAATGCTCCTGTGCTATCTGGCCTTTTAAGAAGTAGTTACCAGTGAAATCAAGCGAAGGCTTCATGGGCATTATGGTTTAGCACATAATATTGAAGAATTTCAAGATTGGAAGAGATTTTGATAGACTCCCCCCCCCCCAACCCGTATGTTCCTCTGAAGGGGAGTGCAGGTTCTGTATGTGTGTGTTGGAGTGGGGAGGAGGTAGGAGGTTTGGGCCCATCTCATTCTCCCACACTTCCCCAGAGCAGCTCTGCTTCTATCTATTTCACTAATTAATGATTTTTGAGAGAGAAGCTCTGCTTTAAAAGGAGCAAAGCCTTAGAAACTGCTTTTAGCTTCCTGTACAAAAGGTCTGTCAGCTTTTAAAATGAAGCTTCATACACAAAAACATCATAACATTCACTTAAGGTGGAAAGAATATTAATGATCAGCAGTGCACCTGCTATCAATCAGCTGAAGAAATAGCACATTGCTGTTATCATTGAAGACCCCTATATTTTTCCCTGATTTCATCCTCCCTCTTAAGAGAACCACTGTTGTGAATTTTGTGTTAGTTCCTTTGTTTTATGAATAATTTTATGATAAATACATATTTAAATGGTGTATTTAATTTTGCTTGAACTTTGATTTAACATATTTTGTATATTTCTTGTATTTTTGTTAACTCAACAATGTCTTTTCCCCATTTCTCCATTGGATTGTTTTTCATCTTTTTTTGGTTTATGGAAGTTTATAATATGTTTTTATTGATTGTTTTAATTGTGTGCAGATACCTGTTTGCAGTTTGTGCCTTGCATTTTTTTACTCTATGGTGTATTTTAATGAACAGAAGTTTTTATTTTTAGTTCAGTAAATGTATCTTTTCCATCATGGTTGTGGGGTTTTTTGGTCTTATTTAAGATTTCCCTTCTACTTGAAGGCCATGAAGATATATTTATTTTCTTCTATAGTTCCAAGTTCTTATTCCACCTGGAATTGACTTATGTATGATGTGAGGAAAAGATTCAGTTCCGTTTTTTTCACATGTGGATAATCAGTTGTCTCAGCGTATTTTATTGAATAATCAATTTTTCCCCATATGTAGTGCCACCTGTATCATATCACGTTTCATTTTATGCATGAGTCTTTCTGATATCTTCTGTTCTATAGACCTGCTTGTTTTTTGGTGCCCATGTCATATGTTAAACACGATATTTTGATCGTATTTACTTGACTTTGTTCTTTTGGAATATTGTGGTTATTCTTGACTTTTTGCTTTTCCACATACAATTCAGAATCAGTTTATCATGCTTCACAAAAAGCTTGTTGAGATTTAGAATCTCAGGATTTGGAACCACAGGATTCTAATCTCAGGATTTGGGTTTTTTTTAAGGGAGTGTTTATGTATTTTTATATTTTTAAATTTTTAAATGTTACGCAGTTTTAAAGATTACTTTCCACTTACAGATACTACAGAATATTGGCTATATTCTCCATGTTGTACAATACATTCTTGATCCTATCTTACAGCCAGTACTTTGTAACTCCCACTCCCCCACTCCTATATTGCACCTCTCCCACTGGTAGCCACTGGTTAGTTCTTTATATGTGTGAGTTTGCTTCTTTTATGCTATATTGGCTAGTTTGTTTTTTTAGATCCATATATAAGCGATGTCATGCAGTATTGATCTCTCTCTGTCTGGCTTCTTCACTTAGCATAGTGCCCTCCAAGTCCATCCACGTTGCTGCACATGGCAGAATTGTGTTCTTTTCTGTGGCTGAGTAGTAGTCCTATGCATATATATATACCACAGCTGCTTCTTTAATTTTTATTTTATATTGGAATATAGTTGATTTACAACATTGTGTTAGTTTCAGGTATACAGAAAACTGATTTAGTTATACATATGTCTATTCTTCTTCAGATTCTTTTCCCATATAGGTTATTACAGAGTATTGAGCAGAGTTCCCTGTGCTATACAGTAGATCCTTGTTAATTATCAATTTTATGTATAGTAGCGTGTATATGTTAATCCCAAACTCCAAATTTATCCCTCCCCCCTCCACCTTTCCCCTTTGGTAACCATAAATTTGTTTTCTGAGTCTATGAATCTTTTTTAAGTAAGTTCATTTGTATCATTTTTCTTTTTTAGATTCAACATATAAGGAATATCATATGATATTTGTCTTTGGCTTACTTAACTGAATATAATATTCTCTGGGTCCATCCATGTTGCTGCAAATGGCATTATATTCTTTCTTATGGCTGAGTATCTCCATTGTATATGTGTACCACATCTTTATCCATTGCTCTTTTTTTTTTTTTTTTTTTTTTTTTTTGTGGTACGCGGGCCTCTCACTGTTGTGGCCTCTCCCGTTGCGGAGCACAGGCTCCGGACGCGCAGGCTCAGTGGCCATAGCTCACGGGCCCAGCCGCTACGCGGCATGTGGGATCTTCCCGGACCGGGGCACGAACCCGTGTCCCCTGCATCGGCAGGCGGACTCTCAACCACTGCGCCACCAGGGAAGCCCTCCATTGCTCTTTTGATGGATATTTAGGTTGCTTCCTTGTCTTGGCTATTTGAAATAGTGCTGCAGTGAACACTGGGGTGCATGTATCTTTTTGAAATATGGTTTTCTCTGGATATATGCCCAGGAGTGCAATTGCTAGATCATATGGCAGCTCTATTTTTAGTTTTTTAAGAAACCTCCATACTCTTCTCCATAATGGTTGTACCAGTTTACATTCCCAGCAAGAGTGTAGGAGGGTTCCCTTTTCTCCGCACCCTCTCCAGCATTTATTGTTTGTATGATAGCCATTCTGACGAGTGTGAGGTAATAACTCACTGTAGTTTTGGTTTACATTTCTCTCATAATTAGTGATGTTGAGCATCTTTTCACGTGCTTTTTGGCCATCTGTATGTCTTCTTTGGAGAAATACATCTTTAGGCCTTCTATCCATTTTTTTTTAACATCTTTATTGGGGTATAATTGCTTTACAATGGTGTGTTAGTTTCTGCTTTATAACAAAGTGAATCAGTTATACGTATACATATGTTCCCATATCTCTTCCCTCTTACATCTCCCTCCCTCCCACCCTCCAGGCTGTCACAAAACACCGAGCTGATCTCCCTGTGCTATGCGGCTGCTTCCCACTAGCTATCTACCTTACGTTTGGTAGTGTATATATGTCCATGCCTCTCTCTCGCTTTGTCCCAGCTCACTCTTCCCCCTCCCCATATCCTCAAGTCTGTTCTCTAGTAGGTCTGTGTCTTTACTCCTGTCTTACTCCTAGGTTCTTCATGACATTTTTTTTCTTAAAATCCATATATATGTGTTAGCATATGGTATTTGTCTTTCTCTTTCTGACTTACTTCACTCTGTATGACAGACTCTAGGTCTATCCACCTCATTACAAATAGTTCAATTTCGTTTCTTTTTATGGCTGAGTAATATTCCATTGTATATATGTGCCACATCTTCTTTATCCATTCATCCGATGATGGGCACTTAGGTTGTTTCCATCTCCGGGCTATTGTAAATAGAGCTGCAATGAACATTCTGGTACGTGACTCTTTTTGAATTATGGTTTTCTCAGGGTATATGCCCAGTAGTGGGATTACGGGGTCATATGGTAGTTCTTTTTGTAGTTTTTTATGGAACCTCCATACTGTTCTCCATAGTGGCTGTACCAATTCACATTCCCACCAGCATTGCAAGTGTTCCCTTTTCTCCACATCCTCTCCAGGATTTGTTTCTGGGTTTTTTGATGATGGCCATTCTGACTGGTGTGAGATGATATCTCATTGTAGTTTCGATTTGCATTTCTCTAATGATTAATGATGTTGAGCGTTCTTTCATGTGTTTGTTGGCAGTCTGTATATCTTATTTGGAGAAATGTCTGTTTAGGTCTTCTGCCCATTTTTGGATTGGGTTGTGTTTTATTATTGAGCTGCATGAGCTGCTTGTAAATTTTGGAAATTAATCCTTTGTCAGTTGCTTCATTTGCAAATATTTTCTCCCACTCTGAGGGTTGTCTTTTGGTCTTGTTGATGGTTTCCTTTGCTGTGCAAAAGCTTTGAAGTTTCATTAGGTCCCATTTGTTTATTTTTGTTTTTATTTCCATTTCTCTAGGAGGTGGGTCAAAAAGGATCTTGCTGTGATTTATGTCATAGAGTGTTCTGCCTGTTTTCCTCTAAGAGTTTGATAGTTTCTGGCCTTACATTTAGGTCTTGAATCCATTTTGAGCTTATTTTTGTGTATGGTGTTAGGGAGTGATCTAATCTCAAACTTTTACATGTACCTGTCCAGTTTTCCCAGCACCACTTATTGAAGAGGCTGTCCTTTCTTCACTGTACATTCCTGCCTCCTTTATCAAAGATAAGGTGAACATATGTGGGTGGGTATATCTCTGGGCGGCTTTCTATCCTGTTCCATTGATCTACGTTTCTGTTTTTGTGCCAGTACCATACTCTCGATTACTGTAGCTTTGTAGTATAGTCTGAAGTCAGGGAGCCTGATTCCTCCAGCTCCGTTTTTCGTTCTCAAGATTGCTTTGGCTATTCAGGGTCTTTTGTGTTTCCATACAAATTGTGAAATTTTTTGTTCTAGTTCTGTGAAAAATGCCAGTGGTAGTTTGATAGAGATTGCATTGACTCTGTAGATTGCTTTGGGTACTAGAGTCATTTTCACAATGTTGATTCTTCCTATACAAGAATGTGGTATATCTCTCCATCTATTTGTATCATCTTTAATTTCTTTCATCAGTGTCTTATAATTTTCTGCATACAGGCCTTTTGTCTCCTTAGGTAGGTTTATTCCTAGATATTTTATTCTTTTTGTTGTAGTGGTAAATGGGAGTGTTTTCTTGATTTCACGTTCAGATTTTTCATCATTAGTGTCTGGGAATGCCAGAGATTTCTGTGCATTAATTTTGTATCCTGCTACTTTACCAAATTCATTGATTAGCTCTAGTAGTTTTCTGGTAGCATCTTTAGGATTCTCTATGTATAGTATCATGTCATCTGCAAACAGTGACAGCTTTACTTTCTTCTTTTCCGATTTGGATTCCTTTTATTTCCTTTTCTTCTCTGATTGCTGTGGCTAAAACTTCCAAAACTATGTTGAATAAGAGTGGTGAGAGTGGGCAACCTTGTCTTGTTCCTGATCGTAGTGGAAATGCTTTCAGTTTTTCACCATTGAGGACGATGTTGGCTGTGGGTTTGTCATATATGGCCTTTAGAACGTTGAGGAGAGTTCCCTCTGTGCCTACTTTCTGCAGGGTTTTTATCATAAGTGGGTGTTGAATCTTGTCAAAAGCTTTCTCTGCATCTATTGAGATCATCATATGGTTTTTCTCCTTCAATTTGTTAATATGGTTTATCACATTAATTGTTTTGTGTATATTGAAGAATCCTTGCATTCCTGGAATAAACCCCACTTGATCATGGTGTATGATCCTTTTAATGTGCTGTTGGATTCTGTTTGCTAGTATTTTGTTGAGGATTTTTGCATCTATGTTCATTAGTGATATTGGCTTGTAGTTTTCTTTCTTTGTGACATCCTTGTCTGGTTTTGGTATCGAGGTGATGTTGGCCTCGTAGAATGAGTTTGGGAGTGTTCTTCCCTCTGCTATATTTTGGAAAAGTTTGAGCAGGATAGATGTTAGCTCTTCTCTAAATGTTTAATAGAATTCACCTGTGAAGCCATCTGGTCCTGGGCTTTTGTTTGTTGAAAGATTTTTAATGACAGTTTCAATTTCAGTGCTTGTAATTGGTCTGTTCATATTTTCTGTTTCTTCCTGATTCAGTCTTGGCAAATTGTGCATTTCGAAGAATTTATCCATTTCTTCCAGGTTGTCCATTTTATTGGCATAGACTTGCTTGTAGTAATCTCATGATCTTTTGTATTTCTGCAGTGTCAGTTGTTACTTCTCCTTTTTCATTTCTAATTCTATTGATTTGAGTCTTCTCCCTTTTCTTCTTGATGAGTCTGGCTAATGGTTTATCTATTTTGTTTATCTTCTCAAAGAGCCAGCTTTTAGTTTTATTGATCTTTGCTATCGTTTCCTTCATTTCTTTTTCATTTATTTCTGATTTGATTTTCATGATTTCTGTCCTTCTGCTAACTTTGGGGTTGTTTTGTTCTTCTTTCTCTAATTGCTTTAGGTGCAAGTTTAGGTTGTTTATTCGAGATGTTTCCTTTTTCTTAAGGTGGGCTTGTATTGCTATAAACTTCCCTCTTAGAACTGCTTTTGCTGCATCCCATAGGTTTTGGGTCGTCGTGTCTCCATTGTCATTTGTTTCTAGGTATTTCTTTATTCCCTCTTTGATTTTTTCAGTGATCACTTTGTTATTAAGTAGTGTATTGTTTAGCCTCCATGTGTTTGTATTTTTTACAGATCTTTTCCTGTAATTGATATCTAGTCTCATAGCATTGTGGTCGGAAAAGATACTTGATACAGTTTCAATTTTCTTAAATTTACCAAGGCATCATTTGTGACCCAAGATATGATCTATCCTGGAGAATGTTCCATGAGCACTTGAGAAAAATGTGTATTCTGTTGTTTTTGGATAGAAGGTCCTATAAATATCCATTAAGTCCATCTTGTTTAATGTATCATTTAAAGCTTGTGTTTCCTTATTTATTTTCATTTTGAATGATCTGTCCACTGGTGAAAGTAGGGTGTTAAAGTCCCCTACTATGAATGTGTTACTGTCGATTTCCCCTTTTATGGCTGTTAGTATTTGCCTTATGTATTGAGGTGTTCCTTTGTTGGATGCATAAATATTTACAATTGTTATATCTTCTTATTGGATCGATCCCTTGATCATAATGTAGTGTCCTTCTTTGTCTCTTCTAATAGTCTTTATTTTAAAGTCTATTTTGTCTGATATGAGAATTGCTACTCCAGCTTTCTTTTGGTTTCCATTTGCATGAAATATCTTTTTCCATCCCCTTACTTTCAGTCTGTATGTGTCTCTAGGTCTGAAGTGGGTCTCTTGTAGACAGCATATATATAGGTCTTGTTTTTGTATCCATTCAGCCAATCTGTGTCTTTTGTTGGGAGCATTTAGTCCATTTACATTTAAGGTAATTATCGATATGTATGTTCCTATTCCCATTTTCTAAATTGTTTTGGGTTCGTTATTGTAAGTCTTTTTCTTCTCCTGTGTTTCTTGCCTAGAGAAGTTCCTTTAGTATTTGTTGTAAAGCTGGTTTGGTGGTGCTGAACTCTCTCAGCTTTTGCTTGTCTGTAAAGGTTTTAATTTCTCCATCAAATCTGAATGAGATCCTTGCTGGGTAGAGTAATCTTGGTTGCAGGTTTTTCTCCTTCATCACTTTAAATATGTCCTGCCAGTCCCTTCTGGCTTGCAGAGTTTCTGCTGAAAGATCAGCTGTTAACCTTATGGGGATTCCCTTGTGTGTTATTTGTTATCTTTCCCTTGCTGCTTTTAATATGCTTTCTTTGTATTTAATTTTTGGTAGTTTGATTAATATGTGTCTTGGCATATTTCTCCTTGGATTTATCCTGTATGGGACTCTCTGTGCTTCCTGGACTTGATTAACGATTTCCTTTCCAATATTAGGGAAGTTTTCAACTATAATCTCTTCAAATATTTTCTCAGTCCCTTTCTTTTTCTCTTCTTCTGGAACCCCTATAATTCGAATGTTAGTGCGTTTAATGTTGTCCCAGAGGTCTCTGAGACTGTCCTCAGTTCTTTTTATTCTTTTTTGTTTATTCTGCTCTGTGGTAGTTATTTCCACTATTTTATCTTCCAGGTCACTTATCCGTTCTTCTGCCTCAGTTATTCTGCTATTGATCCCATCTAGAGTATTTTTCATTTCATTTATTGTGTTGTTCATCGTTGTTTGTTTCATCTTTAGTTCTTCTAGGTCCTTGTTAAATGTTTCTTTCATTTTGTCTATTCTATTTCCAAGATTTTGGATCATCTTTACTATCATTATTCTGAATTCTTTTTCAGGTAGACTGCCTATTTCCTCTTCATTTGTTAGGTCTGGGGTTTTTATCTTGCTCCTTCATCTGCTGTGTGTTTTTCTGTCTTCTCATTTTGTTTATCTTAGTGTGTTTGGGGTCTCCTTTTTGCAGGCTGCAGGTTCGTAGTTCCCGTTGTTTTTCGTGTCTGTCCCCAGTGGCTAAGGTTGGGTCAGTGGGTTGTGTAGGCTTCCTCGTGGAAGGGACTAGTGCCTGTGTTCTGGTGGATGATGCTGGATCTTGTGTCTCTGGTGGGCAGGTCCACATCTGGTGGGGTGTTTTGGGGTGTCTGTGGACTTATGATTTTAGGCAGCCTTTCTGCTAATGGGTGGGGTTGTGTTCCTGTCTTGCTAGTTGTTTGGCATAGGATGTCCAGCACTGTAGCTTGCAGGTCATTGAGTGAAGCTGGGTGCTGTCATTGAGATGGAGATCTCTGGGAGATTTTCGCCGTTTGATATTATGTTGAGCTGGGAGCTCTCTTGTTGACCAGTGTCCTGAAGTTGGCTCTCCCACCTCAGAGGCACAGCACTGACTCCTGGCTACAGCACTAAGAGCCTTTCATCCACACGGCAATTCTAATAGTAGCTTTTACTTTTTCACCACTTCCCAAAATTATAGTTCTCTTTTTCTGTTTAGCAGCTTTGGATGGTTCCTTCACCGATGGAGAAGTTATCCAGTGGTACTTTCGCACTGCCGTAGTCTCAAAGCTCTGTGTATGCTCTTTAGATGGTTAACACATTTACCCCAAGAGCAACGCTGCAAGCTTGACAGGCCTGCCTCTGAGTTTGTATCCAGATACCAAATCTTGTTTACCCCAAGTTGTTGAATTTTTTCAGTTTTATCACATTGCATACTCTAGTTTGCTTCCTCTACTTAGCTTCCAAATGTTGGTTGTTGGGTTTTTACCCTCCAGGCAGGAGATTGCAGGAGTCTCTTCTGGAGAAACTTCTGTGATCCTAAGCCCTTTTAAGTCAGGAACTGAGGGAGATTCTGAAACTCTTCTTGCTGTAGTCACCAGCACCAGTAGACACTGGCATCTTCAAATTCTCTCCAAAGATGATTCATGGACAGCTTTATCTCTGCTAGTGTTGGAGGGTCTCCTGCAGAGGCAGGGGGTGGCTGTGGCTCACCATGGGGACAAGGACACTGGCAGCAGAAGTTCTGGGAAGTACTCCTTGGTGTGAGCCCTCCCAGAGTCTGCCATTAGCCCCACAAAAGAGCACAGGTAGGCTCCAGTGTTCGGTTGCCTCAGGACAAACAACCTATCCATTTTTTTTAACATCTTTATTGGAGTATAATTGCTTTACACTGTTTAGTTTAGTTTCTGCTTTATAACAAAGTGAATCAGTTATACATATGTTCCCATATCTCTTCCCACCCTCCCTCTCCCACCCCTCTAGGTGGTCACAAACCACCGACCTGATCTCCCTGTGCTATGCGGCTGCTTCCTACTTGCTATCTATTTTACGTTTGGTAGTGTATATATGCCCATGCCACTCTCTCACTTTGTCAGAGCTTACTCTTCCCCCTCCCCATATCCTCAAGTCCATTCTCTAGTAGGTCTGTGTCTTTATTCCCATCTTACCCCTAGGTTCTTCATGAACTTTTTTTTTTCTTAGATTCCATATATATGTGTTAGCATACGGTATTTGTTTTTCTCCTTCTGACTTACTTCATGCTCTATGACAGACTCTAGTTCCATCCACTTCACTACAAATAACTCAATTTCGTTTCTTTTTATGGCTGAGTAATACTCCATTGTATATATGTGCCACATCTTCTTTATCCACTCATCTGTTGATGGACACTTAGGTTGCTTCCACATCCTGGCTATTGTAAATAGTGCTGTAATGAACATTTTGGTACATGACCCTTTTTGAATTATGGTTTTCTCAGGGTATATGCCCAGTAGTGGGATTGCTGGGTCATATGGTAATTCTATTTGTAGTTTTTTAAGGAACCTCCATACTGTTCTCCATAGTGGCTGTATCACTTTGCATTCCCACCAACAGTGCAAGAGTGTTCCCTTTTCTCCACACCCTCTCCAGCATTTATTGTTTCTAGATTTTTTTGATGATGGCCATTCTGACCGGTGTGAAATGATATCTCATTGTAGTTTTGATTTGCATTTCTCTAATGATTAATGATGTTCAGCGTTCTTTCATGTGTTTGTTGGCAATCTGTATATCTTCTTTGGAGAAATGTCTGTTTCGGTCTTCTGCCCATTTTTGGATTGGGTTTTTGTTTGTTTTTTTGTTATTGAGTGCATGAACTGCTTGTGAATTTTGGAGATTAATCCTTTGTCAGTTACTTCATTTGCAAATATATTCTCCCATTCTGAGGGTTGTCTTTTGGTCCTGTTTATGGTTTCCTTTGCTATGCAAAAGCTTTTAAGATTCATTAGGTCCCATTTGTTGATTTTTGTTTTTATTTCCATTTCTCTAGGAGGTGGGGCAAAAAGGATCTTGCTGTGATTTATGTCATAGAGTGTTCTGCCGATATTTTCCTCTAAGAGTTTGATAGTGTCTGGCCTTACGTTTAGGTCTTTAATCCATTTTGAGTTTTTTTTTGTGTATGATGTTAGGGAGTGTTCTAATTTCATACTTTTACATGTACCTGTCCAGTTTTCCCAGCACCACTTATTGAAGAGGCTGTCTTTTCTCCACTGTATATTCTTGCCTCCTTTATCAAAGATAAGGTGTCCATATGTGCATGGTTTTATCTCTGGGCTTTCTATCCTGTTCCATTGATCTGTATTTCTGTGTTTGTGCCAGTACCATACTGTCTTGATTACTGTAGCTTTGTAGTATAGTCTGAAGTCAAGGAGCCTGATTCCTCCAGCTCCATTTTTCGTTCTCAAGATTGCTTTGGCTATTCAGGGTTCTACCCATTTTTTGATTGGGTTGTTTATTTTTTTTGATACTGAGCTGCATGAGCTGTTTGTAGATTTGGGAGATTAATGCATTGTTGGTCACCTCATTTGGAAATGTTTTCTCCCATTCTGTGGGTTGTCTTTTTGTTTTGTTTATGGTTTCCTTTGCTTTGCAAACGCTTTTAAGTTTAATTCAGTCTAATTTATTTATTATTTTTGTTTTCATTACTCTAGGAGGTGAATCCAAAAAGATATTGCTGCAACTTACGTCGAAGAGTGTTCTGCCTGTGTTTTCCTCTAAGACTTTTATAGTATCCAGTCTTATATTGAGGTCTTTAATCCATTTTGAGTTTATTTTTGTGTATGGTGTTAGAGAATGTTCTAATTTCATTCCTTTACATGTAGCTGTGTAGTTTTCCCAGCACCACTTATTGAAGAGACTGTCTTTTCTCCATTATATATTCTTGCCTTCTTTGTCATAGATTAATTTACCATAGGTGCGTGGGTTTATTTCTGGGCTTTCTATCCTATTGCATTGAGCTATAAGTCTGTCTTTTTGCCAGCACCATAGTGTTTTGATGACTATAGCTTTGTAGTGTAGTCTGAAGTCAGGGAGCCTGATTCCTCCAATTCTGTTTTTCTTTCTCAAGATTGCTTTGGCTATTCAGGGTCTTTTGTGTTTCTGTACAAATTTTAAATCTTTTGTTCTTGATCTGCCATTAGTAATTTGATACGGATTGCACTGAATCTGTAGACTACCTTTGGTAGTATTGTCATTTTGACAATATTGATTCTTCCAGTCCAAGAACACAGTATATCTTTCCATCTGTTTGTTTTTCATCTTCGATTTCTTTCATCAGTGTCTTATAGTTTTCAGAGTAAAGGCCTTTTGCCTCCTTAGGTAGATTTATTCCTAGGTATTTTATTCTTTTTGATGTAATGGTAAATGGGGTTGTTTCCTTAATTTCACTTTCTGATCTTTTGTTGTTAGTGTATAGAAATGCAAAAGATTTTGTGTATTAATTTTGTATCCTGCAACTTTACCGAATTGATGAGCACTAGTAGTTTTCTTATAGCATCTTTATGATTTCTTATGTATAGTATCGTGTCATCTGTGAGCAGTGACAGTTGTACTACTTCTTTTCCAATTTGGATTCCTTTCTTTTTCTTCTCTGATTGCTGTGACTAGGACTTCCAGATTATGTTGAATAAAAGTGGGGAGAGTCGACCTCCTCGTCTTGTACCTGATCTTAGAGGAAATGATTTCATGTTTTCACCATTGAGTATGATGTTGGGTTTGTTATGTTCCCTCTATGCCCACTTGCAGGAGACTTTTTATCATAAATGGTGTTGGATTTTGTCAGAAGTTTTTTCTACATCTATTGAGATGATCATGTGGTTTTTCTTCTTCAATTTGTTAATGTGGTGTATCACACTGATTGATTTGTGGATATTGAAAAATCCTTGCATCCCTGGGATAAATCCCACTTGATCGTGGTGTATTATCCTTTTAATGTATTGTTGGATTTGGTTTGCTAGTATTTTGTTGAGGATTTTTGCGTCTATGTTCATCAGTGATTTTGGCCTCTAATTTTCTTTTTTTGTGGTATCTTTGTCTGATTTTGGTATCAGGGTGATGGTGGCCTCATAGAATATGTTTGGAAGTATGCCTTCCCCTGCCATTTTTTGGAAGAGTTTCAGAAGGATAGGTGTTAACTCTTCCCTAAATGTTTGATAGAATTCACCTGTGAAGCCATCTGGTCCTGCACTTTTGTTTGTTGTGAGTTTTTAAATCACAGTTTCAATTTCAATACTTGTGATTGGTCTGTTCATATTTTCTATTTTTCCTGGTTCAGTTTTGGGAGATTGTACCTTTCTAAGAATTTGTCCTTTTCTTCTAGGTTGTCCATTTTATTGGCATACACTTGCTCGTAGTAGTCTCATATGATCCTTTGTATTTCCTTGGTGTCTGTTGTAACTTCTTTTTCTTTTCTAATTTTATTGATTTGAACCCTCTCCTTTTTTTTCTTTTTGAGTCTGGCTAAAGGCTTATCAATTTTGTTTACCTTTTCAAAGAACCAGATTTTGGTTTCATTGATCTTTTCTGTTGTTTGCTTTGTCTCTCTTTCATTTATTTCTGCTCTCATCTTTATGATTTCTTTCCTTCTGCTAACTTTGGGTTTTGTTTGTTCTTTTTCCTTTAGTTGCTTTAGGTATAAGTTTGGGTTGTTTATTTGAGATTTTTCTTGTTTCCTGATGTAAGATTGTATTGCTGTCAACTTACCTCTTAGAACTGCTTTTGCTGAGTCCCATAGGTTTTGGATAGTCATGCTTTCATTTTCATTTGCTTCTAGGTATATTTTGATTTCCTCTTTGATTTCTTTGGTGATCCATTGGTTGTTTACTAGCATATTGCTTAGCCTCTGAGTGTTTTTGGTTTTTACATTTTTTTTTCTTATAGTTGATTTTTTTTTAATATCCTAGTGTTGTGGTTGGAAAAGATGCTTGATATGATTTCAGTTTTCTTAACTTTACCCAAGCTTGCTTTGTGGCCCAGCATGTGATCTGTCCTGGAGAATGTTCCATTTGCACTTGATAAGAATGAGTGTTGTGCTGCTCTTGGATGGAATGCTCTATAAATATCAATTAAGTCTTTCTGGTCTAATGTGTAATTTAAGGCCTGTGTTTCCTTACTGATTTTCAGTCTGGATAATCTATTCATAGATTTAAGTGGGGAGTTAAAGTTCTTTACTCTTAATTGTGTTACTGTCAATTTCTCCTTTTATGGCTGTTAGCATTTGCCTTATGTATCAAAGCACTCCTGTGTTGGCTGCATATATATTTATAATTGTTAAATCTTCTTGGATTGATCGTTTGATCATTATGTAGTGTCCTTCTTTGTCTCTTGTAACAGTCTTTATTTTGAAGTCTACTTTGTCTGATATGAGTATTGTTACTCCAGCTTTCCTTTGATTTCCTTTTGCATGGAATACCTTTTTCCATCCTCTCACCACTTTCAGTCTGTATGTGTCCCTAGATCCAAATTGGGTCTCTTGTAGGATATATATATATATATATAGGTCTTGTTTTTGTATCCATTCAGCCAGGGTGTGTCTTTTGGTTGGAACATTTGATCCAGTTACATTTAAGGTAATTACCCATATGTATGGTCTTATTGCCATTTTGTTAGTTGTTTTGGATTTGTTTCTGTAGGTCTTCTTTCTAACCTTTTTCTTGTTCTCTTGTGATTTGATGACTATCTTTAGTGTTGTGTTTGATTTTTTCTTTTTTGTGTATATATCTATTGTAGATTTTTGGTTTGAGGTTACTATGAGGTTTTGATATAGCAGTCTATATACATACAAGTTTGTTTTAAGCCGCTGGTCTCTCAGTTTCAAATGCATTTCCAGTGTCCTGCATTTGTACTCTCCTCATGTCAGGATTGCTGGTTTTGATACCATATTTGTAGGTGGATGATTTCCTACCTTTATTGTATATTTACCTTTACTGGTGAGATTACCCATTTGTAATTTTCTTGTATTCTGGTGGTCTTTTCCGCCTAGAGAATTTCCTTTAGCATTTGTTGTACAGCAAGTTTGGTGGTGCTGAATTCTGTCAGCTTTTGCTTGTCTGTAAAGCTTTTGATTTCTATGTCAAATCTGAATGAGAACCTTGCTGGGTAGAGTATTTTTGGTTGTAGGTTTTTCCCTTTCATCACTTTAAGTATATTATGTCACTCCCTTCTGGCTTGCAGAGTTTCAGCTGAACAATCAGATGATAACCTTATGGGGATTTTCTTGTATGTTATTTGTTGCTTTTCCCTTGTTGCTTTTAATATTTACTTTTTGTCCTTAATTTTTGTCAAATTGATTAACATGTGTCTCGGCACATTTCTCCTTGGATTTATGCTATATGGTACTTGCTGCACTTCCTGGACTTGGGTGACTGTTTCCTTTCCCATGTTAGGGAATTTTTCAGCTACTATCTCTTCAAATGTTTTCTCAGGTCCTTTTTCTCTCTCTTCTCCTTCTGTGACCCCAATCACATGAATGTTTGTGCATTTAATGTTGTCCCAGAGGTCTCTTAAACTGTTTTCATTTCTTTTCATTCTTTTTTTCTTTATTCTGTTCCGTGGCATTGATTTCTATTATTCTGTCTTCCAGCTCACTTATCTATTATTCTGCCTCATTTATTCTGCTGTTTATTCTTCCCAGTGTATTTTTCATTTCAGGTATTGTATTGTTCCACTCTGTTTGTTCTTTATATTTTCTAGCTCTTTGTTGAGCATTTCTTCTGTCTTCTTGGTGTGTGTCTCCATTCTTTTTCTGAGATCTTGGGTCATTTTTACTATCATTACACTCAATTCTTTTTCAGGTAGATTGCCTATTTCCACTTCACTTAGTTGTGCTTCTCGAGTTTTTATCTTGTTCCTTCATCTGGAACATATTCTTCTGCCATCTCATTTTGTCTAACTTTCTGTGTTTATGGCCCCATAGGCTTTAGGTTTGTGGTTCCTCTTCTGGTGTCTTCCCTGTGGTAGGTGAGGCTAGTCTAAGAGTCCTGTACAGGCTTCCTGGTGGGAGGGATTGGTGCCTGCCCACTGGTGTGTGGAGCTGGGTCTTGTCCCTCTGGTGGGCAGGGCTGTGTCAACGGGTGTGTTTAGAGGCAGCTCAGGGCTCAGGAAGACTTTAAGCAGCTTGTCTGTTGATGGGTGGAGTTGTGTTCCTGCCCTGTTAGGTTTTTTTTTATCTCAGCCATTAAACTTCCTCTTCTGGAATTAGCAACTTACTCCAGGGGGAAAACTGCCCCCAGAGCTAGACTAACCTCTCTGGATTTTATAATATTTTGCATCTTGATCTAATAATTCCTTGCTACTGCAGGTGCTATTGACATCCTAAATTTTTGTGGGAAGTTTGGTCTGAATTACTTGGTCCATATTTTACTGGAAGTAGAAGTATTCATCGTACAGTCTTTTAAAAAGCAGTCATTACTATCAAGGTCTCCAGCCTTATTAATAAACCAGATTCATGAAAGGCCACGTAGGAATAGTGAAAACTTTCTATAAAAACTATATAGGCTCTTTCACTTAACCTCGGTTTGAGTCCTGACTCCACTGTTCACCAGCTGTTAACTTACTGCTAACTTTTGTGTTTCTCAGTTAACTTACTGCTAACTTCTGTGTTTCTCAGTTATCTCTTTTCTAATATGTGTATATTGTCTACCTCATAAGATTATGGGATAAAATATGTAAAGTACCTAACCATAAGCAGGCTTGGTACAAGTGCTTAAATATGAGTTATCCACTACTCCCTTCCTGTACCCTTACTTCTATACCTACTCCATAATATTTGTCTTAGTCAAATTTTTAACTCCTACCTACTTTTTATTTCCTTCAGGTGATTCTAGTCACAAGATTCCTATCTCAAACTTTGAATCTGGGCGTGACCAAGCAATGGTGTTACAAAACCTTTATAGATTCATTCATCCAAATCCAGGGAACTGGCCACCTGTCTACTGCAAGGTAATTTCAACATAAGAATTTCTTTTAAGTCATTACTTAGAAACCAAAAGATCCATGAAAGATACCCAAAGAAATAACTTTTGCCTGTGTATTAAAATATATATGTTCGTTCTTATTTTGAATGTAATTAGGCATAATGCTTTTTCTTCTAAATCTCTCTGGTATTGGAGGGATTTTGAAGACCGCAGAAACTGAATGTATTTCAGCTTCAGTCAATCTCATGTTTTTAGTTCCTCCTGAAATATCTTCAATTGTTTTTACTCTGAAGGATGGATTTCTAGTCTGTACACCTATTCTCCTAGGCAAGAGAATTGTTTGTTCAAAATTGTTTTTGTAGCAGTCCCTTGACCTTCCTTTTGTAATCTTTATTCTTTGTTTTGTCTAAGTTCTTCTAGGCTAGGTGTCATAGAATTGGGTTTTAACCTTACTGTTTATTAGTGTCACCATGAACACAAATCACCTTATTTATCTTTTTCTGAACATTGGTTTCTTCATTTGCTTACCCTAAGTCTCACTTGCTGTTCATAAAGTATATTAACATTGCTTTATGAGCATAACTGGTTATTATTAGCAGTATTTTCTAGAATATGTTGCTCTGTTTTACAGTTCTTGTTTAGTTGTCACAGACTATTCAGTCTCTCCCTTCTCACCATCCTTACCCCTCCTCCTTCCCCTTCCCCCAGTTTGAAAGGACCACATTAATTAAAAGTAACAGAAGATAGGAGAAAATAAGTAAAATTTTTTTCCCTTCTCCAGTCTGATGATAGAGCCAGAGTCAACTGGTGTTTGAAGCATATGGAGAAGTCATCAGGTAAGTTAAACTGGGTCACTGCTCAAATGCATTTTAATATCTGTGTTTCCATTTTGATGTACATGTTCTGTGTACCTAAACTTACTAATTGTATGTGTGTTTCTGTTTACCAATGGAAGAAATCAGGCAAGATCTAGAACTTCTCACTGTAGAGGATCTTGTAGTAGGGATCTACCAGCAAAAATTTCTCAAGGAGCCCTCTAAGACCTGGGTTCGGAGCTTCCTAGATGTGGCCATGTGGGATTATTCTAGCAACACAAGGTATTTATAGTGATTTTGTGATAGTGATACTGTTTTCTGAACTGAAAAAATATGGTATGATTAGTTTTTGCCTTTTTAAACAATATTTTCCTATGAAACTTCGGAATCATTGTATTTCCTTGAATATAATATTTAATTGATTGTAAGGTACATTGTTACTTCGTCTATCAATAAAAACAAAAAAACTACCAAATAAACTGACAGTGCTTTATCACTTAGAATTTCTGTACTAATGAAAGAATATTTTGTATTTATTTGTATAGACATTTTATTACATAGAATTCTTGTAGTTATAAGAAATATAGATGTGAAATAGGGCTTTCACGGTGGCGCAGTGGTTGCGAGTCCGCCTGCTGATGCAGGGGACACAGGTTCGGGCCCCGGTCTGAGAAGATCCCACATGCCGCAGAACGGCTAGGCCTGTGAGCCATGGCCGCTGAGCCTGCGCGTCTGGAGCCTGTGCTCCGCAATGGGAGAGGCCACAGCAGTGAGAGGACCGCGTACTGCAAAAAAAAAAAAAAAAAAGATGTGAAATAAATTGAAAGTATATTTTTTACTTTGAAATAATTTTAGGCTTACAGAAAAGTTGCAAGACTCTAGTACAGGGAAGTTGTATATACCATTCTCAGATTCTCTAACTTAATATTTTTATATGTTTATAACTTTTTCTCTAAATATACATACACTGTTTCTTTTTCTCAGCCTCTTGAGAGCAAGTTGCTATCATGATGCCTTTTCACCCCTGAGTATCAATGTGTTGTTCCTAAGAACAAGATCATGTATATTGCCACAATACAGTTATCAAAACAGGATATTGCCATTGATACAGTACTACTGTCTAATCTAAAAGCTATATTCAGGGCTTCCCTGGTGGCGCAGTGGTTGAGAGTCCGCCTGCCGATGCAGGGGACACGGGTTCGTGCCCTGGTTTGGGAGGATCCCACGTGCCGCGGAGCGGCTGGGCCCGTGGGCCATAGCCGCTGAGCCTGCGCGTCCGGAGCCTGCGCGTCCGGAGCCTGTGCTCCGCAACGGGAGAGGCCACAGCGGTGAGAGGCCCGCGTACCGCAAAAAAAAAAAAAAAAAAAAAAAGCTATATTCATATTTTGCTAGTTGTTCTAATAATGTCTTCTATAGCCAAAAAAAAAAAATTTAGGATCCAAGCCAGGACGACATGTTGCATTTAGTTATTATGTCTCTTTAGGCCCTTTAATCTGGAATAGTTCCTCAGTCTTTGACTTTCATGATCTTGACCTTTTTGAAGAGTACAGGCCCATTACTTCGCAAAATGTTTCTCAGTTTGAGTTTGCCTGTATTTCCACATGATTAGATTGAGGTTATATATTTTTAGCAGGAGTACCACAAAAGTGATGTGTCTTCTCAGTGTGTCATATCTGGAGGCATCTGATGTCAGTCTCATTACTGACAGCTTTGATCATTTGCTTAAGAATAGTGTCTGCCAAATTTCTCTATTGAAAAGTTACTCTTTTTTACCTTATAATTAATATTCTGTTGGGAGATTCTTTGAGATTTAGTAGATAATCTATTCCTCAAACTTTACTCTGCTAGTTTTAGCATCCATTGATGATTTTTGCCTGGGTCGATTATTACTATTTTTGTGAAATGATGGCTTTCTAATCTGATTTTTTAAAATTTATTTTTGGCTGCCTTAGGTCTTTGTTGCTGCACGCGGGCTTTCTCTAGTTGCGGCGAGCGGGGGCTACTCTTCGTTGTGGTTTGCGGGCTTCTCATTGGGTGGCTTCTCTTGTTGCAGAGCACGGGCTTTAGGCACGTGGGCTTCAGTAGTTGTGGCACTCGGGCTCAGTAGTTGTAGCTCACGGGCTCTAGAGTGCAGGCTCCGTAGTTGAGGCGTACAGGCTTAGTTGCTCCACGGCATGTGGGATCTTCCCAGACCAGGGCTCGAACCCATGTCCCCTGCACTGGCAGGTGGATTCTTAACCACTGCGCCACCAGGGAAGTCCTTCTAATCTGATTTTTGCTTCTACATTTATTAGTTAGCATTCTACTGTAAGGAGCTTTTCCTCTTTGCTGACTTTTTTTCATTTATTTATGAGTATGGAGTCATGTGTTCCTATATCTTATTCAGTCGGCCATAATCTCTTATTAACTTATTTTTATGCTCAGATTGTTTCCTTTATGGCCAGTGGAAGTCCCTTCAAAGCAGTGGTCTCTTTGTTTGGGTTTTGTTGTTGTTGTTTACATTGCTGCCTCATTCTTTGAGTGCTTCTTTGCTTTCCAGCTCCATATATTTCAGGTTCATCTTGTACTTTTCCCTGCTTCAGCTTTGAATTAGCCATTTCTCCAAGGAGCCTTGATTCCTTTTAGTGGAAGAGTGTGCATTTAGGAGATAGAATCTGGGTGCTGGGTGTTCATTCCTATTAGACTGTCATTGATTCTAGTTCCCCTTAGTGGAAAGAGCTAGTAAATATATGTGTATACATACCTTTCATAAACATTTTTATGCAGCTAGGCTCACCTGCTTGCTCCTTCCTCTCTCTCTCCCTGTCTTTATCTCACCATGAGTTCATGCTGAACCTACAATTCCAATATAAAACCATAGAATTTTCCAGTTTTCCATTTTTGTATTGCCCTTCTGAGTGGAAAAACCTGGTGCTCAACATTTTTGTTTGTCCAGTCCTAGAATGCATTAAGTTGTTTTAGAATTAAGTGATAACCACTATTTTAAAAAAAGGCATATTAACAGTTTAGAATCTTCTTTCAGTTGTTTTAGTCTGAAGGTAGTCAAAATACTTTGTTCAGAAGTTATTGGAGTTGGTTCTTTTTTTCTCCTTCAATGTGGTTAAATTATTCATTTGAAATATAGTTAAGTCTGTTTGCTTGTTTTATTCCATTTTTGGTTTTGCCCATATTTGTTGGTTTTATTATATTTTGAATGTGGAATGTATTAGCATAGTTGAAACAAAGTATATTCAGAAGTATCACTCTTCAGTCTAGCTCCATAAAGTTCCTTGGATTGCATTAACTTTATAAATTAACTTGGAAAACTGAAACCTTTATATAATGTTGAATTCTGTTCAAAGGCAAGAGGTGTCTTTCCATTGTTCAGATCTACTTTTGGGTCTTTCAAGTCTGTTTTAAAATTTTTCTCACACAGATTGTGCCTATCTGGGACTGGTGAACTTTTGTGGGGCAGTTCCCACAAAAATTTCTCTGTTTCTTCTATGAAAATTGATTTGATTAGGCTTTCTAACTTTAATGGGATCAATTTTGGTAATCTGTAATTCCTTAGGAAATTATGCATTTTATATACATTTCCAAATTTGTTTAAGATTAAGTCTGCAAACTAGTGTTTTATAATTTTTAAAATTCCTTGTTTCACTGGTTATTTATCTCATTGTTTCTTATATATTTGTGCTTCTACCTTTTTCCCCTAAATCATGCTAGCGTAGTGCATTGTCTGTTTTTTTCAAAACAACAGTTTATTAGATCTGCTAATTTTCTGTTCTCTTCCTCATTCATTTCTGCTTTTATATTCTTGGTACTTTGTGGTTCTTTTTTTTTTTAGATTTTTGGGCTCGTTATTTAGTTAATTTGGGGTTTTCTTTAAATTGGTAAGTGTTTAGTAGAGTTAATTTTCTCTTAAACATGTCTTGCAGTGCATCCCATAAGTTGTTGATGTAGTATTTTGTCATTTTTTAAAAAAATTCTGTAGTTTCAGCTCTCTTTAACGCAGGAGTTAATATGAGGCTTTTAAATGTCCAGATGGAAAGCTTTTTTGGTTTTTGTTAGTAAATTCTAGCGTCTTTGCATTGTGATCAAAGTATTGTTTGTAATATTTCTACCTTATGGAAGTTACTAGTGTTTTGCAGTTTTTTGGTAACTAAATATATAATCAATTTTTGTGAATGTTTTGTGGGTATGTGAGAAGAATATGTGTTTATCTGGGTGCAACATTTGACAAGTATCCATAAGCTCTACATTATTATGTTTAAGTTGCCTTATCTCTTTATATTTTGTCTACTTGATCTGTGTTATATTGAGAGTGCTGTGAAGCCTCATTACTACTGTTTCCGTGTATGTCTCATTATATCTCCTATAGCTATAAGTGGCTGTGTTATTTGATGCCTTTACAGAAAAAGTTTGCTGAATCTTGATCTAGTAGATTGATCAAGGGCTCTTGGGAATGGCAGTAACTCTGTTCTTGCATATTTAAAATTTTTTCTGTTGGTTTGCATTTTATTTCCTTGAGTTTCTAGAAAGTACAGCTGCATTGTTGTATTGCTTTATGTTGCTTCTTAGAAGTTTGTTCATTTAATTCTCTTGATCTTTTAAGTTATTTTGCTCTTTTTGCCTGGAGACCTTAAGAATGGTTTTTCATCTTTAAAGTCTAATAGTTTTACTGGAATGTTTCTCTGAGTATACTACTGCAGGTCAGTCTTCCCAGGTGTTTGGCAGGCCCTTTTAGTATGCAGAATCAGGTCTAATTTCTGGAGATTTTTCTTAGATTGTAGTTTAATATTCTATTCCATTTAATTTTTCTTAAGGATGTCCAATTATGTATGATTGGTCTTCTTTACTTTTCATTAGGTAAAGGTTTTTCATAAAGGTTTTTCTGACCCTTATTTCTTCTTTCTTTAGTCTCTTATTCTCATGGCAGTTTTCTGTTTTCTTCAGTTTCCCTTATTAACGTCTCATTTGAATCTGTTCTTCCTTAGGCAGTTTGTAATTCAGTTCTTTTCCTATATGATTTTTATTTCCTGAGTTTTGTCAACTCTTTTCTTCTTTCTGTTCTTAGTTTTGAAGTTTCTTATTCAGGCCATGTTTTTGTATCTTCAAAATTTTTGTTTAAGGATATTTAAGTCATATATTAATAACAATGTAGAATGTTATGTTATAGTGTTGTTTTATAGTTTTCGTCTCCTTCATGGTTTTTTGAGGGATCGAGGATGGGGAGAGTTATCAACTATAGTGATTCTCATTTTCTGTTTACCTCTTGAGTGGCTTTCTGTTCCTTTGCATTGGTTTGAGATTTGTAGTTCAAGTGCTTCCTCTTCTGTCAGTGTAGCAAAGTATGGTTTCTTAGAATGCTTTCAGGGTGGTGGCAGTGTCGTTGCGGGTCTTTCCATTTTTTTCCTGCTTTCTTTGTCCTGGAGAATCCTAAGTTTCCCCCTCTGTGCTTTTTTTCCCCCTTCACACAGTCTCTAAAGGACTCCTTCCCTTCCTCTTGCCCTCTGCTGCCCAGAAACAATGCCTTCCAGGCTGCCTTCTAGAGTCTTCAGGCACTTTTAAGTCAGTTTCCTGTAGCCAGTGCTCTGATCTACCAGGATTCTGAATATTTATCAACCGTCTCATTGTGGGAATGGTTGTAATTTAATCTTGGGCTCTCAATTTCCCTTCTCTCTCTTCCCCCATGTTTTCTGGGCTTCACCCTCTCTATAAAGCTATATAGAGGCTTGGGTGTGAACTTGAGAAATGACTCCATTGAAAAGTAAGGATTTTCTTTTGGTAATTGAGTCTTGTAGTCTTGTAGTTATGCTTCTCTTAGTTATGCTGCAGGTATATACTTTGTTTTGCTTAATCTTGTTAGGCTTAAAAGTTTATGGATGATGTGTTAGGATATTTGGATTTATGTACCATTGCCTCAGCTACTGGCTAAAGTATTCCTAAAATTTCACATTCAGAATCATTCATTGTCCATGTTTTCATACATTGTTGTCTCTGTGCCATCCAGGGTGGTGATGTGGCATTTCTTAAAATGGAATTGTACTCTTGTCGCTGGATTTTCTCCCGAGCCACTCAAAGACACCTTTTCTGCAAGTTTTGATGCTGGTTCTTTCTTGATCTTATCAGATGATACCAGTAGAAGGTTTCAGAGACAAACCAATACTTTCTCAATGGTTTATTGACTAAAATGTTGAAGGATTACAGTTGTTTGGTTATCCAGAATAATACTCAAAGACATATGCAGAACAGAAACAGATTCACAGATATAGAAAACAAACTAGTGGTTACCAAAAGGACAAGGGTGGAGGGAGGGACAAATTTAGGGATATGGGATTAACAGATACAAACTAATATATATGCAATAGATGAACAACAAGGATATACTGTATAGCACAGGGAATTATACCATTATCTAGTAATAACCTGTAATGGAATATAATCTGCAAAAATACTGAATCACTAAGCTGTATACCTGAAACTAACATAATATTGTAAATCAGCTATACTGCAGTAAAAACAAAAATAAAAATAAAATACTACATACCACTGCTTTAAAAAATAATAAATTTGTACATGTTTAGGCAGTAGCAGTTGTAGAATACCTTAAATTGTATGATGCAGTCCAATAAATGCATTCAGTTAAAATGTGAAAAAATCATGTTTTAGAATAGAAGAAATGGTGTTGAGTCTCAGAGTACGTATAGGCTGCAACAAGAGTAGAGTAGCAGGGCCTTCCCTGGTGGCGCAGTGGTTGAGAGTCCACCTGCCGATGCAGGGGACATGGGTTCGTGCCCTGGTCTGGGCCGCAGAGCAGTTGGGCCCGTGAGCCGTAGCCACTGAGCCTGCGCGTCCAGAGCCTGTGCTCCGCAACGGGAGACACCACAACAGTGAGAGGCCCACGTACTGCCAAAAAAAAAAAAAAAAAAAGAGTAGCTTTGGTGTAAGACATTTTTGGAGGTCTGTGCCATGGGATTTATTAAAGATAGAACCTGTTACATAGTACTTCAAGAACTTTAATAATAACTGCTTTGGAAAGGATGGGTCTACCTTTTCCTGAGCTTCATAATATTGTAAGATTCCAATATATAGTATTTTACAAGGGAGTTTTGGTTGTAGCAGACAATAGGAACTATTGTTAGAATCTGTTAGTTAATATAAGCAGATAGGACTCTTTTCAAACACTGCTTTTAAACTTCTACTTAAAGGACATTAAAGTTTGTAATAAATTTTTGATAAATGTTGTCTCTAGCTCTAGGAGAAATGGGTGGGTTTTATATTGGTGAAATAGAATACAGTTACACAAAAAGTATCAGAATCTTAAATAAGCAGGCTGTTAATGACTATCATGTTACTTTGAAGGCTAGAGTATAACCTTTATAGATACCCCATTCTCCTTGTTGCTTCCTGTCATAATTGTCCTTGGATTAATTCACTGTGACCTGCTGACTGAAACAAGGCAGCTTTTATTTAATCAACGAATATTTATTGAGCATCTCCTCTGTCCCTGTGAGCAGAGATTTGGGTTGAAGGAAGGACCTTTCCAAGAGAAGAAAATGGGCAAAACAGTGACTCGGGCATGAAAGCATAGAGACCGTTTAAGAAAAAAACAGTGAGTCAGTTTGACTAGAGCAAAGAGCATCTGTAACTGTCGGATGACAGTGGTTCCTGAGAAAGGGAAAGGCAGGGTTATCCTTGAAAAGGAGAAACTTAACCGTGAAATAAGAGGAAAAGAGATCACTGAGACCTTTGGAAATCAAGAGGAAAAGGGTGTAAAAAAGGCCTTTATGCTGCACATTATTTTAGTGAATGAGGTGGTGGTGAAACTTTGGGAGTAAGTTACGAACTTAGCAGACATATTCACTTACAACCTTATGTCACTACTTTGGAGTGGAATTTCATAAAAGAAACGTTGGAAATCATTCAAATTGAAGCTATATTTCAGGCTGCATAATGAATATTAATAGCGTAAGAGTGTACAGAGCTCTTCTGATAATCGTTAGATTTTTAGAATATGAATCTTCCTTTGCTAGAAAATTCATATTTTGGGATGATTTGGAGGAAGAGGACCAATAAGTATAAATAAAAACACATCCAAATAATGTCATTTTTAATAGTATAACTAGATTCGGAGACGTTTTTCCCTGGAGTCAGACTTTAATGGGTTTCTTGTTGTTGTAGTTTGTTTTAATACTGTGGTACATTGTTAGTTTTTTAACTGCTTTCATTTAAAATATCTCCAATGGAACATGTGTATATGAAGTAGGTACTCTGGGGATTAAGTTCTGAACAAGGAGCAAAACTAACTGGAAATTTAAAATTACTTGATTCCACATGGGCATGTAAGGACTTAGATTTAGTTTTTTTGTTTTCTTATTGGAGTACAGTTGACTTAAAATGTTGAGTTAGTTTCAGATGTACAGCAAAGTGATTCAGTTATACATATACATATATCTATTTTTTTAACATTTTTATTGGAGTATAATTGTTTTACAGTGGTGTGTTATTTTCTGCTTTATAACAAAGTGAACCCGTTATACATATACATATGTTCCCATATCTTTTCCCTCTTACGTCTCCCTCCCTCCCACCCTCCCTATGCCACCCGTCCAGGCGGTCACAAAGCACCAAGCTGATATGCCTGTGCTATGCAGCTGCTTCCCACTAGCTATCTACCTTACGTTTGGTAGTGTATATATGTCCATGCCTCTCTCTCACTTTGTCACAGCTCACCCTTCCCCCTCCCCATATCCTCAAGTCCCTTCTCCAGTAGGTCTGTGTCTTTATTCCTGTCTTACCCCTAGGATTCTTCATGACATTTCTTTTCTTCAATTCCATATATATGTGTTAGCATACGGTATTTGTCTTTCTCTTTCTGACTTCCTTCACGCTCTATGACAGACTCTACTTCCGTACACCTCACTACAAATAAGTCAATTTCGTTTCTTTTTATGGCTGAGTAATACTCCATTGTATATATGTGCCACGTCTTCTTTATGCGCTCATCTGTTGATGGACACTTAGGTTGCGTCCACGTCCTGGCTATTGTAACTAGAGCTGCAATGAACATTTTGGTACATGACCCTTTTTGAATTATGGTTTTCTCAGGGTATATGCCCAGTAGTGGGATTGCTGGGTCATACGGTAGTTCTATTTGTAGTTTTTTAAGGAACCTCCATACTGTTCTCCATAGTGGCTGTACCAATTCACATTCCCACCAGCAGTGCAGGAGTGTTCCCTTTTCTCCACACCCTCTCCAGGATTTATTGTTTCTAGATTTTTTGATGATGGGCATTCTGACTGGTGTGAGGTGATATCTCATTGTAGTTTTGATTTGCATTTCCCTAATGATTAATGATGTTGAGCGTTCTTTCATGTGTTTGTTGGCAGTCTGTATATCTTCTTTGGAGAAATGTCTCTTTAGGTCTTCTGCCCATTTTTGGATTGGGTTGTTTGTTGTTTTGTTATTGAGCTGCATGAGCTGCTTGTAAATTCTGGAGATTAATCCTTTGTCACTTGCTTCATTTGCAGATATTTTCTCCCACTCTGAGGGTTGTCTTTTGGTCTTGTTGATGGTTTCCTTTGCTGTGCAAAAGCTTTGAAGTTTCATTAGGTCCCATTAGTTTATTTTTGTTTTTATTTCCATTTCTCTAGGAGGTGGGGCAAAAAGGATCTTGCTGTGATTTATGTCATAGAGTGTTCTGCCTATGTTTTCCTCGAAGACTTTGATAGTTTCTGGCCTTACATTTAGGTCTTGAATCCATTTTGAGCTTATTTTTGTGTATGGTGTTAGCGAGTGATCTAATCTCATACTTTTACACGTACCTGTCCAGTTTTCCCAGCACCACTTATTGAAGAGGCTGTCCTTTCTCCACTGTACATTCCTGCCTCCTTTATCAAAGATGAGGTGACCATATGTGCGTGGGTTTATCTCTGGGCTTTCTATCCTGTTCCATTGATCTATGTTTCTGTTTCTGTGCCAGTACCATACTCTCTCTTGATTACTGTAGCTTTTGTAGTATAGTCTGAAGTCAGGGAGCCTGATTCCTCCAGCTCCGTTTTTCGTTCTCAAGATTGCTTTGGCTATTCGGGGTCTTTTGTGTTTCCATATAAATTGTGAAATTTTTCGCTCTAGTTCTGTGAAAAATACCAATGGTAGTTTGATAGGGATTGCATTGAATCTGTAGATTGCTTTTGGTAGTAGAGTCATTTTCACAATGTTGATTCTTCCAATCCAAAAACATGGTATATCTCTCCATCTATTTGTATCATCTGTAATTTCTTTCATCAGTGTCTTATAATTTTCTGCATATAGGTCTTCTGTCTCCTTAGGTAGGTTTATTCTGAGATATTTCATTCTTTTTGTTGCCGTGGTAAATGGGAGTGTTTTCTTGATTTCACGTTCAGATTTTTCATCCTTAGTGTATAGGAATGCCAGAGAGTTCTGTGCATTAATTTTGTATCCTGCTACTTTACCAAATTCATTGATTAGCTCTAGTAGTTTTCTGGTAGCATCTTTAGGATTCTCTATGTATAGTATCATGTCATCTGCAAGCAGTGACGGCTTTACTTTCTTCTTTTCCGACTTGGATTCCTTTTATTTCCTTTTCTTCTCTGATTGCTGTGGCTACAACTTCCAAAACTATGTTGAATAAGAGTGGTGAGAGTGGGCAACCTTGTCTTGTTCCTGATCGTAGTGGAAATGCTTTCAGTTTTTCACCATTGAGGACGATGTTGGCTGTGGGTTTGTCACATATGGCCTTTATAATGTTGAGGAAAGTTCCCTCTGTGCCTACTTTCTGCAGGGTTTTTATCATAAATGGGTGTTGAATTTGGTCGAAAGCTTTCTCTACATCTATTGAGATGATCATATGGTTTTTCTCCTTCAATTTGTTAGTATGGTTTATCACATTAATTCTTCTGCGTATATTGAAGAATCCTTGCATTCCTGGAAGAAACCTCACTTGATCATGGTGTATGATCCTTTTAATGTGCTGTTGGATTCTGTTTGCTAGTATTTTGTTGAGGTGTTTTGCATCTATGTTCATCAGTGATATTGGCCTGTAGTTTTCTTTGTGACATCCTTGTCTGGTTTTGGCATCGAGGTGATGTTGGCCTCGTAGAATGAGTTTGGGAGTGTTCCTCCCTCTGCTATACTTTGGAAGAGTTTGAGAAGGATAGGTGTTAGCTCTTCTCTAAATGTATGATGGAATTCGCCTGTGAAGCCGTCTGGTCCTGGGCTTCTGTTTGTTGGAAGATTGGTTTTTTTTGAACATCTTTATTGGGGTATAATTGCTTTACAATGGTGTGTTAGTTTCTGCTCTACGACAAAGTGGATCAGTTATACATATACATGTGTTCCCATATGTCTTCCCTCTTACGTCTCCCTCGCTCCCAGCCTCCCTATCCCACCCCTCCAGGCGGTCACAAAGCACCGAGCTGATCTCCCTGTGCTATGCGGCTGCTTCCCACTAGCTATCTACCTTACGTTTGGTAGTGTATATACGTCCATGCCTCTCTCTCGCTTTGTCACAGCTCACCCTTCCCCCTCCCCATATCCTCAAGTCCGTTCTCCAGTAGGTCTGTGTCTTTATTCCTGTCTTACCCCTAGGATTCTTCATGACATTTTTGTTTTCTTCAATTCCATATATATGTGTTAGCATACGGTATTTGTCTTTCTCTTTCTGACTTCCTTCACGCTCTATGACAGACTCTACTTCCGTACACCTCACTACAAATAAGTCAATTTCGTTTCTTTTTATGGCTGAGTAATACTCCATTGTATATATGTGCCACGTCTTCTTTATGCACTCATCTGTTGATGGACACTTAGGTTGCGTCCACGTCCTGGCTATTGTAACTAGAGCTGCAATGAACATTTTGGTACATGACCCTTTTTGAATTATGGTTTTCTCAGGGTATATGCCCAGTAGTGGGATTGCTGGGTCATACGGTAGTTCTATTTGTAGTTTTTTAAGGAACCTCCATACTGTTCTCCATAGTGGCTGTACCAATTCACATTCCCACCAGCAGTGCAGGAGTGTTCCCTTTTCTCCACACCCTCTCCAGGATTTATTGTTTCTAGATTTTTTGATGATGGGCATTCTGACTGGTGTGAGGTGATATCTCATTGTAGTTTTGATTTGCATTTCCCTAATGATTAATGATGTTGAGCGTTCTTTCATGTGTTTGTTGGCAGTCTGTATATCTTCTTTGGAGAAATGTCTCTTTAGGTCTTCTGCCCATTTTTGGATTGGGTTGTTTGTTGTTTTGTTATTGAGCTGCATGAGCTGCTTGTAAATTCTGGAGATTAATCCTTTGTCACTTGCTTCATTTGCAGATATTTTCTCCCACTCTGAGGGTTGTCTTTTGGTCTTGTTGATGGTTTCCTTTGCTGTGCAAAAGCTTTGAAGTTTCATTAGGTCCCATTTGTTTATTTTTGTTTTTATTTCCATTTCTCTAGGAGGTGGGGCAAAAAGGATCTTGCTGTGATTTATGTCATAGAGTGTTCTGCCTATGTTTTCCTCGAAGACTTTGATAGTTTCTGGCCTTACATTTAGGTCTTGAATCCATTTTGAGCTTATTTTTGTGTATGGTGTTAGCGAGTGATCTAATCTCATACTTTTACACGTACCCGTCCAGTTTTCCCAGCACCACTTATTGAAGAGGCTGTCCTTTCTCCACTGTACATTCCTGCCTCCTTTATCAAAGATGAGGTGACCATACGTGCGTGGGTTTATCTCTGGGCTTTCTATCCTGTTCCATTGATCTATGTTTCTGTTTCTGTGCCAGTACCATACTCTCTCTTGATTACTGTAGCTTTTGTAGTATAGTCTGAAGTCAGGGAGCCTGATTCCTCCAGCTCCGTTTTTCGTTCTCAAGATTGCTTTGGCTATTCGGGGTCTTTTGTGTTTCCATATAAATTGTGAAATTTTTCGCTCTAGTTCTGTGAAAAATACCAATGGTAGTTTGATAGGGATTGCATTGAATCTGTAGATTGCTTTTGGTAGTAGAGTCATTTTCACAATGTTGATTCTTCCAATCCAAAAACATGGTATATCTCTCCATCTATTTGTATCATCTGTAATTTCTTTCATCAGTGTCTTATAATTTTCTGCATATAGGTCTTCTGTCTCCTTAGGTAGGTTTATTCTGAGATATTTCATTCTTTTTGTTGCCGTGGTAAATGGGAGTGTTTTCTTGATTTCACGTTCAGATTTTTCATCCTTAGTGTATAGGAATGCCAGAGAGTTCTGTGCATTAATTTTGTATCCTGCTACTTTACCAAATTCATTGATTAGCTCTAGTAGTTTTCTGGTAGCATCTTTAGGATTCTCTATGTATAGTATCATGTCATCTGCAAGCAGTGACGGCTTTACTTTCTTCTTTTCCGACTTGGATTCCTTTTATTTCCTTTTCTTCTCTGATTGCTGTGGCTAACACTTCCAAAACTATGTTGAATAAGAGTGGTGAGAGTGGGCAACCTTGTCTTGTTCCTGATCGTAGTGGAAATGCTTTCAGTTTTTCACCATTGAGGACGATGTTGGCTGTGGGTTTGTCACATATGGCCTTTATAATGTTGAGGAAAGTTCCCTCTGTGCCTACTTTCTGCAGGGTTTTTATCATAAATGGGTGTTGAATTTGGTCGAAAGCTTTCTCTACATCTATTGAGATGATCATATGGTTTTTCTCCTTCAATTTGTTAGTATGGTTTATCACATTAATTCTTCTGCGTATATTGAAGAATCCTTGCATTCCTGGAAGAAACCTCACTTGATCATGGTGTATGATCCTTTTAATGTGCTGTTGGATTCTGTTTGCTAGTATTTTGTTGAGGTGTTTTGCATCTATGTTCATCAGTGATATTGGCCTGTAGTTTTCTTTGTGACATCCTTGTCTGGTTTTGGCATCGAGGTGTTGTTGGCCTCGTAGAATGAGTTTGGGAGTGTTCCTCCCTCTGCTATACTTTGGAAGAGTTTGAGAAGGATAGGTGTTAGCTCTTCTCTAAATGTATGATGGAATTCGCCTGTGAAGCCGTCTGGTCCTGGGCTTCTGTTTGTTGGAAGATTGGTTTTTTTTGAACATCTTTATTGGGGTATAATTGCTTTACAATGGTGTGTTAGTTTCTGCTCTACGACAAAGTGGATCAGTTATACATATACATGTGTTCCCATATGTCTTCCCTCTTACGTCTCCCTCGCTCCCAGCCTCCCTATCCCACCCCTCCAGGCGGTCACAAAGCACCGAGCTGATCTCCCTGTGCTATGCGGCTGCTTCCCACTAGCTATCTACCTTACGTTTGGTAGTGTATACATGTCCATGCCTCTCTCTCGCTTTGTCACAGCTCACCCTTCCCCCTCCCCATATCCTCAAGTCCGTTCTCCAGTAGGTCTGTGTCTTTATTCCTGTCTTACCCCTAGGATTCTTCATGACATTTTTGTTTTCTTCAATTCCATATATATGTGTTAGCATACGGTATTTGTCTTTCTCTTTCTGACTTCCTTCACGCTCTATGACAGACTCTACTTCCGTACACCTCACTACAAATAAGTCAATTTCGTTTCTTTTTATGGCTGAGTAATACTCCATTGTATATATGTGCCACGTCTTCTTTATGCACTCATCTGTTGATGGACACTTAGGTTGCGTCCACGTCCTGGCTATTGTAACTAGAGCTGCAATGAACATTTTGGTACATGACCCTTTTTGAATTATGGTTTTCTCAGGGTATATGCCCAGTAGTGGGATTGCTGGGTCATACGGTAGTTCTATTTGTAGTTTTTTAAGGAACCTCCATACTGTTCTCCATAGTGGCTGTACCAATTCACATTCCCACCAGCAGTGCAGGAGTGTTCCCTTTTCTCCACACCCTCTCCAGGATTTATTGTTTCTAGATTTTTTGATGATGGGCATTCTGACTGGTGTGAGGTGATATCTCATTGTAGTTTTGATTTGCATTTCCCTAATGATTAATGATGTTGAGCGTTCTTTCATGTGTTTGTTGGCAGTCTGTATATCTTCTTTGGAGAAATGTCTCTTTAGGTCTTCTGCCCATTTTTGGATTGGGTTGTTTGTTGTTTTGTTATTGAGCTGCATGAGCTGCTTGTAAATTCTGGAGATTAATCCTTTGTCACTTGCTTCATTTGCAGATATTTTCTCCCACTCTGAGGGTTGTCTTTTGGTCTTGTTGATGGTTTCCTTTGCTGTGCAAAAGCTTTGAAGTTTCATTAGGTCCCATTAGTTTATTTTTGTTTTTATTTCCATTTCTCTAGGAGGTGGGGCAAAAAGGATCTTGCTGTGATTTATGTCATAGAGTGTTCTGCCTATGTTTTCCTCGAAGACTTTGATAGTTTCTGGCCTTACATTTAGGTCTTGAATCCATTTTGAGCTTATTTTTGTGTATGGTGTTAGCGAGTGATCTAATCTCATACTTTTACACGTACCCGTCCAGTTTTCCCAGCACCACTTATTGAAGAGGCTGTCCTTTCTCCACTGTACATTCCTGCCTCCTTTATCAAAGATGAGGTGACCATACGTGCGTGGGTTTATCTCTGGGCTTTCTATCCTGTTCCATTGATCTATGTTTCTGTTTCTGTGCCAGTACCATACTCTCTCTTGATTACTGTAGCTTTTGTAGTATAGTCTGAAGTCAGGGAGCCTGATTCCTCCAGCTCCGTTTTTCGTTCTCAAGATTGCTTTGGCTATTCGGGGTCTTTTGTGTTTCCATATAAATTGTGAAATTTTTCGCTCTAGTTCTGTGAAAAATACCAATGGTAGTTTGATAGGGATTGCATTGAATCTGTAGATTGCTTTTGGTAGTAGAGTCATTTTCACAATGTTGATTCTTCCAATCCAAAAACATGGTATATCTCTCCATCTATTTGTATCATCTGTAATTTCTTTCATCAGTGTCTTATAATTTTCTGCATATAGGTCTTCTGTCTCCTTAGGTAGGTTTATTCTGAGATATTTCATTCTTTTTGTTGCCGTGGTAAATGGGAGTGTTTTCTTGATTTCACGTTCAGATTTTTCATCCTTAGTGTATAGGAATGCCAGAGAGTTCTGTGCATTAATTTTGTATCCTGCTACTTTACCAAATTCATTGATTAGCTCTAGTAGTTTTCTGGTAGCATCTTTAGGATTCTCTATGTATAGTATCATGTCATCTGCAAGCAGTGACGGCTTTACTTTCTTCTTTTCCGACTTGGATTCCTTTTATTTCCTTTTCTTCTCTGATTGCTGTGGCTAAAACTTCCAAAACTATGTTGAATAAGAGTGGTGAGAGTGGGCAACCTTGTCTTGTTCCTGATCGTAGTGGAAATGCTTTCAGTTTTTCACCATTGAGGACGATGTTGGCTGTGGGTTTGTCACATATGGCCTTTATAATGTTGAGGAAAGTTCCCTCTGTGCCTACTTTCTGCAGGGTTTTTATCATAAATGGGTGTTGAATTTGGTCGAAAGCTTTCTCTACATCTATTGAGATGATCATATGGTTTTTCTCCTTCAATTTGTTAGTATGGTTTATCACATTAATTCTTCTGCGTATATTGAAGAATCCTTGCATTCCTGGAAGAAACCTCACTTGATCATGGTGTATGATCCTTTTAATGTGCTGTTGGATTCTGTTTGCTAGTATTTTGTTGAGGTGTTTTGCATCTATGTTCATCAGTGATATTGGCCTGTAGTTTTCTTTGTGACATCCTTGTCTGGTTTTGGCATCGAGGTGTTGTTGGCCTCGTAGAATGAGTTTGGGAGTGTTCCTCCCTCTGCTATACTTTGGAAGAGTTTGAGAAGGATAGGTGTTAGCTCTTCTCTAAATGTATGATGGAATTCGCCTGTGAAGCCGTCTGGTCCTGGGCTTCTGTTTGTTGGAAGATTGGTTTTTTTTGAACATCTTTATTGGGGTATAATTGCTTTACAATGGTGTGTTAGTTTCTGCTCTACGACAAAGTGGATCAGTTATACATATACATGTGTTCCCATATGTCTTCCCTCTTACGTCTCCCTCGCTCCCAGCCTCCCTATCCCACCCCTCCAGGCGGTCACAAAGCACCGAGCTGATCTCCCTGTGCTATGCGGCTGCTTCCCACTAGCTATCTACCTTACGTTTGGTAGTGTATACATGTCCATGCCTCTCTCTCGCTTTGTCACAGCTCACCCTTCCCCCTCCCCATATCCTCAAGTCCGTTCTCCAGTAGGTCTGTGTCTTTATTCCTGTCTTACCCCTAGGATTCTTCATGACATTTTTGTTTTCTTCAATTCCATATATATGTGTTAGCATACGGTATTTGTCTTTCTCTTTCTGACTTCCTTCACGCTCTATGACAGACTCTACTTCCGTACACCTCACTACAAATAAGTCAATTTCGTTTCTTTTTATGGCTGAGTAATACTCCGTTGTATATATGTGCCACGTCTTCTTTATGCACTCATCTGTTGATGGACACTTAGGTTGCGTCCACGTCCTGGCTATTGTAACTAGAGCTGCAATGAACATTTTGGTACATGACCCTTTTTGAATTATGGTTTTCTCAGGGTATATGCCCAGTAGTGGGATTGCTGGGTCATACGGTAGTTCTATTTGTAGTTTTTTAAGGAACCTCCATACTGTTCTCCATAGTGGCTGTACCAATTCACATTCCCACCAGCAGTGCAGGAGTGTTCCCTTTTCTCCACACCCTCTCCAGGATTTATTGTTTCTAGATTTTTTGATGATGGGCATTCTGACTGGTGTGAGGTGATATCTCATTGTAGTTTTGATTTGCATTTCCCTAATGATTAATGATGTTGAGCGTTCTTTCATGTGTTTGTTGGCAGTCTGTATATCTTCTTTGGAGAAATGTCTCTTTAGGTCTTCTGCCCATTTTTGGATTGGGTTGTTTGTTGTTTTGTTATTGAGCTGCATGAGCTGCTTGTAAATTCTGGAGATTAATCCTTTGTCACTTGCTTCATTTGCAGATATTTTCTCCCACTCTGAGGGTTGTCTTTTGGTCTTGTTGATGGTTTCCTTTGCTGTGCAAAAGCTTTGAAGTTTCATTAGGTCCCATTTGTTTATTTTTGTTTTTATTTCCATTTCTCTAGGAGGTGGGGCAAAAAGGATCTTGCTGTGATTTATGTCATAGAGTGTTCTGCCTATGTTTTCCTCGAAGACTTTGATAGTTTCTGGCCTTACATTTAGGTCTTGAATCCATTTTGAGCTTATTTTTGTGTATGGTGTTAGCGAGTGATCTAATCTCATACTTTTACACGTACCCGTCCAGTTTTCCCAGCACCACTTATTGAAGAGGCTGTCCTTTCTCCACTGTACATTCCTGCCTCCTTTATCAAAGATGAGGTGACCATACGTGCGTGGGTTTATCTCTGGGCTTTCTATCCTGTTCCATTGATCTATGTTTCTGTGCCTGTGCCAGTACCATACTCTCTCTTGATTACTGTAGCTTTTGTAGTATAGTCTGAAGTCAGGGAGCCTGATTCCTCCAGCTCCGTTTTTCGTTCTCAAGATTGCTTTGGCTATTCGGGGTCTTTTGTGTTTCCATATAAATTGTGAAATTTTTCGCTCTAGTTCTGTGAAAAATACCAATGGTAGTTTGATAGGGATTGCATTGAATCTGTAGATTGCTTTTGGTAGTAGAGTCATTTTCACAATGTTGATTCTTCCAATCCAAAAACATGGTATATCTCTCCATCTATTTGTATCATCTGTAATTTCTTTCATCAGTGTCTTATAATTTTCTGCATATAGGTCTTCTGTCTCCTTAGGTAGGTTTATTCTGAGATATTTCATTCTTTTTGTTGCCGTGGTAAATGGGAGTGTTTTCTTGATTTCACGTTCAGATTTTTCATCCTTAGTGTATAGGAATGCCAGAGAGTTCTGTGCATTAATTTTGTATCCTGCTACTTTACCAAATTCATTGATTAGCTCTAGTAGTTTTCTGGTAGCATCTTTAGGATTCTCTATGTATAGTATCATGTCATCTGCAAGCAGTGACGGCTTTACTTTCTTCTTTTCCGACTTGGATTCCTTTTATTTCCTTTTCTTCTCTGATTGCTGTGGCTAAAACTTCCAAAACTATGTTGAATAAGAGTGGTGAGAGTGGGCAACCTTGTCTTGTTCCTGATCGTAGTGGAAATGCTTTCAGTTTTTCACCATTGAGGACGATGTTGGCTGTGGGTTTGTCACATATGGCCTTTATAATGTTGAGGAAAGTTCCCTCTGTGCCTACTTTCTGCAGGGTTTTTATCATAAATGGGTGTTGAATTTGGTCGAAAGCTTTCTCTACATCTATTGAGATGATCATATGGTTTTTCTCCTTCAATTTGTTAGTATGGTTTATCACATTAATTCTTCTGCGTATATTGAAGAATCCTTGCATTCCTGGAAGAAACCTCACTTGATCATGGTGTATGATCCTTTTAATGTGCTGTTGGATTCTGTTTGCTAGTATTTTGTTGAGGTGTTTTGCATCTATGTTCATCAGTGATATTGGCCTGTAGTTTTCTTTGTGACATCCTTGTCTGGTTTTGGCATCGAGGTGTTGTTGGCCTCGTAGAATGAGTTTGGGAGTGTTCCTCCCTCTGCTATACTTTGGAAGAGTTTGAGAAGGATAGGTGTTAGCTCTTCTCTAAATGTATGATGGAATTCGCCTGTGAAGCCGTCTGGTCCTGGGCTTCTGTTTGTTGGAAGATTGGTTTTTTTTGAACATCTTTATTGGGGTATAATTGCTTTACAATGGTGTGTTAGTTTCTGCTCTACGACAAAGTGGATCAGTTATACATATACATGTGTTCCCATATGTCTTCCCTCTTACGTCTCCCTCGCTCCCAGCCTCCCTGTCCCACCCCTCCAGGCGGTCACAAAGCACCGAGCTGATCTCCCTGTGCTATGCGGCTGCTTCCCACTAGCTATCTACCTTACGTTTGGTAGTGTATACATGTCCATGCCTCTCTCTCGCTTTGTCACAGCTCACCCTTCCCCCTCCCCATATCCTCAAGTCCGTTCTCCAGTAGGTCTGTGTCTTTATTCCTGTCTTACCCCTAGGATTCTTCATGACATTTTTGTTTTCTTCAATTCCATATATATGTGTTAGCATACGGTATTTGTCTTTCTCTTTCTGACTTCCTTCACGCTCTATGACAGACTCTACTTCCGTACACCTCACTACAAATAAGTCAATTTCGTTTCTTTTTATGGCTGAGTAATACTCCGTTGTATATATGTGCCACGTCTTCTTTATGCACTCATCTGTTGATGGACACTTAGGTTGCGTCCACGTCCTGGCTATTGTAACTAGAGCTGCAATGAACATTTTGGTACATGACCCTGTTTCAATTATGGTTTTCTCAGGGTATATGCCCAGTAGTGGGATTGCTGGGTCATACGGTAGTTCTATTTGTAGTTTTTTAAGGAACCTCCATACTGTTCTCCATAGTGGCTGTACCAATTCACATTCCCACCAGCAGTGCAGGAGTGTTCCCTTTTCTCCACACCCTCTCCAGGATTTATTGTTTCTAGATTTTTTGATGATGGGCATTCTGACTGGTGTGAGGTGATATCTCATTGTAGTTTTGATTTGCATTTCCCTAATGATTAATGATGTTGAGCGTTCTTTCATGTGTTTGTTGGCAGTCTGTATATCTTCTTTGGAGAAATGTCTCTTTAGGTCTTCTGCCCATTTTTGGATTGGGTTGTTTGTTGTTTTGTTATTGAGCTGCATGAGCTGCTTGTAAATTCTGGAGATTAATCCTTTGTCACTTGCTTCATTTGCAGATATTTTCTCCCACTCTGAGGGTTGTCTTTTGGTCTTGTTGATGGTTTCCTTTGCTGTGCAAAAGCTTTGAAGTTTCATTAGGTCCCATTTGTTTATTTTTGTTTTTATTTCCATTTCTCTAGGAGGTGGGGCAAAAAGGATCTTGCTGTGATTTATGTCATAGAGTGTTCTGCCTATGTTTTCCTCGAAGACTTTGATAGTTTCTGGCCTTACATTTAGGTCTTGAATCCATTTTGAGCTTATTTTTGTGTATGGTGTTAGCGAGTGATCTAATCTCATACTTTTACACGTACCCGTCCAGTTTTCCCAGCACCACTTATTGAAGAGGCTGTCCTTTCTCCACTGTACATTCCTGCCTCCTTTATCAAAGATGAGGTGACCATACGTGCGTGGGTTTATCTCTGGGCTTTCTATCCTGTTCCATTGATCTATGTTTCTGTTTCTGTGCCAGTACCATACTCTCTCTTGATTACTGTAGCTTTTGTAGTATAGTCTGAAGTCAGGGAGCCTGATTCCTCCAGCTCCGTTTTTCGTTCTCAAGATTGCTTTGGCTATTCGGGGTCTTTTGTGTTTCCATATAAATTGTGAAATTTTTCGCTCTAGTTCTGTGAAAAATACCAATGGTAGTTTGATAGGGATTGCATTGAATCTGTAGATTGCTTTTGGTAGTAGAGTCATTTTCACAATGTTGATTCTTCCAATCCAAAAACATGGTATATCTCTCCATCTATTTGTATCATCTGTAATTTCTTTCATCAGTGTCTTATAATTTTCTGCATATAGGTCTTCTGTCTCCTTAGGTAGGTTTATTCTGAGATATTTCATTCTTTTTGTTGCCGTGGTAAATGGGAGTGTTTTCTTGATTTCACGTTCAGATTTTTCATCCTTAGTGTATAGGAATGCCAGAGAGTTCTGTGCATTAATTTTGTATCCTGCTACTTTACCAAATTCATTGATTAGCTCTAGTAGTTTTCTGGTAGCATCTTTAGGATTCTCTATGTATAGTATCATGTCATCTGCAAGCAGTGACGGCTTTACTTTCTTCTTTTCCGACTTGGATTCCTTTTATTTCCTTTTCTTCTCTGATTGCTGTGGCTAAAACTTCCAAAACTATGTTGAATAAGAGTGGTGAGAGTGGGCAACCTTGTCTTGTTCCTGATCGTAGTGGAAATGCTTTCAGTTTTTCACCATTGAGGACGATGTTGGCTGTGGGTTTGTCACATATGGCCTTTATAATGTTGAGGAAAGTTCCCTCTGTGCCTACTTTCTGCAGGGTTTTTATCATAAATGGGTGTTGAATTTGGTCGAAAGCTTTCTCTACATCTATTGAGATGATCATATGGTTTTTCTCCTTCAATTTGTTAGTATGGTTTATCACATTAATTCTTCTGCGTATATTGAAGAATCCTTGCATTCCTGGAAGAAACCTCACTTGATCATGGTGTATGATCCTTTTAATGTGCTGTTGGATTCTGTTTGCTAGTATTTTGTTGAGGTGTTTTGCATCTATGTTCATCAGTGATATTGGCCTGTAGTTTTCTTTGTGACATCCTTGTCTGGTTTTGGCATCGAGGTGTTGTTGGCCTCGTAGAATGAGTTTGGGAGTGTTCCTCCCTCTGCTATACTTTGGAAGAGTTTGAGAAGGATAGGTGTTAGCTCTTCTCTAAATGTATGATGGAATTCGCCTGTGAAGCCGTCTGGTCCTGGGCTTCTGTTTGTTGGAAGATTGGTTTTTTTTGAACATCTTTATTGGGGTATAATTGCTTTACAATGGTGTGTTAGTTTCTGCTCTACGACAAAGTGGATCAGTTATACATATACATGTGTTCCCATATGTCTTCCCTCTTACGTCTCCCTCGCTCCCAGCCTCCCTATCCCACCCCTCCAGGCGGTCACAAAGCACCGAGCTGATCTCCCTGTGCTATGCGGCTGCTTCCCACTAGCTATCTACCTTACGTTTGGTAGTGTATACATGTCCATGCCTCTCTCTCGCTTTGTCACAGCTCACCCTTCCCCCTCCCCATATCCTCAAGTCCGTTCTCCAGTAGGTCTGTGTCTTTATTCCTGTCTTACCCCTAGGATTCTTCATGACATTTTTGTTTTCTTCAATTCCATATATATGTGTTAGCATACGGTATTTGTCTTTCTCTTTCTGACTTCCTTCACGCTCTATGACAGACTCTACTTCCGTACACCTCACTACAAATAAGTCAATTTCGTTTCTTTTTATGGCTGAGTAATACTCCGTTGTATATATGTGCCACGTCTTCTTTATGCACTCATCTGTTGATGGACACTTAGGTTGCGTCCACGTCCTGGCTATTGTAACTAGAGCTGCAATGAACATTTTGGTACATGACCCTTTTTGAATTATGGTTTTCTCAGGGTATATGCCCAGTAGTGGGATTGCTGGGTCATACGGTAGTTCTATTTGTAGTTTTTTAAGGAACCTCCATACTGTTCTCCATAGTGGCTGTACCAATTCACATTCCCACCAGCAGTGCAGGAGTGTTCCCTTTTCTCCACACCCTCTCCAGGATTTATTGTTTCTAGATTTTTTGATGATGGGCATTCTGACTGGTGTGAGGTGATATCTCATTGTAGTTTTGATTTGCATTTCCCTAATGATTAATGATGTTGAGCGTTCTTTCATGTGTTTGTTGGCAGTCTGTATATCTTCTTTGGAGAAATGTCTCTTTAGGTCTTCTGCCCATTTTTGGATTGGGTTGTTTGTTGTTTTGTTATTGAGCTGCATGAGCTGCTTGTAAATTCTGGAGATTAATCCTTTGTCACTTGCTTCATTTGCAGATATTTTCTCCCACTCTGAGGGTTGTCTTTTGGTCTTGTTGATGGTTTCCTTTGCTGTGCAAAAGCTTTGAAGTTTCATTAGGTCCCATTAGTTTATTTTTGTTTTTATTTCCATTTCTCTAGGAGGTGGGGCAAAAAGGATCTTGCTGTGATTTATGTCATAGAGTGTTCTGCCTATGTTTTCCTCGAAGACTTTGATAGTTTCTGGCCTTACATTTAGGTCTTGAATCCATTTTGAGCTTATTTTTGTGTATGGTGTTAGCGAGTGATCTAATCTCATACTTTTACACGTACCCGTCCAGTTTTCCCAGCACCACTTATTGAAGAGGCTGTCCTTTCTCCACTGTACATTCCTGCCTCCTTTATCAAAGATGAGGTGACCATACGTGCGTGGGTTTATCTCTGGGCTTTCTATCCTGTTCCATTGATCTATGTTTCTGTGCCTGTGCCAGTACCATACTCTCTCTTGATTACTGTAGCTTTTGTAGTATAGTCTGAAGTCAGGGAGCCTGATTCCTCCAGCTCCGTTTTTCGTTCTCAAGATTGCTTTGGCTATTCGGGGTCTTTTGTGTTTCCATATAAATTGTGAAATTTTTCGCTCTAGTTCTGTGAAAAATACCAATGGTAGTTTGATAGGGATTGCATTGAATCTGTAGATTGCTTTTGGTAGTAGAGTCATTTTCACAATGTTGATTCTTCCAATCCAAAAACATGGTATATCTCTCCATCTATTTGTATCATCTGTAATTTCTTTCATCAGTGTCTTATAATTTTCTGCATATAGGTCTTCTGTCTCCTTAGGTAGGTTTATTCTGAGATATTTCATTCTTTTTGTTGCCGTGGTAAATGGGAGTGTTTTCTTGATTTCACGTTCAGATTTTTCATCCTTAGTGTATAGGAATGCCAGAGAGTTCTGTGCATTAATTTTGTATCCTGCTACTTTACCAAATTCATTGATTAGCTCTAGTAGTTTTCTGGTAGCATCTTTAGGATTCTCTATGTATAGTATCATGTCATCTGCAAGCAGTGACGGCTTTACTTTCTTCTTTTCCGACTTGGATTCCTTTTATTTCCTTTTCTTCTCTGATTGCTGTGGCTAAAACTTCCAAAACTATGTTGAATAAGAGTGGTGAGAGTGGGCAACCTTGTCTTGTTCCTGATCGTAGTGGAAATGCTTTCAGTTTTTCACCATTGAGGACGATGTTGGCTGTGGGTTTGTCACATATGGCCTTTATAATGTTGAGGAAAGTTCCCTCTGTGCCTACTTTCTGCAGGGTTTTTATCATAAATGGGTGTTGAATTTGGTCGAAAGCTTTCTCTACATCTATTGAGATGATCATATGGTTTTTCTCCTTCAATTTGTTAGTATGGTTTATCACATTAATTCTTCTGCGTATATTGAAGAATCCTTGCATTCCTGGAAGAAACCTCACTTGATCATGGTGTATGATCCTTTTAATGTGCTGTTGGATTCTGTTTGCTAGTATTTTGTTGAGGTGTTTTGCATCTATGTTCATCAGTGATATTGGCCTGTAGTTTTCTTTGTGACATCCTTGTCTGGTTTTGGCATCGAGGTGTTGTTGGCCTCGTAGAATGAGTTTGGGAGTGTTCCTCCCTCTGCTATACTTTGGAAGAGTTTGAGAAGGATAGGTGTTAGCTCTTCTCTAAATGTATGATGGAATTCGCCTGTGAAGCCGTCTGGTCCTGGGCTTCTGTTTGTTGGAAGATTGGTTTTTTTTGAACATCTTTATTGGGGTATAATTGCTTTACAATGGTGTGTTAGTTTCTGCTCTACGACAAAGTGGATCAGTTATACATATACATGTGTTCCCATATGTCTTCCCTCTTACGTCTCCCTCGCTCCCAGCCTCCCTATCCCACCCCTCCAGGCGGTCACAAAGCACCGAGCTGATCTCCCTGTGCTATGCGGCTGCTTCCCACTAGCTATCTACCTTACGTTTGGTAGTGTATACATGTCCATGCCTCTCTCTCGCTTTGTCACAGCTCACCCTTCCCCCTCCCCATATCCTCAAGTCCGTTCTCCAGTAGGTCTGTGTCTTTATTCCTGTCTTACCCCTAGGATTCTTCATGACATTTTTGTTTTCTTCAATTCCATATATATGTGTTAGCATACGGTATTTGTCTTTCTCTTTCTGACTTCCTTCACGCTCTATGACAGACTCTACTTCCGTACACCTCACTACAAATAAGTCAATTTCGTTTCTTTTTATGGCTGAGTAATACTCCGTTGTATATATGTGCCACGTCTTCTTTATGCACTCATCTGTTGATGGACACTTAGGTTGCGTCCACGTCCTGGCTATTGTAACTAGAGCTGCAATGAACATTTTGGTACATGACCCTTTTTGAATTATGGTTTTCTCAGGGTATATGCCCAGTAGTGGGATTGCTGGGTCATACGGTAGTTCTATTTGTAGTTTTTTAAGGAACCTCCATACTGTTCTCCATAGTGGCTGTACCAATTCACATTCCCACCAGCAGTGCAGGAGTGTTCCCTTTTCTCCACACCCTCTCCAGGATTTATTGTTTCTAGATTTTTTGATGATGGGCATTCTGACTGGTGTGAGGTGATATCTCATTGTAGTTTTGATTTGCATTTCCCTAATGATTAATGATGTTGAGCGTTCTTTCATGTGTTTGTTGGCAGTCTGTATATCTTCTTTGGAGAAATGTCTCTTTAGGTCTTCTGCCCATTTTTGGATTGGGTTGTTTGTTGTTTTGTTATTGAGCTGCATGAGCTGCTTGTAAATTCTGGAGATTAATCCTTTGTCACTTGCTTCATTTGCAGATATTTTCTCCCACTCTGAGGGTTGTCTTTTGGTCTTGTTGATGGTTTCCTTTGCTGTGCAAAAGCTTTGAAGTTTCATTAGGTCCCATTTGTTTATTTTTGTTTTTATTTCCATTTCTCTAGGAGGTGGGGCAAAAAGGATCTTGCTGTGATTTATGTCATAGAGTGTTCTGCCTATGTTTTCCTCGAAGACTTTGATAGTTTCTGGCCTTACATTTAGGTCTTGAATCCATTTTGAGCTTATTTTTGTGTATGGTGTTAGCGAGTGATCTAATCTCATACTTTTACACGTACCCGTCCAGTTTTCCCAGCACCACTTATTGAAGAGGCTGTCCTTTCTCCACTGTACATTCCTGCCTCCTTTATCAAAGATGAGGTGACCATACGTGCGTGGGTTTATCTCTGGGCTTTCTATCCTGTTCCATTGATCTATGTTTCTGTGCCTGTGCCAGTACCATACTCTCTCTTGATTACTGTAGCTTTTGTAGTATAGTCTGAAGTCAGGGAGCCTGATTCCTCCAGCTCCGTTTTTCGTTCTCAAGATTGCTTTGGCTATTCGGGGTCTTTTGTGTTTCCATATAAATTGTGAAATTTTTCGCTCTAGTTCTGTGAAAAATACCAATGGTAGTTTGATAGGGATTGCATTGAATCTGTAGATTGCTTTTGGTAGTAGAGTCATTTTCACAATGTTGATTCTTCCAATCCAAAAACATGGTATATCTCTCCATCTATTTGTATCATCTGTAATTTCTTTCATCAGTGTCTTATAATTTTCTGCATATAGGTCTTCTGTCTCCTTAGGTAGGTTTATTCTGAGATATTTCATTCTTTTTGTTGCCGTGGTAAATGGGAGTGTTTTCTTGATTTCACGTTCAGATTTTTCATCCTTAGTGTATAGGAATGCCAGAGAGTTCTGTGCATTAATTTTGTATCCTGCTACTTTACCAAATTCATTGATTAGCTCTAGTAGTTTTCTGGTAGCATCTTTAGGATTCTCTATGTATAGTATCATGTCATCTGCAAGCAGTGACGGCTTTACTTTCTTCTTTTCCGACTTGGATTCCTTTTATTTCCTTTTCTTCTCTGATTGCTGTGGCTAAAACTTCCAAAACTATGTTGAATAAGAGTGGTGAGAGTGGGCAACCTTGTCTTGTTCCTGATCGTAGTGGAAATGCTTTCAGTTTTTCACCATTGAGGACGATGTTGGCTGTGGGTTTGTCACATATGGCCTTTATAATGTTGAGGAAAGTTCCCTCTGTGCCTACTTTCTGCAGGGTTTTTATCATAAATGGGTGTTGAATTTGGTCGAAAGCTTTCTCTACATCTATTGAGATGATCATATGGTTTTTCTCCTTCAATTTGTTAGTATGGTTTATCACATTAATTCTTCTGCGTATATTGAAGAATCCTTGCATTCCTGGAAGAAACCTCACTTGATCATGGTGTATGATCCTTTTAATGTGCTGTTGGATTCTGTTTGCTAGTATTTTGTTGAGGTGTTTTGCATCTATGTTCATCAGTGATATTGGCCTGTAGTTTTCTTTGTGACATCCTTGTCTGGTTTTGGCATCGAGGTGTTGTTGGCCTCGTAGAATGAGTTTGGGAGTGTTCCTCCCTCTGCTATACTTTGGAAGAGTTTGAGAAGGATAGGTGTTAGCTCTTCTCTAAATGTATGATGGAATTCGCCTGTGAAGCCGTCTGGTCCTGGGCTTCTGTTTGTTGGAAGATTGGTTTTTTTTGAACATCTTTATTGGGGTATAATTGCTTTACAATGGTGTGTTAGTTTCTGCTCTACGACAAAGTGGATCAGTTATACATATACATGTGTTCCCATATGTCTTCCCTCTTACGTCTCCCTCGCTCCCAGCCTCCCTATCCCACCCCTCCAGGCGGTCACAAAGCACCGAGCTGATCTCCCTGTGCTATGCGGCTGCTTCCCACTAGCTATCTACCTTACGTTTGGTAGTGTATACATGTCCATGCCTCTCTCTCGCTTTGTCACAGCTCACCCTTCCCCCTCCCCATATCCTCAAGTCCGTTCTCCAGTAGGTCTGTGTCTTTATTCCTGTCTTACCCCTAGGATTCTTCATGACATTTTTGTTTTCTTCAATTCCATATATATGTGTTAGCATACGGTATTTGTCTTTCTCTTTCTGACTTCCTTCACGCTCTATGACAGACTCTACTTCCGTACACCTCACTACAAATAAGTCAATTTCGTTTCTTTTTATGGCTGAGTAATACTCCGTTGTATATATGTGCCACGTCTTCTTTATGCACTCATCTGTTGATGGACACTTAGGTTGCGTCCACGTCCTGGCTATTGTAACTAGAGCTGCAATGAACATTTTGGTACATGACCCTGTTTCAATTATGGTTTTCTCAGGGTATATGCCCAGTAGTGGGATTGCTGGGTCATACGGTAGTTCTATTTGTAGTTTTTTAAGGAACCTCCATACTGTTCTCCATAGTGGCTGTACCAATTCACATTCCCACCAGCAGTGCAGGAGTGTTCCCTTTTCTCCACACCCTCTCCAGGATTTATTGTTTCTAGATTTTTTGATGATGGGCATTCTGACTGGTGTGAGGTGATATCTCATTGTAGTTTTGATTTGCATTTCCCTAATGATTAATGATGTTGAGCGTTCTTTCATGTGTTTGTTGGCAGTCTGTATATCTTCTTTGGAGAAATGTCTCTTTAGGTCTTCTGCCCATTTTTGGATTGGGTTGTTTGTTGTTTTGTTATTGAGCTGCATGAGCTGCTTGTAAATTCTGGAGATTAATCCTTTGTCACTTGCTTCATTTGCAGATATTTTCTCCCACTCTGAGGGTTGTCTTTTGGTCTTGTTGATGGTTTCCTTTGCTGTGCAAAAGCTTTGAAGTTTCATTAGGTCCCATTTGTTTATTTTTGTTTTTATTTCCATTTCTCTAGGAGGTGGGGCAAAAAGGATCTTGCTGTGATTTATGTCATAGAGTGTTCTGCCTATGTTTTCCTCGAAGACTTTGATAGTTTCTGGCCTTACATTTAGGTCTTGAATCCATTTTGAGCTTATTTTTGTGTATGGTGTTAGCGAGTGATCTAATCTCATACTTTTACACGTACCCGTCCAGTTTTCCCAGCACCACTTATTGAAGAGGCTGTCCTTTCTCCACTGTACATTCCTGCCTCCTTTATCAAAGATGAGGTGACCATACGTGCGTGGGTTTATCTCTGGGCTTTCTATCCTGTTCCATTGATCTATGTTTCTGTGCCTGTGCCAGTACCATACTCTCTCTTGATTACTGTAGCTTTTGTAGTATAGTCTGAAGTCAGGGAGCCTGATTCCTCCAGCTCCGTTTTTCGTTCTCAAGATTGCTTTGGCTATTCGGGGTCTTTTGTGTTTCCATATAAATTGTGAAATTTTTCGCTCTAGTTCTGTGAAAAATACCAATGGTAGTTTGATAGGGATTGCATTGAATCTGTAGATTGCTTTTGGTAGTAGAGTCATTTTCACAATGTTGATTCTTCCAATCCAAAAACATGGTATATCTCTCCATCTATTTGTATCATCTGTAATTTCTTTCATCAGTGTCTTATAACTTTCTGCATATAGGTCTTCTGTCTCCTTAGGTAGGTTTATTCTGAGATATTTCATTCTTTTTGTTGCCGTGGTAAATGGGAGTGTTTTCTTGATTTCACGTTCAGATTTTTCATCCTTAGTGTATAGGAATGCCAGAGAGTTCTGTGCATTAATTTTGTATCCTGCTACTTTACCAAATTCATTGATTAGCTCTAGTAGTTTTCTGGTAGCATCTTTAGGATTCTCTATGTATAGTATCATGTCATCTGCAAGCAGTGACGGCTTTACTTTCTTCTTTTCCGACTTGGATTCCTTTTATTTCCTTTTCTTCTCTGATTGCTGTGGCTAAAACTTCCAAAACTATGTTGAATAAGAGTGGTGAGAGTGGGCAACCTTGTCTTGTTCCTGATCGTAGTGGAAATGCTTTCAGTTTTTCACCATTGAGGACGATGTTGGCTGTGGGTTTGTCACATATGGCCTTTATAATGTTGAGGAAAGTTCCCTCTGTGCCTACTTTCTGCAGGGTTTTTATCATAAATGGGTGTTGAATTTGGTCGAAAGCTTTCTCTACATCTATTGAGATGATCATATGGTTTTTCTCCTTCAATTTGTTAGTATGGTTTATCACATTAATTCTTCTGCGTATATTGAAGAATCCTTGCATTCCTGGAAGAAACCTCACTTGATCATGGTGTATGATCCTTTTAATGTGCTGTTGGATTCTGTTTGCTAGTATTTTGTTGAGGTGTTTTGCATCTATGTTCATCAGTGATATTGGCCTGTAGTTTTCTTTGTGACATCCTTGTCTGGTTTTGGCATCGAGGTGTTGTTGGCCTCGTAGAATGAGTTTGGGAGTGTTCCTCCCTCTGCTATACTTTGGAAGAGTTTGAGAAGGATAGGTGTTAGCTCTTCTCTAAATGTATGATGGAATTCGCCTGTGAAGCCGTCTGGTCCTGGGCTTCTGTTTGTTGGAAGATTGGTTTTTTTTGAACATCTTTATTGGGGTATAATTGCTTTACAATGGTGTGTTAGTTTCTGCTCTACGACAAAGTGGATCAGTTATACATATACATGTGTTCCCATATGTCTTCCCTCTTACGTCTCCCTCGCTCCCAGCCTCCCTATCCCACCCCTCCAGGCGGTCACAAAGCACCGAGCTGATCTCCCTGTGCTATGCGGCTGCTTCCCACTAGCTATCTACCTTACGTTTGGTAGTGTATACATGTCCATGCCTCTCTCTCGCTTTGTCACGGCTCACCCTTCCCCCTCCCCATATCCTCAAGTCCGTTCTCCAGTAGGTCTGTGTCTTTATTCCTGTCTTACCCCTAGGATTCTTCATGACATTTTTGTTTTCTTCAATTCCATATATATGTGTTAGCATACGGTATTTGTCTTTCTCTTTCTGACTTCCTTCACGCTCTATGACAGACTCTACTTCCGTACACCTCACTACAAATAAGTCAATTTCGTTTCTTTTTATGGCTGAGTAATACTCCGTTGTATATATGTGCCACGTCTTCTTTATGCACTCATCTGTTGATGGACACTTAGGTTGCGTCCACGTCCTGGCTATTGTAACTAGAGCTGCAATGAACATTTTGGTACATGACCCTTTTTGAATTATGGTTTTCTCAGGGTATATGCCCAGTAGTGGGATTGCTGGGTCATACGGTAGTTCTATTTGTAGTTTTTTAAGGAACCTCCATACTGTTCTCCATAGTGGCTGTACCAATTCACATTCCCACCAGCAGTGCAGGAGTGTTCCCTTTTCTCCACACCCTCTCCAGGATTTATTGTTTCTAGATTTTTTGATGATGGGCATTCTGACTGGTGTGAGGTGATATCTCATTGTAGTTTTGATTTGCATTTCCCTAATGATTAATGATGTTGAGCGTTCTTTCATGTGTTTGTTGGCAGTCTGTATATCTTCTTTGGAGAAATGTCTCTTTAGGTCTTCTGCCCATTTTTGGATTGGGTTGTTTGTTGTTTTGTTATTGAGCTGCATGAGCTGCTTGTAAATTCTGGAGATTAATCCTTTGTCACTTGCTTCATTTGCAGATATTTTCTCCCACTCTGAGGGTTGTCTTTTGGTCTTGTTGATGGTTTCCTTTGCTGTGCAAAAGCTTTGAAGTTTCATTAGGTCCCATTTGTTTATTTTTGTTTTTATTTCCATTTCTCTAGGAGGTGGGGCAAAAAGGATCTTGCTGTGATTTATGTCATAGAGTGTTCTGCCTATGTTTTCCTCGAAGACTTTGATAGTTTCTGGCCTTACATTTAGGTCTTGAATCCATTTTGAGCTTATTTTTGTGTATGGTGTTAGCGAGTGATCTAATCTCATACTTTTACACGTACCCGTCCAGTTTTCCCAGCACCACTTATTGAAGAGGCTGTCCTTTCTCCACTGTACATTCCTGCCTCCTTTATCAAAGATGAGGTGACCATACGTGCGTGGGTTTATCTCTGGGCTTTCTATCCTGTTCCATTGATCTATGTTTCTGTGCCTGTGCCAGTACCATACTCTCTCTTGATTACTGTAGCTTTTGTAGTATAGTCTGAAGTCAGGGAGCCTGATTCCTCCAGCTCCGTTTTTCGTTCTCAAGATTGCTTTGGCTATTCGGGGTCTTTTGTGTTTCCATATAAATTGTGAAATTTTTCGCTCTAGTTCTGTGAAAAATACCAATGGTAGTTTGATAGGGATTGCATTGAATCTGTAGATTGCTTTTGGTAGTAGAGTCATTTTCACAATGTTGATTCTTCCAATCCAAAAACATGGTATATCTCTCCATCTATTTGTATCATCTGTAATTTCTTTCATCAGTGTCTTATAACTTTCTGCATATAGGTCTTCTGTCTCCTTAGGTAGGTTTATTCTGAGATATTTCATTCTTTTTGTTGCCGTGGTAAATGGGAGTGTTTTCTTGATTTCACGTTCAGATTTTTCATCCTTAGTGTATAGGAATGCCAGAGAGTTCTGTGCATTAATTTTGTATCCTGCTACTTTACCAAATTCATTGATTAGCTCTAGTAGTTTTCTGGTAGCATCTTTAGGATTCTCTATGTATAGTATCATGTCATCTGCAAGCAGTGACGGCTTTACTTTCTTCTTTTCCGACTTGGATTCCTTTTATTTCCTTTTCTTCTCTGATTGCTGTGGCTAAAACTTCCAAAACTATGTTGAATAAGAGTGGTGAGAGTGGGCAACCTTGTCTTCTTCCTGATCGTAGTGGAAATGCTTTCAGTTTTTCACCATTGAGGACGATGTTGGCTGTGGGTTTGTCACATATGGCCTTTATAATGTTGAGGAAAGTTCCCTCTGTGCCTACTTTCTGCAGGGTTTTTATCATAAATGGGTGTTGAATTTGGTCGAAAGCTTTCTCTACATCTATTGAGATGATCATATGGTTTTTCTCCTTCAATTTGTTAGTATGGTTTATCACATTAATTCTTCTGCGTATATTGAAGAATCCTTGCATTCCTGGAAGAAACCTCACTTGATCATGGTGTATGATCCTTTTAATGTGCTGTTGGATTCTGTTTGCTAGTATTTTGTTGAGGTGTTTTGCATCTATGTTCATCAGTGATATTGGCCTGTAGTTTTCTTTGTGACATCCTTGTCTGGTTTTGGCATCGAGGTGTTGTTGGCCTCGTAGAATGAGTTTGGGAGTGTTCCTCCCTCTGCTATACTTTGGAAGAGTTTGAGAAGGATAGGTGTTAGCTCTTCTCTAAATGTATGATGGAATTCGCCTGTGAAGCCGTCTGGTCCTGGGCTTCTGTTTGTTGGAAGATTGGTTTTTTTTGAACATCTTTATTGGGGTATAATTGCTTTACAATGGTGTGTTAGTTTCTGCTCTACGACAAAGTGGATCAGTTATACATATACATGTGTTCCCATATGTCTTCCCTCTTACGTCTCCCTCGCTCCCAGCCTCCCTATCCCACCCCTCCAGGCGGTCACAAAGCACCGAGCTGATCTCCCTGTGCTATGCGGCTGCTTCCCACTAGCTATCTACCTTACGTTTGGTAGTGTATACATGTCCATGCCTCTCTCTCGCTTTGTCACGGCTCACCCTTCCCCCTCCCCATATCCTCAAGTCCGTTCTCCAGTAGGTCTGTGTCTTTATTCCTGTCTTACCCCTAGGATTCTTCATGACATTTTTGTTTTCTTCAATTCCATATATATGTGTTAGCATACGGTATTTGTCTTTCTCTTTCTGACTTCCTTCACGCTCTATGACAGACTCTACTTCCGTACACCTCACTACAAATAAGTCAATTTCGTTTCTTTTTATGGCTGAGTAATACTCCGTTGTATATATGTGCCACGTCTTCTTTATGCACTCATCTGTTGATGGACACTTAGGTTGCGTCCACGTCCTGGCTATTGTAACTAGAGCTGCAATGAACATTTTGGTACATGACCCTTTTTGAATTATGGTTTTCTCAGGGTATATGCCCAGTAGTGGGATTGCTGGGTCATACGGTAGTTCTATTTGTAGTTTTTTAAGGAACCTCCATACTGTTCTCCATAGTGGCTGTACCAATTCACATTCCCACCAGCAGTGCAGGAGTGTTCCCTTTTCTCCACACCCTCTCCAGGATTTATTGTTTCTAGATTTTTTGATGATGGGCATTCTGACTGGTGTGAGGTGATATCTCATTGTAGTTTTGATTTGCATTTCCCTAATGATTAATGATGTTGAGCGTTCTTTCATGTGTTTGTTGGCAGTCTGTATATCTTCTTTGGAGAAATGTCTCTTTAGGTCTTCTGCCCATTTTTGGATTGGGTTGTTTGTTGTTTTGTTATTGAGCTGCATGAGCTGCTTGTAAATTCTGGAGATTAATCCTTTGTCACTTGCTTCATTTGCAGATATTTTCTCCCACTCTGAGGGTTGTCTTTTGGTCTTGTTGATGGTTTCCTTTGCTGTGCAAAAGCTTTGAAGTTTCATTAGGTCCCATTTGTTTATTTTTGTTTTTATTTCCATTTCTCTAGGAGGTGGGGCAAAAAGGATCTTGCTGTGATTTATGTCATAGAGTGTTCTGCCTATGTTTTCCTCGAAGACTTTGATAGTTTCTGGCCTTACATTTAGGTCTTGAATCCATTTTGAGCTTATTTTTGTGTATGGTGTTAGCGAGTGATCTAATCTCATACTTTTACACGTACCCGTCCAGTTTTCCCAGCACCACTTATTGAAGAGGCTGTCCTTTCTCCACTGTACATTCCTGCCTCCTTTATCAAAGATGAGGTGACCATACGTGCGTGGGTTTATCTCTGGGCTTTCTATCCTGTTCCATTGATCTATGTTTCTGTGCCTGTGCCAGTACCATACTCTCTCTTGATTACTGTAGCTTTTGTAGTATAGTCTGAAGTCAGGGAGCCTGATTCCTCCAGCTCCGTTTTTCGTTCTCAAGATTGCTTTGGCTATTCGGGGTCTTTTGTGTTTCCATATAAATTGTGAAATTTTTCGCTCTAGTTCTGTGAAAAATACCAATGGTAGTTTGATAGGGATTGCATTGAATCTGTAGATTGCTTTTGGTAGTAGAGTCATTTTCACAATGTTGATTCTTCCAATCCAAAAACATGGTATATCTCTCCATCTATTTGTATCATCTGTAATTTCTTTCATCAGTGTCTTATAACTTTCTGCATATAGGTCTTCTGTCTCCTTAGGTAGGTTTATTCTGAGATATTTCATTCTTTTTGTTGCCGTGGTAAATGGGAGTGTTTTCTTGATTTCACGTTCAGATTTTTCATCCTTAGTGTATAGGAATGCCAGAGAGTTCTGTGCATTAATTTTGTATCCTGCTACTTTACCAAATTCATTGATTAGCTCTAGTAGTTTTCTGGTAGCATCTTTAGGATTCTCTATGTATAGTATCATGTCATCTGCAAGCAGTGACGGCTTTACTTTCTTCTTTTCCGACTTGGATTCCTTTTATTTCCTTTTCTTCTCTGATTGCTGTGGCTAAAACTTCCAAAACTATGTTGAATAAGAGTGGTGAGAGTGGGCAACCTTGTCTTCTTCCTGATCGTAGTGGAAATGCTTTCAGTTTTTCACCATTGAGGACGATGTTGGCTGTGGGTTTGTCACATATGGCCTTTATAATGTTGAGGAAAGTTCCCTCTGTGCCTACTTTCTGCAGGGTTTTTATCATAAATGGGTGTTGAATTTGGTCGAAAGCTTTCTCTACATCTATTGAGATGATCATATGGTTTTTCTCCTTCAATTTGTTAGTATGGTTTATCACATTAATTCTTCTGCGTATATTGAAGAATCCTTGCATTCCTGGAAGAAACCTCACTTGATCATGGTGTATGATCCTTTTAATGTGCTGTTGGATTCTGTTTGCTAGTATTTTGTTGAGGTGTTTTGCATCTATGTTCATCAGTGATATTGGCCTGTAGTTTTCTTTGTGACATCCTTGTCTGGTTTTGGCATCGAGGTGTTGTTGGCCTCGTAGAATGAGTTTGGGAGTGTTCCTCCCTCTGCTATACTTTGGAAGAGTTTGAGAAGGATAGGTGTTAGCTCTTCTCTAAATGTATGATGGAATTCGCCTGTGAAGCCGTCTGGTCCTGGGCTTCTGTTTGTTGGAAGATTGGTTTTTTTTGAACATCTTTATTGGGGTATAATTGCTTTACAATGGTGTGTTAGTTTCTGCTCTACGACAAAGTGGATCAGTTATACATATACATGTGTTCCCATATGTCTTCCCTCTTACGTCTCCCTCGCTCCCAGCCTCCCTATCCCACCCCTCCAGGCGGTCACAAAGCACCGAGCTGATCTCCCTGTGCTATGCGGCTGCTTCCCACTAGCTATCTACCTTACGTTTGGTAGTGTATACATGTCCATGCCTCTCTCTCGCTTTGTCACGGCTCACCCTTCCCCCTCCCCATATCCTCAAGTCCGTTCTCCAGTAGGTCTGTGTCTTTATTCCTGTCTTACCCCTAGGATTCTTCATGACATTTTTGTTTTCTTCAATTCCATATATATGTGTTAGCATACGGTATTTGTCTTTCTCTTTCTGACTTCCTTCACGCTCTATGACAGACTCTACTTCCGTACACCTCACTACAAATAAGTCAATTTCGTTTCTTTTTATGGCTGAGTAATACTCCGTTGTATATATGTGCCACGTCTTCTTTATGCACTCATCTGTTGATGGACACTTAGGTTGCGTCCACGTCCTGGCTATTGTAACTAGAGCTGCAATGAACATTTTGGTACATGACCCTTTTTGAATTATGGTTTTCTCAGGGTATATGCCCAGTAGTGGGATTGCTGGGTCATACGGTAGTTCTATTTGTAGTTTTTTAAGGAACCTCCATACTGTTCTCCATAGTGGCTGTACCAATTCACATTCCCACCAGCAGTGCAGGAGTGTTCCCTTTTCTCCACACCCTCTCCAGGATTTATTGTTTCTAGATTTTTTGATGATGGGCATTCTGACTGGTGTGAGGTGATATCTCATTGTAGTTTTGATTTGCATTTCCCTAATGATTAATGATGTTGAGCGTTCTTTCATGTGTTTGTTGGCAGTCTGTATATCTTCTTTGGAGAAATGTCTCTTTAGGTCTTCTGCCCATTTTTGGATTGGGTTGTTTGTTGTTTTGTTATTGAGCTGCATGAGCTGCTTGTAAATTCTGGAGATTAATCCTTTGTCACTTGCTTCATTTGCAGATATTTTCTCCCACTCTGAGGGTTGTCTTTTGGTCTTGTTGATGGTTTCCTTTGCTGTGCAAAAGCTTTGAAGTTTCATTAGGTCCCATTAGTTTATTTTTGTTTTTATTTCCATTTCTCTAGGAGGTGGGGCAAAAAGGATCTTGCTGTGATTTATGTCATAGAGTGTTCTGCCTATGTTTTCCTCGAAGACTTTGATAGTTTCTGGCCTTACATTTAGGTCTTGAATCCATTTTGAGCTTATTTTTGTGTATGGTGTTAGCGAGTGATCTAATCTCATACTTTTACACGTACCCGTCCAGTTTTCCCAGCACCACTTATTGAAGAGGCTGTCCTTTCTCCACTGTACATTCCTGCCTCCTTTATCAAAGATGAGGTGACCATACGTGCGTGGGTTTATCTCTGGGCTTTCTATCCTGTTCCATTGATCTATGTTTCTGTGCCTGTGCCAGTACCATACTCTCTCTTGATTACTGTAGCTTTTGTAGTATAGTCTGAAGTCAGGGAGCCTGATTCCTCCAGCTCCGTTTTTCGTTCTCAAGATTGCTTTGGCTATTCGGGGTCTTTTGTGTTTCCATATAAATTGTGAAATTTTTCGCTCTAGTTCTGTGAAAAATACCAATGGTAGTTTGATAGGGATTGCATTGAATCTGTAGATTGCTTTTGGTAGTAGAGTCATTTTCACAATGTTGATTCTTCCAATCCAAAAACATGGTATATCTCTCCATCTATTTGTATCATCTGTAATTTCTTTCATCAGTGTCTTATAACTTTCTGCATATAGGTCTTCTGTCTCCTTAGGTAGGTTTATTCTGAGATATTTCATTCTTTTTGTTGCCGTGGTAAATGGGAGTGTTTTCTTGATTTCACGTTCAGATTTTTCATCCTTAGTGTATAGGAATGCCAGAGAGTTCTGTGCATTAATTTTGTATCCTGCTACTTTACCAAATTCATTGATTAGCTCTAGTAGTTTTCTGGTAGCATCTTTAGGATTCTCTATGTATAGTATCATGTCATCTGCAAGCAGTGACGGCTTTACTTTCTTCTTTTCCGACTTGGATTCCTTTTATTTCCTTTTCTTCTCTGATTGCTGTGGCTAAAACTTCCAAAACTATGTTGAATAAGAGTGGTGAGAGTGGGCAACCTTGTCTTGTTCCTGATCGTAGTGGAAATGCTTTCAGTTTTTCACCATTGAGGACGATGTTGGCTGTGGGTTTGTCACATATGGCCTTTATAATGTTGAGGAAAGTTCCCTCTGTGCCTACTTTCTGCAGGGTTTTTATCATAAATGGGTGTTGAATTTGGTCGAAAGCTTTCTCTACATCTATTGAGATGATCATATGGTTTTTCTCCTTCAATTTGTTAGTATGGTTTATCACATTAATTCTTCTGCGTATATTGAAGAATCCTTGCATTCCTGGAAGAAACCTCACTTGATCATGGTGTATGATCCTTTTAATGTGCTGTTGGATTCTGTTTGCTAGTATTTTGTTGAGGTGTTTTGCATCTATGTTCATCAGTGATATTGGCCTGTAGTTTTCTTTGTGACATCCTTGTCTGGTTTTGGCATCGAGGTGTTGTTGGCCTCGTAGAATGAGTTTGGGAGTGTTCCTCCCTCTGCTATACTTTGGAAGAGTTTGAGAAGGATAGGTGTTAGCTCTTCTCTAAATGTATGATGGAATTCGCCTGTGAAGCCGTCTGGTCCTGGGCTTCTGTTTGTTGGAAGATTGGTTTTTTTTGAACATCTTTATTGGGGTATAATTGCTTTACAATGGTGTGTTAGTTTCTGCTCTACGACAAAGTGGATCAGTTATACATATACATGTGTTCCCATATGTCTTCCCTCTTACGTCTCCCTCGCTCCCAGCCTCCCTATCCCACCCCTCCAGGCGGTCACAAAGCACCGAGCTGATCTCCCTGTGCTATGCGGCTGCTTCCCACTAGCTATCTACCTTACGTTTGGTAGTGTATACATGTCCATGCCTCTCTCTCGCTTTGTCACGGCTCACCCTTCCCCCTCCCCATATCCTCAAGTCCGTTCTCCAGTAGGTCTGTGTCTTTATTCCTGTCTTACCCCTAGGATTCTTCATGACATTTTTGTTTTCTTCAATTCCATATATATGTGTTAGCATACGGTATTTGTCTTTCTCTTTCTGACTTCCTTCACGCTCTATGACAGACTCTACTTCCGTACACCTCACTACAAATAAGTCAATTTCGTTTCTTTTTATGGCTGAGTAATACTCCGTTGTATATATGTGCCACGTCTTCTTTATGCACTCATCTGTTGATGGACACTTAGGTTGCGTCCACGTCCTGGCTATTGTAACTAGAGCTGCAATGAACATTTTGGTACATGACCCTTTTTGAATTATGGTTTTCTCAGGGTATATGCCCAGTAGTGGGATTGCTGGGTCATACGGTAGTTCTATTTGTAGTTTTTTAAGGAACCTCCATACTGTTCTCCATAGTGGCTGTACCAATTCACATTCCCACCAGCAGTGCAGGAGTGTTCCCTTTTCTCCACACCCTCTCCAGGATTTATTGTTTCTAGATTTTTTGATGATGGGCATTCTGACTGGTGTGAGGTGATATCTCATTGTAGTTTTGATTTGCATTTCCCTAATGATTAATGATGTTGAGCGTTCTTTCATGTGTTTGTTGGCAGTCTGTATATCTTCTTTGGAGAAATGTCTCTTTAGGTCTTCTGCCCATTTTTGGATTGGGTTGTTTGTTGTTTTGTTATTGAGCTGCATGAGCTGCTTGTAAATTCTGGAGATTAATCCTTTGTCACTTGCTTCATTTGCAGATATTTTCTCCCACTCTGAGGGTTGTCTTTTGGTCTTGTTGATGGTTTCCTTTGCTGTGCAAAAGCTTTGAAGTTTCATTAGGTCCCATTAGTTTATTTTTGTTTTTATTTCCATTTCTCTAGGAGGTGGGGCAAAAAGGATCTTGCTGTGATTTATGTCATAGAGTGTTCTGCCTATGTTTTCCTCGAAGACTTTGATAGTTTCTGGCCTTACATTTAGGTCTTGAATCCATTTTGAGCTTATTTTTGTGTATGGTGTTAGCGAGTGATCTAATCTCATACTTTTACACGTACCCGTCCAGTTTTCCCAGCACCACTTATTGAAGAGGCTGTCCTTTCTCCACTGTACATTCCTGCCTCCTTTATCAAAGATGAGGTGACCATACGTGCGTGGGTTTATCTCTGGGCTTTCTATCCTGTTCCATTGATCTATGTTTCTGTGCCTGTGCCAGTACCATACTCTCTCTTGATTACTGTAGCTTTTGTAGTATAGTCTGAAGTCAGGGAGCCTGATTCCTCCAGCTCCGTTTTTCGTTCTCAAGATTGCTTTGGCTATTCGGGGTCTTTTGTGTTTCCATATAAATTGTGAAATTTTTCGCTCTAGTTCTGTGAAAAATACCAATGGTAGTTTGATAGGGATTGCATTGAATCTGTAGATTGCTTTTGGTAGTAGAGTCATTTTCACAATGTTGATTCTTCCAATCCAAAAACATGGTATATCTCTCCATCTATTTGTATCATCTGTAATTTCTTTCATCAGTGTCTTATAACTTTCTGCATATAGGTCTTCTGTCTCCTTAGGTAGGTTTATTCTGAGATATTTCATTCTTTTTGTTGCCGTGGTAAATGGGAGTGTTTTCTTGATTTCACGTTCAGATTTTTCATCCTTAGTGTATAGGAATGCCAGAGAGTTCTGTGCATTAATTTTGTATCCTGCTACTTTACCAAATTCATTGATTAGCTCTAGTAGTTTTCTGGTAGCATCTTTAGGATTCTCTATGTATAGTATCATGTCATCTGCAAGCAGTGACGGCTTTACTTTCTTCTTTTCCGACTTGGATTCCTTTTATTTCCTTTTCTTCTCTGATTGCTGTGGCTAAAACTTCCAAAACTATGTTGAATAAGAGTGGTGAGAGTGGGCAACCTTGTCTTGTTCCTGATCGTAGTGGAAATGCTTTCAGTTTTTCACCATTGAGGACGATGTTGGCTGTGGGTTTGTCACATATGGCCTTTATAATGTTGAGGAAAGTTCCCTCTGTGCCTACTTTCTGCAGGGTTTTTATCATAAATGGGTGTTGAATTTGGTCGAAAGCTTTCTCTACATCTATTGAGATGATCATATGGTTTTTCTCCTTCAATTTGTTAGTATGGTTTATCACATTAATTCTTCTGCGTATATTGAAGAATCCTTGCATTCCTGGAAGAAACCTCACTTGATCATGGTGTATGATCCTTTTAATGTGCTGTTGGATTCTGTTTGCTAGTATTTTGTTGAGGTGTTTTGCATCTATGTTCATCAGTGATATTGGCCTGTAGTTTTCTTTGTGACATCCTTGTCTGGTTTTGGCATCGAGGTGATGTTGGCCTCGTAGAATGAGTTTGGGAGTGTTCCTCCCTCTGCTATACTTTGGAAGAGTTTGAGAAGGATAGGTGTTAGCTCTTCTCTAAATGTATGATGGAATTCGCCTGTGAAGCCGTCTGGTCCTGGGCTTCTGTTTGTTGGAAGATTGGTTTTTTTTGAACATCTTTATTGGGGTATAATTGCTTTACAATGGTGTGTTAGTTTCTGCTCTACGACAAAGTGGATCAGTTATACATATACATGTGTTCCCATATGTCTTCCCTCTTACGTCTCCCTCGCTCCCAGCCTCCCTATCCCACCCCTCCAGGCGGTCACAAAGCACCGAGCTGATCTCCCTGTGCTATGCGGCTGCTTCCCACTAGCTATCTACCTTACGTTTGGTAGTGTATACATGTCCATGCCTCTCTCTCGCTTTGTCACGGCTCACCCTTCCCCCTCCCCATATCCTCAAGTCCGTTCTCCAGTAGGTCTGTGTCTTTATTCCTGTCTTACCCCTAGGATTCTTCATGACATTTTTGTTTTCTTCAATTCCATATATATGTGTTAGCATACGGTATTTGTCTTTCTCTTTCTGACTTCCTTCACGCTCTATGACAGACTCTACTTCCGTACACCTCACTACAAATAAGTCAATTTCGTTTCTTTTTATGGCTGAGTAATACTCCGTTGTATATATGTGCCACGTCTTCTTTATGCACTCATCTGTTGATGGACACTTAGGTTGCGTCCACGTCCTGGCTATTGTAACTAGAGCTGCAATGAACATTTTGGTACATGACCCTTTTTGAATTATGGTTTTCTCAGGGTATATGCCCAGTAGTGGGATTGCTGGGTCATACGGTAGTTCTATTTGTAGTTTTTTAAGGAACCTCCATACTGTTCTCCATAGTGGCTGTACCAATTCACATTCCCACCAGCAGTGCAGGAGTGTTCCCTTTTCTCCACACCCTCTCCAGGATTTATTGTTTCTAGATTTTTTGATGATGGGCATTCTGACTGGTGTGAGGTGATATCTCATTGTAGTTTTGATTTGCATTTCCCTAATGATTAATGATGTTGAGCGTTCTTTCATGTGTTTGTTGGCAGTCTGTATATCTTCTTTGGAGAAATGTCTCTTTAGGTCTTCTGCCCATTTTTGGATTGGGTTGTTTGTTGTTTTGTTATTGAGCTGCATGAGCTGCTTGTAAATTCTGGAGATTAATCCTTTGTCACTTGCTTCATTTGCAGATATTTTCTCCCACTCTGAGGGTTGTCTTTTGGTCTTGTTGATGGTTTCCTTTGCTGTGCAAAAGCTTTGAAGTTTCATTAGGTCCCATTTGTTTATTTTTGTTTTTATTTCCATTTCTCTAGGAGGTGGGGCAAAAAGGATCTTGCTGTGATTTATGTCATAGAGTGTTCTGCCTATGTTTTCCTCGAAGACTTTGATAGTTTCTGGCCTTACATTTAGGTCTTGAATCCATTTTGAGCTTATTTTTGTGTATGGTGTTAGCGAGTGATCTAATCTCATACTTTTACACGTACCCGTCCAGTTTTCCCAGCACCACTTATTGAAGAGGCTGTCCTTTCTCCACTGTACATTCCTGCCTCCTTTATCAAAGATGAGGTGACCATACGTGCGTGGGTTTATCTCTGGGCTTTCTATCCTGTTGCATTGATCTATGTTTCTGTGCCTGTGCCAGTACCATACTCTCTCTTGATTACTGTAGCTTTTGTAGTATAGTCTGAAGTCAGGGAGCCTGATTCCTCCAGCTCCGTTTTTCGTTCTCAAGATTGCTTTGGCTATTCGGGGTCTTTTGTGTTTCCATATAAATTGTGAAATTTTTCGCTCTAGTTCTGTGAAAAATACCAATGGTAGTTTGATAGGGATTGCATTGAATCTGTAGATTGCTTTTGGTAGTAGAGTCATTTTCACAATGTTGATTCTTCCAATCCAAAAACATGGTATATCTCTCCATCTATTTGTATCATCTGTAATTTCTTTCATCAGTGTCTTATAACTTTCTGCATATAGGTCTTCTGTCTCCTTAGGTAGGTTTATTCTGAGATATTTCATTCTTTTTGTTGCCGTGGTAAATGGGAGTGTTTTCTTGATTTCACGTTCAGATTTTTCATCCTTAGTGTATAGGAATGCCAGAGAGTTCTGTGCATTAATTTTGTATCCTGCTACTTTACCAAATTCATTGATTAGCTCTAGTAGTTTTCTGGTAGCATCTTTAGGATTCTCTATGTATAGTATCATGTCATCTGCAAGCAGTGACGGCTTTACTTTCTTCTTTTCCGACTTGGATTCCTTTTATTTCCTTTTCTTCTCTGATTGCTGTGGCTAAAACTTCCAAAACTATGTTGAATAAGAGTGGTGAGAGTGGGCAACCTTGTCTTGTTCCTGATCGTAGTGGAAATGCTTTCAGTTTTTCACCATTGAGGACGATGTTGGCTGTGGGTTTGTCACATATGGCCTTTATAATGTTGAGGAAAGTTCCCTCTGTGCCTACTTTCTGCAGGGTTTTTATCATAAATGGGTGTTGAATTTGGTCGAAAGCTTTCTCTACATCTATTGAGATGATCATATGGTTTTTCTCCTTCAATTTGTTAGTATGGTTTATCACATTAATTCTTCTGCGTATATTGAAGAATCCTTGCATTCCTGGAAGAAACCTCACTTGATCATGGTGTATGATCCTTTTAATGTGCTGTTGGATTCTGTTTGCTAGTATTTTGTTGAGGTGTTTTGCATCTATGTTCATCAGTGATATTGGCCTGTAGTTTTCTTTGTGACATCCTTGTCTGGTTTTGGCATCGAGGTGATGTTGGCCTCGTAGAATGAGTTTGGGAGTGTTCCTCCCTCTGCTATACTTTGGAAGAGTTTGAGAAGGATAGGTGTTAGCTCTTCTCTAAATGTATGATGGAATTCGCCTGTGAAGCCGTCTGGTCCTGGGCTTCTGTTTGTTGGAAGATTGGTTTTTTTTGAACATCTTTATTGGGGTATAATTGCTTTACAATGGTGTGTTAGTTTCTGCTCTACGACAAAGTGGATCAGTTATACATATACATGTGTTCCCATATGTCTTCCCTCTTACGTCTCCCTCGCTCCCAGCCTCCCTATCCCACCCCTCCAGGCGGTCACAAAGCACCGAGCTGATCTCCCTGTGCTATGCGGCTGCTTCCCACTAGCTATCTACCTTACGTTTGGTAGTGTATATACGTCCATGCCTCTCTCTCGCTTTGTCACAGCTCACCCTTCCCCCTCCCCATATCCTCAAGTCCGTTCTCCAGTAGGTCTGTGTCTTTATTCCTGTCTTACCCCTAGGATTCTTCATGACATTTTTGTTTTCTTCAATTCCATATATATGTGTTAGCATACGGTATTTGTCTTTCTCTTTCTGACTTCCTTCACGCTCTATGACAGACTCTACTTCCGTACACCTCACTACAAATAAGTCAATTTCGTTTCTTTTTATGGCTGAGTAATACTCCATTGTATATATGTGCCACGTCTTCTTTATGCACTCATCTGTTGATGGACACTTAGGTTGCGTCCACGTCCTGGCTATTGTAACTAGAGCTGCAATGAACATTTTGGTACATGACCCTTTTTGAATTATGGTTTTCTCAGGGTATATGCCCAGTAGTGGGATTGCTGGGTCATACGGTAGTTCTATTTGTAGTTTTTTAAGGAACCTCCATACTGTTCTCCATAGTGGCTGTACCAATTCACATTCCCACCAGCAGTGCAGGAGTGTTCCCTTTTCTCCACACCCTCTCCAGGATTTATTGTTTCTAGATTTTTTGATGATGGGCATTCTGACTGGTGTGAGGTGATATCTCATTGTAGTTTTGATTTGCATTTCCCTAATGATTAATGATGTTGAGCGTTCTTTCATGTGTTTGTTGGCAGTCTGTATATCTTCTTTGGAGAAATGTCTCTTTAGGTCTTCTGCCCATTTTTGGATTGGGTTGTTTGTTGTTTTGTTATTGAGCTGCATGAGCTGCTTGTAAATTCTGGAGATTAATCCTTTGTCACTTGCTTCATTTGCAGATATTTTCTCCCACTCTGAGGGTTGTCTTTTGGTCTTGTTGATGGTTTCCTTTGCTGTGCAAAAGCTTTGAAGTTTCATTAGGTCCCATTAGTTTATTTTTGTTTTTATTTCCATTTCTCTAGGAGGTGGGGCAAAAAGGATCTTGCTGTGATTTATGTCATAGAGTGTTCTGCCTATGTTTTCCTCGAAGACTTTGATAGTTTCTGGCCTTACATTTAGGTCTTGAATCCATTTTGAGCTTATTTTTGTGTATGGTGTTAGCGAGTGATCTAATCTCATACTTTTACACGTACCCGTCCAGTTTTCCCAGCACCACTTATTGAAGAGGCTGTCCTTTCTCCACTGTACATTCCTGCCTCCTTTATCAAAGATGAGGTGACCATACGTGCGTGGGTTTATCTCTGGGCTTTCTATCCTGTTCCATTGATCTATGTTTCTGTTTCTGTACCAGTACCATACTCTCTCTTGATTACTGTAGCTTTTGTAGTATAGTCTGAAGTCAGGGAGCCTGATTCCTCCAGCTCCGTTTTTCGTTCTCAAGATTGCTTTGGCTATTCGGGGTCTTTTGTGTTTCCATATAAATTGTGAAATTTTTCGCTCTAGTTCTGTGAAAAATACCAATGGTAGTTTGATAGGGATTGCATTGAATCTGTAGATTGCTTTTGGTAGTAGAGTCATTTTCACAATGTTGATTCTTCCAATCCAAAAACATGGTATATCTCTCCATCTATTTGTATCATCTGTAATTTCTTTCATCAGTGTCTTATAACTTTCTGCATATAGGTCTTCTGTCTCCTTAGGTAGGTTTATTCTGAGATATTTCATTCTTTTTGTTGCCGTGGTAAATGGGAGTGTTTTCTTGATTTCACGTTCAGATTTTTCATCCTTAGTGTATAGGAATGCCAGAGAGTTCTGTGCATTAATTTTGTATCCTGCTACTTTACCAAATTCATTGATTAGCTCTAGTAGTTTTCTGGTAGCATCTTTAGGATTCTCTATGTATAGTATCATGTCATCTGCAAGCAGTGACGGCTTTACTTTCTTCTTTTCCGACTTGGATTCCTTTTATTTCCTTTTCTTCTCTGATTGCTGTGGCTAAAACTTCCAAAACTATGTTGAATAAGAGTGGTGAGAGTGGGCAACCTTGTCTTGTTCCTGATCGTAGTGGAAATGCTTTCAGTTTTTCACCATTGAGGACGATGTTGGCTGTGGGTTTGTCACATATGGCCTTTATAATGTTGAGGAAAGTTCCCTCTGTGCCTACTTTCTGCAGGGTTTTTATCATAAATGGGTGTTGAATTTGGTCGAAAGCTTTCTCTACATCTATTGAGATGATCATATGGTTTTTCTCCTTCAATTTGTTAGTATGGTTTATCACATTAATTCTTCTGCGTATATTGAAGAATCCTTGCATTCCTGGAAGAAACCTCACTTGATCATGGTGTATGATCCTTTTAATGTGCTGTTGGATTCTGTTTGCTAGTATTTTGTTGAGGTGTTTTGCATCTATGTTCATCAGTGATATTGGCCTGTAGTTTTCTTTGTGACATCCTTGTCTGGTTTTGGCATCGAGGTGATGTTGGCCTCGTAGAATGAGTTTGGGAGTGTTCCTCCCTCTGCTATACTTTGGAAGAGTTTGAGAAGGATAGGTGTTAGCTCTTCTCTAAATGTATGATGGAATTCGCCTGTGAAGCCGTCTGGTCCTGGGCTTCTGTTTGTTGGAAGATTGGTTTTTTTTGAACATCTTTATTGGGGTATAATTGCTTTACAATGGTGTGTTAGTTTCTGCTCTACGACAAAGTGGATCAGTTATACATATACATGTGTTCCCATATGTCTTCCCTCTTACGTCTCCCTCGCTCCCAGCCTCCCTATCCCACCCCTCCAGGCGGTCACAAAGCACCGAGCTGATCTCCCTGTGCTATGCGGCTGCTTCCCACTAGCTATCTACCTTACGTTTGGTAGTGTATATATGTCCATGCCTCTCTCTCGCTTTGTCACAGCTCACCCTTCCCCCTCCCCATATCCTCAAGTCCGTTCTCCAGTAGGTCTGTGTCTTTATTCCTGTCTTACCCCTAGGATTCTTCATGACATTTTTGTTTTCTTCAATTCCATATATATGTGTTAGCATACGGTATTTGTCTTTCTCTTTCTGACTTCCTTCACGCTCTATGACAGACTCTACTTCCGTACACCTCACTACAAATAAGTCAATTTCGTTTCTTTTTATGGCTGAGTAATACTCCGTTGTATATATGTGCCACGTCTTCTTTATGCACTCATCTGTTGATGGACACTTAGGTTGCGTCCACGTCCTGGCTATTGTAACTAGAGCTGCAATGAACATTTTGGTACATGACCCTTTTTGAATTATGGTTTTCTCAGGGTATATGCCCAGTAGTGGGATTGCTGGGTCATACGGTAGTTCTATTTGTAGTTTTTTAAGGAACCTCCATACTGTTCTCCATAGTGGCTGTACCAATTCACATTCCCACCAGCAGTGCAGGAGTGTTCCCTTTTCTCCACACCCTCTCCAGGATTTATTGTTTCTAGATTTTTTGATGATGGGCATTCTGACTGGTGTGAGGTGATATCTCATTGTAGTTTTGATTTGCATTTCCCTAATGATTAATGATGTTGAGCGTTCTTTCATGTGTTTGTTGGCAGTCTGTATATCTTCTTTGGAGAAATGTCTCTTTAGGTCTTCTGCCCATTTTTGGATTGGGTTGTTTGTTGTTTTGTTATTGAGCTGCATGAGCTGCTTGTAAATTCTGGAGATTAATCCTTTGTCACTTGCTTCATTTGCAGATATTTTCTCCCACTCTGAGGGTTGTCTTTTGGTCTTGTTGATGGTTTCTTTTGCTATGCAAAAGCTTTGAAGTTTCATTAGGTCCCATTTGTTTATTTTTGTTTTTATTTCCATTTCTCTAGGAGGTGGGGCAAAAAGGATCTTGCTGTGATTTATGTCATAGAGTGTTCTGCCTATGTTTTCCTCTAAGAGTTAGATAGTTTCTGGCTTTACGTTTAGTCTTGAATCCATTGTAAGCTTCTTTTTGTGTATGGTGTTAGGGAGTGATCTAATCTCAAACTTTTACACGTACCCGTCCAGTTTTCCCAGCACCACTTATTGAAGAGGCTGTCCTTTCTCCACTGTACATTCCTGCCTCCTTTATCAAAGATGAGGTGACCATACGTGCGTGGGTTTATCTCTGGGCTTTCTATCCTGTTCCATTGATCTATGTTTCTGTTTTTGTGCCAGTACCATACTCTTGATTACTGTAGCTTTGTAGTATAGTCTGAAGTCAGGGAGCCTGATTCCTCCAGCTCCGTTTTTCGTTCTCAAGATTGCTTTGGCTATTCGGGGTCTTTTGTGTTTCCATATAAATTGTGAAATTTTTCGCTGTAGTTCTGTGAAAAATATCAATGGTAGTTTGATAGGGATTGCATTGAATCTGTAGATTGCTTTTGGTAGTAGTGTCATTTTCACAGTGTTGATTTTTCCCATCTAAGAATATGGTATATCTCTCCATCTATTTGTATCATCTGTAATTTCTTTCATCAATGTGTTATAATTTTCTGCATATGCGTGTTTTGTCTCCTTAGGTAGGTTTATTCCTAGATATTTTATTCTTTTTGTTGCCATGGTAAATGGGAGTGTTTTCTTGATTTCACGTTCAGATTTTTCATCATTAGTGTATAGGAATGCTAGAGATTTCTGTGCATTTATTTTGTATTCTGCTACTTCACCAAATTCATTGATTAGCTCTAGTAGTTTCCTGGTACCATCTTAGGATTCCTTATGTATAGTATCATGTCATCTGCAAACAGTGACAGCTTTACTTCTTCTTTTCGAATTTGGATTCTTTTTATTTCCTTTCCTTCTCTGAACGCTGTGGCTAAAACTTCCAAAAGTATGTTGAATGAGACAGTGAGAGTGGGCCACCTTGTCTTGTTCCTGATCTTAGTGGAAATGCTTTCAGTTTTTCACCATTGAGGATGATGTTGGCTGTGGGTTTGTCATATATGGCCTTTATTATGTTGAGGAAAGTTCCCTCTATGCCTACTTTCTGCAGGGTTTTTTATCATAAATGGGTGTTGAAGTTTGTCGAAATCTTTCTCTACATCTATTGAGATGATCATATGGTTTTTCTCCTTCAATTTGTTAATTTGGTTTATCACATTTATTGTTTTGCTTATATTGAAGAATCCTTGCATTCCTGGAAGAAACCTCACTTGATCATGGTGTATGATCCTTGTGCTGTTGGATTCTGTTTGCTAGCATTTTATTGAGGATTTTTGCGTCTATATTCATCAGTGATATTGTCCTGTAGTTTTCTTTGTTTGTGACATCCTTGTCTGGTTTTGGTATCAAGGTCATGGTGGCCTCATAGAATGAATTTGGGAGTGTTCCTCCCTCTGCTATATTTTGGAAGTGTTTGAGAAGGATAGGTGTTATCTCTTCTCTAAATGTTTGATAGAATTCGCCTGTGAAGCCATCTGGTCCTGGGCTTTTGTTTGTTGGAAGCTTTTTAATCACAGTTTCACTTTCAGTGCTTGTGATTGTTCTGTTCATAGTTTCTATTACTTTCTTAATCAGTCTTGGAAGGTAATACCTTTCTAAGAATTTGTCCATTTGTTCCAGGTTGTCCATTTTATTGGCATAGACTTGCTTGTAGTAATCTCTCATGATCTTTTGTATTTCTGCAGTGTCAGTTGTTACTTCTCCTTTTTCATTTCTAATTCTATTGATTTGAGTCTTCTCCCTTTTTTTTCTTGATGAGTCTGGCTAATGGTTCATCTATTTTGTTTATCTTCTCAAAGAACTAGCTTTTATTTTTATTGATCTTTGCTATTGTTTCCTTCATTTCTTTTTCATTTATTTCTGATCTGATTATAATGATTTCTTTCCTTCTGTTAACTTTGGGGTTTTTTTGTTCTTCCTTCTGTAGTTGCTTTAGGTGCAAGGTTATGTGGTTTATTCGAGATGTTTTCTGTTTCTTAAGGTAGGATTGTATTTCTATAAACTTCCCTCTTAGAACTGCTTTTGCTGTATCCCACAGGTTTTGGGTCGTCGTGTCTCCATTGTCATTTGTTTCTAGGTATTTTTTGATTTCCTCTTTGATTTCTTCAGTGATCACTTCATTATTAAGTAGTGTATTGTTTAGCCTTCATATGTTTGTATTTTTTACAGATCTCTTCGTGTAATTGATATCTAGTCTCATAGCATTGTGGTCGGAAAAGATACTTGATACAATTTCAATTTTTTTAAATTTACCAAGGCTTGATTTGTGACCCAAGATATGATCTATCCTGGAGAATGTTCCATGAGCACTTGAGAAAAATGTGTATTCTGTTGTTTTTGGATGGAGTGTCCTATAAATATCAATTAAGTCCATCTTGTTTAATGTATCATTTAAAGCTTGTGCTTCCTTATTTATTTTCATTTTGGATGATCTGTCCGTTGGTGAAAGTGGGGTGTTAAAGTCCCATACTATGAGTGTGTTACTGTCCATTTCCCCTATTATGGGTGTTAGTATTTGCCTTATGTATTGAGGTGCTCCTGTGTTGGGTGCATAAATATTTACAAGTGTTATATCTTCTTCTTGGATCGATCCCTTGATCATTATGTAGTGTCCTTCTTTGTCTCTTCTAATAGTCTTTATTTTAAAGTCTATTTTGTCTGATATGAGAATTGCTACTTCAGCTTTCTTTTGGTTTCCATTTGCATGGAATATCTTTTTCCATCTCCTTACTTTCAGTCTGTATGTGTCTCTAGGTCTGAAGTGGGTCTCTTGTAGACAGCATATATATGGGTCTTGTTTTTGTATCCATTCAGCCAATCTGTGTCTTTTGTTGGGAGCATTTAGTCCATTTACATTTAAGGTAATTATCGATATGTATGTTCCTATTCCCAGTTTCTTAATTGTTTGGGTTCGTTATTGTAAGTCTTTTTCTTCTCTTGTGTTTCTTGCCTAGAGAAGTTCCTTTAGCAGGTGTTGTAAAGCTGGTTTGGTGGTGCTGAACTCTCTCAGCTTTTGCTTGTTTGTAAAGGTTTTAATTTCTCCATCAAATCTGAATGAGATCCTTGCTGGGTAGAGTAATCTTGGTTGCAGGTTTTTCTCCTTCATCACTTTAAATACATCCTGCCAGTCCCTTCTGGCTTGCAGAGTTTCTGCTGAAAGATCAGCTGTTAACCTTATGGGGATTCCCTTGTGTGTTGTTTGTTGTTTTTCCCTTGCTGCTTTTAATATCCTTTCCGTGTATTTAATTTTTGACAATTTGATTAATATGTGTCTTGGCGCATTTCTCCGTGGATTTATCCTGTATGGGACTCTCTGTGCTTCCTGGACTTGATTAGTGATTTCCTTTTCCATATTAGGGAAGTTTCCAACTATAATCTCTTCAAATATTTTCTCAGTCCCTTTCTTTTTCTCTTCTTCTTCTGGAACCCCTATAATTCGAATGTTGGTGTGTTTAATGTTGTCCCAGAGGTCTCTGAGACTGTCCTCAGTTCTTTTCATTCTTTTTTCTTTATTCTGCTCTGCAGTAGTTATTTCCACTATTTTATCTTCCAGGTCACTTATCCGTTCTTCTGCCTCAGTTATTCTGCTATTGATCCCATCTAGAGTATTTTTCATTTCACGTATTGTGTTGTTTATTGTTGTTTGTTTCATCTTTAGTTCTTCTAGGTCCTTGTTAAATATTTCTTGCATTTTGTCTATTCTATTTCCAAGATTTTGGATGATCTTTATTATCATTCTAAATTCTTTTTCAGGTAGACTGCCTATTTCTTCTTCGTTAGGTCTGTTGGGTTTTTATCTTGTTCCTTCATCTGCTGTGTGTTTTTCTGTTTTCTCATTTTGCTTATCTTACTGTGTTTGGGGTCTCCTTTTTGCAGGCTGCCGGTTCGTAGTTCCCGTTGTTTTTGGTGTCTGTCCCCAGTGGCTAAGGTTGGTTCAGTGGGTTGTGTAGGGTTCCTGGTGGAGGGGACTAGTGCCTGTGTTCTGGTGGATGAGGCTGGATCTTGTCTTTCTGGTGGGCAGGTCCACGTCTGGTGGTGTGTTTTGGGGTGTCTGTGGACTTATGATTTTAGGCAGCCTTTTTGCTAATGGGTGGGGTTGTGTTCCTGTCTTGCTAGTTGTTTGGCATAGGATGTCCAGCACTGTAGCTTGCTGGTCATTGAGTGAAGCTGGGTCTTAGCATTGAGATGGGGATCTCTGGGAGATTTTCGCCATTTGATATTATGTGGTGCTGGGAGGTCTCTTGTGGACCAGTGTCCTGAAGTTGGCTCTCCCACCTCAGAGGCACAGCACTGACTCCTGGCTGAAGCACCAAGAGCCTTTCATCCACACGGCTCCTCAATTTGGGATGATTCGTTGTCTATTCAGGTATTCCACAGATACAGGGTACATCAAGTTGATTGTGGAGCTTTAATCCGCTGCTTCTGAGGCTGCTGGGAGAGATTTCCCTTTCTCTGTTCTCACAGCTCCCAGGGGTTCAGCTTTGGATTTGGCCCTGCCTCTGCGTGTAGGTCGCCGGAGGGTGTCTGTTCTTCGCTCAGACAGGACGGGGTTAAAGGAGCCGCTAATTCGGGGGCTCTGGCTCACTCAGGCCAGGGGGAGGGAGGGGCACGCAGTGCGGGGCAAGCCTGCGGTGGTAGAGGCCTGCGTGACGTTGCACCAGCCTGAGGTGCACTGTGCATTCTCCTGGGGGAGTTGTCCCTGGATCCCGGGACCCTGGCAGTGGCTGGCTGCACAGGCTCCCTGTAAGTGGGCTGTGGATAGTGATCTGTGCTTGCACACAGGCTTCTTGGTGGCGACAGCAGCAGCCTTAGTGTCTCGTGCCCATCTCTGGGGTCCGTGCTTTCAGCCGCGGCTCGCGCCCATCTCTGGAGCTCCTTTAAGCAGCGCTCTTAATCCCCTCTCCTCGTGCACCAGGAAACAAAGAGGGAAGAAAAAGTCTCTTGCGTCTTCGGCAGGTCCAGACTTTTCCCCGGACTCCCTCCTGGCTAGCTGTGGTGCACTAACCCCCTGCAGGCTGTGTTCACGCTGCCAACCCCAGTCCTCTCCTGACGCTCCGACTGAAGCCCGAGCCTCAACTCCAGGCCTGGTGAGTGCCGGTCGGCCCTGATCCTCTGTGCAGGAATCTCTCTGCTTTGCTCTCCGCACCCCTGTGGCTGTGCTCTCCTCCGCGGCTCCGAAGCGTCCTCTGCGCCACCCAGTCTCCACCCGCGAAGGGGCTTCCTAGTGTGTGGAAACCTTTCCTCCTTCACAGCTCCCTCCCACTGGTGCAGGTCCCGTCCCTATCCTTTTGTCTATGTTTATTCTTTTTACTTTTGCCCTATCCAGGTACGTGGGGGGTTTCTTGCCTTTTGGGAGGTCTGAGGTCTTCTGCCAGTGTTCAGTAGGTGTTCTGTAGGAATTGTTCCATGTGTAGATGTATTTCTGGTTTATCTGTGGGGAGGAAGGTGGTCTCCACGTCTTACTCTTCTGCCATCTTCCCAGAAGCCTCTATTCTTTTTCAGATTCTATTTCCCATATAGGTTATTACAGAGTACTGAATAGAGTTCCCTGTGTTATACAGTGTGTCCTCGTTGATTATATATTTTACATGTAGTAGTGTATATATGTTAATCCCAGCCTCCTAATTTATCCCCCCCGCCACCTCTGCCCTTTGGTAACCATAAGTTTGTTTTCTAAGTCTGTGAGTCTGTTTCTGTTTTGTAAATAAATTCATTTGTATCAATTTTTTTAGATTCCACATATAAGCAATATCATATGATTTTTGTCTTTCTGCTGGGCTTATTTACTTAGTATGATAATCTCTAGGTCCATCCATGTGGCTGCAAATGGCATTGATTCATTCTTTATGGCTAATATTCCATTCTATATATGTATCACATCCTCTTTATCCATTCCTCTGTCAGTGGACATTTAGATGGCTTCCATGTCTTGGGTATTGGAAATAGTGCTGCAGTGAACATTAGGGTGCATGTATCTTTTCAAAATACGGTTTTCTCTGGATATATGCCCAGGAGTGGGATTGCTGGATCATATGAGAGCTCTAATTTTAGTTTTTTAAGGAACCTCCATATTCTTCTCCATAGTGGTTATACCAATTTACATTCCCACCAACAGTGTAGGAGGATTCCCTTTTCTCCACACCCTCTCCAGCATTTATTGTTTGTAAACTTTCTGATGATGGCCATTCTGACCCGGGTGAGGTGATACCTAATAGTTTTGATTTGCATTTCTCTAATAATTAGTGGTGTTGAGCATCTTTTCATGTGCTTTTTGGCCATCTGTATGTCTTCTTTAGAGAAATGTCTCTTTAGATCTTCTGTCCATTTTTTGATTGGGTTGTTTGCTTTTTTGACAGAGCTGCATGAGCTGTTTGTATATTTTGGAGATTAATCCCTTGTTGATCACTTCATTTTCAAATATTTTCTCCCATGCTGTGGGTTGTCTTTTTGTTTTGTTTATGGTTTCCTTTGCTGTGCAAAACCTTTTAAGTTTAATTAGGTCCCATTTGTTTATTTTGTTTCTATTTTCATTACTCTAGGAGATGGATCCAAAAAAATACTGCTGCAACTTATGTCAAAGAGTGTTCTGCCTATGTTTTCCTCTTAAGACTTTTATAGTATACAGTCTTACGTTGAGGTCTTTAATCCATTTTGAGTTTATTTTTGTGTATGGTGTTAGAGAATGTTCTAATTTCATTCCTTTACATGTAGTTGTCCAGTTTTCCCAGCACTACTTATTGAAGAGACAGTCTTTTCTCCATTATATGTTCTTGCTTTCTTTATCGTAGGTTAATAGATCATAGGTGTGTGGGTTTATTTCTGAGCTTTCTATCCTGTTCCATTGATCTGTAAGTCTGTCTTTTTGCCAGCAGTGTTTTGATGACTATAGCTTTGTAGTATAGTCTGAGGTCAGGGAGCCTGATTCCTCCAGCTCCGTTTCATTTCTCAAGATTGCTTTGGCTATTCAGGGTCTTTTGTGTTTCTGTACAAATTTTAAATCTTTCATTCTAGATCTGCCATTAGTAATTTGAAAGGGATTGCATTAAATCTGTAGACTACCTTGGGTAGTGTAGTCATTTTGACAATATTGATTCTTCCAATCCAAGAACATGGTATATATCTTTCCATCTGTTCATGTCATCTTCGATTTCTTTCATCAGTGTCTTACAGTTTTCAGAGTACAGGTCTTTTGCCTCCTTAGGTAGATTTATTCCTAGATATTTTATTCTTTTTTGATGTGATGGAAAATGGGATTGTTTCCTTAATTTCTCTTTCTGATTTTTCATTGTTTGTATATAGAAGTGCAACAGATTTCTGTGTATTAATTTTATAATTAATCCATTTTTGGATTCCTTTTATTTCTTTTCTGCTGTGGTTAGGACTTCCAAATCTATGTTGAATAAAAGTGGAGACAGTGGACAGCCTTGTCCTGTTTCTGATCTTAGAGGGAATGCTTTCAGTTTGTCACCATTGAGAATGATGTTAGCTGTGAGTTTGTCATATATGGCCTTTATTATGTTGAGGTATGTTCCCTCTATGCGCACTTTCTAGAAAGTTTTTATCATAAATGGGTGTTGAATTTTGTCAAAAGCTTTTTCTGCATCTATTGAGATAATCATATGTTTTTTCTTCATTTTGTTAATGTGGTGTATCACACTTACTGATTTGTGGATATTGAAGAATCTTTGTGCCCCTGAGATAAACCCCACTTGATCATGGTGTATGATCCCTTTAATGTATTGTTGGATTCAGTTTGCTAGTATTTTGTTGAGGATTTTTGCATCTATGTTCATCAATGATATTGGCCTGTAATTTTCTTTTTTTGTGGTATCTTTGTCTGGTTTTGGTATAAGGGTGATGGTGGCCTCATAGAATGAGTTTAGGAGTGTTCCTTCCTCTGCCATTTTTTGGAACAGTTTCAGAAGGATAGGTGTTAACTTTTCTCTAAATGTTAGATAGAATTCACCTGTGAAGCCATCTGGTCCTGGACTTTTGTTTGTTGGCAGTTTTTAAATCACAGTTTCAATTTCAGTGCTTGTGATTGGTCTGTTCGTATTTTCTATTCTAGTTAGTCTTGGAAGGTTATATCTTGCTTAAGAATTTGTCCATTTCTTCTTGGTTGTCCATTTTATTGGCATACTGTTGCTTGTAGTAGTCTCTTATGATCCTTTGTATTTCTGTGGTGTCCACCATAACTTTTCCTTTTTCATTTCTAATTTTATTGATTTGAGCCCTCTCCCTTTTTTTCTTTTTGAGTCTAGCTAAAGACTTACCAATTCTGTTTATCTTTTCAAAGAAACAACTTTTAGTTTCATTGATCTTTCCTGGGTTTTTTTTGGTCTCTATTTCATTTATTTCTGCTCTGATCTTTATGATTTCTTTCCTTCTACTAACTTTGGCTTTTGTTTGTTCTTCTTTCTCTAGTTGCTTTAGGTGTAAGTTAAGGTTGTTTATTTGAGATTTCTCTTGTTTCGTGAGGTAAGATTGTATTGCTATAAACTTCCCTCTTAGAACTGCTTTTGTGGTGTCCCATAGGTTTTTGATCATCCTGTTTTTGTTCTCATTTGTAGGTAATTTTTGATTTCCTCTTTGATCTCTTCAGTGATCCATGGGTTGTTCAGTAGCATATTGTTTAGCCTCTGTGTGTTTTTGTTGTTTTACAGGTTTTTTTCTTATAGTTGATTTCTAATCTCCTAGTGTTGTGGTCGGAAAAGATGTTTGATATGATTTCAGTTTTCTTAACTTTACCCAAGCTTGCTTTGTGGCCCAGCATGTGATCTGTCCTGGAGAATGTTCCATGTGCACTTGAGAAGAATGTGTGTTCTGCTGCTTTTGGATGGAATGCTCTATAAATATCAGTTAAATTCATTTGGCCTAATGTGACATTTAAGGCCCGTCTTTTGTTATTGATTTTTCTGTCTGGATGATCTGTCCATTGATGTAAGTGAGGTGTTAAAATCCCCCACTGTTAATTGTGTTACTGTCAATTTCATCTTTTATGGCTGCTACATCAAGGTTCTTCTGTGTTGGCTACGTATATTTTTACAGTTGTTAAATCCTCTTCTTGGATTGATCCTTTGATCATCATGTAGTGTCCTCCTTTGTCTGTTGTAACAGTCTTTAAAGTCTATTTTGTCTGATATGAGTATTGCTATTCCAGATTTCTTTTGATTTCCATTTGCATGGGATACCTTTTCCCATCCTCTCACTTTCAGTCTGTATGTGTCCCTAGATCTGAAGTGGGTCTCTTGTAGATAGCATATATATAGGTCTTGTTTTTATATCCATTCATCCAGTCTGTCTTTTGGTTGGAGCATTTAATCCATTTATATTTAACATAATAACTGATATGTTTTTGTTGCCATTTTGTTAGTTGTTTTGGATTTGTGTTTGTAGGTCTTTTTTCTTCCTTCCTCTTTTTGTTCTCTTGTGATTTGATGACTATCTTCAGTGTTATGTTTGGATTCCTTTTTCTTTTTTGTGTGTATATCTATTGTAGACTTTTGGTTTGTGGTTACTGTGAGGTTTTGAAATAGCAGTATGTGTATATATACACAATTGTTTTAAGTTGTCCCTTATTTCAAATGCATTTTCAATATCCTACATTTGTACTCTTCTCTTCTCACAGTTGCTGGTTTTGATATCATATTTGTGTGTGAATGATTTCCTACCTTTACTGTATGTTTGTTTACCTTTACTGGTGAGCTTTCCCATTTGTACTTTTCTTGTTTCCAGTTGTGGTCTTTTCTTTTCTGCCTAGAGAAGTTCCTTTAGCATTTATTTGTAAAGCTAGTTTGGTAGTGCTGAATTCTCTTATTAGCTTTTGCTTATCTGTAAAGCTTTTGATTTTGCCATCAAATCTGAATGAGAGCCTTGCTGGGTAGAGTATTCTTGGTTGCAGGCTTTTCCCTTTCATCACTTTAAATATATCGTGCCACTCCCTTCTGACCTGCAGAGTTCTGCTGAAAAATCAGTTGATAACCTTATGGGGATTCTCTTGTATGTTATTTGTTGCTTTGCCCTTGTTGCTTTTTTTTTTAAGCACTGTAATTTATTTTTCATTGAAGTAACGTTGAATTACAATGTTGTGTCAGTTACTGCTGTGCAGCAGTGACTGAGCTTCACACACACACACACACACACACCCCTTCTTTTTCGCATTCTTTTCCATTATGGTTTATCACAGGATGTTGAATATAGTTCCCTGTGCTATCCAGTAGGACCTTGTTGTTTATCCATTCTGTGTATACACCAGTTTGCATCTGCTAATCCCAAACTCCCACTCCTACTTTCTACAACCCTCCTCCCCCTTGGCAACCACCAGTCTATTCTCTATGTCCCTGATGTTTTTTCTGTTTCATAGATAGGTTCATTTGTGTCATATTTTAGATTCTACCTATAAGGGATATCATATAGTATTTGTCTTTATCTTTCTGACTTACTTCACTTAGTATGATAACCTCTAGGTCCATCCATGTTGCTGCAAATGACATTATTTCGTTCTTTTTTATAGCTGAGTAGTATTCCATTGTATTTATGTACCATATCTTCTTTATCCATTCATCTATTGATGGACGTTTAGGTTGTTTCCATGTCTTGGCTGTTGTGAATAGTGCTGCTATTAACATAGGGGTTCATGTATCTTTTTGAATTGTAATTTTGTCTGGATATATGCCCAGGAGTCAGATTGCTGGATCATATGGTAATTCTATTTTTAGTTTTGTGAGGAACATCCTATACTGTTTTCCACCGTGGCTACACCAACTTACATTACCACCAACTGTAGGAAGGTTCCCTTTTCTCCAGCATTTAACTGTTTGTAGACATTTTAATGGTGTCCGTTCTGAGTGGCATGAGGTGGTACCTCGTTGTAGTTTTTATTTGCATTTCTCTGATTTGTAGTGTTGAGCATCTTTTCATGTACCTACTGGCCGTCTGTATTTCTCCTTTGGAGAAATGTCTCTTTAGGTCTTCTGCCCATTTTTTGATTGGGTTGTTTGTTTTTTTGTCTCCTTGTTTCTTTTAATATTTTCTTTTTGTCTTTAATTTTTGTCAGTTCGATTACTGTGTGTCTCAGCATGCTCCTCCTTGGGTTTATCCTGCCTGGGACTCTCTGCACTTCCTGGACTAGGTGACTGTTTCCTTTCCCATGTTAGGGAAGTTTTCAATTATTATCTCTTCAAATTTTTTCTCATTCTGGACTCCTATAATGTAAACATTGGTGCATTTAATGTTGTCCCAGAGGTCTCTTAAACTGTCCTCATTTCTTTTTATTCTTTATCCTGTTCCACAGCAGTGATTTCCACCATTCTGTCTTCCTGCTCACTTATCCATTCTACTTCATTTATTCTGCTATTTATTTCATCTAGTGTATTTTTCATTTCAGTTATTGTTGAGCTCTGTTTATCTTCTAGCTCTTTGTTAAAACATTTCTTGTATCTTCTTGGTCTGTGCCTCCATTTTTTTTCCTGAGATCTTGGACTGTCTTTACTATCATTATTCTGAATTCTTTTTCAGGTAGACTGCCTATTTCCACTTCACTTAGTTGTTGTTCTGGGGTTTTATCTTGTTCCTTCCTCTGGAACATATTTCTTTGCCGTCTCATTTTGTGTAACTTTCTGTGTTTGTAGTCCCACAGGCTGTAGGATTGTAGTTCCTCTTGCTTCTAGTGTCTGCCCCCTGGTGGGTGAGGCTGGTCTAAGAGGCTTGTGCAGGCCTCCCAGTGGGAGGGACTGGTGCCTTGATTTAGATTTAGTTTTAACTTAAGCCTTCATTTTAGAGTTAGTTTTATGAATCATATTTATTGAATCACTTTTTGTAAAAGCAGTGGGGAATTCTTATTTTTAGATAGCCTTCCATTCAGTTAAATAACAAGTGCAAATAATGGACTTTTTACACTTATTGTTTAGCATGTTTATAATTTCTAAGAGAAGATTTTTGCTAAGTTCAGAGAAGGTTTCTATTATGCAGGTAGTAATGTTGAGTCTCAAGTAACTTATGCACTCAGGGGAAAGATATACAGGTTTATAGTGGCTCTCGTCATGAAAGTATGTTGTTGGTCATTTCCTCTCCAACGTCCCCTCTTGAGGTCTTCACTCCAACATCCACTCCTCAGTGACACCTTTCCTGCCTACCTTATCTAAAATGTCACCCTTCTCTTGCATTTCATGTCTTTTTCTTGTTTTTCTCCTTCTTAGAACTCATCTAACTTACTATATTATTATACCTACATATCTTTTGATCTGACTTCCTCATTAAAAAGTAAGTTTTGTGTGCATAAGAGTTTGTGTTTCATTCTGTACTGTATCTCTAGTGTCTAGGACAATGCCTGGTAAGTAGTATGTCCTCAGTAAATGTGTGTTTAATGAGTATATGTTAACTACACTATATATAGATTTTCTATATATATATATAAATACATATATAGATTTTCAAGGTAAAATCTGTTATAGCTGCGTGTTTGCAATGCGTCATGAATTTGCATCAGAGGAGGTAACATTAAAAACTTGTTTTTAAAAAAGTCTACTTTTTATATGTTAGAGACCTTAATCTTTGAGTAATAGTTGAAATCATTTAAGAAACTGACACTAAGGTAGAAATCTGGCACATAAAAACCCATAAGCAGTGCTGCTTCGGTTAGATGATATTAAAGTCTTTTTTTTTTCTGTACAGGTGCAAGTGGCATGAAGAAAATGATATTGTCCTCTGTGCTTTAGCTGTTTGCAAGAAAATTGCGTAAGTTGGAGAAAGGAGTTTCTTCCTAGTGCTCTATTCTGCACTGAATTCTTTGCAACTTTGCTTGTTGTTGCTTTGGCATTCAGGGTGCATCACTGTTTACCTCTATTTCCACAACTGTCTTTTAAAACAAAGGTTTTTTTAGTCATGTTACTTGTATTCTTCTGCCCATGTCACTACTTGTCTGGTGGTTACCACCTGAGCAATTTGAGCCTTCAGAAGCACTTATTGAAATTTTTTTCTTCTAGGATTCCTGTAGGAAAGTGAAGTTCCCTACTGTCATTAAGAACAGCACTTCCTTGTGAAGGTGCTGAAAACATATAGACCCTTTTCTCCTCATTTTGTAGGGAAAGTACCTGCAGCCTCAGCTCTGTGGAAGCTCTGGTAACCCCTTTACACAGCTGATGATAGTTGGTTCTGAGGATGAATAAGTGTTTTTAAGTTTTCGCCCTGTTGCTGTTGTTGCCTCTCCCTGCCTTAAATATTTGAGAATTCTGGTGCTCTTCCCCCTCATTCCCATTCACTTATAATGGATCTGAAATTTTATTTGGTAATCAAAGTATTGCTTACCAGTAATGACCAGTTTTATGATACGTACTGCTACCTATTCCCATTTTTTCTCCAAATCTCTAAATTTCTTTTTTCCCAATTTACAACAATATCTCACATGCTTTGTCAGAAATTTTTTAAATGTGAATGCTTTTAGAATGAATTAGATAAGATTCTGATAATAAACATTTTAAATTCCTTTTTAAAGATACTGCATCAGTAATTCTCTGGCCACTCTCTTTGGAATCCAGCTCACAGAGGCTCATGTACCACTTCAAGATTATGAGGCCAGCAATAGCGTGACACCCAAAATGGTTGTATTGGATGCAGGGCGTTACCAGGTAAGGAGCTCACTTTTCGGGGCTGCTAGTCTCTCAAGATCAGGCCTTTGTTTGGTTCTCTCTTCTGTTAAAAAATTTTTTTGATCCTTCATGGAATGTCAGTTTTTAATCCAGTTGGATCTTACAAAAAATCCTTTTTCTTCCTTGTATATTTTCCTACTGTACTTAACAAAGAAAATTAAAATTAGCATTAGTGTTTATACAAAACACATCCAAACAGTTATTCCAAAAATTATGTGATACACATTTTTGAAGTAGATATTTTAAATATAAGACCTGATTCAGGATTTGATTAGAGGCTATCTAATTTCCCTACCACCCCTCTTCCCTCCTTGGTATTTACTTACTAGTAGGCCTCTCTACACTACCAAGAGCATAGCAATTAAGAGTATGGGCTCTTTCAAGTTAGAATTCCTAAATTTCACTTCAGGCTCTGCTACACATAGGCTGTGTGACTCTCTGCAAGTTATTTGAACTTTCTGTGCTGATTCCGTATCTGTAGAACAAGAATAATAATAAGGGCTAGTAGTCGTCGTAGGATTAAATGCAGCAGTATATGAAAGTACTAAGACCTCTGACTTAGTAACATTTATTATCTACTATGTTCTATTTTTAAATAGTTAATAAAATAGTGAAAAGGGAACCCCAAAATGGAATGAACTATTGATAAAATAACTATTAGGATCAATCTCAAAGGCATTACTTACGCTTAGCAAAAGCAGCAGTCTCAAAAGGTTATGTAATGTATGATTCCGTTTATATGACATTGTTAAATACAAATGATAATGATGAAGAACGTATCAGTGGTTCCCAGGGGGTATGACTGTAAAGGGATAGTAGGAAATTTTTGAGGTGATAGAATGGTTCTGTATCCTGATTGCAATGGTGGTTTCACGAATCTCTTCATTTGTTAAAACTCGTAGAAATGTACACACCAAAGAAGTCTGTCTTACTCCATGATAATTTTAAAAATAAAAAAGAGAGCTCTCCATATAATCTCTGGGCAAGACTCTTCTCTCTCCTGTCTGCTGTTAACCCTTAACCCAGTGGTTCTCCACTAGGACCTATTTCGTGTCCTTCAGGGGACATTTGGCAACACTTGGATACATTTTTGGTTGTCACAGCTGGGGAGGGGTGCTACTGGCATACAGCAGGTAACTTAGATACCATTAAGTCTGCTAAACACCTGACTATGTACGGACAGCCTCCTGAGCAAAGTATTATTTAGCCTAAAATGTCAGTAGTACCCAGGATGAGAAACACTGCTTTAGCCCCATCATCACCATCTGTGTTGAGACTGCCAGATTTTGTCTCATTACCCCTCTTTTCATTGTTCACATCAGTCACTATGGAAGCTCAGGATACCTAGATCCTTGCTCATCTCCCACACTCATCTTGTTAGGCTGATTCTGTTTTTCATCCTTCCCCAGCTCCTGAAAAACTTTGTGGGTCTTCTCAATCTCAGTTATCAGCAAAATCTCATGTCTTCAACCTCCTCTTGGGAAGGTCTGTTTTCCTCCTTGGCTGTAACTAAAACTTGTCTCTCCTCTAAAGATACTGCTTCCCTGTTAGCGACACTTTTTTTCTCTCTCTCATTTATCACGGGCTTAGATTTGAAGTAGTTGTCCTTGTTTAACTTTGTGGCCTCTAGACTTCTTTCTGCCTTCTCCCTAAAATCCCTAGGCTTTGAATCACATGCCATTCAGGCTGTAGTACCTGATAACCCCTTCTTGGAGTCAATAGGCCCCTGAGTTGGTCATCCTCATTCTTAGAGCAACACTGAGCCAGGAGATCAAACAATATTCCTGGCAGAATTCTTGATTTCAGTTTCCCTATAGATGATCCTTCCAGCTGCCTGACATTTCTGTTCCTTGATTTGCCCTTCTCCAGTGATCCTGGCCCCTGCCATACATCAAGTATCCACTCCCGTGATCATATTCTAGGCCCCAATGGCATCTCCCCATAATCTCAATTTCAAGCATCCTACTCTCTGACTACCACTGTCTTTCTCTGGTACATCAGTGCCAACAGTTCTTTGATCTCTCCCGGGACCTTCAATTCATTGTATGCCTCCACTGTTCTGCCCTCCTTTGCAGGGTCACTGCATGGCACAACTCCAGGGGTACCATTCACACACAGACAGGTGCTTCAGCCTTATGTCTCCTCTCCGCACCTTGCCCTTCACCTCCTTCCTTCCCAGCTTAGATTCCTTGCTCCATTATTTTCACTCACTTGCACTATGAACTCCACTGGCCCTTCATTCTTCATCATAGTTGGTTGACAAACACTAACCCTCATTAAATCAACTCTTCACCTACTCTATTTGAAGCTAACCGAGGCTGAAAAGAAACTACGATACTGACTGGTGTTATTAAATATTCATCACCACCAACCTCAAGTGAGCCCTTAACCTTGCCTGGCAGTTGTCCATTTCTCTAGTTTGATTAATCTCCCACTCTCCTAGACAGTTATTTCTCATCTTCTCTCACTTCAAACTTCCATCACCTCTTCCTTCATCCTTGTTCTAGCTGATGCTCGTACCCCTCCTTCTCTGAGAAAATAGAAGCAATCGAGGTTTTCCATATATTCCTGCCATTGCATCTACCATATACTCTAACGCATGAATTGTCCGTGTTTCTGTCTAAGACCAATCCTTTTATTTCTCTATTCTCATTCTCTTACCTACGTAAGGACATGGCTCTAATAATTTCATCAGGGTTTCTCTCTGTTCTGAATCATTCTTATCAGGAAACCTGCTATAATCTCATATTTTTCTAAAAAAAAAAACCCTTTCTTGACCCTGTAATTTCCCCCTCAAAGATTGCCCTCTGCTCCCCTTCACAGCAGTACTCTTCAAAAGTTGATCAGACATTGGAAAAGTGGGTGTTAGTTTGTATTTAAAGAGTAATTTGAAGTAGATGATCCGATAATAAATAAACATGTTTTCCCTTGTTTTTTTGTGTGTGTTGTTGTTACTTATAGAAGCTAAGGGTTCAGAGTCCAGGATTCTCTCATTTCAGCTCTTCTAATCAGGAACAGAGATCAAACACACCCACTGGTAAGCATCTTATATTTAATAAGAAGGCACCTCAAAGAGTTTAGGGTCTTTTTATGATCCTGAAAACAGATGATCTAAGTTGGCTTTAGAGTATAAGAATCTTGGGAGTTTTACTTGGCATAAGCACTTAATTTGGATATGTAGATTTTTGTATCACTTTGATAAAATTTAATTTATTCAGAATTTTGTTCAGGGCATTTAAAATAAAACCTGTTACTTTTGTAGCAGCTATAGTTTTATAGTTTTGATATGAGGGTGTCTTTTGAGGAAATGGGAAAGTTTAAAAGAGCCAGTGACATGAAATTTCAAATGGTCCCTGAAGAACTTCAATTAAGGTTTCCAGGACTTAAAAAGAATATTCTTGTTCAGCCTTTTTGCCTTTACACTAAGAACTATCTCCCCTATTGACGATCCATTTAATCATGGCTTAGTGAAAAGGCCTGCAGTAGGTTGAGTCAATTGAGGGATCTCTAAGACTATAAAACTGCTGTATTTCTTTTCTTGTATTTTTAATATCCTAGGTGACTCCCCATCTGGGGTGAAAACATCGGGCCAAAACAGCAGTGTTCGGGGAAGAGGGATTACCCGCTTACTAGAGAGCATCTCCAATTCCTCCAGCAATATCCACAAATTCTGCAACTGTGAGACTTCACTTTCACCTTACATGTCCCAAAAAGATGGATCCAAATCTTTCTCTTCCTTATCTTAATGATGATACTTTTTTCAATTTCTGGAAGAACAACGGACCCGACTTCCGTTCTCACTACAGTCATATTAAACAGACCACATCAACAATAAATGTCACTACTATAAAAACTACTTAATTTGTAAGGAAATTCTGTTTTCATAGATTAAAAATAATTGTGGTTGGAGAAGATCTTGGCATTTTTGCTTTTTTCTTTAGGGCTTGTTCTACTTTCTGACTGTATCATGGGAATGCCATTAAAGTTTTGAGTCCTATAAGAATAAAACTAGCTTTTACAGAGTTGTGCTTTTGGGAATATTATATTTTGGTATCTTTTCTCTACAATAAAAGTATTAAGTATCTGTTATGAAAGGTTTTAAAATAGTTTTAATCTATTTCTTTCCATTATGGAAATGTGGAACTGTACCCTTGAGACCTGCAGCTGTTTTCATTGCAAATACCTAAGAAAATCAGCCTTTAACAAAAATAAAGTTTTGCTACTTAGTCTTTGAAATATGCTGACTTTGGCAAAAGTCATTTGAAGGATGAGAAGCCAAAAAGAGATTATGTAATTTTCCCCAAATAACATGGCTAGATAGTGACCAGATTCCAGGTCCACTTGACCACAAATCTCTTTGCATATACTAAGTAGATGTATATGAAGTCAAGTATGTGCCCTGTTTGTGACTGACTTAAACTGGCTCATGTTCGCTACTCAGGCTGTTATATATCCTTGGAGTAGGAGAAGAGATGTAGTAACCCTTTTTACTTGGAACCACAGTAAGACCATACATGGCAGTGGCAGAGATCGCATTCTAATTTAGGTCTGTTTGGCTCAAAACCCTAGGGAATCACTTGGTGTCTGTCTAGGACTCTGGTTTATCTTAATACCCATATTCTCCTTTACTAACTACTGAGTACCTACTTTGTGGATGTATATATACACACACACACGCACACACACACACGTGTATCATCTTGTAAAATCCTTAATAACCACTCTGAGGAAGGAGGTACCTCCATTTTACAGACACACACAGAACTCAGATTCAGGTCATATAGTTACTTTATGGAGTAATTGTTAACCAGGTCTGACTCCAAAGACCATGTTACCCATATCCACACTTTCACCTCCTGTTCATTATTTCTGATAATCAGATCTTTAAAAAAAGAATAGGTCATTGAATGTAAGTTTATATACTGCATTTTCTACTAGCAGATTGGTTTTTAAATCTTACATATAAGCTTTGAGACCATTCTTTCTTCAAAATCACCATGACAGTAATTGGGTTGGCTTCAAAAGTGGAGGGAAAGGGCTTCCCTGGTGGTGCAGTGGTAAAGAATCCGCCTGCCAATGCAGGGGACACGGGTTCAAGCCCTGCTCCAGGAAGATCCCATATGCTGGGGAGCAGCTAAGCCCGTGAGCCACAACTACTGAGCCTGCATGCTACAACCACTGAAGCCCGTGCACCTAGAGCCTGTGCTCAGCAGCAAGAGAAGCCACTGCAATGAGAAGCCTGCACACTGCAAGGAAGAGTAGCCCCTACTTGCTGCAACTGGAGAAAGCCCACGTGCAGCAGCGAAGACCCAATGCAGCCAAAAATAAATGAATAAAATAAATCTATTTTTTTAAAATGTGGAGGGGAAAGCCTAAAATTATAATTCAGAGCTATGGCCTTAGCTACTTAAGACTTGTTCTGTGCCATATGACTTTAATCCCGTGTTAATCATTCAACTTGTATTTTAAAATTTTTTCTGGTTGTGCTGTACTTTTGAGGTATATTATAATATGTCAAACCAGTAGGCCCCACGTCTTTATTTTAGGAGAGTAACTGGTCTTTCCCTTCAGAGATAATTAAAACTCTAAACTATATTAGTAGTAAAATTCAAATGGCTGTCTTCTCAAACTCCTGTCCTCTATTTTCAAAATTCTTTTGGCAGTAAATTCAAAAGTATTAACTACCCTTCAAGAAGACCTGATGAATGATAACATATCCTGGTTGAAGGTGATTTCTGCTGCAACTCCAGTAGCATTTTCTTTGTGTTATCTGACAATACTTACAGCTTTTAATTACTGTTGAGTTCATGACCTATCATCTTTTACCCAATTACAAACTTTGCGGTGCCCATATTTCTGTATGAGAAAGGTGTTCAGTACATGTTAGAATAATTGTCATTGGAAGTAATGGAGAAGGTATGCCAGAATTTCATTTCCACATCAAATGATAAAGTATTCCATGAGTAAAGGAGCCCACCTTTCTTATGAACTTCATTCCCATTCCTTTCTTCAAAACTAAGTGATTAACTTTGTTTAGTGAGCATGTTTTAAGGCTTTACTAACAGCTGGGTTAAAAATACTAAGAAGAATAAAGATGTTGCCCCTGCCTTCGAGAAACTCAGTTTCATAGGAGCAGTAAACAATTAATGCAGTACTAAAAGTAGTAGACACATAGATCAATGGAATAGAATTGAAAATCCAGAAATAAACAATCTATATCAATTGATTTTTAACAATTGTGCCAAAACCATTCAATGGGGGAAAGGATAGTCTTTTCAACAAATGGTACTGGGACAACTGGATATCTACATTCAAAAGAGTGAATTTGGACCTTAACCATTCACAAAAATTAACTCAAAATGGATGAAAGACCTAAATGTAAGAGCTAAAACTATATACAATTCCTAGAAGAAAATATGCGTAAATCTTCATGACTTTGGATGAGACGATGGTTTCTTAATAGGACACCGAAAACACAAGTAACCAAAGAAAATATATATAAATTGGACTTCATCAAAATTAAGTCCAGAAAAAGTGTCCTTGTGTGTGTTAAAGGACATTATTAAGAAAGTAAAAGGACAACCCACAGAATGGAAGAAAATATTGGGTTGGCCAAAAAGTTCATTGGGGTTTTTCCATGAGATGTTACCAGAAAACCCAAACTTTTTGGCCAACCCAACATTTACAAATCATTTATCTAGCACGGTCTAGTGTACAGAATATATAAAGAACTTTTACAACTCAACAATAAAGAGAATCTAATTTTAAAGTGTGTTAGATGTCTCTCGAGGTCTTTTGAACATATTTTAAATTGGGTTGTTCATTTTTTTATTGTTGAGTTTTGAGAGTTCTTTGTACAAGTAAGATAACAGTCCTTTAAATAAACAACCTAATCGTACACCTAAAGCAACTAGAGAAGAACAAAGTCCAAAGTGAGTAGAAGGAAAGAAATCATAAAGATCAGAGCAGAAATAGGAAGAAAACAATAGAAAAGGTCAATGAAACTAAAAGCTTGTTCTTTGAAAAAGTAAACAGAATTGATAAACCTTCAGCCAGACTCATCAAGAAAAAAAGGGAGAGGGCTCAAATCAATAAAATTAGAAATGAAAAAGGAGAAGTTACAGTGGACATCACAGAAATACAAAGGATCATAAGCAACTACATGCCAGTAAAATGGACAACCTAGAAGAAAGGGACAAATTCTTAGAAAGGTACAACCTTCCAAGACTGAACCAGGAAGAAATGGAAAATATGACCAGACCAATCACAAGCACTGAAATTGAAACTGTGATTTAAAAACTGCCAACAAACAAAAGTCCAGGACCAGATGGCTTCACAGGTGAATTCTGTCAAACATTTAGAGAAGAGTTAACTTTCTGAAACTTCCAAAAAATGGCAGAGTAAGGAACACTTCCAAGCTCATTCTATGAGGCCACCATCACCCTGATACCAAAACCAGACAAAGATACCACAAAAAAAGAAAACTACAGGCCAATATCACTGATGAACATAGATGCAAAAATCCTCAACAAAATACTAGCAAACAGAATCCAACAATACATTAAAGGGATCATACACCATGATCAAGTGAGATTTATCCCAGGGATGCAAGGATTCTTCAATATCCACAAATCAATCAGTGTGATACACTACATTAACAAACTGAAGAATAAAAACCATATGATCATCTCAATCAATGCAGAAAAAGCTTATGACAAAATTCAACTCCCATTTATGATAAAAACTCTCCAGAAAGTGGGCATAGATGGAACATACCTCAACATAAGAGGCCACATATTACAAACTCACAGCTAACATCATTCTCAATGGTGAAAAGCAGAAAGCATTCCAAGATCGGGAACAAGACAAGGCTGTCCACTGTCTCTCCTTTTATTCAACATAGATTGGAAGCCCTAACCATGGCAATCAGAGAAGAAAAAGAAAAGGAATCCAAATTGGAAAAGAAGTAAAACTGTCACTGTTTGTAGATGACATATCATACAAAGAAAATTCTAAAGATGCTATCAGAAAACTACTAGAGCTCATCAATGAATTCGATAAAGTTGCAGGATACAAATATAACACACAGAAATCTGTTGCATTTCTATATACTAACAATGAAAAATCAGAAAGAAATTAAGGAAACAACCCCATTTACCATCACATCAAAAAGAATAAAATACCTAGGAATAAACCTACCTAAGGAGGCAAAAGACCTGTGCTCTGAAAACTATAAGACACTGATGAAAGAAATCGAAGATGACAAACAGATGGAAAGATATACCATGTTCTTGGACTGAAAGAATCAATATTGTCAAAATGACTATGCTACCCAAGTTAATCCACAGATTCAATGCAGTCCCTATCAAATTACCAATGGCATTTCTCAACTAGAACAAAACATTCTAAAATTTGTACGGAAACACAAAAGACCCTGAATAGCCAAAGCAATCTTGAGAAAGAAATACGGAGCTGGAGGAATCAGGCTCTCTGACTTCAGACTATACTAAAAAGCTACAGTAATCAAGACAGTATGGTACTGGCACAAAAACAGAAAAATAGATCAATGGAACAGGATAGAAAGCCCAGAAATAAACCCACACACTTTTGCTTAATTAATCTATGACAAAGGAGGCAAGAATATACAATGGAGAAAAGACAGTCTCTTCAACAAGTGGTGCTGGGAAAACTGGACAGCTACATGTAAAGGAATGAAATTAGAACATTCTCTAATACCATACACAGAAGTAAAGTCAAAATGGATCAAAGACCTAAATGTAAGGCCAGACACTATAAAACTCTTAGAGGAAAACATAGGCAGAACACTCTTTGACATAAGTCACAGCAATATCTTTTTGCCCCACCTCCTAGAGTAATGAAAAGAAAAACAAAAATAAACAAATAGGACCTAATTAAACTTAAAAGCTTATACACAGCAAAGGAAACCATAAACAAATCAAAAAGACAACGCATAGAATGGGAGAAAATATATGCAAAAGAAGCAACTGACAAGGAATTAATCTCCAAAATATACAAACAGCTAATGCAGCTCTATGTAAGAAAACAGACAACCCAATCAAAAAATGGGCAGACGATCTAAATTTCTCTAAAGAAGACATGCTGATGGCCAAAAGGCACATGAAAAGATGTTCAACACTGCTAACCATTAGAGAAATGCAAATCAAAACTACAATGAGGTATCAACTCTCACTGGTGAGGTGGCCATCATCAAAAAGTTTACAAACAATAAATGTTGGAGAGTGTGGAGAAAAGGGAACCCTCCTACAGTGTTGCTGGGAATGTAAACTGGTACAACCATTATGGAGAAGAGTATGGATGTTCCTTAAAAAACTAAAAACAGAACTACCATATGATCCAGCAATCGCACTCCTGGGCATATATCCAGAGAAAACCATAATTCAAAAAGACACATGCACCCCAGTGTCCATTGCAACACTATTTCCAATAGCCAAGACATGGAAGCAACCTAAATGTCCATCGACAGAGCAATGGATAAAGAAGATGTGGTACAGGTATAGAATGGAATTTTACTCAGCCATGAAGAATGAAATAATGCCATTTGCAGCAACATGGATGGACCTAGAGATTACCACACTAAGTGAAGTAAGCCAGACAGAAAGACAAATATATGATATCACTCATATGTGGAATCTAATTTTTTAAAAGTGATACAAATGAACTTATTTACAAAACAGAGGCAGACTCACAGATATGGAAAACAAACTTATGGTTACCAAAGGGAAACGGGGCGGAGGGGGCGGGAATCAGGAGCTTGGGATTAACATACAGACACTACTATATATAAAATAGGTAACGAACAAGGACTTACTGTATAGCACAGGGAACTCTACTCAATATTCTGTAATAACCTATATGGGAAAAGAATCTGAAAAAGAATGAATATATATGTGCATATATATATAACTGAATCACTTTGCTGTACACCTTAAACCAACATTATAAATCAACTATACTCCAATAAAATTTTTAAAAATATATGAGTCCTTTATCAGATGTGTCTTTTGCAAATATTTTCTCAGTCTGGCTTCTTACTCTTTTCATATTTTTTTTTGCAGAGCAGAATTCTTAATTTTAATGAAGTCTGGCTTAATGATTTCTTTCATGGATTGTGCCTTTAGTATTGTATCTAAAAGGTCATCACCATACCCAAGGACATCTAGGTTTTCTCCTTTGTTATTTTTTAAGGGTTTTTATCATTTTGTGTTTTGCATTTAGATATATGCTCCATCTTGAGTTAATTTTTGTGAAAAATCTAAGGTTTGTGACTAGATTTCACCTTTTTGCTTGTGGATGTCCAGTTGTTCTAGCACCATTTGCTGAAAAAAAACATTCTCTTCTGCATTGTGTTGCCTTTGCTCCTTTGTTGAAGATCAGTGCACTATATATATCTGGGTCTATTTATGTGGTTCTGTTCTGTTCCACTGATCTAATTGTCTATTATTTCAATACTACACACTCTTGATTACTGTAGCTTTATAGTAAATCTTGAAGTAGGATAGTGTGTCTTCCAACTTTGTTCTCCTTCAGTACTGGGTTGGCTGTTCTGGGGCTTTTACTTCTCCATATATACATTAAAATCAGTTTGTTGATATCTACAAAATACCTTACTGGGATTTTGATAGGGATCACTCTGAATTTATAGATCAATGTTGGTAAGAACTGACCTCTTGACAATATTAAGTCCTCCTATCTGTGAAAATGGAATATCTCTACATTAAGTTAGTTCTTTGATATCTTCCATCAGAATTTTATAGTTTTCCTCATACATATCGTATACATATTTTGTTAGACTTATATCTAAGGTATTTTATTTTTAGGGGGTACTGATGGAAATAAATTTTTTAATATTTAAAGACAATTTTTTTTTTTTTTTTTGTAGTACATGGGCCTCTCACTGTTGTGGCCTCTCCCGTTGTGGAGCATAGGCTCCAGACGCACAGGCCCAGTGGCCATGGCTCATGGACTCAGCTGCTCTGCGGCATGCGGGATCCTCCCGGACCGGGGCACGAACCCGCGTCCCCTGCATCAGCAGGCGGACTCTCAACCACTGTGCCACCATGGAAGCCCTAAAGACAATTTTTAAAGTAGTTTTATTATTTTTATTTTTTACTGTATAGTTGATTTTTAAAGTAGTTTTATTTTTTTATTTTTTACTGTATAGTTGATTTACTGTATAGTTGATTATAGTTTTAATTTTTTATTGTATAGTTCCTATAGTTAGAAACTAACTGTTGTGTTAGTTTCTGCTGTACAGCAAAGTGAATCAGTTATACATATATGAATATCAACTCTTTAAATTCTTTTCTCATATAGGTTATTGCAGAGTATTGAGTAGAGTTTCCTGTGCTATATGGTAGATCCTTATTAGTTATCTATTTTATATATAATGGTGTGTATATATCAATTCCAATCTCCCAATTTATCCCTCCCCGCTTACCCCCTGGTAACCATAAGTTTGTTTTCTACATCTTTACAGGAGTTTTAGATTCACAGCAAAATTTAGAGGAAGCTACAGAGGTTTCCCATATACCTTGTGCCTCCACACATGCATAGCTTCTCCCCTGTTAGCAACATCCCCCATCAGAGTGGTACATTGGTTACAATTAATGAAACTACATTGACACATCATAATCATTCAAAGTCCATAGTTTACCTGAGGGTTCACTCTTAGTGGTGTACAATCTATGTGTTTGGACATATGTAAAATGACATGATACATTATATATCCATCGTTATAATACAGAGTATTTTCACTACCCTAAAAATTCTCTGTGCTCTGCTAATGTGTTTTTAATTTCAAATTCTGCTTGTTCATTATGGGTATATAGGAAAGTGATTGACTTTTGTATATTAGTCTTGTATCCTGCAGCTTTGTTATAATTGTGAATTTATAATTAAACTCACAGGGGTTTCTTTGGTCAATTCTTTTGGATTTTCTACATAGATTATTATGTCATCTGTGAACAAATCAATTTTATTTCTTCCTTCCTGGCCTTTCTACCTTTAATTTCCTTTTCATATCTTATTGACATCAAAATATGAGGTAATAAGTAATCTTTCTGATGACATGAGTGTCAAAGGTAGAGGTTTTTGGGAAAAAGAAGATAGGTCTGAAAGAAGCAGTGAGGAACAAGGAGATGCTACCCCAACTTCTAAGCCCAGTGGCAACAGGGGTGTGAGAGAAAAACAGCCAGCATTTGAGAAGACTGCAGGGGAAACTGTGCTTTCAGGGGCAATCCACGTTTCAGTTATAGTAAGAAGATGAAGGGAGTCTTCAGAAAAAGACATTGAAATTAAAGCAGTTTTGCTGAACCATGAATTTTAGGGGGAATGATGGAAAGGTTCAGGAATTGGAGAAGAGTGGTAGAAGGGGCAGAATAAGGGATGTCAGGAACCTTGGAGAAATCTGAGTGTGGGATTTGACCTAGGAATCTGGTGGTTCTTGTGATAACTGACATAAACAGGGCTCTAAAGGGCATGAGAAAGTTGGTCCTTGTGGATTCAAAGCAGATAGTGATGCTAAGACTATCATTGTTAGCAGATCAGGATGAGTGAGTTTCTGTGACTTTTCACTCATGATGATAAGAGTAAAGGGCTATGGGAGGTATGCTCCTAGACCCAGTACACTAGACCTCTGTTAAAGGAAGAGTGGTCACTCTAAACACGTCTGCGTCATTCCTGCATGGTGGGAATTCTGAGGAAGTTGTGGAAGGCCTGGGGGTAGAAGATGGGCACAAAGCTTAATGCAGGTAGCAGGACTGCTATCATTTGTCTGAGTCTGAGACCAGGAGCAAGGTGGAGAGTCTGAGCCTGGGCCTTTCACGTCTCAGGGGTCTGAAATAGTACCAGGTTGCTGAAACCCCCTGGACACTATCAGAAACAAATGGCAATCCTTTCTTAAGAAATGTTTGTCCAATTTAGTCCTCCAAGATTCCCTCAGATTAAGGTCAAGCAGTAAGCTCATTAAGCACATGAAGCCTAGGAAAAGGTGAAACACTATGACAGCAGAAACAGCAAATAATGGAATTACTCATTCAGGTACTGCAGATAATGGAATTGTTAGATATGGAATATAGAACAGCTATGCATGAAATGTTTAAGATTCATTCACAAAGAGAAAGTAATAATTATTTGAATGAACAGGCATATTTGAAGAATAAAAAACAAAGGGAAGTTATAGAAGTGAAAAAATATAAATTGTTGAAGTGAAAAAAAAACTCAGTGGAAGACTACAGCTGAAAAAAACAGAAATCTGGAAGATAGGTCTAAGAAATTACCTAAAATGCAGCAAAAAGAGACAATACAATGGAAAAGGAGAGAAAGGTAGGAGATTTGGAGGAAAAAGGGAGTCTAATATTTGTCTAATTAGAATTTCCATGGAAGAAAGAATAGAGAGAATAAAGGAGAGGTGGTTTTTAGAGAGGTAATGGCTGAAAATTTTCAGAAATAATGAAAAACATGAATCCCCAGGATAAATTAAAAAACAAAAACTATCCTAGAGATATTGAAGGGAAATTCATGAACACCAAAATAAACTTCAAAACCAGCCAGAGAAAAATATTGCCTTCAAAAGAACAATGACAGCAAACTTCTAAAGCAGTAATGGCAATCAGAAGGTGTGAAATAATATCTTTAAAACGTTGAGAGCAAAGAAACTACAATTGTTAACCCAGTAAAACTATCTTTGAAGGAAGAGGATAAGATAAACACATTTATAGATTAAACAAAAAAGAAAAGAAAACATCAAGAGAACTGCAATAAAGGACTTCTGAAGGAAAATGATCCTAGACAGTCTTAAGATACAAGAAGAAATGGCGAGGATATAAAATAGCAGACATGTATGTAAACCCAAGCAAATATTGTTCATATAAAAAATTATAAGTATGTTGTTTAATCCAGGGTGTTTATAAATGGACAGCACTAAAATACTGGGTCTATAATAACATATAAGTGAGAGAGGGAGTATGTTGAAATTAAAGTGTTCTAAGTTCCTAGAATTGTTCACTAAAAGGTTAATATATTATTTGACACTAGATCTTATCAAATAGGTTTGGCAAAATGTCCAGGGTAACCACTGAGAGAACAGAAATAGAGTGAATAATTTCTAAATTTATAAAGAGAAAACAATTGGAATAAGGAAAAATATGATCAATAAAAAAATAGGAGTAAGGAAGATGGCGGAAGAGTAAGATGCAGAGATCACCTTCTTGCCCACAGATACACCAGAAATACATCTACACGTGGAACAACTCGTACAGAACACCTACTGAACACTGGCAGAAGACCTCAGACCTCCCAAAAGGCTCTTGGTGCTGCAGCCAGGAATAAGTGCTGTGCCTCTGAGGTGGGAGAGCCAACTTCAGGACACTGGTCAACAACAGAGCTCCCAGCTCCACATAATATCAAAGGGCGAAAATCTCCCCGAGATCTCCATCTCAACAACAGCACCCAGCTTCACTCAACGACCAGCAAGCTACAGTGCTGGACACCCTACGCCAAACAACTAGCAAAACAGGAACACAACGCCACCCATTAGCAGAGAGGCTGCCTAAAATCATAATAAGTCCACAGACACCCCAACACACCACCAGACGTGGAACTGCCCACCAGAGAGAAAAGATCCAGCCTCATCCACCAGAACACAGGCACGAGTCCCCTCCACCAGGAAGCCTACACCACCCACTGAACCAACCTTAGCCACCGGGGATAGACACGAAAAACAACGGGAACTACGAACCTTCAGCCTGCAAAAAGGAGACCCCAAAGACAGTAAGATAAGCAAAATGAGAAGACAGAAAAACACACAGCAGTTGAAGGAGCAACATAAAAACCCACCAGACCTAGCAAATGAAGAAGAAATAGGCAGTCTACCTGAAAAAGAATTCAGAATAATGATAGTAAAGATGATCCAAAATCTTGGAAATAGAATAGACAAAATGCAAAAAACATTTAACAAGGACCTAGAAGAACTAAAGATGAAACAAACAATGATGAAAAACACAATAAATGAAATGAAAAATACTCTAGATGGGATCAATAGCAGAATAACTGAGGCAGAAGAACGGATAAGTGACCTGGAAGATAAAATAGTGGAAATAACTACTGCACAGCAGAATAAAGAAAAAAGAATGAAAAGAACTGAAGACAGTCTCAGAGACCTCTGGGACAACATTAAACGCACCAACATTCGAATTATAGGGGTTCCAGAAGAAGAAGAGAAAAAGAAAGGGACTGAGAAAATATTTGAAGAAATTATAGTTGAAAACTTCCCTAATATGGGAAAGGAAATCGTTAATCAAGTCCAGGAAGCACAGAGAGTCCCATACAGGATAAATCCAAGGAGAAATACGCCAAGACACATATTAATCAAACTGTCAAAAATTAAATACAAAGAAAGCATATTAAAAGCAGCAAGGGAAAAACAACAAACAACACACAAGGGAATCCCCATAAGGTTAACAGCTGATCTTTCAGCAGAAACTCTGCAAGCCAGAAGGGACTGGCAGGACATATTTAAAGTGATGAAGGAGAAAAACCTGCAACCAAGATTACTCTACCCAGCAAGGATCTCATTCAGATTTGATGGAGAAATTAAAACCTTTACAGACAAGCAAAAGCTGAGAGAGTTCAGCACCACCAAACCAGCTTTACAACAACTGCTAAAGGAACTTCTCTAGGCAAGAAACACAAGAGAAGGAAACGACCTACAATAACGAACCCAAAACAATTAAGAAAATGGGAATAGGAACATACATATAGATAATTACCTTAAATATAAATGGACTAAATGCTACCACCAAATGACACAGATTGGCTGAATGGATACAAAAACAAGACCTATATATATGCTGTCTACAAGAGACCCACTTCAGACCTAGAGACACATACAGACTGAAAGTAAGAGGATGGAAAAAGATATTCCATGCAAATGGAAACCAAAAGAAAGCTGGAGTAGCAATTCTCATATCAGACAAAATAGACTTTAAAATAAAGACTATTAGAAGAGACAAAGGAGGACACTACATAATGATCAAGGGATCGATCCAAGAGGAAGATATAACAATTGTAAATATTTAAGCACCCAACATAGAAGCACCTCAATACATAAGGCAAATACTAACAGCCATAAAAGGGGAAATGGACAGTAACACATTCATAGTAGGGGACTTTAACACCCCACTTTCACCAATGGACAGACCATCCAAAATGAAAATAAATGAGGAAACACAAGCTTTAAATGATACATTAAACAAGATGGACTTAATTGATATTTATAAGACACTCCATCCAAAAACAACAGAATACACATTTTTCTCAAGTGCTCATGGAACATTCTCCAGGATAGATCATATCTTGGGTCACAAATCAAGCATTGGTAAATTTAAGAAAATTGAAAATGAATCAAGTATCTTTTGTGACAACAATGCTATGAGACTAGATATCAATTACAGGAAAAGATCTGTAAAAAATACAAACACATGGAGGATAAACAATACACTACTTAATAACGAAGTGATCACTGAAGAAATTAAAGAGGAAATTAAAAAATACCTAGAAACAAATGACAATGGAGACACGACGACCCAAAACCTATGGGATGCAGCAAAAGCAGTTCTAAGAGGGAAGTTTATAGCAATACAAGCCCACCTTAAGAAACAGGAAACATCTTGAATAAACAACCTAACCTTACACCTAAAGCAATTAGAGAAAGAAGAACAAAACAACCCCAAAGTTAGCAGAAGGAAAGAAATCATAAAAGTCAGATCAGAAATAAATGAAAAAGATATTAAGGAAACGATAGCAAAGATCAATAAACTAAAAGCTGGTTCTTTGAGAAGATAAACAAAATAGATAAACCATTAGCAAGACTCATCAAGAAAAAAAGGGAGAAGACTCAAATCAATAGAATTAGAAATGAAAAAGGAGAAGTAACAACTGACACTGCAGAAATACAAAAGATCATGAGAGATTACTACAAGCAAGTCTATGCCAATAAAATGGACAACCTGGAAGAAATGGACAAATTCTCAGAAATGGACAACCTGCCAAGACTGAATCAGGAAGAAATAGAAAATATGAACAGACCAATCACAAGCACTGAAATTGAAACTGTCATTAAAAATCTTCCAACAAACAAAAGCCCAGGACCAGATGGCTTCACAGGCGAATTCTATCAAACATTTAGAGAAGAGCTAACACCTGTCCTTCTCAAACTCTTCCAAAGTATAGCAGAGGGAGGAACACTCCCAAACTCATTCTATGAGGCCAACATCACCTCGATACCAAAAGACAAGGATGTCACAAAGAAAGAAAACTACAGGCCAATATCACTGATGAACATAGATGCAAAAATCCTCAACAAATTACTAGCAAACAGAATCCAACAGCACATTAAAAGGATCATACACCACGATCAAGTGGGGTTTATTCCAGGAATGCAAGGATTCTTCAATATACGCAAAACAATTAATGTGATAAACCATATTAACAAATTGAAGGAGAAAAACCATATGATCATCTCAATAGATGCAGAGAAAGATTTCGACCAAATTCAACACCCATTTATGATAAAAACCCTGCAGAAAGTAGGCACAGAGGGAACTTTCCTCAACATTATAAAGGCCATATATGACAAACCCACAGCCAACATCGTCCTCAATGGTGAAAAACTGAAAGCATTTCCACTACGATCAGGAACAAGACAAGGTTGCCCACTCTCACCACTCTTATTCTACATAATTTTGGAAACAGAGAAGAAAAGGAAATAAAAGGAATCCAAATCGGAAAAGAAGAAGTAAAGCTGTCACTGTTTGCAGATGACATGATACTATACATAGAGAATCCTAAAGATGCTACGAGAAGACTACTAGAGCTAATCAATGAATTTGGTAAAGTAGCAGGATACAAAATTAATGCACAGAAATCTCTGGCATTCCTATACACTAATGATGAAAAATCTGAACGTGAAATCAAGAAAACACTCCCATTTACCACTGCAACAGAAAGAATAAAACATCTAGGAATAAACCTACCTAAGGAGACAAAAGACCTCTATGCAGAAAATAATAAGACACTGATGAAATAATTAAAGATGATACAAATAGATGCAGAGATATACCATGTTCTTGGATTGGAAGAATCAACATTGTGAAAATGACTCTACTACCCAAAGCAATCTACAGATTCAGTGCAATCCCTATCACACTACCACTGGCATTTTTCACAGAACTAGAACAAAAAATTTCACAATCTGTATGGAAACACAAAAGACCCCGAATAGCCAAAGCAATCTTGAGAACGAAAAGCGGAGCTGGAGGAATCAGGCTCCCTGACTTCAGACTATACTACAAAGCTACAGTAATCAAGACGGTATGGTACTGGCACAAAAACAGAAAGATCAATGGAACAGGATAGAAAGCCCAGAGGTAAACCCACGCACATTTGGTCACCTTATCTTTGATAAAGGAGGCAGGAATGTACAGTGGAGAAAGGACAGCCTCTTCAATAAGTGGTGCTGGGAAAACTGGACAGGTACATGTAAAAGTATGAGATTAGATCACTCCCTAACACCATACACAAAAATAAGCTCAAAATGGATTAAAGACCTAAATGTAAGGCCAGAAACTATGATACTCTTAGAGGAAAACATAGGCAGAACACTCTATGACATAAATCACAGCAAGATCCTTTCTGCCCCACCTCCTAGAGTAATGGAAATAAAAACGAAAATAAACAAATGGGACCTAATGAAACTTCAAAGCTTTTGCACAGCAAAGGAAACCATAAACAAGACCAAAAGACAACCCTCAGAATCGGAGAAAATATTTGCAAATGAAGCAACCGACAAAGGATTAATCTCCAAAATTTACAAGCAGCTCATGCAGCTCAATAACAAAAAAACAAACAACCCAATCCAAAAATGGGCAGAAGACCTAAATAGACATTTCTCCAAAGAAGATATACAGACTGCCAACAAACACATGAAAGAATGCTCAACATCATTAATCATTAGAGAAATGCAAATCAAAACTACAATGAGATATCATGTCACACCAGGCAGAATGGCCATCATCAAAAAATCTAGAAACAATAAATCCTGGAGAGGGAGAAAAGGGAACACTCTTGAACTGCTGGTGGGAATGTGAATTGGTTCAGCCACTATGGAGAACAATATGGAGGTTCCTTAAAAAACTACAAATAGAACTACCATATGACCCAGCAATCCCACTACTGGGCATATACCCTGAGAAAACCAAAATTCAAAAAGAGTCATGTACCAAAATGTTCATTGCAGCTCTATTTACAATAGCCCGGAGATGGAAACAACCTAAGTGCCCATCATCGGATGAATGGATAAAGAAGATGTGGCACATATATACAATGGAATATTACTCAGCCATAAAAAGAAACGAAACTGAGCTATTTGTAATGAGGTGGATAAACCTAGAGTCTGTCATACAGAGTGAAGTAAGTCAGAAAGAAAAAGACAAATACCGTATGCTAACACATATATATGGAATTTAAGAAAAAAAAATGTCATGAAGAACCTAGGGGTAAGGCAGGAATAAAGACGCAGACCTCCTAGAGAATGGACTTGAGGTTATGGGGAGGGGGAAGGGTGAGCTGTGACAGGGCGAGAGAGAGTCATGGGCATATACACACTAACAAACGTAGTAAGGTAGATAGCTAGTGGGAAGCAGCCGCATGGCACAGGGATATTGGCTCGGTGCTTTGTGACCGCCTGGAGGGGCGGGATAGGGAGGGTGGGAGGGAGGGAGATGCAAGAAGGAAGACATATGGGAACATATGTTTATGTATGACTGATTCACTTTGCTATAAAGCAGAAACTAACACACCATTGTAAAGCAATTATACCCCAATAAAGATGTTTTAAAAAAAAAAAAAAAGAAAAATGTCATGAAGAACCTAGGGGTAATACAGGAATAAAGACACAGACCTTCTAGAGAACGGACTTGAGGATATGGGGAGGGGGAGGGTTGAGCTGTGACAAAGCGAGAGAGAGGCATGGGCATATATACACTACCAAACGTAAGGTAGATAGCTAGTGGGAAGCAGCCGCATAGCACAGGGAGATCAGCTCAGTGCTTTATGACCACCTGGAGGGGTGGGATAGGGAGGGTGGAAGGGAGGGAGACGCAAGAGGGAAGAGATATGGGAACATATGGATACATATAACTGATTCACTTTGTTATAAAGCAGAAACTAACATACCAGTGTAAGGCAATTATACCCCAATAAAGATGTTTAAATAAATAAATAAATAAACTCACCTCCTGGGTGAAGCAGGAGAGAGGAAAAGAAAGAAAAAGCATGGAGTTGTGGGAGAGGATAAATAGCAAAAAGTAAAATGGTAGAATCAAGTGCAATACGTCAATAATTACCATAAATGTAAAAGAACTAAACTCATTAGTCAAAAGTTTGCCAAACTGGATTTTTAAAATCCCAGTTATATGCTGTTTACTAGCTATACAGAAGAAGCAAATTGGCAGAAAAAAAGAAAAAGGATAAAAAAGTACATATGTACCAGAGAAATACCAACCCCCCCCAAAATGTGTTATTAATATCAAACAAAGGAGTGTTTAGCAAAAATCATTCAGTTAGATTTTTTATATTTCCTGATTAATTCAGTAATTTTTTCTTCATTAATAGTTTCCAAAAATGCAAAATTAAAAGTAATAGAACAAAAGGAGAAATTGACAAATCTACCATCATGCTGTAAGATTTAAACGTGTCTTTGGTAAGTCAAGCATACTAAAAACCAGTAAATATATAGAATATTTGAAAATTTTAATTAAACTTGAACTAACAGACAATTTGTTAACTACATTTATTTCAAACACACATGGAATTTTTTTCAATGGTAATGGACCAAACTGTAAAACAAGTCTCAATAAATTTCAAGGAATTGACAAGTCATGTTCTTTCTCAATTATCAGTATATATTAAAAAAAAATTTTTTAATCTCATACATTTGGAAGTCATAATGAAATCCAAAAACTTATGACTAAATTGATAGTAAAAATCTGCATAACAATTCTATTAAATACTACATATTACATTAAGAGAGAGGAAAAAACATGGCTTTAAATATATTGGAAGAAAAGAAGAGCTGAAAATTAAGCAACTAAGTAACTAACTTAAGAAGTTAGAAAATGAACAATATACCCATGAAAAGTAGGAGGAAGGAGAAAATAAAGAGTAAACATCAGTGAAATAGAAAACAAAGATACAACCATGAGGTTCAACAAAGCCCAAGCTGGCTCTTTGAAAAGATTGTTAAAATAGACGAAAAACTCTGATGAGATGAATCAAGCAAAAAAGAAGGCACAAACAATAATTAGGAATATAAAAGGAGGCATAAGTCCAGACCAGCAGAGGTTAAGACGTGAAATAATACTGGAACATTTCATACCAATAAATTTGAAATCCTAGATGAACTGGAAACAAATTCCTAGAAAAACGTAATTCACTAGAAGTGCTTTAAGAAGACATAGAAAGCCTACACTTCCTGTAATGGAGAAATTGAAACATTAATTTAAAACATTCTTAAGAATAAAATGCCAGGGCCACACAGTTTAACAGGTGAATCCTACTAAATTTTCGAGGAATATGTCATTCCAAATATATACAAAAATATATAGTCTGTGTCCTAGTTAGGTTTATTCAGGAGAGCAAAAGTGATTTAGCATTAGACAAATCTATAAATGTCATTCATCACATTAATATGTTCAAGGGAGAAAAGCATATTATCATTAGAATAGATGGACAAAGAAGTATTTGACAAAATTCAACACCCACTCATGATAAAAACTCTAAGCAAACTAGAAATAGAATTAGAACTTCCTTAGCCTGATGAAAAGCATCTACAAAAATTCTACAGCAAGTACTATTCTCAATGGGGAAACTTTAAAAGCTTTTCCTTTAAACTCAGGAACAAGACAAAAAAAATGTACTAGGTTACTTCTATTCAACATTGAACTGGAGTTTCTAGCAAGCACAATATAAGAAAGAAAATAAAAGCACAAAGTTTGGAAAGGAATAAATAAAATTGTCATTAGTCACAGATATGATTGTCCACATAGCTCAAAGGAATCTGCAGATAAAAAGTAGAAAAAATAGGGAATTCCCTGGCTGTCCGGTGGTCAGCACTCCATGCTTTCACTGCAGTGGGCCCAGGTTCAATCCCTGGTCAGGGAACTAAGATCCCACAAGCCATGTGGTGTGGCCAGAAAGAAAAAAGTAGAAAAAATAGAAGAGTTTAGCTGACTATAAGGTCAATATAAAAAAATCAAATACATTTCTATATATCAGCAATAATAGTTTGAAAAACATTTTTAAAGACAGGAGGGGGTGGAGTCAACATGGCGGACTAGGAGGACACATAATTCGCATCTCTGCACAACTAGGGCACCTACCAGGCACTGGTGGGGGACCACGGACACCTAAGGGGACGGGAGGAACCCCCAGCAACTGCATAGGACGTGGGGCATTGGGGGGAGTGAGTGGGGAGGAGAAGTGGAAGTGGGACGGGACTGGCACCCTTGAGGGGTGGCTAGGGAAGGGGAAGGGATCCCACTCCCAAAAGGGGAAATTGGGGGACCATTAGGAGGGCAGAGGATCAAAAGGGAGCATGGCCAGTTTTCCCCTGTCCACTTGGGCCCCCGGGAGCCTGTTGAGATCCCAGGCCTGATCCTCTGCCCACTGAGGCCCCCTCAGCCGTTCAGGTCCTGAGCAAGTGGGAGGGAGGGAAGGGTGAGCAAAAGTAAAGGCCAGACCTCTGGGACCCGGACCACTGAGGGGTGGCTGGGGGAGGGGAGGAGTTCCTATACCCAGTGGGACCCACTGACGGTTTGGGGTCCAGCCAGGATGGGGGAGACCCGGGGGAGACGGGGGTGTGTGTGTGTGGAGGGACGAACGAAAGGCGGCCAGAGCTTTCCCTGTCCACTTAGGCACCAGGGAGCCTGTTGGGCTCCCAGGCCTAATCCTCTGCCCTCAGAGCCTCCCTCCTGTGGTGCAGAGCCCAAGCCCTGCCCCTACACCCCCACCCAGGGCCCTACCTCTACACTTGGAGACCCCCTCTGAGACTCCCTCCAACTGCACTGGGCCTAAACCCCACCCACACACCCTCACCAAGGACCTTACCTCCAAACTCCCAACTCCACACTCCAGAGGCCCTCCTTTGGAGGTGCTGCCTGTCCCCTTCCACAGAAGGTCCTAAGCAGGCGTCCCACCCCACACTTGAACGGTGCCCTGCCTAGGCCCCACCCCACACTCAAATGTTACCACCCACCCACCTAGGTCCCATCCCACCCTAAACCCCGCCCCTGCCTAAGTTCCACCCCTGCCTAAACTCCACCCCCCATAACCAAGGCTTTTTTATTCCTTCTCTTTTAGATTGGGGTTCTGTTTTACCTTGTTGATTCATTTATATTTTTATTTTTTCTAATAAATATTTTGTTTTTCTAATTTTATGCTTTATACTTTGTTATTGTTCTGCTCCTTTTGGCTTGTTCCCCCCCCTTTGTTATTTTTCTTTTTTCTGTTGTGATTTTATTTTACCTTGTTGCAGTTGTTTCAATTATATTTTTATTTTTCCTAATATATATATATATATATATATATATATATTTTTTGCTGCACCACAGCTTGCAGGATCTTGGTTCCCAGACTGGAGGTCAGACCCAAGCTCCTGTGGTGGGAGCTCTAAGTCCAAACCGCTGGCCTAACAGAGAACCTCAGACTCCGGGGAATATTAATCAGAGTGAGGCCTCCTGGAGGTCCTTATCTCAGCACCAAGACCCAGCTCTCTCCAACTGCCTGCAAACTCCAGTGCTGGATGCCTCAGGCCAAACAACCAGTAAGACAGGAATACAGTACCACATATCCAAAAAAAAAAAAAAAAAAGATGAAATGACAAAAAAATATGTTACAATGAAGAAGCAAGATAAAAACTTACAAGACCAAATAAATGAAGATGAAATAGGCAACCTACCTGAAAAAGAATTCAGAGTCATGATAGTAAAGATGATCCAAAAATCTCAGAAACAGAATGGAGAAAGTACAAGAAACATTTAACAAGGATCTAGAAGAACTAAAGAGCAAACAAACACCGATGAACAACACAGTAACTGAAATTAAAAATATTCTAGAAGGAATCAAAAGCAGAATAACTGAGGCAGAAGAATGGATAAGTGAGCTGGAAGATAAAATGGTGGAAATAACTACCAGGGAGCAGAATAAAGAAAAAAGAATGAAAAGAATTGAGCACAGTCTCAGAGACCTCTGGGACAACATTAAACATACCAACATTTGAATTATAAGGGTCCCAGAAGAAGACAAAAAGAAAGGGTCAGAGAAAATATTTGAAGAGATTACAGTCAAAAACTTCCCTAACATGGGAAAGGAAATAGTCAACCAGGAAGCACAGAGTCCCATACAGGATAAACCCAAATAGAGTCACGCCAAGACACTTATTAATCAAACTATCAAAAATTAAATACAAAGAAAAAATATTAAAAACAGCAAGGGAAAAGCAACAAATAACATACAAAGGAATCTTAATAAGGTTAACAGCTGATCTTTCAGCAGAAACTCAGCAAGTCAGAAGGGAATGGCAGGACATATTTAAAGTAATGGAAGGGAAAAACCTACAACCAAGATTACTCTGCCCAGCAAGGATCTCATTCAGATTAGATGGAGAAATCAAAAGCTTTACAGACAAGTAAAAGCTATGAGAATTCAGCACCACCAAACCAGATTTACAACAAATGCTAAAGGAACTTCTCTAAGTGGGAAATACAAGAGAGGAAAAAGACCCACAAAAACAAACCCAAATCAATTAAGAAAATGGTAATAGGAACATACATATCGATAATCACCTTCAATATAAATGGATTAAGTGCTCACCAAAAGACACAGACTGGCTAATGGATACAAAAACAACACCTTTATATATGCTATCTACAAGAGACCCACTTCAGACCTAGGGACACATACAGACTGAAAGTGAGGGGGTGGAAAAATATTCCATGCAAATGGATATCACAAGAAAGCTGGAGTAGCAATACTTATATCAGGTAAAATTAGACTTTAAAATAAAGACTGTTACAAGAGATAAGGAAGGACACTACATAATGATCAAGGGATCAATCCAAGAAGAAAACATAACAATTATAAATATTTATGCACCCAACATAGGAGCAACTCAGTACATAAGGCAAATGCTAACAGCCATAAAAGGAGAAACTGACAGTAAGACAATAATAGTGGGGGACGTTAACACCCTCACTTACACCAATAGACAGATCATCCAGACAGAAAATAAATAAGGATACACAGGCTTTAAATGACACAACAGACCAGATAGACTTAACTGATATTTTTAGGACATTCCACCTGAAAGCGGAAGAATACACTTTCTTCTCAAGTGCACATGGAACGTTCTCCAGAATAGGTCATATTTTGGGTCACAAATCAAATCTTGGAAAATTTAAGAAAATTGAAATCATATCAAGCATCTTTTTCAACCACAACGCTATGAAATTAGAAACCAATTACAGGAAAAAACAGTAAAAAACACAAATACATGGACGCTAAACAGTGCACTGCTAAATAACCAAGAGATCACTGAAGAAATCAAAGAGGAAATCAAACAATACCTAGAAACAAATGACAATGAAAACACGATGATCCAAAACCTATGGGATGCAGCAAAAGCAGTTCTAAGAAGGAAGTTCATAGCAATTCAAGTTCGCCTCAAGAAACAAGAAAAATCTCAAATAAACAATCTAACCTTACACCTAAAGCAACTAGAAAGTGAAGAACAAAGAAAACCCAAAATTAGTAGAGGAAAGACATCATAAAGATCAGAGCAGGGCTTCCCTGGTGGCGCAGTGGTTGGGAGTCCGCCTGCCGATGCAGGGGACACGGGTTCGTGCCCCGGTCTGGGAGGATCCCGCATGCCGTGGAGCGGCTGGGCCCGTGAGCCATGGCCACTGAGCCTGCGTGTCCGGAGCCTGTGCTCCGCGGCGGGAGAGGCCACGAGAGTGGGAGGCCCACGTACCGCAAAAAAAAAAAAAAAAAAAAAAAAGATCAGAGCAGAAATACATGAAATAGAAACAAAGAAAATAATAGCAAAGATCAATAAAATTAAAAGCTGGTTCTTTGAGAAGATAAACAAAATTGATAAACCTGTAGCCAGACTCAACAAGAAAAAAAGGGAGAAGACGCAAATCAATAAAATTAGAAATGAAAAAGGAGAGATTACAACTGACACCGCAGAGATACAAAAGATCATAAGAGACTACAACAAGCAACAATATGCCAATAAAATGGACAACCTGAAAGGAATGGACAAATTCTTGGAAAAGTACAACCTTCCAAGATTGAACCAGGAAGCATTAGAAAATATAAACACACCAATCACAGGTAATGAAGCTGAAACTGTAATTTAAAATCTTCCAACAAATAAAAGTCCAGGACCAGATGGCTTCACAAGTGAATTCTATCAGTAATGTAGAGAAGAGTTAACACCTATCCTTCTCAAACTCTCCCAAAAAATTGTGAGCGAGGAACACCCCCAAACTCTTTCTATAAGGCTGCCATCACCCTGATACCAAAACCAGACAAAGATATCACAAAAAAAGAAAACTACAGGCCAATATCACTGATGAACATAGACGCAAAAATCCTCAACAAAATACTAACAAACAGAATCCAAAAACACATTAAAAGGATCATACACAGTTATCAAGTGGGATTTATCCCAGGGATGCAAGGATTCTTCAATATATGCAAAATAATCAATGTGATACACCATATTAAAAAATTAAAGAATAAAAACCATATGATCATCTCAATAGATGCAGAAAAAGCTTTTGACAAAATTCAACACCCATTTATGATAAAAACTCTCCAGAAAGTGGGCATAGAGGGAACCTACCTCAACATAATAAAGGCCATATACGACAGACCCACAGCAAACATCATTCTCAATGGTGAAAAACTGAAAGCATTTCTCTAAGCTCAGGAACAAGACAGGATGTCCACTCTTACCACTATTATTGAATATAGTTTGGGAAGTCCTAGCCATGGCAATCAGAGAAGAAAAAGAAATAAAAGGAATACAAATTGGAAAAGAAGTAAAACTGCCACTGTTTGCCAATGACATGATACTATACATAGAGAATCCTAAAGATGCCACCAGAATACTACTAGAGCTAATCAAAGAATTTGGTAAGGTTGCAGGATACAAAATTAATGCACAGAAATCTCTTCCATTCCTATACACTAACAATGAAAGATCAGAAAGAGAAATTAAGGAAACAATCCCATTTACCATCGCAAAAAAAGAATAAAATACCTAGGAATAAACCTACCTAAGGAGGCAAGAGACCTGTACTCAGAAAACTATAAAACAGCGATGAAAGAAATCAAAGATAACATAAACAGATGGAGAGATATACCATGCTCCTGGATTGGAAGAATCAATATTGTGAAAATGACTATATTACACAAAGCAATCTACAGGTTCAGTGCAATCCTTATCAAACTACCAATGGCATTTTTCACAGAACTAGAACAAAAATTTTCACAATTTGTATGGAAACACAAAATACCCCGAATAGCCAAAGCAATCTTGAGAAAGAGAAACAGAGCTGGAGAAATCAGGCTCCCAGACATCAGACTATACTACAAGCTTCAGTAATCAAGACAGTATGGTACTGGCACAAAAACAGAAATATAGATCAATAGTACAAGATAGAAAGCCCAGAGATAAACCCATGCACATATGGTCACCTTATCTTTGACAAAGGAGGCAAGAATATATAATGGAGAAAGGACAGCCTCTTCAATAAGTGGTGCTGGGAAAAACGGACAGCTACATGTAAAAGAATGAAATTAGAACACACCCTAACACCAAACACAAAAATAAACTCAAAATGGATTAAAGACCTAAACATAAGGCTAGACACTATAAAACTCTTAGAGGAAAACATAGGCAGAACACTCTATGACATAAATCACAGCAAGATCCTTTTTGCCCCACCTCCTAGAGAAATGGAAATAAAAACAAAAATAAACAAATGGAACCTAATGAAACTTCAAAGCTTTTGCACAGCAAAGGAAACCATAAACAAGACGAAAAGACAATACTCACAATGGGGGAAAATATTTACAAACGAAGCAACTGACAAAGGATTGATCTCCAAAATATACAAGCAGCTCATGCAGCTCAATATCCCCAAAACAAGCAACCCAATCCAAAAATGGGCAGAAGACCTAAATAGACATTTCTCCAAAGAAAACATACAGATGGCCAACAAATGCATGAAAAGATGCTCAACATCACTAATCATTAGAGAAGTGCAAATCAAAACCACAATGAGGTATCACCTTACACTGGTCAGAATGGCCACCATCAAAAAATCTACAAACAGGGCTTCCCTGGTGGTGCAGTGGTTGAGAGTCCGCCTGCCGATGCAGGGGACGCAGGTTCGTGCCCCGGTCCAGGAAGATCCCACATGCCACAGAGCAGCTGGGCCCGTGAGCCATGGCCACTGAGTCTGTGTGTCCGGAGCCTGTGCTCTGCAATGGGAGAGGCCACAACAGTGAGAGGCCCACATATCGCAATAAATAAATAAATAAATAAATCTACAAACAATAAATGCTGGAGAGGGTGCGGAGAAAAGGGAACCCTCCTGCACTCTTGGTGGGAATGTAAATTGATACAGCCCCTATGGAGAACAGTATGGAGGTTCCTTAAAAAACTAAAAATAGAACTACCATACAACCCAGAAATCCCAATACTGGGCATATACCCTGAGAAAACCATAATTCAAAAAGAGACATGAACCACAATGTTCATTGCAGCACTATTTACAATCTCCAGGACATGGAAGCAACCTAAGTATCCATCAACAGATGACTGGATAAAGAAGATGTGACACATATATACAATGGACTATTACTCAGCCATGAAAAGAAATGAAATTGAGTTATTTGTAGTGAGGTGGATGGACCTAGAATCTGTCATACAGAGTGAAGTAAGTCAGAAAGAGAAAAACAAATACCGTATGCTAACGCATATATATGGAATTTTAAAAAGCAGTACGGAGGAACCTAATGGCAGGGCAGGAGTAAAAACGCAGAGATAGAGAACAGACTTGAGGGCACAGGGGTGGGGAAGCAGAAGCTGGGATGAAGTGAGAGAGTGGCATGGACATATATACACTACCAAATGTAAAATAGATAGCTAGTGGGAAGTTGCTGCATAGCACAGGGAGATCAGCTCGGTGCTTTGTGACGACCCAGAGGGGTGGGATAGGGAGGGTGGGAGGAAGGCTCCAGAGGGAGGGCATATGGGGATATATGTATACCTATAGCTGATTCACTTTGCTGTACAGCAGAAACGAACACAACATTGTAAAGCATTCATACTCCAATAAAAATGTGGAAAAAAAATAAGAAGGGGGAAAAAGCATTTACAGCAGCAAAAAAAAAAAGCAGCAAAAAACAAACAAACAAAACTGTGAGGTACCTAAGAATAAATCTGACCAAAAAACTGACCAAGACCTAGTTTTTCTATCTATAGAAAGACTCAATATTGTAAAGATTTTTGTTCTTCCTGGACTGATCTGTAGATTCATGCAATTTCAATTAAAGTCCCAACCTTGTTTTTGTGGGACTTCACAAGCTAATTCTAGGAAGATAGAGACGAAGAAAACCCTGGACACACCTATGGAAGAATAATATGGTAAGCGGGATGGGAGTTGCTCTGCCAGATGTTTGATTATAAAACTTATTATAATAATTAGGGTTGTGAGATACTAAAGTAAGGATAGCCAAATTAATGAATGGTACAGAATCACAAGACCCATGCATTTACGAAACTGATATATGACCAAGGTAACATTTCTGACCAATGGGACTATTTAGAAAAGTGTCCAGGAACAATTGACTGATAAACGCATAAAGGGAAAAAGTTGAAATTAGAACCCTCCCCCACCTTATTCATAAAAAGCAATTCCACTTGGTCTAAGAATTTAAATATGAAAAGGAAATCTTTTAAATTTTAGAAGAAAATAATATCTGAGGTTATAAGGATTGTTTGAACACACAATACAGAAAGAGTGGACTGTAAAAGAAACTATTGCTAAATATGACTTCATTAATTTAAGAAATTGTGTTCATTACAAAAAAAAAAAACTACAGAGAATGTGAAAAGACAAGCCACAAACTGGAAATTATAAGCACAGAATCAAGACAGCAATTGCCTCTGGGGAATGGGAGTGAGAAAGCAGAGGAATGCATGTGTCAAATATTACATTTAAAGGGACAATAAGGAGCCAATTTTAATAGAGGCCTTTTGGTGACTAAAGCAATAAATAGTAAAATAGCAAGTTACTTTCTTTCAAATTATGATATCTTAATCTTTAAGACAGTTTACACTAGTTGTTATGGAACGGGCTAGAGTTAGTGAGTTACCTGAGACTTTTCTTCTATTTTAGAAAATAAAGGCAGGAGAGCTCTGTGTGCTATCTCAGTAAATCAGATGTCTTTATCAGCTGCTGAGCTGAAACTTTGTGTCCTTACTTAGCTTTAGGGAAAAAAAAATCTCAAAACTGTCAGTCCAGCTGCAGTTGGATGCCACCTTGGGAATTTATTCACACAGCACATCACAGTTTGAGGACTCTAAAAAGTTCATTTCTCCACTTGCGATGACAGACAAGGATGGCAATTTAAATAAATTTGGCTTCCCAGGAGCTGAGAGGCAAGTCTGCCAGCAGAGTCTAAAGAGCATCTACCACTGGAATTTGCTAAAAATAACATACATTTTCTGTCTCCCGATGGCATACAATAGTGTTAAGCACAGCTACTTTAACACCGGAACAGATTACAATGGAGGGTGATGAGCGCTTAAAAAGGCTTTAACTAGTAACATTAGACCCTTGACTTTTACCAGATGCTATCAGGGCTCTTTGGGAACTCTTCAAATTTCCAGGCACCTGCTTTTAACCAGAAAAAAAAACTCATTGGAGGCCAAAATGCTGCTGAACATGACTTGAACTTGGAGATTAGGGCACTAGTTCCAATTCCATTTAAGTATACTTAAATAAAATACAAGCTACTCCTGCCTAAATTTCCACGAGCCCTGTCTTTCCAGCCCAGCCAGAACATAATCTCATCCTTGCCTCTCTTAGGACACCAAACACTTTCCGTCTTGTAGTAAAGCAGTGAATGTATATTTTGTCTCCTCAACTTGAGGACAAAAAGACATCCTTTTTAGCTATCATCACTACTATTATTTGGAATAGGTACTATATTTGCGTACAAATTCAGAAGATACAAAGGGTACATGGTAATCCCCATGCATGAAGTGCGTGACACCACTTGTGCCCAGTGTAACCATGTACCCAATTCTGTTCCCCAGGGGCACCCAATATGGCCAGTTTCTTGCGTGTCCTTCCGAAATACTTTACACCTACAGAAACATACTAAACGTGCATGCATTCATATATTCTTTATCCTCGCTTTCAAAAAATAGAAATGATAGCATACTGTTCTGCATCTTGTTTTTTTCTACCTGGTGCATCTGTGAACTCATTCCATATCATTCTACAGAGTTTCTTCATGCTTTTTAACAGGTGCCTGTATTTGCACATGTATGTAGCAACACACTGCTGTATGGCGTGGCTTATCCCTGCTCAGGTACAGTTAAGTCACTTCTCATCTTTTACTGTCACAAAAGCTGCATTGAATATCCTTGTATGTACATATGTAATTTTGCACATGTGCAAGTACATAAGAGTCCCTGTTTCCCCCCACTCACCACATAGAAAGTTCCCAAACTTTGATTTTCTCCAGTGTGATAGGGTTTAACTATGTTTAACTATGGTACAGCAGCATAATTTAAGTTCCATTTGTCTTAATGTGAGTGAGGCCGAGGATATTTTATATGCTTAAGAGCAATTTATATTTCCTTTTCTGCTAACTAAGCATTCCTGTCCTTTGTCCACTATGCTATTGAGTTTGATTTTGATTTTTAGAAGTCCTTTATGACATAAATTGCAAATATTTTATCACAGCTTATATATATATATATTTTTTTCTTTTTGCGGTATGCGGGCCTCTCACTGTTGTGGCCTCTCCCGTTGCGGCGCACAGGCTCCGGACGCGCAGGCCCAGCGGCCATGGCTCACGGGCCCAGCTGCTCCGCGGCATGTGGGATCTTCCCGGACCGGGGCACGAACCCGCGTCCCCTGCATCGGCAGGCGGACTCTCAACCACTGCGCCACCAGGGAAACCCACAGCTTATATTTTAAAATCTTTTTTGTTGTTTTTGCCATGCTGAAATTCTTATTTTTATGTTGGTCAGATTTATCAGTCTTTTTTGTTTGGAGCTTTATGTTTAGAAATGCCTTCGCCATATTGAGGTGAAAAATAAATGTATATACACCATGCTTACTTCTCAGACTTCCAGAATTTCATTGTTTTATATTTTAATTTTTGGTCCATCTAAACTGTATCCTGGTGACAGTGTGAGATATGGATTCAAATTGTATTTCTTCCAGATGGTTATTAGCTGATTTCCCTGCATCATTTATTAAATAATCCATATTTCCACACTAATTTCAAAATACAGATTTTTCATAAATTCCTGTGTGTATGTAGGTCTAATTCCTGACTTTCTGTTCTACTCTATTCATGTGTTCTTATGCTTCATTTTATTTATTATAGCTTTACAACAAGTGTTTATATCTGATATGGCAAAGGAAGAGTTTTATTCATTTTTAATCCAAACTCTACCCTTCATTTCATTTTTCTACTTATTAATTCATTTATTTACTATTCAAACACCTTCTAAGTACCGGGCATTATGCCGGGTGCAGGAGAGAAAAAGATTAACAGCAGTCCTTACTCTTAGGGAATTCACAGAGAAGTGGACATATAGATGGTACCCAATCAATGTTCAATGAATGTCAAATATCTGCAGTATTAGTGGTTAAGAGTATGGGCCCTGGGCCGATAGTCTCCATTCACATCTGGGCTCCACCACTTACTGGCCGTATGGCCTTGGGCAAATTATTTGACTCCCTGCTTCTCTTCTAAAAGTGGTGATAATAACACCTACCTTACGGAGTTGTTACGAGGATTAAAAGATTTAATGTACTTCGAAAATCCTCGGCACCACGTAAATTCTAGGTAAGACCATCTCACCTTGACGCCCCAGGGCCTTCAGGGGTCTCTGAATGCTCTGATGTCTTCCCCCGAGGCTCCTCCGTACTGGTTGGCAGAAATGTCACCATGGCCCAAGACCCCACCACCCCCTCACGCACATGGTGGCTTTACCACCATCTGCCTTGAGACTATTGGGCGAATCTCACTGTGCTGTTTATTCCTGTTTGCATCATCCACCTTCCCCCCAAACACCAGACTCAGGTCATCCCTCTTCCTGCACAACGGAAGTCCCCTGCAGCTCTGTACGTTTCTTCCCTGACCCAATCTCTCAGTCCTCCCCATCTCATAAAACCCTTCCACTGGGCCCTCTGGAGCTCAAGGGCAGTTGTGGGCACACCCTCCTGTATATACCACCTCTCGTCAGAACACTCCATCCCCGTCATGCTCTGTAGTCCCCTCCACTGCCAGCTGCTTCTGTCCCACCTTCCTCATACCCCGAGGCCTAGAGGTGAGGTGGGTGTTCCCTGTATCCTCATTGTTCTTTAAACACCATTTTCCCACTCTCTTCCTCCTCCCTAAAAGCTAAACCCTAAGGACCTCTGGGCTTGAATGTCCCGTTGATAGATTGTCACTCGCTATCCCTCCTTGCTGCTGTCATCTACCCCACCAGAGAACTCCCACTCATTCCTTGCCAATTTCAGCTCTGGGCTCACTGTCACACTCTCCAATGCCACTTCTGCCATGGTTCTAGGTGATTTCAGTCTCCACGGAAATGATCTTTTCAAATCCTGATGTCTCAGTTCTTTGACATCCTCTCCCCAGTGAACTTGCCCTTTATCTCTCTTCAACTACCCCACCTCCTAGTCATATCCTAGTCCTTAGCACTACCAATAACACAACCCCACCATACGTTCCATTTCAAGTGTTCTGTGCTCTACTCACCACCTCACATTTTTAGCTCACACCTTCTGGCACCCCAAGTTCAGCAATTCTTCTATTGCACATGGGACCTACAACCTGTTGATTCAGTCACCATTTCCCCCATCTCTTACCATGCTTTGTCTTCACTTTGCTTTTTACCAAAGTCCACAATCAAGTGTTATAATCACTCCCTTGAATACATTCTCACCTCCTTCACTCATCTCTTCCTCTTTTTTCTGGCACAGTTCAAATCTTTGCTAAGCCCAATTCTGTGCCTATTCTATGTCAACACCCACACATCTGAATACGGCAGGAGAAAGACACACAGCCATGCTGCCCAGTCTCACTCTAAATTCATGACCCCCACCTCCGGGGGGCCCTTAGTGTTGCTATATGTCCCTAGTCCCTCACTCTCCCACTGTTCTAGATGACTATACATTTTCTTCTTTCCTTAAAACTCTAATACCCCCTTCCCCATCCTCACTCCTAGCTTTATACTCCTAGAACTTCAACAAGCTTCCTCTGCCACATCTACCCAGTTACTGGCATCTGTCCCATACTTGTGTCCTCCCCACCCCAGCCTGTTTGAGTGGACGACTTGCTCATGACCCTCCTTAAGGCCAGCACCACTCCTCCAGGCTACAAGCTCATCCCTTTCACTCAGGGCATTGCATCTGTAATTCTCCTTTTTCCTTTGGTACCCTTAACGCTTCCCACCCTATTCAATCATACCCATTACTGTACACACTTGATATTATTTCTCCCATCAAAAATAAAAACAATCCTTGTACTCCTCTACTGCTCCATTAGTGGCTCCCTTTTAGGGCAAAGCTTTTCTTCCTTGCCTCAATTCCTCTCCTCCCATTGTTTCTTGAACCCAATCAGGCATTTGTCCCTCTCAGTCAACAGTGACTTTTCCTATCAAGGTCACCAGTGACTTTCATACTGCTAAACTGAATGGTCAAAGTCTCAGCCCTCCTCCTCTTAATTAACCAGCAACATGTCTTAGACACAATTGAAACAGGTTCTTCACTTGGCTTCCAGGACACCACATTGTCTTAGTTCTCTCCTGTCTTACTGATTGCTGTTCAGTCTTAGCTGCATTACCCACCTTCCTCAAAATTTTACACTTCCTCGAGGCTCAGCCTACAGAAAGTATCAACCCCACTGACACCCTGATTTCAAACTTCTGGACTCCAGAACTGCGAGAAAATAATTTCTATTGTTTTAAGCCACCCAGTTTGTGGTATTTTGGATGGCAGCCCTAGGAAATTAATACATATTTCAATAAAGCTACTTAAAAACAAGCAAACAGGGCTTCCCTGGTGGCGCAGTGGTTGAGAGTCCGCCTGCCAATGCAGGGGACACGGGTTCGTGCCCCGGTCCGGGAAGATCCCACATGCCGCGGAGCAGCTGGCCCCGTGAGCCATGGCCGCTGGGCCTGCGCGTCCGGAGCCTGTGTGCCGCAACAGGAGAGGCCACAACAGTGAGAGATCTGCGTACCGCAAAAAGAAACCCAAAAAAACAAGCAAACAAACCTTTGACGGCTTTCCATCTCAAGTCACGAACAAGTCAAAATTCTTTCTTTAGCTACCCAGACCCTGCACTACCTCTTTGACCTTGCTTTCTACCCTCACCTTTGCTCTAGCCTCACTCTTTTCCTTGCTGTTCCGTAAGCACTGCAGGAACACTCCTGCATGGAGCCTGCGCCCTGCTTGGTCCATCTGCCTGCGATGCTCTTCCGTAGATAATCTGTGTAGCTCTCTCCTCATCTCCTTTAAGTGTTTGCTCAGATGTCATCTTCCCAGCGACCTCTTCTTCAAAATAAAAGTCCCCCCACATTCCCTAGCCCCCATCCAGATTTATTACCATTCACTATTGCATTTAGAAGCATTTGGCATACTTTGGGAATTCCCTGGTGGTCCAGTGGTCAGGACTCTGCCGTGCATTCACTGTCAAGGGCACAGATTTGATCCCTGATGGGGGAACTAAGATGCTGCAAGCTGCACAAGGCCAAAAAAAAAAAAAAAGGTATCTGACATACTTTGTTTCACTAACTCAATTTTTTCATGATTGCCTTTTCCCATCATTAGAATGTAAGCTCCAAGGGAGCAGGGAATTTTTCTTCCTCTTTGTTCACTGCTGTTTTCATGTTGCCTGACACAGAGTAGGTGATCAATAAATATTTGTTGAATGAACAAATGAATGAATGAATTTACCTATTATTCCCTTTTTTCAGTCAAAATAATGGGGCCATCTTACTATTTGATACAGGGCTATTGTTTTTGTGGTCTTTTGTTGTTTTTACTCTTAATTATAGAAATTTTCAAACATCTAAAAGTAGAGAGAATATATAATGTAACTCCCACCCTGATTGAACAATTATTAATAAAATGTGAACAGTTTCATTTTATCTATATCCCCACCCATTCCCCATACCTCTCAAGAGATGATTTTGAAGCAAATCCCAAATATCGAATCATTTTAATGTGTAAATATTTTAATATGTATTTCTGAAAGATATAGGGTCTTTAAAAAATACACAATATCATCACACCTAAAATTAATAATTTCATAATATCAGTGTTCATACTTCCCCAGTTGTCTTATAAATATTTTCTCTTTTGCATTTTGTTTTTCACTTTGATAGTTTGAATTGGGATACAAATAAGTATCATACATTCTGATTTGTTGATATGGCTCTTTTATTCTATAAGTTCCCTCTTTATTTTTTTTGTAAATTTTTGGTTGAAAAAGCCAGCTCTGTATTTTCCCATAGTTCACTTCCCATAATTGTACTGTAGTTTCTCATAGTCTGGATTTTGCTGACTGCATGGCTGCATTCCTAAGTGTCATTTAACATGTTCCTCTGTCCCCTGTATCACCTATGAACTGGTAATTAGATTTAGACACTTGGCACATTTTGATTCTTTTTTCTCAAGTCTGCTTTACTGGTGGTGTTTGTACTTCAAATAGGAGGAGCAGTCTCTTGTTTTCTCTTTTTAAGGCGTGATGATCATTGCAGAAATCTACCAGGTTAGTAGTGTTTGAAAAATAGCTGTATTCGATCATTCCCTCCCCCATTTTTTAGCCGAAATACTTCTACAAAGAGAAGCTCCTCCACATTCACCCCACATCAACTATCTGGTTTCCCTGATCATTCAGGAAAGAGAGGGCAAATGTTTCATTTACCTATTTTCAAATAAATGATGTGAGCTATTCCTAGCATCTTCCAGAGGTGACTGATGAGTTGTTGTGGTTATTTTAGCATCATTATGAACGATAGATATATTTTTATGTGTTTTAATCTATTATAGTAATTATCTTTATTGTTGCTCAACTTGTGCTATCTTTGGCCAGTGGGAACTTGTTTAGATTGACTTCTGAATCCTATTAACACAATTCCAGTGGTCTATGATAACTTCCTTACTCTCTGATATGACAAAATGTCCTAAACTTAACCTTGCACCTTTCGTGCCCTAGACCTGGATTCAGCCCTTTCTCCAAAGAGCCCTATTTTCTTTTGTGGGCAACAGTATTTATTTAAAGATGCAATCTGACCACTAGTGGTGCCTCACTGGTACTAGGTCAGTGTGCAGTACAGAACTAACTAAGCAGAATTAGGTTATCCAAACCCCACGTATTCCAAAGAAAGGTTTGGCTCTTAACTGACTCCTAGGAGATAACCTCTAACTAATCCCTTGGAATATCCTGCCTGATAAGAATGTCTGTTTATTGAGTACTTTGGGACACACCAGGTAGCCTGTGCTAACAATGTGACTTATGGTGGGGGCCTTGGGCCACACAATATATATCAGTTGACCTCTGGAGGACATGCCTACATAACTGACCTCTAAAGTAAAAATCCTGACATCAATGCTAGAGCAAGTTTCTGTGGCTGGCAATACTTTGTGCAAGTTGCTATACATCACTGCTGGTAAAATTAAGTTTTGTCTGTATGACTCCCTGGGAGGGGAAAACTGGAGGCTTGTCTCTGGTCTGCCCTATGTGCCTTTTTCCCTTGCTGATTTTAGTCCGTATCATTTCATTGTAATAAACTGTAATCGTGAGTATAACAACTTTGCTGAGTTCTGTGAGTTCTTTTGGAGAATCATTGAACCTGAGGTTGGTTTGGGGGACCCCTGCCTATAGTTGGGAACTGTGTCTGGGCCTCTTAAGTAGATAGAACTACAAAATATGTATTTTTAAAATCTAAATACATCATGATTTCATGCTGATGAAGTACAGGTCTACAGGCTCTTACTTAAACTCACTAATCTTGCATTTATATCTCCTTTAAACCACACCAAAAATATCTGGTTCTTAATGATACCAAATAATCACATTTCTTTAATCCTACAATACAAAAATCTGAGAATAGCAATACCAAATCTACCACCAACAATATGATTATTGAAAACAATGTAAGGCTTTGTTTTTGCTGTTGTTTTTGTCCTTAGGGTTAATTCCAGTGGAAATATATGAGCAAATTACTGTTTTTACAATCATTTTAGATAGTTCCTTCCTGTGCAATTATGCTGTTAACTGGATACACAGATATAATCACTTATTTTTGCTTTTTTAGGGATTACATTTTATTTAATTTTAAAAAATATATATGTTTCTAAAGACAAATCTTTGGGATATTCCAAAAAAGCTCCTCCCCTTTCCCCTTTGTATATAATGATTTAAAATTTTTTATTAATCTTTTATTGGTTTTTATAACTTAAGCAAATACATACATGTATATCTATATCTCTATCTGTAGATATATAGATATAGATATATAAATATATTCACATCTTCCCTTTCTTATAGAAATGGTAACATACTATATGTGTTTTTCTTCACCTTGTTTTTTTCCACTTAACAATATACCCTAAAGAACCCTCCTACACTGTTGGTGGGAATGAAAGTTGGTGCAGCCACTATGGAAAACAATATGGAGGTTCCTCAAAAAACTAAAAATAGAGGTATCATATGATCCAGCAATCCTACTCCTGGGCATGTATCTGGACAAAACTATAATTCAAAAAAATACATTAAAAAAAAGATACATGAACCCTTATGTTCATAGCAGCACTATTCACAAGAGCCAAGACATGGAAACAACCCAAATGTCCATTGACAGAGGAGTGGATAAAGAAGATGTGGTACATATATACAATGGACTACTACACAGCAATAAAAAAGAATGAAATAATGCCATTTGCAGCAATGTGGATGGACTTAGAGATTATCATACTAAGTGAAGTAAGTCAGAAAAAGAAAGACAAATACCATATGATATCACTTATTTGTGGAATCTAAAACATGACACAAATGAACCTATTTACAAAAGAGAAACAGATTTGCAGACACAGAATAGACTTGTGGTTGCCAAGGGGGGAGAGAGGTGGGGGAGGATAGACTTGGAGTTTGGGGTTAGCAGATGCAAGCTATTACATATAGAATGGATGAACAACAAGGTCTGACTATATAGCACAGGGAACTATATTCAATCCCTATGATAAACCATAATGAAAAAGAATATAAAAAAAGAATGTACACATATGTATAACTGAATCACCTTGCTGTACAGCAGAAACTAACACAGCATTGTAAATCAACTATATGTCAACAAAAAAATACATATGTTCAACAGAAAACAAAACAACAAAACAATATACCCTAGAGATCACTGCATTGTAGCCTTCCCTTTTTCACTGTATTGTATTTCATTGTGCAGCTGAAGCTGTTTATTTAACTGTTTTCTTGTTGATTCAGGTTGTTGCCAATCTTTTGTTATCACAAATAGTGCTGTAATAGTACCTTGTTTGTACATCTCATCATATTTTTGTAGTACGTTTTCAGGATAGTATTCTAAAATCTAGATTCTTAAAATATAAATTTCCAATGTGATTGCTGGGTCAAATGATAAATGCATATATAATTTTGCTAAATGTTACCAATTTCCCCTCTATCAGAGTTATTCTGCCATCGTGCATTCCTACCAGTTATGTATTCAGGTGCTTGTTTCACCATCGCCTTGCCAAAAGAGTATGTGGTCCACATTTTGGATTTTTGTTGAACTTACAGGTGGGAAATGGTATCTCAGTGTAATTTTAATTTACATTTATCTTTTGAGTGATGTTGAGCATCTTTTCACAGGTTAACGGTAATTTTCACGTTTTTTCAGTGCATTTTCTGTTTATCTCTGACGATGTTCTTGTCAGGATTTTCCTTATATTTCATATTATTATCTTACCTTTCTGCTAACAGCCTCAAATTCTAGCAAGAACGGTATACACCAAAGAACCCTCAGGTCCTGGTGTAACCACAACTGAAGAGTGGTATAGGGACCATGAAGAATCACAGATGATGTACAAGTATATGGACAGAAGTACAGATATTTTCAAATATTGGTTAAGGTTTTATATTATGAGATAAGAAATCCAATATTTCTTAGGTAATTAAGTTAATTTCCTTTACTCATTAATTCAGCTGGCATTTCTTGAGCACATGCTATGTCCAAACACTGTTTCAGGCACTGGAGATATAATGATGAATTTATTCTCCTACCTCAGGGAGCTAATGGAGAGAGAATGACATTATTCTCCTGATTCAGGCTGAAATATCACCCCTAAAGAATATATTCTTCTTTCATGTGATTTTCCCCATGTTTCCATTTGTGGTATCAAGAAATTGGGGATCAGCCCCACTAGTGGATAAAAATCAGCGGTAAAATCCCTAGTTTCTGCCATAAAGATGACTTTCAGTGCTGGAAGAGGAACTTCGGCCTCATCTTATCTCATTTGCTTCTTCTATTGATGAAGGAAAAAAGATCCAGAGATCTTAACACTCCTCAAAGTCACACAGCGCCAGGGCCCCTGGTTTTTATGTCTTACTAGGTTATTTTCACAGCATCAACCTCATAGAGAAGTTAAAGGAACAAAAGTAATGCAAACACAACCTACCCTTTGGTCCGCATCTAGTCTAGAGAATAATTCCTATTAATGGGGACCTGGGCAATATTTGGTGGTGGCATTGTTTCTGCCAGGCTGTTCCCTAGCATGTCCCACCCTTACGTGCCAAGCCATAGAGCTCTCCTGGGTCATGGAACTGGTTCAAAGGGACAGCAGGATGTTTTTAATTACATGAGGGAGACAATAAAAGCCAGTTAGAGAAAAGTGGGAGCAGGAAGATAAAAGTAACATGTTGAGAGAGGAGGAAGGCTGCTCTGAACTGATAAACCATATAGATTTTTCCCAAAGGGAAGGAGTAAAGCTCATGACATGTATACTTGTACTTAAGCAACTAACATTTCTTTAGGGGTTCTTGACCTCTCTGAAAGAGAAGGTTCTGCAATAAAGCCCAGGACTTAAATAGTTAGACTGTTTGGACTCTAGCTCTGTCACTAACCAGCTGCCTGAATCCTCCTTAAGTCACATCAATCTTCTGAGCCTCGGTTTCTTTATCTATAAACAGAGTGTGGCTGTCTGACTGAGAGTGTGGATGTGAGGATGAAAATGGGTCATGTCTTTGAATATGCTTTCTAAAATTCAATGCTTCTTTCATTCCTGAACTGGCTATTCAAGAACTTCTGATACATCAGCTCCCTTCCCCCATACCCTCAAACACATGTATATACACTGCAAGATATTTGGATAGGGAGACTGAGTAGCTGTGATTCACTGAGGTGGATTTTTCTAGAAAGTGGCTCATTTAGCATTTCAGCATGGTCTTGGAAGCCTGCTTCTGGATCCTGGGTGAGATGAGACACTTTGAATCCACCTCACAAGGCTCCTGCTTCCAGGCAGCTGCAGTGTGTGCTCTTTTCAGAGCCATATGAGACAACTGCCCTTTGGCAGAGTGAGCCCATCTTCTCTCTAGGCAGCACAAAAGAAAGCTCAAAAGCATCTCCTGTTTTGATTGCCAAGTGGGGGAGGGAGTGAAAGTAGCCTAAATTATGAGTCCAGGTGTCTCTACAGAAATACACTTCTGCCTCTCTGAGATGCTGACATCACTTTCTGCTGCATGTGTTTCCTGAGCTCCATGTTCTGGCTCCCTGGGAGGTCTGCATGTAGTCGGGGCATGCTGCCAGCCTGAAAGTGTGAAAGGTTCCTTAACCTGGCAGTAGACAAGGCCGACAGGTATCTGTCAAGGCCTCTGGGAACCTGGGAAGTGAACTTTAGGTGGAAACAGAATGGCTTATCTTTCCATGGGTAGCCTTGTTTTGATTGAGGGGAAAAAAATCATAGAAGATTGTCACACTGAGTAAACAATGCTCAGTTAAGACTTTCAACTGTGGAATACTTTGTGTAGATTTAATGAGGAAAATGTGAAATAGAAACATGATGGGTTTGTTTAAAATACTTGAAAGAAGAATCTATAAGGGGTTGGAGACAAGCTGGCAGAGTAGAAGGAACTGAGCTCACCTCCTCTCATGCAAACACCAAAATCACAAGTAATGGCTGAACAACCATCAACAAAAAAGACTGGAAACTACCAAAAAAGATATTCTACACCCAAAACAAAGAAGAAGCCACAACAAGAGGGTAGGAGGGGTGCATTCATGATATAATCAAATCCCATACCTGCTGGGTGGGCGACCCACAAACTGGAAAATAATTATATCACAGAAATTCTCCCTCAGGAGTGAGAGTTCTGAGCCCCACATCAGGCTACCCAGCCTGGGGGTATGGCATCAGGAAGAGGAGTGCCCAGAGCATTTGGCTTTGAAAGTCAGTGGGGGGTGATCACAGGAACTCCATAGGACTGGGGAAAACAGAAATGCCACACACAAAGTCTCATGTACACCAGTGCCCAGGGAAAAACCAGTGACTTCATAGGGGCCTGGGCCAGACATAACTGCTGGTCTTGGAAGGTCTCCTGGGGAGGTGGGGCATGGCTATGGGTCACTTGTGGGGACAAGCACTGGTGGCAGTGGTACAAGGGAGTACTCATTGGTGTGAGTTCTCCTGGAGGTTGCCGTTTTGTCACCAAGACCCAGCCCCACCCAACAGCCTGTAGGCTCCAGTGCTGGGACACCTCAGACCAAACAACCAACAGGGCAGGAACACGGCCCCAGCCACCAGCGGACAAGCTGTCTAAAGTCTTCCCGAACCCACAGCCACTTCTAAACACACCTTGTGGCACAGCCTTGTTCACCAGAGGGACAAGACACAGTTCCACTCACCAGTGGGCAGGAACAAGTCCCTCCCACCAGGAAGCTTGCACAAGCCTCTAGAACATCCTCACCCACTGGGGACAGACACCAGAAGCAAAAGGAACTACAACCTTGCAGCCTAGAGAATGGAAACCGCAATCACAGAAAGTTAGACAAAATGAGACGGCAAAGGAATATGTTTCAGAAGAAGGAACAAGACAAAACCCCAGGAAAACAAGAAAGTGAAGTGCAGATAGGCAATCTACCCAAAAAAGAATTCAGAGTAATGAGAGTAAGGATGATCCAAAATCTCGGAAAAAGAATGGAAGCACAGATCAAGAAGATACAAGAAATGGTTAACAAAGAGCTAGAAGATATAAAGAACAGAGGAGAGATGAGCAATAAAATAACTGAAATGAAAAATACAATAGAAGGAAATAATAACGAATAAATGAGGCAGAAAAACAGACAAGACAGAATAGTGGAAATCATTGTCATGGAACAGAATAAAGAAAAAAGAATGAAAAAAATGAGGACAGTTTAAGAGCTTCTGGGACAACATTTAATGCACCAACATGTACATTATAGGGGTCCCAGAAGGAGAAGAGAAAGAGAAAGGGCCAGAGAAAATATTTGAAGTGATAATAGCTGAAAACTTTCCTAAAATGGGAAAGGAGGGCTTCCCTGGTGGCGCAGTGGTTGAGAATCTGCCTGCCAATGCAGGGGACATGGGTTCGAGCCCTGGTCTGGGAAGATCCCACATGCCGCGGAGCAACTGGGCCCATGAGCCACAGCTACTGAGCCTGCGCGTCTGGAGCTTGTGTTCCGCAACACGAGAGGCCGCGACAATGAGAGGCCCATGCACCGCGATGAAGAGTGGCCCCCGCTCGCCGCAGCTAGAGAAAGCCCTCACACAGAAATGAAGACCCAACGCAGCCTAAATAAATTAATTAATTAAAAAAAAACGGGAAAGGAAACAGTCAACCAAGTCCAGGAAGTGCAGAGAATCCCAGGCAGGATACACCCAAGGAGGAACATGCTGAGACACATAGTAATCAAACTGACAAAAATTAAACACAAAGAAAGTATTGAAATCGACAAGGGAAACACAACAAATATCATACAAGGGAATCCCCATAAGGTTTTCAGCTGATTTTTCAGCAGAAACTCTTCAGGCCAGCAGGGAGTGGTATGATATATTTAAAGTGATGAAAGAGAAAAACCTATAACCAAGAATACTCTACCCAGCAAGGCTCTCATTCAGATTTGATGGAGAAATCAAAAGCGTTACAGACAAGCAAAAGCTAAGAGAATTCAGCACCACCAAACCAGTTTTACAATGAATTCTAGAAGGAACTTCTCTAGGCGGAAAAAAAAAAGGCCACAACTAGAAACAAGAAAATTACAAATGGGAAAGCTCACTGGTAAAGGTAAACATACAGTAAAGGTAGGAGAACATCCACACACAAATATGATATCAAAATTACCAATTGTGAGAAGAGGAGAGCACAAATGCAGGATATTGGAAACGCATTTGAAATAAAAGACCAGCAACTTAAAACAATCTTGTTTATATATAAACTACTATATCAAAACCTCAAGGTAACCAGAAACCAAATTTCTACAGTGGATACAAACAAAAAAAAAAGAAAAAGGAATCCAAACACAACACTAAAGTTAGTTGTCAATTCACAAGAGAAGAGAACAAAAGAGGAAGGGAAGAAAAAGTCCTACAAAAACAAATCCAGGGCTTCCCTGGTGGTGCAGTGGTTGAGAGTCCGCCTGCTGATGCAGGGGACACGGGTTCATGCCCCGGTCCGGGAAGATCCCACATGCCGTGGAGCAGCTGGGCCTGTAAGCCATGGCCGCTGAGCCTGTGCGTCCGGAGCCTGTGCTCCGCAACGGGAGAGGCCACAACAGTGAGAGGCCCGCGTACCGCCAAAAAAAAAAAAAAAAATCCAAAACAGCTAACAAAATGTCAACAAGAACATATATATGAAAAATTACCTTAAGTATATGTGGATCAAATGATCCAACCAAAAGACAGACTGGCTGAACGGATACAAAAATAAGAGACCCATATATATGCTGTCTACAAGAGACCCACTTCAGATCTAGGGACACATACAGACTAAAAGTGAGGGAATGGAAAAAAAGTATTCCATGCAAATGGAAATCAAAATAAAGCTGGAGTAACATTACTCATATCAGACAACATAGACTTTAAAATAAAGACTGTTAGGTCTTCCCTGGTGGCACAGTTGTTGAGAGTCTGCCTGCCGATGCAGGGGACACGGGTTTGTGCCCTGGTCCGGGAGGATCCTGCATGCTGTGGAGTGGCTGGGCCCATGGGCCATGGCCGCTGAGCCTGTGCATCTGGAGCCTGTGCTCCACAATGCGAGAGGCCACAGAAGTGAGAGGCCCACGTACCACAAAAAAAATAAAAAAAATAAAGACTGTTACAAGAGACAAAGAAGGACACTACATAATGATCAAGGGATCAATCCAAGAAGAAGCTATAACAATTGTAAATATATATGAACCCAACATAGGAGCACCTCAATATATAAAGCAAATACTAAGAGCCATGAAATGAGACATCAACAGTAACACAATAAGAGTGAGGGATTTCAACGCCCCACTTACATCAATGGACAGATAAACCAGACAGAAAAATCAATAAGGAAACACAGGCCTTAAATGAAACATTAGACCAGATGGATTTAACTAATATTTATAGAGCATTCCATCTGAAAGCAGCAGAACACACATTCTTCTCAAGTGCACATGGAACATTCTCCAGGACAGATCACATGCTGGGCCACAAAGCAAGCTTGGGTAAAGTTAAGAAAATTGAAATCATATCAAGCATCTTTTCCAACCACAACACTAGGAAATTAGAAATCAACTATAAGAAAAAAAATGTAAAAAAACAAGAACACATGGAGGCTAAACAATATGCTACTAAACAACGATCACTGAAGAAATCAAAGAAGAAATATAAAAATACCTAGAGGCAAATGAAAATAAAAACAGGATGATCTAAAACCTATGGGACACGGCAAAAGCTGTTCGAAAAGGGAAGTTTATAGCAATATAATCTCACCTCAGAAAACAAGAAAAATCTCAAATAAACAACCTAACCTTATACCTAAAGAAAAGAAGAACAAACAAAAACCATAGTAAAAGGAAAGGAATCATAAAGATCAGAGCAGAAATAAATGAACTAGAGATGAAGAAAACAATAGATATGACAATGAAACCAAAAGCTTGTTCTTTGAAAAGATAAACAAAATTGATGAACCTTCAGCCAGACTTATCAAGAAAAAAAGGGAGAGGGCTCAAATCAATAAAATTAGAAATGAAAAAGGAGAATTTACCACAGACACCACAGAAATACAAAGGATAATAAATGACTACTACAACCAGTTATATGCCAATAAAATGGACAACTGAGAAGAAATGGACAAATTCTTAGAAAGATACAATCTCCCAAGACTGAACCAGGAAGAAATAGAAAATATGAACAGACCAATCACAAGTACTGAAATTGAAACTGCGATTAAAAAACTCCCACCAAACAAAAGTTCAGGACCAGAGGGCTTCACAGGCGAATTCTGTCACACATTTAGAGAAAAGTTAACACCTATCCGTCTGAAACTCTTCCAAAAACTGGCAGAGGAAGAAACACTCCCAAACTCTTTCTATGAGGCCACCATCACCCTGATACCAAAACCAGAAGAAGACACCACAAAAAAAGAAAATAACAGGTCAATATCACTGATGATCATAGATGCAAAAACCCTCAACAAAATAGTAGCAAACTGAATCCAACAAAATATTAAAAGGATCATACACCATGTTCAAGCGGGATTTATCCCAGGGATGCAAGGATTCTTCAATATCCACAAGTCAATCAGTGTGATAATCACATTAACACCTTGAAGAATAAAAACCATATAATCATCTCAATAGATGCAGAAAAAGCTTTTGACAAAATTCAACACCCATTTATGATAGTAACTCTCCAGAAAGTGAGCAATTCAAGCTTTCCTTGAATTTGCTATGGGAAATTGTCTTCAAGCTTCTCTCACATCTGGAAAGAGAAAAATCCCTCACCCATGAGTTTCCACACTCCCATCAGGAGCTTCTATACAGGGGTACCCCAAGTGCCAACAGATTTCACATGCTTTTTATATGAGCTACAACAGCTGCCTTTTCAGTCAAATGTTCTCCAGGCTCTCAGTGTGAGAGTAATATATCAGACCCCATTTTCCTAAGAGAAAAACTAAAGTGTAACTAATAATTTGTTGAGTGCATACTATATGCTATGGGCACTTTTATATGCATTATCTCTAATCTAACAGAGGAATTTAAATGAACTATTTAAAAATATTCCATTAACCCAAACAAAGACAGGAAAAAAGAATCGTAAGAAGAAAAACCTAAACAAAACAGAATAGGAAACAAATAGCAAAAGGGTATTGTTTAAATTTAACAAAATACTTGCAAAATCTCTACATTGAAAACTACAAGATGAAGGATACAAAATTAATGCACAGAAATCTCTGGCATTCCTATACACCAATGATGAAAAATCTGAAAGAGAAATTAAAGAAACACTCCCATTTACCATTGCAACAAAAAGAATAAAATACCTAGGAATAAACTACCTAGGGAGAAAAAAGACCTGTATGCAGAAAACTATAAGACACTGATGAAAGAAGTTAAAGATGATACCAACTGATGGAGAGATATACCATGTTCTTGGATTGGAAGAATCAATATTGTGAAAATGACTATACTACCCAAAGCAATCTACAGATTCAATGCAATCCCTATCAAATTACCAATGGCATTTTTTACGGAATTAGAACAAAAAATCTTAAAATTTGTGTGGAGACACAAAAGACCCCGAATAGCCAAAGCACTCTTGAGGGAAAAAAACGGAGCTGGAGGAATCAGACTCCCTGACTTCAGATTATAGTATAAAGCTACAGTAATTAAGACAATATGGTACTGGCACCAAAACAGAAACATAGATCAATGGAACAAGATAGAAAGCCCAGAGATAAACCCATGCACCTATGGTCAACTAATCTATGACAAAGGAGGCAAGGATATACAATGGAGAAAAAACAGTCTCTTCAATAAGTGGTGCTGGGAAAACTGGACAGCTACATGTCAAAGAATGAAATTAGAACACTCCTTAACACCATACACAAAAATAAACTCAAAATGGATTCAAGACCTAAATGTAAGACCAGACACTATAAAACTCTTAGAGGAAAACATAGGAAGAACACTCTTTGACATAAATCACAACAAGATCTTTTTTGATCCACTTCCTAGAGTAATGGAAATTAAAAAACAAAAACAAATGGGACCTAATGAAACTTCAAAGCTTTTGCACAGAAAAGGAAACCATAAACAAGATGAAAAGACAACCCTCAGAATAGGAGAAAATATTTGCAAATGAATAAACGGACAAAGGATTAATCAATATTAAAAAAACAAACAACCCAATCCAAAAATGGGCAGAAGACCTAAATACACATTTCTCCAAAGAAGACATACAGATGGCCAAGAAGCACATGAAAAGCTGCTCAACGTCACTAATTATTAGAGAAATGCAAATCAAAACTACAACAAGGTATCACCTCACACCAGTCAGAATGGGCATCATCAGAAAATCTACAAACAACAAATGCTGGAGAGGGTGTGGAGAAAAGGGAACGCTGTTGCACTGTTGGTGGGAATGTAAATTGATACAGCCACTATGGAGAACAGTATGGAGGTTCCTTAAAAAAATAAAAATAGAATTACCATATGATCCAACAATCCCACTACTGGGCATGTACCCAGAGGAAACCATAATTCAAAAAGACACAGGCACCCCAATGTTCATTGCAGCACTATTTACAATAGCCAGGTCATGGAAGCAACCTAAATGCCCATCAACAGAAGAATGGATAAAGAAGTTGTGGTACATATATACAATGGAATATTACTCAGCCATAAAACGGAACAAAATTGGGTCATTTGTTGAGATGTGGATGGATCTAGAGACTGTCATACAGAGTGAAGTAAGTCAGAAAGAGAAAAACAAATATCGTATATTAATGCATATATGTGGAACCTAGAAAAATGGTACAGATGAACCGGTTTGCAAGGCAGAAATTGAGACACAGATGTAGAGAACAAACGTATGGACACCAAGGGGGGAAAGCCGCGGCGGGTGGCGGTGGTGGTGTGATGAATTGGGCGATTGGGATTGACATGTATACACTGATGTGTATAAAATTGATGACTAATAAGAACCTGCTGTATAAAAAATTAAATAAAATTAAATTTAAAAATTTTTTAAAAAGAAAGTAGAAACAGGATTAAATAGAAAGCTAGTTGTTATTATTTCTCATTTAAAGTATAATATTAAAAGAATTTTCTGGGGAAAAAAACCCAAAAACTACAAAACAGTGCTGAGAGGAATTAAAGAGACGTAAATATTAGGAGAGATATACTATGCTCATACACTGGAAGACTCAATATTGTTAATATGTCAGTTCTCCCCAACTTATTGATTCAGTGCAATCCTAATCAGAGTTACAACTATTTACTTCATAAATGTAAAAGTTGACTCTCAAGTTTATTAAAGGCAAAGGATCCAGAAGAGCCAGAACAATCTTGAAGAAGAACTAAGTTAGAGGACTCGGATGTCAAGGCTTACTATAAACCTATAGTAATCAAGACAGTAGTACTGGCACAAAGACAGACAAATAGATCGACAGGAAAGAACAGAGTCCAGAAATGGACCCAGACATATATGGTCAATTAATTTTTTGCAAAGGTACCAAGGCAAGGGGGAAAGAAAAATCTTTTCAATAAATTTATTGAAAAAGTCTTTTCAATAAATGGATAAATGTTTCAACAAACTTAAACTTCAACCCCTACCTCATAACACACTCAAATATTAATATAAGAAGAATCAAATATCTAAATGTGTATGCTGAGAGCATAGGTGGAGTAAAGGGAGTTTGGGTCACAGCCAGGGAAATTGATCAAATACGGAAATAAATGAAAGAAAATTGGAGTCTGAATTTTCACTGCTGGAAGAGGAATATACCAATATGGAAAGGGAGAAAACTCGAATGAACCATGTGGTGTGTTGGATTAGAATTGGTGGCATTGGTGTGAACTAATGGCCTTCAGTATAGAGAGGTGAATATAGATCAATACAGAGGTAAAGTAGAAGATAATGTGTGTGTGGAATAAATATATTTCATTCACTATATCTTTTTACTGCTGAGAGGGGCTCCCACTGCCAAATCTGGGACCATTAAATGTCAAAATAAATAATGATAGCAATGGGTCCTAGCCCAGTGGGTGAAATAGAAATGCTAGAGTCTACAGAAACTTAATAAGTTGATGAATAAACTAAAAGTCTAATGAGAAATGGGATGTTTCCATAGTCTCTAAAAACCTCTCAAGGAAACACTTTTTAATTGCAATGGGAAAACAAGTAACTTTAGAGTGGAGAAACTTTGCAGACACCACCTTCATCCTGTGATCAAAGTTAACATCATAAATAACAGGAAAACTGAAATCCTGTGCCACGTAATAGGACGCAAAGAGAAGAACACAGCTTCATTTCTGTGAGATGCTTGTCAAAGACGCAAGAATTTAATCACGAAGAAACATCAGACAAACCCAAACTGAGAGACATTCTACAAAATAACTGGCTTGTAGTCATCAGAAGTGTCAAAATCATGAAAATCAAGGAAAGACCGAGGAATTGTTCCAGATTGAAGGAGACTAAATATACATATCTAAATGCAATGAGTAGTTCTGAACTAGAGTCTTCTCCTCAAATGGATACTCCTGGGGAAACTGGGGAAACTTGAATGAGGTCTGAGGATACTGATGCTGATTTCCTGATTTTGATGGCTATACTGTAGTTAGGCAGGAGAATATCCTTACGGGAAGAAAACATATTAAACATACATATATAGGGTGATGGGACATTGTGCAAGCAACTTATTCTCAAATGATTCAGGAAAAGTCTTTTATATAATACTTATTTTTTTGCAAGTTTGAGATTATTTCAAGGAAAATATTGCAAGGGGGAAAAGTCTAGTGGAGAGGTGCTATAGGATCACACCACCTTCCTGTGTATGTTTGGCATATACATATGTGCTACCCTACAGCCTCCCCCAGCCAGCTACGACAGGGTTGCAGGACCAGCCATATGAGGAATCAATCCCCCATTTTCTGGAACTGGAAAGACATCGAATGGTGCTTGTTCTTTAGGCCTTCAGAATACAGTATGAGTATTTCTGAAATTCCTTTTTTTGGAACATAGACTGGGTCACCTCTGAATGAGCTATAACTCTTTTAGAAGGCAGAATGAGTCTCTCTCCACCCCCTCAAGAAGGTGCAGGGGTGAGACTGAGGAGGATGAAGAGATCTAGTTCCTGGTAAAAATAGAATACTCCCAGTTGGTTATAGGCGAAGGCAGCTGTGTTGATTATTCTTCATTTGCACCTTCCTCCTTTCCCCCAAATCCATTCTCGTTCCCTTTCTTCTTTACTTTGTACTCCAGGAGGGCCCAGCCTGATCTCTTGCCATCTAGTTTCTACTTGGGTTCTGCCAACGAGGGGTGGGCAGGATGGGAGAGTGGGAGGAGAAATGGGCCATGGTGTTTCCTCCTCTGCCCACTCTCTGCACTGGCCCTGCTGCTGTGGTGGTGGCGGCATCTCTCCATGATTCCACCAGCTGCTGGAAACCCTCCTCTGTGCTTCTAGCTCTTGCTGGGTTCTGGAAGGGCTCACCCCCTTCTCTCCCCTGGTCCTTTCAGGCCTTGGGGAGGTGATGGCTTTCCCAGCAATAAAGAACTAGTTTCCTGCAATGAAAGACAAAACCTAAGCAATATATGATGGACTTAATAAAGAAGCTAAATATTCTGCACAAGTGGCTACATTTCCTTCCAAAAGTAGCTTCAAGTTAAGTAATTTTAAGAACTGATTCACTTTCCTTTATATTAAGCTATATGGGGAAACTGCGTACAGGGAAGGGACCGTGGAGTAGATGGTATGATTGTTCAGTACCTTCACTGTGTCTCCCTGAGGAGGACGATCCCCTGCCCTATGACATGTGACTGTCTCTGGACAATGAAATGGGAGCAGAAGGGATAGTGCCTCTAACTCATCTTGTGAGTCTCTCATTTTTCTTTTTCCTTTGCCGTGAGACCAGAATTGTCCTGAGAGCTGAGTTTGTTACCGAGTTCAAGCTCATACTGCTTATCGTATGATAGGCCAATAAATCAAGAGACGAGTTGTTGGGGCAAGGCATAGTGACTTTATTCAGAAAGCCAGTGAACCAAGGTGGTGGACTTGTGTGCCCAAGAACCATCTTGCCCGAATTAGCGGAGGGAGTAAAGTCAAACTTTTCCCGGTTCCAGTCAGCCTCCAGAGGGGACATATTAATTTCTTCCTCCCTGCAGTCATCCACAGGTGGGACGGTTCAGGATGTTTCCTGTGAGCTAAACAAAAGAATTTTAGCTTAACGCTCATTACCTGGGAGGCAGGGTTCCCAGAGATGGGCCATTACGTATCGTTTAAGTTTATAGGCAACATCCCTTTAGTGATCAACTTGTAATAGAATACAAAGATTCTTCCCTATTACAATTCCCCACTGTCAATATCCATCCCACAATCTTGTGGGAAAAGGGACAAGTGTTCTGGCTACTTCTGGAGGTGATGAATATTCCTTAGAATCTTTGGTCAGTCCTTTTTTATCTACCACTATTTGAACCTGATGAAACCCCTTAACACTTTGTTGTCTAATTTGTACTTGAACTTGGGATTTTGGTTCCAGTTCCCAAGACATATACTCAATTCCTGTGCTAGTTATTTGAACAAAAGTAAACAAATTGGTTGACCCTTTTCCAGCTACAATGAAACTACCATCTACTTCAGTTGGATGGGCAGACCTGCTGGAGGCGAACACATGAACAGAGGTTGGTAAAGTGTCCAAAGTTTTAACGTAATTGGCAACTGCTAGGTCTTTTAAAGTATTTACAGATTCTCTCTCACCTGGGCAGACACCTGGAGTGGACTCCCATACAATACTTCAAAAGCGGTTTAATTTAAGCCTGCTTCTGGGAGCCACTGATCTGTAGCGGGGCAACCGGCAAGGCCTTATCCCAAGTTAAATTACTATTCATTTTCTTGGTTTTTCCTGTTGATTGCAGCCTCCAGGATGAATGTAGTTCCAATGCCTTAATCCAAATCAGGGGATAATTTTCTTAAGGAGGGTTTTAACTAATTAGAAGCTACTGATTTTAAAAACTAAAAACGTAGAACTTCCACATACAAAACAAATGGTTCACAAAACTTTCCCCTCTCCTTCTGAAGGTTTTATGATGCAGTTATCATTAACCAGTCTTACTATAACTTAAATGGCCAATTGAGACAATTGAGACAAACGGTTCTGACACCATTCTTCCGCTGATTAAGACTGGGGTGGCAGGTATTGGGGATAACATTCATTTAGCCTTCTGAGCTTTCTGGGCAGACTTGGTGACCTTGCCAGTTCCCACTGCCCTTCTTGTCCACTGCTTTGATGACACCCACAGCAACCATCTGTCATGTCATGAACAGCAAAATGGCCCAGAGGAGGATAGTCAGAGAAGCTCAACACACATGGGCTTACCAGGAACCATATCGATGATCACAGCCATCACCAGATTTCAGGAATATGGAGCCATCTTCCAGCTCTTTCCCAGAATGATGATCAATCTTCTCCTTCATCCCAGCAGACTTGCAAGCAATGTGAGCTGTGTGACAATCCGGCACAGGTGCATATCCGGTACTGACTTGGCCTGAATGGTCCAAGGTAATCCCTTGAGCTGCGAAGCCAGCTGCTTCCATTGGCGGGTCATTTTTGCTGTCACCAGCTGCATTGCCACGACGAACATTTTTGACAGACATGTTCTTGACATTGAAGCCCACGTTGTTCCCAGGAAGGGCTTTACTCAAAGCTTCATAGTGCATTTCAACAGACTTTACTTCAGTTGTAATGTTGACTGGTGACCACCATGGCAGATTTGAGAACAGTCTCCACTGGACCCTCATGGACGGTACCAATACCACCAATTTTGTATATGTCCTGGAGGGACAGATGCAAGGAACACACTGGCTGGTATCTTGACAAGTCAGTCTATGGGAGAAGTGATCCTCTTGCCTCAAAGGATATTGCTTTAGATTAGGTGTCCTGACATCCCTTCTTAATGGGATTAGTATTGGCCATGTGTTACTGGCCTTCGCTGGGGTGCTGTGAGCACACACTTCTGGTCTTAACTTTTCGTAGACTTCAAGGGGTAGGGTGTTGGGGGAGGCTCTGTCTCCTTTCCTGGGATTTTTATTTTTTGCCAAATTTCTTGAGTTCTGTTTAAACTTTTTCTTTGGTTCCCCTTTTCAAAGGCCTGCCAAGATGCACTAAGTATTGCTCTAATTCCAGCATTCCTCCCTCACTGGGATCTCAGTTTGGTTCGTCTGTGGGTACTGCCAAGTGGGCTTCAGGTGTAGAGGATTATCCCTATAAAGGAGGGTGGTGATCTTTCCAATTAATATATAAACCCAGCTGGCTAGTTATTTGCATTTAGCCCCCTATGTGAGATAACAGCAATTGAAATTGTCCTGCCCTGGGAGTGGCTCCTGGCCCAAACGGAGTGCCCTTTTGGTTCTTAGATGGTGATACCAGACCAAGTCCCTGTGGCCCAGAAACTAACAGGATTTTCTAATTGACCCCTAGAAGAAGGGAAAGTCCTGAGCCCCAGGGTCAGGAATTGGGGCTAGAAAAGAATGGAAGGTGGAAAAGAATGGAAGGTGGAGGAAGGGGTGGATATATTGGCATAATAGCCAGTGCAGCTGGGATACCTAGCTCAGCTGGAAGGAGTTAAGGTTTGAAGCAACATATCCTCACTCTCATTCCCTTGCTTTTCTTGTTTTCCCTGATGTAAGAGCACAAGTGCTTGCACATAAAGGATTTCATCATTCTCTGCTTCTTCACAAAATAGCTATAGTCATTCAAAAGCCACTGTAAAGCTATAACTAGCAATTGATTATCCCTAACCATTTTGCTTCAGTATCAACCAACTGGGATTACAATGCAATTGAAAAGAAACTTGGTTACTGCTGTGACAAACAAGATAATTACTAATATTATGACTGATATCATCTACCAGGATACACCAGAATTTTAGGAGTTCCATATAATGTCCAGAATATGTACAATAATGTTTACCCACATGATACAGTCCAAAGAGTTTTATCACAACTTATTTGACAGTGCTTCCCAATTCAACATACTGAGTAAGCCCAATTAGTTGAGTATTCCTCTCTCTGAGATGGAGAGAAAACAAATAGTTTGAGGTGTTCCAGGGATCCTTTGGAAAACTTCAAAGTTAGCTAGAGGTCAAACGAACCTCACCCAGAATTTGATTTGGGGGAAGTTTATCAAAATATCAAAAAGTTTTAACCAGTGATAATAAGATCTCAATGGCAAATACAGATCGCTTAAACAAATAACTCACAATTACTAAAAGCAGTTCAATATTTTAAGAAAACTTTGTCCTCTTAGGAAACCGATTCAGGTTTTGTACCACTTTACATTTAACATTCATTTTCTTAATTAAGTTCAGTTCTTATCTTAGCCAATACTGATCATGTCACCTTTTTCCCTTTAACGAAAGGGATTTTCATTCCTCATACCTTCTGTGCTGAAAAACACACATCCTACATCTTTGCATACTGAAATGTTTCCCTTGTGATTCTTAACCTTAAAACCTTAATCTCTAGTGAAAACCAAGAAGTAATTGTAAACTGTTTGTCATATCAGCATTTCCTGATTGACAAACTTATGCTTTAGTCTTCCTCTCCTAAGAAGGCAAAAGTAGGTAAACTTAGACCTGGCCAGCAATTAATATTCTATCCTATTTGAAATGACCCAGATAGTCAACAAATTCTCTTCATTTAACTTAGTTTCAAGTTACGAAAATCTGGAAACACTGTTTTATATATACATTCTCAAAGCATAATTATTCCTATGGAGTTTACCTAAAACTCTTACCTCATTTACCTCTGTTTTATTTACTTAAAAGCTTTGTCGAATTGTTATTTTTCTTGCTGACAAACTTTGTAACAGGAATAACGTCTTATTTGATTTCTAGTAAACCTAGGGACAATAGAAGTACTATAATTAATGTTGATGAGTCTAAAGACATGTCTGTATTAATCAAAGCAACAAGATTAAGTTAACTTTAATACCAGATATTAATTCAATACTGAATATTTCCTAGATCACATGAACCTGAAATTCATTCTGGCCAGTTTCTTTTATATTTGAGTATTTATATAAGCACTTAATTTCCTTTAAGCCAATTAAATAGTTCTTTTACAAGTTAGTTTCGGCAATGCCACACATCTATAACAAGTACAAACACAAACAGAGACCTCATAATTCTCATTCCAAAATTTCAGCCATGAATCAGGTACAGCAATATAAAACCCAACAGTTACAGAAGAGGTTGGATTCAAATTGCATTTCTGGCAGGTGGGACAAATCAAGGTCACCTGTCTAGATGACTAAACCCTTTTTACTAATATTTATGGAAAAGACACTTCTATTTGTAGCTTTTGGTGATTTTAGGAACCAAGTGGAAACTTTCTCTCCTTCCTGGGAATGTCCCACTCTTGGACAAGAACAGACAGCTTTTTTTTTCCTCTTCCTTTCTTCCATTTGACATCAGTAAAAGTTTTAAATATCACAGAACTGATTTGGCTGTAAATGGAGAAACAGTACCAAACAAAATGAAAGAAAAAACCCAAAGGACAAACAGAAAATTCTAAACGAACCCTCAAGTTGGGTCTTGGGGGTTTTACATATACCAATGACACAGGAGACCATAAATAACGTAATTAACACAGCAAGGGTAGCAGTACATGGTGCATGGGGTTCTGAGATAACCCTGCTAAACCCCTTGTGGAGATCCTAACAGATACTGTGGCCACACGTTGTTACAATAAAATATCATCTTTCTCTCACCCATGGGTTCACAGCTGTAATCAGATCACTTATCCAAAATGCGCCTCACAGGACTTTAGGGATAGCTGAAATAGTCCCCATTTTTAGAGACCAATTCAAGACAAAACACAAACTTCACATCCAAAGAAACAAATGAACTAGTACACACATCGGGTAAAAGTCTAACAACTCTTTCCTCTCTCCAACAGGGTACCCCACTCAAATGCAAAACAAATTGGCTTATTCCAGAGAAAAAGCCCCAAATGGAGAGGAGTAAAGTTTCCAGTGGTACACACTGGAGCGACTTACCCTACCGTACAGAGCTCGTCAGCTTCCAAATGTTGATTCCTTGCTCCTACAGCCAAGCGCGGGAGCAGCCAGTGCTGCTTTGGGGAATTTTGAAGGGAAGATCCTTAAGACAAGTGGTCCTGGCCCTCACCTGAACATTTCCCAACCGGGGTGGGCAGCCACGAGCAGCAAGGCTCCTGGCTGGCTGTGCCTAAACTTGTTATCAAGTCCAAGCTCAAACTGCTCGCTGCACGACAGGCCAATAAATCAAGAGAGGAGTCGTTGGGCCAAGGAATAATGGCTTTATTCAGAAAGCCAGCAAGCTGAGAAGACGGCAGACTCGTCCCCCAAAACACCGTCTTGCCTGAGTTAGAACTCAGGCTTCATCTATACTAAAAGCGGAGGAAGTGACGTCAAACATTTCCTTGTTCCGGTCAGCCTCCGGAGGGGCGGTGTTAATTTCTTCCTCACTGCAGTCATTCACAGGTGGAACTGGTCAGGATGTTTTCTGAGAACTAAACAAGGGTATTTTAGCTTAATGCTCATTACCTGGGAGGCAGGGTTCCCAGAAATGAGCTCTTATGTATCATTTAAGCTTATAGGGAATATCTCTTTACTGATTAACTTGTAATAGAATAAAAAGTTTCTTCCCTCTTACAGGTTGATCTTCAGCTTGGGTCCCAGAAGGAGGAAGATGTGGAACAAGGCTGAGCTGACCTGAGACGGCATGTTATATGAGCAAGAAATAACCCTTTGTTATTGTGAACCACTGAGATTTTATGTTGTTACCGTAGCATAGCTTGGCTTAAGCTGGTTGATAACAAAAGACACTTCCCTTGTGTAATTTTTAAAAAGAGGATCTTTTTAAAGGTCCTGCAATATATTGTGGCCCTTTCCCACAAGTGGCAAAGGCAGGTATATCTATATACAGTTGACCCTTGAATAACATGGGGATAGGGGTCCAATCCCTGTGCAGTCAAATATCTGCATATAACTTTTAACTCCCTAAAAACTTAACTACTATTAGCCTACTGTTGACTGGAAGCCTTACCGTTAATATAACAATACAGTAAACTAGAGAAAAGAAAATATTATTAAGAAAATCATAAGAGAAAATACATTTACAGTATTGTACTGTATTTATTAATACCATAACTTTACATTGTCTGTTTACAGGATAACTCATCTGACAGTACCTACATCAATATCATCTTATATGATACAAACGCTGTAGATGTTATATGTACATGTTACTAACACCAAACATCAAAAATGAAAAGACAATGTGAAAGAGAAATTCATATTTATTTACAAGTATAATGAATCATGTTTTGATAATGAAGAAGCAGCAATATGGTTGCTTTACTGTAGTTGGTGTAATGTTTACAAGTGCTTCATGGTAGCCTAACCTATACACTAGTGAATGAATCATTAAAATGACATGTACACACTGCTATATTTAAAACGGATAACCAACAAGGACCTACTGTGTAGCACAGGGAACTCTCCTCAGTGCTATGTGGCAGCCTGCATGGGAGGGGAGTTTGGGGGAGAATGGATACACGTATATGTATGACTGAGTCACTTTGCTGTGCACCTGAAATTATCACAACATTGTTAATCTCCTATACTCCAATATAAAATTAAAAGTTTAAAAAAAAGATTAAAAGGAAAATATAAGTTTAATGAGAAAACAAAAAAGAAATCGCAATAGAGAAATGGTAAGTAAAAAAAATGTTTATGGTATCCAATATTACAGTCAAATTCATAGTACAGTATTGGAAACATTGTTACATTTTTAAAAAACCCACACTTACCTGTGATGATAGGCTAGTAGGCAGTTTCTCCAATTATGAGAGAGGGAGAGGCATACTACATGGTAATGTAATTCTTTGAAAACAAAGTAAGAAAACTGAAACATTATTAATTTTATATTACTGTAAATATCACTCACCTTCTGCCTATGTAAGGATGGGCTACCCACTTCAGTACAAGTCTTACACATGATGTTCTACACGATGAATACTTAAGCAATGATGACGATGATGACACAAAAACTTCTCATACAATTCTTGCCGTGCAGTTTTTAGATTTTCACACGAAGACACACACACAAACACAACAGATAAATCTATTAACAGTAGGGCATGATGATTATTTACTATTCATCAAGGGGAAGTGGGTCATCATAAAGGTCTCCTCATCATCTTCACATTGAGTGGGCTGAGGGGACAGAGGCAGAAGAGGTGGAGGAGATAGAAGCGGAGGCTGGAGTGACAGGCACATTTGGTGTAACTTTATGGAAATACACTGTAATTTCTGTCTGACTTTTTTGCTTTTTCATTTCTCTAAAAATGTTTCTATATGGTATGCCAATCCTTTTAATTCCTCTGGTGTGAAGTCTGTTAGCTTTTGAATTTCTCGAAGATCTTAATCTTGAAAACCTTCACTCCCCAACTTTTTTTTTTTCCATATCCACAGTTTTTTCATGACATCCTTGATAGGATCTGTTGTAAATCCTGTGAAGTCACGCACAACATCTGGACACAGTCTTCTCCAGCAGGGATTTATTGTTTCAGGCTCCATGGCTTTCATGGCTTTTTCTATAACAACAATGGCATCTTGAACGGTGTAAACCTCCCAGAATTTCATGATGTTCTCCCTACTGGGGTTCTCTTCCATAGCATTGGCAATCATTTCCATAGAGCACTTCGATGCCTTGTGTTGCAATCATGAGGTTCTGGGTGACCAGGGGCATTGTCCAATATCCAAAGAACTTTAAAAGGCAGTCCCTTACTGGCAAGGAACTTCATGATTTCAGGGACAAAGCATTGAAGGAACCAATCCAGAAAAAGGGTCCTTATTGTCCAGGTCTTCTTCTTGTACAGCCAAGAGACTGGCAGCTGGTGTTTATATTTTCCTGTCAAGGCTGGGGGGTAGCAGCTTTATAGATAAGGGCAGTCCTGATCATAAACCCCACTACATTTGCACAAAATAGTAGAGTTAGCCTATCCCTTTCTGCTTTAAATCCTGGTGCTTGTTTTTCTTCCTTCTAATAAATGGCCTTTGTGGAATTTTTCTTCCAGAACAGGGCACTTCCATCTGCATTAAAAACCTGTTCAGGCAGATTTCTTCTCTCCTCAGTGATTTTCTTAATGGCATCTGGGAACTCGTCTGCTGCCTCTTGGTCAGCAGAAGCTGCTTCTCCTCTTATCTTGATATTTTTTTAAGCCACGCCTCTTTCTAAAATTAGAAACCATCCTTTGCTGGTATTAAATTCTCCAGCTTTAGATCCTTCACTTTCCTTTTGCTTTAAGTTATCATATAATGACTTCACTTTTTGTCGAATCACATTAGAGTCTACAGGTATTGCCTTTCTGATAGCAATCCTGAACACACATAAAAGCTGCACTTTCAATACTAGATTAAAAGGTGTTTTGCAAAAAGTGCAAAGTTTTCGAGCCTGCTGGAGTAGCTGCAGCAATGACGTCACGAATTTCCTTTTCTTTTTCTACAGTGGTCCTTATGCTGGATTTATTATCTTGAAATGGTGGGCAACCGCAGCTGCAGACCTCAATCTATGGTACCTATCAAGCCATTTAACACTTTCTTGTAATGTCATGACTTTTCTCTGCTTCCTGGGAGAATTTCCAGCATCACTAGTGACACTTTCTATGGGTCCCGTGGTGTTATTCAAGGTCTATGGTATTGCACTAAACACGATGGAAAATACACAAGAACCTTGAGATCACTTTTTGCTGTGACATGCAATTTCCTGGAGAGATAAACTGCTCACATCATGATTAGCTGGTTAGCATCCCACAGCATGGTGGACACTCGCTCATCACAATAGCAACAGGAGGTGGCTATGAGATTATATACGTTAGTACAGTATGTACCGTAGTTAATTTTATGCCATTATGATTTAATACTGTATCTTTACACTTGTTTAAATTTCCCTCTACTGGCACCATGTATGGTTTGTGTTTGTGAGCATAAGTTTGGATAAATTTTATCTTTTTTATAACATATTTGTGTATATTTTATGATAGTGAATGATAAACTAGATTAGTACCTACATATACTTTATGCATTCATGATATACCTATCTTTTTCTTAATTTTTTTGATATTTCTAGGCTATGCGGTTTGTCTGCGAGTTTTTCAAATTGTTGCAGATCTCCAAAAATTTTGCCAATACACTTATTGAAAAAAAACTGCATACAAGTGGACCTGTGCAATTCAAACCCATGTTGTTCAAGGTTCAACTGTACTAACAAGAAAACTCAGATACAAAGATATGCACATAGCCTAAAACCAGCACATGTGATAAAAATCAAATTTTTAATAGAGGGACCCCCCCCCCCAACCAGCAACACTATGGTGAGGCTGCCTGGATCATTTTTAAATTTTGATGAGTAGGTCTCTACAGAAATGGATACCCATGGGACCTGAGGGTTTGAGGTTGATAACTATGAAACTTGGTACTAACAGCATGGACTTAACACCACTTGTATTTTCACTAGGATTATTAATGTTTAAAAGTGATCAGGGGACTTCCCAGGTGGTCCAGTTGCTACGATTCTGCGCTCCCAATGCAGGGGGCCCAGGTTTGATCCCTGGTCAGGGAACCAGATCCCACATGCCACAACAAAGAGTTTGCATGCTGCATCTAACGATCCCACAAGCCGCTACTAAAGATCCTGCATGCAGCAACGAAGATCCCTCATGCCGCAACTAAGACCCAGCGCAGCCAAATAAGTAAAATTAATTAATTAAATCTTAAAAATAAACAGAATAAAAGTGATCAGGTTACAAAGCTTTATTGGTATACTTCTAATACTAATTTTCTTTTAAGCCCTATTATTTTTAGCTTGTGATTTTGCAGAATGCAAGGTTTTTTAGAAGTGCACATGTAACGTTATATCTGAAATACCTGTATTATAGTAGGTAACTGCCAATTTTAAAACAAACTAACAAGACCCCCTAACTCCGTCTCCACTCCCACTTTTTCCCCATTCAGTCATCCTGTACATACACATGGGGTCAAGAGGAAATATGGTCAATGGGAAGAGTGTGGTCTTCAGAATCAGACAGAACTGAATCTAATCCTTACTCTGATACTGACTTGCTATGTTAACTCAGGTGACATTATCTCCCTGAGCCTCAGTTTCCTCATCCATAAAATAGAGACAGTAGACAAGATTTTCTGGAAACTGGCCACAGGAGAGGTAATCTCGGTGAGCAAACTCAATAGCCAATAGCCAAGTGTCCATGAAGAGGCCTTTCCTGGGAACTGCACTTTCCAGTAGGGACCAGGCATCACCTCTGCAGATGCCCAGGGCCCTAAACCAGAACCTCCAGGAATAGGGTCAAGGCCAGAGAAGGTTCACCACAGATGACATGATTGGTTGTACACACTGCTACAGAGGGGGAGGGCTCCTTGAAGACAACCAACTTCCCTTGTTATGATTCCATGCCCAGTAAGCAACTGAGCACATGGTGCCCATAGGGTGAGAATGCCTGGGTCAGGTGGACAGAAGTCCATTCTACTTGACAACTGTAAATAGCAAATTGACAATCTGTGTTTATCCCAAATGTTAAAATTCACTGTACCTCAGCTTCCTCATTTGTAATATGGGCACAATAATAGGATTTATCTCATAGAGCTGTGGTGAGGATTATGAGATGTTCTATGGAAAGTGCTTGAAACAGTGGCTGGCTCAGAGCACCTGCTATCTAAGTGCTTGCTGTTAGTATTGTACATCAGGCTCTGTGAGTCTGGTTAATGTGACTCTGCCTTTGAAAGCCAATGCCCTGTCAGAGTGCACAAAAGCAACTTAAGAACAAGACCCTGAACTGCGGCTAATTTACCAAGGTACATATTGCCTGGCAGGGAGCTCTCTGGGCAGCTAGAGTCCTTCTTTGGGTAATGATATGCATGCCTGACCTTGCCATATGCCTTAATATTTGAAAGTACAAGCGAGGATTGCATGAAAAACTGGCTTAACAAGTGTCTAGCAAACAATCTTCCCTCAGACAATGGCAGCCTCGGACTCTCTTCTCAAACACCGTTAAGACTTTGAACTGTCAGCTGGAAACCCTGAATTGGGAAGGAGGCTGTACTGGTGAGCTAATGTTGACTGTAAGAAAACCTACAATAATCTGATTCTCACTGAGCTTCTAGATTGAAATAAATTCAGCAGGAGAGGGTAGTGTCACCAACTGATAATGTGATTTGGACCCAAGTAAGAGAGACCTGAAATGGAGGACAGAAGGGTCAGCGCCACCCCCATTCCACTTGTGAAACTCCTCATTTTCCTTCAAGATGCAGCCCACACATCACCTCCTCTTTGAAGCTTTTCTGAACCCCTCCGGCTGAGTTACTCCAGCCACCCGCCACTGCGTTCTTGTGGCATCTTCTCCATTTCACATGATCATGTTCCCGTCTGTCACCTCCATTGGAATGTAGCGCCTCCCGAGTAGTGACGTCATAGTGACCTTTATATCCCCAGCAGCCAGCACTGTGCTTGGCACATAGCAGGTGCTCACAAAATATTTGTAGCTAAATGAATGCAGTTGGTCCCGATTTCCCTCGTTTTCTTGCCTAAGCCTGGAGCTAAGGTGGGTGAACCTTCAGAGCCCTTCCAGAGGCAGAGAGGTGAGCCAGGCCAGGATGGGGGGAGGTGGGTGCCTCCCTTCCACAGCTACCTCAAGAATATGTGTGTAGAACCTTGCACCAGGAGGGCTGGAAGGCACCCAAAGTATCTAGAGGACGAGGAGATGGCCTTGGGCAGGATACAGTGACACGAAACTTTATTCACTCAACAAACAGGTATCAGGTTTTGTGTCAACATGTGCCAGGCCATGAGTAAGATTCAGTTCCTATTCTCATGAATCTCACAGGCTTAGGCAGACACAGACTGTGGTTATGACAGTACCGTGGGACAGGTGCTGGGATGGGGGGAGCACAGGGCACCACGGGAAGAACATGGAGGAGAGGACCTTGAACATATGGCAGGAGAGGGTGGCAGAGCTGAGCGCTGACTGTGGGGCAAGCTGCTCGGGGAGGAGTCACCAGGTCTCTGACAGCTGGAGCGGGATGGAGGTGACGCTGCTTCCTCCCCTCTCTCAGGAGGGGCGCTATTTGGGGTGTAACTGGCAGGGGCCTCCCCAGCATCTTCCTTGAAGCATATGCCTGACTCCCAGGCACTCGGAATGTTCTTCCACAAACAGACAGGCTCTGTCCCGCCCCCGGCAATCACTAGCGACACTGCCTGACCCTATAGTGGCCACAGTCGATGGGACCCACAGGATCTGACCCTCTATTCCTCTCGCTCGACTCTGTCACCTCACCTCACCTCTCCTAGGAAGCCCAAGAGGCCCACGGTTGGTCAACATAAGCCCACGAGACATAAGCTCTACCTTGGTATGAATAAAACCCACCTTAATGGACTTGAGGACACAGGGAGGGGGGAGGGTAAGCTGGGACAAAGTGAGAGAGTGGCATGGACATATATACACTACCAAACGTAAAATAGATAGCTAGTGGGAAGCAGCCGCATAGCACAGGGAGATCAGCTCGGGGCTTTGCGACCACGTAGAGGGGTGGGCTAGGGAGGGTGGGAGGGAGACGCAAGAGGGAGGAGATATGGGGATATATGTATATGTATAGCTGATTCACTTTGTTATAAAGCAGAAACTAACACACCATTGTAAAGCAATTATACTCCAATAAAGATGTTAAAAAAATAAAAAATAAAACCCACCTTAAAAAAGAAATAAGAATCTCCACTGACAATTGTATTACTACTGACGGCATTTTTTATTGAAGCAAAGAATTTAACAAAATATATAAAAAATATATTTAAAAAAATCACAGATGGACAACAGATTTACAGGATTGCTTTTATAATCATCCAGGAAAAAAATGACAGTGTTTACTTACTAGTAAATTGCATTTGGGTAAGACCGGCCACTGGGTCACAAGACCCAAGCAGCCAGGACACTGCCTGAGCTCTTAGGAGCAGAAGAAATAATCGACCAACAGGGGAGAGGCTGTGGAAGGGGCAGCAGGACAGCCCAGCCAGCAAACAGAGGCGGCAGCCCAGCCAAGTCAGGAACGGGCAAGGGCAGGGCAGGGGTTTGGTATCAGGAAACAGAGGTGGACACGTCAGTTACTCTGGTCTTGAGAGGAATCACTATGATCTGAGAAGCCAGGACCAGCTGCAAACTAGCTCCTCTGTGTGTGCTCACATGGGTGTGTGTTCATTTAAATTATCTCCCACTTAAATCATGAAACTAGCAAGTGGGTTTGGGTGGGAGTCATCTTTGTGTCCACAATCCCATCAGGGAGACCAGAGAGCGGAAGGCCCAACCTACCAAAGCAGTTTCCCCAATTAAGCTGGATTGAGCACCCTCTAGGAGTGCTAGGAGGGCTGCCGGCTGCGAGGACTCCAGGGAAAGCAGAGGGAGTGAGGCCCATGTCCTGCGCCCTGGAGCTCACACTGTAACACAGGGGGAGAGACATGCTCAGACTACTGTGTCATGTGGCCCGTGATGGGCGTGGGACAAAGTAACAAGATTGTCCCCATCTGTGTGGGAGATTAGGATGGGGTTATAGAATTCGCTGGGATCTGAGATGGGCCTGGAGGGACAGGTAGGATTTGATAGGCAGAGATGGGAGTTGCGTAGGCATTCCCAGCCAAACAGAGAAAGCAAAGCCCCACGAGGGAGTGTGCAGTGGGAGCTGGGGTGGCCCTCGCAGGGAGCATCTGGAATGTTCAGGAAAGTTGCGGGAGATGCAGCTGGAAAGGGAGCTTGAGGTCAACGTGGGTCCAAAGCGCCTAAGTTGCACAAATGAAGGGACTCCTTTACATACTCATTTATTCTTTCATTCATTCAACAAAAATGTATTGTGCACAAAACCTCTGCCAGGAGTCGTTCCCCTGGGTGCTAGGCGCACAGGTGGAGAGGGCAACTCCGGCCGTCCGGAGGCTGGTGTCACCCCCATGGAGCCCGAAAGGAGCGCCATGGGGAGGGGGAGGCCGCTGCCTAGTCCAGGGTGAGGGTGGGGCCCTGAGCCGGGCGCAGCAATGGGAGGGTAGCTTCGAAGGTGAGCGCCCTTGACAAGCTCAGTCACAAGTGAGATCTCCTTGGCCAGGCCAAGCCAAGTCCTCCAGCAGCCGACATGGGGGAAGAAGCATCCCATCCATGACTGGGACCAAGGGTCAGAAAAGTGGGGCTTGGAGAGGACAGGGGAGGCATGGAGGCAGGGGGATGACCCCCTAATGCTCCCCCTGACCCCCTCCTGCAGCAGGCCCTGGTCATCGGCCAGCCTGGTCAAGGGACTCTCGGCTGGGGCCCCTCTGGTCTTCATTCCTGTAGTCAGCCTCACCCTCCTCTTCCTGTCTTCTGGAAAGCTCTGTCAGCTGCTCTGGTGGCTGGTAGCCCGCCCGATTCCTGCAGGCAGTGAGGACAGAGGGGAAGGGTTTGCCCTCACTCACTCAGACCTGAGGGAGCTGGGCTTAGTGCTCCCCACGGGACAGCCATCAGATCCCCCATCCCCACCCGTCCAGCGGCAAAGGGACACTGGGCTGAACGGCTGAGCTCAGAGCAGAAGCAGGGTGGCACGGACTTGAGCTGAGGGCATTATGGGAACAGGCTGGCTCTGCGAGGGGAGCAGGGAGCGGCCTGTTACGGAGCCTCCGCACCCCCCTACCCCTGCCCTAGGCACCCACCGGAAGCCCCACCCTGAGATCAGAGACTGGAGAACTACGGGCCTTGGAGTCAAGTTCCGGACTGCAGCGCCACTTTAGGATTTGGGTAAATCATTTACTCTTTTTTCAGCTATAAAACGGGGCTGATAAAAGTTATTTTTTACTGTTACCAGCTGCCCCCTGGGGTGTCATGAGTGGAAGAGGCTGTGAAGAGCTGGGGTGCATCTTCCCAATGTGCTGAGACCCTTGCCAACGGGCTGCCCACCCCCGACACTCACGGCCGCGTGACGTCCGCATCCTCAGCCTTGCCGGTCTCCCGGCAGCAGCAGCAGTAGACGATGATGCCGATGACGATGAGTGCTGCGGCCACGCCCCCCGCGATGCCCGCGTACAGGGCCACATTCATGGAGGCTGCGAGAAACAGAGCCGCACGTCCTGAACCCCAACCCCAGTCCCCAGCGCGAGCCCCCAACACGAGCCGAGGCTCCGGGTGGTGAGCACGCCGGGGATGAGGAACCACAGCAGCAGGCGTCTGGGAGGCGGGAGGTGGTCCCTCCCAGGCTCTGAGCGGCCCCAGTCATCCTCCCAGCCCAGGAGGCCGCGCTGCCTGCTTCTGGTAGCATTCCATGAAAGTCACAGCCTCGTGGGAATGTGACCAGACAAGGGGGACACTCTTCAGGATGGAAGCGTTGACAAGGACAGATGGCCAACAGATTTGGAGCCAACAGGCTCCAAAAAAGTCCTCGGGTGTCAGTCATGCCAGCTCCTACTCTAGTTCATCCCCAAGATCATCAGGGTATCCCACCCCGAAAGGATGGGGTCCTGACTCTGTGGCAGCCCAGTCTGGGCAATTCCCCCTTGCCCCCTGAGCGACCCTAAGGGCAGGCAGGACCGAGCAGGTCTCCAGAAGCCAGCCTAAGGCACTATTTCCAAAGAACCCAGGGAACTGGACTGGCCTCCAGATGAGGGGAGCCTCGGACAGGATCATCTGGCCGTCACCTCAGCCACCCTGCCAATGGGAGACCCCCAAAGAGGCTGCCCAGTTCACCTCCATGTTGGTCCCTGTCAGCTGACTCTGGACTACCAGCCTGTCACCTCTGGCATTCGTCCTCCCTTCCCCCCCAGACTGCTCTTACGAGGTCTGACAGCCACAGTGATGTTGCAGGACTCCATCCCTACATCATTGCTGGAGGTGCAGATGTAGTAGCCCGACATTTCTGTGGAGATGTTCTTCAGAGAGAAGATCTGTCCTGTGACTGAGAAGGGAGAAGAGTCAGGCTGAGGAGACGGGCCACCAGAGTAGAGCGAAACGGCTAGAGAAATCCTAGGCAGATACAAGCACGGCCATTGAACGTGTCCAAGCCTCATCTGTAATATGGAGAAAATATCTACCTCTAGGGCTGCAGGAAGATTAAACCAGGCAGGCTGCACAATTCTAAAGTGCTTAGAATTCAGGCAGGCACCCTGGGTTTGAAGCCTGGTTCTGCCACTTATTGACTTTGGGCAAGGAACTTAGCTTCATTGAACCTGTTTCTTTATGTATAAATAAAATAATAATAGCGCCTGCCTCACAGAGTAATTGTGAACATAAAATGAAGTACTAACAAATACAAACCCACAACCAAATGGCTGATGTATAGTAAGTCTTCAGGAAACGTAATATACATTATACATTGCGTGGAATTGCTTTCTAATTAGACCATATAATTATAACCACTTTTATAATCTTCAGAAACAGAATTCCTTAGCTCGGACTCATGTGAAGGAAGACTTTAGAACTTCAAGAACTCTGACCTCTGGATTTCTCTGCCATGAGTGGTGTGTGTGAGTGTATGTGGTATTTGTATGGGTGTGTCGGGGGGGGGTGTGGGTGGTGGGGCAGGGAGGAGGCAGCCTGTGGGTCTAGACTCTTCCTCTTCCTCTTCCACCACTTAAGTAAGCCATTTAACTTCTGTGAGTCATAGCTGCCTCATCTGGAAGTGGGAGGGAAAGCACCTGATTCTCCTGAATGCAGGGCAATGGTCCAGACGCCCTCATGCGAAACCTTCCTGCTAAATCTACGATCCTATAGATTTCTTCACCTTGAAATGGAGAGCTTTATGCTTAGACAAATTTTTATGTCCTGTCCTCAAAGATGCTCTGTCATAACTGCTGTTTGGAGAGAAGAGTTAGAGACCTTTGTCCTCTAATTTGCTGCAGAGCCTGCCTACCCCACTATCAACAGGTGGTTACACTTCATCCAGAGGAGATGTTCTAAACTGAAAATAGGATCCAGCCACTGCCCTGTTCAGACATTTCAGAGGCAGCCCATCATCTTCAATAACAAGTCCAGGCTTCTTAATATGGATGTGACATTACAGATCTGGCCCTGGAAATCACTCCAGTTTAACCTCTTGCCAGTTCGCCTGGTGTCCAATCCTTTCCCTGCCCAATTCCACTCTGTTGCAAGATTGTATCTCGGTGTGGATTTTTCTTGTCTGGATGTGCTTCCTCAACTACAATGTCCTCTGATTCTTCCAACAATCTTGTATGGTAGATGGAACAAATATTTCTATCTCCAATATCATAGTGGTAACTGGAGGCTTAGAAAAGTCAAGTGACTTGCCCAAGGTCACAAAATTAAGAAATGACAAAACAGTAACAAAAATTCCATTTTAGGTCTAGAACTCCCTGGAGAAGTTGACAATTTACTTTAAAAAAAATTATAGAAGAGAGAACAGAGAGGGTGATAAGGAGAAGAGCATTCCAGGGCCTTCCAGATCATAGATGAGTAAGTGCCCTGTTGTGGTCGCCAAAAGCACACCACAGAAGAGGACGTGGATCCAGGTGTCCTGCAGCACCACCTGCAGGAACAGGCTGTGTGATTTTAAAGGCTAGCATCGTACAGAAACACATCATTTATTTTCAAGATGAGGGCTCCCTAACCAAGAAACTTTGTGAACAAAATTCCATATTTGATGGGGCGACAAACAAACCTATCTTACACTGCTGAGCCTGTGGAACTGCCAAGTACAGACTCACATTTTATGGGAATTGGTCTGAGAAGACACACCCGAAGGTGTGCTTATCCACATATCCACATCTATAGTATGAACGAAATTGGGCTTCTGGTTGGAGACAAGATGGCAGAGTAGACGGACTTGAGTTCAACTTCTCTCACAAAAACACCAAAATCACAACTAACTTCTGAATAACCATCAACAAAAAAGACTGGAACTTACCAAAAAAGGTATTCTACAACCAGAGACAAAGAAGAAGCCACAACAAGATGAGGTTCTCCCACAGGAGTGAGTTCTGAGCCCCACATCATGCTTCCCAGCCTGGGGGTCTGGCCTCAGGAGGAGGAGGCCCCAGAGCACTTGGCTTTGAAGGTCAGTGGGGTTTGATTGCAGGAACTCCATAGGACTGGAGGAGATAGAAATGCCACTCTTGGAGGGTGTGCACAGGTCTCGGGTGAACTGGGACCCAGGGAAAAAGCAGTGATTTCATAGAAGCCTGGACCAGACATACCTGCTGGTCTTGATGGTGGAGGGGGGCGTCTCCTGGGAAGGTGGGGGTGGAACTGGCTCACTGTGGGGACAAGCACTGGTGGCAGAGGTACTGGGGAGTACTCATTGGTATGAGCTCTCCTGGAGGTCGCCATTTTGCCACCAAGACCCAGCCCCACCCAACAGCATGTAGGCTCCAGTGGTGGGATGCCTCAGGCCAAACAACCAACAGGGCAGGCACACAGCTCCACCCATCAGCACACAGGCTTCCTAAAATCTTCCTGAGCCCACAGCAACCTCTAAAACACACCCCTTGACACAGCCTTACTCACCAGAGGGACAAGACACAGTTCCACTCACCAGTGGGCAGGAACCAGTCCCTCCTACCAGGAAGCCACACAAACCTCTAGAACATCCTCACCCACCAGGGGGCAGACCCTGGAAGCAAAAAGAACTACAACCACGCAGCCTAGGGAATGGAAATGGCAAAGGAATATGTTTCAGATGAAGGAACAAGATAAAACCCCAGAAGAACAACTAAGTAAAGTAGAAATAGGAGGTCTACCTGAAAAAGAACTTAGAATAATGAGAGTGAAGACAATCCAAGATCTCAGAAAAAGAATGGAGGCACAGACCAAGAAGATACAAGAAATGATTAACAAAGAGCTAGAAGATATACAGAACAAACAAACAGACATGAATAATGCAATAACTGAAATGAAAAATACGCTAGAAGGGATTAATAACAGAATAATTGAGGCAGAGAATAGATAAGTGAGCTGGAAGACAGAATGGTGGAAATCTCTGCCATGGAACAGAATAAAGAAAAAAGAATGAAAAGAAATGAGGACAGTTTAAGAGACCTCTGGGACAACATTAGAAACACCAACATTTGCATTAGAGGGGTCCCAGAAGGAGAAGAGAGAGAGAAAGGGCCATAAAAACTATTTGAAGAGATAATAGCTGAAAACTACCCTAAAATGGGAAAGGAAACAGTTAACCAAGTCCAGGAAGTGCAGAGAGTTCCATACAGGATAAACCCAAGAAGGAACATGTCAAGACACATATTAATCAAACTGACAAAAATTAAAGACAAAGAGAAAATAGTAAAAGCAACAAGGGAAGAGCAACAGGTAACATACAAGGGAATCTCCATAAGGTTTTCAGCTGATTTTTTAGCCAAAACTCCACAGGCCAGAGGGAGTGGCATAATATATTTAAAGTGATGAAAAGGGAACACCTACAAACTAGAATACTCTACCCAGCAAGGCTCTTGTTCAGATTTGACAGAGAAATCAAAAGCCTTGCAGACAAGCAAAAGCTAAGAGAATTCAGCACCACCAAACCAGGTTTACAACAAAGCTAAAGGAACTTCTCTGGGCAGAAAAGAAAAGACCATAACTAGAAACAAGAAAATTACAAATGGAAAAACTCACCAGTAAAGGAAAACATAGATTAAAGGCAGGAAATCATCCATACACAAATATGATATCAAAATCACTAATCATGAGAAGAGAAGAGTACAAATGCAGGATATTGGGAATACATTTGAAATCAAAAGACCAGCAACTTAAAACAATCTTGTATATGTATAGTCTGCTATATCAAAACCTCATGATAGGGACTTCCCTGGTGGTCCAGTGGTTGGGACTTTGCCTTCCAATGCAGGGGGTGTGGGTTTGGTCCCTAGTGGGAGAACTGGGATCGCACATGCCTCACGGCCAAAGGGCCAAGGCATAGAATAGACACAGTGTTGTGACATATTCAATGAAGGCTTTAGAAATGGTCCACATCAAAAAAAAAAAAATCTTTAAAAATAACCTCCTGATAACCGCAGACTGAAAATCTACAATAGATACACACACAAAAAAGAAAAAGGAATCCAAACAGAACACTAAAGTGAGTTATCAGATCACAAGAGAAGTGAACAAAAGACTAAGGAGGGTTATGGGGAGGGGGAAGGGTGAGCTGTGACAGGGCGAGAGAGAGTCATGGACATATACACACTAACAAACATAGTAAGGTAGATAGCTAGTGGGAAGCAGCCACATGGCACAGGGATATTGGCTCGGTGCTTTGTGACAGCCTGGAGGGGTGGGATAGGGAGTGTGGGAGGGAGGGAGACGTAAGAGGGAAGACATATGGGAACATATGTATATGTATGACTGATTCACTTTGTTATAAAGCAGAAACTAACACAACATTGTAAAGCAATTATACCCCAATAAAGATGTTAAAAAAAAAAAAAAACTAAGGAGGAAGAAAAGACCTACAAAAACAAATCCAAAACAATTAACAAAATGGCAATGAGAACATACATATCAATAAATACCTTAAAAATATATGGATTAAATGCTCCAAGCAAAAGACATAGACTGGCTGAATGGATACAAAAACAAGACCCGTATATATGCTGTCTACAAAAGACACACTTCAGATCTAGAGACACATACAGACTGAAAGTGAGGGGATGGAAAAAGATATTCCATGCAAATGGAAATCAAAAGAGAGCTGGAGTAGCAATACTCATATCAGACAACATAGACTTTAAAATAAAGACTGTTACAAGGGACAAAGGACACTACATAATGATCAAGGGATCAATCCAAGAAGGAGCTATAACAATTGTAAATATATATCCACCCAACATAGGAGCACTTCAATACATAAGGCAAATGTTAACAGCCATAAAAGGAGAAATCAATAGTAACACAATAATAGTAGGGGACTTTAACATCATACTTACATCAATGGACAGATCATCCAGACAGAAAATCAATAACAAAACACAGGCCTCAAATGTCACATTAGACCAGATAGGCTTAATTGATATTTATAGATCATTCCATCCAAAAGCAACAGAATACACCTTCTTCTCATGTGCACATGGAACATTCTCCAGGATAGATCACATGCTGGGCCACAAAGACAGCCTCGGTAAATTTAAGAAAATTAAAATCATATTAAGCATCTTTTCTGACCACAACACTACGAGATTAGAAATCAACTACAAGAAAAAAACTGTAAAGAACAAAAACACATGGAGGCTAAACAATATGCTACTAAACAGCCAATGGATCACTGAGGAAATCAAAAATACCTAGAGACAAGTGAAAATGAAAACATGATGTTTCAAAACCTATGGGACACAGCAAAAGCCGTTCTAAGAGAGAAGTTTATAGCAATACAACCTTACCTCAGGAAACAAGAAAAATCTCAGATAAACCACCTAACCTTACACCTAAAACAACTAGAGAAAGAAGAATGAAAAAAACCTAAACTTAGTAGAAGGAAATAAATCATAAAGATTAGAGCAGAAATAAATGAAATAGAGATGAAGAAAACAATAGAAAAGAACAGTGAAACTAAAAGCTGGTTCTTTGAAAAGATAAAAAAAAATTGATAAACATTTAGCCAGACTCATCAAGAAAAAAAAGGGAGAGGGCTCAAATCAATAAAATTAGAAATGAAAAAGAAGTAACAACTGACACTGCAGAAATACAAAGGATCATGAGAAATTACTACAAGCAGCTATATGCCAATAAAATGGACAACCTAGAAGAAATGGACAACCTGGAAGAAATGGACAAATTCTTAGAAAAGCACAAGCTCCCAAGACTGAACCAGGAAGAAATAGAAAATATGAACAGACCAATCACAAGACTGAAATTGAAACTATGATTAAAACACTCTCAACAAACAAAATTCAAGTACCAGAGGGCTTCACAGGTGAATTCTATCAAACATTTAGAGAAGAGTTAACACCTATCCTTCTGAAACCCTTCCAAAAAATGGCAGAGGAAGGAATATTCCCAAACTCATTCTGTGCGGCCACCATCACCCTGATACCAAAACCAGTCAAAGATACCACAGAAAAAGAAAATTACAGGCCAATATCACTGATGATCATAGGTGCAAAAATCCTCAAGAAAATACTAGCAAACCAAATCCAATAATACATTAAAAGGATCATACACCATGATCAAGTGGGATTTATCCCAGGGATGCAAGGATTTTTCAGTATCCACAAATCAGTCAGTGTGATACACCACATTGACAAATTGAAAAATAAAAACTATATGATCATCCCAATAGATGCAGAAAAAGCTTTTGACAAAATTCAACACCAATTTATGATAAAAACTCCAGAAAGTGGGCATAGAGGAAACATACCTCAACATAATAAAGACCATATATAATAAACCCACAGCTGACATCATACTCAATGGTGAAAAGCTGAAATCATTTCCTCTAAGATGAAGAACAAGACAAGGATGTCTGCTCTTGCCACTTTTATTCAACATAGTTTTGGAAGCCACGGTAATCAGAGAAGAAAACAAATCCAAATCGGAAAAGAAGAAGTAAAGCTGTCACTGTTTGCAGATGACAAGATACTATACATAGAGAATCCCAAAGATGCTATCAGAAAACTACTAGAGCTAATCAATGAATTTGGTAAAGTAGCAGGCTACAAAATTAATGCACAGAAATCTCTGGCATTCCTATACACTAATGATGAAAAATCTGAAAATGAAATTAAGGAAACACTCCCATTTACCATTGCAACAAAAAGAATAAAATATCTAGGAATAAACCTACCTAAGGAGACAAAAGACCTGTATGCAGAAAATTATGATACTGATGAAAGAAATTAAAGATGATACAAATAGATGGAGAGATATACCATGTTCTTGGATTGGAAGAATCAACATTGTGAAAACGACTCTACTACCCAAAGCAATCTACAGATTCAATGCAATCCCTATCAAACTACCACTGGCATTTTTCACAGAACTAGAACAAAAAATTTCACAATCTGTATGGAAACACAAAAGACCCCAAATAGCCAAAGCAATCTTGAGAACGAAAAATGGAGCTGGAGGAATCAGGCTCCCTGACTTCAGACTATACTACAAAGCTACAGTAATCAAGACAGTATGGTACTGGCACAAAAACAGAAATATAGCTCAATGAAACAGGATAGAAAGCCCAGAGATAAACCCATGCACATATGGACACCTTATCTTTGATGAAGGAGGCAAGAATATACAGTGGAGAAAAGACAGCCTCTTCAATAAGTGGTGCTGGGAAAACTGGACAGCTACATGTAAAAGTATGAGATTAGAACACTCCCTAACACCATACACAAAAATAAGCTCAAAATGGATTAAAGATCTAAATGTAAGGCCAGAAATTATCAAACTCTTAGAGGAAAACATAGGCAGAACACTCTATGACATAAATCACAGCAAGATCCTTTTTGACCCACCTCCCAGAGAAATGGAAATAAAAACAAAAATAGACAAATGGGACCTAATGAAACTTCAAAGCTTTTGCACAGCAAAGGAAGCCATCAACAAGACCAAAAGACAACCCTCAGAATGGGAGAAAATATTTGCAAATGAAGCAACTGACAAAGGACTAATCTCCAAAATATACAAGCAGCTCATGCAGCTCAATAACACCAAAAAAGCAAACAACCCAATCCAAAAATGGGCAGAAGACCTAAATAGACATTTCTACAAAGAAGATATACAGATTGCCCACAAACACATGAAAGAATGTTCAACATCATTAATCATTAGAGAAATGCAAATCAAAGCTACAATGAGGGCTTCCCTGGTGGTGCAGTGGTTGAGAGTCCGCCTGCTGATGCAGGGGACACGGGTTCGTGCCCCGGTCCAGGAAGATCCCACATGCCGCGGAGCGGCTGGGCCCGTGAGCCATGGCCGCTGAGTCTGCACATCTGGAGCCTGTGCTCCTCAGCGGGAGAGGCCACAACAGTGAGAGGCCCACGTACCACACACACACACAAAAAAGCATTGTTTACATAATTCAAATAGTCATCAGTCATGTACCACAATGTTCACTGCAGCTCTATTTACAATATCCAGTACACAGGAGCAACCTAAGTGTCCATTGACAGATGAATGGATAAAGATGTGGCATATATATACAATGGAATATTACTCAGCCATAAAAAGAAACGAAATTGAGTTATTTGTAGTGAGGTGGATGTACCTACAGAGTGAAGTAAGTCAGAAAGAGAAAGACAAATACCATATGCTAACACATATATATGGAATCTAAGAAAAAAAAAAAAGGTCTTGAAGAACCTAGGGGTAAGACAGGAATAAAGACACAGACCTACTAGAGAATGGACTTGAGGATATGGGGGGGGGAGGGTAAGCTGTGACAAAGTGCGAGAGTGGCATGGACATATATACACTACCAAACATAAAATAGATAGCTAGTGGGAAGCAGTCGCATATCACAGGGAGATCAGCTCCGTCGTTTGTGACCACCTAGAGGGGTGGGATAGGGAGGGTGGGAGGGAGGGAGATGCAAGAGGGAAGAGATATGGGAACATATGTATATGTATAACTGATTCACTTTGTTATAAAGCAGAAAACTAACACACCATTGTAAAGCAATTATACCCCAAAAAAGATGTTTAAAAAAAAAAAAAAGCCCATTGAACAAGAGCAGAGGCCAGAGCGGGAGGCCATGAAGAGGCGGGCTCAACAAGAACGTGAGAATGCTGCCAAATACACCTCTTTGGGGAAACTGCAATTTTTCATTGAGACGGAAAAAGAAATGGAAATTGCTGACTACTCCGGATATGTAAAGTAAGAGCTGCTAGGATTGTTGGTGCCACCTTGGGGACCAGCTGTTCTTCCATATATAGATAAGATAGTATAAATTTCTCTATTTATTTTGATATATTTTAAAACAATAAAACTGAATAAATAAATGTAATGGAATTAATAGATGAGTAATAAACCTTTTGAATTTTGAGATGCTGCTAAAAAAGAAAGAAAGAAAATCCTAAAGATGCTACCAGAAAATTACTAGAGCTCATCAATGAATTCAGTAAAGTTACAGGATACAAAATTAACATAGAGGAATCTCTTGCATTCCTATACACTAACAATGAAAGACCCAAAAGAGAAATTAAGGAACAGTACCATTTACCATTGCATCAAAAAGAATAAAATACCTAGGAATAAACCTACCTCAGGAGGCAAAAGACCTGCATTCTGAAAACAATAAGACACTGTTGAAAAAATTGAAGATGACACAAACAGATGGAAAGATATACCATGTTCCTGGGCTGGAAGAATCAATATTGTCAAAATAACCATACTCCCCAAGGCAATCTACAGATTCAACGTAAAGCCTATCAAATTACCAATAACATTTTTTGCAGATCTAGAACAAAAATCTTAAAGTTTGTATGGAAACACAAAAGACCCCAAATAGCCAAAGCAATCCTCAGAATGAAAAACAGAGCTGGCGGAATCAGGCTCCCTGACTTTAGACTACAAAGCTACAGTAATCAAAATAGTATGGTACTGGCACAAAGACAGACTTTTAGATCGATGGAACAGGACACAACGCCCAGAAATAAACCCACTCATCTATGGTCAATTAATCTATGACAAAGGAGGCAAGAACATACAATGGAGAAAAGACAATCTCTTCAATAAGTGGTTCTGGAAAAACTGGACAGCCACATGTAAAAGAATGAAATAACATTCTCTAACACCATACACAAAAATAAACTCAGGATGGATTAAAGACCTCAATGTAAGACTGGACACTATAAAACTCTTAGAGGAAAATATAGGCAGAACTGTGTTCGACATAAATCACAGAAATATTTTTTTGGATCCACCTCCTAGAGTAATGAAAATAAAACCAAAAATAAACAAATGGGACCTAATTAAACTTAAAAGATTTTGCCCAGCAAAGAGAACCATAAACAAAATGAAGAGACAACCCACAGAGTGGGAGAAAATATTTGCAAAAGAAGCAGCCGATGTATTAATCTCCAAAATATACAAACAGCTCATGCAGCTCTATGTAAAAAAACAAACAACCCAATCAAAAAAATTGGCAGAAGATCTAAATAGACATTTCTCCAAAGAAGACATACAGATGGCCAAAAAGCACATGAAAAGATGCTCCATGTCACTAATTATCAAAGAAATGCAAATCATAGCTACAATGAGGTATCACCTCACTCCAGTCAGAATGGCCATCACCAAAAAATCTACAAACCATAAATGCTGGAGAGGGTGTGGAGAAAATGGAACCCTCCTACACTGTTTGTGGGAATGTAAATTGGTACAGCTACTAGGGAGAACAGTATGGAGGTTCCTTAAAAACCTGAAAATAGAGCTACCATATGATCCAGCAATACCACTCCTGGGCATATATCTGAAGAAAAACATACTTTGAGAAGTTACATGCACCCCAGTGTCCATTGCAGCACTATTTACAACAGCCAATACATGGAAGCAACCTAAATGTCCATCAACAGATGAATGGATAAAGAAGATGTAGTACATTACATATATACAATGGAATATTACTCAGCCATAAAAAAGAATGAAATAATGCCATTTGTAGTAACATGGATGAACCTAGAGATTATCATACTAGGTGAAGTAAGTCAGACAAAGACAAATAGTGTGTGATATCACTTATAAGTGGAACCTAAAAAAATGATACAAATGAACGTATTTACAAAACAGAAACAGACTCACAGACAGAAAAACTTATGGTTACCAAAGGGGAAAAGTTGGGGTGGGGGAGGGATAAATTTGGAGTTTGGGATTAACATATACACACTACTATACATAAAAATGATAATCAACAAGGACCTACTGTATAGAACAGGGAACTCTACTCAATATTCTATAATAACCTAAATGGGAAAAGAATCTGAAAAAGAATAGATATATGTATATGTAAAACTGAATCACTTTGCTGTACACCTGAAACTAACACAATATTGTAAAACAACTATAATAGAAAATAAAAATTTTTTAAAAGGAAAGAAAAAAATTATAAAAGTACTGGATGCTCATTACAAGAATTTATACATGTATTACATTACACTCATTACAAAAATATATACATATTATACAAGAATTTATGACATAAAACTATTACTTCAATTCAGTCCAATGTTTATATGCTCATCACATCAGCTCAAAACAAGATGATGAGGGTCCCTGTCCTCTTGGCGTTTCCAGTATATAAGACAAGACAGACATGAAACAATGGTGATTACAGGGTGTTTTATAGAGTTCAAAATGGAAGTGCAATTTGATCTTAATCTCACTTGAAGGGTCAGGGAAAGCCTCTATGAAGAGCAGAGAATAAAATAAAAATCATCTGTAATATCACCAGCTGTAAATAACAGCACTTTGATTTGAAGTTATTTTCTTCCAATCTTCTTCACATACACTTTCTTCAGATTCTTCCCTTGAAACCCAGCATGCTATTCTCTGGATACTCATTTTCTATAAAATGCTACCCTTTCTATCCTAGAATTCCATACCTTGGTGCATTTTCTGGAATACTGCTTACATGTGATGTTAATATATGTTACTGAGAAAGTGGTCTACGACCAAAGCAAGTTTAGAAATCATTGAGTTAGAGCTTCCGATGTGCTAACGAGCACTGGGCATCTCCAACAGGGGGTTTCGATATTAATGGTCTCATTTTCTAAACCAATTGGATTTTTGTATTTTTAAGAGGCATCTTGAAGGAACACAAGAGCATTCTGGGAAATGCTCTATGACCCTGGGCAATGTTTCAGGGGTGTATAGCTCTTATCAGAGTCCCACTATTTTAGCACGTGAAACTCAGTCTATGTGTTAAATGTACACAGCACACTGCAGACAGATAGAAGGCAGAAGACCTCAGACTCCTCCAGGACCTTCCCAATTATCAGAGCCCAGCTTGGAGCTCCTGGCCTTGTTTAAGATGTGGGAACATGTGGCATCCTAGGCCAGAGTCAGCACTATCCTGCCCCAGTTTCTCAAAACGAACAATGGACATTATAAGCTACTTTTGGATTAACCAGTGCACACACATTGCCACAAGACCTGCTTTGATTCTGATCTGGGGCTCTCAAGCCCCTTTTCTTTTTGGAAAGGACCCAATAGTTCCTGAAATCTTGCTACAATGAATGTTTCCGCTGCAGTGGCGACACCTTGTGGTCAAGAGGGGAAATGCACAGGACAATAGGGCTCCCACATTCCTTCTGCTCCAGCTGGGGAGAGGTTTACCTCCAGAGAAGCCCTGGTCTGCCAGAGACACTGATGTCAAATTGACAAGATTTAACTTTCCTGCCCCCCCACCCTCCTTTCTTGACATCCAGATTACTACTCCTTCAGTACATGAATCTCAGCTGACTGGGACAGTTCAGAGCTATCACATATGTGATCTCCTCTTACTCTTTTCGTAGCCTTTCGGGAAGGCAGTATAATGATAGTCCCAGGATTTCACATGAAGATATTAAGCATCAGAGAGGTTGTTAGTGACTTAAGCTACAAAGTGGAGAATTCGGGACTCAAATCCTTGTGTGCTGATTCCAGATTCCCTGTTCTTTTTTCTGCTGGCTTGCCTCCACTGATCCAAGTCAAAGGAAGCAATCTCTAATGCTGAGAATTCTGTCTTTAGATGTAGGAGGGTTGAGGAACTCTGCTCCCCAAATTGCCCACTGTGGACTTTTAAAATGTCTTAAAGGTCAGAAAGGGGTTTGGACTGACCCACAGAAGAAGAAGACACAACAGACGCTCTAGGGCCCCGTGAGGTAGGCGGAGCCAAAGGCTTTGAGAGCCACTCCCACCTCACAGCACCAACCAGATGCAAGCTTGTGTTGTTATTACCATTAACCATGCTTTTCTGGGTCACTCCCAGGTCCCAGTTCTGACTCTGAGTAAATCTTATCTAGAGGCAAGATAAATCTTTTCCAAAGTAACTAAGTGCATCTCCCTTTAACCTACTTTCATGCCCTCAGGTTTCTCCTCTTTTGGATCACTGAAAAACTAAGCTTTGGTTTCTAACAAGCAGAGGAGTCTTTCCTGATGGAGGCAGGAGAGCTGTGAGTGGGGTGCCTGTTTCCTACAGGGCAGAGGCCAGCCTCCCTAGCCTGATGCACAGGCCCTGCGCGATCTCTCATCGCCACTTTTCTTACGGCAGTACCTCCCATCCTTCCCACATGTGTGGTTCCTATGCTGTTCTCCAAGCTTGGCCTACTCATCCTTGAGGACCCAGTCCAGATAACAGCTAATAATTCTACCAGGCCCTGGTCTCAGCACTTTATACATACTTTTATTTAATCTTCACAACATCCCTATGAAGTAAATACTAGTTTCATGCCCTTTTTATAGATGTACAAATGAAGGCACGGAGAGGCTAAGTAACTTGCCAAGGTCACACAGCTAACAAGTGGCAGGGCCAGGATTCAAGCCCACGCCGTGCTCCTAACCAACATGATCTCCTGCCAGCTCAAGGGCCCCCACCTTGAAGAAACCTTCTTTGACCCCTTTATGCATATTCTGGGTTCCAGCACCACTGGATACAAACTATTGCAGCATTTACCACCTTGTAACCCTCAGCTTTGGGCTCACCTGTACACACTTTGCTGGAAGGTCAGACCAACCACTGTCCATGGCTGACCTTCTGCGACCATTGCTGGAGTCCCTGGGCTGTTCACAGGCCAGAGGAGAGCTGCCACATGGTTTTGACACATTCAATAAAACTTGCCAACCAGAAATATGTAAACAAAACCAGAAGCTTGTCGAAATCCACAATACATCTTCTATTTTACATTGAATAGAGTGGGTTCTACTAATTCCTTTTTTACTTTTAAGAAGTTCTTGTTTTGCTCCCAAACAAATGAACAGTAGAGTGGGCAAGTTCACCCTGGTTTGACCGGAGCCCCTGTCTGTGCATTCACCCGGCAAGGCTTGCTCTCCTGTCCCATCTCCTCAGAACCGTTGTCTACATCCACTGCTCTGCCTCCCACTTCCTTTCCACCCACACTGGACAGAAAGTCCTCCCAGAAGTTAATCCAATGGGACCTTCCAGGCCTTGTCTTTCTTGATCTTCAGGAGCGGTGAGTGCAGCTGGCCAGGCAGCCAGTGCGCACAGGGGCCCAGGGATTCCACCGGGGCTTTCCCACATCACTTGGCTCTAAGATAATGACAGTGGGATGTTTATACAGCTCTTTTTTTTCCCCTTTCTTTTTTTTTTTTTTTTTCAGTTTGTTTCCTGACCAAAAGGTCAAATACCAAGCTGCCTTGTACAAAACCGGTCCCCTGACAACCATAGAAGAACCTACCATTTCCTTCCCTGAGAATTTGGGACCCTTAACGCACACCTGGTCCTGTAGTTGGGTGAGTTTGGGGGATGGGGATCCCCAGGGGAGTCTGAGATGGACCTGCCTGGGTAGGGGATGGGAATAGGAAATTCCCCACCCTTAGGTGGAGTCATAGAATTAGACTTGAGGCCTTATATGTATACTTTAGGACATAATCATAATCAACACTAAAATCCTACCTAGCGCTTTTGCACCGACTGGTTATTGATACTTGCTTACTCAAGAGAATTCAGTTATGGGGAATAAAGAAAACAAGTTAACATTTACTACGTTATTATTTCTCAAAACAACCTATGAGGCAGGTGTTATTAAGAGAAAATGCTGCTTAGAGAGATGGTCCAAGATATTGCAGTGCCAAATGCAGGGTGGAGGGAAAGGGGCAGCCTTCGGGGTTGGGGGGGTGGGCTGGCCTTCCTTGCTGACCCCGTTACCTGGTGCGACTGGACGCTCCTGGTGCAGGATGTCATAACTTTTCCAGCTGTACTGAGGGGCTGGGGAGCCCTCCTTGGATTGGCAGGTCAGCTGGATGTTGCTCCCAATCACAGTCTCTCCCTCGATGCTGCAGTCTGGCTTGGAGGGTGGCACTGTGTAGGGGAGGGGCCAAAGAGAAGCCATGAATTAGTTGGCGCTTGGTGATAGCCACCCCCCCACCCCAAACACACACACAAACGAAATACTGCCTTGTTTGTTTACAGGCAGAGAAATGTGGAGACCATTCTTAGCTCACAGGCCATATAAAACAGTCTGAAGCCTGGATTTGGCTGTAGTTTGCCTATCCTTGGTTTCAATGAAAGCCTCTCTCTCTGAAGCCCTTCAATGCTAACTTCTTAGGAATGTTACCTTCACTTAAGCATTACCGTCTTCCCGTGCTTTGCTGGTAAAATGCAATTGCCACAAGTGACTGGGTGATAGGAGAGACCCCTGGTGGCAGCAGGGTTACGTGCGGGGTGGAGAATGAGGGTTGAGGGGATGGAGGGGCCGGAAGGAGCAGACACAAGAAAAGGAAAGCCCACAGAAAGAAGGTTACGGTACTGCCCTGGTGGCGCAGTGGTTAAGAATCCACCTGCCAATGCAGGGAACTCAGGTTCAAGCCCTGGTCTGGGAAGATCCCACATGCCACGGAGCAACTAAGCCCATGCACCACAACTACTGAGCCTGCGCCCTAGAGACTGTGAGCCACAACTACTGAAGCCCACGCGCCTGGAGCCTGGGCTCCACAACAAGAGAAGACACCTCAATGAGAAGCCCACGCTCCCCAACGAAGAGTAGCCCCCGCTCACCGCAACTAGAGAAAGCCTACGTACAGCAACGAAGACCCAACGCAGCCAAAAATCATAAACAAATAAAATAAAATTTATTAACAAAAAAAAAAGAAAGAAAGAAAGGAGGTTACCAAAACCAACTGACGACCCTCAACTCACAAGCCTAACCTGATCTCCCAGAATTCCTGAAGACCTTAAGCCAGGGTCTTTCACTCAGCACTGTTAGTTAACATACTGCTGTGTAGAGTGGTTTGTTCTACAAAACCTATCAGGCACCTACAGTATGCCTGTCATTGCTGGGCGTGGGGATGACATAGTGAGTGAGTTTTCATGTTCAAGGAGTCCAGTGGGGGCAATAGACAAGTAATCAAACAAGGACCAGGCAGGAGGCAAGGATGCTGAGACAGGACAGGCACAACAAGGGACACTGACCCAATCACAAAGCCAATAGTAGACGTGACTGGCGGAGGGGGGCGGGCAGAGAAAGAGAAGGGAGGGCACTCCAGGCAAAGGGAGCAGCCTGTGCAAAGAAGCATCGAGTATGCCTGGGACTTCAGGTCGTGTCCTTGAGGGTGGGAAGAGGATGACACCCGGTAGAGAGGACTATTACTGGAATTCCCCAGTGGCAGGCTTGTCCCCTCTGCTTCTTTCTTTATGTGCCCCCTTGGATGGCTTGCTTGCCCCAGTAAATAGCGCTGCCCTTTCTACAATCTAGACCGCACAGGTGCATGGTCACTGGGCATGGCGGGTGAATTCCAATCTCTGTTTGGCCCAGAGTTGCCAGGAGAAGCCACCCAGGACACATCTCTCCCCTCTAGTGCCACAGCCCATGATATTTCCTCTCTGACACTGGTGGTGGTGGCTGGGTGTGCCCCACGTCTCCTGCTATCTTAGTGAGGGCCAGCCAGGCATGGGGTGAGCATGGGGCAAATCAGAGGCATTTCCTACTGCCACCCCCAATCAGACAGTCCCTAAACCTAAAAGGCCCCAGGTTCAAGGACAGGACTCAGGTATCCAGGCCCAGACCCACAGGACTGAAGCAGCCTGGGAAGGGAGAGGCTGCTACCCGCAGGCCACTCTCACAAGCTGCCCTCCCGTCCTCCCTGCTGACCCAGCAAGCAGGCACCTGGTGGACAGAGAAAGTGAGCATCACTTCCGAGGAGACCCGAACCAGGTCAGGGTTGCTAAGTCAAGCTTTATCTCTTGAGCTCTCCAGAGGGACAGGAATATCCCTCCCCACCGATCAAAACCGTCACCTTTGTTTCCAGGTACGCCTTTACCAGGAAGCTAAGCCTTGATTCCACAAAAAGAGAGCCGGCCACAAATGTAATACCACCTTCAAAGTCTCACATTGGCTCAGAGTCATGCTAAATGTGCATGCCTGGTAACCAAGCCTTTCCACAACCAGGTTTCTTTGTAATACAAGCAAAAAGGAGAGAGAAGGGACTGGGGCAAATGAGCACCTAGAGAAACACAGAAAACCATGCTGAACATAGCCGAAGACTAGCTTTCTTTTTTTAATGCCAACAGCTGCCATTTGCCAGTAGGCAGTGGTTTTTGTGTTTTGTTTTGTTTTTAATATTTATTTATTTATTTGGCTGCACGGGGTCTCAGTTGCGGCGTGCTAGTTGCCGGCGTGCAAACTTGGCTGTGGCCTGTGAGATCTAGTTCCCTGACCAGGGATCAAACCCTGGCCCTCTGCATCGGGAGCACGGAGTCTTAGCCACTGGACCACCAGGGAAGTCCCAAGACTAGCTTTCTTATACCACCATTTGCTGAGGGAAAATTATTAAAAGCAAACCCTTAATCCACTCCCAGGCAGCAGTAGAGATAATGGCAAACAAGGACCAACCATCCCCTAAGAGACCCACCTTATGGAGGAACGTATCAGGGTCCTTTCCCAGGGCCCTTAACCTCGGCCCCCAAACTGCCTTCCCGGCTCACCTCATCCTAGGCACCCCCAGCCCTCGCTCAGTTCAGACCCCTCCCTGAAGCTCCCCTTCTCAGTCCCCACCGTCAAGAACAGCTAGGACCTTGAATCAGACAGATCTAGTTCAGACTGCCCTTCTACCCGCTGCGGGGGGGTGTGAGACCCGCGGGGACTCTTGTGGATCTCGGATTCTCAGTTGGTGCGTCCCATCTCCCAAAACCGAATGCAGATACCACCTGAATACTTATAGAGGGCTGAGTGAAGGGAGGGATCGGGGACCCTGTGGGTTCCCAGGCCTCTCCAAAGCCTGCGACTCCCGCCGCAGACGTCAGGGGACGCCAGAGGCCGGGGAGACGACCTATCCTGCCCGGCGGCGCCAGGTCCCCGATACCCGGGCCAGGTGGTTTCCCCGCGGTGACCAAGAGGGCGCGCGCCCCGCCTCGGTCCGGAAGCTCCGTGTTCGCGCCAGTTTACTGTGAGGTCACGCAGCACGAGTGGGTGGACGCACATAATTAAAGCCCTTCTCCCTAAAATTAGCCCAGCAGCAAAGCCATTCGGAAAGAAAACTTTAAAAAAAAAAAGGATTTTTACTGGGTTTCTTAACATATAGTACCAAATTATCTTTTTTTAAAGCAAAACATTCTTTTCACCGAGTTGCATAATTTCAGATTGAATTTGTAGCCTTTGCCCTTCGAGTTAACTAATTCCTCTCTTAAAATGCAGCTGGCCCTGAGAGGGGAGGGGAAGTCGGGATATTCGCACCTGAGTGGGTTCCCGCTGCCTTCCCCGAAACCAGCTTGCTGCCAGAAGAAAGTAGGAGCTATTTAAGGGAAGCCAGAAGGAGACAGAATTAGCCCGAGAAGGACCAGGTGGGTCAAAGTGAGGGACTCAGCTGCGGGTGAATCAGGGCAAGGGGAGGGATGGGAGTGGGGTGGGTGACGGGACAGTGCAGAATACAGAAGAGAAACAGGAGAAAATTGCTCATTTTCTTGGCTGGGTAGTATCTCCCCCAGGAGCTAATGCAAATAAAATTAACCGCTATGCACGCAAAACGGTTTGATGCAACATTAATTACAATAGCTTAAATTGGAAACAGCCTGAGTGTCCGGTCCAGGGACAGAGGGACTCTGCGTCCGCTTGCTGGAGTGGCATGAAGCTTAAAGAACAGTAAGTGCTAAGATAGCAAGAAGTGTTAGGTGATGTGGAATGAAAAGAGAAAAGTGCCAGTCGTTAAGCTACAAATTCAGTTACGTACATAAATAAGCATGTGGATAGGATCTGGAAGAAAACATGGAGAAATATAAAACCCAGTGATGTAGGTGAATGTCTTTCTTTGCTTGTTTCTTCTTCTTTTTTTAAATCAGTTTTTTAAAGAGGCAAGGGATCACCAAACACAGCTATTTGTTTATTTGTGTTTGGACTAAGGTTGTTGTAGCCGGGGAATAAGAACAGGACAGCAGAGCAGAAACAGGCTTCTTTCTAACAACCTTCTGTGCATGAGATATTTTGACATAAGGAGCCCTCCACAAATAGGTAGAATCCCCTGATTCAATGGAGCCGGTAGAAAAACACATCATGGCACTCCACCTAGTCTGGGGCAACTAAAACACAGCTGTAAAAATGCTATAAGATGATAAAATGTGGTGGTGTCAGCCTTGTCCATGAGATTAGGGGAGGATGTTCCTAAAGCCCTAAAAGCATCAGCGCTCCCCATGAACACCCTGAAATAAACATCCATGCATTCACAGGGTGGCAGGGCTTCAGTGTCCCAGACCCTAAGCTGAGACCTTCAGTGTGGAAGAGCAATTACAGAATCTCAGTTTTCAATGAGTGATGTTTCCAAGATGGGTATGTCCTGTGGACAAATGAAGCCAATGGGCACATCCAGGGCTGGCATTGCTCTGCCCCTTCAACCTTCTTTCACTGGCATGGGCTCAAGAAGGGAAAAATACAAGTTAATGCTGTGACATGATAAAACATATGGGCAAGTCTACATCTGCCATAGAGTGAAAGAGAGAGTATACCGATAAGTAAGCCTAGAAGAGTTTGGGACTCATCCAGAATTGGAAGGGCTGCTGGTTGGGAATGGCAAACTTACAGGGTGGAACGGTGAAGGGCTTTGGATTTAATTTCCATCAAAGCTTGGACACCTTCTAGTGGTCGTTTAACCTCTCAAGTCTCAGTGTTCCCTTCTATTAAATATGAGTGTTAATACCCACTTTCACAGATGTATTGCAAAGGTTAAATGAGATCATATCCATAAAGCACTTAGTGAGATGCCTGGCACATAGCAGGCCCTCAATAAATGATAGCTGTTATGATTGTGAATTTGTGTTATCTATAACAACTCTATACAGGCAAAGGTCATTGGAAGTTGATGGTAGTTTTCCCTCCATTTAAGAGGGATCCCTCTGGTTTTCAGAGCAGGAAGACACAGAGAGATTGGGTATTTGGTTACATGGAATGGGTGCAGTTTCCTGCCCTCCTCCTCTACAACTAAGTAAACACCTTAATCCTCATTTGGCCACAGAAAGTCTGGAATTCTATCATTAGAGATTCACCAATTTTGAAGGTCAGAAAATCTGATATACCATCTTCCTTAATATCATTAAAATGTCATTCCTTTGCAAATTAAAATGCAAATTGAATATAATTCCAACCAACTTTTTTTAACTAAGCAAAGTGATTTTAAAATTAATATGAAAGAATAAAAGTGTAAAAACTGACAAAAATTTTTGGAAAAGTTTAGTAAGAGAAGATATTACCCAGCGCCAGACCTTAAAAGCCAACTACACAAATACTGATAACTCTAAATGTGTATGTGTCTGTGTGTCCGTGCGTCTGTATGTCTGTGTATCTCAACACTGACTACAGACAATAGACATACTGTAATCGAAAGCAAATGATATTGGCATAGGAATAATCAAAAGGTAAATGAATAAAATAAGGAGTAAAAAACAGCCATGTATGTGTAAGAACTTAATATGTGACAAAGCTGGGATTCCAGTGGGAAAATAGTTGTTTCTTTGATATAATAAACGATGCTGATGTAATTGGCTATCCATTTGGAAGAAAACAAAGACCCTTAGAATCCTAGGTTCAAAAATAAATTCCAGACAAAACAAAATCTAAGGATAAAAAATAAGACTTACAGACATAAGAAAAAACATTAAGTTCATCTTTATGACCTCAAAGGTGGTAGTGGGAGACCTTGTGCAAGACAAGAGACCCTAAATCCATAACAGAAAGCATCAGCAGGATACAGAGGGGACTTCTCCTGTGTCTCAGAATTTCCACTAAAACCTTCAGGTTGAGGCTCTGAATGGTAAGTGTCCTCAGTACTGAGGAGAGGCATAAGAAACATCCCAGTGACCTTCCCAAGAGCAAATCCTATGATTAACAGTTACCCTCACCCAGAAGGCTAGAGATTCATCTGGGAGGAGATTTCTTTTTTTTTTTTTCTTTTTTTTTTTGCGGTACACGAGCCTCTCACTGTTGTGGCCTCTCCCGTTGCGGAGCACAGGCTCCGGACGCGCAGGCTCAGCGGCCATGGCTCACGGGCCCAGCCACTCTGTGGCATGTGGGATCCTCCCGGACCGGGGCACGAACCCGTGTCCTCTGCGTTGGCAGGCAGACTCTCAACCACTGCGCCACCAGGGAAGCCCGGGAGGAGATTTCTTTAAAGAGGATTCTCAGGAATAGGGATCCATGAGCATGTCCCCCCTTCTCTTAGGTGGAGGGAAGGAGGTATTTCCCCTCAACTCAGGCCCAGCCAGGGAGGAACCAATAGAATCCCGCATGGAGAATGGGGTTGTCTACTGTCGAGAGCTGGCATCCCTCACTCCTGGCTGAGGTTTGCTGAGGGACAGAAATCGGTAAGTCCCTGCAGTGCTACTCCTGGAGCATGAAGATGGAAGGGCTTGATAGATGTCCCTGGGTATCTGAGGACCCATCTGAGGTCAGATTATGGTGCGTGCCCCTTGCCCAGAGAAGCTGGCTGGAGCAGCCTGCGATGGTGGGTTTAGGAGGGTAATGATGGAGGCTGATTCTTGTCATACTGAAGGGACTCAGTCCCAGACAGCTGCTTGCTGGATCAATGGGAGCCCAGAGTGGACAGCAGAGAGCAGGAGTGAGTTGCCATAAGCAGGGGAGGGTGGAAAAGGGTGGTGGATGTGAGAGTCTGGCCAGCGGATGCACACACTACCTGTGTCAGGTGGATCCCTGGGGGGTGCTGAAGAACCCACTAATGCACCCCACAAAAGAAGCAGTAGTGGGATATCTGCTATGATTGGGGTTAGCCAAGAGAAAATGGTAAGTGGCCTGGCTAGGTGAACATGGCCTTGCCTTTTTCCCTTTAACACTCCCTCCCTTGGCCATGACCTCAGAGGAGCCAGAAGTCGGGGTGGGAGGAGGTGGACCAAGGAGAGTAAGAAAACAGACCCAGCCCTTATGCCACTGCTGGGCCCCAAGATTTAGGGGGTCAGCACAAAGTTAAGGAAAGGTGTGAAGCTTATTGGATGTTAAATTAAAATACTGACTTGGACTGAACCGGCTTTTTTGTCACCTAGCAAATTAACAAAATTTACAAAACTGAAAAAGATTGATAATATTCAGTCCTGGTAAGAATATAGGAAAACAGACATGATCACATAATGCTCATGGCAGTAGTAGTTGCTTTGGGGAAAAGTAATTTGCCGGCATGGAGTAACGTTTAATGAAGGCATAGTCCTTGACCTAGAAATTCTACTTTTTTAAATTTGTATTTCATTGATGCCTAATGATGTCAAGCAATAGAAATCCTTCTTTTAAGAATCTATCCAATAGAAACAAATATAACACAGTGAAAGAATACACACACGCACACATATATATACATATATATATAGAGAGAGAGAGAGAGAGAGAGAGAGAGTCAGTGTTGTTGGTACAAAAAAAAAATGGCAACAGCCTGAGAATGCTCATAAGTATGGGACACTGGAATAATCATAGTAAATCCATGCACGGGAATGTATTCTATTAATAGGTAGATTTGTATACATTGATCTGGAGAAATGTTCATGAAACATTAAGAAAAAGTTACAGAATAATCTTTATAATGTGATCTCTTTTTTTTAAAGAAAAGTAAAGAAACAAAAAGAAAGTGTGTGTGTGTGTGTGTGTGTTGAAAGGACATGGAGAAGAGTGTGGAAGAATACACACAAGTACTAGCCTTGGCCACCTTGTTAGTAGGAGGGTGCAAGGAGGAGATGGTTCTTCTTTATTCAGGGCTTTATGGTTTGACTCACTACAATGATTCAGAAACCCAGGCAGCCACCTTATGTAATTAAAAATAAAATCCCACTATGTAGTGTAAAGGGGACAAAATGAAGGAAACATGATCCATTGCTTTGGTTTAAAGTATTGCTACCTCCCACGGTGGGGGCCATTTCTTAGAGTGGACACAGGCTGGGTGCTCCCTAAAGTTTTTCCAATAACTGTTTGACGTTGAGTCAGGCGTCTACTTTCTCTTGGCCCCATCTGCAAAATGGAGATCCTAAGAGTAGGTGATTGTTCAATTAGTCCAAAGCTATAAACTCCAATAAGAAGCTATTTGTGTAGAAAGAATGTTATCATGGGACATATTTCAGAAGCAGTAGAACCTGATCAATGGTGTGTTGGAGCCGAGGGGTGGGGAGATGGTGGTGTGAAGGGCTTCTACTGATGAGCTGAATTTAGGGCTGGGAAAGATGCCTGACCTGTAAGAGAGTCATTATTTGGCCCCCAGCGTCAAAGCAGGGCAGTGAGAGTCTTTACAGTAGGATCTAGGATTTCCCCTTTTCTTCTGTTTAGTAAGTTTGGCATGAAAAAGAGAGAAACTGGTGTGAGGGAGAGAGCAGTGGACAGAGCAGGTACAGAATCTCCAAGGCTGACCCCCAGGGGCCACTCCAAATCAGCCCTGACCTTGGCCCTGGGGAGCTGTCTGCCCAGACAGAAGAGTATTTGGTTCCAGGGGTAGGAGAAGCACCCCAACCCCTGAGACAGACGGGGCGAGGGGAGGAGTCTTAGCTCCTGGTCAGGCATTGCTCCCTGGCTTTACCTTACCGGCAGGGTACCCCGCTCTCACCGCCCCTCTTCCTACCACCCCAGGAGGGAGAAGGAGACACTCACCCAGCACCAAGAGGCGGACGCGTGACTTGGAGACGCCACCCAGGTCCCTCAGCAGTGAGACAGAGCACTCGTATGTGCCGTTGTCATCCATGGTCAACCGGTCAATGGTGATGGAGGCATCTGACTGCTGGACTTTGCCTGATACATTGACGCGGTTCTGATAAAGTTCACCGTAGATGTAGGTTTGGGTCGAAAATGTCCAGATGAGCACCGTTTCCTGTGAGGAAGAAGAAATACCACTTGGTCTTCAGCCTAAGGCCCTGGCATGATGCTCCAGCCTGCCCTGATTACCCTCACCCACCATTCCCAGGCCCAGGTGTACTGACACACCAACCCTGCAGAACAAAGAGCTCTATACGTGGTGTCCATTTGTGGATTCCTCTTATGATGTATTTATATGTTTTTAGTGAAAATACTGAAAGCCCAGGGCAGGTAGGCAGTTCATACCAGAGGAGCACGTGTGAGTAAGTGAGGCTTTCACCTCTCGTAACCTCTGGTACCTCTTACCCATTCCATTTTAGTTCATTGTCTGTTCTCAGACAGCCAACCAATATTTATTGAACACCTACTATGTGCAGGCATTGTGCTAGGTAGCCATCCTTGGCTTCCAAGCCCCCTTTATTTATTTGACTCTCGCCTTTGGAATTTGTTTATTCATTAGTATACTTATCATTTATCAAACAGAACATAGTACTAGCTAAGATCACTACTTTTGAACCAGACTGCCTCAGTTCAAATCCCAGTTCTGCCACTTACTAGTTCTATGACCTTGAGCAAAATGCTGACCTCTCTATGACTCCACTTCTTTATCTACAAAGTGGAGATAATGATAAGAACACTTGTATCATAGGATTTTTGTGAGAGCTAAAGTAGAAAATATATGCAAAGCAGAAGCCATCTCGGGTAAATGAGTAGAGAAATGGCAAGTCCCCAAGTTACTTCATTTGGAAAGGTCAGAGAGAGGTCAGAGAGATACGACCAAAAGTCAAGACGAGGCTACCAGAAAGCCAAGGGAGGGAGATTCCAAGATAGGAAGGTGGTTGATAGTTGGAAAAGCTAGGGAGAAATGAAATAAGATGAGGACTGAATCAGCACACTGAATTTAACAAAAGAGAAGCTGCTGGTGATTTCGGTGGAGCATTAGGGGAGGAAGGCTGACCATGCCGGGTAGGGAAGAGAGTGTGGAGACATAGCGTCAGGTCTGACGCCTGGGCACGCTCTTTACGCAAATCAGGAAAAGGTGCTCTAGCTGTTGGACAGACACACCTTTGCCAAGCTAATGGCAGTCAGGCGCCCTGGGCTGGGTCCCCAAGTGCATAATCTGCCCAACCACATACAACAGCCCTGGTAGCGGCAGATAACTCAGGAAGCTTGGCTGAGAAGGGGAGGAGCGACAAGGTGGGAGATGAGGACCTGCCTTGGGCTGTGGACCCGTCTGTGGATGCTGGCCTTTCCCAGGTCAGTTCTTTTCTGACCTACTGGCTCTGCCAAGGACTCTTCATGCCCCAACCCTCCTCCCAATCACAGCGATCCTAAGGCTTCCCCCTCCTGGGATCTCCCCCAAGTCACCCCCCAACCCTTGCTAGGACCTGTCACGATAATCTCCTTGAGGGCACAGGTTAAATCCCTTGCTCTGCAGCCTTGCTTGCTCTCAAGGGGATTGCCTCAAATCCTTTAGAAAGTAAGGGATCCATCAGTCAACAAAAGATCTTTCGTGTTTATCTCAGCACTCAGAAGCATGCCTACCAGAGACCTAACGTCTTGTGTGCTGAATACATGTGACGGTGAAAGAATGTGTCTTCGGTTTCTACAAGCTAAAGGCAGCAGCTGCCCTCTCTAGGTTTTTTCCTGGGGTTCTGGAAACAGATAGGACATGTGCTCTGTCCCATCAGGGTGCCTTGGGCAACAGACAATAAGGTGCCTCAGGCCAAGATTTGCTCTCCTTTCTCATCCTGCTGCTCTAGGACTTGGGTGTCCTGGGTTCCCCTTTCTTTTCTGTCAGGGAGAAAGCTAAATGCTTTCACTCTGAGTAGTTGGGGATCTAATGCCAGGCATGTGTGCATTTTAAAAGTAGAACTCACTTTAAAAATTATGAATGGGGACCTCCCTGGCAGTCCAGTGGCTAAGACTCCATGCTTCCACTGCATGGGGCATGGGTTCCATCCCCCTGGGGGGATCTAAGATCCACGTGCTGCACACGTGGTCCAAAAAAAAAATATATATATATATATATATTATGAATAGATGTTCCTCTTCTTACAGTTAAAGAAATGTGAATTTGATCAATAATGAGATACTTTTTCACTCATCAAATTGGCGAATATCAAATAGTTTGAGACTACTCTGTTAGAGAAATAGGGGCCTACACTGTTGTTGGTGAACATGAAGATTGGTCTGACATCCAATGAAAGCAATTTGACATTATTTATCCAAATTTTAAATTCACATAGCCTTTGACCCAGAAGTTCATTTTTAATAATTTATCTTATCTATAAATATATATTTATAAATAATGATCATAATATTTAAAATATACCTAGAGACATATATATAAGGATGTTTATTGCAGCATTATTTGTAGCAGCAAAATATAGGAAACAAACCAAATGTCCATCACTGGTACGTATAGAGCATTCATAAAATGTGATACTTAATGAAAATATTTTAAAAAGAATGAGATAGATATAAATGTACTGACATATGGAAAGAGTTCCAAGGTATATTAAGAGGAAGAAAAGCCAAGTGGAGGACAGTATGCATGTAGTTTATATAAACATACATATTCATATACGTATATGTAAATATATGTCTATGTTTGTGTGTGCATGGTATACATGTGGAGCATCTATAGAAGTCCATCCCCAAATCTGGTAATAGTGGTTGCCTTTGGTGAGCGGAATAGGGGACTGGGATTCGAGGGTCAAAAGTAGATGTATTTTCATGTGTGTGAATATATACATTCACATTTTCTTGAATTGGCGTAAAGAATCATTGGAAGGATACACAAGAAACTAAATCTTAGCCAAAAGTGATATTCACGATACTGAATGATTGTAGCAGAGATACCAATCAGTCAGAATAAACGCTGGCCCCAAAGAACCAGTACCAGTGAAAATTAGCCTTGCTGGGGAGGACGGAGAGATAGAAGGATTAGGGTGTGGAAACTGGGTAGATAGTACAAGAGGGGCAGGGATAGGAATGAGATTTCTCCATGTACACTTTCAGGATGTTTTCATTTTTGAGCCATGGGATTACTATCTATTCCAAAATAGAAAATAAAATCTTCCCATAGTCCCCAAAAGAACCCAAACAGGAAAAAACTATAATAAAATTTGGCTTCAAGGGAGAGTGCTATGCTAATCAAAAGGAATGATACAGTTTAGGTCATTTGAGACTGACCAACAGAAAGATGTTTTGGGGAAGGTGACTCTTTCACACTAGAGGTGGCATAATATGGCCCTCCCTGGGTCCAACATTCACTGCTCCCTCCCCACCCATCCCAGCCTGGGCGCAACTAGGTTTATTCTGCCTAACATTTATTGAATGGCTTTGTAGTGCTTAGCCTCCAAGAGGTCATGGTCAGGCGGTACCCATGACGCTCCCAACTTTTTAAAGATCCTTACCGTATGAGTCCTTAGAAGCTTGTCCCATTGGATAAATCCATCTCGGTTGAGGGAGGAAGTTTGGTAGGTGCATGGAAGGGTAACGCTCTTTCCCCGAGCAGCCCGAAGAACATCCTTTGGGGTTTCCACAGAGATGGCGTGGACAGTCACCCAGACTGGAAAGAAAGTGGGAAGTAACTGACATGGGCATTCATACTCATTCTCCACCGGACCTCTGAGGGAACGGCCAGTGACGCTCTTCCAGCCACAGCTAGACACACTACAACTGAGATCTCGGCCATGGCACACCAGCTGTTCTCCACCAGGCCCGGGGTGAAGACAAACACGTGTACCTTGGTTCACCCTGTCCCCATCCCACGGCATCTCAACAAAGTTAATTGCGTTGTGTGATGGGTAAAAGCCTGGCTCTGCGCCCCAGCCCCACCTCTTACACACTGTGTAAACTTTTGTCAGCCTCAGTTCTCATCCATAAAAAGGGACACTAGTATTCTCAGAGCTCTTGGGAGAATTAAACAAGATAATGCGTATAAATGCTTTGCTTAATGCCTGGCACATAGAACGCTCTCAATAAATACTTCCCACCGTCTTTTTTGTTGTGATGATGATGATGATTTATTCACTTATTTAGCAAATATTTATGGAGTGCTTAAATGTGGTAAGAAAGGTGATGAATAAGATTAAGTCAGGTAAAGAGAGAGAGGGTTCTCCGAGGGGAATTTATTCTGTATAGGTTTATCAGAAAAAAGATGAGAAAAAGAGTGTGGCCACATCAGTATCTCCCATCACATACATTCTTCTTGCCATGTGACTTTGACTCTCCTCCATCAAGAGGCAGTGTCCATGTTCCCACCCCTTGAATCTGGGGGGACCTATGACTACAGTGTGAGTGACACCCATTAGGCAGAAGCTCTAGTAAATGGATTTCCTTCCTATATAGTCTGGATACCCTTTAAACTGCTGATTTTTATGCTGTTTCCCAGGGTGGGCAATTTCGTACTCAGGCCCGTCAGCAATATCCCTCCTTACTGCAGGTTGCTGTGTTGGGGATTGGGTTCCCATGGATACAACATCTCTGCCTTTCCTACCCATTTCTATGTTGTCTTTCTATGTGCAGTGGCTGTTTAATCAGCCCTCAGATTTTCCTCAGGAGGAATTGCTCTATATGTAGGTATAGATTCGGTGTGTCTATGGGAGGAGGTGAGCTCAGCGTCTTTCTATGCAGCCATTTTGGGCCACTCCTGTACCAGTCCATATTTAATACACAACTTCTCTATGGCCATTTCAGAAAGTAGCATAGCATTGAGTTTAAATGCACAGGCTCCAGAGCTAGAATGCGTCCACTGGAATTCCAGTTCCTTTATCTACTAAATGTATAACCTTGAGGAGTTTACATAAGCTCTCTCTGTGCCAGGGTCCTCCCTTGAAAAGTGGGTTGTTTAGAGATTAAATAACATGAAATGTGTACTTTGTTTAGAATGACTCCTGACCCATAATCAGTGCTCAACATATGACAGTTACATTATGTATATGTGTGTTCAATATATTCTCTCTCTATATATTCATATCGAATAACTTCCACTTCTCATCCCATAGTCTTTCGTTGAGGCACAACCTTAGTTAGAAGTTAATCACGAGAGATAACCACCTACCACCACCATGGGTGAACTCTCATAAAGGAATAATAATTACTAATGATTACAACTAAAGAATAGATCAATTTTAGAGACCACTACAAAAGCGAGTAAAAGTCATTTTATGTTAATTTGTGAGGGAAGAGATTGAAATGAACGGATGAGAAAGAACTCATAAAGAAAAGGAAAAAATCTTGAACAAGTATAGAGCACTATTTAAATGCTATTTGTAAACCTGAGAAGGATCTTTAAAGGCTGATCTGGTGCCCTGAGACACACTTACATTTTCCATAATCCTAGATAAGAATTTATCCTGTGTTTAAGACCTTCACGCCAACAGCCATCACTGGAAATCCTCCACAGCTAATCAAATCCTTCTCACTGATTCAGTTAGTATCCTCTTTTTCTGACATCACTGGCAGCAAAGACATCTGGCTTAACTTCTCAATAGTTTCCCATCATGAACTCAGAGGATTCTGACGTTTGCAATCACCAACTTTCTCACCCACAGTTCTGTAATAAACTGTAATAAACCCAGTTCCTTTCACCTCTTTCTATAGGCTTATTGTTTATTAGCTCTGTGGCCCTCGTTTTGCTGTTCTGTGGAATCTGCATCCTACTCAGCGGATGAGACAAAAGTACCAGGTGGGACATCTAATCCACCATCAGAAAACTAGGAAGTGCAGAAGTTTGCTTCTAGAGCCTTCCAACACCCTCCCTTTCTACTTGTTTGTACAGATCTACATTGGGTATCTTCTTTCCAGTTGCCAGAACCCACGCTCTCCCCAGTAGTTGCAGCTCTCCCATCCTGTTGCTGCCGACAGCTGTGTCCCTCATGCTCCAGAGGTATTCTTTCTTTCCTGCTCCCTCCCCACTCTCCTTTATTTCTCAAGGCTGAGTTCTTCTGATATTCACGAAGACCATCCATCTGATAAGCTAATTCGTTATAAGGTGTTAAAAACAAATGTTCAGTGATGTGTTAACCTCCCCAAGGGTATACGAATGGGAGGAGCAGGTGCTCTCACCTGCAGGGAAGGAATCAAAATCTCACAGCACAATAGGGGTTTGCTGAGGAAGACATTTTAACCACATACATTGTCCTAGAGAAAATGCCCAAAGGCTCTCAAGCAGAGTAGATGACTCTGTCCTTTGTGCCATGGGTACCACCCACGAGTACCTTCATCCTAGCACTCTCTCATGAGAGTTTATTACATATGGCAGAATGACCGAGAGCACAAACGCTGGAGCCAAACTGCCCAGGCTGTCATCCTCATTCTTAGTTTTCCTAGCTGTGTAACCTTGCACAACTTAATTAACTTCTCTGTGCCTCAGTTTCCTCGACTATAAAATGAGGATAATAATATTATCTAACTCCAGGTTGTTGTGAGGGTTGGATGAAAACATATTTAGCGTGCACGACCTTCATCCTGGCACATAAGCAAGAACTATGCCAGCATTCCATATCGTCACATCCTTCTCCTCTGCCACACTGTTTTTCCTGCCTTTTCATATCCTCAGGGCTCAGAAAACTGCCTAACACGTAGGAGATGCTCAAATAAGTGCTCTTGGACAGCAAACTGAATGAGTTCTAGAGAACTTAAGTTTAAAAGATGGGTAGGATTTGCAACCAGAGAAACTTGGTTGAAGAACTTACCTTACACATTGCTAGAAAATGTCAAAAAAATATATTAAATTAAGAACAAAAGGAGCCCAGGGAGGGGATGCCAAGTCTGCAAGTGGCCCCAGATGGAAATGGGAAAGGTCATTTAACCTCCCTAAGTGGGCGGGGTGTGAAGAGACAGCTTGAAGCCTCCAGGATTGCTTGTAAATAATTAAGGCTTGTTAAGAAGATAATAAAGTGTCTCTTGAGAGCTAACCAGAAAGCAATACATCCAAGGAGAATAATAAAATGCTCGATGGACTGGCGGCTTTAGGCGCACACAGCACATTATGGGAACCCTTGGGAAACTGGCAGGAATGCCTCCACTTAGCGAAATCCATTTGCTCAGAGAAACCACATTCTTAGTTAGGGAGGAGGTGCCCGAGGCCAGAAAGGGCCCATCGCACCCCAGGACTAGATACATGCTCCGACATTGAGAAAGCGCTGGTCTCTAGGGAAAGGGGTGCAGCTCTCACACGCACGTGCATGTTGGTTTGTTCTGCCCCCCCCCCCACAAGGTGGGAATGACTCCTGGAGGCTCTCAGACTGGCAGATGGGGGAGGAGGGATGGAGAGGTGGGGAGGGGGGTTAGAACTCCATGGATGTTTGAGGAACTCTTTGTTCAACATGGATCTTTAGGAATCTATGAATCCTGGTCCATTTAATGAATTTTTCCTAAGGCCCTAGTTTAGTGCAAGGCCCTGGGAAAATGATCAGAGGCATCTTCATGCCCCACCTCCTCCTGGACCATCCCAGCCCTTACTGGCTTCGCTGAAGCGCTTCAGGGAGCATGCACCCCACGCACACGTCATTCTCATGTCAGTGTGGGTCTATGTGTGCGGGCCGTCTCTCCTCATCATAGGGCAGCTCCTTCCAGCAGGGTCTGTGTCTCAGACTTCTCTTGTACCCATTGCTTGCTAGTTCCCACCCCAAGGTATGTACACAGAGCTGGGTGCTAAGAAGACTTTACTGATTGAGTGGTTCATGAAACAGTCCCTGCCTAGGAAGCAGTTAGCCAGCATCACTGTCAGCCAGCATCCTAATAGAGCCTAATTAAGTGTTAAGTGCAAATGATAAGGAGTGAAGTGTAGGGGTTGGGGGGGGGGGTTGGAGAGGGGAGGGACCTGGAAGAAGGATTTTAATGGAAAGCCTTATTGAGGAGGTGGGACTTGAAATAGCCCCCAAGGGATTCAATTCACTATGTTGAACTTGTGCATAGAAGAGAGTAAAGCAGGATGCAAAACTGTACATGCAACAGTATCCTACTTCCACAAAGTCACAGAGGGGAAGCAAATTCTTAGAAGAAAATATACCAGATACAGAATTAATACCAGTTATCTCTGGATTCTGGGATGATGGGTTTCTTCTTTGTGTATTTTTATTTTCCAGTTGTTCTGCAACAGACATGCGGTACTCTTGTAACCATAAAGCCGTGTTACAGTTTTATATGTCAAGCAGGAAGTGAAGAAGTAGAGAGGTGAGGGCAGCCTATTTTGTCAAGGAGCTCACGTAACACACGAGATGGGAAAGCTGGAGCCAGAGGGCCATGAAAGGTCTTGAGAAGGTTTCTTCCGTCCCCTCTGGGATGGAAGATGGAGAGACTTAAGCAGTCTCCCAGGTTATAGGGATGGAACTCCCAGAAAGAAGAGACTGAAAATAGAGAAGAAGCCAGATGGAGCAAGACCCCCGGCTGGGTGGGGGAGGGCATAGGTGGAGGACTAGCCTTGCCCACAGCAAGAGTCACCTGTTCCCATGTGTACAGAGATAGAGAAGTTGGTGGGCAGGTGTGGGGAAGTGAGCTCTGACGGGGGGCCCTGTCCTCCACATTTTATGCCTCTCTCCCAGGGAACTTTGTGAAAGTCCTAAGTGGGAGCGTCTGTCTGTCACCATGTTCTGCCCATGTCAGGTGTTTATGGCATCCCTGACTCACCAGGGAACTTTGTGACAGTCCTAAGTGGGAGCGTCTGTCTGTCACCATGTTCTGCCCATGCCAGGTGTTTATGGCATCCCTGACTCACCAGGGCAGAGAACGAGGAAGCAGCCCAAAGGTCCCTTGGTGGCAGGGGAGGAAGGTACCTCAGGAAGGAGGTGGTGTTAAGTGTTAAGTGCAAATGATAAGGTGTTGGTGCCCTGGACAGAGAGGGCTGCTCCAGGGACAGAATGATCTAGGGGCAAAGTCAAGCCCAGCAGGCAGGGAGGACATGGACCCAAAACCTGAGTGCTGGGCTTCCCTGGTAGTGCAATGGTTGGGAGTCAGCCTGCCGATGCAGGGGGCACGGGTTCGTGCCCCGGTCCGGGAAGATCCCACATGCCGCGGAGCGGCTGGGCCCGTGAGCCATGGCCGCTGAGCCTGCGCATCCGGAGCCTGTGCTCCGCAATGCGAGAGGCCACAACAGTGAGAGGCCCGCGTACCGCAAAAAAACAAACAAAAAACAAAACCGGAGTGCTGCCAAGGTGGGGTAGTTTGAGAAGCAACTAAACTTTACCTCCAAGTCAAATATGTCCTCCACTGGCTGTCTCAGTACTGAAATGCCCACTGCTGAGTGAAGGCGCTGAAGCCCCTGCTAAAACACAAGTGCCCTCTGGGAGGGAGGGAAGACACGGTGAAGTGACTCTCTTCCTTTAACACGCAGGGCAAATCCATTTCCTTAATTAGCCCCTCTCATCCATCCATCCCTAGAAACAATGGGTAACGTTGACAGAAACAAATGCAATTAGGAAATTGAGGCTTGGAGAGAAGCAGGACAGAGTAAGAAGGAAGGGAAGAGAGACAGGATAAGAGATGCTGAGAGTAAACCAGCTTTGCTGCCTGGTGAGGATCAAAAGGGTAGGTACTCATTCATTAACACCCACCCAGCAAATGGCTGTTCCAGGGACTCTGACAGACTCTGGGGACAAAATGGCAAGCAGAGACAGACACAGTTCCTGCCTTCATGGTGTCTGATCCTCTGCGTGAGTCAAATGATAATAAATACAGAATCACAGAGGCCAATGTAAAACCACCATGGTAACAAGTGGTACCCATGCAATGACAGGATATAACAGAGGATTGGGGCATGAGGAGAGGTTGTCCTTAGGAAGGGCCTTTTGAGTTGACATTGGAGAATGAACAGGAGGGAACCACAAGAAAACGGGGGTTGTGACCTCCTGGAGGGGTGGAATAGGGAGGGTGGGAGGGAGGGAGACGCAGGAGGGGAGAGATGTGGGAACATGTGTATATGTATAACTGATTCACTTTGTTATAAAGCAGAAACTAACACACCATTGTAAAGCAATTATACTCCAATAAAGATGTTAAAAAAGAAAAAAAAGAAAATGGGGGAAGAGGTGAGTGGGGGAGAGAACTGCGCTGTGCAGAGATCAGGGCACAGGAGAAGGTGGGCCACGTTCCAGAAACTAAAACAAGCCAGTGAGTAGAGATGGAACCAAAGGGGTGGTTTGGGGGGTTGTGATTCCCCCTGTGTGATAGCCTTTAGCCTCCCATGATGACTCCAAATAAACGCAGAGGCCAAGTACAAACATCATACTTGTGCCATCGGGGAAGTTTAGGACAAACTTCACTATCTGCCAGACTTCACCCCTCAAGATTCTCCTACAAAGCAATTCCGAAGTTATACCACTCCCAGTGCAGCCAGAAATATGGCATGGGCCCAAGTCTGCGAGGCCACGACAGCAATTTGAATCTTTTTTTTTTTTTTTGCTATCTACCATCTATGATTTATTTCAAGCAGTTCTTTTGAGTAATGAGGGTTCTTTTTTTTGGACTTTCTATAAGGGATACACTTTATTTATTTTTTAACATCTTTATTGGAGTATAATTGCTTTACAATGGTGTTTTAGTTCCTGCTTTATAACAAAGTGAGTCAGCTTTACATATACGGAGAGTTCTTGCATCAAATGAGCGAACACTCAAAGGAGGGAGAGACAAAAGGTACTTGTCAGTTAGAAAATCACTGATGTCTATCTTTCCATAATTAAATTAGGAGAAAAATGAAGAACCCACTGGTAGCAGGAAGAAGCAAGAGTCCTCTAGAGTCTGGCATTTGGTGAGCTAGATATTCAGTTGCTGTGGATTTCCACTGTTTTTCCCCAGGCAGAACATACGGCAGAGACTTGGGAACGCAGGTACCTGAAGCCAGATTAGGCTTACATTCCATAACTATGTTGCTTGCAGGGCTATTGTTACTATACTAGATGGCTGTGCCCCAGAGAAATGGGGTGCTGGTCTGTTTCCACAAATCTTTATCCCAGTCTTCATCGCAAGGAGGGCACTGCCAAGTGCTCTCAGCCAGTCTCTTGTCTAAGTTTCCTGGTTTGGTTGACAACATCCTGCTCAATACAACTTTTGTCGTCACAATTTGAGTATGATGATTGATTTCAGCCCAAGGAATATGGTGAAAGGGACAGGTAGCCAATTTGCAACATCAGCACAATTTGTCAGTTTCTTCCAATTTGGAAATGAAGGAGGTGAATCCAAGGGCACGCTCCAAACACGGATCCCTCCCCAGTAGCCTTCGTCCCACAGCCGTGTCCCAGCAACGCTCACTTCCGGTCCCTGATGTTGGGGGCAGGGTCCCCACTTCCTGTGCCCAGCAGTTTCGGTTCTGGTCACAGCGTGGGGCTGGGGGCTTGGCTGTGGGCATCGTGGTCGCCACCCTCCATGCGCCCCCTTCTCCAGCCCTTCCCACTCCTCAGTGCCCCCCTCCGCGGGCCCATCCTCTTTTAGTCCATTCTCCTCTGGCCCCCAGAATGCTAGTGACCTTGCGGGAGTGAGACTTGGGCTGTCTTCCCTGGGCTTTTTGGAGGCCGTTTTAGAAAAGAGAACCAGGGCTTAGAAATGGGCACTGGGGGAGGCAGTGGGGCTGGTTAGAGGCCAGGTGTTGGTTGGAAAGAAGCCTTATTTGGGGAAGTTGTCCAGATAGAAAGTTAACTTAGATTTGGAGGGGAGAGAAAGGAAAATTATAAAGGAGATAACTGGGCAGAACAGCCCCCAAAAACCAACCACCAAGGACAAGAATCTAGTTGTTTATGTTTAGCACACGTTGTAGAGTCTCACAATTTAAAGGTCAATAGTAGTATCTGAGAATGCTTGGTAAGATGGATGCCCTAGTTGGATTAAAGGGAGTTTTAGATTTGAGGAGAGAACTCAATGAAAAGAGTTGGAGAGGAAAAGAGGACCGGAAAGTTATAACTTGATAGTAGAAAACCAAACATATACTGTGAGCGCTTGTTCTGGAAACTATGATACCAAGGGAAAAAAAAAAAAAAAAAAGCATAAGCAGTAGTTCTTATCCCCAAGCTACTTAGGAAAACAAGTCCCAAAGTGGGTGAAAGCTTAAATGGCAGTATAACAGAGGGTCAAAAAAGTGGTTGAGACTTCAAATTCAAATCAGGAAGAAATCACTGGGGCCCAAAGTTACCTAGGAAGGCTATATGGAGAGAAAGGACTTGTGATTTTTTAAGGTTAGAGAGAAAGGAAGGTGTTGACACGACAGGTAGGTCTGATGATAATATTTTTCCAGACCAAGAAGTTCAGGATGTGATATGATAAACATTTTTGTAATGTTCAAGGTGTAAAGGTATAGGAGGCAGTCTAGGTGCTGAAATATTGGGATTTGGGGGAACATTTCAGTGGTTTATAGAGCCTAAACGTGACTTAGGAGAATCTATCCTCGCGATATAAGTCTTATCCTAATAGTAATGGGAAATCAATGAAGAGCTTTAAGTAGGGGTAGTGACATGGTCATAATTTCATTTGAAAAGATCAGTTTGGCTTCAGGGTGGACAGCAGATAGGAGAAGGGATAAAACAGGCTCCCAAAGCCAGCTGGAGGCTATGGAAGTAGCTTAGGAGAGGCAGCTTACATCGGTGAGGTGGCAGAGGAAACAGAGAAAGATGAACAGACTCAAGAGATGTTGGAGGGCTAAAATCATCAGGACATACTGATGACTTGAATTTGTAGCTGAAGGAGAAGGAGCTGTTAAGGGTGATATGGTGGCATCAAAATATGGTCCCAAAATACTTTGAAATTCCTCCGGTTACCAGGGGGTAAGGGTGGGGGGAGGGATAAATTGGAAGATTGGAATTGACATATACACACTACTATGTATAAAATGGATAATAAGGACCTACTGTATAGCACAGGGAACTCTACTCAATACTCTGTAATGGCCTATATGGGAAAAGAATCTTAAAAAATGGATAAATGTATATGTATAACAGATTCACTTTGCTGTACAGCTGAAACTAACACAACATTGTAAATCAACTATACCCCAATAAAAATTTAAAAATAAATAAATACATTAATAAATAAATAGGACTCATATCCACTCCCTTGAGTCTGGGTTCTGTGATTGCTTGATCGATAGAATGTGGTGGAAGTATGGTAATAGATGCTGGATCAGTATCTGGGCCCAGACTTTAAGATACTGGCAGCTTCCACCTTCTGTCTCTCTAGATGTTTGCTCTTATAATCTAGCCACCATGCTGTGAGGAAGCCCAAACTTCCCCGTGGAGAAGTCCACAAAGAGAGGAACTGGAGTTACCACCCACTTGCCAGCCAGTGAGCCAGCATTTTGGAAGTGGGTCCCCCAACCCCAGTCAAGTCACTCCAGTTGATAGTGCAGGGAACAGGGACAAGCTGTCCCTGCCAAGCCCCATCCAAGTTGCAGATTTGTGAACAAAATAAATGTTTTTTATTATTGTCTTAAGTTACTAAGTTACCACTAAGTTAAGGGGTAGTTTATTACAGAGGAATAGAAAACTGTAATGGATGACTGTTAGGTTTGTGGCTTTCATTCCTGGATGGATGGGGTGTCATCTATTGATGTAGAGGTCACTGACAAAGACCCAGATATGGGGTCAAAGACCATGAGTTTGGTTTTCAGCTTGTGGGTTTGAACTGATTCTGAGATGTCTAAGTCGAGAAGTCATGTGGACTGTTGGATTTATGGTTCTATGGCTCAAGACAGAGGTTGGGTTTGAAGACAGAAATTTGTGAGTCACTTGAAATGGGTGTCAGCTAGAGATGTGGATGTGGATGTAGAAGGGGGTCTGAGTGCAGGGAGCTCTGCCATTTCATGGTGGGCTGAGGAGCGTGAAGCTGCAAAGAAGACATGAAAGGGTTGGGCCAGGGATGTCGGGGCAGAACCAGGAGACGGGGAATCATGGGAACTGACAGAATAGAGTGTTTCGGGAAAGAAGGAGGGATTAGCAGGGTGAGGAACTGCCAGGGGTACAAGCATCTGCTGAGCCAGGCGCACTTTCCCCCAGGCTTCCTTCCTGCTGACCAGCATCACAGTAAACAGCATCGCTGGGTCACCAAGAAGCCCTGGGATGGGACTCTGGAGGGCAAAAAGGCCAGGTGAGGATCACAGCCATGCCCATGAACCAGTTCTTTCCCGGAGCCTTGTTTCTCAAACTAGTCCCTGGAGCAGCATCACTCGGGAGCTTGCTAGAAATGCATAATCTCGGGACCTACTGAGTCAGTCTGTATTTTGACAAGATCCCCAGATGACTTCTATGCATACGAAAATGTGAGAAGTTAACACACCAATGTAGAGGCTGGGCATTAACTCAGGGAAGCAGTGAGATGGTGCAAAACTGAGCTGCCAGTCGCATGCAGAGAATCAGCCCCAGTCACAGAGATGGCTGTTCATTAAGCCTATCTTTCCTCAAGGTCCTATAGGCAACTCTGAACCTAGACTTTCACATCAGAGTCACCTGGGTAACTTTTCAGAATCAGAGAGATGCCCAGATTCTGCCCCTCTGTATTCTGATTCAGAAGGTCTGGGGGAAGCTGGGCATTTGTACTTTTACTCCCCAGGTGACTGTAATGGGCAGTCTGGGTTGCCAGCCATGCCCTAAACCATCACTCCTCCCCCTTTGCACACATACCCCTCTTAAGCTGACCATGCATTGCGTCCTTCCCACTTCAAGGCTGGAGCTGGAACTGGAGCATTTTAATCCTGATTTCAGCTCTGACAGGAAGACAGTGTGATTCCACAGGCATATGAGCCCTCCTGTGAGCACTGGCTTCTGAGTCGTGCTCAGGCACCAGCAGGTCATGTCCAGGCTCCAGGTGGGAGTCAGGTCCTGGGGACTGGTGCGGCAACGGGGCTCACAACCATGGAGCAGATGAAAGGCCAGGCTGCCCATCTTGTAGTGCACTTAACGGCTGATACCACTCTGGCTCTGGCCTGAATACCACCCTCTCGGGGTCAAGATGAACTGGGCACAAGGCCACTCTCTTATCTGATTCTCATCAGATGTACATGTCTGAGGCTGAGCCCTGTAACCCTCACAGCCTGGGCCAGGTCACTGCGTGGACTTAGACGTGCAAGTGACACTGGGTCACACTCTGACAGGGAAGATACCAGGGAGCTCCCCGAGCCTGTGTGACCAACAGGATCATGGCACTGCAGAGTGGACAAGCCTAAGGAATGTAGGGAACATTATCCTGCTGGGGACTGTGGCTCTAACAAAGGCCCCAGGGGAGGGATTCTAAAATGGCGTGATCAACCTCAAAAGGACAAGAGCTTGGAAACTTAGTTCCCATCAAAACCCCACCATGGATGAAGCAACCATGAGCTTACTGAAACTTCTAGATGGGGGAGAAAAAAAATTTTTTTTCTCATCTGCAATATTTTGGGATGATGGATTCCCTTATTTCTCAGTGAAAAGCAGTACTTTCCTAAGTTTTTCAAATTTAAGCTTCGAGGTTTCCTCTAGCTGTAGGAAGATGGGGCTTTTTTGTTGTTGTTGTTTGTTTGTACTTTTTATCAAGTCTTCAGAGATTTTAGTGACTCTGGGCAGAGCTTCTCAGAGACTTTTTCCCCCTGGTGGGATCCTCTTTATGTATCTCTTTTCCCACAGCTGTACCTTCCATCACATCAAATCTTTCACGGACTCTGGTGGCTGAAAAAATTCCCAGAGTGGAAGAGCCTTGGTCCTGTACACTAGCTGGGGTGTTTTCTCTAGCAGCCTTTGGGAGGGGTGACAGAATCCCTCATCCTCAGTGACTCTCATTCTCTTGGGAGATGTCTGCGAGATCAGAGTGATCAGACAATTGATCACCAAAGTCTAGTTACTTTCCTATAATTTACACTTGCCCACACTAATAACAACAACAATAATAATAAATAACTGGCATTTACTGAATGCTTATTATGTGGCAGGCACTGTTCCAGGGTCTTTACGTTGACAAACTCATTTATGATCCCTAATAACCGAATGAGGTACAGTGTGCATTTTGGCACATTATAGGTTACCGTCTCCATTTCACAAATTAGGAAATAGAGATTTATCGAGGTCAACTAATTTGCCCCACGCTAAAGTCAGTTAAGGAAGAGGGCCTGCCCTTCTCAAGTGCCGTCCGAGGGGGAGGGTGTGGGAGCATCTGCCAGGGAGGGAGAGGTATTGTGTCACTGACATTGTTTGGAATTGTCAGGCTGACTTTTATTCCATTTAAGTACTGTTTTTAAATTCTCAAATGCACCACCTTCTGTTTGTGTCCCCTTCACATGACCTTATGTGATTTGATTCTGACTCCCCAAAATCCGATGAGTCCTGGGGTCTATTTTCATCAACTTTGTTGTTACTCTGCCCGGGACATCAGCAAAATTTAAGTTGTTACTGGGCAAGTTCAGATGAAGAACGGAAGTAGGGGGAAAGCCAGTATGACTTCTGGAACCCAACTTAAACTTAAACTCCACCTCGTCCAGGAAGTCCTCCCTAATTTCCCTGCTCTTCCTCTGGCGTCCTCTCCCGAGCCATGGTGGGGAGGGCCACCCAGCTGCTTTTACATCTGACCTTTGAAGGCCTTCATTGCTCACTTGTACATAGCAATGACTATTTCACCCCAAACATTTCCACTTGGCAAACACATGCCGGGAGCTAGCCACCAAGCCCAGCTTCCCCGACCCCACTGCTCCAGCCCCTTCCCCTTAGTGTAAAGTATGGAGGCAAAGGTGATGAGCCCGTGGTGCGAGGCAGGGCAGGCTGGGAGGGTGGAGGGAAGGGGGTGGAGGCAGAAGACACACTTTATCAGTGTGTCTGAACACAAACCCAAGAGCTGGTTGAACTGGATGAGTTCACCCAGGGGTCACATGCCTTCTCACAGGAAGAGGTGAAATGTACTGCTCCAGGCAGTTCACAGTTAAGTCCACATTTCAATCTAAGCTGGGTGCACATTTTGTTTTGTTCTGCTTTGTTTTTTTCCCAAGCCCAAATCCCCTCTTTTGATTCATGCATGGGTTTTGGGTTGCAGCCAGACTACAGATGCAAGGGTGTGTACTGGGGTAGGGGAGGAGGCGGGGCAGGGGGGAGACTTCTAGGCCCTATAAAAGAGGATCAGAGGTCACTGGCCCAGCCCAGAAAGGGTGGTCATTTCCTTTCAGCCTCCTACCCTCTGGGCTTGAAGCACATCCTCGCAGTCTGAATCTGATGGCTGAGACAGGTCCCTCATGACTGCAATCATTCCAGACCCCTCACTCCTGTGGTGCCTGCACAAACTATGTGCTCAGTAAAGAGCTGTGTGAATGAAGGAATGAACCAAGTATGCCCTCTAACCTGATGATGAGGGCCCCTCTGCCCCAGTTAGATGGGCCTCCTGGCAGGGCCTTTGAGTTTGACCCAACCCTTCCCCAGCACTGGGCTATTCTCCAGCCAAGAGCTCCAAGGTCGTGTTTTGAGAGATGGGGCAGGAGGGGGAGCCTGGGGGTTGAGGAGAACCACCCTGGGCTGGCAGGCCAGCTGGCCTGGGGCTTGCCTGTAGGAGCTGAAAAGTGAGCTCTAACTCAGACCCTCCTCCATTCTGCTTCCCAGCCCTTGGGGCTCCCAAGTTTCCTGGTAGAACTCTTCACCTCTTCCTGTACCCAAGCAGGATTCCATGGGGACTTCCCAGGACAGACTCCTCTCCCCATGTCCTCTGCCTGTCTCTTGTTTGTAGAAAAGCTTTCATCTCCCACACCTCCCCTGAGTCACAAAAATCTGGATCAGGAATTAATGCAAAAATAGCAGTTGGGCCAGGAGAACTGGTAAGAATTTAAATAGTAAATCATCTATACTGCAGTCACAGAATGTTTAGTTCCTCCCTGAAGTACCTAGATAGCAGTATCTGATGCACATTTCCTGCGTTGTTTTACAGTTGCTAAAACCCCCAGAAAATGGAAGAAGTTAAGTACTGGATGACCATGAGTATGCAGCTCCCAGACCTATTGGAGCCTGAGGATTGGTGATGTTAACCCCTGTGACACCATCCTGTTACCTCACCATCAACCAATCAGAGAAATGTGCACCCGCTGTTCACATACCCTGTGACTCCCCTCCCTCACCTTGCCTTTAAAAATGCTTCCCTGAAACCTATTGGGGAGTTTGGTTCTTCGGAGCATAAGCCACCTGTTCTCTCTGCATGGCTCTTGCGATAAAACTTTCTCGGCTCCAAACTCCGACATTTCGGTTTGTTTGGCTTCACTGTGCATGGGGCACACGAACTTGGAGTCGACATGCCCCAGTTTTCCCAGATCCCTGAAGCCCACAACAATTTCTAATTGCAAGCTGACACAGACAAAGACAAGTACTGTATAATATCACTTACATGTGGAATCTAAAAAATACAACAAACTAGTGAATAAAACAAAAACGAAGCAGACGCACAGACATAGAGGACAAACTAGTGGTTACCAGTGGGGTGAAGGAAGAGGAGAGGGGCAAGATCGGAGTAGGAGGAAAAAAAAGGGTTATTATGGGATTATATGAAATCGTGTGTGTGAAAGTTTGCCAGTTGTAAAGCACTACAGAATTTAAAGAATCTTTCATTCAATGAGAAATAATCTGTTTAGATGTAAAATGTGGCTGAATTTTAAAATAAATAAATAAATTGCAAGCTGATGAGATTCTCAGCATGTTCAAATACACTGAATTAAAGATAGTCCTAGGGCTTCCCTGGTGGCGCAGTGGTTGAGAGTCCGCCTGCTGATGCAGGGGACACGGGTCGTGCCCCGGTCCGGGAGGATCCCACATGCCGCGGAGCGGCTGGGCCCGTGAGCCATGGCCGCTGGGCCTGCGCGTCCGGAACCTGTGCTCCACAACGGGAGAGGCCACAGCAGTGAGAGGCCTGCGTACCGCAAAGAAAAAAAAAAAAAAAAAAGATAGTCCTAAAATCCCCCCAACCCCCATCTCTCAACTTCCTTGCTCATTCTACTTCCTGTCGGTGCCCAGGACTCTAACGCCAAGACCTCCATCCTAACCCTTAGCACTCTGTGGGTCCTCACACAATGACTTTGCTATTTAGCACTTGATTTGGAGTCTACCATTATATCAGCGAATGTCTGGTTTTTATTTTGTGGGGTTTCCATGGGGTTTCCCCATGTTTTGAGTTTTCAATGACCAGAGTATCAAGAGAGCTAAAGGGCTTTGGCCTTTGGAAAGGGTCGTTCTATTTCTAACTGGCTGTTTTTCGAAGAGTTTGAGTCTTCTCTTGCTCTGTAGATGATATTGGGTAAGTTGCAGCCTTTCTCTGCCTCAGTTTTCCTATATGTGATAACAGATGTTATCACTCTTACCATTGCCTCTCTCTCTGGTTTTAAGGCAATGATTAAAATCTCAGGTAGTGAACACAAATCCTGGATCCACACATCCTGGCTTTTCTGGGACAACCCTGATTTTAAATATTTTTGTCCCAATTGTCAGATCTTATGTCTGATCTGATGATCTGATCTGGGATCAGAAAATATCGTTTTGAGAGTAATATGAATTCCAGAAATGGGCTGAAATTTTATTTACTAATATGAAAATAAAAAACATTCTGATTCTGGGCGCTGGCCTGGAACCTGCTTTTTGAACGACAGACGTGTCATTCTGCCCAGCAGGAATACAACTGTGTCATTGGAGGCCCTCCCTGGGGGAACTCTGGGAGACCCTCAGCATTCAGCCCCTGTCTCGCCCACCCCTGGGCACTACTCACCTGCACAGAGCACCCACAGCACGGGCTGCATCTTCCCCTCCATGGTCTTGCGTCCTCTCTGCCCCGAGTCCAGCCTGGCGCTGGTGGGCCCCTGACTTTAACCAGTATGGGCTGACTGGTTAAAGCTACGACAGCCTCTGGCCCAGTCCGGACTTCGATCCCTGTGGTTTCTCCCTTCCTGTCTATCTTTGCCCAGCCTGGCCCCCATGGCCCACCCCTTGGCTGGACTGACAGGTGAGCTCACCTGTGGGACTGGACTGCTCCACCCACTTCACCAAAGGCCCCAAAAGGAACGTTCTCCACCTTCTCAGTTACCTCTCCTGCCTTCTCTCCACCTAGCAGGTGGGCAAAGTCCTGAGCTTCTCACTATCACGTGGGCTTCACCTGTAAGAGACAGGAAGTTGCCGCCTCGTAATATGAAGGGAAATGATCTCAGAGGAAGGGTTTCAAAGCAAATAAAAAAAGGGTGTTAGTCACAATTGCTGAAATACTTCAAGGCATAATACGATCTGTTAATCTACTTCCCTTCCGGTCTACCTCACCACCACGCTAGAGACACAGTCATGAGGAAGACTGGAAATCTCTACCCCCCAGAGAACTATTAATCTGGTCAGGGAGGAAGATAGTATACAAGCAACCAAGATAGTCAGAAATACATTGACCAGTTTGTCTCAGTTTGCTTGGAACTCTCCCAGTTTTAACACAGAAGGTCCTATGTCCCAGGAATGTCTCCATCCCAGGCAAACTGGGATGGCTGGTCACCCTACTTAAAGACTGCCAGGGGCTTCCCTGGTAGCGCAGTGGTTGAGAGTCCGCCTGCCGATGCAGGGGACATGGGTTTGTGCCCCGGTCCGGGAAGATCCCACATGCTGCGGAGCGGCTGGGCCCGAGAGCCATGGCCGCTGAGCCTGCGCGTCTGGAGCCTGTACTCCGCAACGGGAGAGGCCACAACAGTGAGAGGCCCGCGTACCGCAAAAAAAAAAAAAAAAAAAAAAAGAGTGCCAGTGCTATGGGGAGCATTACCTGGGAAATGACATAGATAATGAAATTGAGGCAGTGGAAGGGGTTCCACCTTAGACCTGGGTGATCAGAACAAAATGAGTATTATGATTCTCTATTTTACAAACAGGCTTCTAAGTCTCAAAGAAGTTAAATGGGTTCTCCAAGGTCACATAGCTAAGAAGTGGTTTTCTGATTTCTAGTCCACCAGGCTAGGGACCCAGATGTCACCCTCTGTGAGTTCCGGGGTGGTGAGTAAGGGTTTAAAGGGTATAAAGCAGACAGAAGCCCTCTGTCCTCTCTCCTCCTGTGTGGTCCCCTCTTTATCTGCTGCCTCTCTTAGGTGTGCTGGCTCTCCATCTTTCCCCCACCTCCCACCCACCTTCTTCTTCCCTATCCTGAGGGTCTGTCATCTTAAGCCTCGCCCTGACTGATGCCACCCTTCAGTCCCCTGTCCCATTCCCATCCACTCTCCATCCCTCCCTCCTTCATCTCACCTCTTTCTCATACCACCTTTCATCTTCATGGAACCTTGAAGGCTGGAAGTGAATTGAACTCCCATGGTTACTCAGTTGTGGTCATTCTTCCACTCTTCAACAGACACTCACTGAGGCCCTATTTGACACTCAGGACAGGGGTTTGGCCATTGGTGATGCCACGTGCCTCCTCAGAGATGCCTTCCTGGACCACTCTACCCAAAGGAGCCCCCATCCCAGTTTTGCCAAGTTTCTGCGCACAACCCTGTTTTCTTTCTTCAAAGCTCTAACCACTATATGAAACTAAGTTTTGCTACCCCAAAACTTTTTCTATGCCAACCCCTCTGGAATTCCTTCCCCCCACCATATCTGCTGTTGTAATCCAACATGTGTTTTAAAGGCCAGCTCATATATTATCTGTTCTTTCATGAAGCCTTTCCTGACTTCTTCAGCCAAAAGGGCTCTCTCCCTCCTTTGAACTCACACGGCACCCTGGATCTCTCTTGGGATACTAACTAACTACATTCTGCCTTCTGCCTGAGTTATTTTTGGTCTGTGTCTCATCCCTCCTAATAAACTGTGAGCTCATTCATTTATTCAGCCAATTGTTATCGTGCCAAGCATTATTCCACCTGGCTGGGAAGAAGCACCATTTTAAGCCTGTAATTGTGTGTCTTACTAACTTTGATCAAGTATAGAGCCTGATGCAAATAGATATCAGTGGATACTTGTGAATGGGTAGACAAATGGCTGAATGGATGGATGGAGGAATGGGGTCATTAGAGAATGTGTGGGGTGAGGGAGTGAACTATTGGGTTATTGGACTTTGCTTTGATCGGAATGATGGTGGGAATTGGTGGAGTAGGGTGGGTTATGAGCACATTTGAAGTTTGAGAAGCTTATGGAAAGTTTATATCACCCGGGGTTGCCAATTGACCATCACCATGGGAGGTGAATGTGGGGCAGGGGTTGTGGAAGGGGAGCACGGCTGTCTGGTTTGGTATCCAGAGTCATCTCTGTCCAAAGAAATGGAGCCCTGGTCACAAGAAATGACTACCCTTTAGTCTCACCACGCTGCTCTCCCAACATCTATCAGAGGACCCTCCCCATTCCATATATCTGGTATTTTTTTTTCCAACCCCTTCTGTGCTGACATGGGGTTAAAGTACAATTTAATGTATTCACCTAGATCTTTGGCTTTAGATTATCTTCAGGAAGCATTTTGAAGAGCGGCCCCAGGCTGGAAGGCATGGAGAGAGAGCCCAAATCAAACTTTTTCTTTAGGACTCTCTGTCTACGAAGAATGAACCTCTCCCGACTCTGCTGCTCATGTCAGTGTCCAGAAAATCAGGCAGGAGGGAAAGAGTTAAGTGGGGCCTGCTTTCGGGTCTGGGTCCTGAGCCTGCATTCCTTCCTCCCAGAGATCTGCCAGGCTGTGGGACCAGAAGCTAAATTTAGAAGCTGGCTAGGGTTTCCTGTGAACAGCTGTCCTGCCCCTCAGAGAAGGAACACGGGAGAGGGGAGGTCGGTCCCTCTCACTGGCCGGAGCTTCTGGCCATTTCGTCTGGGTCCCTCAGCCTCTGGGTGGCTGCCCCTTGGTGTGGAGATACAGGCAGATCAGCGGTGAGTGGGCTTCTCCCTTCATTTTGTCCTGTGAGCCCAGGACTTACAAACAAAGGGGCGGCAGCTCTGCCCTGAGTGTCAGGGCCCAGCCATGCCTGGGACCAGGTCCTGGGGGATCTCGTATTCCTTAATAGGCTGTGGGACGGCACCTGAGCCAAAGGTAGTGGCTCCTGTGGCCTTGGTTAGAGACGCTGAAGAAGGCATCTTCCCGGTAAAGACAAAAGATGTGTGTGTGTGTGTGTGTGTGTGTGTGTGTGTGTGTGTGTATGAGAGAGAGAGGGAGAGAGAGAGGCAAATTTCTGGTTTGCCTCACTGCTTTCTTGCTGGCGTCTGTGGAAGGAGCCAAGTTGTCACTTCTTAAATCTTGCGACTCCAAGGTGGGCTGTTTACACGGCCGGGGTGTGCATCTTGGTGTCCTGGTAACAGTAGCTGGATCAAGTCTGACTGGGTTTTCCTCATGGGTGATCTCCCCACCAGGCTATTATCATGTGGTGACTTTCCCATTCCTAGTTCCACTGAGGTGACATCACTGACACACCCTTTCCCCCAACAAAACCTCCAGAATCAGGTTTTCTAACTGCCCTTTTCATGCCAAACCTACAGGGGCTGACAGGCTGTCATGGCAACAAGTGGGGACCCGGAAGAGGAGCAGGTAGTCCCAAGTGAAGAGGACGAAGCCAATATGAGAGCCGTGCAGGCTCGGTACCTCCGGAGCCCCTCCCCCAGCCAGTAAGTGTGCACTTGCTGAGTTCTGCACCCCTCCAACCATGGCGGGAGTGGGCTAGGGAGCATGATGACAAGTGGGCCCCAGGGAGCCTGCAGCCACCACCTTAAATTCACTCATTCAGCAAACATTGTTGAGTACTTTTTATGTGTCATACTTTCTGGAGGAAGCAAACATGCACACAAACACACTGCAACATGGCATGGTAAGTGCTAGGATTAGCATGCCTAGGGTCTAGTGGTGGGGTGGGGGTGAGTGGGGGCAGGCAGGGAAAGGAGCACCTGGGCTTGGAATTGTCATAGGAGGCTTCCTGGAGGAGGTGATGCTGGACTTGAACCTCAAAGGATGAGTAGGAGTCTGGCAGTTCTCCCTGGACGATAGTGCTTGAGTTCCTAGAACTGAGGTTGGAAATGGGGATGGTAGACCACAGATCATAGTTGCTTTATTTTTTCTGTTTTTTGTTTGTTTGTTTGTTTGTGGCATGTGGGTCCTTAGTTCCCCAACCAGGGATCGAACCCATGCACGGAGTCTTAACCACTGGACCAGCAGGGAAGGGTAGACCATAGATCATAGATAAGAGAACGCATCAGGACAGGAAGAGGACCCTAAGACATCAGATCGTAGTACTAAGATAATTTTGTATCTGTGATCAAGCTGTGTCTTTCAAACTGGGATTTGTGCATGCCTGGGGGTAAGTGGCAGTGTGCCCAGGGGTAGATGACCACATGCATCTTCCTGGAGGGTCCTTTTTATTCTGTGACAAGTAATTTTAAAGTTTCTTTTACATAAAATCATTGAGGATATATGATGACGTAGAATGAAAAATTTGTGTAAAATTTTAAGAAAAATCGTAAGGCGTCAAAGAAATGCTTAATTGCCTGCGAAAGCAGTCGTGTATGTGCCTATGCTTTTTCTTCTGCCATAAATAATAGTAGGGGATCTGACTTCCAATCAGCTCTGTCACTAAATTTATGTGAAGAACCACTTTAATTCTGAGTCTATGCCTCCTTACCTAGAAAAAGGGAAGCAAAGACTCAGAATATCTCAACGTAAGGTTACATCAGAGTAGCTCTGTTTCTGCTTGACTTTCCTTTGCCTCATGTCTCCTGGGGTCTTGCTGGCTCCTGTTTCTCAGGACTCAAACAGGCTTCCCCTTTGGAGTGAAGTGGGAGCAAAGGCTGCTCATCACCCAGGGGCCAAGGCACTTTGTCCAAATGGAGCTTGGGGACTTTTACTTTAAAATTGAGCCTTATGTTCTACTTAGAAAAACTGTTAGGATTGAGAGATTTAAACCTTCTTTTTTTTTTTTTCTTTTCCTTTTGGTAGGCGGGCCTCTCACTGTTGTGGCCTCTCCCGTTGCGGAGCACAGGCTCCGGACGCGCAGGCTCAGCGGCCACGGCTCACGGGCCCAGCCGCTCCGCGGCATGGGGGATCTTCCCGGACCGGGGCACGAACCCGCGTCCCCTGCATCAGCAGGCGGACTCTTAACCACTGCGCCACCAGGGAAGCCCCGGATTGAGAAATTTGAAATGTAGCCCTTCCCTCTCTACACTCCCAGACAAGGCAGAGGTAGTGTGCGGTCAGTCAGGGTAGGCAATGGCTTCGTGTAGTAGTTAGGGTAACGCCAGCTGTAATAGCAAAGGGACATTTCTTTCTCACTCAAATACATTTCAGAACAGGTACCCGAGCAGTGATTCAGGAACTGAGGCTCCTTCTATCTTATAGATCCTCCATTTTAAGGCCCGACTTCTAAAGTCACTGTGTTCGTCAGCACCAAGACAAAATGGGGAAGTGCACGAAAAATCTCTCGGGAGGATTTTATGGGCCAGGCCTGAAAACGGCCATTTTGCTTCCGCTCGTATTCCATTGGCTGGACCTCAGCAAGGCCATGCTTTCTTGTGAGGGAGGACGGGAAATGAGGTCCCTGAGCCCAGGGAAAAGAAGTGGGTTTGTTAACACACAGCAGTCGCAGCCCCAGTAACCCCTTTAGGCAGTTAATATTCGTGTTTCCTTTAATCCCACTCATAGAGCACGCTTATTGCCTCCCCAGGGAGACAGCCCCAAATCCCATTTACCAACTTCTGCAAAGTTCAAAGGCTAGGTTCTCTGGAGGGTATGCCTCCTCCCTCACAGGGCTGAATGCAGCTCCTCTTGGTCTGACCAGGATGACTGCAAAGAAACAAACAAAAACAAAACTCCCATAGGATCAAAGGAGGAGTGGGAGATACAGCAGCCATCGGCCCATATAATTAATGAGGCTGTTGAGTGTCTTTGCCCCGGAAGTGGGGAGACCTCCTAGCTGTGACTTTGATGTGGCCCTTGGGGTGGAATTCCTTTGTCTGCTCTTCTCTGGGGCTTCCAGCTTCATCCCCTGAGGCTTTTTCCTTGTCTGTTATTCTCCACAGCCACATCTGAAGCGAGGTTGGAGAGGGTGTCTTCCTTGAAGGCTGTATAGCTTTTACAGACTTGTCCTGCTTATGGAAACTTGGGGGTCCAAGGGCTGTTTTAAGGTTTATACCACCCAAAGGCCTTTTTTTTTTTAAAGGCTTTTTAAGTCTCATGGTTTCTTGGAAAATGTGATCTCTTCAAAAACTTAATTGGTTTCTGATCTACAGAGACCAGACAACTCCATGTGCCAGAAACCACACCCATAGTTCTTTCCCATAGATATCATCTTCAATCCTAATTTATTTCTTGTCTACATGTTTCACTCTCAGTTTAATGACAGCTATCTTGAGAGATTATCTGAAACTTTACATTTGAGAGGGAAGTTCAGGATGCATTTGTAATTTCTAGTATAATTGTTAAAAGTTATTTAGAATGTACAGCCAACCAGCTAATGAGGGGAGGATGCAATAATACAATATATAATCAATCCAAAAGAAGTCAAGAGAGGAGAGAAAAAAATAATATAGAAAAAGAATAACAAATAATAAGAAAATAGAAGGTTGGAAGATTTAAACCCCAATATATAAGTAATTACATTAAGCATAAACAGACTTAATATTGCAATTAAAAGAAAAAAATTGTCAATTTTTTTTACAAGCCTACACACTTTTTACAAGAGATACACCTTAAAAATAAAGATGTACAAAGGTGAACAAAGGATAGAAAACTTATACTACACTGTTCTGGTTACTATTACTCATAACTTCAAAACTTAGTGGCATAAAACAACCATTGTATTATGTTCACAGTCTGGAACCTGGACAAGGCACAGTACTGTGGCTTGTTTGCTTCAAGATGTCTGGGGCCTCAGCTGGAAAGACTTGGAGACTGGGGGTGACTCAGCAGCTGGGGACTGGTGTCATAGAGGTATCCTCATATATCTGGCACTTCGCGTCAGGACCTCAGCTAGGCAATTGGCCTGAACACCTAACATGGTCCTTCCATATGATCTCTCCTTGTGGGCCAGTGTGGGCTTTCTCAGAGCCTGGGAGCTAAATTCCAAGAAAACAGGACAGAAGTGCATTGATTTTCATGATCCAGCCTCAGAAGTCACATGAAGGACCACAAAGGTTCAAAAGGAGGCAACATAGTCTCCACCATTCCACTGAAGGAGTATCAAGGTCACAGAGTAAAGAGAGCACATGGGATGGGATCCATTGTGGCCAACTTTGGAAAGTATCAGCCGCCATAATCTCAAACGCTAAAGGAAAGCAAGCCAGTGAAGTGATTTATTGATATAAGACAAAGAAAACTTTAGGGTAAGCACTACTGGGGACAAAGAAGGATGTTTCCTAATAACTTAAGGTTCAATTCACCATATAATAGATATATTCATTTTAAATTTCTATGATCTGATAAAGTAGCCTCAAAATACGTAAAGCAAAAAATTGACAGAACTGAAGAAAAAATTAGAATTCACAATCTTAGTCAAATGTACATTTATTTATTTTTTTGCGGTACGCGGGCCTCTCACTGTTGTGGCCTCTCCCATTGCGGAGCACAGGCTCCGGACGTGCAGGCTCAGCGGCCATGGCTCACGGGCCCAGCCGCTCCGCAGCATGTGGGATCTTCCCAGACCGGGCCACGAACCCACGTTCCCTGCATCGGCAGGCGGACTCTCAACCACTGCGCCCCCAGGGAAGCCCAAATGTACGTTTTTAAAAACATAACCTCAGCAACTGATAAAATGAGGCAAAAAAAAAAAAATCATCAAGAATATAAGATATGTAAACAAAACAATAAACAAAATTAACCTAATTGGCATTTATAGAACATGTACCCAGCAACTGCAGGATATAGATTCTTATCACGTGTACTTGGAATTTTTACCAAAAAGATCATGCGCTGGGCCATACCTATATCAACAAATTTTTAATGCTTGAAATCATACAAAAAGTGTTTTCTGACCTTTGCAGAATTAAGCTAGAAATCACTAAAAACAAAAATATACAGTAGAAATTCCAAGAGTTTGCATCCAAGAGAGAAGGACGGAAGTGCATTGATTTTCATGACCTAGCTTTAGAAGTCACATGAAGGACCACAAAAGTCCAAACGGAGGCAGCATAGGCCGCTCCACCACTCTATTGGAGAAGTATCAAGGTGACACTCTAAAGAGAGAAAGTTGGATGGGATATATTGATATATATGGATAGCAGAAATTCAAATTAAATACTATTGAATTTGATACTATACTATTATTTGATACTAATGCTACTTACCACAGTTCAATACTACTCCATACGCGTCAGACTGCCTAAAATGTAAAGACCAACGAGAGCAACCATTAACGAGGATGTGAGACAATCAGGACTCTCCTGTTCATTGATGGTAAGAGTGTAAATTAGTATAACCATTTGGAAAACTATTTCATAGTCTCTAAACACATCCTTGTCCTATGACCCAGCAGGCTCACTCCTGACACATACCTAACAGAAGTAAGTACATATGTGCACCAGAAGAGAAGTACTAATACTAGAATGTTTTAGCAGCTAACAGTCATTAAGAATATAGAATGTTTAGAGAGAGTGAACGGGAGGCGGAGCCGGGGGAGCTGCTCTTGTAGCCGCCCCTGCTCTTTGGCATCAGAGCTTACCATGATAGCTGTGACTAAAATCCTCAGGAAGCCCTGGGGTCATGGCCCAGAAGCACCCCGGAGAAGGAGGGTTGTGTGGAGCCCACCACGGTGGTGGTGTCTCCCTCAGGACTTTAGGACCCTCTGTGGACCCTGAAATACTTGCATTCTCAGGACTCAGGGACTCGGCTGGGCCTGCCCCTAATGGTACCCGCTGCCTCACAGCGCACTCTAGTCCTAAGTACACACAGCTCCCAAATCCAGCCCACTGGTCAGATCCAAGCCGTGGCCCTCCAAGGGGTCCAGGACCCCCTAGGGATGGAGAGGACCCTGATCAGAGTGCGGCATCTTCAGAAGAGTCAGGAGTGGACCAGGAACTCTCAAGAGAGAATGAGGCTGGGTACCAGGAGGATGGGAACCCTTCTTTTCTTTCCATTCCACCTGCTTGTAACTGCCAGGGAACCCCTGGAACCCCTGAAGGGCCTTACTCTGAGGGGGGCGATAGCTCTTCTAGCAACTTTTGCCAGCGTTGTACCTCTCCAGCTTTGGGGGAAGACGAAGAGTTGGAAGAGGAACCTCTTAAGTTTCCCAGTGATTTTTCACGTGTGCCCAGTGGAAAGAAACCTGCAGCCCGGAGACAACGGCACCGCGTTCCAGCCATGGAGGATACTCGGGAGGGTGGACACAGCGATCCCAGATCCCCTGGTCGACATCAGCTGGGTTGGAAATGGAGTCGGACAGATAAGCGCAGAGGACTGGAATTGTGGGGGGCAGAGGAACTGCGTCAGCTTGGACAGGCAGGCTTCTGGTGGCCGATCGAACTGCTGGTATTAGTGGGGAGTACGTGGGAACTTGTGGCCATCTCATCTATGCATGCAGGCAGCTGAAAGGCAGTGATCTGGACCTATTTTGGGTCTGGGTGGGAGTCTGGGCAGGGCGGCTGGGAGGTGGGGCCCAGGTGATGTTCCAGTTTCTGAGCCAAGGGTTTTCCTATGGGGCAGCGCTATTCACCCATTTTCTTAGGCTACTGGGTGCTTTGGCCCTTCTGTTGGGCTGTCTACAGTTGGGCTGGCGGTTTCTGGTAGGACCGAGTGACCAGTTAGGCTGGAGGGGTAAAGCCTCTTCTCTTGGCTGGCTTCTCCCAGCTGGCAGTGGAGCCTGATTCTACTGAGAGATAGCAGGCCGTGACAGCAGCTGGTAAGAATAGTTCAGTGGGGTTGGCTGGAGTTGCCTTCGGTCAAGCAGAGGACCAATAGGCAGGAGAATACACCTGTAGCTAGTGGTCGCTACTTCCAGCCTGAAGAGGAAGTGGCTCGACTGTGGACCATGGCTGGGCTTCCTGAGGATGAGCTAAACCCTTTTCATGTGTTGGGGGTTGAAGCCACAGCATCAGATGTTGAACTGAAGAAGGCCTATAGGCAGCCGGCAGTGATGGTTCATCCTGACAAAAATAATCATCCCCGGGCTGAGGAGGCCGTCAAGGTTTTGCGGGCAGCTTGGGACATTGTCAGCAACCCTGAAAGACGGAAGGAATATGAGATGAGGCGAATGGCAGAGAATGAGCTGAGCCGGTCAGTGAATGAGTTTCTGTCCAAGCTTCAGGATGACCTCAAAGAAGCAATGAATACTATGATGTGCAGCCGTTGCCAGGGAGAGCATAGGAGTTTGAAATGGACCAGGAACCTGAGAGTGCCAGATACCGTGCTGAGTGTAACAGGCTGCATCCTGCTGAGGAAGGAGGCTTTGGGGCATGTTGGGCCTCGAGATCACCTACTTTGCGCTGATGGATGGAAATGTGTATGACATCACAGAGTGGGCTGGATGCCAGCGTGTGGGAATCTCCCCAGATACCCGCAGAGTCCCCTATCACATCTCATTTGGTTCACGGATGCCAGGCACCAGTGGGAGGCAGGGAGCTACCCCAGATGCCCCTCCTGCTGACCTTCAGGATTTCTTGAGCTGGATCTTTCAAGTACCCCCAGGCCAGATGTCCAAAGGGAACTTCTTTGCAGCTCCTCAGCCGGGCTCTGGGGCCACTGCAGCCTCCAAGCCCAACAGCACGGTACCCAAGGGAGAAGCCAAACCGAAATGGCAGGAGAAAGTGACGAGGCCCTTCCAGCGCTGACACCCCTTCTGTTTCCTCAAATCAATGTCAGGGAGTCGAAAGGGCTGTGTACAGCACAGGATGGAGTTTGATTTATTTTTAAATATTTAAAAAAGGGAAAATTTTAAGCTCAGATTGTTCACTCAGTACTTACAGGAAGCTCTGGAACCTCTCTCTCTCTTCTACCAGCACCCGGGAACTGAATCTTGTCTTCTGACAATACCAGAGAAATAGGGGGTGGCTAGAACAAAGAACCTAGGGCCAGGATCTGTGCCGGAGGACCTCTCCCACAGTAGTGTGGAAACTGGGCATTTCCCTGGGGTCTGTATGCCTTTGTCTTGTCTTTTGCTTCTACAGCAGATGACACTTTGCCCCCTCTTAAAAAAAAAAAAAGAATATAGAATGTTTAAACAACATGATAAACTGTCCAATTAACAGTAGACTAGATAAAGTCTGGTATATGATTTGAATATTGCCCTAGGGAATAGGCATTTTATTAAGTGCCGATCACTTCAATGTGATCGAGCTGCTCAGATTATTGGTTGGGGAGGGCACTCAGTGAGTGAGAGCCGGCTGTGGAGGTGGAAGGCGGGTCACTGCAGGACGACCAATTCTGCTGGTGTCAGAGTTGCATGTAAAGTGAGCCTGCCAAAGAAGGAAAGCGTTTATTAATAGAGACTTTCTAAGAGCATTCAGTCCTTAGCCCTTCCAGCTGCCAGTCCCCTTCCTAGACAAAAACACGCTCAACCTGAAAGCCCCACTTACATGCTGAGCTCCCTAAAAGCATGGTCCCACATACAGATCAAATTTTCTCTGGGTTCCCAGTGACTCTTCCTGAATCCTATCGGTTTTGATGTCCTTCTCGGTTTGTGTACAGTATACTCCTTAGCAACTCGTTTTTAGAAGCTGATCCCAAATTGGCTAGTCCTTTTCAGAAATTTTTAAGGAAGGCAAACACACAGTAACACTTCATGGACTATCCCTTCCTGCAATGATCATCATAAAATCTGAGGTATAAACAGTTGCATTGACTTTTGAGTCATCATCCAATCAATCCCACTGCATTACACAGAACCAGGCTTAAGCCAGCCCAGATGATTGAGTCTACAGTATCTTTAAAAATGAAAAGATAACCCACAGGCTGGGAGAAAAAAAATCGCAAATCACATATCTGATAAAGAATTCGTATCCAAAATATACATTTAAAAAAAAAATCTCGGGCTTTCCCTGGTGGCGCAGTGGTTGAGAGTCCGCCTGCCGATGCAGGGGACGTGGGTTCATGCCCCAGTCCGGGAGGATCCCACATGCCGTGGAGCGGCTGGGCCCGTGAGCCATGGCCGCTGAGCCTGCACGTCCGGAGCCTGTGCTCCGCAACGGGAGAGGCCACAACAGTGAGAGGCCTGCGTACTGCAAAAAAAAAAAAAAAAAAAATGGACAAAAGATTTGAACAGATACTTCACCAAAGAAGATACATGGAAGGCAAATAAACACATGAAAAGATGCTCAAAAGTCTTTGTCATTAGGGAAATGCAAATGAAAACCACCTTGAGGTACTATTACATACATACTTATTAGAATATGTGAAATTAAAAAGACTGACCATATTCAAACATTAGTGAGAATGCGGAGTACTTGGAACAATCCCACTGCTGGTGGGAATGTAAAATCGTACAACCATTTTATAAACTGTTAGTTTCTTTAATAGTTAAACATACAGCTCCCTAAACACACACCTATGTCTATATGATTCAGTCATTCTACTCCTGGGTATTTACCCAAGAGAAATTAAAGCCTATGTCCATATAAAGACTTGTACATGAATGTTCATAGCAGTTTTATTTGTAGTAGCCTGAAACAACCCAAATGTCCATCAACAAGTGAATGGATAAATATACTGTGGTGTATTTACTCACTGGAATATTATTCAGCCGTAAAAAGGAATGAATTATTGATTCATACAACAACATGGATGAATCTCAAAATAATTACACTCAATGAAAGCAGTCAGACAAAAAAGAGTACATATGATTCAATTTACAGAAAATTCTAGAAAATGCAAATGAATCTCTGTAGTGACAGAAAGCAGATCAGCGGCTGTACTAAGGAGTACAAGGCAGGGAGTGGGTAGAGGGAGGTCTCACAAAGGGACATGAGGCAACTCTGGGGGGATGATGGCTATCACAATCTTGATGGTGGTGATGGTTTCACAGGTGGATACTTAGGTCAAACCTTACCAATCTGCATATTTTAAATATGTGCTGCATGTAAAACAATTATACCTCAAATAAAGCTGTGGGGTTTTTTAAAGGTATGAAAAGAGAAATAAAACTCTCTTCTAGGAGGCAGTATGGTGATGTGACGTGGGAAGAATGTAAATGGTGTAATTGAGGGCAAAATCAAGGTCAGCTCTGCTCTCCCACTTACTAGCCATGACAGCTTACATAAGTTAGTCATAATATTGGAATACCAGTTTTACCCAGTAGTAGAAATAAAACAATATAAGATAACATATATTATTTATAATATATATTACATAAAAATATAACATACATTATTATAATATAACATATATATAGGCATAGTAGGTATTTAATAAATGGTGACTCTCTCCCCTTTTCCTTCCAGAGAAAGATATTTGACAACGATTTTTTTCGGTAATTCATCAAGAAATTTTTATTTCACCAGAGTCCCACACACTGTAGTTCAAACATCATGTTTCTCTAATTCTGCCACAAGCAAATACTGTATTCTGAGCAATTGATCATTACCCAAGCCTGAACAGTCCTCCCTGTACTTAGTAAGTGCCTGAAATTCCATCCTTCTTGTTTTATCTCTTTAGCTAAAGGCTTGAGCCTTTTTAAAATTGAATTATGCACTGAGTCAGCAAATATCCCACCAGCAGACTCTCAGTTCTAGCTTCTTAGGGCTACGGTAGCAAAGTAGCACAAATTGAGTGGCTTAAAAACAATAGAAATATATTCTCTCTCAGTTTTGGAGGCCAGAAGTCTGAGATCCAGGTGTTGGCAGGGACGCCCTCCCTCCAAAGGCTCCAGGGAAGACTCTGTCCTTCTGTCTCAGCTTCTATTGGCTCTGGGAGTTTCCTGGCTTGTGATGGCGTAACACCAACCTCTGCCTCTGTCTTCATGTGGCCATCTCCTCTCTGTTTCCTCTTGTGTCTTTTTTTTCTTTTTAACATCTTTATTGGAGTATAATTGCTTTACAATGGTGTGTTAACTTCTGCTTTATAACAAAGTGAACCAGCCATACACATACATACGTTCCCATATCTCCTCCCTCTTGTGTCTCCCTCCCTCTTGTGTCTTCCTGAAGTCACATTTGGCACTGGATTTATGGTCTATCCACGATTATCTCTTCTCAATGTCCTTGACTTAATTACATCTGGAAATATCCTTATTCCAAATAAGCTTGCATTCACAGGTTCTGGGAGACATATCTTTGACAGGGCCACCATTCAATCACTATAACTTTAGACCCAGCCCTGGAGCAATATAACTGTATTCTTTTCCGTGGAACTAGGATAGGGCCTTGCAAAAGTCCACCCAGTGCTACAAACAGCCACTGCCAATCAACCAGAGTTAGTCAGGGGATGAAGTGTGTTTGCTGTCCTGGCAGGGAGTCTTAACATTTCCAGCATCATCTGTAAATCTCATCCTAGGGTGAATTAAGGACCTGAGAAAGGGGTGTAGACAGTGGATAGCGGTGTCAAGTCTTCATTTTTGCCTGACTTAGGCACTGACCTCAAACACCTTAAATTCAAACCTAGCTGCTGTGAGTCACTCTCTCTGGAGGAACACCCGCAGCTAGAGATTCATCCATCTCCCAAGGAGGCAAATTTCCCGAGGTAATTCATGAGTTAACATTAAAGTGCAAAACCCCCTATCCAGTGGGGCAACTTAACCTCCATCAGACCTCCCCAGTAACCCAGATGAGCACAGCTTAAAGTGTCAGTGTGCTTGTGATGCAAACCAGCCTCCAGACAGGCCTCCCTCCCTTATAGGAAGCCTCTGCCCCACAAGCCCTCCCATGCAGCTGGTCTGAAACCTACCTCTGCCTCTTCTCTTCCTCCTCAGCTACGATCAGTTTTCTCTTCCTCTCCAAATAAAGGATCAAACTTCTTTATCTTCTCTTTTTCTGGTGTGAAGAATGTTTTTCTGTTTTCCTTTCATTTTTTCCAAGTCAAAAATCCATTTCTTGCTCTGGCTTCAGATCTGAACTTTTCAAGCCTCTGCAGTGTTTTAGAACGCCTTGGTGATCTGAGGAGGCCACCTCTCTTGATAGCATTTTCCCTTCCACCTTCAGCAAAGATCCTTAGCTGTGCTCTGCTTGCCTTCCTTCTCACGAGGTCTGCGTGCCTGATGGTGGCAGTGGGGCAGGAGATGGGGGCATGTAGTGTCAGGTCTGTGTGTCCTCACTGTATGTCCTTGGAAAATGGCTCCTCCCACACACCCTTTCTCTTTTATATTTCTTTTTCCGTGAAAATTTTTCTGCCTTAGCTCTTTCATGGAGCCTGCTGGAAGCAGCTTGCTAAAAATCGATTTGCTTAACTGACTTCTCTCCTTCCTTGGAGCCTGAACTTTGCCTGTGTGGTCACTTTTACTGAAGCTCAGAAACCTGTTCCTTTTTTGCAAAAGCCAAATCAAGAAAGACACCCCCTCCTGGGCCTCTACCTCCATTTCATTTCCAAGGGACTCATTGAAAGGAAGTGATTGGCTGTCAGGGCGGCTGGGTTGAAGGACCCCAATTCCATTCCATTCTGGGTCTTGACCACCTGGCAACTGGTTTAAAGAACTGGCTTTCAAACTTTGCCAACTGTAGTTCACAGTGGGACATACCATTTACTCAGAGCATACGCGCATAGGTATGTGTAAATTTTTAAAAGGTTTCACAAAATTATACCTATCTTTACAATGATGGTGCTATTCTCTATTCTATTTTCTTTTTTTTTTTTTTTTTGCCAGATGCTAGGCGCGACCCATTGATTTTATGATACGCTAATGGGTCACAGTCTGCAATTTTGAAAAACACAGGTTTAAAGAAAGCTGCCCCCGTCTCTGCTCTTGGTTAGGAAGTCCATCAAACTCTGCTTTATTGTTTCTCTTCAATTCACCCTCAAGGCTTTTTAGCTGCTGCTTCATGATCCTATGATGAGGTATATATTGATCCTAGAGCCTTTCTTTCCCTGCCGGTCTTTTTGAACAGCCAGTCCTTTCTGCTTTCCAATCACGGTGTGTCATCACACGCCATCTCAGGCATGCGGGTGGAAGCACAGACACAGTCATAAATCAAAACCTCTAGGGCCACTGTCTCACTGACCTTGCAAATATAAACAGGCCCACTTGTCCAGATCTTACCCTCCTGCCTCCTCTCTTTCTCTGCAATTCTGTTTCTCGGTGGAAAACAAGAGCAGCTTCTCAATGCCGCTGGGACATTGCTGACCACTCGGGTCCTTTCAGATCCTATCCCCACACCTTCTATATTAGACTCAGTAAACCATGTCCCTGGCAAAACAGTCTTAGGACTATCAGGTTTACATCTCCTCCTCTCATAACAGGTTAACTCATAAAAGCGCTCAGAATTTACATCCTACCTTCAACACTGGAGGATGCTGAGCTGAGTTTACTGTTGCTCGCATTTTTGCATCAGCAGCCAAAACAGATGCAGTGTGGGATTGCGGAGGGCATATGATCTTAACCCACCCTCTTTTCTCAATCTTAAAACCTCCAACTTCTCGGGCTTCCCCGGTGGCACAGTGGTTGGGAGTCTGCCTGCCGATGCAGGGAACGCGGGTTCGTGCCCCGGTCCGGGAAGATCCCACATGCCGCGGAGCGGCTGGGCCCGTGAGCCATGGCCGCTGAGCCTGCGCGTCCGGAGCCTGTGCTCCGCAACGGGAGAGGCCACAACAATGAGAGGCCCGCGTACCGCAAAAAAAAAAAAAAAAAAAAAGAATGAAAACCTCCAACTTCTCAAAAGTGTACTGGGTGGTCTTCAAATGTGATTTCTCAGATCCACTGACCCATGAGCTGGGGTTCAGTCTTTACCACCAACAGGGAGGAAGGATGTTTCCCCACCATTTTTATTTTCAGATTTTAATTTCATATTCTCCCCTATCAAACTTACAGCCTCAGAGTTTAGGTATATTCAGGACAGGTTATCAGTTCCCGGTATTTGTCATGTGAAACCAAATCCACACAATCTGAAGTCAACGCCGTTTGGGGAAAATGGCAGGATCAAAGGCTCGCAGAAAGACAGAACCAGGTGGGGACCCCAGGGGACACCATCTGCTGACTTCTGGCTCGGGTCTTTCTGTACACCTGACAGGTGAGGACTTCTGTATCTCTGTTCAGTCTGTGCCTGTAACTTCCTCCAGGGGAGAGCCCTGGAGGCCTGCAGAGGAACAAAGAAAACTGACCTCTGCGAGAAGTGAGGGGCCATGCCAGGAGGAAGCCCTTATCATCCCCATAGTTATATGAGAGTTCTTGGTTAATTACCCTTTCAGGGTTTTGTTTTGATTCCCCCTGCCAAACCTCATTTTTAAATGACCCTTAAGAAACAAAATAATTATTTTTATTAATGATAGTATAAATAATATTAATTATTAATAAATCAAAGAATAAAACTCCCTTAATAAATATTGTTGAAATGGAAGTGTGGCTCACATTTATATAAAATTTCAGGCTCTGACTCTAGTGTTATGAAATGTTGATATTTTAAAGCCGAGACTGCCCTGAATCCTGGGCCCAGAATATCCCCAGGGTCTGACACTATCCCGACACTATTGTCGGGACTTACATTCATATTGGTATTATTTTGTTGTTACCTCCCAATTGCAACAAATTGAGGTCTGTCACTGATTATTTACTAGGTTCTGTATTACTATCAGGGAGAAGAGTGCCTTAGCATTTGCTCAGAATTCACTTAGAATAGTGTTGCTGCTGTCATCTACTGCTGCGTAACAAGTTACCCCAAAACGTAATGACTTAAGACTATAATTTTATTTTGCTCCCCTTTTTATAGGTAGGAATTTGGACAGGACGGGGCAGCTTGTCTGTGTTTCACGTAGTGTCAGCTGGAGGGGCCCAAGGGGTGAAGGATGACTCTCTGAGAGGCTCACTCGCATGGCTGACTGTTGGCTGGGAGCTTGGCAGGGAGTGTTGACCAACAGCCTTTCCAGCTTGGTGGCCTTGGGGTGGTTGGTGTCGTCTGACTTCTAATATGGCAGCTTAGGGCTTCTGAAGAGAGCACTGAGAGCCAGAAGCAGGGAGCTGCCCTTAAGGCTCAGGTTCAGACACTGGCTGTGTCACTCCCATCATATTCTGTTGTGTGAGAGCAGTCACAGAGACCACTCAGATTCAGGGGAAATGGACATAGACTACTATTCGAGGAGTGTCAAACATGTGGGGCTACCATAAGAAAAAATTCCTAATTGCCAATATAGGCCTCCGAGATTGTATACATCTTTGCCTCAGAAGGGCAGAGAGTGAGCATGGACAGAACATAGCCAGGACCCTGGATTTGCTCCTGGGTTTGCTACTGGCAGCCCGGTAAGATGATGAGCCAGTAGCAAATACTTGATAAATACCATTGTGTTGTAATTAGTGTACCTGCCACATTCCCTTAAATGTGGTACTGTACTGAGGACAAATTCAGTCAGTGAATCAGAAAATATCTATTAAGCAGACATTAAGCTAGGTTCTGGGAACCCAACAGCTCACAAAATACCCTAAAAGTCCTAAGACTATTTTGCCACAGATGTGGTTTAATGAGTCTAATAAAGAAGGTGTGGTCTCTGCCTCATAGAGGGTATAGTCTTGCATAGGAAACAGAATTTATCAAATTATTTCATAAACAAATGTAAAGTTACATCGAATAGAAGTGCCATAAAGGAAAGGTGTATGGGGCTTCCCTGGTGGCGCAGTGGTTGGGAGTCCACCTGCCGATGCAGGGAACGCGGGTTCGTGCCCCGGTCCGGGAAGATCCCACATGCCACGGAGCGGCTGGGCCCGTGAGCCATGGACGCTGAGCCTGCGCGTCCGGAGCCTGTGCTGCGCAACGGGAGAGGCCACAGCAGTGAGAGGCCCGCGTACCACAAAAAAAAAAAAAAAAGGAAAGGTGTATGGTGCAATGAGAGGTGGAGATCAGGGAAGACTTCCCTAAAGAAATGATGATTGAACTAAGTAAGATCTGAATGATCGGTGAGGCAGAGGAGGACTGACCATCCAGGCAGCGGAAATGGACTTCTGCAAAGTGCCTGGGCAAAAGGAAACTTGGTGGGGATGGGAAGCCGAAGAAGACCAGTATACTGGAAAGGAGTGAGCCCGAGGGAAGCCAGTGCAAGCTGAGGCTGGAGAGTAGAAAGGGGCCAGAGACTGCAGGGCCTTGGAGACCATCAAGTTTGATCCCCAAGGTGATATGTGGACACATTGCCTGGCACCTAGAATTCTGTCCATTCATCCAGCCATCTATCTGTTCATCCATATACCCATCTGTCCACTCACATTTCACTCAGTCATCAAAACCTGCCTGGTTACTCACCTTCCATATGCTGGAGGTACAGGGATAAATAAGACTACCTAAGCTGTACCTTTATAGAACTTGTGTACACCCCAACCAGGTGTTCTATTCTTTATTACCTTTACCAAGCAACCAGACCTCTAAAAAGCTCTCTAGTTTTAGTATCCAAGTATATTATCTCACAAACCTCACCCTTAATTCACCCTCACTCCCCGGTCATGCTTTTGAAAATGCATCTTCTGGTCACAAGGAGTACTTGGGCTAGATCGGGAATGATCTGACACAACTGCTCTTGGAAATCCCTCAGGAACTACCAATGATGATACAACATTGTGCTGACCTGCATGGGCAGGTCTAGCCACGTCCTGGTTAGAGTCATAGGCTACTCCTTTTTTCTGTCAAAGACATTTCTTTTTTCATAGCCTTGCTGCCTCTGATCACATCATTTTCCCAAGGGGGAAATCTGATGTGGATGTGGATGCCTACTACAAGGGAATTATTCTGCTAATCAATTCAACTAAACTTATCGAATTCCAAGTTAGCTCCATTCAGTTCAGCTGGACTCAACTCAACTCAACCCAATCCATCCATCCACCCATCTATGCTTCCAACAAGTATTCTTTAAGTACTTTTCTGTCAAAGTCTATGTTGGGCCTGGGGATCCAGCTGGGGTTTCTTCCACCAACCAACTCACCTCCCCTTTCCAATCGAAATGGTATCAGTGTATTGTGTGGAGAGAAGACTGGACTCAGACAGCACTGCTCTATTTTTGCAACTTAGCCCTGCCACTTAATTACTGCCTCGGGCAATTTTGTTAACCTCTCTGAGCCACAGTTTCCTCACCTTAAAGCAGGAATAATAATACCTACTTTATGGGAGTTTTGTCAGGATTAAATTTATAAAAGGCACTCAAAAATGGTATCCAGGGATTTCCCTGGAGGTCCAGTGGTTAAGACTTTGCCTTCCAATGCAGGGGATGTGGGTTCGATCTGTAGTCGGGGCGCTAAGACCCCACATGCCTTGTGGCCAAAAAACCAGAACATAAAACAGAAGTAATATTGTAACAAATTCAATAAAGACTTTAAAAATGGTCCACATAAAAAAAAATCTTTTAAAAAAATGGTATCCTGGACTTCCCTGGTGGCACAGTGGTTAAGCATCCACCTGTCAATGCTGGGGACATGGATTTGAGCCCTGGTCCGGGAAGATCCCACATGCCGCAGAGCAGCTAAGCCCGTGAGCCACAACTACTGAAGCCCGTGCGCCTAGAGCCCGTGCTCTGCAACAAGAGAAGCCACCGCAATGAGAAGCCCGCGCACCACAACGAAGAGCAGCCTCTGCTCGCCGCAACTGGAGAAAGCCCGTGCGCGGCAACGAAGATCCAATGCAGCCAAAAATAAATAAAATAAATAAATTTATAAGAAAAAAAATGGTATCCATACCCAACACAGTGGAAGAACACAGACCAAGGAACATCACTGGGAAATTTCTAAACACTGCAAACCAAAGAAGATCCTACAGGTTTCCACAGAGATAAAATAGGTCAATTACAAGGGTCAGGAAACACATTGACTTACGACTTTTAAAAGCAAAACGATAATGGACAAGTTTCTAGTTCTGGGTAAGATGGCAAACACACCCTCCACCTTGACTCTCGCATGGATTGCCCTTATAAAATCTGGACAGAAGGCTACAGCAGCTGTTTGAGGACTCTGAAAAGTAAATAGTTTCAGGCAGATTGAGGAAGAAAACCAGCATCCAAACTACTACCAAATCAGCAGTGTGTGTGTCATGTTTTCCTCTGGAATACACAATCTTGACTCAAGGCAATGGGACAATGATGGCAGCAATAGCGTGAGCTGCCTAAGAAATGAAATATTATTCAGCAATAAGAAGGAACAAATTATTATTGTATAATTTTATATTGTATTATTATAAAATATAAAATTATTATTTAATTTATTAAATAATAATCTATTTATAAAATTATTATAAATTTATAAAATTATGATTATATTTATAATTTTATATTTTATTATAAAATATAAGATTATTATTTAATTTATTAAATAATAATCTATTAATAAAATTATTATAAATTTATAAAATTATGATTATATTTATAATTTTATATTCTATTATTTTATAATTATGAAATATTATTCAGCAATAAGAACATGCAATAGAAGAGGTGACTCTTAGATGCATTTTGCTAAGTGAAATAAGCCAGATCCAAAAGACTACTGTATTATTTCATTTATTTAACCTTCTGGAAAAGGCCATACTATAGGGAATGAAAACAGATCAGTGATTGCTAGGGGATGAGGTGCAGGGAAGTTTTGACTATAAAACAAATGGGGCATGATGGAATTGTTTGGAAAAAAAGAAGTATCCATTAAGTCCTCTCGCCTTTTTTTAATCCTCTCTGGACATAAAGGAAAGATTAAGCAAAAAAGACCCAAAGCTCACCACAACACCTGGAAAAGAGGAGAACCCACTGGGGAGGAGGGCACCCACCACTGTAGTATGGTCCTAACCCTTGGTTTTGCCCTTGATTCACCATGATCCCCAAAGATCCCTTTGGATACCTCTGCTGAATTCTTTCCGGGAAATTGACATTTACCTAAATTACTCTATTGTATCCCTGGGCTTAGGCTGATCCTGGATTTCTTGTGTTCAAAATCAGGACTGTGCAGTTGAGTGCATCTTTATGTTTCCCTCGGTGCTGTGTCAGCCCTTCATCATCATCAGCCCATGCCCTTTAAGCAGGGAGAAGATATGGGACATGGAAGGAATGGTGGCAGCCTACCCAGTCAACCAATCCAGCAGGACCCTGCTGGAAGCCCAGTTAGGGACATCCTACAGTATTGATAACAGAGGAGCAGGGACAAGAAAAGAAAAGGTAGCAGCACTACATCCAAGGGTAGGAACACACAAAGAAAGTGAAGCCACATCAGCATGAGTTCTCCCCAATGTCTTCCCTCCACAACCCAGGCTACCAGGTCATTAAACATCAAGGTTACAACTCTGGTCTAAAAATAACTAGGCGACTAAGCCATAGCATACCCAGTGCTCTGCATTCTTAGGTTCCCTAAACTTAGGAAGGCATTCCCTTTATCTCATTGTTTTCCACTCGTGGCTATAATCGGACCTAGGTTTCTTATCTGAAAAGATTGCCTCCCATTCAGATGCTGCCCAGAGTCATCTCACGTGAATATCCTCCTCTTTTAGGTACTCAATGGTCTCAGATGCAGAAACAGAAAGCATTTTCATGGAGCCCATTCACCTCTCCTCGGCTGTTGCAGCTAAACAGATCATCAATGAAGGTGATGCCATCGGATGGGTGGGAGGAGGGAGAGTCCGAGGGTCATCTGGAGACTCTCGGAGGGGGGCCATTGGAAGGTGTCAATGTGCTTCTCACACGCTTCCCATCACATTAAGAGGAGCGGATCCAAAGAAGGCAGTTCCTCCAAGCCCTCCTCATCAACATTCATGGGACAGAGGTGGAAATTATTATGCCTCAGTGTGCACAGTTCTCTAGGCAACAGACTGGGAGGCAGCTCCAATCTGCCCCTGGGGCCCCTCATTCGGTTTTTCAGTTAACCTCAGGGGCCCTGCGATGGCTTATGCCAGAGATGCAGACCTGAGAGCCTAAGAAATGGCATCCAGAGAGTTCTGTTCAAAGGGATGTCTAGATTTAAATCTGCATTTCCACTAGTGCTTAAAGATGGTTTTTAAACTGAAATATGAATGGGGAGGAGGTAAGGAAAGGTGGGGTGGCAAAAGATGTTAATATTTACACAAAAATATTTAGAGCAGAAAACGTACTACATTTCATTCAAGGATACTCATTCCAATTGGATGGATTTTTTTTTTTCCTAATCAATTTTGGGCAAATAATCTTTCACAGTTTCGTTCCTCTCCTTTCTCCTCCTCCCTTTGCACTTGGTGTCTCTCTCACTCCGGATGGGTGGGGTGAGATAAGGCAGTCCTGTTAATTACACAGGGCCCACCTGGCCTTTGGGCTTAATCTGACATCCACAGCTGGTGGCCGCGATCACTTCCCTAGTGATGAGAAACAAACATGCTACTCCTCCATGTAGCCCCAGGTATTGCTTTGTCCCTAGGCCCTTTGTGTCCCCACCAGGGTCCCTGAGGACATCTGGATCTCCTGAGCAGTGAGATATTTTACAGATGTTGCTTGTTGATCTGGGAACCCTAGGAGGCCCCATCTCCTCAAGTAACTACTTTTTTCTGTTTTCTTTTATCACCCTACCTGGGGTCACTGTTACCTTGCTCCAAGTCAGGCCAAGGTGTCTTGATCCCAGTCTAGTTCTTTCTAAATTGCTCCCAGCGCCACCCTAACTCTGGAAGTTCTTTTTCCCTCCTGTGTGGTTGGGAATTTCCCTAACCTTCCATCTTGCAACACCCTTGCGTTGTGCTTCACTCTCTGGACAACTCTCCAGGCTTTGGCTCTTGATAAGTAAAAGTCCAGGTTTAGGGGTTGTGAGAAGACCATGTCCTCTCTCTGAAAGCTTCACTTTCAGGTCTATGGGATGCTAGGGACTTTCAGCATTTATACTGTGACCTGAAGCTGAGCAATGCCCTTTTTTTTTACCCTAAGCCTTTCTAGGCATTAAGCCTAAGTTTCATTAGTCCGAGTGGCTGAAGGATGGTGGGGGAAGAAAATAAGAATAAATTACAGAAAAAAGGAAAATGTACCAAGTGATACTTCAAAACATTGCCCTACTCAGTAGTGATTAGAGGGGTAAAAATGGATGTCGAAGAACCCTCCAATTTCAGGAAAGTCTGCATACGCCACACATCTGACAGAGTGCAAAGGAGAAATGTCTGGGCTTTACTCTCTTCTGAAGAAGCCTCAGCGAATAGAAATAAATGGGAGGAATTGATGCGGCTGAAGCGTGGAGCAGAGACCTAGGGAAAGTAGGAGCTCCCAGTGGGGATAAGGGGCTGGGACAATTGTTTTTAAATTGGAAGGGGAAGAAATCAAAACAATAACCTGCTATATAAATAGCCGAGGAAGACATTGCTGTATATTTTAATGAGGCAGTGGGGAGTTTTTTTTTTTTTTTTCCATGTAGTAGAGGAAAGATATCTAAGTAGGGGAGGGAAAGTGAGAGGTTTTTACATTTGCCATGTAAGACCCCAGGAGAGCCAAGAGTGGTGGAGAAAATAGGAACGCTTCATCTATTTTTAAGCAAAATAGAGCACTGGGATTGCAGAGGTTTTCTTCTTCCTGCTTTTGAAACGGATATCAAAGAACATTTAGAGCTGAGACCTGTGCAGGGATGTGGGTGCACATCAGGTGGTTTAGATGAGGGTGGATAGGAGAGGGAAGCTTTAGGGAAATGAAGTTGCCAGCCCTGGGCAGAACCCAGGACTCCTGGATCCGCAGACTTGAGCAGCACGGCTTACAGACACCTGCTCATTCTGTGAAGGGCGGGGCCACGTCTATTGCCAAACGTGGCTGCACTCTTCACCCACGAGGGAAGGAGGTGATGCCAGCAAGAGGGTATGGCCAGCACAGAGGACACTCCTTTCCTACGTACCTTCTTTTCCCCTCTCTCTACTCAGTATTTTTGGGCTACAAAGTGAAAGGAAAGGTTTTGCTCTCTTGTATACCTTCTTAGAGAAAGGAAAGATCTTACCTTCCTCCGAATTTGATAATTTGGGAGCAAATACATTAGGAGGAGAAGATAAAGTTTCACTCGAGAGGCAGGTGAATAGAATTTGAATTCATTCGAAATTTGAGCTTTTCTGGGCTGTTGTCAGAAAGGCCCCGAGAGATGTTTTGTGACTGGCATCAGAGCTCCTAGGAAACTTTTGCCACCTGTCAGAGAGCTGGGAGGATGAGGACCACAGGCGCCCACACTTTAGTGGGGGAAACAGACAATAAATTAAATAAGTAAATTAAAGGTGTATTAGAAGGTGACCTAGCATAAGTGACTGCTGAAAGTTTCACTTTTCCCAGAATTATTTGCCTTCCATGTGTAAAGGAGTCAAACTAATAGAATGAATTATGTTACTAAAGAATGCCATGTATTCATTTGGTAAATGCTTCGAAGCATCTAATTTGTGTGGGTCACTGTGGGATTTACAAGTATAAATTGGGCATACACCAGCTACTTAAGGACCTCGGTCTAAGAAATTATCAGCCAGCTTTAGAGAAATATGGGAGGAAATGAGGGAAACTGATGTCCCTTCTCCCACCCCAGTACACCTACGCTGCTGACCCTGACCACAAGTGTCCAGGCCAATGCAGGCTCCTCCTGGGTCCCCATTAAGTCCTTCCTGGCAGATCAGATCCTGCTGGATCTGAAATGAATTCAGCCCATACGCAGAGTCCTGGCAGCAAATGGGCCAAGAGCGGGTTCTCCCAGAGCAGGGAAGGCCCTGGTGTTCCTCCTCTTTGATGAGAATGCTTCCTTGTCGTCCTAGAACTCAAGCCGCGGGGGGTCAAAGCTGAGACAAAGTGTCCAGGCATGCTGGAGTCTGCCGAGCAGCTGCTTGTGGAGGACCTGTACAACCGTGTCAGGGAAAAGATGGATGACACCAGCCTGTACAACACTCCCTGCATCCTGGACCTACAGCGGGCCTTGGCCCAAGACCGCCAAGAGGCTCCCTGGAATGAGGTGGATGAGGTCTGGCCCAACGTCTTTATAGCCGAGAAGTGAGTCTGATGTCTGGGGGGGACCATGATCCTTTGTCCTACCACTCTGGGTAGTGCCTGAGATGAAGGTCCCCCAACTTTGACCAAAGGCTCAATAGCTCCCTCCAGCAAATTGATGCTGCCTGACTACTTTCCCAGCCCTGAACTTGGAGAATGGCCCCACCCACCCACCTGCACACGGAGATCCCCGGGCAAAAATGCTGGCATGATTGCTTATCCTCCAACCTTCTGCCAGGGCTCACTATCATAGCCTGGCTCCTCCAGGTGCCTTTTCTGGGCCTCCCTTCCTGCCCAGAGCCTTGCCAACACACGCCTCCCTATCACCATCATCCCATGACATCCATAACAACCACATAATGGGACATTTGGAGCCATTGACAATATTGATTTTATATATATTTACCAACTTATGAAAGTGTCCACAATATATTGAGAGGATAAAGAGGTTATAAAACAAATACATATAATATGATGCTAACTGAGTAATATATATAGTATGTGTGTATGTCTGTGTGTGTATGTGCTTTTTACATAGACAACAAATTGGAAACAAATGTGATAAAAAGTTTATAGTACTTCTCTCTAGGAGGTGGTTCTGTAAGTGATTTCCATTTTCTTCTTTAGTTTTCTTTTGAATTGTACAGATTTCCTACAGTAAACATGTGTTATTTTTATAATAAGAAAAAAATGTTATTCTTCAAAAGTTTATCAGTGGTTTCCAGAACAAAACCCAAAACAGCTCACTCACATCCTGGTGCTTTTGTTGTGGTCTTGCCAGTGCATAATTGGTAGCAATAGGCTGGTTTGTGAAATTCGTTTTGCTGATCTATCGGCTACTTAATAAGATCTTTTCCCAGTGTAATTACCCACATACCTAGATGCAAGGGAGGGAATCTGGGGTCCCCAGGGAAGGCAGTAGGGAAAATAGCTTTGGACATTGGGTCTTGTACTCCACTGTGGTGTAATTGGTTGCCCGGGACCTGATTCCCAGAGCTGAGCACCAAGTCCTGAGTGATCCCTAATTAGCTCTGTAGATGCAGAAACATTCACATTGTGATCAACAGGGACCCTGGGCATCTCCAGATATCACCAGCTAAAGGCTTCTGCTCCTTATTGGGCAACTGTCGTCAGGGCCTCTTTAAACTAAGCTCTATTTATTCCACTGCAGTAAAAAGAGCTCTGGGGGCTTCCCTGGTGGCGCAGTGGTTGAGAGTCCGCCTGCCGATGTAGGGGACGCGGGTTCGTGCCCCGGTCCGGGAAGATCCCACATGGCACAGAGCGGCTGGGCCCGTGAGCCATGGCCACTGAGCCTGCGCGTCCGGAGCCTGTGCTCCGCAATGGGAGAGGCCACAACAGTGAGAGGCCCGCGTACCGCAAAAAAAAAAAAAAAAAAAAAAAAAAGCTCTGAACTAGAAACCCTGAACCCCAGTTCTTATTCAGAGTCTTTTTCTTTGAACAAGTCATAAAAGCTATCTGATTCATTTTTACAATCTTCAAATGGGAAGGGGATATATGGATACATATAGCTGATTCACTTCACTGTACAGCAGAAACTAACACAACATTGTTAAGCGACTATACCCCAATTTATAAAAATGGGGGGGAATAATAATACCTATAAAACAAAAAGAATAGTTGTGCTGTCTACCTCTTAAGTTTATTATTAGGATAAAATAAACTAATGCATATGAAAGCACTTTGAAAAATATAGCATGCCATATCAGTGTGAAGCACACATTTTATTATTATTTTTGCCTGCCACTTCTGTGTCTTGATAACTGTGCATCCCAAAGGCATGGAATTTTAGCCTAGAGGTCTCTGGGCCAATCAAAGCTTTCCTTACACATCAGTCTTGTTCTCTTCTTTCTCCTGTCCTCCCTTGCCCAGCTCCCTGTCCCTTCTCTCTCTCGCCACAGCTAAGTCACCGGTCCCTTTTTAAAATAATATTTCCAGTGAGCCCCAGACACATGGGTGAGCAGAGAAGGAGGTATTCACCCAGCTGTGGCCCTCCTGACCTGGCTGAAGCAGGCTTCCAATCTCAGTGGTAAGGCACCTTTCTAGTTCTGACTCTGGCAAAAAATGCCTCTGCCTCTTTCCGTTCAGGAGCGTGGCTGTGAACAAGGGGAGGCTGAAGAGGCTGGGAATTACCCACATCCTGAATGCTGCTCATGGCACCGGCGTCTACACTGGGCCTGAATTCTACACTGGCCTGGAGATCCAGTACCTGGGTGTGGAGGTCGATGACTTCCCTGAGGTGAACATCTCCCAGCATTTCCGGAAGGCAGCCGAGTTCCTGGATGAAGCCCTGCTGACCTATAGAGGTGAGGCGGTCTGTCTGCTCCAGGCTGCTGGAATTCCACAGGGGGAGGAAGGACAAAAGGAATGTTATGAAAACCTCCAGGTTATCTGCTGTCCGGAGGTCATCTGTCTTAAGACAGTTGTTGTCTCATTCTAGTACAAGGGGAAAGGAATGGACCATCATTCATCCAATAAGTAATTATTAAGGGCCCAACATGTGCCAGGTGCTATTCTAGGCATTGTGGTGAAAGATACAGATAAAGCTTCTGGCCTTTGATACTTACATTGTAGTGAAGGCAGAAAAAATTAGAAAGAAAAGAGAAAGAAAAAGAAAAATGTCAGATACTGATCAGTGTGAGGCAGAGATGAGAACTGGAATGATATGTTGGAGTGTCTGGCTAGCTCCCTCAGGTAGATAGCTAGCGGGAAGCAGCCGCATAGCACAGGGAGATCAGCTCGGGGCTTTGTGACCGCCTGGAGGGGTGGGATAGGGAGGGTGGGAGGGAGGGAGATGCAAGAGGGAGGAGAGATGGGAACATATGCATATGTATAACTGATTCACTTTGTTATACAGCAGAAACTAACACACCATTGTAAAGCAATTATACTCCAATAAAGATGTAAATAAATAAATAAATAAACAGAAGAAAAAAAAAAAAGAGTGGTTGAGAAGGCCTCTCGGAGAAGGGGGCATTTAAGCTGAGTGATAAGAACGAACTAGCCATGGAAAAATTGGAAGAACATTCCTGGCCAAGGGACGTGCCAGTGCAAAATTCCTAAGGTGGAATAAGCTTGGTGTATTCAGGAATCACAAGGCGAGTGTGGGTTAGCCTGGTAGATAAGTGTGGCAGGGGTCCATCGTGCAGGAAGTTGAGGACCAAGGTAAGGGAGTTGAAAGGCACCTTGATCTGATCTGCATTATGGAAAACTCACTCCCTGGGCTTTGAAGACAAGACCGGGTGGGAGGGGAGGGGAGAGTGGGAGTGAGGAGAGCAGTGCTGAGGCTGTCACTGTAGTCTAAGTGGGATGATAGGAGACTATCTAGAGAGTTGATGGGACATCCATCTCAATGAGGATCTCAATGAGGAGAGGCTGAAACCAATGCAGTGAGAGCGGGTGGGAGTTCAGGATCTGCTGCCCAAAAACCCATGCTTCAGTCCAGGATTTCCTATGTTCTCTCTATACAAGGAACCGCCGTTTCCTTATCTATAGAGCAAATAGATCTAATTTTCCTAAAATTGCTGTGAGGATTAAAATTGTAGAAATGCATATAAGGGCTTACTTCGCATAGAACTGGGCAAATAATAAATGTTTAAAAAGTTACAGGGCTTCCCTGGTGGCACAGTGGTTGAGAGTCCGCCTGCCGATGCAGGGGACACGGGTTCGTGCCCCGGTCCGGGAAGATATCACATGCCGCGGAGCGGCTGGGTCCGTGAGCCATGGCCGCTGAGCCTGCGCGTCCGGAGCCTGTGCTCCGCAACGGGAGAGACCACAACAGTGAGAGGCCCGCGTACCGCAAAAAAAAAGTTACAGCCGTTACTATAATGAATGTTACTAACTATTCCTGCGAAGGACATTTCCTATCATCACCAATGGCCAGGAAGGGTAATTTTTAATGGATACATATATATATAGAGAGAGAGAGAGAGAGAAAAAAAAAAAGAGGGAGAGAGAGAGACAGAGAGGGGAAATATTTTTATATATGTATACATTTTAATTAAATTATAATTTATAAATGTTATGTATATAATAATTATATATCTATATAAAATGATTTTCTCCCCTTTTCAATGCTTAAAAAACCTACTTTTAAGAACGTATTTCATCTGACAAAAGTGGACTTGGGCGTGTCTGCCAAGGGTCTGTGGGAGACGGGATTTCTTCCGCTGCTTTGCCGGGTGCTGACGGCCACTTCTCGGCCGAACGAGGGAAGCCATAGCCGCGGCAACCTGCCGGCGGGGCTCGAGCAGCATCCCGGGCGAGTGAGGCGGCTCGCAGAGCCGAAACGCATCCCCAGAAGCGGGCGAAGCTGCCCGGAGGGTGGCGACGTGGCAGGGAGGCGGCGGGCTGGGCGTCCAAGAACTGCGAGGCCGGAGCAGGCAAATGTCCTGTCTCGGGGAGAGGGAGACGGCAGCACTCCCTCCAGGGCAGGTTCTCCCCGCGACCCAAAGCGGTGCCGCAGGGCCTGCGGGCGAGCGCAGCAGCTCTGCCGGGTCGATCGGGTGGTCCCCATCACCTGCCCGGCCGGTGCGTCCTGCAGACCATCTCCTCTCCCCTTGCTGCTATCAGCTGCCTTCAGGCTCACCCTCCCTAGTCTCCGCACCCCTGCGAGGCAGGGAAAGGACGGCAAATCCTTTACAGAGGTTGTAGCCTTTGTGGGCACTTCCTACCCCGGGGCAGACAGCTGTCACCATCCGTGGAATTAACCTCCTGAGCCTTAGTTTCTGTGGTTTTTCTCCACTCTAGGATGCTTCCGAGTCAGTTCTTAACAAGGAGGAAGGCAAAACATACCCCTGGCTCTGAGCATTTTACATAATAATCACAATGACCCCTTGGGAAGGTATTTACATTTTGCAAATTGGGAAATCCCGCGCATCAGGTTAAGTGATGGCCACCATGAAATAATTAAGATTCCTCTGATCGCCAGTAAGTAGAAAGCATCTGAAACTACTTAACAAAATGCAACAAAAGCATTAATTACAGCAATACAAGGAGAAATCCAAAGACAGGAAGGTGGCCCCAGGATGGTCTGGAACAAGGACTGGACAGCCTCAGGACTCTTGGTTCCATCACTGCTTTCTACCTCAGAGAGCATGGCCCACCACAGGCCTGACAATAACCGCTAACTTCCTGCCTCAGTTCCATTTCCACGTTCCCTGGAGAGAAAATTTGTGTGTCAGACTCTGGTCCTTTGTCTACCCTAAATTCTATCCACAGTGGCAAGGGGGGTGGCTTCTGGGCAAGTACTTCTCATTTTCCTGGGGTGCAGAGAGGGGGAAAGTTCTGAGGAAAAGCAGAATTATGAATTGGGAGGATACAAAACAAATGCCTGCCATATAAAGGCATACTGAGAGTGTGAGAGAACTGGAACCCAGCCTTACTCAAGTCCAGGGCTCTCTCCACTAGCTGTACTCTTCAAATCTTTAAGCACATCTAGACAGACCACCCCCACCCCCCACGTTCCCCCCGCCATCAGCCCTGCTGCTAATCAAGATGGCAACTGCAAATTAGAAAAAAGACCACCTTCCTCAAGCCATTTTACTGCTGGGGAGTTTTCATCATAACCAAACAAATCAACTTTGACTTCAAAGTTAAAGGCATCCCCTCGAGTTGTGTCAAGCATAAGCTATACATTAGGGTGGCCTTGTGCCTAACAGAGAAAATAAAAAAATCCTTTCGTTGCTCTGGGTGCATTGGGTGGGGCCCCAAGTCTGACCCACCCAGCTCTCCCCTGTCCCTCAGGCTGCCCCTGACATTCTTCAGAGGAATACCAGGTGTAAGGAACATAGCACGGAAAAGCATGGCACCCCAACCTGGCCTCCACCAGACTGAGTCTAATTGTATTTGATGCCCTTATGAGGAAGCCTAGCTGCCTGTGTCCTGAAGTGAGCTGGCCTAGTAACCACCTCCAGAAGAAGTGAATGAGACCTTGGTACTAATTGTAGTAAATTGTGACCTGGTCGGCCAGTTAAAAGGGGATCCTTGCTGAGGGACAGCTGAGCCCTGAGCTGGAGGAGGGAGGGGATAAGACATTGAATCTGTAGATGCTCTTTTAGTGGCTTTGATTCTGCTTGCTTACCTCCCCCTAGTGGCTGCTGGCCCTTGGCATTAAGGCCTTTCAGCATTATTGGACCTCAGGGCCCTCAAGTCTTGCCTTGGTCTCTGGCCTTCTATGTGACAAAGACATGGTCTTAACTGGTACTAAGATATAATGATAGAAGTCACCCCCAGCCCATATTGTAAAATAGGACTCTTAACTGATTTAACAAATATCCCCGAAGACTGTTGACAAATAGATTGATGACACCCTGGAGGGAGATCTCTAGCGGTCCCAGTGTGCATTTTAAACAGTCATAGAATGAAGGCATGTTTGTCATGTTTATGAAGGATGCAAAGCAGAGGGGGAGGCTGGGGAATAACTGATCTATTGAATGGTAGAATTGAGACTGGCAAAAGCTTCTGTTAGCCTATAAGAACAGGCTGTAACTACCAAAAACATCAATAGGAATTTTAGAGTTATCTTTATGTTTTAAGAATGCTACAAGATAAGAGAGACATGGCTTGATAGCAGTTTTTTTAGAAGGCTTTATAGGTTTCAATTGATAAAAAAGATAATTTGAGTTCACTGTGTGATATATCCACCCACATTGCAAGCTCAGATGGCATCAGTGAAGACCCAGTGCCCAGAAAAAGAGTGGCGAGGGGCCCACTCTACTCTGTATGGGTCAGTCCAAACCTGAACTATCTTGCTCCGTACTGACACAACTTCCTTAGGAATAAAACTGATAAATTCAAGTTTGACCTAAAGAGAGTGGCAAGTATAGTAATGGAACATGAAAAAATGTTTGACTAATGATTGAAAGACCTAGAATAGCGAGGAAAAGAAAAAAGAAAAAGAAAAAGACAAAACTCTAGTGAAGAATATGATCGTGATTTTCTTAAAGATTTTTGTATTGAGCTTCCCTGGTGGCGCAGCGGTTGAGAGTCCGCCTGCCGATGCAGGGGACATGGGTTCGTGCCCCGGTCTGGGAAGATCCCACATAACGCAGAGCGGCTGGGCCCGTGAGCCATGGCCACTGAGCCTGCGCGTCCGGAGCCTGTGCTCCACAACGGGAGAGGCCACAGCAGTGAGAGGCCCGCATACCGCAAAAAAAAAAAAAAAAAAATTTGTATTAAAGATCTGATTCATACAGATATATTTATTATTTACCTTTGTATGTCAAAGCAGGAACACTGGGTGCCTGTTACAGGAAGTTATCCTTTGCCCTAACATGTGAAAGAATTTTCAAAAAATTAGAATGACATAAATATGGAATGAGAGGGGTGTGTGTGTGTGTGTGTGTGTGTGTGTGTGTGTCTGTCTGTCTGTCTATCTGTCTAAGATACTGAGCTCTCTGTCACTGGAAGCGTCTGGCAGAGTCTGGATGATGGGTTATCCAGCATCAAGGAAGTTGTAAAAGGAATTCTCAAGGGACTTGTGGTCCTTTCCAACACTGAGATTCTACTTCTCTATGATTCATTCATCTTAGGCTCATTCCTTTTCTTCTCTATTCTTTTATTTTTCCTCCTTCTGATGCTCAGTCTGGTGGAGAGAAAGTGTACTCCAGTGTTTCAAAAATGGGGACAGTGGTTAGTTCCTTTTTTCCCCACCCACTCCCCACTCCCTGCTGTGTTCAGAAAATGCGGAAAATGTTTCCTCAAGCGCAGGGCAGTGTCAGTGCTCTGTGTGACATCTGTAATATGGGGACAATGATTCCTGTGCCTCATGGGACTTAAGCATGGATGAATATGAGATGCCAAGGAAACATATTAAATCCAGCACATCAAAACAGCTCTGAAAAAAAATACAAGTGCCGTTACATCACTATCTCTTGTGTTTTCTTCTCAGGGAAAGTCCTGGTCAGCAGTGAAATGGGCATCAGCCGCTCAGCAGTGCTGGTGGTCGCCTACCTGATGATCTTCCACAATAGGACCATCCTGGAGGCCTTGATGACCGTGCGCAAGAGGCGGGCCATCTACCCCAACGACGGCTTCCTGAAGCAGCTCCGGGAGCTCAACGAGAAGCTGATGGAGGAGAGAGAGGAGGACTTCGGCAGGGAGGGTGGAGAAGAGGAGGCGGAGGAGGGCGAGGACGCAGGGAGCACGGTTGGGGCCAGAGTGCACGCCCTCACCGTGGAAGAGGAGGATGACGCCACCAGTCACCTGAGTAGCTCCTCCTTGGGGGAGGCCAGCCGAGCCTCCAAGCCCCTCACCCTCATCGATGAAGAAGAGGAGGAGAAACTCTACGAGGCATGGAAGAAGGGGCAGGGTCTCCCCACAGGCAAGGTCCCCCAGGGCGGGGACGACAGGCGCTCAGCCTCCTCTGGCCAGAGTGAGCAGGAGCCCGAGAATGAGGATGTGGAGAGAATTGTCCGGGAGTGGCAGAGCCGAAATGAGAGGTACCAGGCAGAGGGGCACCGGAAGTGGAGTAGGGAGGAGGAAGAGGAGGAGGAGGGTGACGACGGCTCCTTTGTGAGCAGAAGACGGAGGCACGCGACGAGTGAGAGCAGCACCTCCGACAGTGTGAGCAGCCACGACATCCGGGTCCTGAAGCAGCAGCTGGAGATGAGCCTGAACCGAGGCGGGAGACGCCGCTCTGACTCGGTGTCCACGGAGAGCACCTGGGACACGTGGAACCAGAGGCTACTGGAGATCGAGAAGGAGGCTTTGCGGAGGTACCACTCCAGGAGCAAGAGAGAGGAAGGAGACGCCAGCTCGGAGGTGGGGAGCAGGGCGCGGGAGGATGACGAGGAGAGTGTGTCCTCTGAGGCCAGCTCCTTCTATAACTTCTGCCACAGGAACAAGGACAAGCTCACTGCCCTGGAAAGGTGGAAGATCAAGAGAATCCAATTTGGATTTCACAAGAAAGACTCGGAGGCAGGAGACGGCAGCAGTGAGCAACGTGCAGAGGAGGCCGAGGGGGAGAAGAAGAACCTCTCTGACGTCAGCCTATCCGCCTACCAGGCCTGGAAGCTGAAGCACCAGAAGGTGGGCAGTGAGAACAAGGAGGAGGTGCTGGAGCTCAGCAAGGGAGAAGACTCGGCCTTGGCCAAGAAGAGGCAACGGAGGCTGGAGCTGCTGGAGAGGAGCAGGCAGACACTGGAGGAGAGCCAGTCCATGGGAAGCTGGGAGGCAGATAGCTCAGCTGCCAGCGGAAGCATCCCCCTGTCTGCATTCTGGTCCGCAGCCCCCTCAGTCAGTGCTGGTGGGGACACAGGGTCGGTGCTCAGTGCCCAAAGCCACAGCTCCCATCCCTGTCAGGCCCTAAGCAATGCAGGGGGGTGCTCGGCCTCCGCCCCCACCACACCTCTACCTAACCTGCCAGTGGGGCCCGGAGACACCATTTCCATTGCCAGCATTCAGAACTGGATTGTCAACGTAGTCAGCGAAACTCTCACCCAGAAGCAAAATGAAGGGCTGCTGTTGTCCCGCTCACCATCTGTTGCAAGCATGAAGGTGGCACCAGCAGCCAGCTGCCTGGGGGATGACCAAGTCTCCATGCTTAGTGGCCAGAGCAACTCCTCCCTGGGCGGCTGCCTGCTCCCTCAAAGCCAGGCAAGACCCAGCTCCGACACGCAGTCCATGCTGTCCACCCACATCACGAGGAGCTCAAGAGCTGAAGGTACTGGGAGCAAAGTGAGGGGGACCAGCAAGCCCATCTGTAGCCTCTTTGCTGACAGTGTTGACCTAAAGGAGCTTGGCCGGAAGGAGAAGGAGATGCAAACAGAGCTGAGGGAGAAGATGTCTGAGTACAAAATGGAGAAGCTGGCCTCTGACAACAAACGCAGCTCCCTTTTCAAGAAGAAGAAGGTCAAGGAAGATGAGGATGATGACGTGGGTGATAGGGATGAGGACACTGACAGTGCCATAGGGAGCTTCCGGTATTCTTCCCGCAGTGATTCCCAGAAACCCGAAACAGACACCTCCTCCTCCCTGGCTGTCTCTGATAGTTATGGAAGTGGCAGCAGAGCTGGAAAAGAGATGGAGAGCAGTATTAATAAGTGGCTCAGTGGCCTCAGGACAGAGGAAAAGTCTCCTCCCCAAAGTGATTGGTCTGGAACCTCCAGGGGGAAGTGTACCAGATCTTCCCTGCTCTGGGAGACGGAGTCTAAGTCCTCCAGTTACAAGTTCTCCAAATCCCGGTCAGAGGAGCAGGACACCTCCTCCTACCATGAGGCCAATGGCAACTCTGTAAGAAGCACTTCACGGTTCTCTGCTTCCTCCACCAGGGAGGGCAGAGAGATGCACACGTTCTCCAGGTCCATGTTCAGTGAGACCTCAAGCTCCCGAGAGGAAAGCCCAGAGCCCTACTTTTTCCGCCGGACCCCTGAGCCCTCTGAAGGGGAAGAGTCCCCAGAACCACGGCGTCCGAATTGGGCCAGACCCAGGGACTGGGAAGATGTGGAAGAGTCATCCAAGTCAGATTTTTCTGAATTTGGAGCCAAGAGGAAATTCACCCAGAGCTTCATGAGGTCTGAAGAGGAGGGAGAGAAGGAGAGGATGGAAAAGAGAGAGGAAGGGAGGTTTGCTTCAGGGCGGCGGTCCCAGTATCGGAGAAGCACTGACAGGGAGGAGGAGGAAGAAATGGACGATGAAGCCATCATTGCTGCCTGGAGACGCCGGCAAGAAGAAACCAGGACTAAGCTGCAGAGAAGGAGGGAGGATTAAGCTGGGCAAAGTGGATCTGGGAGAGACTGAGAACACAGGGAGAGGCCATACGGCTTAGCACAGGGCTCAGGGCATACATTGCCACAGCCCATCAAGGGACAAGGTTGTGGAGAGGATCATATGGAGGGGCAGAAGTGAAATGAGAGGTACCAGGCAGAAGGGCACTGGATGTGGTGTAGGGAGGAAGCAGAGAAGGAGGAGAAGAGACATAAATGTAAGGTCCAAATGAGGGACAAGCTGACACCATTTCTGTTGCCCAGTGTCCTCTAAGCTTTGGTGCTTTACTTATATATTTGATTTTGTTCATCACAGACTAGAAAGATGAGCTTGCAAAGGCACTGTAGTTTGTTGGAGACTCCAGCTTACATCTAGGGAGGCTGTGAATACATGACATGGTTCTATATGTAGAGGTTCTATTATGAGGCCCAGGAAACCTATCCTGTGGCAAGTCTCACCTCTCCCAGCAATGCTGAGTTCCGGTTGTTTCTTTTCAATGTTTTGGATCTCCATTAAATTGATATGTTGTCAAATATTTCTTCTTCATTCTGGTCACTTTTAGCTCTTTGGATATTAGCAGAAACCCAATTTAAAAGACAGATGTGTTACCATGAGCCAGCCTCACCTTGTGCTGCAAAAGCTGTGTCTCCAGAAAATACCGTTATCACCTAATTATGAAAAATAATAACCAAGTATTTAGTTTAGGATACAGTGCAGTGGGAAGACACTAGGGGGACCCTTGAGAGTAACAGAGGGAACTCGAGAAAGAGAGAACAGGTGAGAGTGGCAAGCTAAAGGTAGAGAGTCCCTCTGGAATGGCAGGAAAAAAAAGCAAACCATGAGGGAGACAAGAAAAGAAGCCCAGTACAGGGAGATGGAGATGTATGTTTAAGAAATCTTGTGGTCATCCTTGCTCTTCATTCTTTGGAGGATCATTGGACAATGCAGTGGGCAGTCAACTTGATCCTTCCCTGCACTCTGGATGGGCTAAGGTGGTGAGATTTCCTTACCTTTTGTTCTCAAGTGTTTCCATCCCTCCAAACACAGGTTGAATTGCTGAAGCAAGAGGCATATTTTGGGCACCTACCTCAAACACTGATGGACTCATTTCTATAGTTCCTTTCAAGCTGCAGCATCTTGCAGGATGCGAAAACAGGCACATGCCATGCAGGGGTCCAAGACGTCTTGATCAGTCAAAAAATCTAATTCATGAGACAAAGTTGGAAGGGCAGGAGATAAGGAGGAATCCACCAATGGGATGAATTGTATGTGATCACTAAAACCTTAGTTTCATGGGACATGGAGATGATGCATCCTTTCTATGTGGATTAGTTAACATACACATTGCAATGAGCACAAGGATACCAAGACAAAAGGAGCAGACTTGAGCTCAAACCCAGACCTGAACATTAGCTGCTGTCCAAGTAACTGAATTAATTTGCTCACCTTCCCTCTAACACTTCAGCCTGAAGTTCAGTTGCTGATGGAACTCATCTCCCCTGCACTGGCTGAGGCCTTTAAAAAAAACACTGCTTTAAGTGTTTAAGGCCTTTAAGGCTGAGGCCTTAAAAAAAACACTGCTCAGCCTTTGTCCCATTTGCCCCTTTGCTTCTTCCTTTGCTCATTTTACTTTAGTCAGCCTTAGTCCCTAGTTTCCATGCTCAACAAGTCATTCTCATCATTCAAGATGGCGCTATGCTCATAGGCCCACTGCAAAAAGGCTGGTTGTGGCCTGTTTTATCTTCTGGGTGAGCTCAAGTCTTCCTCTCTCATTTCATCCCTACAGGGAAGTTTCTGATACAGGCACAGACAATCACTTGAGCATCTATTCTAGAAGGTTGATCTTCTGGAGAGAGGATTGAGAATATCCCTGGGACAACAGCTCTCTTTTTCTTTTCCTGATTTTCTTACCTTGAATTATCTTGCAATTTGACCATCAATATTTAGAGAGCCAAGTTCAGGGACCAAATTAACTGACAGGCCAGCTGAGCAGCTGCCCCCAGTGCCCATACATAAGGATCCAATTAACACAGCTCTCTACATATGTCTTTTTTTCTAACCTAACTGGAAAATAAATAAATTAATCTGAATCATGTCAAGAAATTTAAAAAAAATTCCTAGTCAATCCTAACTAATAGCCCACTGAATGGAAGTTGAACAAACATGTGAAGCATCTTGGTTTGAAGAGTCACCCTGTTGTTCTCCAGAGCTGAATTTGAGCCTGGTGGAAACAGACCAAGGAGACCACCTAGTCTGCTTTTACTTGAGTTCATAGGCTAGAAGGGCAACACTTGGTCCACATGGTCCATATGTGGACTAGCTCAAAGAAGGAAACCCAAGAGGGGTCAGGGTCAAGACCTAGAGAAAGGCTTTTGCTTACTGTGTCTCCAAGGATAGCTCCTTCGGGATCCTGTGCTCAGGGAGGTGTCTGCCTGAGAGTTCAGGATTCTGAATTCAGCGTATTCCTGGAGTCCAGACTACATCTTGGTAAACCACATCAGTGGAAATTTTATATGAGTTATAATGAGCTTGAAGGAATATCTGGGATTTGAAGTATTAAGATCCCAACTATGACTTCTGAATTAGACCTAACCTAGCATGATAGGTTGCACTTCAGCCTTCTAGTCTCTGAATGACATTAAAAGGTAGGCATTGTGTCAGTAAAGATCTCAGTAGATGATACCCAAAGTGGTAACTGACAAGAGTTCAATGGAGGAACTATTTACAGAGGCATGGGCAGGGTTAAGGGATCAAAAAGGAACAGCAAAGCACCCAGGTACTAGAATAGTGTGATATTGATACCACTCTAGGACTGAGGGGGCAAAGTGACGGAGCTGTTTGTAGAGCCCAGCAAGAGCCATAACCATGGGAGGAGGGCCACCTGGCAACCTGGCAGGGGAGTGAGGAGAATGAATACCACGACCTCTCTCTCCTCCTAAATATTGATCTCACGCTAGTAACTTTCATTGGCCAAACCTAACTGGAATCCAGCGGGTGGGAGAGCCCAGTAGTCTGGGGAACAAAAAGTGGATTGGGAGGGGCAAAGAGAGAATTACCAGCACAGAGGTTAATACATTTAAATGGAAAGGCCATCTCAGTAGAGCCTTTCCAATGATGTTTTAAATGACTGGGAACAATGTGCACTGAACACAAGATCCACTCTTAAGAATTAATTAACGACTGGAATGTGGTTTTAGCTATGCAAAACCAACTAATAGAGTCAGTGATTTTGTTTTACAGGAAAGAAAAAGAGGAGACAGGTCTGAATCAATGGCCTGCATCTACCTCTGAGTTATATGAAAAGCTCACTAAGAGACTTCCATGACAGGGGCAGAATAGTGTACAGAAAGGGGCCCCACAAGAGTGGAAATCCTGCACAGGATGCGGAGGTAGGTAGTAAGAGAGAGAGAACACATTTTTTTTAACCTCCAAGGTGAGGCCCTAGAGGGGAAATGAAGTCATGGAGTCTGTGAAAAAAAATAAGGTGGATCCAAAGCACCCCCGCAGGAAGCAGGAGACACACCCAGAGTAGGTAATTCAGAAAGGAATCTTGTAAAGGAGCCATTTACAGAGGTGTGGGCAGGATGGAGAGGTATAGTGTGCACCCCAGGGTTAGGGGTTAGATCCCTGGGCCTAAAGAGGCAAGAGCTGTTACTAGACCCCTAGAGACAGAGGGGCCTGTGCAGAGGGGTCAGTCTCACAAAAGCTGAGACCTTTGGTCTAGGGAGCCAGGCTGACAGGACCCCATAGGAAAGGAGCCAGAGAACTTCAGCCTCCAGCCTCCTGCCGCCACCCGGCCGTCCCCAAAAACAACCCAGAGGGAGGGGAGCTGGTGCCTGCAATCCATGTAGGTCACAGAGGAGGGTGGGGAAGGATGGACCATGGATCTGACATGGCAGACAGAAGATACGCAATAACGGGCAAAATTTCAAGCCAGGGCACCAGTTATCCTGTGGTATATTGTTGACACTGGGTTACAAAGACTCTGCTTTTAGTGATTGGAATATTACCAGAAGAGGGCATGTGAATTTCTCTGGACTCCCTGAAACCTTTATCCCTGGTGTTATTAACCAATGACAGTGAAATAACTTCTTGCCACAACCTGCCTAAAACATGCCAAACAGAGTTGCCTTTGTGAGAAGAATCTTGAATACACATTTCTACCTACTCTTAGGATCATCTACTCCTATGAGCTCTGGTTCAGGGCTCATGTTTTAAAGCACTATTTTCTGTGTCAGCTCCTGCCGCTATGCAGTACGCCTGCCATCTCTTTCAGGTGCCAACCAGAAATCAACTCCCCATCCCCGCCACACACACACTCACGAGGAAATTTCATGTAAAATCTGTATTTTAAGTCACACCATCCCGCCCAAACACCTGCCAAATTAGTATAAATACATCCATGTGCACGTGAAGGTAATCAGTTTTATTTTTATAGCTTCCAAACACCACCACTGTCATTTTTGGACATCGTGGCCCCAGCTAGCATCTGTGAGCATCTGTGCACGCAGATCAGCTGCTGCAGCAGCTGAGCCTCCCCACCGCCAGCCATTCAGTCACCTGGATCCTGGGTGGATGTGGCGTCTCAGAGCGGGTGGCAGATCCACTTGGTTCAGCTCCACGTGTCTCTAAGTTCCTGGAGGCAGAAGCTGGATTCAGCTTTGGTGGCAACTCTGACAAGTGGCCGCAACCAATAATTCAATTCAATTTGGCTCAGTTTGGTAAACATTTCTTGAAAGCCAGTCTTGTACCAACACTGCCCCAGGGCACTATGCTATTGAGAGCATGCTACCTGAAGTAATGGAAGATAGAGACTATCTCAAGTAAGAGAGGGTCCTAAGTCCCTCATGAGAAAGGATTTTTGAAAAATTGCCCAGGTTAGACAACTATCAAGGCACCTGGGTCCAAGCTTAGTAGCCTGCCAGGTATATCGGAAGAACACCAACCACTGAATCTTGAAAGCTCACAGCCAGCTTTGACACCTCCTTTCCCTCATCCCTCACCTGAGCCAGGTGATTCTGCTTTTTGCATTTGCTTTCTTCATTCCGTTATCACCACCACCTTTCCAAACCAGGACTCTTATTCAGCACCTGGCGATTGCAGCCTCATTTCCTCTCCATCTAGTCTAGAACCCAATTAATCTTCAGGTTCACAGTTCTGGTTCTTTATATTCTTCTGCTTAAAAATTTTAATGGCTCCCTATTGCCTATGAAATGAAGCTAAAATTTCTTCCCTTGATATTCAAGGGCCGCCTTCCCCTCCACTTCCAGCCCTATCCATCATTCCCTTCATGTACCACACCTTCCACCTCTGTGGGAAGAGCACTCCATTTCGTACATTCCTCTGTGCCCTTTCTCAGGCTTTCCCCTCTGCCTCGGGCTCCCCCACTGCCCTCTCCATGCTTAGACAACCCACCCTCCGAGGTTCTCCTCTATCAAACCTCTTTTAGCCACTCTGGACGCATGAGTTTCTTCCTCCTCTGTAATCACACAGCATTTTGTTTGCAACTGTCTTTGGCACTTACCACAGTCTGCCTTTTATTATAGGAATTTGGTACATAAGGTTAAGAATGTCAGGGCTTCCCCTGGTGGCGCAGTGGTTGAGAGTCCGCCTGCCGATGCAGGGGACACGGGCTCGTGGCCCGGTCCGGGAAGATCCTACATGCCGCGGAGCGGCTGGGCCCATGAGCCATGGCCGCTGAGCCTGCGCGTCCGGAGCCTGTGCTCCGCAACGGGAGAGGCTGCGTCAGTGAGAGGCCCGTGTACCGCACCAAAAAAAAAAAAAGTCTACCTTTTAGGATTATTGTGGAGTTATAATTACATATTATTTTAATATGTTTAGGCAGTTCACGGCATCCAGTAGAATTTAATAAGTAAATTGTAATTTGATATATGTAAGTCTACAATAACACGTTATTATTGTTATAGTTATTATTATAACAGACACAATGTGGTAAAATGCTTAAGAACACAGCTTTGGAATCTAATTGAAAAATAACCAACTTATTAAATTTTTACCATATTCCAGGCGCTATGCTAAGAGCTTCAGACATAGATTATCTACTTTATTTTCTTCAAATTTTTAACCTTATTTACTTCATTATTTTAAACATATGATGTGCTAAACACTATGCTAGCCACTGGGAATTCAGCAGAAGTCAAGACAGATGAGAATTTGCCCTCAAGGAGCTAATAATTTTATTGCGGGAGATAGATGGTAAAAAAAGGAATTTAGAATATTTAGAATATTACTTACATATTTATTTTGCTTATATGTCAGTCTCTCCCTACTAGAGTGTAAGCTCCATGGGGTAGTTGTTCCCTGTTGTATCCCCAGCACTAGAAGCCAAGCCTAGGAGAAAGGGGACTCTCAACAAACATTTATTGTGGCTAAAAACAATAGTGCTCTGAAAGATGGAGGTGGGGAGCAGGGTGTTACTTCAGATGGGGTGATTAGGGAAACATCTCTCTGATGTTTCAAAGAAACTGTTAGGGACACTGAGGCTTAGAGAGGTGAAATAATAAATTAGCCAAGGCCACATGGTTACTCTATGCCAAAGACAAAATTCAAATTAAGACAGTCTGATTTCAGAGCCCACACACCTTGAAGGGTGGGTGACATCTGCAAAGTACTCAGGACAGTGCCTAGTGCATAATAATTGCTCAATAAACATCTTTTACATCTTCTACTGGATTGTTAGTCTTGAAATCAATTTTGTTTTAAAAGCATGGAATTAGTGATTGGCTAGTGAATTAATGATTCAGCATGGATCATTTTTGGGACCCAGAGAGTCAGTTTGTTTCTGTTTACTGATACTTTACCTTTTTCTTTCCTCTTTTTTTCCCCTCTAATGAGTGGGCAAGATGCTTAGCGGGTGATGGGAGAGAGAATGTCACGGGATACTGAGGGTTGGAGGGAATTCCAGGTGTCTGTGGGAAGCACAGCAGTTCAGCCAGCTGCTTGGGAGAGCAACCCCTCTTCACCAACATTGACTGCTGGACCGGAGTTGCTGGAAGCATTTCTCTCCAAGCTGCAGTAACTCTGCAGGTGCTTCAGCAGAGCCCAGTTTTGACAAATGTCCATGCTTTCCAAGGCAGAGCAGGGACTACTTGGGAGGAGGGGCTGGGAGGGGAAACGAAAGCCATCAGAGTAATAACTGCTCCTGGCCTCCGCTCTGTGCCAGCTGCCACCAGCCTGCTCTGTCCCCGTTCACATGGGGCTGCTAAGAGCTGTTTGGAGAGAAGCAGGCATTCCTCAAAGGAACACAGAACAAGGAAGGCCCCTGTAACAGGCAAAAGGGCAGACAGCAGGCATGACTCACTGCCATTTGCTGGACGTTGAGACCCTGTGGCTTAAATGGATCATTGCCTTATTAGCATATCTCAAACTAGAAGACCGTGCAAACAAGCGCTCCAACAGGAAGCAACGCAATGGCTTCCTGCTCCCACTCCAGTGGTCCCGGAGAGCACAGACCAAGAGAGGCCCCAGAGTTCTGTTGCTCTTCCTTACGGAATCCCATTTGGAAAGCCTGCTGACCACCTCTCAGCCACATTCCATTTAGCCTGCTGGCAGATGTAACAATTCTGCAAAGCCAGTGTTAATATCCCCATTTTACAGATAGGAAAAGTCAGACTGAGAGGGATTAAGTGATGTGCTCAGAATCACAATGTAAGTAGGGAAGCAGGGATTTGAACCTAGATATGTCTGATCTTAAAGCTACTTTTTTCTACCACACCATTTTGCTTTTAAAAAGATCTATGCCCAGGGAGGGATTAAACCCGCAATTGCAGAGAAATCTGACTGCAGGCTGCTGACAGATTGGCCATCCAGAAGATGCAGTCCCTGAACAAAGCCCATGCTCGGGCTGGCCTTCCTCCATCCTGCGTGTTAGCTGTCTCACTAATAATCAGTCCAGTGCGAAAGAGTGCCAGGAAGATGACAAGCCCAGAACCCCCAGGGACCACTCTTAAATAGGAGCTTTACTTAAAGGATGGGATGTTCAAAGAGGCTGAGATTTCCACACGCACTCTCTTCCGACTCCTGGGAGAGAAGCTTTCATTCCAGGGAGTCACAATATCTGTGCGTCTTTCAGACAGCTTTCTCTTTTTAAAGCTGCACAGCACAGGCAGTTGTGGAGCTCTTGATTTATTACAAAGGCTGCTGGGGGAGATGACAGAGAGCTGGAGTGTGTGTGTGTGAGAGGGAGGCAGAGACAGAGGGAAAGAGAGACAGAGGCAGAGAAACAGAGACAGAGATATTAGGCAAATCACTCATCCTCACGGTCCCTCAAACAGAAGAAACATGCTCCCTCTTTGATAGCAGTGGAGTCAAGATGAATAAGGATTTCAGTTATTGAAACTGAGTTCCCCTAAAACCACGTTCCTCGGCTGAGTTTATGATTCCAACACCTGTTCCCCTCCAGATTGAAGATTACCAGAAAAGGGAGGATTGAAACTGAGCAGGACCCTGAGGATACAAAGCCTTTCCGTGTCCCCGGTTTCTTGTTTGTAGGAAAAAGTCTTCAGCCTCCTAGACCTTCTCTGAATTCCAAAGGGCAGATTCAGACAGTTACTAATTAGGAAAGGGAGGGAATGCAGAAACAAAGGAGCATTCAGGAAACAACAGTGCAGCACAGAGCAGGGTCCTGGTTCCTCTTGAAGGGGTATATGTAACAATATATCTCTGGGTTCTTCTACTGGAACTAAGGCTACCCACCCAGGTGGAGGATGGTAACTTCAGGCTGAGCACAAGTACTTGGACCCCCAGATTGGTTGGGGTCAGATGGCTGATGATTGAGATTTGACCCTGTTACCTCACCACCAACCAATCAGAGGAAGGTCACACACCCTGCAGTCTTTCTCCCCCAAATGTTGCCTATAAAAACTCTTCCCTGAAAACCATCAGGAATTTTGGGCTTTTTGAGCAGGGGCTGCCCATTCTTCTTGCTTGACCCTTGCAATAAATCTTTCTCTGCTCCAAACTCCGATGTTTCAGTTTGTTTGGCCTCACTGTGCGTGAGGCACCCAAACTTGGGATCAACAATATGACCAAAATTCAGCCAAAGAGGTTTAATACTAGACCTATTCAGTAGACAAACATTATATTTATTAATCAACAATAATTGGGACCTGCTATAAAAGATCTCCCTTGTTGGTTTCATTCATTCATTCCTTCTTTCATTCAACAAGCATATATGGAGTTCTTACTAGGGGACAAGAATTGTTCTGGGTGCTGGAAATGCAAAGATGCATGAAACACGATGTCTTTCTCTGAAGAGTTTGAATACAGTCTAGCAGATTGTTTAACAAAAGGCACTTAGAGCCCAGAGGCTACTTTGGCTTGAAATCCCAGCGTTAGACTCTTTCCTTTGAATTAAAGCACCAGCTACAGTTAAAATGTCTGTGAATTAGGGGTAACTCAGTGGCATGGACTAGCTAGTGTCCCTTTGAAGTGAGACAGACACTAAGAAAGTTTTGATGGAGGAATATCAAAAGGTCCAGGAGCCTATAAATTGTGTCAGTAGAAAAACAAGGGCAACATGAGGCCTTTTGCAAATCAAGAAGAGGACCTCCTTTCTGCCTTTCTTCTCCGTTGTTTTACGCCTCTTAAGATACACACATCTCTGCACACGCTGCAGTGAATTACAAGATGGAGCACAGCTCACTTTCGACCTACTGGCACTCCACTACAAAAACATTTTCCTTTTTTTAAAAGTCTGTGTGTTTCAGCAGTTCAGCCGAGCCAATCAAGGCTTTTTATTTGATGATGAAAATTGTGGAATTTTAGGTCATAATGTTTCCTGGACACAAAAATATTTTTTCCAGTATGATTGCAAACTGGATGATTTTTTAAATTGGGTTTACTATTATAAAATATTTTTACCGCCCCATATCAGTAAACAATATAAACTAGGCACTGTAAACCTGGCCTTGTAGGCCTGACCCTCAATGAAATCTCAGCTTTTTTTTTTTTTTAAGAGTCTACAGTCTTTTTTTTATTGGGGTATATTTGATTTACAATGCTGTGTTAGTTTCAGGTGTACAGCAAAGTGAATCAGTTATACATATACATATATCCACTCTTTTTTTTTTTTTGGATTCTTTTCCCATTTAGGCCATCATAGAGTATTGAATAGAGTTCCCTGTGCTATACAGCAGGTTCTTATTAATTATCTTTTTTTTTTTTTTTTTTTCGGTACGTGGGCCTCTCACTGTTGTGGCCTCTCCCATTGTGGAACACAGGCTCCGGACGCGCAGGCTCAGCGGCCATGGCTCACGGGCCCAGCCGCTCCGCGGCATGTGGGATCTTCCCAGACCGGGGCACGAACCCGTGTCCCCTGCATCGGCAGGCGGACTCTCAACCACTGCACCACCAGGGAAGTCCTAATTATCTATTTTATATATAGTAGTGTGCATATGTCAATCCCTATCTCCCAATTTATCCCTCCTCCCCTTATCCCTTAGTAATCATAGTTTGTTTTCTACATCTGTGACTCCACTTCTGTTTTGTAAATAAGTTCATTTGTACCCTTTTTCTTTTTAGATTCCACATATAAGCGATATCATATGATATTTGTATTTCTGTGTCTGACTTACTTCATTCAGTATGACAATCTCTAGGCCCATCCATGTTGCTGCAAATGGCATTATTTTGTTCTTTTTTATGGCTGAGTAATATTCCATAGTATATATGTACCATGTCCTCTTTATCCATTCCTCTGTTGATGGACATTTAGAGTGCTTCCATGTCCTGGCTATTGTAACTAGTGCTGCAGTGAACACTGGAGTACATGTATGTTTTCGAATTATGGTTTTCTCTGGATATATGCCCAGGAGAGGGATTGCTGGGTCATATGGTAGTTCTATTTTTAGTTTTTTAAGGAACCTCCATACTGTTCTCCATAGTGGCTGTACCAATTCACATTCCCACCAATAGTGTAGGGGGGTTCGAAATCTCAGCTTTAAGACTGAGTTCTGTCCAACTTTCCTGTACACTTGAAACCAACACAACATTGTAAATTAACTATACAAAAAAAGCTGAGTTCTGTCCAGATGAATGCCATACGACTGTGACTGGGTTGGCCACCAGATTCCCACAATACCCCCAAGTGTGTCCAACATGCCTGGCAAAGCCAGCAGTTCTTACCATGGAAACATGTGAACAGATCAATTTAATTCCATGGAAACATTCAAAATATCCTTCCCTTCAGCCCAGAAAATGCCATTTCATTAACTTGTGCATCTATCTACATAAGATGACTGTCGTGCTGTGTTTATTTCATTATGATGAAGTTAAGAAACGATCAAGAAAATTTTAGAATAAAAATGGCATCAGACATTACACTTTTATCTTTTTTGTTGTTAAATAAAATTATGTTTCCCCAAGTCTGAAGTTTTAAGTCAATTTTCAGAAATTTCCTCCTAGACTTCCCCAAGGACTTAGCTGTATTGGTTGTACCCCAAACTCTCCCCCCATATTACCACAAAATCTCCCAACTCATCTTTGAGATGACTCCATCCAGGTTTTCAGGACTCACTGAGAACTTTATGTAAACTACAGCCAGTATATCTCAGCTTGTGTGACTCCACAGAAGCTCAGTGATGAAGCAACAGCCAAAGATAGGCATTTTAATCACCATTTTACAGATGGAAAAACAGCTGTAGGAGTTAAATAAATCCCTCAAGGTCAGTCAACTAGGAAAGACAGAGTAGAGGACCTATCTTATAACCCTAACCCTGGATCCCGTGATTTCTCTCCTGTGCACCTTGATAGATTTTTGTTCTAGACCCAAAGCAAGATGTGAAGGCATTTCAAATTTTTGATAAAAAGTAATAATAAAATGTGTCTATTACAACGTCGTAGACTTTTTTTAACGTTAGGTGTCAGCAATATGCCCTTCCACATTTTTTTACTTCCATACCAACTCTCTAGCCACTAGGAACTTTCTAGAAAATTATCAATTTCCTTGGGGTGATTTTTAAAATTTCCTCATTAGATAAAATTCTGGTTTTCCTCAAGAGTATCTTTAAAATTTCTAGACAATACATTTTTTTCCCCAAGCCTTTTTCTGGGGTGGTGATATCTTTTGGCCACATTCTGAGTGTGTACTTTAATATGGAAGAGTTTAACTCAAGATTCCCATAAACAAGTAAATGTCCATTTGATTAGATATTGCTACAACACATGGTCACTCAGTGGGCTAGCCCCATGATTAGTCTTAAGCTAAAGTGTTCTGTTATTTTCTCCAATAAAGAACTGGATGCCTCTTTAAAGCACTTGATCATTTCTGTTTATCGAAGTCTGTTTTGCTCCTCTATATGGTGTTGTGCGTTGGTCTCAGAATGTTACCAATAATGTTCAGTGCCACCATTGGTGGAGTGTCTACAGGACCTATACCAGACATTTTTTATAAATTCTTTTACTCATATTCACATCAATCCTATGAGGTAGATAATCGACACCCCTTTTACAGATGAAGTAGATTTAGAGAAATTCAGTTACTTGCCTAAGCTCACACATCTAGATTGCCAAAACTGGCCTTAAAACACATTTCTGCTTGACTCTTAAGCCAACACTGTCTCCCACACTTTACTTGACTTCCCAATTACAAAATGCTCTAACAGGTATGGCATAGGATTTTGGAAGCCCAACGGCTGTTCTGATTCTCCTGATTTATTTTATCTATCATTTCCAGACCTCCAAATCAAAGATGGATATCATAACAAACCCTGGGCAGATAATTTTTAATTGAATGGTCTATATATTGATGTTTCCTCAGTTGGATGTCCTGATCATGTCTGGAGTTATTTTCTATGTTTGTTCCTTTTTCCTCTGGGGAGATATATTTGATCTGAGAGCATCTGTTATTTTCTGGAACAATTTTCTCATTTGGCTTTGAGTTTGCTGTAGGTATCCAATGTGCTTCCTCAGATTTGTTGGTTCACACCACAAACATTATTAAGACCTACTGCTTGAGAATATTCGGGTAAAGAGAGAATGGCCTTTGTTAGTAATGCCACTATCAGCTTTCTTAATTAAGTTGCTGATACGTTATGTTCTAGATACTCTGAAAAAGACAGAAGAGAAATGGAGCCCCTGTTAATGCCGTTCTGAAGCAGAAATACCCTCTTCACAGTGCCAATAAAAGAGATCTGCATCTATTACAGACAATCAGTATTTCCACTATGGAATTATGGGGAGCTACAGGACATTGGTGAGTTTAGTGACTTTGGCAGACTTCTGCTGTCACTAGAGTAGAGGCACTGTTTAAAGGGGGGTTAATTGCTCTGGTCTGAAAGAAACATTGAGAATCATAGGAAACTCCTCCATGTCAAAAGTGTTTTCTGTAAGACATACAGTTTCCAGATTGGAAAAGACAAAACTATACTCATTGATCGATTAGAGAATAAATTAAAGAATTAAAAGAGTAGATAATGAAGCGTAAACTTGAGTGACACAGACCTTTATACTTTTTTCAACAACATTATTGAGGTTTTTTCCCTTCATAACCAAAAAAGGAAAAAAGAAAAAAGAAAATTTCAGTGAAGCAAATCTGTAACATACAGAAAAACATACATAAAAAATCATACCACCTGGAGATAATCACTCTTTTGATATTTTTCTATACATGTATGAATATGTACTTTATATATTTGAGATCACATTATACAGACTACTTTTAAACTTAATTTTCACTTAATAGTTTTCCCATATAAGACCTTTCTGATAACTTTATAGTATTTCTATCTTTGGTCTGGGACTCATTTCACCAATTTCTATCGTTGATTAGTTAGTTATGTTTTCTGGCTTTTCCTATTATAAACGACATTGAAATGAATCACCTTATACACACCTGGTTGTGTATCTATCTAGTTGTTTCTTTAGAATAAATTCCTATGAAGCTACTACCTCAATGCATACATACCTAAAAAGCAAAACCCAAAACCTCTTTGTAATATATTGCCAAGTTGCCTTCTAGAAAATTTGTATTAATTCAGTATCAGCAACAGTACCTAGCTCTCACACTCCCACCTATGCTTGGTATTATCAAATACACGCACTTTTGCCAATAAAATAATTTGAACGCTAATTATAGCTAACATTAACAAATGCTTCCTGCTGCCACGTGCTGGGCTAATGCCTTACTAAGAGCTCGTGTGAGTCTGCCATGTTTAGGTCCTCCATCAGCCCAACCAAGTGAGACCAACCTTCTAGTCCCAGGCTACGCTTTATCCACTGCTCTTAAAGAGACTGGAGGGGCTTCCCTGGTGGCGCAGTGGTTGAGAGTCCGCCTGCCGATGCAGGGGACGCGGGTTCGTGCTCCAGTCCGGGAAGATCGCACATGCCGCGGAGCGGCTGGGCCCGTGAGCCATGGCCGCTGAGCCTGCGCGTCCAGAGCCTGTGCTCCGCAACGGGAGAGACCACAACAGTGAGAGGCCCGCGTACCGCAAAAAAAAAAAAAAAAAAAAAAAGACTGGAAACTAAAACCCCAACACCTTTGATTCCCTCTTTCATCTGATAATGCTCACGAGTCAGCCACTCTGGCCACCGGTTCTCTGCGCATTATCCCCAGGATGTTCTGTACTTCCTGGCTATACCTGCATACCCTCCTTTTGCAGGAACAGCTTACAGCTTACACACCCTTACAGATCCACCCTCTTCTCTGGGTGCTGCCATCCTTGCCTAGCCTTAAAAGAAACCTTCATTCAGGACACGGCTTCAGTGGCAGCCCTCTCAAGCAGTGACTATTTATTCCTTTACTCATCACATACCTCAGGGCCGCATGTCCTATTTGCTAGAAGAAACAGCTGAGGGTGGTTGCCCAGAGAAGGCAGAAATCCACAGTAAGGAGAGCAGAGGCAGGTGGCTGCTGATTTTTGTTATTATCTTTATTGTTTTGTTTAACTTGAAAAATGACATACATGTAAAACAACACACATGCATTAGTCTGATAAAAAATAAAAATTAAATTTCAAAGAATAAAGTATAGAAAGTATCAGTAACTTGCCCAAAATCACATAATAAAATGTTATCTCATTGTTTTGCTTTATTTTTATTATTACTGCTGAATTTGACTTTTTTTCGGTATGTTTTTACCGACTGTTGGTATTGTCATAGTTTATAAATTGCATCACTCATCTCTTTATTTTGGGATGTTTATCTTTTGACTAATTTATATACACTCTTTAGTTATTATGCACTTTGACTCGTATGTCTTGTAAATCATTTCCTTTGTTATAGTTTTATTAATGCTATTTTCCAGATATATAGAAGTTTTATGTTTTCATACAAATTTTTCAGTCTTTTTCTTTATAGTTTCTGCTTTGAAAAGTCTTTCTTATTCAATAGTTCATACATGCCCATTTATATTTATACATATAGTTTTTCATAGTATTCTCTCACAACCCTCTGTATTTTTGGAAGGTTGGTAATGATGTCCCCTTTTTCATTCTTTAGTAATTTCTGTCTTTTTTCTTTTTCTTTTTTTTTTGTCTTGCTCAGTCTAGCTAAAGATTTGTCACTTGTGTTGGTTTTCTTCAAAGAACCAACTTTTTATTGATTTTCTCTATTGTTTTTCTATTTCATTTATTTATTTTTTAAAATTTTTATATTTTATATTGGAGTATAGTTGAGTCACAATATTGTGTTAGTTTCAGGTGTACAGCAAAGTGATTTAGTTATACATATTCATATATTTCTTCTTTTTTAGATTCTTTTCCCACATAGGCTATTACAGAGCATTGAGTATAGTTCCCTGTGCTGTACAGCAGGTCGTTGTTGATTATCTGTTTTACATATACGTCAATCCCAACCTCCCAATTCATCCCTCCCTGCCACCTTTCCCCCTTGGCGTCTACAAGTCTGCCCTCTAAGCCTGCGAGTCAGTTTCTGTTCTGTAAATAAGTTCACTTGCAGCATTTTTTTAGATTCCACATATAAGTGATATCACATGATATTTGTCTTTCTCTGACTTACTTCACTTAGTATGATAACCTCTATGTCCATCCATGTTGCTGCAAATGGTATTATTTCATTCTTTTTTTATTGCTGAGTAATATTCCATTGTATATATGTACCACATCTTCTTTATCCGTTCTTCTGTCGATGGACGTTTAGGTTGCTTCCATGTCTTGGCTATTGGAAATAGTGCTGCAATGAACATTGAGGTGCATGTATCTTTTCAAATTATGGTTTTCTTCAAATATATGCCCAGGAGTGGGATTGCTGGATCAAATGGTAGCTCTGTTTTTAGTTTTTTAAGGAACCTCTATACTCTTCTCCATAATGGCTGTACCAATTTACATTCCCACCAACAGTGTAGGAGGGTTCCCCTTTCTCCACACCCTCTCCTTTATTGTTTGTAGACTTTTTGATGATGGCCATCTGACCAGTGTAAGGTGATACCTCATTGTAGTTTTGATTTACATTTCTCTAATTGTTAGCAATGTTGAGAATCTTTAAATGTGCTTTTTGGCCATCTGTATGTCTTCTTTGGAGAAATGTCTATTTAGATCTTCTGCCCAGTTTTTTTTTTTAATTTATTCATTTTATTTATTTATTTTTTGGCTGTTTTGGGTCTTCGCTGCTGTACGCAGGCTTTCTCTAGTTGCAGCGAGTGGGGGCTACTCTTTGTTGCAGTACGCAGGCTTCTCATTGTGGTGGCTTCTCATTGCGGAGCAGGGGCTCTAGGCGCGCAGGCTTCAGTAGTGGTGACATGTGGGCTCAGTAGTTGTGGCTCACGGGCTCTAGAGCACAGGTTCAGTAGTTGTGGCCCACAGGCTTAGTTATTCCGTGGCATGTGGGATCTTCCAGGACCAGGGATCAAACCTGTGTCCCCTGCATTGGCAGACGGATTCTCAATCACTGCACCACCAGGGAAGCCCCTTCTGCCCAGTTTTTAATTGGGTTTTTTTTTTTTTTTTATATTGAGCTGCATGAGCTGTTTGTATATTTTGGAGATTAATCCCTTGTCGGTCACATCATTTACAAGTATTTTCTCCCATTCGGTGGGTTTTCTTTTGGTTTTGTGTATGGTTTCCTTTGTTGAGCAAAAGGTTTTAAGTTTAATTACATCTCATTTGTTTATGTATTTCATTTATTTCTACTCTGATATTTATTTTTTCCTTTCTTCAACTTTTTTAATTTTTAGTTTCTTAAAGTGGAAGGTTAGGTTATTGATTTGAAGTTATTCTTTTTTAATATAGGTGTTTACAGTTATAAATTTCCCTCTAAGTACTACTTTAGCTGCATCCTAAGTTTTGGCATGTTGTGTTTTCATTTTCATCCATCTTAAAGTGTTTTCTAATTTCCCTTGTGATTTCTTCTTTGACCTGTGGATTATTTTCTTAAGAATGTGTCATTTAATTTCTTCCTCTGTCCATCTGTTATTGATTTCCAATTCAATACCACTTTGGTCAGAGAGCATATTTTGTATGACTTTGATCTTTTTGAATTTACTGAGTCTTGTTTTATGACTTAGCATGTGGTCTATCCAGGAGATATCCTGTGTGCCCTTGAAAAGAATGTGTATTCTGCTTTTGTTCAGTATAGTGCTCTATAGCTGTCCATTAGGTCTAATGGGCTTATAGTGTTGTTCAAGTTTTCTGTTTCCTTGGTGATCTCCTGCCTACAGATAGTCTGTGTAGTATTGAAACTTCCATGAGTTTTGGCTTGTTACTTCTTACCTTTTTCTGAGGTAATTTTAATTGTTTCTATTTTCTTAGAAAATTATGTAATGCAAATTTTCAAGTTTATTGTATGAAGCATATTTTTGTAAATCTTAACATTTCTTCTATATTTGTGGCTAGGTTTTCTTTCTCATTCCTAATGTTTTATATTTGTTTATTCATTTTTCTTTTCAATTGGATAGTAGATTTTCTACTCTCTTGCATTTTGTCAAAAGTAACAACTGCGTTTTTACCATTTGTTTTCTAATTAATAAATGTCTGCTTTTATATTTATTAATTCCTACTTTCCTTGGGTTTGTTCTATTGTTCATTTGCTAACATCTTCAGGAGAACATTTAGTACATTTAGTTTATATTTCTATTTATTTCAGGATAAACTTCAAGTTCACAAACTTTACTCTGAGTATGGCTTTGGCTACCCCTCATAGGTTTTGCCATTTACTATTCTTACTACCATGATTTTCTAAATATTTTGCATTGTAATTTTGATTTCCTCTTTGACCCAGGAATTACTTAAGAGAGTATTTTAAAATTCCCATTGTTTGGGTGTTCATTTTTTTTGTTAATTTTTTGTGGCTGAATATGTGGGAAAGTTTTTGTAAACAGTCAATGTCTATAGGTTAGAAGTAGGGATCAGCAAACTAGAGCCAAATCCTACCCACTACCTGTTTTGTAAATAAAATGTTATTGAAACATATCCATACCAAGCCCATTTATTCATTGTTTAGAGCTGCTTTCATGCTACAACTGCAGAGCTGACTAGTTTTGATACAGACTGAATGTCCTGTGAAGCCAAAAATGTTTTCTATTTGGCCCTTCACAGAAAAAGGTTGCCAGTCTCTACAGAGGAACTGAGTATGTATAGTATAAACACTAACAAGATAGCTTTTAACTAAAACATTTTTGTTTCTAAGTGAATATAAATTACAGCTATACAAAATAATTTAATAAATAAATAAAACACAATGAAAGCATCGACTGACTAGCACAGAAGTGAGTATGTTGCTGCAAGAAATCTTGGGAAGCGTCTCAATCCAATTCAGGCAACAATTATTCCATACTAAAACGTAACCAAAGAAAGCTCAGATTGGATCATGCATACCCTGGAAGTACACAAATAATATGAAAAGTCACACTTGCCAACTTTCTGGAATATCAATATTATGCAATGATTATTAAGTTAAAAATATTAAATGTAAATACATGTTAAATGTAATATTAAATGTAATAAAATGTAATTAAATGTAAATGTAATAAAATATTAAATGTAAATGTAAATACAGTGATGCCGAGGAGTAAAATGTAGAATTTGTATGCATTTCTAAGATAAAACAACTTTATCCTTGATTGTAGTAGTTTAATTAAGCTGCACCCTAGACCCCTAGGAGGATTCCTTTACTCACACTGCCTTGGCAAGTCGCTGCAGAATTGTGGTACAAAAGCAGGATGTTCTTTGTAATAATTATCAGTGTGTGTTTATGTGGATGTGTGAAGTACTCAATTCCTCTCTGTTCAATACCTAAGAGGTTGGCCCAGAAAGCATGAAACTTAAAATATTCTGCAGTTGAAGCAGAAATTGGCAATCTGGATAGAAGCCAAAGAAAATTCAATCTAATACTAAGTAAAAACTTCATGTCAAGGCAGAGTTCAGAGTACTGAAAGGGCAGGTAGAGAACCTCCACAGGACAGGCAGGAATGACAGGACCCCATCCTGGGTGCAGGGTCAAACTGCTGGGACCTATAGCTGTCAATTATATCACACCCACCTCAAGTGAAGGGACAAAAGCTCTGAAGCTCTGAGCATCTTCCCAATTTCCATCTCGAAGGACCACAGAGAGTGTTCCTTCTGTTAGCTGATCCCAGGAAGCCAGAATTCTCCAGCACCTTCCCTTCTTCTTGGTATTTTTTTCTTCCATTTTCTTCGGTCTCTGAGTTAAATGGTATAGAGAGAAGAGAGAATAAAACTTCCTCAGAGAGTCACAAGTCTGATTTTTTCCTCCCCTTTCCTAGAATGAAATGATTAGCTAGAGAGGAAAAAATTCAACATTGTACTCATAATCATCATGAGTACTTCAGTGGAAATGTTTGAGCAGCAATGCCAGTGTAAGCTGAACAGTCCTACAGGAAGGGGACAGAGCACAACCTTTAAAAGAATGACAGCCTTTGAGGACACGACATAAACTGATTAGAACCAACTAGGTCCAAGATGGTGGACCATTGACTTCCACTAGATCTTGAGCCTCAGTGTATGCTCATTGTAATATATTAGCAAGCTAAATGACACAGCCACAGGAGCCATGACAGTTCTGAGGCTGACCACAAGAGACCAAAAAATGGGCAGTGACCCAATTCCTGGAAATCCCACCCCTCCCTAAAATAGTTGGAATAATCCTTGTATTCATTAGCCTATGAAATTACACACCCTTATAAAAACTGACAACCCCGTACCCTGGTGCCTCTTGCCTTCTGAGATGGCCCACACTCTTTCTATGGAGTGTGTATCTCCCTGAATAAACCTTCTTTCGCTTTACTACGGCTTGCTCTTGAATTCTTTCCTGCACAAAGCCAAGAACCCACACTTGGCGGCCGTCCCAGGGACTCACCAAGGCTCAGGTGAGTCCCTGGGACGTGACCATCCTCTTGTGCCCCACTTTCTTTCCTGCCATGCTACTGCAGTGTGGTCTGCATGGACAGTATGAGGAGAAGAATGTTATTAAGATTCTATCTGTGTTTATTCAATCCCACAAAAGGGAAATGGGCAGTGCATTCCAGGAACAAATAACCCTGGGTGGGGCTGGGATGCATCTTTTCCATAGCCCAGATGAAATATCACTCGAAATTACCTAACTGGCTAATCTTTGATTCTGTAGCTGCTGTGATATAGTCCAATCTTGTTTCCTCAATAATGGCAGAGATTGCTGGCTGTCTGCCCAATATTCATTCTCTCCTCTTTTTCTTTATAACATAATTCTGATTTGGGGAGGAGGGGGAGTGATGAAATGCCCAGCCAAAAACATGAATTTCCCAGCTTCTCTTACAGAGATTAAGTAACTCTATGACTAAGCTCTAGCTTCTAATACATTGGGCCTTTGGGAAAAGCCCCTTAAAAAGGACTGTTGAATCAGTCGGGAGTCCCCGTTGGCCTTCCCCTTCCTTTCCTTCCTGCCTGAACTGTGGATTCAATGGCTGGACATGCAATGTCCAACTTGTGACCTTAAAGTGACCTGTGAATGGTAACCACACAACAAGTTTGGCTTCTAGGAGTCAGGAGCATTGATGACTAGACAGAGCCAGCAGATCATCCCTGAATTACCCACCTCCAAACTTCATTTACATGAGAGAAAAATAAACTTCTATCTTTTTTAAGTCACTGCTATTCCAGAGCTCTGTTGCTAATAGTGGAACAATTCCTAACACCCTATGCGATAGGCGGGATGTCCCTGGTTAGGTGTATTTCCCTTTGCAAAGGAAAATTGGTGATACAGATTTATACACCAATCTCCTGTAAGTTTGGTTTGTAGGAAACAAACTCCCAGAGACCTCTGTGTTTCCAGTGAACTACAAAGTTGAATTTCTGGATCCTGTGGTGCATGGAATAAATATGAGACAATGTTACCTGAATACCAGGTTCTCCTCTCCGTGGGTGTTAAGCCAAAAGATACAACCAAGCCAAAGAGTGGGAGGAGGAAGGATTTATTACTTGCAGTAAGTAAGGAGAACATCGGGGATCTTTCCCAAAGCAGAGACTCTCCGAATAGCAAAATTGGGGAAGTTCTGAGCTAAGTGTACATGCATATTCATGAAGGGGCTTGGGAGGTCAACAGAGTTCAAGCTTTAGTTGATTGAAGTCATGAGGGTCAGATAAGGTCGACATCATCATCCCTTAGGTTCCATGAATTCATTCATGGTCCCTAGTTTCAGGCATTGGTAATGCAGCTGTAAGCAGATAAGGTAAGTGGTCCCTGGAGAAAGAGAAACAGGAATGGCTTGCTTGATAGGAGAGAAGCCATTTTGGCCTAAGCCATTTTGTGATCTAAGCCTGGCCACAACGCTTGCCCTTGGATGGGTCTCAGTAATTAATGATCTTAGGGGAAATGAGGGAATGCTGGAAAAAAGGAAAAGCAGTCAAGAAATAGTAGTTCAGCAATATAACGGAGCCCTAGTTCCTCCTCAAGGAATGTACATAACAATCTGATACTTTGAGTTCTGCAGGAACTAAGGACCCCCCACCCAGGTGGAAGAGGGAATGATGATGTCAACCCTCCAGACTTCAGTCAACTAAAGCTTGGATTCTGCCGACCTTTGCCCCAATTCTATGCTGAATTCTCCTCTGCCCAAGCCCTTTCATGAATATGCATGTATCCTTAGCTTAAAACTTCCCCAATTTTGCTGTTCAGTGGGACACTGCTTTGGGAAAGATTTCCAGTGTTTTCCTTACTTGCTGCAAGTAGTCATAAATCCTTCCTTCTCCTTATCTTTGATTTGGTTGTGTCTTTTTTTTTTTTGCGGTACGCGGGCCTCTCACTGTTGTGGCCTCTCCCGTTGTGGAGCACAGGCTCCGGACGCGCAGGCTCAGCGGCCATGGCTCACAGGCCCAGCCGCTCCGTGGCATGTGGGATCTTCCCGGACCGGGGCACGAACCCGTGTCCCCTGCATCGGCAGGCGGACTCTCAACCACTGCGCCACCAGGGAAGCCCTTGGTTGTGTCTTTTGACTTGACACCAACCAAGAGGCAAACTCAGTTTTGGGGTAACACAGCCACCAATGACTTTCCCAATGGGAAGCAAGTTTCCTATCCTGCCACCCAAAACGAGCCTTTGTTGTGCCTAAAGTAACCCTGAGAGCCCACACTGGTCAGTTCTAGGACTTGACTGTTGTCTAGCATGCATAACCCATGCTTGGTGAATATTGGTTGATTAACGAAGGACAAAAAAAAGAATCACCAAAGTGAAAGTGGCTGGAATTTCCAAGCGTGGTTGAAAAGGTTGAGGAAATGTATTTTAAAATAAATGTAGGCAATTTATAGTTGGAATTTGTGTTGGTAGTTGATGGAAGGTAAGGGAAAATCCCATGTAAAGATATTCTGTTGCTCTGGCCCATGATATCATCACTTTGAAAGAAACAAGGAGGGAGGTGGGGTTGAAAGGGAAGTGAGAGCACACTGATGACCAATATCCCTGAGTCACAAGTTTGTCCAAGCCATGGTTTGACCACAGTTGTCATTTCTCTCCTGGATGACCCCTCTCCAGGCCAGCTTTCATTCTGTCCTGCTTTGCTTCTGCCCCCACCTCCTGGACTCTCTTAGTGCGGGTCTGGTCCCTCTTAATATGTTTATTCAGGTCAGGAGTGGACTTGACCAGGATGTCCATGGCACCAAATGCCTGTGGCTCCCTCACACGGGAGAGTCAGACCCAAGGTGACCCAGGCAGTGACCGTCTCAGAGGCTCTACTCATGGCTGGTCCAGACCAACCCCAGAGAAGCCCACTCTTCCAAAGCATTGGTCACGATAGTTATTTTAGCTACTGAGTACCACAGTTCTCTGTGTGTGTTAGCTAATTAATACCCTGACCTACTCTATGAAGTCAGTTCTACCATTGTGCCCATTTTGCATTTGAGGAAACAAACTTATACAGGTTAATTCATTTGCCCAGATCACAGTTCCTAAGTGAGCTCTGGAAGTCACACCCAGTGTGACTGAGGAGCCAGACTCCAGCCAGGGTACTATTATTCACTGTTTTCTATGAACTATAGAAGCGGAAAAGGAAGAGACTCAAAATCGCCTGTGATTTTAGCCACACAGATAACTATTTGTTTTGCTTCCTACCTGCTACCCTTATTGTAAACCTCACCTTTATGTAGCAGTAATGTTGGCTTTCCAGGCATATTCCTGGGAAACGGTCTCTCTTCCTCCCTGTCAGTGGCATATCTTGAGACTAGCCTTTGAAAATCCCTTGGTAGAATCTGTGCCCTTGCCCTCTCCAGGGAACCCCTGTGAAATAGGAGGGAAGGGGGCAGGACACCACCTCTAAAAGAACGACATAGCTCTTGAGGTTACGACAAAGACTGGTTAGAACAAGTTAGGTCCAAGATGGCAGAAGATTCAACTTCCAGGGGACCTTGAGCCTCATTACACGTTCATTGTAATATATTAGCATATGCTAAGTGACACCCACAGGTGCTATGACAGTTCCAAGGCTGACCATAAAAGGCCAAAAAATGGGTGGTGGCCCATATCCTGGAAATCTCTGCCTCTTCTCCAAAATAGTTGGAATAATCCTCCACTCGTCAACCTATGAAATTAACCAGCCTGTAAAAACTAACCACCCATATTTCAGGGCCTCTCCCTTCTGGGAATGCCCATGCTCTGTCTATGGAATGTGTACTTCTCTCAATAAATCTACTTCTTACCTATCACTTTGTCTCTCACTGAATTCTTTCTGTGACAAGACATAAAGAACCTGAGCTTCATTAAGTCCTGAGACCAGGTGTGTGATTTCAAATAAAAGACAGTGGGTTCAAGTCCCAGTCTGAGTTTTGTCTGGGTTCAAGTCCCGGCCCATGGGTTCAAGTCCCATCTGAGGTGTGCAGTTTCACCTGCAGGGCCCATGCCAGCTGCTAACCAGACCCGAGACCTGACCCTCTCTCCCTTCCCACACCAGGGTCCTGTTTCTGCAGAGACCTGCCCTCTCTTGCATAATATCTGGCTAACCTAATCTCGGGTAATGTGCACTGAAGCTATAGTAGGCTACTCCTGGCAGGTGACATGTTTCTAAGTGGACAGGAATTTTTGAGAGATGCTGTAGATTTTAGCTAAAAGTCCAAAGTAGAGTTACATTAACCTCGTGCAGGCTTTTGGTGTTCTCTTAAAGCATACCATTCCTACTTTGCTGTCTTGTCAGTGAGTGAGAAGTGTTTTCACAGTGAAACCTCTGGCTGCCAGGTTGTGATGGGGAGGTTTGGGGGGGGTGGAGGAAGACGTTTCATGCTGCAACACAGGAAGTCTCAGGAAGTTGATGACCTTGGAGCCCCTGAGGACTCTGTGAGGTCAATTCATCTTGAAGGCTGTTCTTTACTGCCTAAAAGCCAAGGCTGACTACAGAGTGTCTTCCACTCCCAGAGCACAATTAGAGAGACAGAAGGAAGAGCGCCAGGATCTGAAAATGGAGCAGGGCGGGGAGAAAGAAAGTCTCAGACAGCCCTCTCAGACACAGTACTTCACTTTTATAAGAAATATTTAGTAATATCCCTTTACTGCCTAGAAATGAAAATTTTAGATAATATAACCAATTTACACATATAATTTTTAAAATCAATATAATGTCCTACCTATAATATAAAGAAAAAATAAAAAGAAAAGAATACATAATAAGGTAAAATAATTTAAATATGTAAATACTAATACACAGTTACACTAGAAGACATAGCAAAGAGCCAGATGCTTGCACCTTTACTTAAAATCATTGTGAATGCCACAGCTACAAATACAGATTAATATAGTTGGGGTTAAATTGGTGATTCAATATCATGTGAAGTATTGTCAGAAACACGCGTTTCTGAAATTGTGAACAACTTTTGGTAAAAACAAAATACTATCTTCCCTTGATTCACACAGTTACACTCTAGGCTCAGATAATTATCTGTAGGATTTTCAACTACATAAAGGTTGAGTGTAACTTTCCAAAGTCATATGAGACCCCAAGACAGCTACTGTTATGGGGAATTACTTTGTGCATTTCAGCAAGTATAGCATCCCTAGTCAGCTGTACCTTCCAATCATTGTGACAAACAAAACTGACCCTATAAATTTCCAAAATACTTCCAATGGTATTACCCTCATTGAGAATCAATGTCTGGGGACACCCCCAGGAAATGACTTGCAGGACGATCACACACCCTAACTCTGTGTATGGCATGAATATTTCAGTAGCATAATAGAAAGTGAGAGCTAAATACTGATCAAAAACATGGACATAGGTTACTAACATGTTTTCCAAGAAGTTAAATATATGCTTGCCATCAGAGTAAACTATAAAATCAACACACTAGGGTTCAACTGGGGATTTACTAAATCATCTTAGTGAGCTGGGAATGCCTACAACCGGAGATTTAATGCTAAGCTAACTGATGGTGGTAATAGATCCAAAGAACTTCAGGTAAATTTGATGAAAATCAATTGGTCAAAGATGAATTTGCCAAAGGTCAGGTCCCTCACTGACCATTTCACCAAAAGCCAGTGTGTTGAAAATTAATTTGCTGAATGATTAATTCACCCAAAACTGCCAAGTCTGGTACCTTAAAACAGGTCTAGAACAGTTTACTGTCTGGATCCCACCACAAGCTGGTTTGTTATGGTCATGTTACTGAGGCTGGCTAGTTTCTAGGGTATTCGGCACTTCGGGTCTCTGGGATTAAGTAATGAGAGGATCTTGTGTATTTCAAATTTCACACATTGTGCGCAAATCCAGTGTCGAGGGTTTTATAAATAATAAGGTAGGTTTTTCTCTGCAAATACATTTAGCCCACTTCCTTTCCTACTACTCTTAATCACAGCCTCATGAATAAGTTCAATCAAATAAATATCTTGTGCATGTTTCAGACTTCAGACTCCTTTCACTTTAATGTCATATACATGAAAGAATCGTTTGCCCTTTAAACACAATTTTATACCAATTTGCCCTTCCCTATTTTTGCTGACTTTATCAGTCTTTTGAACAAAGATTTTTACCTGCTTGTTAGTTTTACATATCCACAACAAATGTGGAATCTGGCAAAATTATTCGCATGAAATGAGGTCTATGTATAAATTTAGGCATGTGGCCTATAAAATCCAAGTTAGGCATAAGGACTCAAAACTAGAGAAGGCAATAATCTGTTTGAAAGGTGAGCTCACCCATTAACGTATAAAATGTTGTACGTTAGAGAAGTACAGGATCTAAAAGGTGAAAAACGTAAAACAGGCATTCAACCGAGCTAGCCTGATAAATTCTCAGTGAAAGAGCTGTGGTGAAGCAGTTCCCATGAGTTGCACCAAACAAAACCAAAAATAAATCTTCAAAGAGTATTGAAGTTTCCACATATAAGCAATATCATATGAATATGTGGAATTTAAAAAAATGGTGCAGATGAACTTATTTACAAAGCAGAAATAGAGTCACAGATGTAGAAAACAAACTACGGTTACCAGGAGGGAAAGGAGGGAGGGATAAATTGGGAGATTGGGATTGACATATACACACTACAGTATATGAAATAGATAATTAACAAGGACCTACTGTATAGCACAGGGAACTCTACTCAATACTCTGTAATGACCTAAATGGGAAAAGAATCTAAAAAAGAGTGGATAAATGTATATGTATAACTGATTCACTTTGCTGTACACTGAAACTAACACAACATTGTAAATCAACTATACTCCAATAAAAAAAATTTTTTAAAGAATATTGAAGCAGTATCATACAATAAATCTGTTATAAGCTCCATAAGTAGTTAACAAAAGCAGCGCTTTGATGAAACAAGAATTTGGTCAGTTGGTCATTCGACATATTGATGACCTAGAACGTTTCTTTTGAGTAAACAGAAATATTGCCTTTTGGAAAGTTGGTTTGCTTCCCTCAAAACCTGATGTGAGAGGCAGAAGGGGAGTTGGAAAGAAAAGAGTGACAAAAGCAAGTGTGGGGAGGGCCCACTAATGATCACGTCCTATTCTCCATTCTGGCCTGCACATATATCCCCACTGTGGAGACAGACGCCTCAGGCTAGCTCAGCCTGCTGCCAGGATCCGCTGAATCACATAACCAATTCTTCCTGATTCCACACTCACCTGGAATGTTTCTGATTATAAATGAGCATCCACAGTAGTTCTTCTTCAGAGAGAGAATCTGTAGGCCAAGGGTCAGGAACACCTAGTCACCTTGGTGGATATAAATCTAAATGTGCATTAACAAATGGGCATCTTTGTTTTTACATTTGTATTTTATGAGCTTTGTAAGTGGGGGTCAACGCCACAGAGTCTGATCACTCCCAGGACCTTGGCAAGATTAATTTTTCACAATGTCTGTGAGTAATGGCCGGGTCTATTCTGAATTCATCCACTTGGCTCTGCAGGTTTATTTTATGTTTCTGTAATCTTTAAAACATAGTTCAGGAAGACTCTACATTTTAAGAGTAGACTTAAAATCATTGTAGACAGGAGAAAATATTTTTATTATATATTTTATATAAAAACGCTGAAGTGATAGCCTGTGTATCCAAAGTCCCATCAGCCTAGAGTCAAAGACAGGGTCAAGTTAACAGAAATAAACAGCATTTCTCTGGATCTAGCTTCAACCTACCACTGTGGGCCTTGCATCTCTCCATGCTTCACCCCCCGCACCTCCCACAGCCCCACCAGTTATTTAGGGGGGCTCCCAAGGGGTCCTTGTGTGCTGATGAAGAGGCCCTCTGAGCTATCTCTGCCATTGCCCCGCTCTGCTCTGCTCCCGTCAATTACATCTGCGGCCCCGGTACTTTCCCGTGATGCCCAGGGCCAGCGCCGGCCCTGAAAGGCAGCCTTCTGCTGCTGGGTCTCTTCCTTCTGCTTCCCCATCTGGAGCCAGGGCTGTGGGAATACTCCGGGTCCTCCCGGTGATGAAGCTGGCCTTAACTTGCTGCTATCCTCACCTTGACACCTTCTGCACTGAAGGGTGGGTGACGCGTATCTCTCTCTTCTCCTCTGTGTCACAGTGGACACAGGACCCTGCAGTCCTGCCTCTTGTTTCCAAAGAGTTGTCACAACAGTCCACAGAGATAAGGCCCAGATAAGTCCCATCCTAGGCCCACCTAGAAAAGGGAGTGACCATTGCTATGCAGAACTGGAATGTAAACAAACTCAGGTGCAGCAGAGAATCGGGAAGCGATGCAGAATCACCCAACCAAAGAAGGGGGGGGCGTGGAGTGTTGGCAACAGGGTAGAGATGGGGTCTGTCCTGCCCAATCTGGAGGGAGATGAAAGTAAGAATTACCATCAAAACCACATGGAAGAACATAGGTCACTTTTGTAATCATTTTTTTTTCTTGGTCGCGCTGCACGGCTTGCGGGATCTTAGTTCCCAGACCAGGGATGGAGCCCGGGCCACAGCAGTCAAAGTGCAGAGTCCTGGGCTTCCCTGGTGGCGCAGTGGTTGGGAGTCTGCCAGCCCATGCAGGGGACAAGGGTTCGTGCCCCGGTCCGGGAAGATCCCACATGCCGCGGAGCGGCTGGGCCCGTGAGCCATGGCCGCTGGGCCTGAGCGTCCGGTGCCTGTGCTCTGCAACGGGAGAGATCACAGCAGTGAGAGGCCCGTGTACCTCAAAAAAAAATAAAAACAAAAAAAAGTGCAGAGTCCTAACCACTGAACCGCCAGGGAATTCCCTATAATCATTTTTTAAAAAGATAACATTTCAAACCATGATTGCAATAAAATAATCCATTCGCTTCCTTAGTGTGATGATGACAGTCATGGATACAAACTGCCGTCAGAGGTCCCGATAATGTGGGTACTGTCACTCTCAGTGAATCGTTTTGCTGTCTCTGTAAAGTCACAGGGGAACAAACCCTTCAGGTGGCGTAGAAAGACACCATATCTAACTGGACCCACCTAATTGTTGCATCCATTCCATCCAGGCCAGGTAAAGCTTCCCACATTCCTGTCCCTTTTCCCGCACCTTCAGAATGGGACCTCAGTGGGATTAGTCCTGCCCAGGACTGCCCAGGTTGTATTTCTGGGATCAATGATTTTTCAACCATTCCCTCCCTCATTATGTATCTACAAATGATCAGGTGCACATACACACAAGCATACACACGTACACACATTTTGCTCTCCATCCAGGTGATTTCCAAGGCTGCTGGTCAACCCTGGTGCTGATTTCCTGATTAAAAGTTGCTCACTCCAGGCTTCACCTTGTAAATTAAAGAATTTTCCCTGGTTCTGCTCTGCTGCAGCCTGGAATCTCAGCTTTCCACCATCATTTCCAGACAGGATTCACGGAGGACATCTGTGTCCTATGGGAAGTCTGAATTCTCATTCTGCAGGTACCTCTAATCTATTTCAGCATTCTGTTTTCCCTTTCGTGTGAAATCTTTCCTTTATTCCATGTGTCTTTCTCTCAGTCTCACCCTTCCTTCAAACCAAGTTAAGAGAGGGACTCTGCTATTTATGGTTGACCTTATCCTGTGTTTTGTAAGGTAATGCTAAGGGATTTTCTCCGCATCCTTGCCACTGGGTTTTAATATTAATTTAAAAAGGGAGCACAATTTCTGAGGCTGTCCTTCCTTGAAGGACATTTTTTTATTCCCTCTGCAAAATGTGCACTGGGGATTGTTTGGTCTACAGAAAAAAATTCTTTCAGGGCCTTTGTTTTGTTTTATTCCCTGGGTTGTTTGGGGGATAGGTGACCTGGCAACACAACTAAGCGAAGGGAGTTCTCACTCTCTGAGCTTAATTTACCACATAATCAGGGTGCACAGTGGATATTCTGAAATGCTAAGAACCATGGCTATAAAAAAATCCTTCTCCCTCAGGCCAGGCCTATTTACCTGGCTGGTTCCTCTAGCATCTTGCTCTCAACTGCAGTACTTGGTCCCCCAGTGATTAAAAAGAACACACACATACACACACACACACACACACACACACACACACACACACACACACACACTCTGGGAGAAGTGTGCCTTCTGAAAGTGTTCCTTTCATTGCTGCCCAAACCTGAACCTCTCCCTTGAGAAGAGAAAGACAAAAGTAGGGAGGGTATATAGTGATATGTGAACACACCTCTGAGTGGTACCTGTGTTTCCTCCACCTCTCTGGAGGGGGTCTGGAGTTGGATGGGAGAAGGAAGCAGTCAGAGGAGAGGAGACAGCTATGGAAACACCTGCTGTGGGAGAAGCACTTCACTCTCTCTCTACTCTGTAGAGAGCAGATGCTAAAATTCCTTAGAGAGGTAGGAAGAGGAAAAGAGAGTTCTGCTATTTCCAGGTTTCTGTTGGGGACATTTCCATGCTGAAACCAAAACATAGAATATAAGACCCTATGCTCTGGGTTCATTCTAAAGAAATGGTAGGACCATTTACTCATGTTAATCTGACAGGGTTAAATGTGAATTATGTTGATGCTGGCTTGAGGTGCACACACTGGAGATGGGTGTGTGCCTGCTCTCTTGCTCTGTTTCCCTCACATCTGTCTCCCATTGTTATCTTCTTAATTTCACATTTGTCAGTCATGGTGGAGGTGGGGGAGAGGTGGGAAAGCAGTCATTTCCAATCACTACCAACCATAAGCACACAAAACTGAACGCAGACCACGTCAGTCATGGAACACTGCTTCTACCCAACAATCTCGGGCCATTTCAGAATGGGGGTCAAGATACCCATCATTCAAAGTAACCCCCGGAAAGTCGCCACTGTAAATATATGTGAGTATATATGTGAGTGTCAACTATATTCTTTTATCTTTTTTTTTTAATTGAAGTATAGTTGATTTACAATGTTGTGTTAGTTTCTGGTGTACAGCAAAGTGATTCAGTTATATATATATATATATATATATATATATATATATATATATATATATTCCATTACAAGATACTGAATATAGTTCCCTGTGCTATACAGTAGGACCTTGTTGTTTAACTATTTTATATATAGTAGTTTATATCTGCTAATCCTAAACTTCCCTTGACTATATTTTTTAAAAACAAATGAACTTAAAATAAAACACTTCAGTTAGTTGGAATCCAACTAACTAGAACTCTTACTTAGTTAGGATTGTCAACTATAAAGAAAAGAAAGAAGCAAAATGATTTTTTTAAAAGAGTAAAATTATAGCTATTTATTGTGTCGCTTCCATGTGCCAGGAAGTTATTTTCTATCATATGTACACCAACCCTAGGGAAACCTAGGTGTTAAAGAGGTTAAGTAGCCTGGCCAAGATCACACCACTGTTTTCAAGCAGCAGAATCAAAATTCAACCCCAGGTTCTATGATCTAATCGCTATGCTGTATTTATCTTGTTTTTTGTTGTTTTTTTCACCTTTGGGTTTTTTTTAAGTCCCAAATCATGTTGTAGGTAAGAATTTTACACCTGCTAAGGGAGTCATTAGTGCTGTTCACCAAATATTTTCAGATCCCCACTTTTGGAACACAGAAAAGGAAAATACTTCCTGGGTGCTCCTGGTTGGGTGGGGCGCTGTGACTGACTCAGGCCAGTGAGTTGTGAGAGCGACTAATAGAAGTGATGTGTGTCCCCTGTGGACGAGGGCATTTTAATCACTGACGGGAGACCCCACGGCTCTCTTCCCTTCCGTGAATGGCCACGCTCCAGCTCCATTAGCACAGGTCCTGATGTGAGGACCCAGCTGACCCAAGGTAGACGTGTTGTGTGCCTGAAATTTGGAGGCTATTTGATGCTGCAGCATAATCTAGCCTACCCTGACTGATACACTCACAACCTAGAGAGTACAAAATATAGCTTTATTTCCCTTTAACTGAACTTATCAAGCCCGCACTTCTACCAATGTAAAAAAAAGTCTCTTAAAAAAAAAAAAAAGTCTAGTCTTGCCCATTCAATCCACTTTTCAATTGAATGCTCAGCCATTTTTTTTTAAAGATTAATTTGTCGATGTGGACCATTTTTAAAGTCTTTATTGAATTTGTTACAATATTGCTTTTGTTTTATGTTTTGGTTTGGGTTTTTTTTGGCCGCAAGGCATGTGGGACCTTAGCTCTCCAACCAGTGATTGAACCCGCACCCCCTGCATTGGAAGGCAAAGTCTTAACTACTGGACCACCAGGGAAGTCCCTCAGCCACGTTTTAAGGAAGGAATACTTGGTCAGCTCTAGGTCTGCCCCTTGTCTTCCTTGTCCAGTGGGGGCTGGAAGGAGTACATCTAAGTTTTGCGGAATGCAGAGAGTAAGAGGTGTAGTTAAGGGCCCTACAGCAAGAGGTACAGGATGGGACATTTGTCCTAAGGTCGTCTTCTCCTCTGCAGGCGATCACAGCCATGTGACTTTCCTCTTGGCCTTTGCAGTAGATGTCCAGTACTGCCATGACCTCTGAACACCAGATAGACCACTTTGCCCACTCATCCCAACCAAGGCCTCTGTGGTCTACTAGCCATCTCACGACATTTCTTCTCCCTCCACACAGATATTTGGACCTCAAGACCTTTAAGATGCTGTGAAGTAGTCCCTAAGTAATTCATTCATCTACAGTGACCATTGCTGGTACCATGCCACATTTTGGGGGTGGGAGGGTTCTCTCTTTAAGAGTCATGCCATTCCCCTAGGCTACACCTTGGGGAGCAAGGCATAAGGGCCTGCTTATCTCCGGACCCATTCCCCCCTCAACTATTTGAGGTTTCTGTCAATCTTGTCCTACACTCAGCTGCGGGAATTAAACCCAAGGAGAGGGGAGTAGGGGTAGTGGCCAGGGCTCTACATCTTCTCACAAGGGAGCTCAACAGTGTTGCCCTGTCTTGCTCTCCTTTCCCAATTCTCTCTTCCCTCCTCCTTCGGGATAGAAAACCATCTGTTTTGTCAGGGCTCTTCAGAGTGCTGGTTTGCAACAAGAGAAGGACATTGTGCCAGCACATAAATCAACATGTTGCTTCCTTCATCAAGAAAGGCTGGCTACCCAAAACAAAAGTGCCAACTGAACTAACCAGTGTTCACAGTAATAAAGGTGATTTACATTCTGTTATGAGCTCTTTATCTCAGTAATAAACAGTTCTCAGGAGGTAGTTTATTTGGGTGCATTCCTCCCTATTCTGTGGTTTGTGGATAAACGTTATGCCCAGCTTCCTTCTGGAGTTGGCTTTTGATGTTCAAAGTCAGCTTCTGTAATTTAAAAAACCTTTCCACTTTCTGGTACCTAGTCTTTCAAGACGATTGTTTCAGCTATGAGTTTAAAACAACCCCATTCAACCATCCAATTGACCTCTTAATTCCATCCTGTATCTGCCCTCATCCTGAGAATAGTTTTTAAAAAATCATTGCTAAGAGACTACTGGGGAAAAGCTAGTCTTTCTAACTTGGGCTGTTGAGCTTTTCAACTGTATTTCCTGTTTTCCCCATTAGAACATTGCATGGTTTTTAAGGTAAAGACTTATTCTATAAATGAGAATTCATTCTCTAAGTATTCAGATTAATCAAAATTTGCCTAGCTTTTTGTGTAGGTGATTTTTTGTTAGTCATTTTTTAAAATTTTTATTGAAATATAGTGATTTATTCAGTACAACGTTGTGTTAGTTTCAGGTGTACAGCAAAGTGATTCCATTATACACACACACACACACACACACACACACACACACACATATTCTTTTTTAGGTTCTTTTCCATTAGGTTATTACAAGATATTGAGTATAGGTCCCTGTGCTATAGGTCGTTGTTGGTTACCTATTTTATATACAGTGGTATGTATATTTTGATCCCAAAAACTCCTAAGGTATCCTTCCCCCCGCCCGCTTACCCTTTGGATTGTTAGTCATTTTGAATATGTTCTCTTCTAACAACATACATAGGCAGAAAGTTGTCTGACCTACATGATGTTTATTAAGAACTTATAATGATATGAATAAATACTTCTGATGACATGAACTGAAAAAAATGGGTTACAATATTGGGTTACGGTGTGAGAATAACTTCAAATATAACCCCAAAAAGGCTAGCTAAAAACAATAGAAATAAATACATCTATTCATATTTTTGATTTATATAACATTCTTTAATGGAGAAGATAATTTTGTTTTATTTTTAAAAGGGAATGAATTTCCCAATTGACTTATAACTTGAGCAACACATTACTCTTCGTTATGTTTTTGCCTTACATTGTTCTTTAGGTGATGTATCTCCCCAGCTTCTTTTATAAGTATCTTTTCTGCAATATTTGAATAACTGCAGAAAGTAATCAAGCCCTTCGATTTTGGTACATTATTATCATCATCAACCCATTTAAGACCCATCTCCTTATACCTGATCATCATTCCAGCCCAGCTTCCAGGTACCCATATTTGCCACATGTCTGGGAATATGTATGTATGCCCACACACTGCATACACAGTGCTAATGCGTGTGTAACGTGCTTCCAATTTGCAAAGTGCTGTTCTATGCCATGCAGTCTCTTACTTTTCTCATCCAATGCAGTGTTTTATTTATTTTTTTATAAACTATTTAAAAATTTTAATTTATTATTATTTTTGGCTGCATTGGGTCTTAGTTGTGGCTCACGGGCTTCTCTCTAGCTGTGGTGTGCAGGTTTTTTCTCTCTAGTTGTGGCACACGGGCTTAGTTGCCCCATGGTATGTGGGATCTTCGTTCCCCAACCAGGGATCGAACCCGCGTCCCTTGCATTGGGCTCTTTACCACTGGACCACCAGGGAAGTCCTCCCAATGCAGTGTTTTAAAGATTTACCCCATTATTTATCCCATTATTAAACACTTTTTAAAAAAATTTTATTTTATTGAAGTATAGTTGATTTGCAATGTTGTTAGTTTCTGCTGTACAGCAAAATGATTCAGTTATACATGTATACATTCTTTTTTCATATTCTTTTCCATTGTGGTTTATCACAGAATATTGAATATAATTCCCTGTGCTATACAGTAGGACCTTGTTGTTTATCCATTCTATACATAATAGTTTGTATCTGCTAATCCCAAACTCCCAATCCTTCCCTCCCCTACCGCCTCTATTAAACACTTCCTGTTTCCTATCTCAGAGGACAGTTAGACATCTCAAATCACTTACATAGACTGTGAAAGGTCAGGAATTTAATTGTGAGGTGACCCAGACCCTGAGATCACACTCAGTTACCAGGGCTGTAAAAAAATTTTTTATAGCTTTATTGAGGTATATTTCCCATGGTACAAAATTCACCTATTTAAAATGCACAGTTGGGCTTCCCTGGTGGCGCAGTGGTTGAGAGTCCATCTGCCGATGCAGGGGACACCGGTTCGTGCCCCGGTCCGGGAAGATCCCACATGCCGCGGAGCGGCTGGGCCGGTGAGCCATGGCCGCTGAGCCTGCGCGTCCGGAGCCTGTGCTCCGCAATGGGAGAGGCCACAACAGTGAGAGGCCCGCGCACCGCAAAAAAAAAAAAAAAAAAAAAAAAAAAGCACAATTGAGTGGTTTTAGAATATTCACAAAGTTGTGCAACTATCACCTCTATCTAATCCCAGAACACCTTCATCACTCCAAAAAGAAACCTCAGACCTACTGTATAGCACAGGGAGCTCAATACTCTGTAATGGCCTATATGGGAAAAGAATCTAAAAAAGAGTAGATATATGTACATGTATAACTGATTCACTTTTCTGTACACCTGAAACTAACACAACATTGTAAATCAACTATACGCCAATAAAAATTTCAATAAAAAGAAACCCCATATCCATTAGCAGTTATTCTCTATTCCCCTCTCCCCCCAGACCTTGGCAACCACTAATCTACTCTCTGTCTCTATGAATTTGCTTATTCTGGACATTTCATGTAAGTGAAATCATATAATGTGTTGTCATTTGTGACTGGCTTTTTTCACTTAGCATAATGTTTTCAAGGTTCACCCGTAATAAAGCATGTATCAGTATTTTATTCCTTTCACTGGCTGAATAATATTCCATTACATGGATATTCAGTATTTTATTTCTCCATTTGACCTCTAGAATTTAAAGTGCATCACTTCTAGTGCCTAAAATACAGTCAATTTGGACCTTGTTTTATTGTATACTTTCTGTCGAGTAATTAGAATAAATTGTCTGTTTTTTAAACAATTTAAGCATCTCAGCAAGAGGAAGGGGAAAAAGGAGGGAAAAGATTTGGGGAAGAATAGGAAATTTCTGTATTTTTCTACTTTTTCAGAAAAATGGAATTCTCTGTCAACCAGAAATGCTTTCCCCCTTTTTTCCTGTTGCTTACACTTCTCTATATACTTTCCTAAGCCCTGAAAGCTCAGAGCACATGGTGCTAAGCCAGCTGGGTGCTGAGCTCCCAGCCAGTGCCGAACAAAAGACGATGAATGAATGAATGCTAGCCCCCTGCTCTTTCCCTCTGCTCGCTCGCCCCACTCCTACCTTAGCCATGCTGGTCTTCCTCTCTGCAGTGCAGGTGGCCGAGTAGGCAGCAGTGGGGAGAGCTGCAGAAGAGGCCAGCAGTGAAGCTTAATTACCAGTCAGCACCATTTCTCTGGCACTGCTGCGGGAAGGGAGAGCAGATAAAATCAGTGAAAGTGCTTAGAAGGCAGCCCCTCGACAAATATAGGATTGGCTTTTCATTGTCGCTGCTGTTAGTAAAACAGATGTTCTCAAAGCATTCCTCCAACCAGTGACAGAACTTGGAAAATTGCTGTCGCATTATTGGTTGCTGAAACCAAATAAAAATCAAATTAAAGTTTAATTCACCTCATAATTTTCTTCATGGCAGCTCTGCTTGGCCAGCCTTGAGACAGACCCAAGTTCTTCCTCCTCCATGGTGTATATCACCTGTAGCCTGAAGCCACCAGAGGTCAGCTTCTCCTTTTCCCTCTCCCCCAGGCCCAGTGCAGGTGGTGTTTGCAGCTGGAGAAAGGGCCACAGCTCAGGCCAAGAAGAAAGAACATTGGAAGCTGCTGGATGATACTAGAGGGCACCTCCTTCCTCTTCTCTCTGGGGTCTCCATGGCAACTGGGGGAAGCTGCTAGGTATTCCAGCTATGACCTGGGCCATGCATTTCCCCAGGCTCCCCAGGAGTGCTAAACCATAAACGCAACGAGGCCTACAACCACATATACCATGTTCACTCTCGTGTTTTTTATAGCCAGGACTGCCTGGAATAATGGGGGCTCAATTAATAGTTCACACATTTATTCAATAAATTTTCTTATTCAATACATGAATGAGTGAATGAATAAATGAAGTCATTTTCCAGCTCTTTCCTTTCTAAACAGTCTCCATTCTTTTTTCATTTCTTCCTTCGTCCCTGTCTACCTTCCTCTCCGCACTCCTCCCCCCTTTTTTTCTATGATATACAAATAATCTAAGACTCTCAGGGCATCATTCCAACTTGGGCAGATGATTCTGGCACATGCTGGGAGTTAACAGCTTGCCACTGACTACATACACGCAGAGTTGGGTTTTGCCATTTGAAATGCATCAAACCAGTGACCTCTTAATCTAAATCAGACAAAACACAAAGATGAGGACAGGATCATGATGTAGCCAGGAGGTGAATGAACATGAGCACCAAGTGTAGTCTTCAAGGTTCAGAAGAGTCTCAAGAAAAGCCGTTGCAATGGCTCCAATGTCAATGTCAGAGTAAAACCCAGGCAGGGCTACAAATCCTCTTCAGAAATTAGCCCCCGCTCACTCACTTGCTCAGCCGTTCATACGATATTCCTGTGCCTGCAAAGTGGCCTGGACCATGCAGAGATGAATGAGACCAGAAGGCTGCCAGAGGGGGGTCTGCAGGCTCATAGAGGAGGCCATGTGGAAATGAACTGTCACCCTACAACGTGGCGAGAACTACAGCAGAGACATAAAGTGCAGATGGTACAGAGGAGGTAGTAGAGAGATTGTAAGCAAGAATGGCATGTGGGGTTTTTTACAATTTATTTTATTGGAGTATAGTTGATTTACAATGTTGTGTTAATTTCTGCTGTACAGCAAAGTGATTCAGTTATACACACACACACACACACACACATATATATATATATACATCCTCCTTCATATTCTTTTCCATATGGTTTATCACAGGATATTGAATACAGTTCCCTGTGCTATACAGTAGGACCTTGTTTTTTATCCATTCTATATATAATAGTTTGCATCTGTTAATCCCAAACTCCCAATCCATCCTTCCCCTGCCGCCACCCTTGGCAACCACAAGTCTGTTCTCCATGTCAGTGAGTCTGTTTCTGTTTTGTAGATAAGTTCACTTGTGTCATATTTTAGATTCCACATATAAGTGATATCATATGGTATCTGTTTTTCTCTGTCTCACTTACTTCGCTTAGTATGATAATCTCTAGGTCCATCTGTGTTGCTGCAAATGGCATTATTTCATTCTTTTTTATGGCTGAGTAGTATTCCATTGTATATATGTACCACATCTTCTTTAATCCATTTGTTTGTTGATGGACATTTAGGTTGCTTCCATGTCTTGGTTATTGTAAATAGTGCAGTGAACATTGGGGTGCATGTGTCTTTTTGAATTACCATTTTCTCTGGATATAAGCCCAGGAGTGGGATTGCAGGATCATATGGTAACTCTATTTTTAGTTTTTTGAGGCACTTCCATACTGTTTTCCATAGTGGCTGCACCAATTTACATTCCTCAGTGTAGGTTTTGTACAGTGGAGACGAGAGAGAGGAGAGGAACTTAGGAATATGAGAACAGAAAAGAGGACACAAATTAGAGAGAGACTGTTTCTCAATCCATCCTGAGTCTCTGTCTGAGGCAGACACTACCTGCACCAGGCAGTTCTCTCCTTAAGAGTCTTGAAAGACATCCTAAACTTCACATATGTGGCAATGTTGATCTTGGCACATGTGAATGGGAATTTTCTTCAAAGGTCAAGAGATTTAGTCATTGCATATCTTTTGGTATAAGGTTAAAGAGAAGAGTTTGTGGAAATCATGTCATTGTTAAGAGAGATTTTTCACTTTGTTTTAAAAAACATAATGCATGTTCTGAAAATTTGTACAAGCTGAACAGCTTCTATTCCCTCTATTGCAGAAGTGGCAGCCATGGCTCACGGGCCCAGCCGCTCCATGGCATGTGGGATCTTCCCGGACCGGGGCACGAACCTGTATCCCCTGCATCGGCAGGCGGACTCTCAACCACTGCGCCACCAGGGAAGCCCAGCATTCTGATTTTAATTCATGAAACAGGACATCTTTCCTGGCAAATCCTGGTGAGTTTTCAGTTTGGCTGCTGACAGATAGAGAAATGTGTTTTCTACAGTCCCTTCCTCTCCATCCCCTGTCCTGCTGTCCATATTCCTCAGAGCTGGCAGTAGAAACTGACAGAATGTCTTCACCCCAGGGTTTGAAGAGCTGAGGTTTGCTCCACAGGTGGCCCCAAACCAGTGAAGACCTTTCTCAGCAGTGTGCCCTGGTCACATGGCAGCTACATGTAGACTGAGTGTCACTCACTGAGACAGACTTTCTCTTTCTACCCTTCTCCCCCACTTAAAAAAAATAATTTAGCATTTTCTGGACAAGATTGGGCTTACTCCAAGGTAGTGCTAGATAAGGCTGTCAAGAGGGAGAAACTCAGGGACGGAAAGGAAGGAGGAAAAGTTGGAGGAGAGATTGGAGAAAGGGGAGGAGTAAGAGGAAATTGGAAAAGCAGAGTTAAAAAAAGGGATAACAATAGTACTGACTTTTAGGGTTGTTGTGAGAATTAAAGACTGCTCCTAAAGGTCTTTGTACTTGTTGCCTCTACCGAAAACTCTCTCCTCAGTGTTCTCACTTTCTCGTTTCACTTCAAATGTCACCTTGCAGTGCTTCGTCCTTGATGTCCTTATGTAAAATCCCCTCCCTTACATCACTCTCTAATTGCTTAACCGGTTCTATTTTTCTTCACAGCAATTATTACCATCTGCCATATTATATATTTATCGGTTTGTTTTCCTTCCCTCAAAAGAACTGTAAACTTCACCAGCACAAGGACTTTTTCTTTTCTTCTTCTTTTTTTAAACATTGCTATCAATTTTTAGTTCAACTTCAAAAAAAGGAAGCTTAAGCATTTCCAAAACTAATTACTGCAAAGTAAGAGCAACATCTTGTGAGAAACAACATTTTTCATAAGATTATTTCACTTAACTAATAGAAACATCTGAAACTCTTTGTCTTGTTTTTTGTTAACTTGTCAGTGATTATCTCAGCTCTGTCTAGGGCATTCGTATAACATCTTGGAAATTATTAAAGTATACTGCCTGCTTTTTTTTTTCTTGTGGTATAATTGACATACAACATTATATTAGTTTCACGTGTACAACATAATGATTCAATATTATATACATTGTGAAATGATCACCACAAAGTCTAGTTCACATCCCTTACCACACATAGTTACAAAAAATGTTTTTCTTGTGGTGAAACTTTTACTCTCTTAGCGACTTTCAAATATACTTGCTATAGTATTATTAACTATAGTCACCATGCTGTACATTACATTCTCATGACTTATTTATTTTATAACTGGAAGTTTGTACCTTTGACCCCCTTCATCCATTTTGCCCACCCCATTACACCCTGCCTCTGACCACCACCAATCTATTCTCTGCAGCTCTGATGAGTTCAGTTTTTGTTTGTTTGTTTGTTTTTTAAGATTCCACATGTAAGTGAGATCATACAGTATCTGTCTTTCTCTGTCTGACTGATTTCACTTAGCACAATGCCCTCAAGGTCCATCCATGTTGTTGCAAATGGCAAGGTTCTCTTCTTTTCACGGGCTGCATAACATTCTATTGTATATATATTCCACATCTTCTTTATCCATTCATCCACCTATGGACACAGGTTTTTTCCATATCTTGGCTATTGTAAATAATGCTACAATAAACATGGGGATGCAGATATTTTTTTTGAGTTAGTGTTTTTATTTTCTTTGGATAAATATCCAGAAGTAGAATTACTGGATTGAATGGTAGTTCTATTTTTTTTTTTTTTTTTTTTTTTGTGGTACATGGGCCTCTCACTGTTGTGGCCTCTCCCGTTGTGGAGCACAGGCTCCGGACGCGCAGGCTCAGCGGCCATGGCTCACGGGCCCCAGCCGCACCACGGCATGTGGGATCTTCCCGGACCGGGGCACAAACCCGTGTCCCCTGCATCGGCAGGAGGACTCTCAACCACTGCACCACCAGGTAAGCCCATGGTAGTTCTATTTTTAATTTTTTGAAGAACCTCCATACTGTTTTCCATAGTGGCTACACCAACTTACATTCCCACCAAGAGTGCACAAAGGTTCCCTTTTCTCCACGTCCCTGCCAACACTTGTTATTTTTTGTCTTTTTGATAATAGCCATTCTAACAGATGTGAGGTGATATCTCACTGTGGTTTTGATTTGCATTTCCCTGATAATTAGTGATGTTGAGCACTTTTCATGTACCTGTTGACTGTCTGTATGTCTTCTTTGGAAAAATGTCCATTCAGATCTTCTGCCCATTTTTTAATTGGAGTGTTTGGTTTTTTTTGCTATTGACTTGTCTAAGTTCTTCCTATATTTTGGATATTAACCCCTTATCTGATTTGCAAATGTTTTCTCCCATTCAGTTGGTTGTCTTTTCACTTTGTTGAGATTTTCTTTGCTGTGCAGAAGCCTTTTAGTTTGTTGTAGTCCCACTTATTTATTTTTGCTTGTGGTGTCAGATTCAAAACATCATTGCCAAGATTGACGACATAGAGCTTAATGCCTATGTTTTCTTCTAGGTGTTTTATGGTTTCAGGTCTTACATTCAAGTTTTAATCCATTTTGAGTTAATTTTCATGTATAGTGTAAGATAGTGGTTCAGTTGCATTCTTTTGCATGTGGCTGTCCAGTTTTCTTAACACCATTTATTGAAAAGACTATTTGCATAGGGACTTTTTTCAGTTTCACTCCTTGCTATTGATATATTCCAAGCATCTAGAACAGTACCTGACACATAGTTGATGTTCAATAAATATTTGTTGAATGAATGAATGAGGTGGGGGCTATCTAGGGACTCCTTAAGAAAATTAAAAAATCTTCTTCACCCAATCTCAGTGTCCCTGAGAAGAATGAGAATTCTGATTTAAAATCTTTATCTCCTGGAGCGAAGTTGTTTTATTTGCTTAGAGTTTGATCCTTACCGTCCTTTTCATAATTTTTTCCTACCAGCACCCCAACCCCTACAAAGAGAGAGAGAGAGTGTGCCGTCAAGGAATCCTTCTTTCTTTCATGGCCACCCTTTTGGGACAAACCTTAAGTCTGCAAAGCAAGGACAATGATTATTTCCTTCCTACCTCCCCAAAGAGGATGAGGAAGAATCCAGGGACAAAGGGAAGAGCATGATGTGAGGCAGAGCTCACATCACAGAGATCCTAAGGGATGCTATTTCCTCTCTTCTTCCTCTGTAAAAACTCCAGATTTTTGTTTCGGAGTTGTGAGCGCTTTAAAGAATATAAAATCTGAGATAATATGACTTCCACAGGATTTCACCTCTGGCTACCGGTATGAGACACAGCAGTGGGGCTTCCTGGGTTTACATTTGACTCGCAGCCTTGGGGAGTGGGGCAGTTAGAAAGGAGGGCTATCGGAGGTAATGGTGGTTCCAGTGGGTTTGGGGGCTTTGTACCACAACTTTAAGCAATTCAGACAGGAAAGGTTGAAGAAACTGATGAAAAGAAACTGCAGGAAAAAGAAGTGGAGAGAGATGCAAAACTGAGGAAGGGGGAGAAGAGAAATGAAGATAGCTCATACTATCCTCAGTACATGCTAAGCTCACCTGCTACCCCATCTACAGGTGCTAAGGGATATCTTCAGCTTAGTTTTTGGTCAGTTTAGGCCAATGATCTTCAAGTCTACACTTGCAGCAACCTTTAATCACTTGATGGAATTTCTCCCCAGCATACCATATGTTGGTGTAAAGAATCCATTTTATAAAGGATTTTGTCTGACTTTTTTCCCCAGGTTCCTGGCATGCAGCTTCTAACACACTTGGGATTTCCAGAGTGATAGAAGTGTCTTTGTTATTCATGAGCCCCTTGGATCACTGTGCTATCATTATGTTAATGAGGTGACTCATCGTGGCCCTTAGATAGCTTCTGAATGGGAGCTGGTCGCTGGGAAGACCAACTGTGTGACCATAGGGTTATGTCTTTGAGCCAACTTAACCTCCAGGGAGGCAAGGGGGACAGGAGATTGAGTTTAATCATGGAACCAGTGATTTAACCAACTATGCCTATATAATAGAACTCTGGACACCAAAGCTGAGGGGAGCTTCCTGGTCGGTGAACACTTTGATGTGCAGAAAGGGTGTTGTGCCCTCTTTCCATGAGGAGAGGACACGGGATCTTCCCAGACCTCGGCCTGTGTGTCTCTTCATTTGGCTCTTCCTGATCTGAATCCTTTACAGTAAAACTGTACTTGTAATACAGCACTTTCCTGAGTTCTGTCAGTTGTTCTAGCAAATTATGGAACCTGAAGGAGTCATGAGAACCGCTGCGTTTACAGCCAATCAGGTAGAAGTGCACATGGCCCTTAAATTTGTGACTGGTGTCTGAAGTACGGGCAGTCTTGTAAGTGACTGTGCCCCTAATTTGTGGGGTCTGTGCTAACTGCAGTGTAACTGAATTGCAGGACCCCACTGGGTGTCAGAATACGCTACATATTCAACTTAGCAGAAATGTCAACTTTTTGGTGAAAGCTTCCTTGACTTCCCTCCCCCAGGTTAGGTGCTCTGTCTCTGTCCTTTCAGGGCGATCTGCTGAGGCCTCTATCATGGCACACACCCTGTTTTTGCACACACGTGATTTTTCTGTTAAGAAGTCTGCTTCCCCCTCCCATCCAGGTGCCCGAGAGCAGGCCTGTGTGCTGCCCCTCTCTGCATCCGCACCACCTAGCATCATGCCTGGCACACAGAAGGCACTCGGTGAATGTTAGCACAGCAAATGGGTAATGAAAATTAATTTTTGAGAGCCCTCAGCCCAGAATGGATAACGAATGAGAGAGAGTGAATTTCCTGTAACTTCACTTTAAAACAAAAGTTACCCATACCAAGTAAATTTCTCGTTTCTGACCACTAGCCTCACAGCAAAAACGTCTCTTCTCCAAAAAAGGGATTGTGCATGGCGGAGTACCCATCGGTGCATGGCATGAATGTAAAGTGGAGGTGTCAGTGCATTTGTTGAGAGAGACAGAAACGCCTCAGGGGCAGGTAGTGGCTATTTCAAATACCTCAGTGTGTATTTGGGTGCCGAGCCAGGTAAGGAGATACAGTGGACAATCCAAGGAAAATTATCCATGCCCTGTCCACAGGACAGTCAGAGCTACTCTTAGAAAATGGCAAATTTGTAGGGAAAATGGACAGACCTTTTTGTTAGTGTTTAATCACCAGCGCCGCAGCTCAGTGTGGTTGTACACAGTTTCACATCCAGCCCAAGCTTTCATAAATCCCTTTGCACATTCCATCCCATCTTAGCCCAGGGCCCTGCCCCATTCTCAGCAGGGCCTCCCACCAGCCGTCTTCTAATTCATCTACTTCCAAGCAGCAGCAGCCGCTAGCTTTCTGTGTCATTAACTGGCTGCAAGGTGGAAGGTGTGACAAGGAGAAAGGTTATATTCTGGAAGCTTTTGCATCTTCAGGTTAAACTAGGATGACTGGTCTCTGGGAAGGGACAAGGTTCCAGAGAGGGTACAGATTGGAAATTTACGGGCAGAGGCTTTTTACAAATTGTGTTCCAGCCCCATGAAAGAGTAAGGGAGAGAGTGCTCAGGGGGTCGACCCCCCAGGGAGGGCTGGATTTGGGGATGACTAATGCAATTACCCACTTGGAAGTTAGCTTAGGAACTGAAAAGAAATAGACCAGAGGTGACAAGCTTAGACATTCTTTTGTCTGTTTCCAATCCCCCACCGTCCCCCAGCCCAGCCGGTCAAGAGTTGGGAAAGCAGCTGGGTGAGGGGAGTGCAGCGAGAGAAGAAGGAACGAGGTATAGAAAGAGATTCTTTTAAAAAGGGAGTATGGGAGGCGTTGAGTGTGGCTAATGTGGTTAACGCTGACCCAGGGGCAAGATGGGGTATTAATTTTGATGTCCCTAGATTTTTGACTGCCATGAAAATACATGATTGTGAGGCAGGGGCTGGATGGCAGGGGAGCACAGGAAGTCAGCTGCTTCTCTCCACTGAGAGTCGGCCAGGTAAGAGCAGGGTAGACCTCACCTGAGAGAATAAGGTCCCTGGCGCAGGGAGCCCTCATGTAATGACTGGGAGAAGAAACCACCAGAAAACTGGCCTAATTAGACCACCAGCTAATAAGCAACTGCTGTGTGGGAACTCTAAGCTGTGCTGTGTCCCCCTCCTCCCTCACCCTGGCTTCCCTTAACTCTCTCCAAGTGGTTGGACATCACGCTCTTCCACCAACAAGTTCTGTGGCTCTCCCTTAGTCCCCCAAGACTTCATCTGAAAATCCCTTCCAGGGAAAGTGCACCCAACAAGAGCCATGGTGGGGAAGATGACCTGAGCTACACAGTCGACCGGGTATTTTCCAGATCTAAAAAGACTGAGGAATGGCCATAGCCAAGAGGAGCCTGAGGACACATGAGGACTAAACGCAGGCGGAATCCTGGAACAGAAAAAGGACGTTTGAGGAAATCTGAATCAAGCGTGGACTTCAGTTAATAACAGTGTATCGCAATATTGGTTCGTTGATTGAGACAAATGTACCATACAACAAGTAAGATGTCAATAACAGGGGAAACTGGGTGTGCGGTATGTGGGAACTCTCTGGACTATCTTTGCAATTTTTCTGTAAATCTAAAACTATTCTAAAATTAAACAGTTAAAAAATGTGTGAATCACTGACAGTATTGACTCAAAGATGAGGACATTACCTTTGGAAGGATCACATTAAAGATACACGTTATTCTCTTTCTCTGGGTGTAAACATGAGTTTTCTATAATAAACATATGATGCTTTTGTAATGAAAAAGTCATTTAATACAAATTGCTTTGGAAGAAGAAAGAATGCAGAGTAACTACCTCTATGAACACGTTCACGAGTTCATTTATTTAGCGTTAAGCACGTGTATATTTGAACCAGGCATTCTACGGGGGAAACAAGATAAAGCTCCGTCTTCACAGGCGAGAAGAAGCTGGTGACCTAGTGGAGAGCTGATGCCCAAGCCCACAGCTATGAGACAGTGAGTGGGGTGAGCTGAGCCTGGTGTGAGTACGGTGACAACACAGAGGAGCGAACGTCCAGCTCTGCCAGGGGTTGTTCAAGGCTAATGGTGTGCTATGTCTTGACTTAAGGTTTAAGCTCTGGAGTTGGATAAGTCCCTCAAAACCTCATAAAGCTACTTTGAGAATTAAATTAATAAAGTGACAAGCACAGATTAAGCTGGCTCCTGATATATTGCAGGCTTATTATGTGGCACGGGCTCTTGTAGGTACTTTAGATCTGTTAAGCTCATCTAATCCTCAGATCAACCCATGAGGTAAGTACAATCATGAGCCTCTGTGTTTGAGATGAGGAAGCTGATGCACTGAGGAGTTAACAATTTATCCCTGGATACCAGCTAGTCAGTGGTGGACCTGAGCAGTCAATTCCAGAGTCTGCAGTGAATTGTCCGGCCAGGTGCCTCCTGCTATGACTAATGTAGTGGTTAAGACCAGTAGGCAGGCGAGGTGAGGAAAGCTATTATGGGTCTTACCACTTGATGGCCTAGACCTCAGGAGAGGTCTACACTGTGATGTAGGTTTGAGGTCTTCAGCACATGGTGGAAGGTGACGCCTTAGAGCTGATGAAATGGCCCAGGAAGAGCATCCCCGATTCGACGCAGGACGTCACGGAGTTCTGACAGAGCGCAGTAGGAACTGTTCATGCTGCTATAGCAAATTACCAGAGACTTGGTGGTGTAAACAACAGACATTTATTTCTCACAGTCTGGAGGCTGGGAAGTCCAGGATCAAGGTGCTGGCAGACTCCGTGTCTGGTTTGCAGACAGCTGTCTTCTCTTGTATCCTCAGGTAGCAGAGAGCAGAGAACAAGATCAAGCTTTCACATAGCTCTTCTTATAGGGGCACTGATCCCATTCATGAGGGCTCCACCCTCCTAACCTAATCGCCTCCCAGAGGTCCTGCCTCCTAACACCACATTGGTGAGCAGCAGTCAATCACTGGTCTCCTACTGCTCTGCAGTTCACTGCTCAGGACTTCTCTTTCCCCACGGCTTGTGCTTCCTCCTAGCTTTCACAGCCTTGGGACACATATGCCTTCATGTTAGCTCCTATGATCGTTCCTTTGTGTCTTGTAACTTCTCCTCCCTACTGAATAATGACTTGCTCTCTGAATCTTTAGTTCACACTTTGAGAGGGAGGTCTCAGCAATTCAGCTTATATCCACGTCTCTGAGAGGCAGTGTCCTCCGTGGCTTGGCTGCCGGGGGGCCTCTGATCTAATCAGCTGTGGCCAAGGAGGCCAGGTCACATAGTACCAGCGGGGCACCCAGTTTAGAAGAACTGTTTTGGAGAAGGGCTGTGGGCATGGGAGGTTTTTTGAGGCTTAGCCTACACAGAAATTCTCAGTGAGGACTTCAAAGTTTCTAGCCTGGGTCACTACACTACAAGAGTGATGTGAGTGAAGAGAAATGAAGAACAAAAGATTAGGAGCAAGTTGGTTTGGTGGATGGAGAAGTTTGAGGTGTGTGTAAAAGAGACATTCACACAGAGGGAGAGATCCAGAGGGAGTTAGAAATTCAGGCCTGGAATTCAGGAGAGGTCAGCCGTGGGGAAGAGGATTTAGGGATGAGCACCAAATGGTCACGGAAGTCTCCAGAATGGGGTGCCCTGGATGGGGAAAGATAAAATGAGTCACCTCTGGGGATAGGAAGGCTAGGGAGGCACTGGCTGATTCTACATCCTTCTTTGTAGGAGGCCAGAGAACTCCTCCCACAATTGCCCAAGAAGTTATTATATCAGTGGGTGAATGGCTTCCCACTTCTCTCTCTCCGACCCTCAGAGCAATATTTTCTGGCCCTTTCTCAAGGTACCAGAACTTTGGGAGGCTGAACCTGGCAATGCCCGTTGCACCTCACAAATCGGCTTGAGGCAAATACTGCAGTAATGCTCACATATTACAGGTTCCCCTCTCCATGTCTGGTATCTCTTAATTAGGAAATTGACACACATATGGTGTTCTAGGCTAGCGTCTCAGGAGAATTCATAAGTAGTAAATCCTAAACTGGGAAACCTCGTACAACTTTGCAAATGAGTTTGAACTCTTTTCTCCCCCCTTCCTCTAGCTGGTTCCTTTCCTAAGAGGATATAATTATCACTGAAGTCAATAAAATCTGGATTTTTTGCAAACTCATCCATAAACTGTTACCCAACAATGCTGAATGGCTACTAGCACTTATTGAGCAATGCATACTCACAGTTAGGCAGGCACCTTCGTTTTCTCATCTCAGCAGCCCAGGAAGGATGACTGTTGGTAGCCAGTTATGGTTTAAAGGCAGAACCACTGGGCACAAGCCACCTACTCTCATGAGACCACTCAGGCAGCCATTCTCAGATACAGGGGCTTGCTGAAAGTGGGGACAGGGCTGGGATGCTCAGTGATTCTCAATCAGAGAGTCTGGGACAGGTGTAGAGAGAGAGAGGACAGGACTATAGAATCTCTCTTTCTCTCTTCCCTGCACGTACTGTCCCAAATATACAGCATATCTCTCTTCTACCTCTAGGAAGCTTCCATTAATCTATATCTTTTTAAAAAAGCAGTTTGAATTTAACTTGGAATATGGACAATCTGTAGCTGTATCCGCCAGGTTAGGCTGGATTATGCTGTGATAATAAACAACTCTAAAACCTCAAGGGCTTATAACCACCAAGATTTATTTCTGGCTCGAGCATTAACACATCTATCTTGGATCAGCTGTGGTTGAGCTCTATGCTGCCTTTACTCTAGGATCCAAATTGATGAAGCAGCCTTTATCTGGAACACAGCTGGTGTCACGACAGAGAGAAGAGAGAACTTGGCAACCACTAGCTGGCTCTTAATGTTTCCACACTGTGGGAGACAACCCACATTACTTACATTCATTGTATTAGCTACTTATTGCTGCATAACAAATCACTTCAAAACATAGTGCCTTAAAACAATAATCATTTATTTTCTCACCATTTCTGTGGGTCAGGAATTCAGGCTGTATGGTTTTCTCAAGGTTTCTCATGAGACTGTAGCTGACACGGCATCATCTGAAGGCTTGTCTGGGGCTGGAGGATTCACTTCCAAGGTGACTCACTCACAAAGATGGCAAGTTGGTGCTGGCTGTTGTCTGGGCCTCAGTCTTCTCCACGTGCATCTCTTCGTGGACTGCTTTAGTGTCCTGACAGTATAGTGGATGACCTTTCACAGACCTAGTGATCCCATAGAGGAAGGCAGAAGCAACCATGCCTTGTATAACCTAGCCTTTGAAATCATACATCATCACTTCTGCTTATTCTATTGATCACAAAGGCTGGCCCTGACTCAGTGTAGAAGGGGATTACACAAGGGCATGGATACCAGGAGCGAGGATCACTAGGGGTCATTTGGCTACCTCACTCACATTTCTTTGGCCAAAGTAAGTCTTGTGGCCAAGCCTGATGATGCATAGCCCTCCTATGGGGAGGGAACTGAAATATTTAACAAGCTGAAATACCATCTACCATGGTGACTTGTAGACTGTCTCTCTCTCCCACTCTCTCTCTCTCTCTCTCTCTCTCTCTTTCTCTAACACATCACTAACTCAAGGAGCTTTTTCCTGCTGCTGATTCTCAAAGTTCTTGCCTCTACCAACAACACAGCCAAATCCTGCTCAATTTTCCTCAGTGGGCTTAGGGACCCCTTCCAGGAGAGCCATGGATATGTAAAACAAAAAACTCCTCAGTGGAATGAAGAAGCCTAGAGATCACTGGCATGATGATTCTTAGGTCTCTTCCCATAAGCCAAAGCTTGGGGAAGGTGCGCTAATGCTAGCTAGCTCTGTGTAGAACCATTGGGAAATGATAGTAGAGCCTCGAGTTAGAGCTTGGGGAGCTAGAAGTAGACCAAGTCAGACTCCCATACAATATCTAGGAGCAGCAAGGCAGGGCTCTCAGGGTTCAGAGAAGGAAAAAGCAGCAAATCAAACACAAGGTAAACAGAAGAGTGGAACCAGCACTCATGGCCTTGAAGGCCATGGTAAGTGCAATTATCATGTGTCACATCAGGAAGTCAGGAGTCAAGGGGGCCAAGGACCAGATTCATAGCACCAAAGAGACCTTGGTTCAAGGTAAATTCCTGTCTCAGATCTTAGCATAGTATTGCCCTTGACCTTATCTTCTAGACATTCACATTTAGTGTGGCCTAATCATATTTAACAAAACCAAGGCTGTGACTTCTACAGTTGTGATTACAATATTTATGTAACTGCTGTCACAATACAAAGCTCTGTCTATCATGGATGCTCAATAAATGCTTATTGACTGTTAACTATTGCCATCAATCTTCAAAACAAAATATATTGGAACATGTAACTGTTCAGCATTATCAGGGGTCTAGGTCCTGAGTTTTGAGTTTCCCTCAGCAACCAATTTTAATGACCTCACCAATGAAAGGAAATTTGCGAGGCAGATTAGAGATGGCTGCAAATTTTTTACACTCTTTCTGTTGAGAAATGGGGTTTATTTACTCTGCCGTTGGAATCAGGGAAGGCCGAGCTGCTTTGATCAACAGGTATGGTGGAAGGGACACTATGTCAGTTTCGGTCTGGCACCGGACTGACAGCTTCTGCAGTGGTCTTCGAGTGCCCTGAGCTGCCCTGTCTGATTACCCTACTGGAGAGACCACGTGGAGAGGCCCGAGAGGACATGGAGAGGAAGAGAGGCCTAGCCGAATCCCCTCTTCCCACAGTCCCCACCAAGCTGCCAGGGGAGTGACAAAGCTCTCCTGGATCCTATAGAACAGCCTAGCTGATACCTGAATCCTACCAAGGGACCTCTTTTAATCACATGGAACAGAAACCCACCTGAGCCCTCCTAGAATTCTTGGCCTACAAAATCATGAGATATAATTAAATGGCGTTACTTATTTTTCTTAAATGAAGCGAAATTCACATAACATGAAATCAACCACTTTAAAGTGTATTATTCAGTGGCATTTATTACACTCAAAATATTGTGCAACCATCATCTTTATCCAGTTCCAAAACGTTTTCATCACCCCAAAAGGAAACCCCATGTGTATTAAGCACATACGCCCCGTTCCTCCCTGCTCCCAGCCCCTGTTTATCACTCACCTGCTTTCTTTCTCTTTGGATTTACCTATTCTCGATATTTCATATAAATGGAATCATACAATATATGACCTTTTGTGTCTGGCTTCTTTCACTTAACATGTTTTTGAGGTTCCCCCCATGTTGTAGCATCTATCAGTACTTCAATAGATGTGTTTTTAGTTTTAACTTTGGGGGTTATTTTTAACCCAGCAGTATTCCCAGAACACCTGGTTTGAGACTGAAAGCTACAGATCTTTTACCAAAAGTTTCCTGATTTGAAGCCCCAGAGCTGAGGCTCCTTGTGAAACCCCCTATACATGAGTGCACTTAGCTTGTATTTCCATTTCACTCTCTCCTTTCGAAAGTAATAAAAAGCAGCAAGGAGAAATATGGGGGTGGGAGGTGGTCTTCCCTGCCTACATAATAATAGCTTCAAAGTAATAAACAGATCTGAAGAAGGAACCCTGACTTGACTGAACTCATAGACTCCAAGTATGCTTATGAGAAAACACACGCTTATTTATGTACTGGAAATCTTATTAGCATATCAAGCTCTTACCATTTATGAAGCACTTTGAGTGCTTTAAATGAGAGGTCTGCAATTACTAAGTATCCTTACTATTATTAGCCCCAAGATCTGAGGGTCCACCCACAGATCTGGCCGCTTAGGTCCCCTTATGAAGAAGCTGCACAGAAGGCTGTTTCAGCCGTAATGTTCAACTACTTAGCCCTGTGTAATTGAAGGAAATTAGAGGAGCCAGTTACAGGCTGGGTGAGTGTAATTCCCACATGGGATTTAACCAAGAGGTTCCAGGAGCTCCTCCTCTCAACCTACTCCCCAACTCAAGAGAGGATGAGAGAGCAAGGTGGAAAACTTTTGCACTATTACGTAAGATAACTTGGAAGCTGGCATCTCCTTGAAATCCTTTTTAAATAGCTAAGCAACTGCTGTCCACCCTGGTACTCTTTATCACTGATGGATTTAACAGAAGCTTAAGAAAAACTGTAGTTTATTATAAGGAAACAAGGGTGTCTTACAGAACCCAAGCTTCAGAAGCAATGGACTGGAATAAAAAAAACTAGAAGACTGTCAGGATCCAGGGTATCTTTCTACCACATTTTTAAAATAAAATGTCTGTTTTTGTCATTACCACCCTATTTTCCCTGCCACTTGGCTATCTCCGCTTCTCCGGACACGTGGACTGAACATAGCAGCCTTGACCCCTGCTCTACCACACTTCTCTGTCCTCCTTTCCAACAGTCTGCTAGAACAGGCAGAGGTTGCCAGCTGGTGTTCTATAGCAGATATATTCTGCAAATGGGTGTGCTTTGGACAACACAATTTTTTTAATGCAACATAATTTCAACTTTCTTAAATTGTGAGATTTCATATAAAAATCTGAATGTTGGACTCCTTCTGTAAACATCAGACAACCTAGCAAACTGGGTTTACATGTGGCAACAGTTGGCTGGAGTTGAATAATAGCCATCCTTTTGTATGGAGCCTGTGCTCTCCAACCTGTCCCAGTTCTCACCTCTCCCTATTGTATTTGTCTCCAGTAGTTGGAGCTGCTCTAACAAGAACACCATAGACTGGGTGGCTTCAACCACAAACACATTTCTCACAGTTGTAGAGGCTCGAAAGTCCAAGATCAGGGTGCCAGCATGGGTGAGTTCTGGTTAGTCCTCTTCCTGGTTTCCTAACATAAAGGAGAGAGAGAGAGAGAGAGAGAGAGAGAGAGAGAGAGAGAGAGAGAGAGAGAAAGTTTTCTCTTGTCTCTTCTTATAAGGCCACTAATCCCATTTTTAGGAGCTGCACCCCTATGATCTAATTACCTCCCAAAGTTCCACCACCAAATGCCATCACATTAGGGATTAGGTTTTCAACATATAAAGTTTAGGGGGACACAAACATTCAATCCATAGCAAGATACCTGACCCCAACATCGTGGGACATGTGCTATCTACCATAGAAATTGTGCTGTTGGTTTCTTTACACCTGACCAGCATCGCTCATTATGTTACCTGCTTGGCCCTTACAGGCCTTTGCATTAGCAACCCCACTGAATTTTCTAAGTGTACATTCTAAGCTGTCAGAGGAAGAATTAGATTGACCCAGCTGTGATCACATATCTGCCCCTGGTCCAAGCAGCTTGGCTACAGCAGGAGTCACGTGGCTCCAGAATCACTCAGCAGGACCTGTGGGAACAGAAATTCTGAGAAGGGGTTAAGGGCAAGTTCTCCAAGACAGTATGAGGTGGGAGGAAATGATTGATGGCTCTTGTATACAGGATTCATGCTCTTATTCTTCCATGTTTTATCTGGCTTCCCTTATGACTGGGGCACAGACACTTGCAAGAGGGTTGACAGAATTTATGTGTGCAGTCGGAGTTGGTAGACAGTCCAGAGGTCTGGGTGGGTTTGTTTTGTTTTAGTAAATGTTACAGTATAAGCTCCACAAGAACAGGGGTTTTGTCTGCTTGGTTTTCTGATTTATTCCAAGCACCTATTACAGTGCCTGACCCACACACGTTATCTGTACACATGTGTGCACACAGGGCTTAATGAGCTGAACCCTGTCACAGGCTGGAGAGCTACGATTCTCTGCTGGGATTGCCCTTGGAATTACTTGGAAAGCCTTTGAAAGTATAGACTCCACATCTTAGACCTCCTGAAATGAACTTTCCAGAGATAGGCAGGGCCAAGGAATCTCCGTTTTTTGAAAAAGCATCCCAGTGGATTCTGATGAGCGGGGGTTATTTAAGAAACCAACCAAAAAAAACCACAAAAAAACGAAAAAACCTTGTAAGATCTTTTCCAAGTTCTCAAATTCTTTTCTAAAATTCTCTAAGATAACTAAAGAAGGATAGGAAGGGAGATAAGTGGAGGAGATAGGGATAAACAGAAAAAATGGAAAAAAAGGAAATAGAGAAATAATTTAAGGCTTTTCAAGCAAGCATTTCTATCTAACTCTGTTTAGTTGGCGCAAGCCAAATTAGCACAAGTTGGATATTAAATATCTGAGAACAATTCCTACTATTTATATTGTGAAAAATCAAGCAGCCACTCTATAATTTGTAAAAACTCGACTTTCAAGTGAATGTTTTCTTCTAATAGTTGTCTAAGAATGTCTAGCTGGTCAACATTATGTATTGAGTTTTCCCTTGAACAAAATTTGTGTAGAGGGTATAAAACTTTAAATAAGTATGAATAGATATTAAGCTTAAAAATAAATCTGCCCTAAGTCAGTCTTCTGAGGGTTGTACAGAAGCCTAGAAGGTTTGCACTGTGTCAGCGGCAGGGTGTTTTCAGATGCTGCTGCCGAATCCACAGTGAAGCACACGCTGATCATATGAGCCTCAGAGCATGACCACAAAAAGTTCACTGGCATTTTCAGGCTGGGATTAAAAAGGGAGTTCTACATTCTCAGCACAGCCCTGAAAGGTGGTCAGGTTTCCCTTCATTACAACAAATACATAAGGGCAATGGGTGCTGAAAGTTTGGAGGACTTCGCCTCACTTGGGGTACACTTCCACATCCCAAAATGTTGGTGAGCTGGGGCGTGGACAGGAAGCTCAGGAGATACTGAGAACTGGAGTGTCGGTAGCAAGGCCTCCAGGTCAAACCTAGGGGTTTTGAGCAGGAACCTGCCAGCAGAAACAAGCTGGGGAGACGGCAGGGGAGACAGGACTTTCTAAGGGTCAAAAACAGTGACCCAGGACTTCAGGAATTTAACTTACTATCTTCCTTTTTTCTCACATTGTGTGTGTAAGAGCTGGCTGGAACCTTATACCCAGAATTTGCGTAAAAAAGCATCAGCATGTGTGTATGTACGTGTTTGCTTCCTATGCACAGAGAATCTCCAGAAACACATGCAAGCAGATAATAACAGTAGCTTCTGGGCAAGAAAACTGGGCAGCTGGGAGATTTACTTTCCACGCTATCCCAGTGCGACTCTGCCTGTTATCTCGCACGATTAGTTTATCTATTCGACACATTTTGTGATAGTTTTGCACTGTACCCATGGGGAGAAGGTCCAGGATGTTGACTGGAACTTAAGGTTGGTGCCAAACACTGAGGATGCTACGTTCTAAAGAAAGCTCCCAATACTGGGGGGCACACACCTTCCTCAGGCTCCCCAGACTGGCCCTAACCTAATGCCAGCATCCCTCTCCCCCAGGTATGGCAGTGGGGGAGAAGGAACGAGAGTCATTGGGAAGACAGGGCAGAGGTTGTCCTGTCCCTTTGGATGGTGTAACCTGGCTGGCTGGCCAACCTCCTGGGGCCAGCTCTGCAACAGGTAGTCTCATCCCCACCTCGACTCTGTTCCCCTCCTCTGGCTCCGCCCACAGGCCACACACTACAGCGGCCTGTGCCACCCCCCTCCCCAGAAGGCAGAGACTCTGCCCTGTTCATCATTTGATCCCCGGGCCCCAGCGCACTGCTTAGCTCAAAGTGGGCCTAGGCCTAGGCACGATGTTTGTTGAATGAATGAACAAGTGAATAAATGAATGGATAAATGACATTAAGCTCTTTACTGTCCAAAGTTCCCCAAAGAGAGAGAGATGTTTTACTCCACCCTGACAAGTCTCCCAACACTATCCAGTGTTCGTAGACGGGACCTCACAGCTTACCTAGCACCTCTGTGCAAATTAGGAAAACGTATTTTTCTGGGCAGATGCAACCCCACAGGGAACAGCTTGGTGGAGGGGGAGCCTCTGGAGGAAGACAGAGGTGCATCCTCTGGGGAAACACCTGGATTGCTGAGCTCGGATTTGATTTCAAGCCCCACTCACCCCTGGGCTGGCACCTCTGTGCAGCACCCAAATCACATAACCTGTGTGACTACGGAATTCCTTCCTTTCCCCTACTTCTCTGTCATGTCACCCCAGGCCTCCATTCTCCTTCTCCCTGCTAGCTGTTTACCTCCCCCGTCTCCTCCCATCTGCTTTACCCAAGGGGTCCCTGCCCGGCTCCCTCCACTTCATCTCTCCTTATTCACTTCTCAGTCTCTCTCCAAGATGTCTTCTTCCACATCTCTTGGCTACTCAGCCTCTCTTTTCCCAATACATACGATGCGCTAGACACACTTTTCTCATTCTGTCCTTGTGGCAGCCAATGGAGGAAGTTTGTTTACCCCCGTTTAACAGAAAACACACTGAGGCTCGAGCAGTGACCTGACTGACGTCACATGAGTCTTAAGGCATGAAGTCAGCAATTTAACCCAGATTTAGGGGACTTCAAACAAGAAGTTCTGTCTCAGCCTCTGGCTGAGATGGAGTAACAGAGACTGGATTTCATCCTCCTGTCTGAAACAACAACAACAAAAAAGACCAAATATACGAAACAAGAGTTTTAAGACACTGGAGATGAGGTAGCAAAGGACAGTGATTCTGCAACAGAACTGAGAGTCGGGGGAGACCGAAGCAGCCAGAGTGCAGAGGACAGAACACGAGAGAGGAGAGAGCTACCCAGAAAGAGCATCCCAGGGCTCTGCAGGGAGGGAGGATGCAGCTCAGAACACTGGTTACAGGGAAGGAGCCATAGGAAAGGCTCAGAGGGAGCAGTGCCTGCTGCTAACCCAAGACCAGGAATTGTGCCTGAAATGTGTTTCTTCAGCCAGACCGAAAACATCTATAATTCATGGCACATTGCGTAGAGTCCTCCGGAAGATCTCGTCCCAGGAGTGGGCACTATTTAGCACTAGACTGAGCACGGCTCTGGACCCACCTCACAAATCATAAAAGCAAGACCCAAAAGGATCAAGCTAGTATTTGTAAGTAACTGCAACCCAGAACAAAGCTCAAGGTGATGTATAGTCACACACAAATATCTAACACCCCGCAATGTATAATTCATAACGCCTGGCACCCAGAGGCTACTAGGCGGGGAAAGAGGCAGGAAAACGTGATCCAGACTGAGGAGGAGAATTAATCCATTGAAGCTGACTGGCCCAATCCAGAATGGATACAGATGTTAGAATTAGAGAAGGACACAGAAAACATGCAGTGATAAGTGCTCAAGTGATGTCAGCTATCATTACTATTAATTTCATCCTCAAAAAGATTTACCTCAAGGAGGGTATTGCATTTGCATTGACGGAAAGTAAAACTGAGGTTCAGAGAGGTGGAGTGGCATGACTAAGGTCCCAGAGGGAACTACCTGAAAAACAAGGGCTAGAATGAATTCCTTCATTTACATATTGCCTAGGACCAGCCTCGCGAGATGCAGCGCTGCACCCTACCTCACCCCAGCCTCACAAGATGCAGTCCTGCACCCTACGCCACCCCAGCCTCCCCTGTCTGGTAGTCAGAGTCTCTCCTTTCAACTCGGGCTGAACAGGGCAGGGTAAGTGGTGCACGAGCTGCTCCAGTCCCCAAAAAGTCATCAGAGCTACCAGGGCACCTCTGGCTACTCCAGGTCAGGCTGTGCTGTGCTAAGATGGCTTCTGTTACCAGTGGTCTGCATCCACCCAGCCTCTCTAAGGGCTAGACACTGATTTTCCCCAGGGTAGAATGAATTTGACATTTAATTGAAGCTCTTACCCTAAAACTAGGTAGGCTGGGGGACTTCCCCGGCGATCTACTGGTTAAGACTCCGCCTTCCAATGCAGGGACTACAGAGAACTAAGATCCCACATTTTGGGTGTGGCCAAAAATTTTAAAAACAACGCAGGCTGATAGAGGCCTGCTAGTTTGGGTACCCACTGGCTTAACATAAATTTGTGGTAAAATCTGTAGGCTGGGGCAGTTTGGCAACTCAGCACTGTTTCTGCCTCGCTCACCTATGTGTTTTGGTCAAAGGATCTTCACATACGTTGGCACTGCCAGCCTCCAGGGAGTTAGGGAGAAGCAACATCCAGACCTAGTTGCTCTCTTAGGCTGGAGGAGACAAGCCAAGCAACCAACCACACAAATAAGCAGAAGAGAGAGAGTATTTAGACGAAAGTACAGATTTGTATGCTTTGCAGGGAGGGGGCGGGTGAGACTCAGTTGATATAACCCGTTACAATCAAACACACCACTGAAGGAATTGTACATAGAGAAGTACATACAGTAGTTAGTTTTAATTTATTTTGACTCTGTGTTTGTTTGGGAGAGTCAGGTATACGGGTAAAAATTCATGCCACTAACTCTTGTTGGGCCACTGGAAATATACTGGATGGATTACACCTTGGCCTTGAAGGTATTACTCCTGTTACTATATCTTGTTACCCTGATTATCTAAAAAAGAATATCTCTTTTCCAGCTTATGGCCCACTAAAACCACGAGGCCTTTTTCTTGGGCTATGTTTGCTTTTTATAAGGGAGAGCTTGCTTCTTTGATAAATAGATTTCCCTCCTTATTTTTAGAAGATAATATTGCCTTATATTGAAACTTTCACAAACAACCCTATTCAACTTATCCTCTGAAAAAATAATGAGCATACTAAAAACCCATCATCTAAATTTTTTTTTAATTTATTTATTTTATTTATTTTTGGCTGCGTTGGGTCTTTGTTACTGTGCGTGGGCTTTCTGTAGTTGCGGCGAGCGGGGGCTACTCTTCCTTGCGGTGCGCAGGCTTCTCATTGCAGTGGCTTCTCTTGTTGCGGAGCATGGGCTCTAGGCACGCAGGCTTCAGTAGTTGCGGCACACGGGCTCAGTAGTTGCGGCTCACGAGCTCTAGAGTACAGGCTCAGTAGTTGTGGTGCACAGGCTTAGTTGCTCCGTGGTATGTGGGATCTTCCCGGACTAGGGCTCGAACCCATGTCCCCTGCATTGGCAGGTGGATTCTCAACCACTGTGCCACCAGAGAAGCCCCCCATCAACTAAATTGTTGATGAAGATCTTAGACGCCTAGAATTAAGTTCTGTGGGACAGTCCTTAATTATATGCTTTCGTTGACGGCTTAAAACCAAATGGATACTGTCTAACACAGTCTCCCCAGTAATTCCAAACTAGTGTGCCATGAATTTTTTGTGTGTGGGGAGGGTACCTGGGCTAGGAGGTATACCTAGGTTTCTGTATATCTCTCATTATTTGTAGATTTTTGTATATAATGTTTCATGCATATGTGTATTTCTATTTTTAAAATGTGTCTTAGAGCTATTAGGAGTCATAAATCACAAATTCATCTAAAATTCTCATTAGATTCTTATGGATTTTGGCCATTATGTATTTTCTCAATCAATAGATAACTTAAATTACATTTGCTATTTTGTAGAAATCCTTGAGCAATAGTGTATATAGCAAAGGTATTCATTACAATTTTGTTCATAATATCCCCAGACTTGGAAACAACCTGGCTATAAGTCAGTTAAGTAAATTATAGTATATAATACAATGGTATAACCTTCAGCTATTAAAATATTTGTACTTATTTACATGAAAAATGTGCAAAACATTTTTGAGTAGTGAAATATTGCTTTTTGTTTTACTTCTTTAATGTTTGTAGATTTTTTTAATACTTATTTTATGTATGTATTTATTTTGGCTGTGCCAGGTCTTAGTTGTGGCATGCAGGATCTTTTAGTTGCGGCATGCAGCCTTCTTAGTTGTGGCATGTGGACTCTTAGTTGCAGCATGCAAGCGGGATCTAGTTCCCCCGATCAGGGATTGGACCCAGGCCCCCTGCATTGGGAGTGTGGAGTCTTACCCACTGGACCACCAGGGAAGTCCCTGTAGATGTTTTTTAAATATAAGAATATAATTTTTCAAAAGTAAGAAAACTTTTTATAGGTTTTTACATATTAAAATATTGAGTATGATTTGGATAGACCACATCTTCCTAGTCTGACTATAAGAAAAAAATAAAATTCCCATCGTTATTGTCCTTTGTCTCTATGACCCATCACTCAGTCATGGAAATAACTCAAATTCTTTGGCATAATTTGCTCATTATGACCCTACGTCAGGTGGCTTTCACACAGCTAATATACTATACATTCAGCCTTTCATATGTGGAATTCAAACTCTGTACTCTACTAACAGGAGGATGTTTTGAATTCTCACACAGTCGTGGTGACTGCCAATTTGTTCAGTTTCAAGAGCAGCATTTTCAGTTCTACAATTGTTTGGGTTGTGCAATTATTTAACTTTTTTGTTATTAAAAAATAGAATATTAGAGACTTCTTCTTAAACATGAGTGTTTGAACATCCCTTTCATCTCTGTTTCCTCCTACAACCCAACTAAAATAACAGTAAAGAAATTAAAAGTTATAAACAAAGAGAAAGAAAATGGAAGAGAAGGTAGTTTAGCAATATCAACAAACTTTAGGAAGAGGGACAATGAATGAATGAGTGGTTTCTGATTTAGCAGAGGAGAGAATCTATTTAAAAAGTATACTTATTCGGTGATAGAATTAAGGAATTCAAGACAACGGGTCATTCTAAAGGCTTACATGTGGGATAGAACTCTCGGCTAGAGTATTGGTTAAAAGTTTCTGTTAAGAGCACTTAGATCCCCAGGTCTCTTCCTTCAGCCTAAGTAGCTGTGAGGCATCCCTCCCCAACTCCAACAGCAGAGAAGTGCCTACAGGTAGAAGCAGAGAGGCTCTGACCTTAGGGACACCTGGCACTGATAAAGGTGGGAGGAAGGCACCAAATTGAAAACAGAGGGATTAATTGAAGGTCAGACTACTGAATGGTAAGAACCCCCATATTCTTTGCTTGAATTCCAGAGTGTTGTCAGCTAAACATACATCTTGGACCTACCCACCACTCCCAGAAGTTTAGAGGAATCTCCTCGGGGGAAACTGACCATCCCCAAAAAACAGACCTACAGATACTAACATTTGGATCTCCTGATGAATAGTAGTTTCCTATGGTTAACTCATTAATTAACAATCTCTGCCCAGGCACATAGAACTTTCAATCAGATTTTTAGTGCCTCATTTTAAATACCAATTGACTAACAGACAGTCAAGGAAATCCTATAACTTGAAAGACAAAAAAAAAAAAAAGGCAGAAAAAAACTAAGAAGAAAGACAATGCAGAGAGCAGAAGTAAATTTCAAAAAAGGTGTAAGTAATATGTTCCACCAAAGAAAAAGATATTGCACCTATTGGGCTTCCCTGGTGGCGCAGTGTTTGAGAGTGACCTGCCGATGCAGGGGACACGGGTTCGTGCCCCGGTCCGGGAAGATCCCACATGCCGCGGAGCGGCTGGGCCCGTGAGCCATGGCCGCTGAGCCTGTGCTCCGCAATGGGAGAGGCCACAACAGTGAGAGACCCGCATACCGCAAAAAAAAAAAAAAAAAAAAAAAAGATGTTGCACCTATTAAGGAAGAATATGATGTTATGGAAAAAGAACATTTAGAAAATGGGAAAGATCTCTTAATAATAAAACAGCTGATACATCAAAAATCAAAAGTCCTGTAGAAAGGTTGAAAGATCAAGTTGGGAAAATATTCAGGAAATGGAACAAAAGAGAGAAACAAATAGGAAATAGAAGGAAAAAAGACAAGAATTTAGATTAATCTGCAATGTACAAAAAAATCCAGAAAGAGAAAGAAGGAACAAAGGAGAGGAAATTATCAATAAAATAATAAAGTAAAATTTCCTCTACTATAGGGAGAAAGAAAAGATTGAAAGATTTCCGGGATGGGGGGGGAGGCAGGAAAGATTCAAAGAATTAGGAATTGGACTTCTCAAAAGCAGTGATGAAAGCTAGAAGACATTGGAATATGCCTTTAAAATTCCGAGAGAGCATTATTTCCAACCTGGCTTTCTATTCCCAGCTAAATATTTAATTAAGTTAGAGGGTGGAATTAAGACCGGTTGAGATCTCAAAAACATAAAATAAAAGTATTTCAAATGTACTCTTTCTCAGGAAACTACTTTTTTGTTCCAAAAGATTGAGGGGATAAGCCAAGGAAGAAGAAAATGTGGTCTTAAGGAAGAAGGGGATACAACACAGGAGTGGAGTGAAGGGAATTCTTGGGCTGCAGGCAAAGACAAATTCAAGGATAAGTGGGCTTCAAGAGCACCCAGTGCAGGTCAGACAGGATGGTGAAAGCCCCGGAAGGATAGCTTCACGAAATTGATAAATTTCTTGATGTTGATCATACTGAGAAGAGTACCATATTCCTCTTAGAAAGTTTAGGGATGAATTAGAAATAATTACATGGACAACGAAGTACTATAAACAAAAAACAAAACAATTATTTACTTTAGGGGGCAAGAAAGTAGTGCCTGGTAATAAACATAATCAAAGTAGACTGAGTGGTTCAACTGTGACCTAAGTCTACCTAGCAACAAAAATATCAATTCTGTTTTTTATATTTTTTAGTATAATTTTGAATGTTGATTTAATAAAAATAACAGTGACATAGTTCTATTTGTAGACAGAAATTGAGGAAGTATGTGTATGGTGACGGTGGGGTGGTATAAGGAAATTAAATCCTCATCTTCTACCACTGGAAGTAAAAAAATAATATCCGAAATAGAAAATTTTGAAAAAATTAGCAGTATAACCATATTTAGAAAGAAAAAAAAGCAGAAGAAACAACTAAAAGGTTTTTTATATGGTTGCCACTAGGAACAGGCATTGGAATGGGAAGAGATGGAGCTAATGGTTATACTTTTAAATTCTAAAAGTTACAATATATGCATGCATATTTTACTTTAATATACATAAAAAGTGTTTTTAATTACTGGAGAATAGAATCAAAGTGCTATTATTGGTGATAGGAAGCAAAGTTCTCATTAATTTAATAGACTTGATACAAGGATGAAAATCATTATGCTGAAGTGGTCAGTCTTCGGCCTAAAACAGATGTCAGTTGGATTTATTTAATGTAGTCAAGGTAAACAAAAACGAATTCAATATATTGAATTATAAAGGAAAAGAAAAAAACAGCAAAATAAAATGCTTGAAATAGATCACTAAAGATTCTGTCTAAAAGGGAGGGTGAAATTATAATCTTTAGGATGTTTTTAACACTGAAAATGTGTGTATAACTCTCATTATACACATAACTCCATTTATTCTCTAATACATGTCTATTTTTCAGGCAGATTTTTAGGAATACACTGTGTGGGAGTGGGAGAAAACATAGATTAAAGTCTAAGAAGTCTGTTTAAAATAACAAGATCATCCTAATTTTCCTCTTCAGTGAGAGACACTTCATTTTTTCTTTTCCAGTTCTCAAAGACTTATTCCATGAAGGCACTATTTTGGTGCATTTTTACTGCATAGAAGTCCTTATAATTATTAGTGACTTTGGGTTTGTACAGCAGAAGACTCTCCTTTTGGTCAGCAGGACTTGTTGCATGCTTCCAGCCTGGAAGAAACTGTCTTTCTCCAAACTTTCAGACTCTCCTTTGCATCTGAGAGCATGGCCAGGTAGTGGACTATTGGGCTATTGCAAACTCCAAATTGTGTTCTAATGACTCCCTCTCCCCCTGCCCCCAAAAACACCACCATTAACGCTGTGGGCAGATTATTCTTTCCTTTTGAGAAAAAGTTTAAGAGCAAATAGCAGGTGCGTCAATTGTCTTCTAAGAGAAAACATGCTGTGTGATTTTACAAACTAGTGATTTCCAACCGACCAAGCTCTCCCTTTTAGGTTTGTCTTGACCCCACCAGCAGGTAGTTTTCAGCTCAGCTCAGAGGCCACTCATGGCATTCATTGTGTGGCATGAAAACGGACTATGTTTGGTTTGTGTTCAGGCTCTAAAAATATCCCAGCTAAGAGGTGCAGTGGAGAGAAGGGCAGCAGGGGGTGAAATGGGCTGAGAGGAGACTTGGGCCTCCAGAAGATGGAAGGGGAGGTAAAGGAAATGCGGCCAATCATTTGGCTATTCTTTCTTGAGTTCCTTGCAGCCAGCAGCTTTTTAGGAGGCTTTCACAGCAAGGCAGGGATTCATCGTCCTCCTTACAGTGTAAATGAGCACCTGTCAGTGCTGGGTCTACCTTTCCCTCTCAATCATGTCAGTGGGAGTAGATCTGAGAGGCTTTTCAAGATCTTCCGTGATCTCCAAAAAGCTGCCTACAAATGTCTCTCTATTCATCTCGTGAACTCTGAAAAGTCTTCACCCCAAGTGCAGAGATCCAGATCATCTCCCCCAGGGGATCCCCCACTACTTTCTCCTAGATGAGAAGTTCCTCAAGGACAGAAAAAGTCACATACAATGGAGCATTTGACCCAATGCCCAAGTGTCTTGTCCATGGCGGGTGCCCGGTGTACGCATGCTACATGAATAACTGAAGATGACTGAGAGAGGTCTTCTCCTTTGAATGGTTAAAAGTGATTATTGTCCAGGATACTGGTTTCTTTTGAGAATAAGAAAATAATGATCCTTCTTGTTCATTGCCAGCAAACAAATAACCAAGAAGTGGTTTTTACATAGTTTTAAAACAAACATAATATACCCAATAATAAATTTTCTTCCCAACCGATGCTAACTAGAGAACATTTTAAGTCAAAATTAAAATTCCAGAGATATTTCTGAAGTATGGTAAATATCATTAGGCTAATAGCTCTCTTTTAGGCTCTTGGTTCTGTTATCACTAAAGGATGATCCTAATTTCCTAAACAAGGATACATAAGGATTATTCTTCTGCTTGGAATGCCAGGGCTTATCCCCTGAGATACCAGTGAACTCTTATTTATCCTTCAAAACCCAGCCAAAGAATCACCTCTTCTGGGAAGCCTCCCTGCCACTGTCCCACCTCCAGACTATGTTTCCTTGTGATTGGAATATTTTTTGATTGTTATACACAAATCACCAAATTGTAATTTACTGTTTTCTTTGTAAGATCCTTGAGGGCATGGATTATGTCTTATTAACCGCTAGTTCTCCTTGACCTAACTTAGGGACTGGCATAGCATAGAGTAGTCGGTAAACATTGGTTGAATTGAATTGAATGGTAATAGAGCGTCTTTTCTTACTTGTGAATTTAACTGTATGAAGTCTTACAATTATATAAAATGTCTTTATATTTAGTTACATATTTAACAAATTGTCTTTATTAAAAAGATTAAAATTACATGAAATCAGTGTGTCCTGGAACATCCTAGACATATGGCCATATGGCTTCAAAGTCGCATAATACCAGCAGCTTGGATTTATCTAATTTGACAAAGTGAGGTGTTCACTAGCATTTGAAAGAAATGTCAGGCAAAACCATGGTGGGGGAATGGGGGGTGAATGGGAGTGGAGGAAGTTGTTTAAATTAATTTCAGTTGCCAAAGGGAAGTGATTCACTTCCGAGTGATTAGTTTTGGCTCTGGTATTAATTTCCTAGCATAAATCTGGTAGTTTATCTTCTAATAATTGGTTTAATACCTTTGGGTGTTATTTTGCCCTTTTTCAATGCAATGAACGACTCAGTTTTAAAATATAAGAAAACACTTGTTACAAGTACTTGCTAATTAAAGAACTAGATTCTTCTAGTCTTTAAATTAGATTCTCACCGAAATTAGGAGGATGATTAGTATAGAATTACCTCAAAAGCAGTGAAAATTATAGGGGTTAAACCAATTTGGATTATGAAAGAATAGGGGATAGTAGTGGGAACTTAATCTTTCTATGCTGGAGAAATAGCACCTGCAGTATTAAAGCATTTCATTAATTCATTTTTTCATTCAACAAACTCATATTAAGGCTTACCAAAGACATTGTGGTGGCTATGGCATGCAGTAGGACCCCCAGAAAGTACTTGATAGGATGTCCCAGCAGGTTGAAAAATTAATGTCCTTCTTTAAGAACTCAGCTGGATGCCATAACTTATTTTGGTTGTTGGCATAAGACAAGTTATAAGAGAGGTCTTAGAAGAATGGTCAACATAAAACATAACTTGATCTCAGGTGAATCAGATTAACACTGATATTCTATCCCTAATTATATATATCACAGCAGAGAGAACTTAATCTACAAAGAAGCCTAGGTATTAACAAGATTTGTGTGTACAGCATTCAAACCTGACTTACTGTTTATCTGTTTGTCTGTTAATGAGCTATAACCTTTAGTATGAGAAAAGTAGGAATGTAAGTGTCTAGAATCTGGCTCCTTCCAGGCTTCATCCTTTGTGTTCAAGAACCTCAGAAGGAGATAATTGACAGTGGGAGTTGATATGAACCAACAGGCTATCAGTATAAAACCATTAATTTTGTACCTATTAAGTCTTTAAGGCACTAAGGATGACAAAATGTATAAGCTGTGGGGTCTCTGTCTTCACCGGGCTTATAGACTCTCAAAGGATGGGATGTGTATAAGAAGATAAATAACACTGGAGAAACATGCAAAATGCTAACTATGATATAGACTGTAAGTTCAGGGATGGATTGTCTGGTTGGGGAAATGGAGGAAGAACTTGACAAAGGCCTTGAAAGAGGGGAATGTAGGAGAGGGGTGAGAGAGGGGTGGGAGAATGGGAGGACACAGCTGGGGTAACAGCAGGGAGGAGGGAATAGGGTGGCGTTGAAGAGCAGTGAATAGACCAGTTGTGCCGTGGTGCACGGTTAGCTTGGAACGGAATTTACAAACTGGAACCTGATGCCCAGTTTTGCACTATAGTATGTGCATTATTTGGCCTGAATTTAGTTTAAATATTGAAAAACTGGTAGAATCACATCAAAATCTAGATTTCTAATATACTCTTTTTTTAAAATTTTATTGAAGTATAGTTGATTTACAATGTTGTGTTTAATTTCTGCTGTACAGCAAAGTGACTCAGTTATACAGATGTATATTCTTTTTCATATTCTTTTCCACTATGGTTTATCACAGGATACTGAATACAATTCCTTGTGCTATACAGTAGGACCTTGTCGTTTATCCAACCTATATATAACAGTTTGCATCTGCTAATCCCAAACTCCCAATCCTTCCCTCCCCCACCCCCGATTCCTGATACACTCTTAAAAATTGGAAAGTCTGATAGGCCTGTGTTCCTGACAAGGCAATAATCACTTGAAGCTGAATCACTGCTATGCCCTTCAGACCCGAGTGAGCATTCCACTTTGATGCAGTCCCTAATGTGGCCCATTTGCTCGTTTACTTCTTCTGTTTCGTGCTTACCGCTGTGTAATTAGTCAGCTTGTGTCAGGTTATGCTGTAGTAGCAAGCACTCCCCAAAATCTCAGCGGCTCACAAATACAAAATTTTATTTCCCACCCTTATTACACGTCGGCTGTGGTTGGTTGTGGCAGTACTCTGTGTATCTCCTTCATTCTGGGATCTAGGCTGAAGTAGCAGCCCCTACCTGGGTACCTAATTACCATTCTCACAGCAGAAGGGAAAAAAGAGCAGTGGCAGAGCTATGAGATTGGTCTTAAAACTTTACTCAGACACAGCATATGTCACTTCCTCTGAGAGTACATTTGGCCAAAGAATGTCACTGGCCAAGCCTGTGTCAATGGTTTGGGAAAATGTCATCTCACAGGGAGGTTCAGGGACTAATAGGGAACATGTAATACCAATCTTCAACAGTATTTGGATGTATTCCTCCCCTGCTGAGAAATTTGGGAATGAAGTAGGAGTGAGAATCAGAGGGCTTTGGATGCCAGCTGCAAGGCTTCATGTGTGACAGCAAAGTTCCACAGGCACATAAAACAAACAAACACAACAACAACAACTGGGAAGGCCTGATCCTGGGCTTTCACATCCCCCTCATAAGAAGTGTGCTGCTGAACTTGACAGAAGCTAATAGAGGAGGAAGAATGGGTTGGATCCCTTTGCCCCTGTCTTTATTTACAGCAAAGAACAGAACACTTTGTCACCTTGGAAACAGCCAACAAAGGCAGTGTGTAAAGCTATAAGAAATCCCTGTCTGCTCTCTCAGAGCTGGCTGTGGCTAAGTAGTGGGGTGGGGTATTCTGCCACTCGACTGCCCTGGGTCTTGCGTATTGGGTAGTCAGGCAGGTTACTCCAGCTGGAAGGAAAAGCTGTTTGGCCTTTGATGGCCACAGCTGACTACATAATATGTACCTCCTCGTCTTCTGTATTCAGAGATAACACTGCTGACAGAGGAGAGTGCGGCCACAGTGTCCGAACCTGTGACCTACGCTAGGGACAATACAGTCTCTCTGTTGTACAGCTGTTCTTTACAAGTGTCATTGCAGTCAATGGTTTCACAGCCTGTGCCACTTTTACTCTGAAAAAGCCACAACAACCTGGGGGATTTTGCTATCATTCCCAAGGGTCACCTATGTGTTCCTGCTTGCATATGTATAATTACTAATCTTCTCTTCCTTTTTTATGCTAAATTGTGTTAAACACTGCATTAGTAAAATTCTTCAAGAAGCTGGATGTGCTTTTGCCATAGGCCAGAGGGAGATGTTAAATTAACTAAAAGATCGGTCACACTTATTGCTGTGTCAGCTTGGAGACTTGGCGTGACATCCAAGGTCATATTGATGCCACTCTGGCACTATCAAAAGGTCCTTGGCCTTTGAAATAGGGTTTTGAGTTTCTTGGACCTTCCAGGTATTATCAGTTAGGTAACAGCACACAGCTGACAATAGCCCAGCACGTCTTTAGCCTCACCTGTGCAGTATGTACTCGCACGCCTGAGGCCACTCCTACATGACTATTCATAAGTGGCATCAATTTTTTTGTTGTATTCTGCTCGAGAAATCATTGATTTTGTTTTAGATTGAACATTGCTGAGCTCAAAACTTTATAATAAATTCCAGTCCATTTGAATACTAAACTCCAGACTATTTACATGTCTTCACATACAATGTGGTATAATTGTAACGACAACAGATTGAAGGAAACCTGAGCTTTGGCTTCAGCTCAGCCACTTATTATGTGACCGTAAAGAAGTCATTTATTCCTTTGTAAAAAGACTGGACTAGATCAGACAAGAGACAGCAAACATATGACTAATGTGCCATTAATCTAACAGCTTAGACATGGCAGACGTGGCTAATCAATCGTGGCCCTGATTCCTACTGACCCTGGAATGGTCCTCAGGATCTTTTTCAGCACAAAATTCGAGGCAGCTGCTACCAGTCATTGGGATTGACACTTAAGTTGAAATCTGTGTGAAAGTCTAGGTCTAGACCATCTACAATATATGGAGATAACGTGTGAAAGTGCTTTGCAAACTCTTCTATGTTGTACAAATTTAGGGTGCTATTATTGTTATTACTGTGCATTACTACTGTTACAGAAAATCTGTGCAGATTTTGTTCAGGATATATGAGGTGCTGACGGTGGTTTGTATCTTGCCAACACTGCCTACAGCTGTTATTCTAATAGCATACACTAAATGCTCCTGGAATTTTTAACGTGAGCATAGACAAATGAAAGCAGTTTTAAGATGCAGAGCAAGTACCGCCTTGGACTGCCGGGGTTTGACTTGGGTTTGAAGCTTGGCTTCACCATTTGAGCTGTAAATAGTGGATTGCCACTGAAACTCTCTGAGCCTCAGTTTCCACATCTACAAAGTGGGCTCTATCATTTCCTCTCAGGGTTGTTGGAAAATTTAAATGAGTTAACATGTATAAAATAAAAAGCAAAAACCATGATTCATAAGCTGTGCTCTACAAACGTTAGTCCCTGAGGCTGGAAAACTGGTTTATAATGAGCACTCTAGGACTTTTGACTCACTTTCTATTTTAAAAAGAGTTTGGTAAGCTTTAAGAGTCAGAAAACACTTTCAGTCAGAAACAGTATGATTTTAGGGCAAGAGATAAACACCTGCATTTCCTTAGGTCACCATCTTCCTTCAAAATGAACGTAAGAGCTGGAGTACAAGCCCCCCCTCTTCAAGATTTGCCTCCTTTACCAATGAGAGGTTGCAATTTCTTTTTATATAAAGCAATTAGAAAATTTCAAGGGAATGATAACTCAAAAGCTGCTAATGCTGTGTGGATGACATTCAATAAGAGAAGAATGCTATGACTCAAAATAATATACTGCTAACTCTGTGCTAAGATTTGAAACTGTCATATTATGTATGCACAATGCTTGATAGTGTAGGTGAGAATAATGCAAATCCCTCTGGGAATGTATATGTGACACTTTTCAGAGTGAACTGTGTCAGAGTTCCAAGCACCTCAAAAAGAAGGCTTCTAATGCTCAAAATCTAGGAACTTCTGCTATTTCCACCACAAAGATTAGAATTTCTTTTGAAACTGTAACCTCAGCAGCTTTCTTCTGCCTCCACCACTATTCCTCTTCCTTCCACCTCCGCTCTGCCAAGTTCATTGTCAGTACATATTTTTCCTCACGTTTGGAATGCAAAGGCATTTAATTATCCTAGAAGGAAATCTTGAGGGTACAGGCTGTATACAGCAGGTTAAAATTAATAATATATAACTTAGTTAAAAATCTGTTTGGAGTAGCTTGATTCACAAATCTTGCTTTTGTGATAGCCCATTTTGGGAGCAAAACTTTTTATCTTCTCCAAAAGCAATGGTCTTCTGGGGATCAACATTGATGAAGAGTCTTAAGGTCCAGAAGTATCTGTTCAATCTGTGGGGTTTCCTAAGGATTAAGGGAAAATATTCTTGAGCACTTTCTTGAGTAAATGCATTTTTTAAAATGCAAATGGTTATAATTAATCCCTGAGTTCTAAGTCTGTGGTAAGCAATCTTTTTATGGAAGAATCATTACAAAAACATAAAAAGTTCAGCCCCCACTTTCTTATTTCTTTCTACCTGAAAATGTCTTTTTTTCTCTCTCCTCATAAAAATGGCATAAATTCAGAAAAAAATTAGAGCTGTTTTTAGTCAATAAATATGAATATTTAGACCCATTAAAGAAGCAGCAAGCCAAGTGGAGACCTTTTTCAGTCTTTCTATGAAATTAAATAAAAATGCAAGGCATGTAGCCATAAGCCACAAAGTGCTCATCACTTTTCTAAGAGCATATAGTTTTTTCTTCTAATTGTTGCCTTTTCTAAATTATTGTTATGGTCAAATAACATGATTGTATACCTGAAAAACATAGGAGAATCACTTTTAAAACGACCATAACTGAATTCAATATGGAGAATAGTTTAAAAATATATTTAAATGTGTGTATATACACACATTGTATATATATATGTACATGTGTATATACATATATACACACCAATATAAACACATTGATCTATACGTATGTGTTGTGTAAATACGTATATAAGAAGCCATCTACCTCTGAGAGTTGGGATAATTCTAAAATAATTTTTATATATGGGGAAATAATTGACTCCAATTAGTCCCTTCTACTCAGAGAGACTTATGGAAACAGGAGTGGTAAAAGAAAGACAGAAATTTTAAATCCTCACTACTCTTTGTTGCTAAAATGTGGGACAGAATGGATGGCTTTTGTTTTATCAGAGTATCTAAATGTATCTTTGGATGTGTAAAGGTGGGCCAGAGATAGGCAGAGGGTACAGAGTGAGGTTACTCAAAATATATGATAAAGAAAGTGAGTAGGCAAAGGGGTTAACTTCTACCACGGGGCCCATGGATTGTTTAGATGGTTGTGAAGAAGAGAAGAAGAGACCCTGGCAGTGGGGGTAAAAGTGAGATCCAGAGGTCAAAGAGAGAAGGGCTCAGTGTCAGAAGTGACCATGAGACCATAAGCTTCCAGGAATTTGCAATACTATAGTGAGGGAAGTAGAATGACAGGCATTGCAGTTAGCACCAAATGTGAGTTAGGAGTGTTAGGGTAATTATATTTATATCTCAAAGGGATAGATACCCATTATTTATATTTGTTTAAACATTGAATCGAGTCTGGAGAATACGTGCCAAACTATTCATGGTCATAACCACAATTCATTCCTAGAGATGCTAATTCATTAGGTTTGGAATGGGGGCCCCAAATGTGTTGATTTAAAAACTTATTTAGGAAAGGTACCAAGCACTGATGACAGAAATAAAAGACTTAAATATATACAGGTATATAATATTTTCACTAACTGAAATACTGAGTTTCGTGACGATGTCAAATCTCCTAAAAGTAATCTAGAGATTTAATGTAACGTCAGTCAAAATCCCTACACATATTTTTTTCAGGAAATCAACAGTCTGGTGCTCAATGTATATGAAAATGCAAAGGACCAAGAACAGTCAAACCAATCTTAATGAAAAAGAAGACAGTCAGAAGACCTTTATGCTATCATATACCATGACTTATCACAAAGCTAAATAAGTTACTACAATAATGGCACAGAGAGAGAAAATAGATGAATGGAACACAACAAAGGGTCCAGAAACAAAGCCACACAACTGATTTATGACATGTGACTTACGACAAAGGTATCACTGCACAACAATGGAGAAAGGTGGGTCTTTTCCATAAATAGTGCTGGGTCGGTTGATATGCATCCATTGGGAAAAAAAAATGAATGTTGACCTCTACCTCACACCACACACAAAAAGTCAATTCTAGATTGACATTGGGTTTAAATGTGAAAGATAAGACAGTAAGGCTTCTGGAAGATAACATTAGAAAATATATTTGTGACCTGACAGGATCCCTCCCTCACCCCTCACCCCCCACCAAACAACAACGAACCACCTAGCCTAGGGTGACCAACCATTCTGGTTTATCCTGGACTGTTCTTGTTTTAACGTTGACAACCCATGTCCCGGCAAACACTTTAGTTCCAGCCAAACTGGGATGGTTCATCACCCGTAAGGGAAAAGATTGACAAAGTGAACTACATCAAAACTTAGAACGTCCCTTCATCAAAGACATCACTGAGAGCGTGAAAATGTCAACACCAGGATGGGAGGAGATATTTACAACACATCTAGCCAACAAGAGGTTCATATACAATGCCTTCCTACAGATCAATAAGACAATACAGCAGTAAAATGAGCAAAAGTCTTGAAAAGGCATTTCGCAAAATAGCCAACAAAGATATTAAAAGTTACTCGAACTTCTACATCATGGGTTACGTGGTTACTTTTGATACATGTTTTCCAGGAGATCAAACATGGGTCTGTCAGACTATAAGGAGGATCCAGATAGAATCAGGATAAAGATTCTCCTTTCAGTCACATCATGAGGAGGCCCTGAAGAGTTAACAATAGAGTCATTTTATACTAATTCAACATTATTTTTAATCAGTATAAATAAATATGCAGAAGTTATTTAGAAAACTATCTAGAGTTTATGCCATGATGAGAGTTTTGTTACTCTCAATTAATCCATCTGGCTGTCTGCTTCAAGTCCTGATAACGAAAGAACTCAGTGTAGGGGTTTTTAGAGAGACATCCCTGCATAGGATGAATTCTCTAAATATAGAGACAGGATTTCCAGGCCCAGTGAGCACATGGAGTGTGCAGTTTCCCTCACCAAATGATGTCCAGGCTCTGCGTTCCTGAGTTGCATGCACTCCTGAAGTAGCACGGAGTCCTGTTGGGTGGAGACAAAACTGGGATTGCCAATGATGTTGGGAAAGGTTGGGGGTCAAAGGCGTGCTCTTTTAAAGAATGTAACATTATTTCTAAATAGTGATTTAAAATATTTCTGTGAAATGATGGATAGTGAAATAGTGAAGAATGAATTGAGAATCCACTTGGTGAAGGGAATAATAATGGGGGAGGAGGCAAGGTCAGATTTTACGAAAGCAGGGCCCTCAGCCTGAATAGGCTACTGTGTGGCTTAAAGAAATATGGCAGCTGCCAGGAAAGGGGGAAAGGGGAGAAGGGAGCTGAGTTTCTGAGTAAGATTTGGTTTCAGGGAAAGTTTCAATGATTCAAAAAAATCTTACTGTTTCATTTATTGCCTTTTTAAAAAAACAATTGAAAAATTTCAAACACATTATGGGGCATGAATCCCAAGGCCACCTTCCAGAGTGTGTCTGTTGAACCCATCAGCTGGCAGCCCCAGGAATCTGTGTTCATTACTATGTGTGTTAGGGAGAAGCATTGGAGGAGGTTTGGGGTAGATACTAGAGAAGACAGGGGAAAGTGAATTAAGAATGGTGCCTGTTCCCCAGCCAGACCTCAGAAGAGAGAAGGGATGATTCAAAGCCCAAGGAGCCGTTTTCTTAAGTCACTTGGTGTGACCTGGGGCCCAAGCAGGGATGCTTCTGGGCTGGTTGACAGATTTCAATACAGCAGTGCAGTGAGATGTCCTGTCTCCACATCAGCTGAACAACCAGCCTTCAAGGTCACAGGGGGGTGCAGAAGCTGTTCGGTGTGCCCATGGCCTTGGGGTTGTGACAGCCCTGGGAGGCTGCCTGCTCCTGCATGAATGGCAGGGGGACTCTGCACAGGGAGGAACGTGAAAGGCCAACTTCGAATGGCGTGTGCTGTTTCACAGTGATGGGGATTGGTGCTGTGAATAGGAATTTGGGGATTATTGTGGATTATTTGACCTCGTTTATACCCATAGGCCAGCTGGGTCTTGAGACATCTAGGGTATATGATATCAACGTGGTCTCTGTGGTTTATTTTTCTAAAACAAACAAAAGGGGATTCAATTATAATACATAATAAGATTGCTCAGTTATTTCACATTGCTAGGAAACATGATATGCCAAGTAAGTCAATTTTCCAAATGATTGAAACAGCCCTTTAACATTTATAACCTTTTACTCTTTCTGATGGAAAGCCTGCCAAAATACACTGTATACTTTGCCACTTTCTTAAGCAGAAGCAAAGATGAGTCTAACCATTCCTTGATGTCTCCGAGTCATGATGAGCACTGACTACTTTTGTATATAGCATGGTAAGAACCTGACGTAGGCAGGGCTATACTGTCCTAAAATAAATTGTGCCTCGACTGCCATGCTTTCTGAATTCTTGTATCACTTTTGGTAGTTTGTCTCTCTTCCACTGATATTAGGCTGTCAATAGACACTTCTTGCTTCTCTCAGGGAGACAGTTTCTAGGAATCTTCTTTACCCCCATCATCATTTTAGTCTGATATTTAATCTGCTTTGGATCTAGAAGTTATCTGACTCTTGTGAAAATTCTGCCTAAAAAAAGCAAAAAGCAAATTGGGTTCTAACTTCTGACAGAGGGTCAGAAAGGTTTGCCTAGAAATGAAGTGCAAGTCTTTAAGAAGTTAGTTTGTTCATTTGGAGGCATTTTAAATGAACTTTGGGTCCTGGCTGTGTTCCCCCAAATTGAAGTTACTGGATGAAGAACTTCCAGAGAAGTGGTTTTTAGTGTACATGTAATTGAGATCCTGAGGAGAGGGGAAGGGATGATTGTAGCCCTCCATCTCACCCCGATCACCATTATTCTATTTATTTTATGGAAATTGTAGTTAATATTCTGAATTAATTAGATTGTACAATCAGTTTCAAAAGCATAATGCAGTGGTGTATAAAATTTAATAATGCATAAAACTTGTTATGGAAATTTAAAATTTTAGGGCCTAGATGAAATTCAAACATGAATTTTGTATGAAGAAATGAAACAAAATAGTTTTGTTCGAATAATTTGCTTTACTACAAGGGAGAACATCCACATCATCATTTAAATACTATACCATTCATCACATGCAATGTTTCCCAGCAAACTAATTTTAGATAGACTCCAGATGCGATAAATATCAAAGGGGTATATCATTGTCCCGCCTCTGCTTGTTTTCCTTTTGAAGGTCAGCAGGCTTAGTAAAAACAGATTTCCTAAAATAAGCATTATCATATGCAGAGAAGACTGGAAATCATAAATGATGTGAGCAACTTCCCTTGATTATGACAGGAAGCCTACATATGTAATCTTTGTAGCGAATAAACATCTTCAATTTCTAGTATTATATCATCCAATTCCAGGAAAACATTATCATAATATGAAATAGATGAGAAAGCAAATAGCAATCAGAACTATCTGGCAATGAGAAACGCTAGATTTTCTCTCTCGAGTTGGGGCAGCCTGGCTTAGTGAGAAAAGTAGATGTAAGGTGGTCATGGGTTCAACTCTTTCTGCTTAGGTGACTTTGGGCAAGTTACTAAATTTCTCTGATGAAATGAAAATGTTGCTTCGTTCTCAAGGGTGGCATACTATTTAAATGAGATCATGTATATTTAGCACTTTCCTCCATCCTACATGCCCTCTGTTTGGAAACTGTAGTCCTCACCTCCAGCTCCAGCTCCCCTCTTGTGTGTCTTATCTTTTTTTTTTTTTTTTTTTTTTTTGCGGTACGCGGGCCTCTCACTGTTGTGGCCTCTCCCGTTGCGGAGCACAGGCTCCGGAAGCGCAGGCTCAGCGGCCATGGCTCACGGGCCCAGCCGCTCCGCGGCATGTGGGATCTTCCCGGACCGGGGCATGAACCCGTGTCCCTTGCATCGGCAGGCGGACTCTCAACCACTGCGTCACCAGGGAAGCCCTGTGTCTTGTCTTTATAGGGCCCTTCCAACCTCCCAGCCAGGAAGCTAGTGGTTGTCGAAGACTCCTCGCTTTCCTTCCTCCCACTGGCTCCTAATTCGCGTCTGAGTTAGGTGTCATATGCGTCAGTTAGGTGTCAGATGCGTCTACTTTGAGATCACCTGATCTATGTGGACTTCATACTGTGCACTTAACCCACACTGGTGAATGCTCAATAACCTAAAATTTTCTTGAGGAAGGGAATTGTACCTTTTATCTCTGGCAATAATATCTATGGACCTGGAGTGAAATAAAAGAGAAGAGCAGTAGCTCAATAAATCCCAGTTTGCTCTCTCCCTGTTCCTGCCTGTGCTCAAGATGCTGACTTGTGTTGCTGGCTCTTGCCCTGTCAACCCATGTAGGACTAGTCCCCGTGGGTATTTCTGGTGGGACTTTGTGGGTGTGTCCCATGATCCTCCCACCACCTGCAACAACAGGGAGCATGGAGAGAGCACTGTGATCCCCATTTTACAGAGGAGACCCTGAAGACAAGGCATTTACGTCTCCTACCTGAGGTTAAACGGTGAGTGACAGGCAGAATGGGATTGACCTCAGATCTAGCTGATGCCAGAAGTCACCTAAGCATCATATTCTATTCCCTCCTCAAACACATCTGATCAGTTACCCAAGGCATCCCCTATTTTATACCCTTTTGTTTACTTAAGCTTCCCTCTCCAAGCACTGCTACTGCTTTCGGTTGGTGCTGCTGGTCCCTTTCCCAAAGCACGGCAGTCCTTGATTTGCTGAGTGGGGCAGAGTTCTCTCTCTGTTTTGTGCATTAAACTCTGTCAGAGGAGTATCAAAGCTCCTTATGTCTCAATGTCCTAGAGAAAGTTGCATAAGATGGTCTTTATAGACAGGGCTGAAATTCATCAGGTAAGGCATGGGGCATAGCTGGCATCTACTCTGATGAGTTGGTCTTCTGTTCTAGTTGGTCAATGCTTGTACCATACTAGGTGTTAAATATTTTGAATATCACCTCTGCTTCCAGAGCTTCCTCTCCACAAGAATCCGTAGATGAGTGCTCATGGGAATCTGAGCCAGACATTTAACCTGAGTAATGGATACCATGTTCAAATCATAGTTGCTTATCCCCTTGAAAGACCAAGATGGATTTGGATATATGGTCAAGCTGAAAAGTGCCAGGATAATTTAGGATAGTTTTTCTCCCAGAAGTTTCTTTAGACCTTCGAGCAAACAGACATCTGCTGATCTATGTCACTCTGCTAGGTATGTCCAGACACAGTTGAGCATTAATGATATATACAGTTTGGGCTCAGTCTGAGAGGTCTGACTTACTTGATTGTAATGAGAGGGGAATGAATGGGCATCATGATTAGTTTACATTTCTGGATAAGTAATAATAGGGACAGACTTCTGTATTAAAATTTTCTGTGCTTATGATTTTGCTAATCTTTCTTATAATTAAGTCAGTTTTCACTTTATACATGTCAAGGTATGTTTTTCTGATAATAATATTGCTAAGTATCTTTCTTGTAAAGGAATTCATTTATGTTTTCTTCTAGAACTTTTCTTTCTGTTTTTTACATTTAAATCTTTGAACCATTGAGATTTTTTTTTTTTTTCTCTGCTCTCCTATCTAGGTCTCAATGGAAAGCACTCCTGCTCTCTTTCTTTTGGACCTTACTATTCAAAAACCTCCCATCCCCATAACCATGGAGTTACATATATTAATATACATGGTGTTTATTTTCCTGTGACTTCTATTTTTTTCATTCTACAGCCATGGAATGAGTCCCTGCAGAGGAAAAATAGTATTTGTGACCATAGAGCCATTTATTTACCCATGGCCCAGAGAGGGGACCTGGATGGAGAGGTGGAGGCTGTCCTTAAGGGGCGAACCATTGAGAAATGATCCTGGTCTAGGTTTGAGGTATAGACCCAATTTTAAAAATTGGATAAACTGCTTTAATATAAGTTAAATATAATTTTTAAATAAATTAATATTAATTTAAAATTTTTAAAATATATGTGATATATTAATACACACATATGTTTTGTTTTTGAAATATATTCAATATATATTTATATGCATACATATATACATATTGGTTTCGAAGTCTCTCTCTCTCTCTCCCTCTGTCTCTTTCTTTGGCCGTTTAATAGTTTTGTAGTTACCTCCACACCACCTCCCAAACTTCTAGACCATAACTAGGTCTTCTGATGGTGCTTAGAGGCTCCTGCAATGCTAGAACAATCCAGGGAGCAATTCTACTCACTTCCTGGTAGCAAGGCTGTGTCTTGGTCTTCCTACTTGGCTAACTCCTCAACTTCCTATAAAGCCTTAGTCCCAGGCAGTGGTCAAGCAGCAATTTTACTCGGCCTTCATCTATAAAAGTGTGTGGGAGTGTGAAATGCCACAGGTAGAAGGTTGCTTGTGAGTAACAGGAAATGTTTGTAAATAGCCTGCATTCAGCAAGAGAGAACTGGTTGAGTAAAACACGGTTTGTGCACACAATGAAGTACACACAGCCACGAAAAGATGAGCAAAATCTCCAAATCCTGTTTTTCTGAATATACAGTTAAGTGAAAAAAGCAAGGTACAGAACAGTATATAAAGTATCTATATTTTGTGTAAGAAAGGGAGAGAAACAAGAATTTATGTGGTTGCAAGAAGAGACGTTGGAAGGATAAGCAACAAATAAATAAAAATGGCTTCCTAAAGAGGAGGGGAAGTGGGGAATGGAGTAAACATGAGAGTTCCGTGTACCATAAAATGCTGTAGTTTTGATTTTTGATTTATGTCAGATCTATCTATGTAAGATGACTTACGGAAGATAAAATTATAACAAAAACCCACCAATTACAAAAGGGGTGTGTGTGTGTGTGTGTGTGTGTGTGTGTGCGCGCGTGTGCGCGCGCACTGGGGGGCAGGGCAAAGATGTTTCAAGTCATGAGCCTAGTTCTGGTTCTTTCTCTTTGTGGCACTAAAATCCTAGGCACCACTGCCTTCTACCTAGCCTGCAGCCCACGAGGCCCCCAGCAGCAGAGCCACTTATGTACTCTTCCAGATTCACGGAAATGATAACTGATTTTGGGTCCACTTCTTTTTGTTTTTTTCTCCTTGTAGTTTATCTATCACTGCTGTATATTTAGAGTAGAGAAATACTGGGATGTGTGAAACTTCTGTGACCTGGGAAGTCCCTTTCCTTTTGTTTTAACCCTTATTATTGAAAATTCTTTTAAAATACTTCTTTTCCTGCCTCAGGAAGTCTAGTATAGTCAGAATAATTAAATATTTCTTGGATGATTAAACATTAGAGTGAAGTTTCTAAACCTTAATTTTCTATATGAAGTATCATATTTCATAGATTTAATAAGCCATTGATTGTAAGATGTACCATTATTTTATATACCATTAAAAATGCTGCCAATTAAACTACGATATAGCGCTTTGTTACCATATCCTTTGTAAGATGCATCTTGATTTCAAAGACATTAAAATGTGAAAAAAAAAGTGCATCTTAGAGTAGATAAAACATAGAGTTACAGAGTTAGACTTGAAAGATAAAAAAGTTGAATTAAATGTGTACTCACCCCAAGGTTTCCAAAAAACAAAAGGAAATGTTTTGCCTAGAGTAATGCCAAGTGCATGGTAGGTACTCGATGAATGCTTGGGAGAGGATAAAGGCTTCTTACATGTATTGGATGGCCACTAAAATATAAGGGGAAGTACGCAAAAAAAAATTGTTTTTTAAAAAATTGCTAAGCATATACTATATCTAGGCCTGTGCTGTAACATTAAGCATAAAGAGAAAAGAAAAAATAATGAGGACTATATAGCACAGCCCTTGCATACTTTATAGTCTAGTGAAAGAGACAAATGTTACAAACATAGTCTGATGTTGGGGGTGAGGTCAGGACTGAAAGTGTAGATTTGGGGGTTGACTTCAGAGAGATAACAGAAATTGAAATTGTGGGGATAGATAATGACATCAAACAGGCTTGCAGCAGTGAGGGAGTGACAAGGGCAGATCCTTGGAGGGTACTTATACTAAAAGGGAGGAAGAAGGGGATCCAGTGAAGAATACCAAGACATGTTTAGAGAGATAAGAGGAAACACTGGAGAGCAATTTGTCATTGAAGCCTGAGTTAGAGAGATGGTTTTAAGAAGGAAGGAACCATCACTGTTGTCTAATTGCTGAGAGACGGGACAAGATGAGGACTGAAAGTGTTATCAGATTTGGCAGTTGGGTGGTCATCAGTGACTTCTAATAAGGTAATTTCAGGAAAATGATTGGAGCAGATGTCAGACTATAAGAAGTTGATGAGTAAATGCAGGAAGAGTTTATTTAGAAAAGGCTTACGAGGAAGGATGGGAAGAAGCAGGAAAAAACAGGAAGGGCAGAAATGGAATCAATGAATGCAGGGGAAAAAATAGACAACAACACATGGAAACAAAGCAAAGGGCTGAATGTCTAGTTACAGTAGGAGGCAGGTTGGGGAGGCAGATGGCAGCCAAGGCACAGAGCAGATCTGGGGTCCAGGAGAGGGTATGGGATCAGGCAGTCTTTGGTTCAACTCTTAGCTCTGTTCCTTGCTGTATGAACTTGGACAAGTTACTTCACCTCTGCCCTTCAGATACTAAGAAAGTATCCTCAGAAAGGAGACAGACCCTCCAAAAACATTCCTACAGTAAACATGATACATTTCTCAGTTTTTTTCCTCCTTATAAGTTTAATGTAGCCTGATGACATAAGTCCAAAGCATAATTCGAGGAAAGAATCTTACAAGAGGACAAAATGATGTATTTCAAGTGCACAGCACTCTGACAGTTTGGCTTTTAAGAGTATCTAGAGCTGGAATTAGAAGTGGATTTCATCCTGCACACCAACACTGATGAGATGGCAATGACTGCCTGAAGCACTGGTTGGAAAGAATCATGTTTGAACAACAGTCAAGGGTCAGCATAGCAAAGGGTTACAGATTAAAGAAGTTGGCCAGGGGCTTGGAAGGGACGGCTGTAAGAGTAGTGCCATGAATTTGCTAACCCTGAGCCAGAGGGAACAATGGGCTGTATATCCATCAGATAGTTCTCCATCAATGATACTGAGCTTTTTGATAAGCACTGAATTGTAAAGATTTCAGTGTACATTCTCTGAGAAGCACACATACGGTACATTGTACATTAACAGTAGAAACATAAATTGCAGCAGACAGCTACAGTAAGTAGGTTTGACATCCTTTTATGAAAGTTAAGATGTGATTGGGATATTTTCACTAATTTAATAGAGGTTGTCTCCACATGCTCATGGAGGAGGACCATGGAAATATCTGAGGCAAGGTCAAAATCTTCCTTGGAAAAAATTCTGGGTATGTTGTAAGAAATGGAGAAAAAGGAGATCAAGGTCCTAATGCTTCCTATACAATGGTCATGATCATTTTATCTTGAAAGCTTTTTAGAGTCACTGCTGCCAAGCTTGCTCCACTTCAAGGAAGTATTCATAGCATATGTACCTTTAAGCAATGAAACATATTGGTTGAATCTTCCAGGACAGTAAATTTCATATATATATATATATATATATATATGTATATCTATATACATATATATATAATTTTTTTAAAGCAGTGATACCATGTTTTAAAATGAAATCTTATCTTAAATTCTGATATAGATAAAGCAGAGACACCCCAGCTAAAGAGGAGGTAGAGGGGTTGGTCTTCAGCCTAACTTAAGGCCAGCCCTAAGGGCTTGTGAAACAAGGCTTGAAAGCCCTGCTATGAGATTAATTAGCTACGAAATACACCCCTAGGTCACTAAAGAAATTAATTTGCTATATTAGAATGATAATCTTTATGAAAAGCTAAAATGTTGGAGATGTCTATAAAAATATGATAATTTTTCATTTATTCACCCAAGGTAATTACAATCATTAAAATACATTTCCCAGAGCCTGGATTCCTCAGTCTTTAACAAAACTATGTAGCAGCACCAAGAGTTAACTTCAGTACAAGGAAGTCTGTACCAGGCCCAGGCCCAGGCCCAGGATTCCCTTCAGCTGTGGAGAAGATCTGATTTGCTTGTTTCTCCTAACACGGTCTGCTCTCTTGAGAACAATGGTACTCCATTGCCCAAGAAAGCTGCAGGAATTTCAGTCTTCACATCTGCATTCCAGGCAGCATGAAGGGAAAAAGGAAGAACAAAGGAACTGCTTCTTTTAGGAGCTCTCCAAGAAAGCCCACCCAACAATTCCTTAAAACTCAAAAGCCAAAATTTAGTCGCATGGCCACACCTGGCTGCAAAGGCGTATGTGTTACCCTTCAGCAGGTTAGATTGATATATTCACAGCCACACATTACCACAGTTACCTAAGGAACATCTAGTAACAGTAACTTCTAGGCGGGCTAGGCAGACTCATCATAACCTTGTATTACTTCTATACCTTGTGTATGTGTGATTTTATATATATATATATATATATATATATATATGAAACCATATGCATACATTTGTGTTACCACCAGCACAGTTAGGGTACAGAACAACTCCACTACCCACAAAAAGCCTCCCATATACCCTTATAGTTATGCCTTCTCCCACCATTACCTCCTGGCAAATACTGATCTATCACTACAGTTTTGTTATTTCAAGGATGTCACATGAATGGAATCATGCAATATGATTCCTTTTGAGATTTTTCTGCTTTCCCTCAGTGTAATGCCTTTGAGATTCACTGAAGTTGTTGCACCTGTCAATAATTCGATTTGTTTTCTTTTTTACAGCTGAATAGTATTACACGTTATGAACGTACCACAGTTTGTTTATCCATTCACTTGTTAAAGGACCTTTGAATTGTTTCTAGTTTTTGGTAATTATAATAGAGTTGCTATTTGTGTATATGTTTTTGTGTGAACATAAGTTTGCATCCATGTCTATATTTTTATTATAATGAGATTACATACAAGGACATTATGTGTTAATATGTTCTCTTCCCACATGAACTATATGCACCTCCAGGATTTTGCCTGATCCAAAGCAAGCGGCATAGTGTTATGAGAGTACAGCCCCTGACCTGTGTGTTTTTTTCTTAATCATGGAATTTTATTTTATTTATTTGTTTTAATTAATTAATTTATTTATTTATTTTTGGCCGTGTTGTGTCTTTGTTGCTGCACACCGGCTTTCTGTAGTTGCGGCGAGCGGGGGGCTACTCTTCATTGCGGTGCGCGGGCTTCTCATTGCGGTGGCTTTTCTTGTTGAGGAGCACGGGCTCTAGGCACGCAGGCTTCAGTAGTTATGGTGCGTGGGCTCAGTCGTTGTGGCTCGTGGACTTAGTTGCTCCGTGGCATGTGGGATCTTCCTGGACCAGGGATCAAACCCATGTCCCCTGCATGGCAGGTGGATTCTTAACCACCCGCGCCACCAGGGAAGTGCCCCTGACCTCAGCTCTACTGTTTAATAGTGGTGTGACATTGGGCGAGTTACTTACCACCTTTATGCCTCACTTTTCCCCATCCTGGAAAATGGAAGCAGCTGCATAATCTGCACATTGGTTCCTTGACCTGTGGAATGAGGGCTATTACATGGGAGAGGCCAAGTGGAGGCCACTAGACCCACCTCTATCTAGGAAAATAGTAAACCAAAAGGAACACTGCATTATTGGAGAGATTGCACAGATTAGTACCACCATCAAGGATGTGGAAGATGTAGGGGTGATTATTACCACCGCATCCCCACTTAACTCTCCCATTTGGTCTATACAGAAGACAGATGGATCTTGGAGAATGACAGTGGATTACTGTAAATTTAACTGGGTGGTGACTCCACTTACAGCTGCTGTAGATGTGGTTTCAGTGCTTGAGCAAATTAACACATCCCCTGGAAACTGAGATATAGCTATTAATCTGGCAAATGCCTTTTTCTCCATCCCTGTTAATGAGACCCACAAGAAGCCGTTTGCTTTCAGCAAATAAACTTTCACTGTCCCACCTCAGAGGTATGTCAACTCTCCAGCTGTGCATTATAATTTAGTTCCCTGGATCTTGCTCTCCTTTCCCTTCCACAAGCTATTACACTAGTCCATTACACTGATGACATCATGCTGGTTGGACCTAGCGAGCAAGAAGTAGCAACTACTTCAGACTTACTGGTAAGACATTTGCGTGTCAGAGGGTGGGAAACAAGTCTGACACAAATTCAGGGGGCTTCTACCTCAGTGAAATTTCTAGGGGTCCACTGGTGTGGGGCATGTCAAGATATCCTACAACTGAAAAAGAGGCACAATGCCTAGTGAGCTTCTTTGGATTTTGGGTGCAACAAAGCCCTCCTTGGGGTGTGTTACTCCAATCTACTTACCAAGTGACTCAAAAAGCTGGTCGTTTTGAATGAGACCCAGAATAAGAGAAAGCTCTGCAGCAGGTCCAGACAGCTGTGCAAGCTGCTCTGCCACTTGGGCCATAGGATCCAGCAGATCCAAAGGTGCTTGAAGTGTCAGTGGTAGGTAGGGATGCTGCTAGGCCCCAACAGCTGAACTGCACCTCAGGCCATTAGAATTTTAGAGCAAAGCCCTGCCATCTTCTATAGATAACTACTCTCATTTGGGGAAATAGTTCTTGGCCTGCTACTGGACTTCAGTAGAGACTGAATGCTTAACCATGGGCCACCAAATTACCACGAGACCTGAGCTGCCCATCATGAACTGGGTATTATTTGATTTATGAGGGAGTGCACAGCACTTCAAAAGAACTCCTTGAGGGGCTTCCCTGGTGGCGCAGTGGTTGAGAATCTGCCTGCCAATGAAGCGGACACGGGTTTGAGCCCTGGTCTGGGAAGATCCCACATGCTGTGGGACAACTAGGCCCGTGAGCGACAACTACTGAGCCTGCGCATCTGGAGCCTGTGCTCCGCAACAAGAGAGGCCGCGATGAAGAGGGGTGCCCGCTCGCCGCAACTGGAGAAAGCCTTCGCACAGAAACGAAGACCCAACACAGCCCAAAATAAATAAATAAATTAATTAATTAATTAAATTTAAAAAAAAGAACTCCTTGAGTCTTCTAATTTATACAGAAACAAATCTAGGGAACATGTATGGAAATGGATATTAGGGGATTAGGATCGTAGTAGAAAGAACATAAAGTTGAATCAGGCCTTTGGACTTAGACTGGAACTTACACCACTGGTTCTCAGGCCTTCAGACTACAGATCTGGGGACTTCTCAGCCTCTGTAATTGTATGAGCCAATTCTTTATTAGAGATCTCTTTCATATATATAAAGTTATATATATCTCCTATTGGTTTTGTTTCTCTGGAGAACCCTAATACAAGCAAGTTATATAATGTCTATATGTCTTAATTTCCCCATCCTGGAAAATGGGGATAAACAGAGTTCCTACTTCCCAGAGTTGTGAGGATTAAAAATAGTTGATACACTGAGTTTGCTGAGGTCAAAGCAGTATCTTACATGTTTTCATATCCTTAGCACCTAGTAAAGTTTATGGCAGAATGCTGATGTTCATAAATATTTGTTCAATAAATGACTTGATCAATTTTTAAAATAATCCTAACATATAAAACTGTATTATTCATTATTTTTTATTCAACAAATATTTATGAGTAACTACTATGCTCAGGTATTATGCTAGGCCCTGGGCACACATTTGGGAACATAAATATTATCATCAAGAGGAAAATGAATCATTGATACAGACTATGTAAGCTTTTTTTTTTCTCACAGAGCTATTCTTTACATAACAATTCATTCCATAAAAATTTCCTTTTATGGACATAAAATAATAAAAAATGAATAGCACATGCACTGGCTTCAATTACTTTCTGAAAGTCATATTAATTAACTTTTTGAAACAAAGAACAAAACAAAGTTTAAACAGAAGATAAGAATTTAAATAAGGGTATTTGACTTCGTTTCTTTTAGTTAAGATGATTTCAAATTTGTTGCCCTCAGACCAGGGCCATGTACTTAACTCTTGTTTCAAATAGGTTGATGATTCTGAGACTTTCCGTATAGTAATGCTGGTGAATATAACTCAGGCCATATTTACAGATTAATTGTAACATGATTAAATTTTGCATTTCCTTAACCGTGTGTTGGTTGGTGTAGTTTGAAATAATTAGATTATAGGGTAGCCCAATTATTTGGCTCAAACAGTCATGCATACACCCTAGGGCTTAATTGCCATGAATAAATCAATACCACCCGAAATTCATTGGCTGTCATTGACAATAGCTTTAACTGTATGTACTTGCACAGTGTAAGAAATTCAATTAGCAGGCTAAGACCCATGATTAAAACTTTAGCCATTAAAATAACTGCTGGCTATCTCCTAGAGATCAGTTTTTTTCTCAGTGTAGAATCTGTAATCCTACCCAATTTAAACTTTACAGTCATTTTTCTCAAGACAAACTATCTAGTTTTTTTTTTTTTTTTTTTTTTTTTTTTACTTTGGTAACCATGAAATACAGTACACTTCTCTTTAAAAAAACTGGGGAAATCATAGGGCTTAAAAATTCGTAAAATAATTAGACCAGGGTCTTGTCCAGGAAAATCTACCATTAAAGATAAAGAAATCTTAGAACATTATGACTAATTACAAAGAAAGAAATCTTTGAACATTATGACTAGTTACAAAAAAAGATATTTACAACGGAAAACGCCTTATATTTACTCTGAGAAGCAGCAAAGTAAAATTCCTGATGAAGCTACCGCTGATTTCGACATTTTTATTTACTAGGTCGTCGGTTTCCAGTTTACTGTTAGGTTTTAAAAGATGTTCCTAAACGAAAGGAAAGGGAGAATGCCTATCCATAGGCCGGGGGGTCGGCTATTTCTTACGATCCGGTGAGCGGCGAGCGAGGCGCGTGAAACAAGGGTAGGGGCGGGAATTAGCGACTTAATAAAACTCCCAGCTACCGAGGAAGCTAGCCGGGTGTTAGACACAAATAGAGCAGAACAGATTTGGGGCTAATTAAAACCACCACAGGACACTCCCCCTTGCGTTAGCGGGGCCGGGTCTCCAGCATTCGCAGAGCCGGGGGCGGGGACTAGTTCGGATTCAAATTTAAAGCGGGATGCCCGCGCGTGGCCCAGCAGGTGCCTCCAGCCCTGCTCCCCGCGGAAGGCGTTTCCGCCCCTACCTGCCCACAGGGCCGGAAATTACCTAGAGGGGAACGGCCCCTCCTTTGTTGTCAGTGTTTCAACAGCGCGGAAAGCCTTAAAAAGTGCGCAGCGTAGAAGACGCGGGCTGGTTCGCCCACCGATACTCCACGCTTCTCCACCCTCTTGGCCGCTGTGTCCCCTGCGCTTCTTTTAGAATGCCACTGGGGGAAACCGGAGTAAAACTGGGAGGGGAGTGAGGCGGTAGGAGTAGGGATGATAGTAACAAGGCACAAGTGCTCCCTGTACTACCCTTCACAGATTACGCAACGGGAGGCAGCCAAGGGGAAGTAGCGCATGCGCGGACTGCTTTTCAGGCGCGCGGAGAAAGTCGCGCATGTGCAGAGCCCAGAAGGAAAAAAGAAGCGAAGGGGTGACTGGCAGGTTGAGGGCGCTTTAGCTGCTGAAGAACCACAGCGGCCAGGGGGCGCGTGCGCAGAGCGCCCGAAGGGGTGGGGCTCTTCCAAGGGGACGGCCTCGCGCGCCCCCTGGCGCGCGCCCGGGGAGAGGAGGGAGCGGGAGGGGGCGGAGAGGAGGGAGGAGGCATGGAGGGCGGGAGGGGGGAGGGGAGCCGGAGCGAGGGAGGGTTTATCGACCGGGCGATTTTGGTTAAAATATTCAAAATGGCGGACGGAGGAGCAGCGAGTCAAGATGAGAGTTCAGCCGCGGCGGCAGCAGCAGCAGGTAATCATTACAGCATTTTACATATTCATATTCATACTCAACCCCGGCTCCCGCTGCCCCCCCCCGCGACTTAGCATAATTTATTAGTACTCAGGATTATTATAATTAACGGCGGGGAGATGGGGGGCCGGGGAGCACGGAACCCCCGCCGGGCGCCGAACGGAGGGGGAAAGAGGCTCGGAGAGGCCAGGCGGAGGGGGAAGACAAGGGGCAAAGGGGGCTGCGATCCACCGCGCTCCTCCTGCCCCAGCCCACCCCGCTGCCGGCTCGCCCGCCCGCCGGCACCGGCCCTCCTTCTCAGCCGGCCGCCGCCGCCGCCGCCTCCTCGCCGCCGAGCCCGAACCCGAGCGGGTCCGCGGCGGGGCCGCGGGGCCGGGGCAGAGGGAGAGGACAATAAAGACATTTTACATATTCATAGCTGCTGGGGCGGCGGGGCGCGGCGGGGCGCGGGCGGGCGACCCGGGCCGGGAGGGCGCGGGTTGGGGGGGGCGTGGAGGGGGAATGGAGGTGGCGGCGAGCACAATGCCGGGGAGGCGGCGGGGCCGGAGCGGACCCCGGCGGCCGGACAGCCGCACGCGTCCTCCCCCCGGGAGCGGGCCGGGGCGGGGGGGCGCTTCCCACCGCGGGGGGCGGCCCGGAGGGCGGCCGGGGGTGCGCCTGTGGAGAGCGCTCTGCCGGCGCCCGAGCCCCGCCGCCGCACCGGGGTCCGAGCGGGGCTGAGCCCGGGGGTCACGGACTCGGGCACCTCGGCCGCGCCCCACTTATCTCCAGTGTAGCGGCCTGACCCGAGCCAGGCCTGCGCTGTAGGTGGGTAGGGGTGAGCGGTCGCGGGCGCTGCGAGGTGGCCTCGGGGCGGAGGGGGTGGGGAGCCCGCGCAGGGGTCCGCTTCTCCCCCTTGGGGGCGGACTGGGTTGAAAGCGGCCCAGCTGGGGAAAGTTGCCCTCCGAGGGGCAGGTCCTGCCGGGCCGCCCCATGTGCTCCGGGCCAGCGGTAAGGGGTCTCAGTGGGTCCTGGTAAAGCCCCCTGTCCCCGGGCGGCCGTGGATTCCCGAGGGAGTTGGGCTGAAGGTGCTTGGCGCGGTCTGATCTCTGTCTCCCCCTGCCCCTTCCCGGCCCCCCTCCGCCTCTGCGCTTGACCCGGACCGACGGGGCCCGGGGCCCTCGAGGGCCTCTCGCTCCCAGGCCCCAGAAGCGCCCGCAGGCCTTCCAGGAACTCGGATGTAAAGCGCTGCCCTCCTGCCCCTGCCCCAGAGCCGGCTGGGCTGACAAGTTGATAATATTCTTGGTTTCCCCTCTCCGGCTGGGAGTTGGGTAGGGGCGGGGATCCCCCTCCCTGGTTCTGTACTCCTGTTTTCTTGCTGGGTGCCGGGTCCTCTCGATTCTCTGGTTAGCTGAACCTCTCTCATTTGAATAATGTCTAATTCGGGGAGGTTTATATTATTGAAATGGCCGCCTGGCTTTCCCCGCCTCTCATGTTTAGTAATTCAGACCTTTAATAACAGCCACTCACAGCCCAACGCCGTGTTTATATTTTACATTCGCCCCATGTGCTTTTGTGGTTCGATATGATTCTTTTTTTTTTTTCCTTGGCAATCCACAGGGCTCTGAGATCAAACCCAGGCTGTGCTGGGAAGAGAAGGGGGAGAGCTAGGCCTTGGCTCCTCTAGCAGTGGCCTAGGCCTCATGATCTCTGCCGCTTGATTTATTTACTAATAACCAAAATGACTCTCGCCCCCCCACCAACTTCCACACACATACCCCTACTCCGCGGGCAAAACAAACCCTCTTGGGGCCTTAGCAGCGTTCAGACAGCTCCGAGCTAAGCATCAGCTCTGTCGTGTTTTGTTTTCTCTTAAAAAGACTTTCTTAGAGTTTGCCGTAATATTGGGCCTAAGAAAAAAAAATCCATGACTTCTCATTTTCGGAGGCGAATGAAACCTATTTTGGTTTAATACAAATAAATCACTTTGTTTTGGGGCTAGTTCACCCCTGCCCCTTGGCTCCTACCCCCAAGTTAAACACTTTCAGGCTTTGTAAAGGTCTGCAGGATTTGTAGAAACCAGTAGTTTTTTCTAGGAGTTGTAGAATAGGTAGGTATTTTAGAAATTCCAATTAACAGCACTTTCAAAATTCCTCAGTGCTGCCTTCCCTTTTCAGCCTCTTCATTCTAATTTAAAATGGGCTGATATTAATTTTGTGCCATCACTGTCATAGACTTGCTTATTTTAATTGTAGCACTCCTGAAAACAGAAATGGGGTTATGGTTTTTTTTGAGTGTTTGTGTCATGGTTAAATGAGTGAAAATAGAAGAATAAACACAGGCACTGTGTCTACCCTGATCTTGGAACCTACTCCCCTCCCAGCACACCGACCCCGCGTTCTTTAAGTTGCCAGGATTGATTTTATGTTTTATGTAGACTTAGGACATTTGGTCTGTGAAAGGCAGATAAACTTTTGCTATTTAAAGAAATAGTAATTTTGATTTGGTGGCTTTCCCTCGGTAAAGTTTTCTTTCTTTTTAATTTTGTATAGTTCTAATGTGTTTTTATTAAAAACATGGTGTTGCTTCTCATTGGTGGATTTTTAACCCCGGCTAGTAAAGTATCAGAGAAGTGTTGTTTAACACCAATGTGTTTAATCTTTGAAATTATATTAAGGCAGTTGATGGTCATTTGCGAGATACATATTTTGTGGGACATTAATCTTCAGTTTAATTGACAACAAAATTCTAGATTTAATGGGCTAAAAGCAAGCCAATTTCAAATAACCAGTTCTTACTATTCTTTTACCTCCAGTATGCTGGCCCTGAATGCAGCAGGAAAAAAAAAATCTGTAGCTTTCCTGAGAATGTTCAGGTGAATAACTGCTTCAGAGACCTGAAGCATGAGGTTGGATAGACCAAAAAACAGTAATATGATTTCATGCCTTCAATAGCATATGTGTTTGCACCCGATTCCCAAGATGTGGTCAAACTGATGATGTCATTGAACAGAGGACAAGGTGCAGCTAATTTGATTTATTGTCCCGAGGTGAAGTGTAGCAGTGAAACCTTCTCATAGGAAAACCATTTATCTCAGGACAGTTTCCTTTATAGCTGCAATTTAACCACTACCAAGGCTGTAGATATTTTATCCAAGATGATAAAATGTATGTTGCCTTTTACAAACAAAATTTTTTTCTTCAGTTTTTGTGATACAGGAAAGGATGACTATTGTTAACTGGCCTTATATTTTGGTTGGCTTTCCATGCTATTGTAAAAATTCATTTCCTCAAATTCTCATTTGGAGACTATGGTTTTAAATAAGTATAATCACAGAAGTGATCCATGAGCATGCTTTAGATAGGTTCTTTATAATCCCCCAAACTCCGGTAAGAAGCTGTGTTTCTTGATTTAATCAGAGCATAGCCTGGGATAAAGGAGAGATCATATTGGCCTTAGTAGCTATTTCAATGAGTAAAGTGAACTTGATGAGGATGAGGGCTGTATATTCTGTTACATTGAAATTATAGTGTTTAAGATAAGGTAGAATACTTACAGTAAAGCGTGTGCTTTGCAAACAGATTTTTAAAAAAATAATTCAGAATTCTTTTTGGATTGTCTTAATTTAGTCTAGACAAGTTGTACATTTTATTTTGATTGATTAGTGATTTTTAAAATTGTTCCACTGTGAGATAGTGATTCCACATATGATTTTTGACCTATTAGATTTTCCTGTCAGACATTTTCCATCATATTTTTAACTAGTTTATCTTAAAGTGATGATTAAAATGTCCTGGGAATGTGGTAGAATTGCTGTGACTTATTCCTAACTCTAACTTGTGAGCCAAGCTTGATAGAGTATTTTAGGTTACTTTTGAGCCTTCATAAGTTTATAACCTGCCTGTCTCCTTTTGTATCTGTCAGGTGGCTTCCCACGAGTTTTCAGAAAACCCATTGTTACTTCCTTCTTAACTTGCCCCATCTAGTAATTATAATGGTACTTATGAATTTAGGTCTTGAAAATTTATGTGACAGCTGACCAAATATTTTTAATTTCTAAAAGGACCGTTCTTCCAAGCCATTACTGTTCAAGTAATTTTCAACCTCGGCCCCAAACTAATTTCTAATTCCTTTCATTTTGTCATTGTCAAAAATCCCAGTAGTCAAGGAAAAAACAAATAGCGACTATTATTCAGGTTTAAATGGTGTCGTATTCTGCCATATTTTAAATTCACTATTCTCTGCTTTGATAGGCAGTATAAAGAAGAAGGAATAAAATGTGTTTCATTGCTGCATAGGTTGAAGTAATTGTTAATCTGTTATTCATCTGGTCAGTGGATTTTGGAATAAGTTTAGGACTCAATGTTGAATTGCTCTTATAAAGCCACCAAAGATGTTTAAAGGAGCCTTGAATATCTTAAGCAGGTGGTTCTAAAATGACAGAACTGGAAATTTGAATGTTGCCTTTCATAGGTATTTTCCATTAAAAATGAAACATTTAAAATTTCTTGAATCTGTATTGCTTGATCTTGAGTTTAGGTGTGTGGGTTTGTGTGTTTAAGTTGTGTTTTTAAAATTGGTCTCTCACTTTCATGAATGTCTGTTCCTTTGTACTAGGAGGACTATAATATAATGTAGTAGTGATTGCCTTAATGTTATCAGTTATTTTTGTTTTGTTTTTAATGTTGAAAGCCCACAGCTTTAGTCTTCTTTCAAGCACTATTAAAATTAATTTTCTTTTAAAATGCTGCTGTATGACTGTCATTAATTTGCTTTTATACAGGTGTTGGTTCAGTTACAGTTTTTGTGATTAGTAAAGACTTACTATGAAGCCTAATTTTAAGCAGGAATGTGTTTTCCTAATGGAAATGATTGTATTTAGAACTATTTAAATAATTATTGTTTGCAGAACAAGTCACAGACAAAACATGTCTCTTTTTGGCCACCCATGTTCTTGTTTCTTTTGCCTCCTTTAATGTTAAATGCCTGAGCAAACATGTTTATTACTTATTTCTCAAGGAAATCTAATATTAGGTATTAGAGTGTGGATTTGATTGTTATACATCTGCCTTATTTGAGTTTCTGTATCCCTCCTAAATGAATCCTTTCGTCCTTTTCCTCTTTATAGGGAACTCTTTGGGCCAGAATTTTGCTTAATTCTTATCCTGATTGTGTTGCTTAAAAATATCTTTTTGAGTGAAATCAGGGTTGAAAGAGGTAATAATTATGGTTCATGGATTACTTATCCATCTTCTTTTGCTGAATGTTTTTGCACATTGTTGACATTTTGTAAATAAAGATAGTTGAATAACTTAATAGATTTATATTTCTTCTTAGGAATAAATTGGTTTTATTTTGTACTGAAATATTTCTGACTATGTTCTAAACTGGCAGTGAGCCCTTATAAACTCTTTCGGCAGTAATAGCAATGGAAATAAAAATAGCATGAGTGGAGCCAGTGCTTGACTTACTGATGCATGTACAGTATATTTAGAATTTGGAATATGAGAATTGTCTTGAGTTTCAGAACCTCTGATGTGAAGAAGCTCTGTTTATAGAGTTCTGTGTTTTTACCGCAGGATATTAATTTATTGAGCATTGATAAGATATTTGTACTCAGTGACTGATAAAACGCCTTTGTTTTTGTTTATTTTCCCAGTTAAGCAAATACTCAAGTTTTCAGTGTTGCCTAGATTTTGCAGATAGGCCTAGCAATGAGCAAAAGAAAAATCAGCAAGCCTCTAGATTTATCAGATTCTTTTTAAAAGTACTATCCAGGAAACTAGATATTCATCCAGAAGGGGATACATAATACTAATTTTTAAAATGACAGCGTGAAGCACCAAACTTAGCTCAGTGTGAATGTTGGTAGTAGATTTACTCAGCCTGTGATATTGAAAGTCCTTGCAAGTACAGTTTAATTTGTCACATGATTTATTTCATAATTCTCTGTGTAACTTTATTGGTTTTTTATGTTGGAGTCATAGCTCTAGTATATAAAGTTAAATCATTAAGTTGGTAAAGTAATAAAAATTATGGGTAGGCCTTTTTTTCTTTGGACTGGTGAGCTTTCTCATTGCAACAGAAGGTATAAACAGGAATGGCTAGGAAGTGAACATTTTGTTGTGTATGTTAAACAGCTCAATTGTTTTTGGGACTTCCCTGGCCATCCACTGGTTGAGACTCTGAGCTTCCAAGGCAGGGAGCGAGGGTTTGATCCCTGGTTAGGGAACTAAGATCCCACATGCCAAAAAACAAAACAAAACAGCTCAGTTGTTTTTAACACGTGGTCATCTCCTCCAGAAACGGAGTTGTACTGACTAGCTTTCCAATCTGCAGAGTGAATATATTTTTTAGAGAAAAGTGACTTAGCTATTTTCTTGTTTTAGTATACTTATTTTAATAGTCTGCTTAGTGAAAAAATGCTTTTTTTTTTTGCTGATTCATACTGCAGTAGGCAAGTATATTTTAATCAACCTTTTAAAAATAATTATTTAAACATTTCTTAGCTTGCAAAAAAATATCTGCTGCTTTGTACGTGGTCCCTATGCCAGTTGTCTTTGGGGCTAACAAGGGAATATAAGACTTTGCTGTGGAAGACTGCTGTGGCATTTACTTAGCAGGGAAAAATTTTAAAGCAGTGTATATACAGTTGGCCCTCCACATTGGTGAGTTTGGTATCCGTGAATTCAACCAACTGCAGATCGAAAATATTGGAAAGAAATATTCCAGAAAGCTCCAAAAAGCAAAGCTTGAATTTGTTGTACCTGGCAACTATTTACTTAGCATTTACATTATATTCAGTATTATAACTAATCTAAAGATGATTTAAAGTATGTAAGAGGATAGGCATAAGTTATATGCAAATATAACACCCTCTTATATAAGGAACTTGAGCATCCCTGGGTTTTGGTATCCTTGAAGATTCTGGAACCAATCACCTGTGGTTACCAAGGGATAATTGTAATTACATATTAAAATTTATAATAGATAATAATGATCAGAGTAGAAATCAAAGTGTGTCCAAGTGTGTAGGAACCAAAGCATCCTTGAACTGTTGTAGCTGGAAGGTAATTTAGATACAATCTATCCTAAAACCTTTACAGATGAGGAGGCATTATTCTCAGGCGGTTTAGTGACTTGCCCACAGTCTCTTCACTATTGAGTAATGGACGAGAACACAAGACTTTCTAGTCTCCTCCTCCCCATGCCCCCATCTCTCCCTCTACCACATTGCTGCTAGTCAGAGCAGACTTTTAGTAGAAGGTGAGATTTTTAAGCTGAATTTAAAAGGGTGAAAAGAATTTAGAGGAATGGGAAGACATTGCCAGGGAGGTTGTGTTCAAGATTGTGCTGTATACGTAAAAACTGAGGTATTCTATGTGCAGGGAGGCCATTGGAGGTTTTTGAAGTAAGGAATCCTATGACAAAAGCGGTCAGTGTTCTAGGATTAATATGGTGGTGTGCAAGTTGATTTGAAATAGGAAGGGAGACATTGGATCCATGGAAACCAGTATATAAAAATTAAGGTATGTGGTTTGTTGACTAATTGCTTTAAGCTATAGAGATACAAACATAATAAGACAATTACTGGACCTGAAGAGGCTTTCACTCTAACAATGATGTAATGAAAATAGATAATCCATAGTAAGGATGTTGAGAATGTTGTCCAGTTACATCACACAGAATAAGGACCTTTGGGAGAAATTCTTGCCTAGTCTTTACAGTAAGAACTCTCTTATTTCTGACCAATGGTTTTGTTTTTAGTCTTCTGGACACTGAACTAATTGACTTTATTTCCTTTTCAAATCAAACTACAGTGTTTAGACTAAATTATTAATCTGAAAGTTTAGATAGGCAATTATGGTATCCATAATTTTTCTTAGCCTCATTCCCAGTTCCATTTTAGGTCCTTAATGTTTTGTTTTGCATTTGTTTTATTGCTTCCATCTTTAAACTCCTGTTATTTTGTCTTTTATGTGGGCTACGTTATATCCTTTCTGGAGCAAGGCAGGTATAAATACAATAAAATTACTGTAACCATGACATAATGATACTGTGTGTATTTTTATAGTCCCTTGAAATTTATAGCAGCACTCTCATTTTCATTAACTCATTTGCTCCTTTCAGGAAATATTATTATGCCCATTTTATTTTTGAGTAAAATGAAGCCCAGATTAAGTGACTTTCCCAAGGTTATGTGCTTAATGAGCACAGAATGTGTTTGGGGAATAGCAAGACTTCTAGGTTAGCTATTACTGAGGCTGCATATTGGAGAGTGGTGGAAGGCAGGTTGGGACTCTGTTCTGGAGAGCTCTGAATGCTGTGGGTTGGTGATGCAGGAGTTTGGATTTCATTTGCTTGGCAGTAAGGAATCACTGAAGTTTTTTGCTCTGGACCAAGGAGCCATAATCAAAGTCCTTAAAGTGTTTAGCAGCTAATTAGAGTCAAAGAGGATAGCAGGATTTTGAGCTTAGATTATCAAAAGCAGTGCCATGAACAGAAGTAGGGGAGTTGGAAGACGGAACCGTTTGGGGGAATAGGCGAATTCAATTGTAGACCTGTCGTTTGAGACATGATTGGGTGGCTCTTATGAGGTTGCAAGTTTATTGTGAAAATCAAGAAAGTTTTACTGGATTAAATGTGTGATAAACATACAAATAATAGGATTGAGATTTATGCTCATGCCACTTTGAGTGTGGACTGAGCATTGAGTCTGAACATTGTAAATTCTAGGCATCTCATTTTGGCTTTGACACTGGCTTCAATAGTTGTTTCAACAATAAGATGGTGATAATACCATTGTTACAGGGATGCTGTGGGGAATAACAAATTGATAGCAGAAGCATTTTTAAAGTACTGTAATAGTTTTTCTTACATGAGCACAAGAGTAGAATCAGCAATTTTATTACTTGTGCTGCTGTAGAGAGGGAGAAGCTTTAGCTTTTAGATTGATTCTGTGGGACACCATACTGCAGGTTGTACATTTCCATGTGCAGCCAGCACCTGGGGAGAGGGAGGTACACCCCAATACTCTTGAAAACTACACAATGGAGGTATTGCATTGTGGCAAACATAAACTTGTCCTTGATTTCAGGGCATTCTCTTATCTCACACCCATCCCTGCCTATGCATTCTTATCTTTTACTACTTCCTTAAATAGCATGACTCAACAATTCCACCAGGAAGTCCCCTTATAGGCCCACCACAAACAGTTTCTTTTATCAGGTTTTAAGTTTCTTAAAAATCGCCGTAAAACTTTGTGTTGAAGAGCTGTTCTGGGAGGGTGGCTATATTTATTCTGAAGCGTGGGCTCTCCTCTCCTCTCCCACTTCACAGTTCTGTCATATGACCTGAAAGTAAGCCCACTGTTTTGGTCAGTCTGGTGTTTGGGATGCTCTGTGAGAACCTTTGCTCACAGGCTCACACTGTCCCCTCCCTTGGAATGTCGTGGTATGTGGTGTGGTATAGTGAAAGTGGCACTTGGAGTTGGGAGACCTGGGTTCCCCCAGGTGACTGGGACAAATTACTTCACCACTGATTTTTTTCTTCTTCTTCTTTTACATTTGTAAATACGAGAGTTTTCAAACAAAAGGCCATTGGAGTTCTTTTCAAAATGAATTTTAGGCAGAAGCTTAATGTTAAAAGGTAAGAGTGGAGCTGTTCTGATTGAGATGGGCACAGGGGCAGTGAAAGCATCCTCCCTCTACTCTCCACAGTGGCCCTTGAGACCCTTCCACAGGATCCTTAGGACTCCTGCTGGGTGCACTGTTTGAAAACAGTTATCCTTATTTATCATACGGGACCTATCTGTCCTTTAATCTATCTCCACAAATAGCTGATCTCTCAAGCCTGTGCTTCTGTCCTACTTTGTCTGAATTTAGCACTTAATTTGTGTGAATTTAGCTAATTCAGCACTTCATTATACACAGTCTTATTTTTTTCTCTAATTGAGTTATATAAGTAAATCTTGTCTCCTCCTAAGAGCCTTGAGAGCAGGAGCACACTGCCAGGGACAGAGTAGACATTTAGCAAATGATGCTTGATTGATTAAATTAGGGGTTCTCAATCTTTGCTGGGATAAGACTTGTCCATGGAACTTTTTCGGCATGCAGAGGCCCAGACCTTACCACCTGAGTTTCTAATAAAAGTAGAGGTCTGGTCATCCATAGTTTTAAAAAGTTTGTAAAAAATGATTCAGTAGCATTGAATGATTGCTTGTTGCATTTCAAAATTATTGCTTACAGTATCTTCAACTTCTCAATGCACCGTAAAGGCTCCACAGTGGAAAGACAAACAGAGAACTAGGAAACTTGGATCCTTATTCTGTTTGTAGCATTATCTAGCTTTATGATGTTGAACAAATCACTTGACTTTTCTGGCCCATAGGATTCTAAATTGACAAATTATGTTTTATTTTCATACTTTGTTTTTCTTTTTAAGCTGTGGCGTTCTTCAAAACATGTTTTTGGGTGAAAACCAGTAAACACAACAGATACTTTGAGTAGCTTGGCTTCCATCTGAATACCATTTTAATAGACGTATTAAGAATACAGAACATGATAGGCTTGATCCTCACTCAGCAGCAGAGCTAAAACATATGGGGAGTCTGAAATGGTAGTATTTAGATTTTAAACTTGAAACATCTTACTAGAATGTGAATGAGCAAGAACAGTAAGCTAATCAGGAACTGTAATATGTGAGCATGAACTGGATTGTAATTAACCAACCTGACTGGTCCTTCTGCATTCATTTAATTCAATAAATATAGAGCTTTCTTCTATTCCTTGCCATGCACCCAGCACTGGAGAAAGAGTAGTGAATAAGACAGATACTGTCTCTGTCCTCTCAAAGCTTACAGCATTTGGGCAAGTCATACATTAAATAACGCTGTTCACAGTTAATTGAGTAAAATATGGGAGATTCAGAATACTCTGAATAAGATGAGGACATAAGCGAAAGATAGGGACACCTAATCTGGACAAAAGGATTTAGGATGGGCTTCTGAGGAAGCAGTGTTTTCACTGAGACATGAAGGGTGACTGAAAGTTAACAGTTCAAGTCTGGGAGTAGGAAGTGCGGTTGAAAATGTTGCAAAGGGAGCAACATATACATAATTCTTGAAACAGTGAAAATGCGGCACTTTCAAGGAACTGAAGTTCGGCCTGGCTGGTCCAGGAAGAGTAAGATTTAGCTGTAGAGCTGAAGATGATTTCCAAATTATGAGGCTATTTTCATGATCTTTGTCATTTTTTAGTGGCCAAATACACAGGCAAAATTTGTGGAAGAGATTCCATAACTTCTAACAAATGTATTAATTTCTAGTGATAACAGTAATAAATAATGTTTACCACGTCTTTGTGCCAGTTACTAAGCTTTACATGCGTTTTCATATTAATCTTCACAATGACCCCATGAAGTGTGTACAGGTGTCATCCTCTTCATCTTTCAGGTGAGAAAACTATACAGTGTAAAGAGGCTAAGTGGTACACCTAGGTCTCTGACCTATTTGGTATAGCTGTATGCAATTAAGAGCATTATTATGCTCTTAACCATTAACTTCTGCTTCCAGTCAAGTTGAATGATGAACTATTTAGCAACTATTTCTGAGTTTATCCTTAGTGCTCTTATGCAGTTCCCAGTTCCATATTGTGTGGTCTAGAATCAGTGGCGCACTCATCTCCATCTTGCAGTTTGGGGAGATGGACAATTGATTAGCAGATTTAATATTAACCTAGCTTTCAAGCATACCCAGTTGTTGATTATAAAAATATTTTGAAGCTGTTTGTATATAGATTGCTGATTCTGGTAATCCATAAATCCTGAACATTTTGGAATTATATTTGAAACTGAAGCTACTTGCCGATGTTAACATCCAGATAATTTTCATTTGGGGCATCATTTTTTTTGTTGTTGTTGGCTAGATAGGAAATTAGGACGTGTGTAAAATATTTTAATGTTTCTCAAATGAGTTGTGACTTAAAATTGATACGCTGGCAAGTACTGGGGATTTGTTTACTACTCCCCTTCCCCCCACCAAGCTGTAATTAAGCCAGCTTTCAGTTGAAGAAACATGACAGTTGATTATTGTTTCTGATAAGTTAGTCCTTTAATGGTATTGGTATTCCCTATCATATACACCCTGCTTAATCCTTCCCCGTATCACCCTGTTTATTGTTACAGTGTTTGTGTCTGAAACATTTTTCTTTACACCACGGTGCAGAGGTACTTCCCTCTGAGTGCTTCTTCATGCAGTCAGCCAAGAAGTCTGTTTTGGCCGACTGTAATATATATTAACCCATATGCCAATCACAGTTAGGAAGGAATTGGTGAAAATCCTCTGATGTTATGAGAGACATTGTAAACATCACAGAAGCCTGAGAAGACAAGTTAACAATTTTATGAGTATTCCTGGAAGAAATCATGGTGTGATTTCAGAGGATTAGACTGTAGTGTCAGAGCCATTGCCAGTTCCATGATGCTGGAATCACATCTTAATAGTTCCATCCTGCTATAAGACCCAGCATGGTGCTGATTCAGTGATTGAACCCCTTTCCTGGAATGCTCCTGTTGGTGTGCAGACCCGTGTACCCTAATTAGATGCACAGTGCATCCACATCCATGCTCATACCCCAGGTGTGCCTGCCCCTCTCATGTATGTGTACATAATTTAAAAAGGAGGGACTTCCCTGGTGGTGCAGTGGTTTAGAATCCCCCTGCCAATGCAGGGGACAGGGGTTTGAGCCCTGGCCCAGGAAAATCCCACCTGCCATGGGACAGCTAAGCCCGTGCACCAGAACTCCGTGCTCTAGAGCCCACGAACCACAACTACTGAGCCCATGCACCACAACTACTGAAGCCCGCATGCCTAGAGCCCATGCTCTGCAGCAAGAGAAGCCACTGCAATGAGAAGCCTGCGCACTGCAACGAAGAGTAGCCCCCGCTCACCGCAACTAGAGAAAGCCCGCGTGCAGCAATGAAGACCCAACACAGCCATAAATAAATTGATTAAAAAAGAAAAAAAAGGAGTCAGTGTACATCCTACTTTTTTTTTTTTTAAAACATGGTTCCCTATTCTTTAAGATTTACCCAGGTAAATAAACAGTCCTTTTTATTTGCTAGGCACAACCTCTGAGTAATTTCAAGGCTAATCTTTTTTTTTTTTTTTAAGATCTTTTAACTTTATTTAGTTGAGTGACTTCTAGTGGCATAAATAACAAGCGATAGCATGATCGTTGAATTATTACTCACAGTGGCTGTAGCTGATCAAGGTTGAGTCGTCTTAGGTTAGTCAAAGAGGCCCAGTGAAGTCACTGGAGGGGCAGTTTTCACCTTGTCTTATAAAACTGGAAAATATTGACATGTCTGCAGGTTTCAGTTCTTCAAAAACTAACCTAACCTGCCTTTTTACCTAATAATTTTTCACAAATATCCTTCCACACCTTACCTTATCCTTTTTAATGGTTACACATTATTTTATTGTATTGATGGACCAACCTATTTACTTGTTCTTTTTTGGTGTATGTTAGATTTTTTCCATAGTTGTAGATACAGTGTTCTGTTTTGTTTTTTTGAAGATAAATCATTAGGAATAGAATTGTACCATAAAAAAATTACACACTTAAAAATTTTGTACATGTCAGATTGCCCTTGAGAGAGGTACCATTCTATATTTTTACCTATACTACATATTTTATGTACAATATTTAATAGTATCAATTTCCCTGCAGTGTCTCTTTTAAATTTTTGATATGTTGATAGATGAAACATTGTTTTAATTTTCATAGTTTTGCTCTAAGTCGAACATCTTATTACATTTTTTCTGTATATTTTTCAAATGTAATGTAAAACTGATTTACTTGTTTTTTATATTATAGGAAATTTTATTATGCATTATCGCTTTTTTTTTAAACATCTTTATTGGAGTATAATTGCTTTACAGTGGTGTGTTAGTTTCTGCTTTATAACAAAGTGAATCAGCTATACATATACATATATCCCCATATCTCCTCCCTCTTGCATCTCCCTGCCTCCCACCCTCCCTATCCCACCCCTCTAGGTGGTCACAAAGCACCGAGCTGATCTCCCTGTGCTATGCGGCTGCTTCCCACTAGCTATCTATTTTACATTTGGTAATGTATATATGTCCATTCCACTCTCTCACTTCGTCTCAGCTTACCCTTCCCCCTCCCCGTGTCCTCAAGTCCATTCTCTACATCTGTGTCTTTATTCCTGTCCTGCCCCTAGGTTCTCCATAACCTTTTTTTTTTAAGATTTTTTAAGATTTTTTTTTAAGATTTTTTTAAGATAATATATATGTATTAGCATACGATATTTGTTTTTCTCTTTCTGACTTACTTCATTCACTCTGTATGACAGTCTCTTAAGTCCATCTACCTCACTACAAATAACTCAGTTTCGTTTCTTTTTATGGCTAATATTCCATTGTATATGTGTGCCACATATTCTTTATCCATTCATCTGTCGATAGACACTTAGGTTGCTTCCATGTCCTGGCTATTGTAATTAGAGCTGCAGTGAACATTGTGGTACATGACTCTTTCTGAATTACGGTTTTCTCAGGGTATATGCCCTGAGAAAGTAGTGGGATTGCTGGGTTGTATGGTAGTTCGATTTTTAGTTTTTTAAGGAACCTCCATACGGTTCTCCATAGTGGCTGTATCAATATACATTCCCACCAACAGTGCAGGAGGGTTCCCTTTTCTCCACACCCTCTCCAGCATCTGTTGTTTGTAGATTTTTTGATGATGGCCATTCTGACTGGTGTGAGGTGATACCTCATTGTAGTTTTGATTTGCATTTCTCTAATAATTAATGATAAAACAGTGATTTCTCTCACTTGTTGTATTACACTAGTTCTGGCCCTTTCATGAAAATGTATAACTTCTTAAATATTCTCTTTCCATGAGTAGCCCCCCCGCAATTAATTCCCATACCTCTTTTGAATAGCAGTTTAGGGACGAGAATATAGCTGGGGTCTACCCTGGGAACACTTAAACATTCCCTCAGCCTCCACCATGTCCTCCAAACATGCACAGTCTGAGTTAGATACCTCTCCTCTGTTTCTGTAGATCCTATTCTGGCATCTAAGTTACTACTTTTAGTTATGGGTTAACTTGTTTCTCTTTTTTATAATAGCTTAATCTCTGTGCCTCAGGGACTACATTTCATCCCTGACATTTAACACATGCTTGCTATGTATTTGATACTCAACAAGTATTTATTGAATGATGTTTTTGATTCTCAGATTTTTTTCTAGCAATATACCTTTAATAGCAGAGGAGAATGAACTTGTATCCTGAGAGAACCTGGGAAAAACTGTGGTGGCCCATATAATTTAAAATTATTAGCTATGAATTCTTTATTCTTTTTCGTTATATATTGGTGATTGTTTTATATATCAAATATTTTAAATTAGCTTTTCAGTAAAATTTACTTTCCAGGAAGACAAGCATGTTTATCCTATGGCTTCAAGTACTCTACCAGAGATCCTTGGCAAATCAGTCTCCTGATAGAGGAAGCACATATGAAGCGAAAAGAGCATCAGCTCTGGAAGCAGACAGACTTGGGTTTGAATGCTGGCTTTGCCGCCTACTGGCTGTGGGCCACTGGGCTAGTTATTTAGCCTCTTTGTAGTACTTTACAGAATAATCTATTTCATTTAACAAGTTTATTCATAGTAGATATTTATTGAATGCCTACAATTTGCAAGGCATTGTGCTGTTTGTCAAGTTTGTGATTGTAACAGTCATACTGCTTGCCTTCATGGAGCATCCAGCGTGCCAAAGTTCTCTTCCATGTGACAATTGCATTTACCCTCCTTCCCCTGGATCTGTTGCTGATTTCCCATCCACTTATCAGTGCTTCAGCAACAACCAGATCTTACTTATCTGGAACCAGCTGGTTTGCAGACTAACCATAGTTTATAAGAAATAGTACATTTTTGAAAGAATGAGAAATGATCAGCAAAAACATCTACATATATTCTGTGTGATATCTCATTGACCCCTGCCTGGTGCTAGATGTATGTACCCCCTTGATAGTCAGATGCTTTACTGGCAGCTGTCTATTAGCTGTTCGTTCATAGAGAGGGAATAGTTGCAGGTCATCTGTGGTGCTGTGGTCCTGGAGAGCAGAGCTATGCCTTGCCTTTGCACAAAAATGTTTCTTTTAACAGAAGGGAATTTTTTACTCTGCCTGCTCTTAAGACATTTTAATTTTTAATCAGATATTTGGGAGGACAGGGGTGAAGAAGAATGGAAAGATAATGCAGATTGGGAAGTCTAGGAATTTATTCACTACCTACGAACGTGGAACTTAAAATCATTTCAGTGCTAGATTGAACTGGGGTCTAACCTCCCAGCAAGCTTGGAGTTTTCTGGGGTTTGAGGAACAGGGTATTTCAGGAGGCTGACAATGAGGAGGAAGGTAATTTAACTTCTGAGTGGAGATGGCTCAACAGTGTTATGTGTGAGCCCCAGTTGACATACAGCAGTGACATCATTGTAGAGTCCCTTGGTTGCTAGGAAAGATGACAGTGACCTTGAAGGAAAGAGGCTGTCTAGCAAAAACATGATCTTGGCATGTCGTGGAGTTTAAACACCTGCCTAGATTATGCCAGGTAATTGGAAAGCTGAGAGGTCAGTAGACTCAGATTGTTGCCATGCATAGGGTTTTTCCTAATATTTGGGGGTGGGGAGGAAGAGCTCAGATAAGAAACGGGTTATAACAACAGTCTGTTTGTTTTTCCAGGTGTACCCTTTTGGCCATTATCAAGTAATTTTAATGTTTTCTTTATCAATTTTGACTGTTTTATTTTTACTGTTTTGAGTGATACCTGTGGAATAATAAATATTTCTAAATATTGTATGTAACTTTAACCATACAATAAGTTCAAATTTACACAAAGTCATTTTTAACTACATTGATCTAATTTCTGTAAATAAAAAAATTATTTGGGATGTTCTCTGATCTTTCTTCTGTTTCCCTTCTTAATTTCCCTTTCCAGTTACCCCATGTTAATTGAGAGTTGACTGGTTTTTATTTTTTAAATCTGTGTATCATACTCTCGAAATCCTTTGTCTCCCTTGACTTCTCGTATGATTTTGTTTTCTGATCCATTAAATTTAAAAACATTTTCCTTATGATGCATTAATGCAAACTTTATCCATTTGTTACATTTTGTCCACCCCAAAATTTAATGTGGTTTGTAGAGATTCATAAACTATAGCAAGAAATGCAAAATATAAAATAAAATCAAAATTCTAATATAAAAATGTAATATTTGCTTTCAGTGGGGCACAAATACTTCTCTAAGCTTCATTGTAGATGGCGCAAAAAAAGAAACCCAGGTAATTTATGTTCATAACATCTGAAAGCAAACAAACCTTTGTTTTAAAAAAGCAGAACTCCTGACACTAAGATCAGAAGGAAATGGCTCCTCAGAGACCTTATAAACAGGACCCCATGTAATGGAGTGAACAGTGGCCTTACAGTAGTCCTACTATGCATGCACCAACAAACTTCATAAGGCCCTTCTGTAGGCCAGATGCATCATCATTAATAAAGACACTTAACGTGGTGGGGAGACGAGGAGGATTCAAAACAGAGTGTGGCTTAAAAGGGGAAGAGATTTTGGAATAATTAGAAGGATGGAGATGTTGCATATCCTTTAGGCAATCTTCCATAAATATTCTTTCAACTTTGTATAGATTATAAGCTCTGTGAGGACAGGAAGTTTATCCATTTTGTTCACATTAGTACAGAGTTAAGGGCACAATGTAGGTTATTAAGAAGTCTTTTCAGAATACATATGCACTGGGTTTGAAATTATATTTGTTGGTGCTTATCATTGAAGTTAGATGATCTTGTTCAGGGAGATGGCTACTCAGGCAGCACCTCAAAGGGTAATACCACATGGGCACGCTCATTGGCGGCCTGATTGTCAGTAACTTGATTTCGTTACCATACTTACAGGTAATTGAGTTCAATAGAACTGACTCTTGCTAACCAAATACAGAATAGACAGAAATAGAAACAATGCCTGTTTGTGTTAACCTATAAATCTGTTATGAGAAATATAATTGTGAAGTGGACCAGAATTTTTGGCCATTCAGCAGTACATTATCTCACTTTAAGAGAAGCCAAATTGTAATCAGAAGAGTTGCTTAATAACTCTTTTTTGGTCAAGGCCAAAGAAATTAATTAAATATGCTAATGGTTAGGACGTACCTTCTCTGCCGGTTAGGATGTATTTTGCCCTGAACAGTGCTAGGCACGTCCTGAAAAATTTTTGTTTTCTAGGCTTCCCATTTCTATTTTTAATTGTTTGCCACTGACAGAAAGAGAACACTAGGTTAAATAGACTACTTAAAAACTGTTTTTAAATAAGGGGGAAAGGTTGAAATTTGTATTGTTTGTGGATCTAAACTCCCTGTGGTGTTCTTTTTTTTTTTTTTTTTTTTTTTTGCGGTATGCGGGCCTCTCACTGTTGTGGCCTCTCCCATTGCGGAGCACAGGCTCCGGACGGGCAGGCTCAGCGGCCATGGCTCACGGGCCCAGCCGCTCCGCGGCATGTGGGATCTTCCCAGACCGGGGCACGAACCCATGTCCCCTGCATCGGCAGGTGGACTCTCAACCACTGCGCCACCAGCCAAGCCCCCTGTGGTGTTCTTGTTTGCCATGCTGGTAAGGCATAGTTAACTCCCAGTTATAATAAATGATGCTGGGGGGGAGGGGGAGGACAAAAAAATAAATAAATAAATGATGCTTATCTTGTATAGTTTTCAAAACTTTGCCAGAGTAAAAGAGCCTATCTAAAAGTGCTGTCCATGGGAAACAATTCAGGTGGTGATTTTAGTGCATACTACAGGTGTACATACACAAAGAAAGCTGTGGTGACTTAACGGTTATATTTTGGCATTGTAGTCACAGTTGAGACTCTCATCCCCTGACCCCTTTTTTATTTTAATTCTAGCAGGTGCTGGGAATGCTCAAAGCAGAATACATAGCTCCTTGAACAACAGCAAGCTTTGAAAAGTGATCACTTTAATGCAGACATGAAAGTTTCCTGTCAGCATTAAACCAGAGTTTAGGAGCCTGGAGTGATGGAAATTGACATTAGGTAGGGCGACCAGGTGGTATTAGGACAGTTGGTTGTCTATTTGGAAAAAAAAAATGTGTGTCAGGGTCATACCTTATACTATACACAAAAATGAATTCTGGAGAGATTAAAGATTTGAATGTTCAAAGAAAAACTCAGAAAAGTACTAAGACAAAAAGTAGGAATTTTTATTTAGTTTTAGGCATGGAAAAGCTTTTTGACATGGCGTACAACTCAGATGCCATACAAGGGAAAGATTGGTAGGTTTAACTATGTAAAGTATTTAAGGTTCTTCCTGCCAAAAGCCTCTACAAATATAATTAAGTTATATGGAGAAATATTAGTAGCCTATAAGAATGATAGAGTTAATTTTTCTTAATTTATTAAGTATCATTAGACATCAATAACAAATGACAGGCACCCCAATAGAAAAATGGTCAAAGTATATGAATAGGCTATTCACTGAGAATAAGAATATAAATATATGAACCCTGATTAAGAGCCTCAGCTATAAAGACAACCTTCTTCAAGGCGGAAATATAAAAAACTAAAGGATGAATTGGAAAATGTGTGCTTTGGTAGGGTAGTGAGGAAATTAACGTTAGGGAAAAGGATAGAGTTGAATACTGGCCATGATTTAGAGGTAATTTAGGAGTGTTTATATATATACCTGTACACACACACACATATATATGTAATATTTGGTAATTTTATTGCTTTAAAGGAGGAAGATATATTTAAAATCATGAAATAGTTAAGTAGAGAAGGGATTCCTGCCATTCCTGATTTAATATGTAGGACAGCAGATAAATGATTTTTGTTTATGCCTTGGGTAAGCTTGTGTATTAATTGTTAATTTGTTCCAAGATAAGTGTCTCATGGATAATTGAAAGTCAGCTATTAACTCACTTTTTCTTGTGCTTTTGTACAAACATCTTTAACAAATGTTCCCAGAGTCCTGATGAAGGTTCTTTTTTTGCAGTGGTTTAAAGTCCTTCCCCAGAGTTCTTCAACATTATGTTTATGGGAATATCCATTCTGATTCAGAACTCAACTTCTGGAACTCTTGCATTAGGGACTCCTTGTTTTGTAATGAAATTGTCACCCAGGAGATAGCAGTTAACCTCTCCTCCTTTCCTGTTTTACTCATCTGCCTCATTGGCCAGTGTAAAGCAATAACCTTAGCACAATGATATCTTCCATTATAACTCATTTGTCTTCTTACAGGCATGTCTCCAAATGGTCTACAGAATCCTTCTTCTAGTGCCAGGTGAAATAACTAAATATTGTATTTAAAAAGAAGGAATCAGAAACCTCATTGCTTCTAGCTACTGCTGGGTAGTAAACATAGTGAGGTCAGCAAAAAGTTACTTGAGCACATGAAGTGATGCTGTTACAAGAATTTGAAAGCAAAATTTGCTGTGGATAAATAAGTTGACAGCAAGGTTAGTTGTGTGAGCTGAAAAATTAACAGACAACCTCAATTGGCAGTATTAGCTTAAGATAGAATGGTTCTGGGTAGTATAAAATAACAAGTTATCAAATTTGGTTTTGGCCCATGTGCCAGGCACTGTGCTGTGTTTTACATGAATTATCTAATTTAATCCTCACCTCAACTGTGATACTATGATATAGGTATTGTTGAATCTCTGTTTTGTAGATGTGGAAACTAAGGTACAAGAAAGTTACGTAATTTTCCAAAGTTAACATCACTAGAAAGTGGTGGACTTTGTTTAAAATAATTTAAGGGTATTGATTCCAGTTTTTAGCTAACATTAGTTGACTTCTCTGTTTGATTGGTTAAGGAAGGTATTTTTAGCAGAAATTCTTTGTTATTGTCAATCGCTTTTCTTCAAGTTTTTGGAAACAAAGTTACCTGTTGGGTGGCAAAATAATTTTAGAGATAATTATGTGTTTAAGTGTTTCTCGCTCCTTCGCACTTTTTTTTTTTTTGCTGTATGTGGGCCTCTCACTGTTGTGGCCTCTCCCGTTGCTGAGCACAGGCTCCGGACGTGCAGGCTCAGTGGCCATGGCTCACGGGCCCAGCCACTCCGCGGCATGTGGGATCTTCCTGGACTGGGGCACGAACCCGTGTCCCCTGCATCATCAGGCGGACTCTCAACCACTGCGCCACCAGGGAAGCCCTGCACTTTTATAAAGCATTGTGGACATTAATTTTGTATGAATTAAGAAGCACAGTTTTCATGCTCTTTGGTTTTGGAGTTGAGGTATCAATTCTGAGTTGTTCAGCCTATCTAGTGACAGTCAAAATAAATGCCATGAATGAAACTTTCAGCACTCTGAACAGTGATGTAAAAGTAAAATAGGACGTGGATACCTTTGGAAAGTGTGTGTGTGTGTGTGTGTGTGTGTGTGTGTGTGTGTATACACCAGTTTTCTATTCTGGACCTCATGGAAGAGCTGCTTGCTCTTGTTATGTTGCTGAAAGACTTTTAAAGCTGGTATTTGAAAAATAGATGGAAAGCTGCTGGTGTAAGAACCCAAATCACAGAAGATTCCAAGACCAGCTTTCTCATAGTAAAGGGTACCCTTACTTAGCTACCCTTGATTTTACCCTTGTAAAATCAACCCAGATCAGGAGCCACAACTTAATTTATATGGACCCAAGTTTTCATGTTTGGAATTGTTACTTGTTTTTACTAGCAAAGTAACAGAAAGTACAAAACCTTTACGAGTTTGTGCTAATTGTAATTGTTTTGTTGTGAAACGATACTTCAGATAAAGTAATATATTTATGATGGCTGCTTTTGCATAGGATAAATATTATATCTGTACAGTATAGACAAAATTCAAAATTAATATATTAATATGCAAACATGTGGGCATATTCTCTTTCTGTCTCTTAGTCCTTAGTCTCTCAAAATGAATTCTATCTTTATTTGACTCAGTCGAATTTTGAGGAGGTGTCACTTAGTTGAGACCAGATCTTTGTTCTTTAGTGCCACTGTGTAACAGATGTTCACCTGCATCTGTTTCCAGCTCTATTTTACATTTTAACTGGGGCTCTATCGCATGGTAGTTAAGAATAGTAGCCCAGGAATCTGACAAATTGGTTTGAATACATGACCAATAACTGTCTTCCTTCAGGAAATTTCATTGCTTACTATATACTAGGCATTATTTTAGGCACTGAAGAAAACCTGGTCTCTGAGAAATGATCTGTAAATATTCTTCCTCACATAGCTGTGTTTAGAATTAAATGAGATAATGTACATAGATTGCTGAGCACTTTGCCTGGAAAATGGAATCCACAATTTTTTTTTCCTACCCTGGGATCTGTAAAAATTGTATATGTTATTTCTTATTACTTTTAAATCTTTTGATGACTTGGAACCCTCATAGTAGAAAAGCAAGTATGAACAAGTGCTAACATTTTTAATGTGTCATACAAATTTACAAACATAGCAAATGATTAGCCACATTTGCAAAGGCTCCTTTGATTTTTAAATACTGTCAGTAGATAAGCAGTAAATTTTGGAAGCCTAAATAATTTATTCATATCAAACAAAACAGCAAAATGAACACGATGTTTAATGTTACCTGTAATTTTTATTCTTTGCAAAGTAGATTTTGCTTAATTTTTCTCTTAAGTTCTCCATCTCAAGTAATCATTAGACTTTGGGGTCCTTGAGAGTTTTGAAGAAGCCAAGTTTTGTTGATTTTAGTACCTCATTTTAGCACAGTATTTAGCTCATAGAAGATATTAAGTAAATATTTATTAAACTATTTTCTTGAATTAAATTCATTTCAGGATTGGCAGTCTTCATTTTAACATGTCCCATGTATTATAATTAGCATCATGCTCACTACCACGAGCATACTGATAGGCCTAGTAAAAGATACAGATGTTAGCAGCTCTTACATAGAACTATTTCTTCTTTTGCTCTCTTATCTGTATCTGCCCTTCATAACTGACCCAGAGTAGAGTCTTCCTGTGTCTTCCCATGTTCTTCTACTCATCCTGGCTCTGAGAATCCTGAGCACTGGACATCTGAGATAGCAAAAGGTCCTCCCTGTATAAGGCTTGCTAAATTGAAGGCTGGAACAATATGAGAATATAAGCTCTGGAGCTTTGAGATTGGGAATACACCTTAGGTTAGAGGGTAGCTAACTCCCCACCCCCCGATTTCCCCCCTTGGTGTCCAAACATATTCTTGCAAAGCAAAAACAAAGCAAAACTTTTCTTTGGAGGATCTTTGTATATGTGTTACCCTTTAGGAAGCGCTAGAACTCTACTCTAAAAGTGATGGAGGGCTTCCCTGGTGGCGCAGTGGTTAAGAATCCGCCTGCCAGTGCAGGGGACACAGGTTCGAGCCATGGTCTGGGAAGATCCCACATGCCGCGGAGCAACTAAGCCCGTGCGCCACAGCTACTGAGCTTGAGCTCTAGAGACCGCGAGCCACAATTACTGAGCCCGCGTGCCACAACTACTGAAGCCCGCGTGCCTAGAGCCCGTGCTCCGCAACAGCAGAAGCCACTGCACGAGAAGCCCGCACACTGCAACGAAGAGTAGCCTCCTCTCGCTGCAACCAGAGAAAAGCCTGCGCGCAGCAGCGAAGACCCAACGCAGCCAAAAATAAAATAAATAAATTTAAAAATTAAAAGTGAAGGAATTTGGGGTAATGATTATTTCAAATGGTTGTTAAAATATTTCAGATAAATTCCAGTATGGCTAAAGGCCATTCAGTGACCCAAATATTTTCAAAAAAATGGGATAAGATTTTATTGTAAAATTGTTTATATCAAATCACTCAGTCTGAACTATATTTTTCATACCCATTTATGGCAAGATAATATTTTTTGAGAGTCTAAGTTTATTTCTTCTTGCAAGTATAAAAGCAAGCAAGGTGATTGAGAAGAATGTTGATGTCAGCTAAGCCATATTGTTAATATCCAAGATTCACATATAAAAATAAAGGAATTTGAGAAATTGTAAATAAGCTTGTCTCAATTTGATCAAGCCTTCAATGCTAGAGATTTGTCAAGATTAAAGTGGAAGATTAGAAGAAGCAGTAATTGCAGATAGCAGTATAGTAGTAATTTGGGAAATGACTGTAATACTAAGTTTCATGTGCCAAAATTATGTTTAGTGAATAATTTTCTTGTATTTTTGAAATGTAAGGTAGAAATGCAATTGCAGCAAATGAGCCCTTCTGTCATTTATTGCTGTTGAGATTGTTGTCCTTAAGTCATTTTGTATCCTTTTTATGAAGATCCAGCTAAGAAATATCTTTTAGATCCTAAATACCTGAAAAAAGTTTTGCTTTTCTTGTGGAATTGAATGCTGCTGTCTCCCGACCTTGACCCTCCCAAAGCAGAGTTCAGAACATTTTCTTCTTTGCTTTTAGCTGCTAGGAATTTTAGTGCCAAATTATACTTCAGTTTAATAACTTTACATATTTACATTCTAAATGTACACTTACTTTATTCTTCTGTGCATTCTTAATTTCCTTATTTCTATGTGTTTTATAATTTTTTCTTCTTTACTTATAAAAAACTTTTATTGAATGAGCTTGTTCTTATAGCATTTTTAATAATAAACAGAATACATTCTCAGCCTTACAGTTAATCAAAGAAATGCAAATTACAACAACATTTTAAATCAAATTATAAGAAATGAAAATATGATTTTTGGTGCTGATTGACATGAGTGCAGCGAATTGGGCACTATCATATCTATTGGTGGAAGTATACATCTATACAACCTTTCTTTACAGCCCTAAAACATCCATATCTTTTGACCTAGTGATGTAAGTTCTTGGTACATCCTAAGGAAATTCCCTACATTTGGAAAAAGCTTAATGCACAAAGATGTTTATATCCCCTTTACTTAAAAAAGGTAAAATTTAGAAACAACCTAAATGGGATTAAGTAAACTATTACGTATCTATCCACTTAATGGAAGGAGTAATAGCATTTTTTTTTTAATGTCTTTTTGGCTGCGGCATGCAGAACTTCCCCGACCAGGGATCAAACCTGCGCCCCCTTGCAGTGGAAGCGCAGAGCCTTAACTGCTGGAGCACCAGGGAAGTCCAGGAGTAAAACCATTTTTAAAAACCTTCAAAATAAAACAATAATGTAGCTAGCTTTAATTGGCTATCTTACTGTGTGCCAGGACTGTTGTAAGCACTTTCTTTTTAATCTTCACAGCAACCTTATGAGGGTAGATATTTGTATTACCCCTGTTTTATAGACGAGGAAACAGGCTTGGGGAACTGAAATAACTTGCTGGAGATCATCCAGCTCCTAACTAAGTGGGGTTTGTACAAACCCTAGAGTGTTACTTCTGTAACCTGCACTTAGAGCCACTTCCTGTGCTATCTCCCTAAGGAGAAGAGGTGTGGGGGGAATGAAAATGTAAAATGTATTTGATGAAGAATGAAAGAATACATAGAAGGTAATTTCTGTGATTGTGAGATCTGGAAGGCATTTACAATCCTAAGACTCTCCTTCATTTAGAGAGGAGTTAAGTTACTTGACCCAAGGTCTTACAGTTGAAAGGAGATTCCAGATTTTAGATTTCAAGTAAAATGTGTTTGCTTTTGTATAGTGGCTTTTTAAAAATTGTGATTTAGTGATTTCTGTATCTCCTAGCACTATTTGGAAGACAGGAAGACAGTGTCTTTAATTTTTCCTTTGCTTTTATGTTGATAATTTCTTCTGCCAGAGTTTTGTCTGTTTCTCATAGGCTAATAAAAGTGAGGTGTTGTAGATTTAAATTGATCAGTTTATAACTTTAGTTGCCATAAAAATATAAGGAAGTTGATGACTGTGTGATCAGTCATCAGTTTAATGCTAAATGTAATTTAGCATTAAATGCCATTCTAAATGTAATTTCGTAAGTAAATCAGGTTATAGACATTATTCAATTTGTATTTCCCCAAATTTTAAAATGAGTTTGGGTTAGTAAAGGACCCTTAAAAAAACAGTGCATATATTTTAATCTTTACCCAGATTTCCTTTTCTCTCCCCCAACTTTTCTCTCTTCCAGATCTCTCTTCCTCTTTCTTTTTTGTTTCAAAATTTCTGAAAATTTTACATCCCCAATTGAATTTCATTTTGAGCTATATAGTACTTATTAGGCTTCTACCTTCTTAGCAGTTGGAACATTGAATTATTTATAAGTTCTTTTTTTCTGTCCATAATATAATGATCCATTATACATGCTGTACCACACTGTTAACATTTGGGTAGGAATTCTGTTGTTGGTCAATAATGTAAGTAAAACATATCTTTATGACTTAGAAGAGAAAAAAATAGCTTGGAATGATACATGTTTTACATACATATAATTGAAAAAACATGCTTCAGAAAGTTAGCTTAAACTAAAAGTACATGTAGAATAATCACCAGTGAGGGGGAAGTATCAATTTCTGGTAATCCAATGACCTGTGGTTTGTGAAAAGACATGTGTAGTTGGAAGTTATATATTTTGCTTTACAGAATATATAGCAAACAGTTTTACTTCTTTTAACCCATTATCAGGTTTATTTTGGAAAAAGTTGTGTGAGTAATGTGCATATATACTGAATTTAGAAAACATTGCAAGAAATTTGTGTGTGGTAATTTCTTTGGTGTGTGGTAATTCCTCTGTGTGCAGTGCTTTTTAAGAACTCAGGGTAGTTACGTGTTTTAATTTAAGTGTTTAACTGCAGCATGTTTATAAATGATAGGCATTAAGTTAGTAGATGAACTTGTATAAAACAATCATCTAAGGCTAGAGTGACTGATTTATTCATTTATTTAACATTTATTGTCTAATACCCATCAGACACCATGTTATATTGATTTACATATATCACTTATTCTTAACCCCTGAACTTTAATCGGAAAGGATAGCCCCCATCCTGCAAGAACTCACAAATCAGTGGCAAGTTGGCGGGGAGGGGTGGGATGGGAACAGACGAGTCAACTGAAAGCTAATACTCTGTGCTAAATGCTGTGAAGGTTGTAAAGCTGGTATGCTATGGAAGAATAGAAGAGATTCACTTAACCCAGTTGTTTAGGGAGAGGGAAAGAGGCAGAGTCAGGGAAGACTTTTCGAAGAAGACCAGAGCTGAAAGATAGTAGGTATTAGGTTGGGTATATGGGGGCAAGGTGGGGGTGGGCAGGGGGAGTCCAGTACATTCTTTCTAGTACTAAGTGAACACAAGAGCATCTAAGTAGCATTTTAAGTTTTTAGCCAGAATAATAGCTAACATCTAATATGGTGCTTGTTATATGCCGGTCACTATTCAAAGCACTTTGTATGTTCTGTGTATACCTTTAATTCTCACAACAACCCTGTTGTGTAGGTATTATGATTATCCCCATTTCACAGATGAGGCACAGAAAGATGAAATAACTTACTTAGGAAATAACATAACTAGGAAGTGGAAGAGCTGGGATTCAAATCCAGGCTATCTAACTTCAGAGTTTGGGTTTTTACTAATGCAAGAAGTTAAACTCTGGGTTGCTTTGGAGATAAACCCTTTTCATTGTTAGTTGTATTACTGAAGCAAATATATTATTTTCATAAAATTTGAATCAATGGATCTTATCCATTTCTCTGCCTCTGTAGGAATGTTCAACATCCTTCATCTTCTCAACCCCTCCAAACTTTCCCTCCTTACCAGCCCTCTTAAACCTCAGCATGCTCTGACTTCTCCTTTGTTTCTGCTCCCTCTACATACCAGCCTTTTCTTTCCTCTTATCCCCAAGCTGCTTTGAACATAATGTAAAATGCTGAACTCCCTTCCTTTGCTACACACCTTTAATTCCCTCCTCAACCCATTGAAATCTGGGTTCTAAAGAGAGATTTATGAGGAAACTTCCTGGGTTGTGGAGGACCAGCCTGTAGGGCTGTGCCTCCTATTGTTTTTATTTTTCCAGTAGTGCTTAGCAGCCCAAGGTGTATGAGTGGAGAAGCCAGTCAGATGTATTTCTCCAGGACTGGGGGCTTTGTTGGGATGTACAGCAGAAGGACAAGGAAACAAGGGAGTGGAACGTATTGACAAAGTCATTAATGGACCCTGTGGTCTCAGTGGAATTAAGAAAGAAGTGAAGACAGGAGCAAATTGATGGCCTAGGGGAAAACGGATGGACAGGAGGTCTGGATGAGTCGGAGAATAGGTCTTTAATGAGAGTAAGGGAATGAGCGATCCAGGAGGAGTGGGGTTGTGTTGAGAGAATTTGAAGTATTAGAGGAGGAACAGTTCTGGGTGATGATGGGGTTCCAGATCTGACCATTGGTGTGAGTGATTGAAGTAACAGTCATTAGTGTTGAGGAAGCTGATTCACCCAGGGTGAGGATGGACTGTGTGTGCAGTGGAGCGTTGTGATGAGCTGTGAAGGAGTGAAAGCATAATTTGCAAGGTGCTCTTTGTTATCATCTTTGCTCCTCACTTGTTGCCGAAAACTCATTTTATTAACGGGGTGTGTTTACCTTTGTAGTTGACATCTTATTCTTGTTTGCATAGAATAATGCAAAGGCTTCAGTGAAAAGGAGCACTGTATGATCAGGTTCTTGTATATGTCCTGTTTTCGGTATAATTCCTAGCATAACTGCTTATGTTAGCAGTATTTTGACCTTATCTATCATTCTGGGCGATCTGTTCTGGTATTTTCTTTTGAGAAAATAAAAAAGAGAAAAGGATAGAAGATGAAGAACAAATGGACATACATTTAATCTTTAGTTAAGGGTGTTTGGATTGTGCCGATAGTTTTGGGAATTGTCCACCATGGATCAGATAGAAAGAAAGCAGTAATCATGGCTTGGGAAATATTGTCTTCTTTTTGTTGTTCCTGTTTGTTTTAATTGTGTATGGTTATAATGTGTGTAGGTGCTTCTCAGAATTTAAATTATTGTTTAAATGTTAGGTAAGAAGGGAAAAGGATGCTTAATAGTATTTTTATTCTTGAGGATGTCACCATAGAAACATCAGGGAAAAAATGTAATGTAATATTATTTGAGAGAATTAGTTTTTTGTTAGCATTCCCCCAAGAGGATACTACTTTGGGGCTGAACATCGTTGCATATAAGTAACAAGGGTACAGTCTGTTGGTTTTCTATGAGTTTAGGCATAGCTATTCATTTAGTGGACTCTGGAAGCCTTCTTTGTATCAACAGAGTGGATCAAACTGACTCTAAAAAATGGTTTCCAGTAATCTCATCAAAAGGGGAAATCTAAGGGCCTAGAATATATTATAATACATACTTCAATATTCTGGTGTACTAGGGCATTATTTTAAAAGTATATCATAGGGCTTCCCTGGTGGCGCAGTGGTTGAGAGTCCGCCTGCCGCTGCAGGGGACACAGGTTCGTGCCCCGGTCCGGGAAGATCCCACATGCCGTGGAGCGGCTGGGCCCGTGAGCCATGGCCACTGAGCCTGCGCGTCCGGAGTCTGTGCTCCGCAACGGGAGAGGCCACAACAGTGAGAGGCCCGCGTACCGCACACACACACACAATATATATATATGTGTATATATATATATATATATATATATATACCTCATAATATCCCCTTCTCTTCTTTATTGTAAGTTATTTTATTCCTTCAAATTTTCCTGATTATGTTCAGTTTAGGCTAGATTGAAAATGAATACACATACACAAACTTTATTTTGCTAGGGTTCTAAAGCAAATTAATACATTATTTTAGTAATTTCAGAATTGTGTTCCTCAGTAAATCAATAAAGATTTAAATAACAGCATTTCAGGTAATAATAGTGAGATCTGTGTGTGTGCATGTTTTAGAGGTATTACAAGAAAATCTCATGAGCAGACTATGAGGTTTTTAGCTTTAAAACTAATCATGAGTTCATTTGTACCTAAATAAATTAGGGCCAGTATTTATCACTGTTTTGCTAAGTATGGAGAGAAGAGTTTGGAGACATAGTTTTCAATATATTAGTGGAGAGTTTTCATTTTGATTTTCTTTCATGTTTTCTCTATATTGGGTACTAGGAAAATGACATTTTCCCACTAAAAGGTCATACCTCTTGGAAATTCTCCTGATTTGACGGCCAGGGTTTGTTGATCTGATCATAGGGTATGTTTCAGTAGGTTTTTTTGCAAGGTGGGTGAAAACACTACATCATTTTTGTCATCAGCAAGTATATCAGTGTTGTAGGCTTCACAGTGGATAATGTAAACTAATTAAATTATCTGTATTTTATTAAGAATTATGAGAAAATAGATATGGTATAAGATAATATTAAATTTTTTCCTATCTCTTCTTTATATATTGGTTATTTGAATCAAATGTTTTTCTTTTCTAAAGGTTGGCAGTTTTCGCCGTGTTTTTTAATGTTTTCTTATCTTTTACCTCATAACATGATGCTTCTACAAATGAAGGCCAGGCTATTAGGATTATCTGAACAGACCTCTGTAGAGAGTATATTTAGAACCAACAGTCCAGGTTTCATGTCCTGTGTCTTTGCAAATGAAGAGAAGCACAGATGTTTGCAATTTCTTTGTAGAATATACCTACAAAACAGCAGTCCCCACTAATTCCTCCTTGAGAGACTTGTTTGGGGGATTCAATTGTGCTTTTCCAAAGAGCTGTCCAAACTTATTACTGCATAGTTTTACATGTTGAAGAAGCCCATGCAAGAATCGCTAATATGAAGTGTTTAAGGGGACCTAAGATTCCCAAGTCTGTTTTCAGTGTTAATTTTTCCTTGCTCTGAAGGGAAACCAGCACCATAATAAAATCCATTGTTGATAATTTGAGAACACAAACCAGATTATTATCTATATTCTGTAAAATTGTGTAATTAAGTTACAGCTTTTATTAGATGTGGATTTTTACTTTTTTGCAAACTCCAAACCAAAGGATGTTCATAACTGAGCCACAAGAGGGAAAATGAATTAAGGTATTTCTGGCTAATAAAAAAGCTTTAAAAAATTCTTTTAAAATGTAACTAAATTTGATACTTTTTTTGCTCATAGCAGAGTCAAGTTAACATGGATGACTAGTTTATGGCACTAGAGAAAAAGCGTGTATCCGTCTAGGATGTCATTTCTAATATTTCTTATGCCAAAGACTGTGCTGGCTGGCATTTTACCAGGATCTTTGGGTATTGACTGATTTATGTATACATTTAATTCACATTTACATAATCTAATTGGGCTTTTGGGGTTTTAAAAAATGGCCTTGTTTAATTGCAGTACAGTGTTCTTTGCAATGCATATTTTAAAATGGGATGGCCCAAGGTGCACGTTATGATGAATTTACTCACGAAGTACTTCTGAAACTTGGACAGACTTGATTATCAAGGGACAAGTTCAGTTAATGAGGCCAAAAGAGTTTTACTTCAAAGAAAAGCCTACAGTACTTTAAACAGTTTGAATTATTATTTTTCTATCTCTCGTCAGCCCAAGAGTTTGTACTTGAAGGTCAGAAGCAAAACTTGTAGCCTGTGTGAATTCTGTAATAACTTACTAACTCTCTTGTACAACAAGATGTCATTTTTTTTCCATTATCATGTTTCATCCTTTTTTTTTTTCTAGTTTTTTTTGGGGAGGGGTGAAACTTGGAACTGTATTTAGTTAAGGATTTTTTTACTTTAAAGAAATAAAATTCTTCCTCTTAGATTTATTTTTCCTTTTTAACTTCGTGGTAGGTTTGCCTGTCTCACTGAGGAAAAAAATAGAAAATGTTTGCTGAGGGAAAGTTTTTATGTCTTTGCTGTATTATTTAATTTTTTCCTGTTTGCTCCTTGCTTTTATAATACAACTAGAAAAAAGAAGTCAACTTCAGTAACACTCAGCCTCTAGCTGCATCTAGGAAGTTTTATCAGTTTGAATTTTGACGAGAATGTAGAACAGACTCTCTTCTTGCTTGGTCGGGTCCCTGTGGCAAAATATTTCAGGCTCCTGTATAATATGGTGAATTAAATTGCTTCAATGGGACTTGCAGTTTTTTTAAAAGCCTGTTCACACATTATTTAGGTTTTGAAGAGGAAATCTTTTTGATGATGCTGCTACAAACCAGGAAAACGCCTTAGTATTCTTTTTTAAAAGTTTTATAAGAGTATTAATCTGACTTAAAGGTTATGATGGTATACAAATAAAACATTTGGCAGTCTCAATTTTATTTAATGTGAATTTGAGCAACATTGATAATGTGCTTTAGGTGAGGGCAGCCACTGTGCCCCTTGCTCACCTTACTAGTACAAATAAACTAGCGTGTGGCCTTGAAGGGAGGCAGAAAATATTTATTAAATGGGATTTAATGTAGGGGTAATTCTGTTTCTTTGCATTGCCTAACTTTAATTCTTACCAGAGCTATGTTCCACATATATCTTGATTCTTGCTGCATAGAGAGCTATGCAGAAGGCAGTATTAGTTTTATTCATTGTTAAAAAGCAGCAAGTACTATTTAGAGTCTGACTCATAGCCATAGAGTACCTTGAAGTTAAAATCAGAAACACTTATCGTTGGCTTCAGCAATTGAATGTATGGGATAATGTTCCATTCTTGATTATCAGAGAAGATGGTGGTTTGGGTAATTTCTTCCTCTGTCCCTTTCCCCATCCCCCCACCCAATGTATAAAAAAATCATTTAATTGGATTGCCCCAAAATGATATATTATGATTCATTTTCTTCCATTGGGTGATTTTTGGTGACTGATTCACAGCAAAGTGTAAGACTTACTTTCATTCCATAACATTTATTGCTTCCCTACTGCCAAGAACAATTTGAAGAGCTGGATATATTAGTAAGAATTGTTTTCCTTAAGCAGATTGTCATCTGTCAGTGGTTTTTTAACTAGAGAGATAGGGGCAGGTAACATTAATCACCTTGAAGCTTTTTCACAGTGTACATGGCTGGGCCCTAATTTTGGTTTGGTAGGTTCAGGCATCTGTATTTTTACAGAGCTTTTCAAATGATCCTAAGCCATGTTTGCTTTTAAAAACTATAGGAACGAGACAAGTCTGTAAATAGGTAAGTGCAATGAAGTGTTATAGGTGCTGTGAGAGAGAACCATATTGGGTATATTGAGGGCACAAACAAAGAAGTCCTAGTGGGTACCTTAGGAAAGGTTTCATACAAGTAGAAACAGCTGTATCTTGTTTACCCAGGTGTTTTAGAGTAGCGGAAACCCCTTGAATCCATAAAGTAGCACAGGAAAATTCCAGTCTAGAGAGCAATGTGAACAATAGAACAGATGAAAAACAGCTTACTGAATTTTGGAAATTGCAAGTAGTTGGCATGATTATGTGGTGAAGATGGTCAGAAATAAGATGGTTTTTATGCTGCAGGAAACAAGGGGACATTAAAAAGTATGAAGAAAGGAAAATATGATTAGACTTGAACTTTAGAAAGATCACAGGTGATAGTATGGAATATGGATTAGAGTGGTATGAGACTGGAGGCAGGGAGACCAGTTGCACGCAGCTGGGGAGGAAGAGGACTGGAAAAAAGAGACTAAGGAGGTGGAATCTTTGAGAATTGGTGACTGATTGGGTTTAGGAGATGAAGAAGAGAAAGTGATACCTCACTTGTATTAAGAGTTTGAATGATGTACCAAACATCAAGGTGAAGGTTTCAAGGAGATGATTTGCTTTTGGAAGAAGATAACGGGGGCGGAGGACATAGCTGATGGGGGAGGGAAATGGGAATGGGCCTCAATGGGGGGATTTGGCTTGGGTGAGGAGTAAAGAACATCTTTGTTTTTGCTTGGAGGGACTTACTCCTTACCCACTTACAGTCCATGCCTAATGGGTGGTACTAACTGCTCTGGCATTCCCCCAGTCAAGTGATTGGTTCAAGGTGGGCCAATCACAGCTTTTGCCTTTGCGTGAGCTATGGGAGGAAGCCTCCTGCCACTTTACCCTAGGCCGATGAAAGGCAAGAGTGGCTGCACTTCTCTGGCTAACATGCGAAGCCCAAGAATGAAGTCAGAATAATAATAGAGACAGAGAGAGAGAGAGAGAGAAATCAGGTCTTGAAGATTTTGGTTCAGTGTCTGTAATGTGTTCTACTTCTGGCTATTCCAGTTACTCAAGTCGATTAAACACCCCCCCCCCAATTCTTTTAACTTATCTCAATTTGTGTTAGGTTTCTGTCCCTTGGAATTGATAGGGTCCTAACTGACAGAGAAATATTAATGATTTTTTCTTTTTTTTTGCTGAGGCAGGAGAATAGATGGAGGTAACATGAATTTTTAGATGAAGAATTGGTGAGGATATTCACACCAAATAACCTTGAGTTCCTAAGTAAGTTGAAAACAACAGAAGTAAAGTGACTTGTTGAAGGTCAAGCATATGATAAGTGATAGCTGAGATTAAAATTCAGATATTGTGGACTTCCAGCTCAGTGCTGTTAATACCATATTATCTCACTTATGCAAACAGAAGAGGTAAGAAATGATGGTCTTTGGTTGAGCTGCCTGTGGATAAAAAGAAAGATGATTTTTTTCTATCTTTCTATATCTATCTGTCTATCTTTTGCTTGTTGTATATGAAGAACTCTTTGGGATAGAGCAGTACAATGACTTTCCTGCTCTGAAGAGCCTCAGTGAATATCTACTGATATATTAGGGTCTGGGTACACTGGTTATAGCTACACAAATCTTTATTTTGAGTCAGTCATAATTTTGAGTTGCTTCAGGGAGAGACATGCTTATAAAGCAGTAAAATCCTGTTTGAATGTGGCAGTCCTTCTCACTGTCTGGATGTGCTTGTGGAAAATGTCTCCCTAGGACCTTTAATTTTGTTCCTAAATTTATAACAGAACTACTTCTCCATGCTGTCTTTTGCTCAAGGTACTGTTGGTGATAAGATTGTTATTAAGTTGGGAAGGTGAGCTGTAGACTGTGTCCTGCGGGGAACCATTTATTGTTTTGTACAAGAATAGGTGGTGCTGAGGAATCATGTCTCATTTTGGGCGTCAAATGGTCTCTTACTTTAAAATCTGACATTGGCACTACTTTTTCTTTGATTTAAACAGAAAACCAGCAAATGCTCATATGAGTATGAGGAAGATAGCTTTAAAACAACTTCTTTTGAGGCCTTGGCTCTATTTTACTCTTTGGAAAATAAAAACGAGGAAGAACGCTATAGTAACATTACATACCTATGTCCAAATGATGAGAAGTGGACTGTGTTTTGGCTTAATGTCAGTTACTGTAATTCTTTCCTCTAGAAAAATACCTTTCTTTTGAGCCCCAGTATTGATTTTCAGTTGAAAGTGATGGAAATATACAGGGCTGAAGATATATAGTAGCTTCAAATCTAAAGAAATTTGCTGAGAAGTGAAATAAAAGCTTTATTAAAACACTATTTGAGGCAGAAGAGGCAGAGAAAATGGAAAACATAGACTGTAAATGATTGGCCTTTTAGGAAACATTAAGGGATCTATTTAGACAAGACTTTGGCAACTCGTGTAATAATAATGGCCAACATTTATTGAGCACTGATGACGTGCCAGGCACTGTGATTAACTGTTATTAATACTCAGGAGTCTTAGGAGGCAGATGGTGTTTTTAACCCCTGTTTTACAAAAGAGGAATCTTGAGACTTAGGTTCTTAACTTGTCCAATGTTTCATAGCTAAGCTGTGAGTGTCAGAGCTGAGATTTGAACATAGACAAGCTGATTCCCATGCCCTATTTTTAACCAATATGCTCTGCTGCCTCTAGTTGTACTGTGACTCCAGAAGTGACCACAGATACAACTTAACCTCATTTTCTGCTGTTTCTCATAGCCGAGTTCATCTCCATCTTTTCTGGAGGTGACTTAAGGGGACAAGAATCAGCAACTTCCCCCTTCATATTTCCTTCATATTTTGCTTTCTTTTCTGAATGTCCACACTGTGTGGGATTCTTGGGCACTTTTTGACAACCTGGTTATTATCTATCTGAATCTTTTATTTCCTTCATAGAACTTAGTATAAATTGCAAAGACTTGTATAATTGTATTAATTTCTTTGTTTACTTTTTTATGACATAGTAATTTTAATGTAACCTATGCACATCTTCCTGTATACTTTATTTTTTTATTTTTATTTCTTTTATATTTGGCCATGCCGCGTGGCACATGGGATCTTAGTTCCCCAATCAGGGATCAAACCCTTGCCCCCTGCAGTGGAAGCACAGTCTTAACCACTGGACTGCCAGGGAAGTCCCTTTTTGCTTACTTTTTTGTTTGTTTCTTTTCTTCCTCACTAATAATACTATCCAGTATTTATTGAGCTCTTCTTAATGACCAGGCACACGTGTATATATTACTTACATTATTTCTAACCCCAGCTCTTTCAGGTAGATGAGGAAACTAAGGCACAGAGAGTTTAAGAACTTGCCTAAATTTACACAGGATTTAACATCTAGAGCTGTTGCTCTTAATTAGAGGCTGGCAAACCTTTTCTGTAAAGGACCAGATGGTAAATATTTTAAGCTTCATGGGCCAAGAGGCAAAATCAAGGATATGATGTAGACACTTACGTAACAAGAGAGAAAACAAAGTTCCATACATAAATTGATGAAATTCAAAATATAATAATAAATGGGCACTTTTTTTGTAATACAGGTCTACTAATGAGAAGAACAGAATTATTTTTTTGTGGGGGGGATAACATTTCACTTAATTGGGGTTCAAAGTTAAGTGTTCCTATCAAATCGATTGCACGTGTTCTTCGGTAAAAATCATTCTTAGCTTGTGGACCATACAAAGACAGATAACCGGCCAGATTTTGCCCTCAGCTTGTAGTTTGCCACCTCCTGTTCTTAACTGCTACTATGCCACCTTCACTAAAGCAGTGATTATCAATCCAGGGTGTACATTACACTTACCTGGGGAGCTTTAAATCAATTTCTGCCAATCACTGTTTTAGAAGCTGGGCAGGCAGTGACAAACACAATACAAATTCCTGCTTTTATGGAATTAGCCGATGTTAAGTGCTAAGTAGAAGAATAAAGCAGGCAAGGTAATATAGGCAGGGTGTGCTGGGAGGGTACAATTTTAGATAGGGTAGCTAGGGAAAGTCTCACATAGGGAGCCCCTGTGTACCTCTCACCAGTGGCATTTTCCTCTCTCCAAACCCTGAGGTAACCACCATTCTCATATGTATGTAGTATATCTTAAACAATGCCATTTTTTAAAAACATCTTTATTGGAGTATTACTGCTTTACACCTGTGTGTTAGTTTCTGCTTTATAACAAAGTAAATCAGCTATATATATACATATATCCCCATATCTCCTCCCTCTTGCATCTCCCTCCCTCCCACCGTCCCTATCCCACCCCTCTAGGCGGTCACAAAGCACCGAGCTGATCTCCCTGTGCTATGCGGCTGCTTCCCACTAGCTATCTATTTTACATTTGGTAGTATATATTAGTCCATGCTACTCTCATGCCACTTCGTCCCAGCTTACCCTTCCCCCTCCCTGTGTCCTCAAGTCCATTCTCTACATCTGCGTCTTTATTCCTGTCCTGTCCCTATGTTCTTCATAAACTTTTTAAAATTTATTTTTAGATTCCATATATATGTGTTAGCATATGGTATTTGTCTTTCTCTTTCTGACTGACTTCACTCTGTATGACAGACTCTAGGTCCATCCACCTCACTACAAATAACTCAATTTCGTTTCTTTTTATGGCTGAGTAATATTCCATTGTATATATGTGCCACATCTTCATCCATTCATCTGTCAATGGACACTTGGGTTGCTTCTGTGTACTGGCTATTGTAAATAGAGCTGCAATGAACATTGTGGTACATGACTCATGACTCTTTGAATTATGTAAACAATGCTTTTTTTTTTTTTTTTTTTTGCGGTACGCGGGCCTCTCACTGTTGTGGCCTCTCCCGTTGCGGAGCACAGGCTCCGGACACGCAGGCTCAGCGGCCATGGCTCACAGGACCAGCCGCTCCGCGGCACGTGGGATCTTCCCCGACTGGGGCACGAACCCGTGTCCCCTGCATCGGCAGGCGGACTCTCAACCACTGCGCCACCAGGGAAGCCCCTAAACAATGCTTTTTAAACGTTATATATACAGTACAATAACATTTATATATTTTTGTGCAGCTTACTTTTTACACTCAAAATTATTTGTCAAATTTATTCATATTAATACGTACAGCTTCAATCCATACATGTATCAGTTATCTATTGCTTTGTAGCAAACCCCAAAACTTACTGACTTAAAATAACCACCTTTTATTATTGCTCATGAGACTGTGGGTCAGCTAGATGATTCCACTGATCTTGGCTAGACTTGCTCATGTATCTATGACCTGCTGCTGGGTTGGCTGAAGTTTGGGTAAGTTCAGATGATTGAGGGGAGAAGCTTGTTTCTGCTTCACATATTTCATCCTGCAGGAGGCTAGCCCAGTCTTGTTCACCAGGCTGCAGAGCAGGGTTATAAGAGCAGGAGGAAGCATGCGAGGCCTCAACACTTAGAACTGGCACAACATTAATTTTCACTGCATTCTATTGTCAAGACCATCCCAGATTTGAGCGTTGCAGCTCTTGATGAGAGGAGCAGCAAAGTCCCATTGTAAAGTGTCATGGATACAGGACAAAGAGTGATTGTGGACAGTGTAGCAGATAATCTACCACAGTTCATTTTCACTACTGTATAGTATTTTATTGAATGAATATGCCACAGTTGATTTATTCATTCTTCTATTGATGGACATTTCTACTGTTTCCCATTCTATCCATTTACATTCTTCCTGGTACTGTCGTTCTCACTGTTCCACATCTTCGCCAGGATATTTTGATTTTTGCCACTCCCAGTTGGTGTGAAATGGTATCTCATAAGGGTTTTAATTTGTATTTTCTATTTTTTTTTTTTTTTTTTTTTTCCCGGTACGCGGGCCTCTCACCACTGCGGCCTTTCCCGTTGCGGAGCACAGGCTCCGGATGCGCAGGCTCAGTGGCCATGGCTCACGGGCCTAAGCCGCTCCGCGGCATGTGGGATCCTCCCAGACCGGGGCACGAACCCCTGTCCCCTGCATCGGCAGGCGGACTCTCAACCACCGCGCACCAGGGAAGCCCTGTATTTTCTTTATTGTTAATGAGACAATGTGTTTCTTCTGTGAATTGCCAGTTAATATATCTTGCCCATTTAAAAATTGGATTGTTTTGTCTTTTACTGATTTATCGGGATCTTTTGGATTCTAATCCTTTGTTAGTTATGTGTGTTCTAATATCCTTTCTCAATCTGTGCTTCGTCTTTGCATTTTTTACATGGACTCTTGATGGACAAACATTTTTAATTTCAATGCTGTTGGATTTATCAGGTCTTTCTTTTATGGTTTGTACTTTTTATGTCTTACTAAAGAAATCTTTCTCTTTTCCATGTTCACATTCTCTTATATTTTCTCAAAGTTTTAAAGTTTATCTTTTCATATTTATCCATTAAACTCTCTGGAATCAATTTTTGTGTATGCTGTTAGGACATTTTTTTTTTTTTTGGTGTGTGGATTTCTATCTCTCCCAGCACAGTTTGTTGAATTTTCCCCTTTCTTCTGCTTTCTTGCCATGCCAGCTCCATTGTACATTGAGTTTCCATGTGTATATACGTTCTGCATTTCCTTTAATGTTAATTTCCTATATAGAAATGTCCAGTTTTCACTTCTGAAGCTGGTACCTTTTGTTTACTACTGTATTATTACCTAAGTAGTGCCCTTAGTTCCTTTGGATAATAATAATAGGTAGCAGTATTTTGGTTGCTTACTGTAGACTAGATTAGAATACTTAGTAATACATTAATTTATTTGGTCCTCATGACAGTACTATGAGTTAGCTATTTTTGTTCTCATTTTAAAGATGAATAAACTGAGGTACAGAGGAAGACTACTCACACTGGGTTATGAACCCAGGCCAGCTGGCTTCAGGGTCTAAACTTTATTTTAAACCATTATGATATACTGTTTCTCATTTAAATGAGTTTATAAGTGACTTTTTTTAAAAAATTGGGGTATAGTTGCTTTACAGTGTTGTGTTAGTTTCTGCTATACAACAAAGTGAATCAGCTATATGTATACATATATCCCCTACCTCTTGGACCTCCCTCCCACCCTTGTCCCCCCATCCCATTCATCTAGGTCACCACAGAGCACTGAGCTGAGCTCCCTGCATTATACAATAGGTTCCCACTAGCTATGGGTTTTACACATGGCAGTGCACATATGTCAATCCCAATCTCCCAATTCATCTCTCCCTGCCCTCCATGTCCACGTGTCCGTTCCCTACGTCTGCGTCTCTTCTGTTCCTGCCCTGCAAATAGGTTCTTCTGTACCATTTTTCTAGATTCCACATACATGCATTAATATATGATATTTGTTTTTCTGACTTACTTCACTCTGTATGACAGACTGTAGGTCCATCCACGTCTCTACAAATGACCCAATTTCGTTCCATTTTATGGCTGAGTAATATTCCATTGTATATATGTACCACATCTTCTTTATCCATTCATCTGTTGATGGGCATTTAGGTTGCTTCCATGTCCTGACGACTTTTCTAATTTGAAACATTTGAACAGGAGCAAGAGCAACTTCCAGTCAACTATTCTAAAATGTATCAAGTTGACAGAATGAGTTAGGAAGGGGCCATAAAGATTTATTGCAGTTTGTTTTTAGAATTTAATTTGGCTTTTTAAAATGGTCATCTTTGAGATTCCCCCCAACTTCCCCCCAACATTGCATGTGAGGAAAATGTAGAAAATGAGGTTGTGTTTTGGAAAACGATGGTTTTGTTTTTGAATTTCTGGATGTTTCATATGGGCACTTGTGCAGAGAATGGAGCCATTGAGCTCACGCTCACATTTATATGTTAGAGATATGTTTGTTTTTTTTAAAGACAAGATAATAGGGATGGATATGGCTCTTGGAACAACCTGGGGGAACACATTGTTTTGGATAATCTTGTCTTTTCATGCCCTCTAGCCAAGCCTCTCAGAAGCATTCTTCATCAAGACTAGCCAACTTTGATCTCTCCATTCTAGACTTCCCATGGTACTTATTATCCATACCAGCTTTTTTGAAATTCATAGTTTAGAATTTGATGGTGTCTTATAGCACTTTTATTATTTTTCTAATTTCTTTGGAAATATGTCTTATGTTCCTAACAATACCATAAGCTTCTTAGGATAGGCATAGCATTTTATACTTATTTTTAATCATTCCCATGGTCTCTTAGCACAGTAGCTAACTACAGTACAGGTGCTTAATAAATGCTTCTGTCTTGTAATGTGGCCTCAATGAACAAGACCTGAGCAATAAGGACAAATTTTATATTCAACCTAAAATTTATGAGTATTTTATTCAACAAAATTGTTTAAGCACATACTTTGCTCAAAGAATTACAGGAAACAAAAGGAATAGGCTCTTAGAACAGTTTACAAATTATAAATATAGTTGTCTGTTTTTATGTGCAAATATACCTGTCTTAGCTCCACAGAAGGAGGGGGCTGAAAGCAATTATACCCCAATAAAGATGTTAAAAAAAAATAAAAAAGAAGGAGGGGGCTGGAAGTTGTTTAAAATTTAAATGGGGCGATCAAACATATAAGGGAAAAGTCACTGAAGATAGAACGCAGTGAGTTACAAAGCATTGGGGGTATGGGTGGCTGTAGAAGTGGAGGAAATCATTTTGTACTTGAGGTGGTCTGGAGAAAGAGACTGAGTGGCAGTTACATGTGAGCTGGATCCTGAATAAGGAAGGTAGGGTGTGACAGGCGGATTAGGAGTGGAGGGTAGGATTGCATTTCAGAAAGACGAACAATGTGAACCAATATCTGGTGGAGGCAGAAAAAGCTAACAGTGTTTGGAGCAAAAGTAGTTCAATTTGCCTAGAATACAGAGGAGTAAAAGTAAGTAAGTTGGGGCCAGTTTGTGTAGGGTCTTAAATATCAGGCTAAGGTGTTTGGACTTAATTCAGTAGACAGTGGGGAGCCACTAAAGTTTTTTGAGTAATATGATCTGGGCCATGCTTTTGGAAGATTAATCTGGTTGCATTGTGAGTAATGAATGAATGGGAAAATGAAAGTATTTTCCATTGTTGGATCACTTTTTTTTTTTTTTTTGCTTTCTGTATAAACATAACTAAAACAAGCATAAGCTTAATTTAGTTATTAAATAATAATGCTAAGAATCTTCATTAATACATGTATTTGTGTTCTCATTAAACTACCTTTTAAAACTAGTTGAGGCCCTGTTTACCTGTTGGAGTCTAATTAAATTTTTGCATTTAGACTCTTCTTCAGGTAGTTGTTGTACACCACAGACAGATTAAACTTCCAAATACATGGTTCTGATTGTAGCATTCTCCACTTGGCTGCTGAAGAAAGTCTGAACTTCATAACCCAATAATCAAGGCCCTCCCTTATTTATCTGTCCCACTCCCACCACTCCCTGACTGTTTCAGAAAAACTGTTCTTAAGACTCCTTGTGATTTCCTATTTCTTTGTCTCATTTACTCTAGTTTCTATGATCTTCTTAGAGTCATAAGATTAAAAAGGGGGAAAGGACGTTGAGGTCCTGAGAACTTAAGTGACTAGATCATATCTGGCAGAGCTGGGATGAAAGCTCTATCATTTGTTCAAAAAGTATTCTTTGTACTTGCCAGGTACCAGGTATTGTGCCATATCCTGAGGATATGATGATAAGTGGAACAGAAATGAGTCCCTGCTCTTTATAGCCTGCAGTCTCAAGAGACAAACATTAACCATTAGGTGTAATTAAACCAAGGTTATAATTACTAATTGGGGTGGTCCTATCAAGGAAAAGTACTTTGGGGTACTTTGAGAGAATATAATGAGGGAAGGCAGTGAAGCTAGTTCACTGCAGCATGTCAGGGAAGGTCTCTTTGAGGAAGTGAATTTTAAGCTGAGAACTGAAATGTGAGAGTGAGAGCGTAGAGTCAAGGCAGAGGGTGAGAAGGGCATTCATTCCAAGCAGAGAGAACAGTGTGCACTAAGCCTGCCGCTGCGCCCCTGTCCCCCTGCCCTCCTGAGTGGAGAAGAGTTTGGGGTCGTAGAGGAACTGAAAGATCAATGTGGCCAGGACATTTCGGTTACTGAGTAGTAAAATGAGGCTGGAGAGTCAGGCAGAGACCAGATTATATAGTGCCTTTTGGGCCATATTTAGGATTTTTCATTTTATGTACAGTACAATGGGAAGAAAGTGGTAATTGAAGGGCGTTTGAATTGAGGAATGATACAATCCAACTTAATGTTTTTACAAATCACTGTAATTAATAATATATCCTAAATCCAACCTCTTCTTTTCTCCACTTACCTGCTTTGGTCTAAATCTCATATGAATTAGCTGGTCTCTGCTTCCACCTTTGCAGTCCTACAGCCTATTCTTGACATAGTTGCCAGTCTTTTCCTTTAAAATGTTACAGCATGGCTCTTCTCTGCTCCAGATCTTCTAGTGGTTTCCTGTTTCATGCAGAGTAAAACGCAGAGGCATGCTCCTACCTGAGGACCTTTATACTTGTTGTTCTCTTTGCTTGGGCTACTTTTCCAGATATATCCGTGTGGTTCACTTCCTAACCTTCAGGTCTTTATACAACTGACGAATCCATCCCTGGCCACTATATTTAATACTAGACCCCACCCTGCTTATCCTTCCCTGCTTTCTTTTTCTCCAAAGCACTTGACCATCTTCTGATGTGTTTTATACTAGAATTTAAGTTTCTCTAGGTAAAGGATTTTGTAAGAGAGTTTTGTGCATGGTACTCAATACTCTGTACATAGACTGCCTGGCAGATAGCAGGTGTTCAGTAAATATATTAGTTGAAGGATGAATGAATGGATGGAGAATGTATTGGAGGGGTCTAGAATAGAAGCTGAGAGAGCAGTTAAACGCTCTTTGGATGAGAGATGATATTGGCTAAGACGAACGTTGTGGAAGATGCAAAGAATGATGTATTCAAGATATATTTTGGAGGTAGAATCAACAGGATAGTTAGTACACGTGATTAAAATAAGTCAAGTTGTAAAAATAAAATAAAATAAGTCAAGTTGTTACCTTACAAATTTAGTGTTCTTTCCATTAAGTCACCATGAAACATCATTGTTAGCTAGTAATATGTTAGTAGTTAGATGAGTGTTTTTTTTTTTTTTAAATTCTCTGTCTCCTGGTGCTGCCATATTCACAGATCGTTGCAGAGTGTCATGAAGAGTCATAAGAATTTGATAAGTATTTTACGTATTTAAAATATTAGTATTTAATAATATTAGTATTTAATAATTACTATTTTAAATATTTTTATACTTTAAAATCAAACTGGTGGGACAGTGCACGCAGAAGTGACATATATGTGATAGTTCTTTTAGTTAGCCTAGGGTGGTGGTTCTCAACTGGGGGTGATTGTGCTCCCCAGGGAACGTTTGGCAGTGTCTGGAGACAGTTTTGGTTGTCACAGCTTGTAGGATGGTGCTAATGGCACTAGCTATTAGAGGCCAGGTTTTGCTGCTAAACACTCTACAATGCACAGGTCAGCCCTCCTCCCCTAGCAGAATGTGGTTCAGAATGTCAGTTGTGCTGAGGTTGAGAAACCCTGCCTCAGGGATTAGAATTCAGATTTCATCTTATTTTAGTGCTAAACCTACAGTTATTCTGTAATATCCACAGACCTATACAACTTCTTGTCTATACAAGGTGTGACTAGAATGGTTGTGCTTACTTTTAAACAGATATACTATAAGCGACACATACACACGCTCATGTAGATAAATCCAGTTGAAAGCTCTATTTTCAAAGTAGTTCCCTTGAAAAGGTCATTCATTTGTTTATGTGACCCTACCTTTTTTACAGTTGCCTTTGAGACCTGCAGCAAATTCTTTAAATCTTATTGGTACCACATTTTCTTCTGAGAGCGGATTAGGAAATATCCAGTGTTTTCTGAATGCATTGTGATGAGTAATGAGGTTGGGTAGTAATTCTGTTGTAAGATGAAATTGAGATATGACTTATAAAGTAATAATTGGCTCTGAAGATAGTTTAAAAGTAATGCTTCTTCTGCATATATTTTCATCAGTAAATATTGGGAATAAATGTACTGTTTTCTCAATTTGAAGGAGCCTATTTATATGTGAAAGTTCTAAAATGACTTAAAGCAAAAGCAGTGTTTATCAGAGTGTCGAATATTAAAAAGATGGTTGTTGTCTAGGGTCGGGGTCAGGCAGTCTCACATAATTTTGGGAAGATAACTTGGCACAACTTTTGGAGAGCAATTTGGTAATATTAAAATTTTAAATGTTGGAAATTCTGCCTCTGCCCATTAATTTGCAGAAACATTTATACCAGTAAGCAAAGACACATACAAATTGTCTATTTCATAGTCTGTACACATATAAGCTGTTTCTTAAAGCTTTGTTTGTAAAGTGGAAAAAACAGAAACAATCCAAATACCTATCAACAGCATCTTAGTATATCTGTATGGCGGATTATTATACACCACCAAAAAAATTTGATATGTGGACTGACATGAAAGGAGGTATAAAGTATATTAAATGAGCGAGGAAGTTGTACAAAAAAAGAAAACCCAAACAAGCACATATGTCATACTGTGGAAAATTATACATGTAAGAGCTGGAAGAAAAAAAATGAAACCTAAGGGGGAGTAGGATAGCTTCCTAAATTTCAGACATGTTTGATTGTTTTATAATGAATGTATGTTTTACAATCAGGAAACAAAAAATATTTTAAAGCCATGGGACAGTCATCCTACTTTATAGCCAGGTCTTTTATTGTTTTGAAGCAGCCTTTTGTTTTAATACATAACTTTTAGCAGTTCTGTATTTATATTCATGAATACCTAAAATTGGCCAAAGGTTCCTAGGGTTTTGCTCTTCATCTGAAGTTATTCACTGCTTTTAAAAATTTTTTAAATTCTTGACGTGAAAGTGTCAAAGGTTAGTTGTGGAATGTTTTGTTTTAAAAAATCTTAGGCTTTGAAATATGTTGTAGAATTCTCATCTGTATTTATCCTGCAGGTGGCGCTGATGGTTTTGTGTTCTTTTGCACTGTTATCACTCAAGTATAATTCCCCGAAACTTCAAAATCATTTAATTACTGGTCCTGCTTGAGGAATGCTGTCTTTCATGTAATCGTTGAAAATCAGATGTTTTTTAAACTATTGTTTCAAGAAATACAGTGTAGCAGAAGAAATTTGTGATGAGTTCTTTGGACATAAGTCATTTTGTTCTTTATCTACTTTATCACTCATTACAATCTCCGGGAAAATTAAATTTATTTCAACACTGAATGATACTCTCTAACTCCTTTAAAGTTCCAAAACTTCATCAAAACTGGCAGTAGAACTAATTTTTTCAAATGAATTCTCTTTGAAGTCTTCCCTTTCCCCCTCTCTTTGTGTGTCTGACTCCCCCTCTCTTCTCCCTTTCTTTCTCTCAGTCTGTCAAGTTCAAGAGCAGCTCAGATGCCGTGAATTAAGTGAAGCACAAAAGGGGGAAAGGAGACCCTTTTGAAGAACAAAGGCCTCCCATTAGGCTGCCATGTTCTTTTTTGACAAAACGTGCACCCTACATGGTTTCTATTGTTGTCCACATGCCCTGCACATAAGGTAAATACAGTAGATCCTCATTACCTCACGTTTTCCTCCTCTTCCTCCTATGCCACACGCAACCAGTGAAGCTTTAGGTCTTTGATGTCTTTAAGCATTCTTATACAGTTGCTTTATCTCCTTTTAAAAAACTACATGGGTAGAAAAGGAAGTGGAGAGCAATGCACACCAAGTAAAACCCCACAAGGAGAGAAAATTAGCTGTTAGAGAAGCTGCAAGTCAAGAATCCAGGGCAGGTGGAAGGAACCAAAGTCTTCACTGTTATTCTTCTTCTACTCTGTGCCTTTTAATATCCTGCATTTTAAAAATAACTTTGATTTACACTCACTATAGATTGGTGAGTTAGTTTCTCCTCTCTTTGTCAAACATAATAAGACAGGCAAATGGGAATAAATTTAATTGCTGAGAACAGTTCTTGTAATAATGAGAAACTCTTACTAATCTGCTGCTACTTCTCCTTGGTTGTTTGCTTTTTGGTGTTGTGTACATGGCTTACCTCTAGGTTTGTTGTCTTATATTACTTTTCATTGGGATGGAACTGAGAAATGACAACAACAACAAACAGCTTAAAGTGGCAAATAAAAAAGAGAATTACCTATGTAGAAACAAAGTTAAATTTCAGAGAAAAGTTATTGAAATTTCAAATTTTACACACTTGAAATTTAGCTTGCTTATGGTAAAGTTGCTTTACCATTGCTGACAGGTCAGTTGCTTTTGCAAAGGAGTGTGTGATTGATTCAACATATTTGCCTACTGTTAATCATTGAGAAAAACATTATCAGGTTAGCAAGTCTACTGAAATAGCCAGAGACCTCCTTAGTTCACTGAAAAGATGAAATATCTGATGATTGGAGGTTTGGACTATGGTTTTATTTATTTTTATTTTTTCAAAGAAATTGGAAAGTCAGTAAGTGATTTGTGGAGGTGGCAAAAGAGATGGAAGAGGGGAGAGTGATGAAGGGGGGAGAAGGCATATTATTTCTTTTTCTAGTATTTTTAAATTAAAACTTTTAATATAGTGAAGAGTAAGATTTGAACTTCCGACAATATGTTTTCTTTTTATCTGATGTTGAACTAATGGTGGGCAGTTTGTGACTTAACATATAGAGAGTGGATCTGCCTTTTTACAGAAGTGATTACAGGATTACAGAAGTGATTCATTGGGGTTAAAAACATTTGTAAGAATCAAAGAAATAATTCCTTTGTAGGAGCAGTAGTAACATTTTATTTTGAAAATTCCATGCGAGATTCTGGGTATTTCTCTTTTTCTCCCATACAACATTCAAATAAAACTACATTGTATATTCAACTCACTTTTTTGGTCCTAAGGATTTCTTTTAATATTAAAACCTGGCTAGTGCACTTGAAGTTAAAAAAAAAAAAATTAAATGGTTAACTACTTGAAGAAATGTTTTGACCTTTAATGGACCCTGGTTGTTGCTTTTTAGGAACCATTTTGCTTGGTTTCTTGTTTTTTTGGGGTTCCAGTAGTTTGCAAGAAATCCTTTGGTTTATATACTTGGTAGCGGAATAAAAGGCAAAGAGCTTCTTGCTTTGTATTGTGTGGGAAATTACCATTTCTATTGTCTGTGCAGGATGTTCTAAAGATGTAGCCAGGGAGTTTCAGCGGCGGGGTAGGGGTGAGACTTGCAGTTCTAATCTTTTCTTGCTTTTGCGTCTGGTCATACGTTGGATTGTTTTTCTGCTTTTGTTCCTTGGGGTGGCATCTGTCTTCGAGAGAAATCACTTCACAGTCAAACACAAATTGCTGAACTGTGGCATTTTTTGCTCTTACTGTTATGCTGAATTCACTGGGAAGAGTTTTAATATAGGTGCATTTAAACACTTGTTATTTATGGATGGGGAGAGATGGAGAGTGAAATCTCATTGTTTATTGAATGCTTCATCTCCCGCCCATCACCTTTCAAGAACACAATTCTGTCCCCACCACGTGGCTTTTCACTAACTCCCGAATGTTTCTCAATGCTAATCTGAAAGATCCCCATACCAGAGATTAGTTTTACACAGTTCCCACACATAGGCTCACTTAAATGAAATTAATGACTTCTTGACACTTTCCAGGCTTATGATTGTACCTTTCCATGTTAGTATTGATTTTAACATACTTCAGATATTACATTGTTAAGAGTTGAATGTATGCTTATATTGTTTTAATTATTTAAATAATTTAGCATTTTAGGACTTCGTGGTTTTAAATGTAAAGAGATTTAAATTTTGTTTTGTTTTGTTTTTTTGCGGTACGCGGGCCTTTCACTGTTGCAGCCTCTCCCGTTGCGGAGCACAGGCTCCGGATGCGCAGGCTCAGCGGCCATGGCTCACGGGCCCAGCCGCTCCGCGGCATGTGGGATCTTCCCGGACCGGGGCACGAACCCATGTCCCCTGCATCGGCAAGCGGACTCTCAACCACTGCGCCACCAGGGAAGCCCGAGACTTAAGTTTTTAAAACATTTGAAACGATGTTCTTATGATATTATAACAATAATAATAGTAATTAGAAAAATAATAAAGTAAATGATAAAGCATTTAAAAAAAAAATACCTAACTGGGAAAGTGGAGAGAGAAACAATATAAAGTAATAGACCAGCTCTTTTCCTGAGTTTCCTTAGAAGCCATTTGAACAGTTACTGGCAAAATTTTAAACATTAAATGTATTTGTGACTAAAACCTGCCTTCTCAATAAGGCAGCCTGACAGCTGTGTGTGACCTCACAGGGACCTCATTGTATAGAATTAGACTTAAATGATGGCTGAAAGAGGAAAGGGTATAATAAGATTGACCAAACCTATATTTATTGAAAGATTGAGCATGAAAAGATTTGGAGCTTTACAGTAGTTCAAGGAAGTAGGATTTATAAAAAAATTGCGATGGGTGGCTTTTTTTTTTTTTCTGACATGGATAGATTTTGATTTAAAAACATCCAAGGGACTAGCAGGCTGTACCCTGGGGAGAGGGATGTGCAAGTAGGGAAGGAATCTGATGAAACGGTGACTTCAGAAAGTTTCTGTAGAAGGTTTGGAACTGGGGATGGAGAAAAGAAATGAATGAAATATCAGGAAAGTATTTTATGTACATTTGTCAATTTTTATTTCTACATTGATGTGATGGAAATAATTCAGAGATAGGCATACAGTTGTCCTCTGGCCAAATCCAGTGTGCTCTCAGTTTTTGTATGGCCCATGAACTAAGAAGAAATTTTATATTTTTAAATGGAAAAAAATGAAAAGCATAATATTTCATGACACATGAAAATTAAATGAATTGGGAATTACTGTATCCATAAATAAAGTTTTATTGGGACACCACCACACCCATTTGTTTATATATTATCTGTGTAGAATCTGTGGCTACACTTGTGCTACAACAGTCAGTTGAATAGTTGTGACAGGACTGAATGGCTCATAAAAATGAAAATGTTTACCTCCTGGCACTTTATAGAACAGTTTGTTAGAATGAACACTGTAAAGTTTTTCTAAGACTAGGAATGTTTGCCATTAATAAGTTTGTTTTCTGTGTTCTTGTATTTGTTCATCAGGAATAAATGCTTTTTCCAGTTAACTGTTTCCTTTTCTTTTTGTCTTTCTTCTCCTGCTTCCTTTTTTTTTTTTTTTTTTTTTTTTGCTTGATAATGCTCCTTTTTTTGGGTGTGTGGGGGTGCTCATACTCTGGCTCCTTAAGTATATTTCCTACTCATTAAGATTTCAAAAAAAATCCAGCTATATTCAGAACTCAGTCTAACTTCCAAGTCTGCAGAGAGCTTTGTTGCTTTCTCTTCTTTAGATCATGGGAGACTATATTGCTTGAACATCAGGAGAGCTGTATACTCTTGTTTGGGAAAATTTACACACGCAAATTTTGCCCCATTTTAACCAAGCATATTGAAATGGGCAGTTAATCTTTCTTAAAAGCATTAGGCCTTCCAAAATTTGTAAATCAGGCATTTTAAGATGCATTAAGAGGATTGCATTTTAGACTTGTTCTTTAAAACATTGATTTTTCTTTCTCTTGGCCTCAGTGCTGGTAGCTTCTGTCCTTCCCCTATTACCTAGTAGAAGTGTGGCAGTTGTTGGGAAAGTAATTGGGAGCCTTCATAGGCTTCTGTAGGAAGAGCTAGGATGACCCATGTTATGATTTACTCATTTGCCTGGGTGGAGGGAGTAGTGTATAGGTAAGAATTTGAACTTGTAGTCCATTTTCTCTGATTCTTCCTGCTTTCCTCTCTCCTATCAGTCACATGCTTAGAACAATAAAATTAGGGATTTAGAAATGTCATCATGAAATAGATTATTGGGTTTGACAAAGGTATAAAAGTCATAGTTAAAAATAAGTATTTAATTTGCTTGTCCTACTAAATTCTCTTAAATAACTGAGCCTGGACCAGAAGCACACTGTTCATGACTTATCTCTATATAAAATAACAAAGGTAGTAATCATAAATCAAACTCCTGATTTATTCTGAATGACCACCAGCTGCAAACTAAGAAAGATTTTTTTCCCCACCTAGGTTTTCTTGTTCCTAATCATAGCCAAGCAATGATAAAGTTGATATTTTCCTTTATTTCATTGTGTTCATTGTGGTTCACATGTTACTTTATGCAGGATTTTTTATATTTTGGGGGGGAGCCACACTGTGTGGCTTGTGGGATCTTAGTTCCCCAACTAGACCAAGGATGGAACCTTGACCCCAGCAGTGAAAGCGCCAAGTCCTAACCTTACTGGACCACCAAGGAATTCCCTATGCAGGGTTTTTAAAATGTGCCTGGGTAGAGAATGAAGCTATCGAAAATCCATGTGGCTGTAGAAATAATGGTAATACTCAGTTTGTTTATTTTAGGTAATTTTTTCCCCTAGTTTCTTTCCTTTCCTTCTAGATCTTTGAGTATTGCCTGAAATTTACCTTTTTTGGTAAATTTCTATAGGAGATGTGGGAATATTGAAGAAGCAGTTTTGATTTTAAATAAGAAGTTACCTATTCCTATTATTTATTGACTTTGCTTTTAGATGAGTTGCTATTTGGTGCTCTATACTCTGCCTTAGAAGCCAGATGTCTACCCACTACTTTGAATTTTAACGTAATTTAATATGTTTGCTAATTAGTAGGCTTATTTCTCTGTAGACTCAACTGTGTTACCAAAATGGTTGGGGAATTAAAGTAGTTTGGTTCTTATTTATTTGTTCATAAGTTCAGTTGTCTGTCTAACCATGAATTTGGTAAAATTATGCTTTCTTATAAATCCTTTTCTTTCAGGAATGCTTGTCACTTTCCATTAATGCGAACATCTTCATCTAAGAATATTGACAGTCTCGTCATTTTCCTTTACAATCCTTTCTTGTTTTCCATCTTTTTCCTTGTCTTTTGAAAGATACTGTTTTTCTGGAACATGCTGTTTTTAGTCCTGAGATTTGCAACTGATAAATTCCAGGGCTAACTTTAGTCAAATGAGTATAATAGCTATTGATGGTGGAAGAATTATATGATGAGATAAATAGTGTTTTCTTCCCTCCCCTCTTCTTTTTTCTTTTCTTTTGAAAGTACTTGCACATATTCTAAAAGGAAAGTAGTGTAGGTGGAGATAAGGAGCATTATCAATCTACCTAACAGAGAGGTGAAAGTATTTTTGTAGAGAGCATAGAGGGGTGGTTTAATTTTAATTGCATTTTATTTTGTCATTCTCTCAATGATTGTCTTTCCCCCCCCACCACAAATTAGGGATTACATTTTACTGTTTAGTAACTTTCCTTGATATGTCTGTAATAATTGGACAGATTAAATCACACAAGAAATCCAGTCTCATTGTTTAATAGCTTCATTTCCTCTAGTCTAAGTAATTCTTCTCCTTAGTATTTATTTTTATGTGTATTTAAAAACCATTATGGTTTTCCCCACTGGAATGTATGCTCCACAAGGGCACAGGTGTTGGCTTGTTCTCTTTTCTATACCCAGCACCTGAACAGTGAACAGAGCATATAGCAGGTGCTCAGAAAACTTGGTGAATACATGTAGCTGTGTATACACATCAGAAGCCATTGGGGTTAGTTGTGCCTTTGCCTGGGACCTCATTTCAGATAATCACAAAAATCTTCATCCAAAAATAAGTAGAATAGACCCATAAACTCGTTACTCTACTAAAGAATGGGTGTTTTCTGTTGACACACTCTTAACAACAGGTACACATTATGAAAGAAGCAAAGGGATAGGATAGGATATCAGATAAATTGATTGGGATGAGGAATTATGGTAGAAAACATCATTAAATATTAGCCAGTAAAATCTGAATCTGTAAATGGTGATGCAGAGGGAACTGGCACATAAGGTGCATTAAGCTCAGGAAGGCTGGGATGGGACCCCTGAATGGTGTGTAGGTAGTAAGGAAAGGTCCCTGAAGAAGCTAGCATCACAGAGGGACAGACAGTGGCCTCAGAGTCAGGCCTGTGGGGGAGTTCTGATCTTGGTACTTCCAGCCACATGACCTTAGTCCTAAACCCTCCGTTTGCCCCTGTGAGGACTGAATGAGATACTGGGGGGGGGGGGGGGTGTTATTATTGTTTTTACCAGCAGCCCCCAGCAACCTCAGCTGAGGCTGTTCTCCCTGGCAAGCAGGGAGCAGCTTGATGAGGAGAGAGCATGCTCCCAACAGTAGTGTTTTCTTACACCAGACACTTATTTTGTAGCTTATTTTACAACTGTATTATAGCAGTAAATGTACATCATTCTGCAGTAATATTACAGTGGGCCACAGTGGCCATGAAATCTCTCTACTCATCCTTTCTAAAACTGGAAGACAGGGCTAGATACTGTTCTGATTCAGCCGTTCAGGTTTTCCATTCCATTTTTTAAAAGTGTTAGTATTTGCTTGAGCCTAACCATGCAGGCAGAGTTACAGAATCTTTACATTTGAAGACTGCCTGGAAGAGTCTTGGTTAAGAAACAAAGACATTTTAAAATATCAGCTTAGGGACTTCCCTGGTGGCGCAGTGGTTAAGAATCTGCCTGCCAATGCAGGGGACACAGGTTCGATCCCTGGTCCAGGAAGATTCCACATGCCGCGGAGCAACTAAGACCTCATGCACCACAGCTACTGAGCCTGTACTCCAGAGCCCACGTGCCACAACTACTGAAGCCTGCACGCCTAGAGCCCGTGCTTGTGCTCCACAACAAGAGAAGCCACCGCAATGAGAAGCCTGCACACCACAACGAAGAGTAGTCCCCGCTCGCCCAACTAGAGAAAGGCCGCGCAGCAATGAAAACCTAACACAGCCAAAAATAAATAAATAAATTAAAAAAAATAAAATACCAGCTTATCAGCATTCTGTCCTAGTAAGGTGAATTTTAAATTCCATTTTTCTTCACCCCCCCCATACCCCCCAAAAAAGGATGGCGTAAGTAATGAGGATTGATTAAACAACAAATGAAAAACCCTAATAATGACTGATTGATGGTTCTGTGAAACAGCACTTATGCCTTAACTACTTTCCATTCAGAGCTTCTGTATAAGAATACCTTTGTGCCCTGGAAATGTTCAGGAGAAACCACTTTAGATGAATCCTACTTAATAATTTGCTTATCTTAAAATTTTTAACAGAGATGGTGGTTTGACTACATTACACCCCAAAATAAGTGATACAGGAGCAAAATATTTAACTTACACTAGAAGACTGTTCTTATATAGGAAGAGTTCCGTTTTTTCAGAAACCCTTTCCTATTGAAACCATTGATGTACCTTGTGAGAGAAATTGTTCTAAAGTTTATAAATAAAAGCAGCTAAGTTTTACCATCAGCCTCCTCACCCCCATGAGTCTGAATTGTGAAATGTTTTTAACAAAGGACAGAAAGACTAGAAAGTATTCAATTAAAAAATGAAATATTTTCAGTCCCATATTGTAATCAAATGAAGGAGGGAACACAGTAAAGTATAGAGAAAAAAGAAATCAGTAGATGGAAGAAAAGATGAGAAGGAAAGTTATATTGATGGCAGGGGAGAGAGCGCAAAGCAAGAAAGGATGGTCAGAAATAAGGAAGGGAAAACGAGAGAGGTTTTATTACAGGGGTGAGCAGAATGTCTACTTGTTATGTTCTTCTGATATGAGCCATGGAATAATTCACCATTCTTTGAAATATTCTTGTTTGATCATCAGTGATCTTTAGGTCATGAAATCCAGTGGGCATTTTTCCAGACCTTTTCTTAATCGAGCTCTCAACAGCATTTGACTTTCTTGTCCATTATCTCTCTCTTGAAACCTTACCCCTCCGGAAGCTGTGAAATTATGCTCTTTTGGTTTTCCTCTCATTTCTCTAGTAGCTTCTGCTTTGTTACCTTTGTTGTCCTTAGACATTGGAGTTCATGAAGGCTCAGTTCTGGATGCCTATATTCTTTTCACTCTACAACCTACCAAATGTATCCATCCCTATGTTTTCGGTTACCACTAACTGATGCTACATGTCATTCTCTAGTGTCCTGCATTTCAGTGAATAGCATCACCTTACTCATCTAGATGCCCAAGCCAGAGACTTAGGAGTCATTTCCAACACCCACCTTGGACTCACATCCCAAATCCTTACTACCAAGGCCTGTTTTATGTCCTTTAATACTCCCAAGTCTGCCCATTTCTCAGTCCATATTCTTGGCTACCCTAGTCTTAATAGTCATCATCTCTGTCTTGCAGCATAATAGTAGTCTCCCATAACTTTCCTTTAATTTATTCTCTACACTGAAGCTAGGATGATCTTTTGAAAATAGAAATCCAATCATGTCATTCTGCTTAAAATTGTTTCCCACTGCTCTTAGAATAAAGACTAACATCCCACATGCCTACTTCTCCAGCCTCCCCTCTTTCCTCCCTCTCCTCACTTGAGCCACCCAGGCCCTTTGTTCAGATTCTCACAGGTGCCACGCTCTGACCTTCCACCACTCCCTTTGCCTGGTCAATTCCCACTTCATTCTTCAGACCTCAACACAAAGACAGTTTCCATAGAAAAACTGCTTCCTGATATATGGTCTAATTGTAGTTTGTTCTTTTCCTTTATAGCATTTATCATAATTTGTCATTATATATCTCTGTGATGAGACAGAAAACTCCCAGGAGGGATGGAACCTTGTCTGTTTTACTCACCGTTGAACCCCCAGAATCCCCAGCACCTGGCACATGGCAGGCAATTAATAAATAGTGATTAAATGACTGGAGTCTGTCTTTCCTATAGACTCAAGGTATATACATCACTGGTCCATAAATATTACTTTCAAAAAATCTTAGGACACTACGTAATCTGTTTAGGACTCAAAGATGACGATAATATTATGTTTATCATTCAACACAGTATAGAAACTAAAGATAAAAATCAGCCATTTTCTAATCTGGAATTGAGTCTCTTCAGATTGTCTGGGAACTCCATTTGTACCTGTCCCCGACATGTTTCCCAAAAGGAGACATGCTGACTTAGGGATTTTGCTTTAATTCAGCAAACGTTGGAGGGCATATATGCCAGACACTGTGTAGACTTTAATTGGCTACTCCCCCCCCTTCATTTATCTTTCTGTGATAATGGAATTTAAAATAATTTTAAACATAGATTTGGTTTTCAAGACCTATTTCACATGGGTACATATTTGTGTCTTTGAGTCCTACTTTAAACCAAGCACTTTATAAATGAAGTGTTCACTTGAAAGATATTTTTTCACTTGACTGTGATTGAACTCTTTAATTTTTACATAATTATGCATGTTAAGGGTATTCAAATGCCATTGGAACAAGATTTGTGTCCCTAAGTTCTTCTGTTTCTTCCTGACAATAACAGCAGAATACTTACCAGATATTTGGTGGAGGGCTGTGGTATGTAACAAATGTCATTCATGGATGAGACTTAGCAAATATGATTTTAAAAAAGAAATTCAGTCCTTTGTTGTACAAATATAATACAATTAATCTCTGCCCTAGGATGCAGACCAAGAGCTGTTATAGTTTTCAAATGTAGGTTTATGCTGAACCATTTTTTTTTTCCTTAGAGATGTCCTTCCCACCGTGATAGAATATATAACAGAGTTAAGGGAGTAACTTGTGACCTACCCTTGCAAACCAGATTAAATATAGAAATATTGGATTATTTAGTTATAAGAGCTTGAGGAATACTTAAAAGATGAGAAGAGATATGATTTAGAGTAGGGGAGAAATATGGTTCTTGGTAGAGGTAACTACAGCATAAATGTTCCTAAGGAAACAAATGTTGATGGGAGTTGGATGATGAATGGGACTAAGTGGAAGACTTAGCAAGCAGGTTTACTTGTCTAGAGTGAGGAAAAGGTAGTGATTACTGGAAACTATATGTTTGGAAACAGGCTAAGAATTCTGACTTGATAAAATTTTAAAATATAGTATAAAAGTTTATAATCTAAGAAAAAGTAAAACTTTGTTGGTCTTATGAAAAAAAAGTGGATGCTATAGGTAGCAAAGATGATTGGCGTTTGAGCTTGATTTTTTTTTAAGTGACTTTATTCTGTTACTTGGGGCTGTTTTTAAGTTTTTATAACTAGTCTCTTCATTCAGAGAATGTGGAAAAATAACTGCACACTTCCCATTTAGCAAACATGTTGTTAGGCTCTCAACAAAACAGTTTCTCCTGTCAGTTGTTTTTGTGCCAGTGTCAGCCCAAATTACCTAAAGGTATGGACAGTACTATAACAGTAACTTTGAACTATCTTTAAACTTTTAAGTATCTTTAAAAACATAGTTCACATCAGGTTTTTAAATGACCCTTACTGTTTTTTAAAGGTGAGGGTCAAGGTGGGTTAACAATTTTGCTTTTCTTTTCTTTGAAATTAATTTAGGCTTTTGTGAATGTTTTGACCTCCCTTCCCTTTTCATTGAAATACTTTCCGTTGCCTGTTCTTTCCAGTCTTAGGCTTTTATTTTTCCCAGTCCTAGCTAAGCATAAAAAGGAAGATCGTCCTTCTTTCTAACCCCTTCCCAGAAATTAATTGTGCTAAATTATCAGCTTCTTAGATTTCAAGCAATCCTCATGCCAGAGGCATTTATTAAGTGTCCATATGCACTTGCTACTATGCTAAGTGTTACAGCAATAAAGTAGGAGCACTTGGGACTGCCGACTATTAAGTGCTTTTAAAGTGCCAGGTAACACTAATGCAAATCATGTTATCAAAGGTATTTATATAAATAGTGTCCCCACCCCCATCCCACCATCCTAAATGCTTCAAGATTACATCCCCAGAGGAGGAGGGTGGAGTGTTTAGTCTTCATTTGGGTCTGGTTTAGATGAAGAAATATAAGTTCTCTAGAGATCCATTTATAGACTGGTCTTATTCAAAATGTACGTAAGGTATTTGGGAGTGTTGTTCCAGTAGCAAAATGCCTAAGACCGCAATTGTCTGAATAAGGAAAAATGGCAAAAGAGCTATAGTGTACAAGTTTAAAATAATGTACTGATATGTGTGGGGGGGGAAATATTCCAGTTTACACTTGTAGGATGGTGGTTTTCAAGCTATTACTAGGAGAGAGAATTTTAGAATTATTGTTGTTTATTATTTGAAGATAGCAGATTGATGTACTGCAGCCGAAAGACTAGTTCTGAATTTTAAGAGAAGGTTGTTAGAAACATAGAAAATATATTGTGCCAAAATAGCTCCATATATTGGATGTAGATTTGGACGCAGTGCTTCAGGAAAGAAGGAAGTTCCAGAAGAGGCATAATTAAAGATCAAATAGACAAAATAATCAAAGCACTTCAATCTGGATTATTATATGAATTTAGGATGTTTTAGGCATCCATTCAACCAGGTAGTTACTGAAGAACCACTATGTTCAAGGCCATGTGCTGGGCTCACAGGATGCTCTTTGATGCTTCTGTCAGACAGGATACTACTGGTCAATGCAAACTGTACATCCCTCTAGTTTGTTTTTCTTGACACTCTAATAGGAAAAACAAAAGAACATGGAATAAAAAAACAAAACTTTGAGATTGTGTATGATCTGAGATCATAAAATCTTGAATAGGTAGAGTACATGCAGAGTTCTTGATGAACATTTGGGAGGCAGGGTCGCCTAGGGGTTGACGATGGGGTTGTAGAGCCAGACTTAGAACAGTTATTGAGCCACAGTAAGGGCTCAATAAATGATGGCTATTAAGTTGAAGAATACTAGAACTTTGTAAAGACTTAGAGAACTAGATATTGGACAAATGAAAAATATTAAAGCACCTCTACAATTAACCAGCATGTTGTTAGACAAATTCCTGGCAAACTGAAGATCAGATCCAGTGGAGAATGCCTTCTAGTAGCATGTAAATATTCATGCTTTTTAGAATTCTGGGACGTAATTGTGGTGCTTGAGGCTTATAAAAAGGGGGTTTTAAGAGTTGTTTGAATAACAAAAGATTGGCCTGCTGAATGTGGAAGAGCATTCCAGGAATCAGGATTAGTTCCAGAGGAGAGTTCAGAACTGGAGAGGGAAGCACACAAAAAAAGGGTGTTAAGTAAATTTATGTGGGTCTAAAGCGGTGTTCTGAAATGAGGGCAGTTTTGCCTCTCAGGAGATATTTGACCATGTCTGGGAGAAGGGTGCTACTGGCATCTTGTTAGAGGCCTGGGACACTGCCTCTAACATCCTTTACTGTGCAGGACAGTCTCCACAACAAAGAATTACCCAACCCAAAATGTCAATAGTGCTGAGGTTAAGAAACAATGGTCTAGTACAAGGTGTAATAAAGGCCACTGGGTAATAGAAGCCTGCGATTATAATATCTCCACCCCACCCCCCAGGAAACAAATATGAATACAAATTTAGCTCAAGTTAATTAGCTCACCATGATGCATACAAACATCTCCTTAAACTGACCGCACTGCTTGTGCAACGTTAACCTTTCACCATGCAATCAGGAACCTAAAATGACGCAATCCTTGCTGTAACCTCCACACTGTATGTCTTCCCTCCCCTATCCTGGAGGGAACAAAGTGTAATGCACATTTGCTTAGATTAGAAATTGCAATTAAAACTATTATCAAGAATCTTCTTTTCTAGGTGTCTTTTTTTTGTTGTACTCCTGTCCCTGCGGGTGCTCTTTTGTACACCAGGCAAGGTGATAGGTTAACAAAGCAGCGAGTAAGGAAGATTTAGTTTGCTGGTTGAATAAAGAAAAGTTGAAGCTTGAAGATCTAGAGATCCTTAGCATTTGTCTGTAGGACAGACAGTTTTTGACATCACTATGGAGGTTTATAGAATTGTGATATGGTTAGGATGAGGGATAGAGGTGGCAGTTTATAAGTGACATGGAGGATTGCCTGGTGTGTGGAATCATTCTGGAGTGAGGCAGTGTGTTGATGAATAGTTTGATCAGGAAGAAGTTGGGGGGACTTCCCTGGTGGTAGTGGTTAAGAATCCACCTTCCAGTGTAGGGGACGCGACTTTGATCCCTGGTCAGGGAACTAGGATCCCACGTGCGGCGGGGCAGCTAAGCCTGTGCACCACAACTACTGAGCTCGTGCACCTCAACGAGGGAGCCCGTGTGCCGCAAACTACAGAACGCACGTGCTCTGGAGCCTGTGCGCCACAACTAGAGAGAGAAACCCACACGCCACAGCTAGAGAGGAACCCGTGCGCCGCAACAGAAGAGCCCACACGCCTCAAAGAAGACCCCGTGTGCTGCAACTAAGACCCAACACAGCCAAAAATAAATTAAATAAATAAATAAATAATAAAATAAATCTTTTTTTTTTTTTTTTTTTTTTAAAAAGGAAGAAGGGGCTTCCCTGGTGGCGCAGTGGTTGGGAGTCCGCCTGCCGATGTAGGAGACGTGGGTTCGTGTCCCGGTCCGGGAGGATCCCGCGTGCCGCGGGGCGGCTGGGCCTGTGGGCCATGGCCGCTGGGCCTGCGTGTCCGGAGCCTGTGCTCCGCTACGGGAGAGGCCACAGCAGTCAGAGGCCCGCGTACCGCAAAAAAAAAAAAAAAGGAAGAAGATAGGAACCTTTCTTCTTCATTTCAGATCTATAAATTCAGCTACTTGCTGAACCTCTGAGAACCCATAGGCATATCAAATTAAACACATCCAAACTCATTCTTTTCCCCCTTCACTCCCACATTTTCCCTTCCTGTACTCATGTTTTCCTCCTACTCAGCACCACCACCTACTCAGTCACTCGAGCCAGAGCTGGCAGTCATTCTGCTCATCTACTTCACCCAACTGAGCATTTAAATTGGTAGCAAGGCTGCCTCCTTAATGCTGTTCATTCTGGTTTCTTCTCCGTTCTCGGACTACTGCCTTAGTTCTAGCCCCCACTCTTGCCTTGGGTTCACATGATGGTTCAGTTTTCAGACTTACGCCCTGTTAACTTATAGTCATACAGCTACCAAGTAAACTACCAAAAAAAGTTTAAAAAACAATTATGTTACTCTTGCTTAAAACCCTTAAAGGTTTAAGGTCAAAATTTAAACTTTTAAGTATTTTAAGGTAAGTCGAAACTTAAATATGAGGGACTTGATGACATTGTCCTTGCTCACCTCTCTAACCTCACCTCCCAACACTTCCTCACCTCCTCACATATACCATTTGCTGCTTCCTGGACTTGTGAATACGTATCACACCTCTTTCCCTTCCCATGTTTTACTTTTTCTATACTTTTCCATCCCAGTACTCTTTGTTTCACTTGTTTCTGCTTCTCAGCTAACTGTACTCTGAATTTCTTGTCTGATTTAGATGTTATAGCTTTTCTCAGCCCCTTTAGCATCTTAGCTAAGAGTTTAAATACAGGACTTGCTCCAGAGACAGACTAGACAGGTTAAAACTTCAGCTCCACTCTTTGCTGGTTAGGTCTCCTTGGGCAGGTTACTAAATATCTCTGTATCGCTCAGTTTTCTCATACGTAAAATGGGAGTAATAGGAGAACTTACCTTATAGGCTTGTTCCTATGAAAGTAGATTAGTTAGTATATGTCAGATACTTAGAATAGTGCTTGGTACATGTTAACATGTATTGAGCATTAACCTGTTACTATCTTACGTGTACCTCATTCATAGCACATGTTATGTGGTACTGAATCACTACTTTACTTGTTCCCTCTTCCACTGCATCGTGAGCTTTTTGAGGAAAGGAACTAAATCTTATTCAACTTAAATTTTATTCAGAAATATTTATTGGGTATCCACTGAATCATAAGTATTTGGCCAAATCTAAACCGCTCTGTTTTTGTGAGACCTCTGAGCTATATGAATAGTTTTTACCTCCTTAAAGCGTTGTTTAAAAAAACAGAAGGAAAAAGAAGAGTTTGTGCTGGAAATCATGGGCCCACAGAGCCTAAAGTATTTACTACCTCTAATATTTACTTCACAGAAAACATTTGCTGATCCCTCAGCTAGATGTCAGAGATACACAGGATGGCTGGCATTCAGTGTTTGTTAGGATGAACAGATGATTGGATAGATAGATAAATGAGTAAGGTACAAAGATCAGAATTGTGGGTATTGGTGATTATTTGTAAGAAGAAATGGCAGCAGTATTGTGAAAATGTGAAAGTGGAGAGTCCAGAATAGTTGCTTTTTCTCATTTGGCAATCCGGGACTAGACTGTTGTTTGTGTGAAGGGACATTTTAAGGTCTTTCATCTTTCTAATGTGTTTGAAAAGTTGGACACAAGAATGCCGTTTAAATGCCCAGGTATCAACATGTGGTAGAAGACAAGAATTTGCTAGCTTCTGTAGTTTGTTAGGATGAAAAGTTTCAAGTAGTCTTCTGTTTTCCATGAGAAAATATCCTTGGCATCCATGCTAGTTAACAAATAGTATATACTAACTTTTGAGTTTAACTAGCTAGCTTCATATTTTGCTTGCATAAATTTGTGAAAAGTGAGAGGTAGAAGCCCAGTGCTCTGGCTTCCACAGTTTTTGCTTTCTGTTAGACCACATTGCATCTCTGGCTTTCTGTTGTTATTTGACAGAATGATAATGATCAGGACTTAAAATCCATTTCTTGTTTATTTTTCAGTTATTTGAAAATACCATACTATACTTACTTTGCCATTCCCACTGTAATAGTCCAAGAAACTTAAAAAAAAAAAACTTTTTGGTGAAACTAAGATTTTATACATTTTAATGTAGGTGATCCTTACCTCTCCATAGTCTGATCTGGAGGCAAAAGTGGGAAACCCTGCTCCTATAGAACACTGCTTGCGAAGAGGAGCTTATGAAATATTAGGTTATATTTCTCTCTTAAAAGAGCCTTTTTAATGAAAAATGGGGCATAACTTGATGTTTCATCTTTAGTGTTAAGCTATAGAATCTTCTTCTTCCATGCCACCATGAACTCTAATACATACAATGATAGACTCTCTAATGTTATTCTTAGACTATTTCTTTCAGAATTTTGTTAACACCTTTCACAATAAATAAATGCTTGTCGAATTGAATTGAACCTGCTGAGTAGGTGAGCTGTTTTGCTTTGCTGAAAAATTTTTTTGTTGTTGTAAGTATCAAAGAATAACTTGTTTTATTTATTGTCTCTACTGGATTCATTCATGTCTGTGATATTTTCAATGTATTTTTATTTATTTAAATGTGGAAATTAAATTCTAAATTGGTTGGCAGCTGTGATGTTGGTTTAAGGGCAGTAGGCTTCAAGTTAAAGTTTGTACCTTTATTCTGCCACTCTTATAGCATTTGTATTAGGACAATCTGCCTGAATCTGCTTTTTCTTATCTGTAAAATAAAGAATAGGGGACTTCCCTGGTGGCGCAGTGGTTAAGAATCCGCCTGCCAATGCAGGGGACACGGGTTCGAGCCCTGGTCCAGGAGGATCCCACATGCCACGGAGTAGCTAAGCCCGTGCACCACAACTACTGAGCCTGCGCTCTAGAGCCCGTGTGCCACAACTACTGAAGGCCGTGTGCCACAACTACTGAAGCCCGCGCACCTAGAGCCCCTGCTCCACAACAAGAGAAGCCACCGCAATGAGAAGCCTGCGCACTGCAATGAAGAGTAGCCTGCCCTCGCTTAACGAAGACCCAACGTAGCCAAAATTAAAAAAAAAAAAAAAAAACACTGCTTAAAAAAAATTTTTTTTTTTTTAAGTTAAAAAGAATAACTGCTTCAGAGAATTTTGTTAGGATTAAATGGGATCTCATTGAAGCCTACCTAATACAGTATCTGGTACAAGAAGACTGTTCAATAAATATTTAACATATTAAAAGCAAATAGTTCTTTAGGTACATCTTAAGACTGTTTGAATAGAGGTGTTATAGAATCATAAAATCTTAAAATTTAGAGGGGAAATCAGAGTTCAAGCTCAGCCTCCCTTCAAGGAATTTAATTTTTTCTCTAGCATCCCCATCAAGTATTCATTTCTCAGTGCCTTCAGAAAAGGCATTGTGGTAGATTTTCAGAAAGCTCCAGAGTTGAATAAGGCACAGAAACTCTTTTCAAGAAGGCTGTTTATGGCAGGCTGCATTGAGGAACTCGCATTGGAACTAGATCTTGAAGGATGGGTAGCATCTGAATACTTAGAGGGGTTTCTGACCGCAGGAACAAGTGGAACAAAGGAGAGAAAATACAGGACAGTCACAGAAAATTGTGAGCGTGAGTAACTCCATTTAACTGAAGTTTAGGGAAGGTAAAGGAATAGTGAAAGGTCAGGTTGGAAGAGAAGGTTATGGCCAGATAGTAGAAGTCCTGGATAATTGCTGCAGTTGACTTCCTGGTGCCCATCAAATGAAATACAATGAAAAAGTTTTAACTGTGAGTGGTATAATCAGAATCATTCCATTTTTTTTTTAGTAAATATGCTAATTTTTAAATAGTTCTCCCTTAATATTAATTTGAAATATGTCCCCTTGTTGTAACTTTCATCTCTTTGTTCTGGTTCATTTTCTGTAGCCTGAGTCAATCCCTTTCTCATCCCTCACATCAAATCAGACACCTGTCAGTTTTACCTCTAAAAAATGTGTCCCTGTAGCTTCTATCTCTGAGTTTAAGCTACCACCATCTAGATTACTGTGACACATGGCCCAGAATCAGCCGATAATTGTCCATTCCTGCTGTCCTGTTAAGAGCATTTTTCAAAACCTTTCTTTGGTAGATCTCCATTCTTAAAAAATTTAGAGAGCATCTTGTAAACCATGTCACTATGCTTGACCCTTATCACCAAAGTTATAGTATAGCTAAAGAAACAGTCTGCTGATTCTTATTTTCTTGTTGTAGCCAAGGCAGGAATCACTGAGGTAACGTCATTTTTGACATATTACCTTGGATTACTGAGCACTAGAAATGTCTTTTAAAATCAGGGCAGGGGAGGAGACCTTAAACCACAGTGACAAGAGTGGAGTAAAGGAAGAGCTGTGATAGAGGATACACTGTGCTATGGCAACACAGAGGAGCAAACAACACTTAGAGCTTGCTTTTGAAGATTGAAATTGTTTATTTTATACCTTATTCTCAGAGACCTCTGGCACTGTAATGGATTATTCAGAGAAATTCTACAAGACTCCTACAAATGCCTATAACATCCCTTTACATGTTTTTCGTGCAAGCTCAAGGATATGAGGGATTTCCACAGGGTCCATGAAGAGGAAAGTGTATGGTCACCAAAAATTAACACTGGGGCTGCCCTAAGGGCCTTTGTTCAAACCACCCTCCAGAGCCTTGTGTTTTAATGTCTGTTCTAGACAGAAGACTAGACTTTTCAGGGTGGGGAAATGGAGCTGAGATCCCTGCATAAAGCTTGGAATTCTTAAAGACCTACACCCTTAGCTAAAGGGTAGGCCAGGAAAAAAAATCCATCTACCATCAGAGTGCTGCAATGAAGGCTTGTCTCTTAACCTTACATCTATGTACAAGTCTTCCCTGAGAATCTGTAACCTTAGCTCTTTTTAAATACAGATTTGAAGTTTAAATTTATACTATCTGTGTGGTCTGGGAAACCCAAAGCCAAGAAATAAAAGTGATCCCAGGCTAGAAGTGCCCAGGTTGGGCAGAGGCAAATGTATGGCCTTCCTGAAGGAATGTACTTTCAACCTATGCTTCTCAGACTCCTCCAGATTAGTTTTCTAAATATGAGTCTATAACCCCGAATTACAGAACCTAGGAAGGAACAAGCCAACATCAGACTCGCAGCAAAACAACCAACAATAGAAGTAGACTCCCTGCTGCCTCCCACAGACTTTAGATTATTGGAATCAATAAGGTTTACTATTTAATTTTTAAATGTTTTAGTAATAAAAGGGGATTGAAAACATGAGCAAGAAACAAACTGTGAAAATGACTAAGTAGATTTGGCAAAGAGATACTCTCTAGAAAGGAAAAAATTAGTTAATGAAATTTAGAGACTCAGTGAACAAGTTAAAGAGTAGATTAGGTATACTTTTTGAAGAACGAGTTAATGACAGATGTGAGGAAAAGAAGCAGATGAATAGCAATAGTTATAGATGAAAGATATGAAAGAGAAGTTAAGAGGTATGGAGAATAGAATGAACAAGTTTAAACTGAATCTAATTGTAGCAGTAGTTCCAGAGATAATAGAGATGATCCTCAGCTATTAGCAATTCAAATACACACTGGCTAAGAATTTTCTAGAACTGATGAAAGGCATGAATTCTCAGTTTTAGGCAGCAGGATAAAAGCCCAGGCAGGGTAGATAAAAATTCTATACCTAGATATATTATAGTGAAACTGCAGAAAATCAGCTTTAAAGAGAATGTCTTAATAGAGGAAGAATAGATAATTGCCCATAAAAGTGCCACACTTTCACAGTACTCAGCAGCAACAAATGGAAGCCTGAAGACAATGAAAGTGTACAATGCCGAGGGAAAATGACTACCAACCTTAAAATTTTTACCCAGCTAAACTTTTATTCAAGAATGAAGATGAAATAACTTTTGTTGGACAAATAAAAACTGAGTTGGCTACTATCATACCTTCACTAAAGGGACTTTTAAAGGATGTACTTAAGAAGGAGGGACATTGAACTCAGAAGGAAAGACCGAGATGCAAGAGGGAATAGTGAGCGAAGAAATCAGTAACATGGGTAAATCTAAGTAAACTGCACACCTCTTTTAACACCTTGGTGCATAGTAAATGCTTGACTAACAGATAAATGATTCATCCGTTTTCCTGTAATAGTGTGCTTTCTTGTTCAGCCGTAGCAAATAGAGGGATTGACTTCTTATTCAGAATTTTTCAAAGAGAAGCTGGAATCTCAACAGGACTCCCAACATGATTAGTCTTATTTTGCAAAGTTAAAAGGCACAGTCTGTCTCCAAGATGTGATTTGGAATGGCTGAGTTTCTTGCAAGATTTGTGTCTATTTATAGGCTGCTGAGCAAATTTTAATTTAGGTATTAACTAGGCTTACCCCTGTTTACCAAGATCCTGAATGTCAGTCTTGATTTATAGTTTGAATCTGGAATTTCTACTAAGAATGTTCCCAGATTTCACGTTCATTAATTAGAAGACAGTTCTAAATTTATTGTTTCTGAGAACCCCTGCTAATCTAGGGGAAACATAGTAAATAAAATACAACTTGTTACTTTTTAAATGGCCAAGAACACAAACCAGAAGCTAGTCTTTTTCCCCTATGGCCCTGACTTTTAAAAAGAAGTATTTGCTAGACAGAATTTTTTTTAACTTTTGAATTTCAGATTTGCTGTCAGGAGTATACTTATAGTAGGGTTTTGCTAGGAGGGCTGCTCTTATTAAAGATCAGTAGATGAGTTCTCTGAGCACATAGTCCTGTCTTTTTTGGAAATAGTTTCTTTCAAGGAGTTTGTTTTATTGTGGACTTAAGCTGATATCCCTGATCTAATTCTTACTGACTTTATAGGCGCCATTCACTCAACAGATACTTTTGAGCACCTCTCGTGCTCTATCATGCACTAAGGTTGCCACTGTGAATAAGACTGACTAAAAAGATGCCTGCGCCCAGGAAGCCTGCCTTTTAGTGGAGTGAGTAAGTAAGTTTTAAAATTATGAGAACATAGAATAAAATGGGGTGACGTGATAGTGACAGGGCAGTGGGGGCCGGGGGATGTTCTTTACATTGCATGGTGGAAGCCTTCGCTGAGGAGATGACTTTCAGTCAGAGACTGGAATAACAAATAAAAAGAAGCCACCTGGGCAAAAGCATCCTAGACTGAAGGAACAGAAATTGCAAAGGCTGTAAGGCCCATGAGCTTGGTGTACATCCCTGTGGTGGTGTATGCATTTTATGCATTTTCTTTCTTTCTTTTTTTTGGCCACGCCGCCTTGTAGGATCTTAGTTCCCCGACTAGGGATCGAACCTGTGCCCTCGGCAGTGAAAGCGAGGAGTCCTAATCATTCAACCACCAGGCATTCCCGGTGTATTTATGTTGGTGGCCTAACATAGCCTAACGTTTTGTGGTAATTAATTTTAATTTTATGTGTAATTTTAGGTGTAAAAAATCACACCAGATTGTCATAACTTAAATTCCTATCTTTTAATGACTCGGTTGTTGTAAATTACCCTGATTTTTACCCTATTCTGTATTCAGCCAGTGGAACTAAACTTAGTTGAATTATAAATCTAGGTTTTTACGTAGGAGACAAGAGATAATGGCAAAGGATCATAGTGTCTTAGATATGAAACTTGAAAGGCAATATCCCAAACCCCAAATTATGTTACAGAATTTAAGTATTTAATCTACTTTTTTAAAAATAAATTTTATTCTGTAAATATCTAGTTACTTATAGGTTTTCAACATAAGTAAGGAATCCTTAAAATTTCATGAAAACTACATTTTCTCTTTTGTATTAAAATATGCATATGTTTGTTCCCTTTTAACAAAAAGTAAAAACATTTCTCAGCTTTTACTTACATTATAGATTTCTAATGTCTTGTTCTAGCTTTTCAGTCTGATTGCTTTCAGTCTGATAGCTGTTCATGTCTGATTGATCTTTCTGGCCCTGTGGAGCAGAGTACAGAGCCCTATACATAATAATTTCTTAAAGTTATTTGTTGAGTGAATGAATTAATGAATGAATATATAAACACTTATTATAAAGTGACCGTTAGAGAATAATGATCAGTAGTCAGTATACTTAAAAAGGTTGACATGACATTGATCACTTTTAAAAAAGTGACTTTATAAAATTGTTGGAAAATAGTTTTGCATTTCTAAAAGGGAGGTGGTCAATGTGAAGAGCACTTATATGGACTAAAAATCAGAAAATGGATCTGAATTTCAGCTGTGCCGTCACTCACAGGGTGTTCCAAAATAAATCATGCAAACTTGCACACAATTTCTTAGTTGGTACAATGAAGGGATTGCATCGATTGTTGTTAACATTTCTCTCTGCTCTAGAACTCTAAGATTTTTATCCTTTGCTGTTTGTAAGAACTAGGAGAGATAAAGGTTACCTTTTATGTTAGATTTTATTCTAAATCTAGTGATAGAGGACAATGGTGCTTAAACTATTCTTGTTAAATGATAAGGGAAAACCTTGGAAAATGTCCATTGGTAGTATGCACAAGCTGATTATGTTATGATCAGTTGTGCCACTTTTATTTTCTTTAATGGCCTGTACTCTGCATCTTCCTGTCTAATTTTTCTCTAAGTATTGAGATTATCGTAGTACAAAGGAATGGTATATTTGTAAGAAGGGGCTCAGCCAGAATGGTGAGTTGTCTGGAAGATGATGGTCTCTCTAAGTAGAAGGAGATTGTTAGGGGTGGTCTACAATACAATACTTTTTTTTTTTTTTTAAGGTTTTATTGATATTTTTTCAGGGTGGGAGGAAGTGCTAGGTGCTTCCCTCTTTCATACTAAGCATAACATTCTTCTATAGCATGTTAGCTTATTGTTGGGGAATTTTTCTAAAGTGAAAATAAAATCTGTTTAATAGCAAATTCAAGCTTAGAATAGGTAATTTTAATAGCCTTATTTTGTCTCCCAAATGGTCTGGGGTAGTAGAAGATTATCTGAGTGACATTACTATAGGGGCTCTTGTCCCTTCGTAGTAGGCAAAATGAAGTACGACTACCCTGTAGAAATGCTGCTGGCTTGGAGCTCCTGAGATCTGGCATGCCTGTTTCATTGTCCTACTGGCTTTCTCTGAAATTCACGTTAGAAAATTGTATGTGTGTATACACACATGTGCACACACGCACTCCCAAATATTTGGTTTGACTTGGCTCACAAGATTAAGAGATCAGAAGCTTCAAGCATGGTAGAACTGGGCTCTTTGTGTTTCTGTGCCCTCAGGTTCTTTCCCTTATGGTTGCAAAACAACTTCCAGCAGCAGCCAGGAAAATATGCTTCCTTGTTCGTGTCCGAAGGAAGGAGAGTCCCTGCTTACTGTCTGTATTCAAAGTGAGAGTAAAAGTTCATGAGCTCTTTCCTGGATTTCATCAGCCAGAATTGAGTAAACTTCTGGGATACAGTTCATTCCTGAACGAGTCACTAACTAGGGGGACTTAAGCATTCAGGTCTTTCCCTTGAGCTGATTATCATTGCCCTTATCCACGTGGGAGAGTTGGAATGGCAACCAGCATGCACCACTAGTATGTAGCGCACAGTCAAACATCAAAGTCAATGAAATTGGCATTATTGGATCAGTTCTGGCCCACTAGTGGCACAAAGACAATACTTTGGCAGTCACTGGTGTAGTGAGCAGTGGACCAAGGGTGGGCCTGAAGGAACACCAATATTTAACAAAGAGAAAGAGGAGCCTGTGAATCAGTTTCCTACTTAAATTTATTCTGTATTGCTGCTCTGATGTAGAATTTTTTTTAATTATATGACAATAGTGATGATCTTAGGATTTGTTTTCTTTATATTTCTTTTTCCAAAAGAATAGAGACTGCTGGAAATACGTTAAGCTTAGAAATTGAGATTTGAATTTATCCCTTAAGTAAAAATGTTCCTTGAATATTTGAGTAAAAATGTTCCTATAATTCAAGTGTTTTCTAATTTAAGAAAAGAAAATAACAAGCAGGAGAAAACAAGTCAAATGTATGTTCATTTCTGCTTCCTGCCTTGTTCTTAAAGTTAAGAATCTGACCTTTGAGTAAGTTTCATCATACTTCTTATCACAAAAGAGATTACAGAATAATCCTGGGAGTAAGTACATAAACACTCTCCTTTGAATTTCCTGTGTTTTTGGGTTTTTTTTGTAAACTGTGACCGGTCTTCATTTTACTTAAAGTATGATTTTTAAAGTACATTCTGCAGGTATAATACTGAAGGTATTTAACAATTTAGTTTAAATTATGACCTTCAGAAAACTATTCAACTGGCTTGAATTCATTGATTCTAATGATATATGGAATATTTGATTTACCCAGTGGTTTTTCTCCATTATATATCTCTCTGATCACTTTAATGTCACTACCTGGGCTGGGTTTTTTTTTGAAGTGCTGCCCATTGTCTTAAAGGAAATAGGGAAGGAATTATAAATGGTTATACAGAAGTTAATAGAAAAATGAAAAGAGTATTTTGTAGTACATGAACTATCTAATATGTTAGATACTAAGGAAGAACTGCATCCATGTATGTTTCTTAAGAAATTTTTTTACAAGTACAGTCATCCCTTGGCACTGGGGGGATTGGTTTCAGGACCCTTGTGGATACCAAAACTCAAGGGTGCTCAAGTCCCTTGTATAAGATGACAAAGTATTTGCATATAGCCTACACACATCCTCTGATAATAGTACTTTAAATCATCTTTTGATTAACTATAATACCTAATACAATGTAAATGCTGCATAAATAGTTGTAAATATAATACAAATGCCCTGTCAGTAGTTGCCAGGTTTTGCTCTTTGGAGCTTTCTGAATTTTTTTTTTTTTTTTTTTTTATATTTTCGATCTACATTGGTTGGTTGAATCCGTGGATGCAGAACCCACAGATATGGAGGGCCAACTGTAGTGAGGAAGGTTAAAATTTATGACTCAAACTTCAGGCTCATCCCTCCATACATGTTTGATATCTGAAAAAAAGATATCTCTCTTTTATTATAAAGTAATAAATGGTTAGGTTTGCTGCCCCGTGTCTGACGACCTCAGCGATTGGAAATGGGTTGTGATTGGTAATGGGCTGGGAATGGCAGTGGATTGAGTCTTACACGCAAGGATCCTCCTCTACTTGAGTAATCAGGAACAGACACTCTGATTTTCCTTTTGTGCTTGGCATGTGTAGGAAAGACAGACATGATGTACCACTGTTAATTTCTGCATATATTTTAGACAGTGAGATACTAGCAAAGAGACTTAATTCAGGAGGCCAGTGAGTTTTCCTTTACATTTGTTACTATGCCTTAGTTCCAAGGGGTCAGCATTGCATTTTCTATTTTATATTTCAGCCTCCTCTGAAATTTGGCACTGTAAATCAGTGGTTCTCAAACTTTAGCGTGTATCAGAATCTTCTAGAGGGTTTGTGAAAACACAGATTGCTAGACCTCCCATGCCCAGAGTTTCTGATTCAGTAGGTCTGGGGTAGGGGACTGAGAATTTACATTTCCAATAATTTTCCTGATGATGCTGATCTAGGTACTGCCCTTTGAGAATCACTGCTGTAAAAACCTTTATTTTTAGTAAAACCAGTGAAGAGTCATACTGAATTTATTTAAGGAAAAGATACACGGTATTTACTACTGTTTAGATTAGACTTTATATTGTTTCTCTCTGGATGTTGGTTATTACATTGAGTGACCTACAGGGAATACTCTCATAAAATATATTTCTTTGGTAAAAGATGGTTGCCATTGGTAATTGTAACTTTTCACAGACACATTAATAGCTGCTGCCAGGCTGGAAGCCACTTTTGGACTAGAAGAAAATACTTTCCATTATTTTGCTTAATGTTTCAAGCAAAGAGGGATTTTTGTTGTTGCTGTTGTTGTATTTGTTCTTTACTAAGATGCCATAATTGTTATTTCATTCAATGAGTATTGAAACTTTTTAAGCTAGTCTGAGGCCAGTACACAACCTCTTTGCCATTGCCAGCTGTGCATGTTTCTATGGCAGCTCAGTAGGGACTAGCAGGATTACTTTTGTAGGGACCACACCTGACTTATTTGCATCCAATTTAAGTTGGGCAAATTTCAAAAGAATAAGAGGTCTGTAGATGTGCCAGTGGACAGCCAGAAAGAGCTTGTCAGTTTGTAGCCATCACATTGGTCTAAAGGAGGAAGGGTAGGTGGGTTTTCCTTATTCATTATAGTTCCTGCTCTGGAGGAGTTTGGTGGATGTGCTGAAGTTTATATTTGTTTTGTGTATTTAGTTGTTTCATGTGTTCCTGTTTTGTTTTGCTTTTTGTTTTAGGTATATCCTCTTACAACTTAACAATTTTAAAATTCTTTTAAAGAAGTTAAAGTACATATAGATCAGACTTCTTTTTCAAGAGAGAGTAAAAATTCAGTTTCTTTTCAGTTGTATAACATAATAAAATGTCTTAGTAAATTTTTGACCACTGTTGGGAGAATGGTGGCAGAATTTTAATGTTGATCTCTATTTTCAAGTATTATGAGCTACTATAAGCCTCTTCTCTCACAAAAATAACTCCTTTTTAAGAAGATAGTTTCAACTATTTACATATTTGATTTTGTTTGCACCATTGAACTTAACTAAGCTCTTGGTTCAAAGTTTCATGAAGTAGTTAGGAAAATCACAGAATGTATAGAAAAAAATTATATGATCTAGTTAACATGAGTACTGAGTACAGTTATATAAAACTTACATGGTTTTCATTAATGTTATACTACTCGATCAGTTATGCTAATTTATACCAATTACTGATTAGTTGTACTAATTCAAACAAAGCTATGTAGTAGAGGTAGTTGGCAAATAAGAGTCAGTGCACGTACTGACTGACTAGTTGTACTAATTAGTTGTACTAATTAGTTGTACTAATTCAAACAAAGTTGTACTAATTCAAACAAAGCTATGTAGTAGTTGTACTAATTAGTTGTACTAATTCAAACAAAGCTATGTAGTAGAGGTAGTTGGCAAATAAGAGTCAGTGCACGTACCATCTCCTCTTCATCTGTTAAGGCTGGCTGCTTGAACCTACTATTAGGGTTCTGAGGCCTCATGGCAAAGAATGTGATGGTCAACCAGTGATGGTATATTTACACACCTGTGTGTGCCAAGTATTGATCTTTCTCATTTTTCAAAGACAAAATGTAATCTTGCACCTTTTTCCAGAATACAGTGATAGCAATCTATATTCATTTATGTCTATCATCTATGTGTGTGGGTGTAGCCAGTTGAAATAGATACTTGTGAAGTTGGAGGGAGGTTAGTGTTGGATTTGGGGGTCTTTTGTTAAGTTAATGAAATATACCCTTTAAAGAAAATACTAAGTGGGCTTTTTTATCTAGCTTCATGAAAGACCACCCCCTTGTAATACATGTTCCAAGAACTTTCTGATTTACCTCCACGTTTCTGAAGTAAGGGCAGGTGCTAGTAACTCCATTTTGTAGATGAGGAAGTAGGCACAAGAGAGCTGCCTGCCTCTAATCACTTTATGTTTAGGCAGCTAACCATACCTTGATGGGTAATCCAGCGTTCTCCACTGTTTGTAATTGTTCCCACTTAAAGTGTTAGGTTATTTTATACGACTTACTCAGTCTTGCCTTTTTCTCTTTTTGTATTCATAGACTGGAAAAGTAAGAAGAGCTTTCCTGACTTTTTAATTACCAAACTACTCTCAGTTTTCAATGAATCAATTCAAAGAAAGAATGCAGTCTTTCTATACCTGGTAAATATTTTCTGCTAATAAAAGCTATTAATTTAGTGGCCTCTGATAAATCCAGGTGTTATGATGATTGCCTTTAATTTTGTGGAATGACTATAAAAATGACTTAAATATATATATTTCATTTTTAACTCTGAAATTTGTTTGATATTTATTGATATAATTGAGTTATGCTTAGAATGCCTGTGCCCTAGCCCTCAATGGAAAATAGTTTAGGATTGCCCTAATACTTAGATTAGGCTCTGGTTTCTTTTGAAAAAGTTGTGAAATTAATGCAAATAGGGTCAATGTTAAGTATCATCTTTATCGTGATAATATAACATTAGCAATAATCCCTATGTGGTAGTTTAATAGAAGTTCTTTGTAAATAATAGTTTTATAAAATTAATCTATAATCAAAATATTATAATCTACATTTTACCAATGATGAAGTAACTTGTTTAAGGAAGTTCAGTGCTTCCTTAGCCAGTGTAGAGCTGAGATCAGAATCTAGACTCCTAGTCTCATGCCTTTTAAAAATTCTCATTTTTTTAAGTACCTTAAATATAAATTAACATGCCTAAGGGAATAAACCACAGTAACATTTCATATGGATTTTCCTTTTGTGTAACTGAATATGTTACTGTAGCAACAGCAAAGAAGAAATGGTTTTATTTATTCTACGTAAAATATTTTATCTATTAACAATAATATTAACAACCACTAATTAACTACTGGGGCCATTGAAGCTTTTGGATACATTTTGTTCAAATCTGAGGAGAACCCTTGGGAGTATGGTTGCACCTGTTTTACAGATGAGGAAACTGAGGCTTAGGAAGGGTCATATAGTTTAGAATTTTAGAATTCTAGAACTGGAGTTTAAACACAGTTTTCTCTGATGTCAAAGCCTATTACTAAACTGTGAAGTCTGTTTATTTTTGGAATAAAAAGTTAATCGTAAATCCAGCCTACCCCTTGTTTACTGATACTAATTATGGAATTATTTCCTCTCTTAATTCACCCATTCAAAAATCTGAGCACTTTAGAGACATACTGAGGTAGCGTAGAGAAACCATAAAACCATGTCTTCCTCTGTAATGATTTTACCTATAGAAATCATATTAGCTATTTTATAATGTAATTTCAAGGTGTAAGTTTTATACCTCCTCGAAAAGTATAAATACATGTTTAAACTAAACTACTTTGAGCAAGTCCAGAGGTATATTTAATGAGACTGAACATTTGTCTCTCCAGTGTTTTTACTTATTATAGTTGATCATCAAACAATGATTATTTTCCTAAAATATTTTTAAAACAGACCTTTCAAAATTAGTTGACACCCTTAATGAAAAAATTTTGATGTTATAGCAAAGAGTATTAGTCAGAAATTAGGACATTTCAAGTGTCTGGTTGGCTTTGGGATAAACAAAAGCTGATTATCTTAAATGAAGATGTAATGATGGACGTATAAAGAAAATTCCTCTTCTTTAGTAAAATACCTTGAGTACGTGAGTTTGCCCAAACCAGGAGAATCTTTGCCAAAAACCTGATTTATCCCTTGAAATTCACCTTTCCCCAGGAATCTTTCATTAAATTACCACCACGACCTGCCTGGCCAAAAGAGGGTGGGGGTGCACAGAATGTAGACAGTGAGATATAAAAAAGTACATTTTGTAGTAGCCCATGTCACATAACTGTTTTATTCCTGGTAATGTGGAGATCTTATACCAAAGAATTGTAATTTATTTGCATTTTAATCTCTACTATTCAAAATGAGAAATAATGTAAAGTAGATTTTCTGGTACCTTTCTGTTCTAGATGGTCATGTGTTAGAGCTTTATAAAAGGTGAGATACATTGACAAATTTTATTATTTTTTTAGTTAAATTCTAACTGGAGCTTGTGAAGGTGGTATGAAATTTATTGATACAGTGACATTATGATGAGATTACAAAGTTATTAACTACCCTAAGTATTACTTGAAACTACTCATCATCCTCTGAGTAGAAGGGAAGGAGGTGAAGTAGGGCTGGGGCAGCAAACATTAATTGAATTCCTACTCTGTTGGGCATATGCTATACACATCTATATGCATGCTTTCATTTTTAATATATGGAAAAGTACAGCGGTACAGGAAGTAGAGCAAAGAGAAGAAAGCATTATGCACAAATCTATGTCTTGCTTTTTGTTTGGATGGTCAACTTGTTAAACCCTTCATATTCTTTTGTCCTCCACTTTTGGCCATCCCAGTGCTGTTGATTGTTTCCAGTGCTCTGAATCACAACTGCCTGGGATTGCTGTATAGTGCTTATGTGGCCAGAGGGGCATTAGTGGGTTTTCTTTCTTGGGGCGGGGGGCGGGTAGTTAGATTTTAAGTTTTCAGAAGACTGTAGTTAGCTAACAGTACTGTATTATATATTTTAAAACATGCTAAGAGGGTAGATCTTAGTTACTTGCTCTTGCCCCACACAAAAAAATTTTTAATTAAAAAACGGGGCGGGGGACACAAAGGAAACTTTTAAAGGTGATGAATAAGTTTATGGCTTTAGTTGTAGTTCACAGATGTATATTTATCTCCAAACTTATCTAGTTTGTATACATTAAATATGTATGGCTTTTTGTATGTCAATCATATCGCAAAAAAAAATGTTTTTAAAAAAGTTTTCAAAAAGTTTTCAAAAGAGAAAACTCATACTTCTTAAGAAATGTTATTTGAAGATTAAAACATGAGAAAAAAGAAGAAAAAGGAAACCAAATTCTACTTCAGCCATGTTCAGCTAATTCAAACATTAATAAAACTGTTCTTACCATGTACAGTAAAGATAATTTTCTGGCCTGTGGATTAAAAGTCAGTTAAAAAACATGGAAATATTCAAAAGCATCACTTAAAATTTCTTGTTATAACAGGAGAAAAATCTTGAGTAGTATTTATTGAATATTTATCAAGATGTTAGAATAATACAGTTATCATTTTTATAATTCCTGATTATTTTCAAAATAACTAATATTCTCATTTTAATTTTAAGAACAGTCTTGGGAGACAGCATAATCATTCCTATTTTTCAAATGAGAGAATTAAGGTTCAAATGTTGTGTTAAGTTTCCTAGGGATACTAGGAAGTACCACAAACCAGGTGGCTTAAACAACAGCAATTTATTGTTTCATAGTTCTGGAGGCTAAAAATTCAAGATTAAGGTGTTGGCAATGTTGGTTCCTTCTAAAGGTTGTGAAGGAGAATCTGTACCATGCCTCTCTTCTTGTCTGCCCTCTGTATGTATCTGTCTCTGTGTTCAAATTTTCCTTTTTTGTAAGGACAGCAATAGTATTGGACTGGGGCTCATCCTAATGACCTCATCTTAACTTGATCATCTCCAAAGACCCTATTTCCAAATAAGGTCACATTCACAGATCCTGGGTATTCGCTTTTAACATCTTGGGCGAGACACAGTTCAACCCATAACAGATGTGACATCCTTTGCTCAGGGTCTCCTAAGTGGGAAGTTTAGACATAACACATTGTAGTGCCACTAAAATAGTAGTTTTAAAAGAACATGACAATATATCTATGACACCACATTTAAAATTCATTTTCTAATACTTTCTTATGCCTGGGTAGATTTTATTTAAAATTAACTGAGTTTCTAAAATATTTAATAGAGTTTTTGGTTGTAATGGATTTCAAGCTCTTTTTCTTTCTTTGGATAATAAATAAGTGATACGACACCAACTGTGGAAAGTTGTTCAATACTCAGTGCTTAGATCTGAGTATAAATTTTACTGAACTTCCATTAATTCAATGTAGAGCTTTAGAATGTAGACTCCTTCATATTTTGAGATGTCCATCAGAATACTGTTTAATTTGTTTCAAGTGCACTCTCATGCTAGGTTATCTATACGTTTCACAATTCTGTAAGAATTATAGTGTTGCCAGTGTTAATACGCATCTTGTGATCAGAAATTTCTGAGGAGTGGAGAGAGCAAGACTCCACTAGGATAATAAAACAGTGTATGGTAGTTTGTTGATCTCTTTTCGTTTTCCCTTTTTTCTTTGCTAAATCTTTCTTTTTCTTTTAAAATTATTTTAGACTTTTAGAAAAGTTGCAAAATAATACAAGTAACTTTTTCCCTGAACCTTTTGAGAGTATGTCTCAGACTTGATGGTCCATCATTTCCAAATACTTCAGTGTATAATTCCTACAAATAAGGACATTCTTCTACATAGTCATGATACAAACATAAACTCAAGAAATTTACAATAACACATTACTATCAACTAATCCATAGACCATATCCAAATTTTTCTAGTTGTCTCAGAAATGCCCTTCATAGCAAAAGAATCCAATCCAGGATCATGCATTGCATTTAGTTGTCATGTTGTCTCTTTAGTATTCTTCTATCTTAGTCTTTCCTTGATTTTCAGCACTGTGACACTTTGGAAGAATACATTTTGTGGAATGTGTTTGAATTGGGACTTATGTGATACTTCTTCAGGTATGTGTCTGTGGCAGGAATATCACAGAAGTGAAGTTGTGTTCTCATTTTTTGTGGGGGGGGGTTGCACAATTTTGATTTATCCCCTGACTAGTGATACTAACTTTGATCACTCGATTAAGGTGGTGTTTACCAAGCTTATTTACTGCAAGTTACACTTCTTCCCTTTGTAATTAATATATATTTTGTGGGCAAACTGTAAATTTTTGTCATCAAATTTTTGCCCTCTAGATTTAGTATCGGTTGTTTCTTGACTGAACTTACTGCTATGATGGTTTCCAAATGTTAATTTTCTTGACATTCTACTGTAAGGTAGAACGTTCTCTTCTCCCTGTTTATTTATTTGTATCAGCATGGACTCATGAATTCCTATGAGTAATGGTTATAATTCATTATTATTTTTATTTACTTTGTTCAAATTGTCCAAAAGTCTGTCCATGGGAGACGTTTCAGGCTGGTTTCTGTTTCTTTTTCACATATTCCCATAATTTTTTTTTTTTTTTTTTGGCCGTACGCGGGCCTCTCACTGTTGTGGCCTCTCCCGTTGCGGAGCACAGGCTCCGGACACGCAGGCCCAGCGGCCATGGCTCACAGGCCCAGCCGCTCCGCGGCACTTGGGATCCTCCCGGACCGGGGCACGAACCCGTGTCCCCTGCATCGGCAGGCGGACTCTCAACCACTGCGCCACCAGGGAAGCCCTCCCCATAATTTTTTAAAGCACTTCCACTAGTAATTTCTTCACCAAAACAGTAAGAGGAGAGAAATAAAAAATAAAATATAAAGTCTCAGTGAAAAAGCAGAAAGCCTTATTAAAGAAACAGAAAATATGAAGAACTAAACGGAGGGACTTCCTTGGTGGCACAGTGGTTAAGAATCTGCCTGCCAATGCAGGGGACATAGGTTTGATCCCTGGTCTGGGAAGATCCCACATGCCACAGAGCAGCTAAGCCCGCACGCCACAACTACTGAGCCTGCGCTCTAGATCCCATGAGCCACAACTACTGAAGCCCATGCATCCTAGAGCCCGCAACAAGAGAAGCTGCCCAATGAGAAGCCCATGCACCACAAGGAAGAGTAGCCACTGCTCGCCTCAACCAGAGAAGGCCCGCGCACAGCAATCAAGACCCAACACAGCCAAAAAATAAATAAATAAATTTATATTTAAAAAAAAAAGAACTAAATGGAAATTTTAGAATTGAAAACCATAGTAACTGAAATAAAAAACTCACTGGGTAGGCTTACAGCAGAATGGAGGGGACAGAGTGATCTGTAAGCTAGAACAGTAGAAATTACCCAATCTGAACGAGAAGGAGAAATAGAACAAATAAATGAACAGAGCCTCAAGTACCTATAGGATTATGACAAAAAAAAGACTACAACTAGAGTAAGAGAAGGAGAGGGGAAAGCAGGCAGGGCCAAGAAGTACTTGAAATAATGGATGAAAACTTGCCAAACTTGGCAGAAGACATAAACCTACACATCCAAGAAGCTGAGCAAATTCCAAACAAGATAAACCTGAAGAAATCTGTAAGACACATCATAAAACTTACGTAAACTTAAAGACAAAGGAAAAATCTTGAAAATAGTGAGAGAGAAATAACACCTTATATATGGGGAAAAAACATTCCAATGATAATGGATTTCTTATCAGAAACCATGGAGGCTGGGAGACAGCAGGGTAACATTTTTCAAGTACAGAAAGAGCTCAAAACCTCACATTCTATATCTGGGAAAAATATTCATCAGGAATGAAGGAGAAATCAAGACATTCTTAGATAGAGGAAAACAAAGAGAATTTGTTTCTAGCAGCCTTACTCTAAAAGAATGACTAAAAAAAAAATAATTTTAAATCCAGCAGAACATGTTCAGGACTTTTATGCTGAAAACTACAAAATGCTGATGGGAGAAATCAAGGAAGATATAGGGAAATGGAGAGATGTACTGTGTTCATGGATTAGGAGATTCAACATAGGAAAGATAAATTCTTCCCCAATTGATATACAGGTTTAATGCAGTTCCTCTCAAAATGCCCCTAAGATTCTTTTATTTTTGTTTTTTTGATTGAAATACTGATGTACAATGTTGTTAGTTTTGGATGTACAGCAAAATGAGATACATATATATATATGTATTCTTTTTTAGATTCTTTTCCATTATAGTTTATTACAAGATATTGTCCTTGTTCCTTATCTGTTTTATATATAGTAGCATCTATCTGTTAATTCTGTTAAGATTTTAATAGATAAGATTATTCTCAAATTAATACAGGAATGTAGGCGAATTAGAATAGCTAAGAAAACTTAGAAAAAGAAAAATAAAGTGGGAAGAATCAGTCTTTAATTTTAAGACTTTATATAGCTGTAGGAATCAAACCTCAGGGCTTGATCCGTAGAGGCATTGACACACTGATCAATGGAATAGAATAGAAAACCCAGAAATATCCACACAAGTACAGCCAGTAGATTTGTGACTAAAGTACAAAAGCAATTCAGTGGAGGAAGAATAGTCTTTTTGACAAATGATTTGGGGAGGGGTGGGGGAAGAACCTTTAACCTAAACCTCACACTAGGATAAAAACAGAAGAAAATTTTCAGGATGTAGGGCTTGGTGAAAAGTGCTTAATCATGACACCAGGAGCACAGTCCATAAAAGAAAAAAATTGATAAACTGGACTTTATCCAAATTAAAAAGTTTTTCTGTGTGCAAAACTCTGCTAAAAGGATGAAGAGTCAAGCTCCACAGTGAGGAAAAACATTTGCAAAGCACATATCTGATAAAAGATTATTATCTACAGTGTATGAAGAACTCTCAAAACTGAACCCCCAAAAAAGCAATCCATTAGAAAATAGAGATTTGGGGGGAATTCCCTGGCGGTCCAGTGGTTAGGACTCCATGCTCTCACTGCCGAGGGCCTGGGTTCAATTCCTGGTCTGGGAACTAAAATCCCACAAGCCGCGTGGTGCAGCCCCAAAAAAAGAGATTTTTGCATTCTAAAAAAATTCAAGAAAGAATAGACATGTCACTGAAGAGGATATATGAATGGTAAATAAGCATATAAAAAGATGGTCCATAAGCCATTGAGGAAATGCAGATTAAGACCACCATGAGATATCACTGCATACCTATTAAAACAGCTAAAATAAAAGGTTATGACACTACCAAATGCTGGTGTAGATTTAGAAAAACTGGATTTCTCATACATTGTTTTGAGAATGTCAAATGGTACAGCCATTCTGGAAAATATTTGGAATTTTCTTTAAAACTAAATATATACTTGTCATATGACCAAGGAATCTCACTTCTGTGCATTTATCCCAGAGGAAAAAAAATTATGTCCACATAAAAATATGTACGTGAATGTGCTTTGTATATTATAGTTGAGAGTCAGATATGTCTTTTGCAAATACTTCCTCCCAGGGTAGAGCTTGTGATCCTATGTACATGCTGTGTATGAATGTTTATAGCAGCTTTATTTGTAATGACCCCAAACTGGAAGCAACGAAAAAGTCCCTTAATTGGTGAATGGTTAGACAAACTATGGTACATCCATACCATGCACTACTCTGTTCAGCAATGAAAAGGAATAAACTGTTGATACACAGAATAACTTGGATGGGTCTTAAGGGCATTATGGTGAGTAAAACATGCCAACCTCAAATGGTCATATACTGTATGATTCCATTTGTATAATCCCAAAATGACAAAATTAGAAAAATGGATGGCAGATGAGTGATTGTCAAGGATTAGGAATAGCCAGAGGGAGAGGAGTGGATATGCCTATAGTGGGGTAGCAGCAGGGAATTCTTTGTGAAAAAATAGTTCTGTATTTTGATTGCAGTGGTGGTTACATGAATCTACACACGTGACAGTAAAATAACATAGAACTTTACATATGCTCTATACCAGTTTCCTAGATTTGTACTGTTGTACGGTACTGTTAGTTATATAAGATGTAACCAGTGGGGAAAACTGGATGAAGAGTACATGAGACCTGTCTCTATAAATTCCTGTGAATTTCTAACTATTTCAAAGTAGAAAGTTAAAAACAAAAGAGAGGGATATTATCATTGCTATATGATTTCAGGGAAACAAATAGTTACTTGACAGTGAGGGGAATGAAGATCTGTGGTCATAACTTTTGAGCCTGTCTTTATAGCATAGATAGACTTTTCACTAGTTGATATAGGGAGGGAACGGTATTTCAGACAGTTTGAGAGTTAGTAAATATTTATGGAATGACTGCTACTGTACTGTTAATGGTAAGAGATATTAATAACATCCGATTAGTCTGAAGAACATTTTAATTAGTTTAGTGAAGGAGTATATATTTAGATTTTGTATCTCATGAAGAACTTTGGGATACTTGTTACCTGTATTTTCACACAAATTTATGAAACCTGGGAGTAAGAGAGAGATAGAAAGAGAGAAGACACAAATTACCAATATCAGAAGTGAAACAAAATAGTTCAAAGGATGAATGACAATAAACAAAGCAGCATGTGGTTTTAAATAAAACAAAGCCTGTTTTTCATGGATTTAGTAAATGGAATCAGAGAAAAAGTCACATTCCATTTCTTGAAGTTAGAGAACTCTAATAGTAGCCAAGTATGTCAAGACAAATAATAGGCCTGTGTAAAAGCCATGTTGTCACCTGATCTTCCATGGAATTTTCACACTTTGTAATTCTGTATTTAGATGATTGCTTAATATTTCTGTCTACTATTGAATTGTAAGCATTCTGTGGCTCAGCGTTGTAGACCCAATTCCTATCCTGGTGTCTGGCAGCACTTAGTAAAATACTTGTTGAATGTGTTCATACATGAAATAAATGACTTTGCAAAACTCTTTACATTAGAACAAATAAAAGACAGTTATAGAAGTAAAGAAACAGGATGATAAGATAGACTAGACAGAAAAATTTAGTGTAATGGTAAAACTTTAGTAAAGCTACACAAGATTTAAGCTTTTACAGCTAAGCAATTCAGGATTGGATTTTGTGATGTTGCTGTGTTTACTGAAAAGATGCCAGAGTGTTGGACTGAGCAGTAAACGAGCTATGGCATGGCTGTAGAAAAATAAGATAGCACAGGTTACGGAAGACACCAGAGCATGAGCCACTTAATACTAGCTGCTTTCTAGTGTGGTAGCTTTCTTAACAAACCACCTCTTAAATGACTGATCCAATTAACTGATGCCCTGAGAATTCTTGCTTGAAACATACTGATGATTCCCCTACAGCATGCTGAATGCTTACCCCTTAGTATGTCTGTGCATATCTGCTGCTGCTGCTGAAGTTGTATGGGTATCAGGAGTCATTTACACGTTTGTGCTCTCAAGCCTTTTCATGCTGGTTTATACTTATTTTAATTACACAATTTAAATAATTATTATATAAATCAAAGGAAAGAGAAGTGATGTTTCTGTGAAAACTTAAGTTGAATGCTTTGAAAAGATCTGATAAAGGGTAATAAGTAAAAAAAAATACTGCTGAATTAGATGAGAACAAGGGAGCTGTAAAATATCAGGGATAAATTATTCTTTAAAAAAAAAAGTAAGAAGGAAAAAGATTCTGTACTCAGATTGCTTCACGTGTCTTTTAAAGCAGTTTTTCAGTCCATGGGTCATGAAATCAACTTAGTAGGTTTAAATCAATTTAAAAAAAAGAAGAAATGTATTAGAACATATCAGAGTACATTACACCTAGGAAGGAGCATTGTTTCATGAAACTTTTCTTGAGTTTTTAATATTTATTTTATACACATACATAAAATGTGAAAATGTGATAAGCTTGAAAAACAAAGCTAAAGAAATTGAAACTGGAAATATTAGAGTGTGTATTTAGGGCATGATTTATCCCAGAAAGAAGAGGAAATTCAAATTAGTGGATCCAAACTTAAAGCAAAGGCTTTAGTCCAACATCAAAAGGTTGGTGAATGAATGTATAGTTTTGTGCTTTGTGTTAAAATGAAATGTTTAAGGTATGTATAAATGTTTTTATATTTAAGTTGACCTTTTTAATTGACCAGCAACTACAGATCTCTGTGTCATGTGGTAAGAGTTTCAGCATATTTTATTGTACTTATTTTCCTCTCATACTTCCGTATTATATACCCCCCACCCCCACTTTCTCTGCTACTTAATAGCTGTGTCACCTAAGAGTCATTCTCTAGGCCTCAGTTTACTTTTTGTGAAATAAGATTATCCTTCAGATCTCTTGTTATTTGGCAGTGCTTAATAGCCAAATTGATAAAGTAAATTCTTTCTTGGTATTTGCCCATCTAAATTTTTAGTAAATGGTAGACATTCCATTTTGGGGTTGTTGTTGTTGTTGTTGTTGTTTTAAGCACTGAAATCCCTGTATTGCAGCCTTAGGGGGCATCATTCACATGCCAGTCAAAATGGCCATCAGTATTAAGTCTACAAATAATAAATGCTGGAGGGGGTATGGAGAAAAAGGAACCCTCCTACACTGTTGGTGGGAGTGTAAATTGGTATAGCCATTATGGGGAAAAGTATGGAGATTCCTTTCAAAACTAAAAATAGGGTTACCGTATGATCCTGCAATCCCATTCCTGGGCATATATCCCAAGAAAACTCTTAACTCAAAAAGGTACATGCACCTCAATGTTCATAGCAGCACTGTTTACAGTAGCCAAGACCTGGAAGCAACCTAGGTGTCCATCAGCAGATGAATAGATAAAGAAGATGTGATATATATACACAGTGGACTATTACTCAGCCATTAAAAAGAATGAAATAATGCCATCTGTAGCAACATGGATGGACCTAGAGATTATCATATTAAGTAAAGTAAATCAGACAGAGAAAGACAAATATCATATATCATTTATATGTGGAAACTTAAAAAATTCTATAGATGAACTTATTTACAAAACAAAAATAGACTCACAGACATAGAAAACAAACTTATGGTTACCAAGGGAGATGGGGGAGGGAGATAAATTGGAAATTTGGGGTTGGCATATACACAGTACTATGTATAAAATAGGTAAAAATCAAGGATGTATAGCACAGGGAACTATAATCAATATCTTGTAATAACCTTTAATGGGAAAGAATCTGAAAAAGATACATATATATATCTGAATTACTTTGCTGTACATCTGAAACACTGTAAATCAACCATACTTCAAAAAAAAGTAAATTTCTTTTTAAAAAAAGAGTTTATTGGCCTGTTTTCCAATGGAAACAACCATTACCTCACTAATCAACTCCTAAACTAGGTCTTAAAGGAAAGCAATTTAATTGGATTAATTCATGCTGAAGTGTGAATAACAATCCTACAAACTTCCCAGAAATGGTTTTCCTTTTTAAAAAGGGTATTCTTTTTAGGTTAAGTTTTAATCTGATATTTCAGACAGAGGACCAAATGAGGTGAACATTTGAGACTTTGTGGGAAAAGCTCTTTCCCTCTTTCAGATCAGCTGTTCCATGGTTAAGGGACTGTAGAGGAGAAATGGTGGCCATCCCTCTCCCAGTCCAACTGTAGAAGGCCTGGACAACCTTCTAGTATTTAAGCCTGACTTCTAGAATGCACAAAGTACCTAGATCAAGAGTGGCAGGAGGGGAGTTTTCTCACCCCCACCATTGTGACCGAGTCAGCTGCCTGGGTAAGGTGAGGCTTCCTGTCACTCTGGATAGCTGCATCTCAGTGCTGCCTCCTTCTTTTGCCCCTCTCCCTCTTCCTGCAGTGAAGATAGTGAGTTGTGCAGCAGAGGGGAAGGAGGTCCCACTTTGCATAGTAACCTGTGTGAGTTAGTGAGCTATAGGCCTGCTGTGCAGAGACCCTGTGGGACTCTTGGCCTGAGGGGGAGGAGGATTATTATACTACTGAAATCCTGCCCTGCAAGGTACCTTCCAGCAAATACTCCTTCGTTGGCTGTGATTGTCTGGCTGTCGCTATAAGTCATCCTTAACTAATGTATGAAAGACCTAATTGGCATAAGAAAGGTAGTTTAGAGGTTTTAACTGCATGCAGTACAAAAAGGTAGATGGTGAGATGCAGAGAGATTCTATGATAAATACAGGCAATAAATGTAAAATTTTATGAAGGCAAAAGAGGAAGGAAAGAAACATTTATTCACGTTCATCATTTCTTCTCATGTTTTCCCACCAAGTAGAAGCTGTATAATCCAATACATTCTACCTTAAAAACTCTTTTGAATTTTGTATTCTGTTCCATAATATATTCTTGATTGTTTTACTAAAAAGTATTATGATTCATTATTGAATAAAATCAATGTTCTTAAAGGATGCACCATGTTTATCGTGTGTCTTGATGTCTTCCCTGGCACAACTACCTCATGCTCCAGTCCAGGGTCTAGTCTGAGAAGCACAAGCACATTTATCCTCACAGCAACCTCATGAAAAAGATAGTATCATTTTACAGATGAGAAAAGGAAGGTTCAAAGAGGGAAAGTCTCATGGGTACTACACGTCATTGTTAAATTTCTCCCCCAAACCCTCTCCTTTTATAGATTTTGTGGTTCTGTAAAACATAGAAAAACTAGCAGTATAAATAGAGTGCTGATCTAAAAGTTAAGAAAGGTTTTTGGTTCTGTTCCTAGCATAGTTATTGACTTGCAGGGAAATCTTTTGAAGGTCCCTTATAGAAATGTTGTCTTTCATTTCCTCATATGCATGTTGAATTTAATTTCATCCTTAATGTTGGGAAAAGGTACATACATATTTTTAAAAATCAGACACTTGGCATCCTTGAAGATTAGTTCTAAATAAAAGCAGTTGTTAATGGAATAATACCCTTGAGAACTCTCCTCAAGTCTAGTGCACTCTTCTGTGTATCCATACACCCTTGACTTTTAAACACAAAATTGTTGTCACCAATTATTGGCTTCCTTACTACACTGAAAGTAAGCTATTTTAGTTTGCTGCTTGATTCAAGCCCCCCATGCCTACCAGTTCCTTAAATGTATAACTTGTCCATAGGTATAATAGTAGCCAAGAGCTCAAATTTTAATGTCAGCAAAATCTGGTTTTAAATCCTGACTCCAGATTATTAGTGTGACATTAGATAAACTACTTCAGCTCTCTGTGCCTCAGTTTCCTTATTTTAAAAGGGGGGTAATAATGCCTATTTCATGGGTTTTTACAAATCTCCTGAATTGTCTATGATGATAACATTGGAATGTTGTCATATGGTAATGCCTAAAAAATTTGGGGTTGATGTTTTACCTTGTAAATTCACTTTAAATAAATATATTCTTCTGTAAGTATTCTAAGTCTATAGATTCATATACATTAAGTGAAATTTACTTGAAAATACTAATTCTACAATTTACATGACCTATTTTTTGATGATTGATATTGTAAATAACAGACTGTCGTACACTTTAGATTGATTCTGATGGGGGAAGAATATTGTATGATATGTGGCATTCAACTAATCTATTTGGTTAATTTGGTAGTATAAAAGGATTTGTAGATAATGAATTTTCATACTCTGGAAGATAATTTTATAGATCCTACACTGCTTCCAGATTTATACTGGTGCCTCGTTTTAAAGTAGGACTTTCACCTGACAGTGTATGTTAATATTCGGAAAATTCTCTATCAGTAGGCTAGCACCATCTTGACAGCCCTATGTTCTGCTTCTACCTTGCTAATTGTTTCCTTGGGATTATTTGGATTGTGTAGAAAGCTTTTTGCAAATCCCCTTATTACTGAAGTCATTGTTGCCAGCAGGAATAAGATTAAAGGTGCTTAAGTCTGTAGAGTTGTTTCTAATTTGTACGTGTCATTTCAGTGGCATTTTAACAGAACTCTGTCTCCTGTCCCTCCCTTCTCCCCCGGTACTATCTCAAGTTAGGTCCAAGAAGCCAGGCCATTGGAAGAAATCTCATTTTATCCTCCTAATTATTATGCTGGCACTCAGGAGATAATTTTTCCCTTCATGCACTGCCAATTAATATGCAAATGGACTGATAAATATTTATGCAATGATTTAAATTATGCAGGGAGTGCTTTCAGTGTATTCTGTAAATGAATTGTTCGTGGACTTCAAAGTACTGGCTGCTGTGCTAACGAGGAGAGATTTGCATAAGGCCCTAATCACGCGCATACTGATAAAGCTTCATTATGGAAACTGCCAGCTGCAATCTTTGTTTCTATTTTATTACAAAAAGAGGAACTTTTCATGCTTCAGTTGCCTTGACAATGTCAGTCCTAGCTGGTAGGAGAGGCTAAAACTCCTGTGAGCAACTGAAGTTTCCTTATTCAGTTGAAGATTGCTATGGTGTAACTGAAGTTGTATTTCGCTTCTCCCCCAATCCACTTTCCACCTCCCACCCTTGTTCTTTTAAGGATATAGTGTAGATTTGTTAGAAATAATAGTACCTTCTTTCCCCTACCCCAAACCGCTACCTGTTTCTTCCTTGCTTTGGACTGTCTGAACCTCTAGAAGATTTCACAGCAATGCTGGACTGCAGTGACTATGTTCTAGGTGGGTACCAGCACGGTTCTTTCTTATAAGCTTTAATATGGAAATAGCATGTGTGGAGTTGACTATGCATAAATGCTTAATCGCATATGCAACCAACTCGGGGGAGGGGGGAGAAGTGGATTGAGCTGGGAAGGAGGAAAGCATTTGCAAAGCACAAGCCTGCTTGAATTTGCAGTAGGTCCTTCCCTACCACTAGCTCTTCTGGTTCAGAGGATATTTTCAGTAAATAGTGTGGATTTAGAGTTCAACTGGAATGGAGGACATTTTTGCTTTTTGGAAATTTCTATTGAGAGCATTTCATGTAGTTCTAAAAACAGTCTAAATCTGAAACAAGGTATAAAGTGTACCTAAATAATATGTACATATTAATTTAAAAAGTTTTGCATACCGAATGTGAATGTCTTCTCTAAAAAATGCCTAGTGAAAAATAAGATGGAGCCATAGTGCATAGTTGTTCCCATAAATGCTAATGCAGAAGGTAATTGGAATGGTTACTGCAATAGGACTGTTGATCAATTTCCAGATTTTAGAAACTGTTAACTGTTTTCAAATTTTGGCTAATACTAGCCTTTTTTATTTTTAAAAAATCAACTTCTGTTCTTCAGGAAATAATTTTTAAGTGCTGGAAAGCCTGTTTTTAGAGTTTTTCCTATAGAACAACAAGATTTGGGGAGGGGGATGTGTGGCTTGAATATATAAACTCTCTTTGGTGATTAAGATTTAAAATAGATTGAGGCACTTTGTTTTTTAGACTTATTGTGACCATGGTGGCCATATTTTGTGTTGAGTTTTTTCTGTTTGTATGCAAAATTGTTGAAACCTCTTTGGGTTACTCTAGTCACCTCTCCAGGTGATGATAAGAACTCCAGGTCTCTGATATCTTAGTTTTAAAACCTCTACAAATGATTTTTTTTTCCTGTAGGTAATTTTTCCTGCTTGAAAAATTGAGGCTGCCCCCCATCACCATCACAGTAGTTCCGGATAAAATAAAATGATAGTTCTGAAAATGTTTGAATTTTTAGCTGGAAGGCATGGCCTAAACCCAGGGTAGTACTAATACTTGTACAGCATGATAAAAATAACTATTTAAAGGGTGAATGACTAAAATAACAAACTGATGTCAAGAATTCAATCCAAGAGCAACCTGTAGACTGTGTATTAGACTCATACAGTCAGTTCAGTGTGCCCAGAGGGAAAAAACAAACTTCACATATCAAAAAAAGAACTTACTTGTATTTACTCTTTTACATCTACTAAGTTGGGAACTCAAGAAAGGAAAGGAAAGTACCTTTCTGAAATATTTTTAGCATTATATTTTAGAATTAGACATTATATCTGTAATTTTCAGTTCACAGTAAATATCATTTAAACATTCTTCCATTCCATTCCAGTGTACAACATTCATAGTTGTTCAGTTAATCAGGATTTATTTATTTTTGTGTATGTGTATTAAACTCTTGACAGTTTGATAGAAAATGCATAGAAGATTCACATAGAATACCTGTGACATAATTTTTAATTTTTAGATGTGGAAATCAGGATATGAGTTGTGCAGGTCATGACTTGTTGAGAATTATGCCTACAGCTTTGTTTTTATGGTATGTGGAAAACATTGTTACCCTTCTGATGAATGTTAACTGCTTTATCATTTTTTCCCACTTTCTTTTAAAATACACTCTAAAGGAAGCATTGAGCAGCATGTATGCTTAATGGTGTATTCTATTACATTTGTTGTGGTCTTTGTTGACTTTCATAAGATTTTGGTTAAGTCATTCAGAAAGCTGATGTTTACTAAGCTGTACACCTGTTCCTTTCAAACCTTAGTATGCTTTCAGATGATATTTAAATTTTTCTGTAGGGGGAAGGAAGTTATAGAACTACCCTCATTTATGACCACAGACATACAAATTTGAACCCTTTGAACATGTGAAGAACAAAACAAATATATGATAGAACTGCTTAAGCCCATAAGGCAAGCATTTGTTTCAAAAACTATTTAAAAAGCTATTACACAGCTTCCAGGTTGGAAATGAAATTTATGAGAGAAGGATTCTTGATCTTTCTCATCAGTTATGCATGTGGATAAAGTAAACATGGACAACACGGTTGGGACTACTAATGATTGTTTTGATTTTCTAGTTAAACATTTAAGCAGATGACAAAATGGGCTGTTCAGTCAAAAAATTGAATATAATATATAGTTTAAGTATTATTCTCTGCTAATTATAGTTAATGGTTCTTAACCCATTGAGAGAAAAGGTAGAGCTTGCTTGATGGTAAACTTCTTTGACTATAAATATGCTAAGTTTGAGTTCACAGGAGAAGTAGAATAAGATACATATTAAATGTATAGTTTTTACCCTTTAGGAGAGGTAGAAGAAAAGCAGACTTGTTCTTGTCTTTCCTCTTGCATATCTTCTAGGATACTTAATATTGCTTGATGAAAATGTATTACTATGAAAGCATTCATTTAGGATATCAAGGCAGTATAATTTTTAACTGGGTGTGGTTGTGATTTAATTTTGCAGTTATTAGATGTATCTGTTATGCCTTGTAGGCCAGCTTCTTGTACTGGTTTATGATTGAGGTTTGAATTTGATATATTCTCACTTTGACGCATGTTTAATTTGTTTTGGGGCAGGGGGTGGGGAGTAAATATGGAGATATTTTTCTTAGACATGTTTTCATTTTATTCTGTTAGGTTGAGGTATTGTCCAGTCTGTAATCAAGGTTACCAGTAGATTATTTAGGTTACAATTAATGAATATCTTTACTTATGAAAAAAGAAACTTTATTTGGGAATAACATTTTACTTTGTGAGGTACTTCTCTCCTCCTCCCTGCCCCAACTTTGTTTATTTAATATACTTTATGCTTCATATTATAAAACATTTTTCCTCTTTTTTATATTATACTCTATTATAATTTTTTTTGCAGGTTAGATTTCTGTTATTTCTCTTGGAAGAATCTTAAGGTTCTTTAGAAAGACAATTTATTTGTGGATCACTTCAGAGTTAAAGGAATCCTGAATTTCTTTCAGATAAAATTCTGTTATAGTTTGCAATGTTTTAATGTTGATACCATCTCTCCTTGAACTGTAGGACTGTAACAATAGTCAATATTCTTGACCTTTTCCTTTGCCACAATTTTGCCTCCCTAACCACATCCCCAATATTTTCAAAACCTATTCTCTTCTGATTTATTGCAGACTCAAGAATGAACAATCCGTCAGAAACCAGTAAACCATCTATGGAGAGTGGAGATGGCAACACAGGTACAAGATCGTTCTCAGATCCAGCTTTTTATTTAGATGTAATAGAGCTAAAAGAAGAAACTTCCCATTTAACTGTGACTTGTATTCGGTGAATAAAGACCAATTTGAGTATTGAGTTGTCAAATATTAGCTAGTATTTGCAGGAACTGGGATTGTATTGACTTAAGATTATCTAACTTCTTCTGCAGATTGTTTCATCTTTTGCTGCCATATATCAGAGAAACTACAGAGTAGTTGAGAGACTAGTCGTTTGGGTCAGTTAGTTCTGGGAATGACTTACTAGCCACTTACTAAGCTGTGTAACTTCAGGCAGTTTCCCCAGTCTTTTTGAAAAAGACTTAATTTGTTCACCTATAAAATGGGGATAATAAATTTCATAAGTCATTGTGAGTATTAAAGGAAATGTGTTAAGCATGGTGCCAGCTACGCAGCCATTCAAAAAAGTTGAATGGCTATAACAAAAAAGTTGCTCTTGTTATAGGTGTTAATCAAAATGGGAAATCGTATCCACATTCAGTATAAATTGTATTGAAGTAATGGTATTGTGAGTAGATAAAAACACACACCTGTTTCTAATACATCCTTTTATTTCATAATTTTTTTTAAAAAATTTACACTTGATTAAACCCTGTATAAAGAGAAAATTAATACCATAAAAATGAGGAAACTGAGGCCCCCATGGGAGGAAGGTGAGTCTGTAAAGGATAGATTGTCTCCACAGCCCATACTCGACATTTGACTCTGTATCTTTATCAACCATTTAAGAAGGGAATTATGGGCAGGGATACCCAGAAAGTAATAGTTTCACTAGGTTTTTACTAGCAGAGAGTGTTGCCTCTTTGACTCGTGATTTTTAAAATGCCTAACTATGAGAGATAGTAAAAATGAGAGTCACTCTTGGAGACTGTCTTTGTTTTCCACCCCTACTGGCCATAACACCTTTTAATTTGAAGTAAATGAGTTGAACCAATACAGCAGCTTCCTGCCTACATATCTTTCGTTTAAAATTTTTTGGTACCTGGAGATATTTGTTAATCTTTAAAGCATACCTGCCTCTTTATGTGAAACTGAGCAGTGGGGCTTCCTGCTGTATTTAACATGTCTCTCAAGTTACTCCAACTGAGGCTAGCCAGGTAGGCTGCTGTAAATACATCCCGCGAAGGGGAGGGGCAGCGTTCTGTTCTGTCTGAAGTGTCAGCCAGTCTCCTTTCTGTCCCCTGTTTGGGCTCCGCCTTGCATTTTTTTGTAGCAGCAGTCCCTCTGCCAGTATTGTGGCCATCTAGCTTAGGTATGGGACTTGTTTGCAGAGAGAAATAGGGTAGCTGATCCCATTAAGACACTAGAAGAGAGTGAGCAGGACATCCATGCCTAAAGAATTCAGATTCAAAGAAGAGGCATGTATTTCTAAGGGAAGAGAAACAGACTCAGAATGATTGGAGAACACTGAAAAAACACTATATCGGATTCCTTGGGAATCCATTACTATAATAGAAGTTTCAGTAGCTACCATTTATTGAGCACCACATTTAATAAAACCCTGATGACATGTTTTTTAAAATCTTAAGCACTGTATGCATTACCTGAGTTTTTAGTTCTTATGGCAGCCCTGCAAGTTAGGTATTATTTCAAGGAATAGGAAATTGAGGCACAAAACCAGCCGGGAAATAAAGGCAGGATTAGGATTTACACCCTGCATATGATTTACACCCTGCATATGGTTTCTCCCATGAACTGTAATAAAATAAAACTGAAAATTTAAGCAAAGCTTTGTATATATATATTTGGGTCTAAAACCATTTATAGAGCTATGTAAGATAAATTCTAGCTGGAACACTTGCTGAAACAGTCCCATGAATTTCTTGCCCTGTTTTAATGTGGATTGCATGGCAGACTCATTCACCATAGAGCTAAGCAGTATGAATTTAGATATTTTACTTTTTAATGTCTCTAAGACTCTGATTTTGTGGCTGAAAGCTAGTGCTTTCTTAGACTTTTTTATTTCCACCAGCAGCAGTGGTAGTTGATTTTACAAATAGGGAAAATCTTTATTCCTTTTTCACAAGAATTACTGCTAATGAAATAAGAGAAATTGGATCAAACATGAGATGATCAGCCATCCTAACTCTGGAGCGTGGTGACTCACTTTCTGTATGTTGACTGAAGCATTTGTTGCCTTTATAAAATTACACATTACTTCCATATTATGGGCTTTTACATTCACTTGAGGATAACCTTGAATGTCTAGTTTCTCAAATGTTAAGGGTCTGTCACTGTGTTCTTAGCATTTCCCACTGATGTCAGTTGGTTAGCTTAGGAAAGTAAAAATACATTTGAGTTCCAGTTTGCATACTAAGTACCATGTCTGATACATTAGATGTAAAATTACAGTCTACTGGGACTTCCCTGGTGGTCCAGTGGTTAAGACTATGCGCTACCACTGCAGGGGGCGAGGGTTCAGTCCCTGGTTGGGGAACTAAGATCCCGCATGCCATTCAGCGCAGTCAAAAAATAATAAAACAAAATAAAATTACAGTTTATTCAGATAATTACTTGCTTATAAATGGATTTTTATTTTAAAATATAACTAACAAACCTGCAGATTGCTTAACTGTAAAGAATATATGGGTTCTTAGTTTTTGTTGGTTTATGAGTAACAAGAAAACTTTTCAATGGAAAGAACACTAGCATTATAATAAAACCAAAGTTTCACATTTTCTGGATTCAGAATACTTTCGTGTAGACTACAACAATTTTAAACATTTCAGGAAAAAATAATTTTTGATTTTGTGACATTTTAAGAGAATGGTATTATAAAATTAAGATTGTATTTGATACGTTACTTCTTTGCCTTTCTCCAACCAGAGTGATTTATTTAGGTTGAGCAGCTAAATCTGACAATGCGCTTTTGTCAAACAGCCCTTATATGTTCACAGAAAATCTGTTGCTTAGGTTTATTCATTTATTTAAGTCTGTGCCTGTCCTATATGTAAAATACTATACTTGGTGTTATTAAAAGATGTTATGCAAATAAATGAGATACACTCAGTCTTTGAAGAGTTAGCAATCCATTAGAGATGAGACAGATACGCAGGTGACGGATTCAGGATAATTCAAGAGGAGGTAATTCAAGAAGAGGTATAGGAAAGTACCATAGTGGTATTTCTTTGAGGAAATTTGAGTATGTTCATAGGCCAGGTGGAAGGAACCACCAGAGAGAAAGGAATTAAAGAAAAACAACTGATGGAACTGAGGTAGGGGAAGGAGTTAGGATCAAAAGTACAGAATGGAGGGTTAACTTTGAAAATGGAAAAAGATATACCCTTTTTTTATATTGGGGAGAAGAAGCTAAGATCAAACAATGACAGAAAATTGAGGTGGAAAGGAGAAGGAAAATGAGGAATAATTCATGTCAGATTGTTCCATTTTTCTTATTTCTCTTTTAAGTAGTTGAGTCGGTCATCGGAGGGGAAGGCAAAGATAATAGTAATAATAATAGCAGCAGTTACCATTTGTTGAATTCTTACTATATGTGCACGGCTAGCTGCTTTATTATATACACTTCATAATTGTTAAAATACTCTTATAAGGTAAATAGTATTATGCCTATTTTACAGATAAGGGAAATAAATTCAGAACTATTTAGTAATTTGTGATTGAAAAGACTGTGAGCCTTTCATTACCTTTCTTTCTTTTTTCTTTTTTTTAATTGGAGTATAGTTGCTTTACAATATTGTCTTAGTTTCTGCTGTACAATGAAACGAATCAGCTATATGTATACATATATCCCCTCCCTCTCATTATCTCATACTACCTCAAAGATTTTGAATGAAATGGATTTGGGGGTAGGAGTAGAGTGAATGAGTTTTGACATAGTTACCTTTAAGGAATTGATTAAAATAAATAAAAAGGAGTAATAAGCTTCTTGTGGGTCAGCTCAAATTAAAGAAAACAGATGTGTATCTTATGTCTCTGAATTTGCCTATTCTAGATACTTTATATTAAGTGGAATCATACAATATTTGTTCTTTTGTGTCTGACTTAGTTCGCTTAGCATATTTTCAAGTTTATCTATGTTACGCAATCTACAGATGAATAATACTCCATTGTATGTTTGTACCACATTTTGTTTATCCATTCATCTGTTTATAGACACTTGGGTTGTTTCCACCTTTTAGCCATTGTGAATTAATGCTGCATTGAACATTGGCACACAGTTCTTTGGGGTATATAACTAATAGTGAAATTGCTAGGTAAAACAACACAAATTTAGTATCTTACAGCTCTGGAGTTCAGAAGTCCTAAAATTAGGGTTTGGAAGGGCTGCATTCCTTCTGGAGGCTCTGTGGAGAGAATTCATTTCCTTCCCTTTTCTAGCTTCTAGAGGCTACCTACATTCCTTGGTTTATGGCCTCTTCCTCCATCTTCAAAGCCAGAAGTAAAGTGTCTTTAAGTCTGTCTGTCTGTCTGTCTTCCCCTCTCTGTCTCTCTCTCTTTTCTGTCTCTCTCTCTCTCTCTCTCTCTGTCTCTCTCTCTCTGACCCCTGCTTCCATCATCACATCTTCTCTGACTCTCCTGCCTCCCTCTTTCTCTTATAAAGACCATTTTGTGATTACACTGGGTCCACCCAGATAATCGAGGATAAATTCCCCCCATCTCAGGACCCTTGACTTGATCCGATCTGCAGAATCTTTTTTACCATGTAAGGTAACTATTCACAGCATCTGAGATTAAGATGTGGACGTCTTTGAGTTGGCTGTTCTGCCTGCCACGGTACTTTATCCTAAATTAAATCTGACCAACTGTATTATAGATGACAATTGGAAAAGTAAAGCCGCTGTATAAAGTTTTATAAACATCGGTAGGAAAAACCAAAGCATTTTCTTTAATGTAAAAAATATTAGACAAATTTTAAAGGCTTGCTCACTTTTTAATCAAAGGGCAGACTTCTTTCATCAGTATTCCTGACAGATGGTCATCTACCCTGTGCTTGGACTCATCCATTGTTAGGGAATAGTTAATTTTTAATGCACCGTATTCTGTTGTTGTACAACTCTGTTATCTATACTTTTTTGAATTCTGCCCTTACCAGTAACACAGATTAAAATGATTTTCCTCATCTTTTAAAAACGAAAGCTCTTCTGGAAGTCATTGCCCTATTCTATGTCTTCTTCATTTATTTGACATTTATTATAAAGTGACTTATTATAAAGTAATATATTATAAAATATTACAATTCATTATAAAGTAATAATTTAATATAATAGTGGCTGTCATTCATTAAGTATTTACTAGATGTGTTAAACACTTACATAGATTGTCTCATTTAATCCTTATAACAACCATATGAGGCATTATTTTTTTCTCTTTATAGATCAGGGATTGAGGCTTAGATGTTTTTAGTCCCTTGACAAAAGTCACACATATCTATAAACACATATCTATAAAAGTAAGCAGAGCCATCCTCTTATCCTTTGAGCTATGTTGTTCCTTTTGTTTTGTCTCCACTGTGCAAGACACTGTACTATACTCAGTAGGATCACTAAAGTTGAATAAAATATTAATTTGTTCTCAGGAAATTTATCTTACATGTATGGAAATGTAATAGAATATTCATAAGAATTATAAGAATATTCATAAGAATGTCTCATAGACATGAGTCTATGAGAATTCAGTGTAGGGAGAAATCATTTCTAGCTGGGAGGATGAGGGAAGGCTTTGAAGAAGGTGGGACTTAAACTGGACCTTGAAGCTGGGTAGGATCTAAATGTGATGGTAGTAGACAGCGTATGTTTAGGATGAAGAAACAGTAAAGCTAACATGGGAGGAATAAAGCTGTACTGAAGGTTTCTAATTCCTTCAGATTTTTCCCATCGTGCCATGTGCTTTCTAAATCCTTTATCATTTAGTCATCCTCAGAATTAGTGTTACAGACTTTAGTGCAGCCAGTGCTGTTACCATTGGCTTATTATTGTTATTTTTTAAAACTTACAACTGGCTTATTATAATTATTTTTTTATAATAAAGTCAAAAATGACATCAGATTAAATTTTTAAAATCTAGAATGTTATTTTTTCTGATAATATTTAACTGTTTTGAAATATTAAAAGTTGTTTTATTTTAAAGCAACTGACTCACCTTATAACCAGACAAGGACTCAATTTTCAGAGGACTCAGTTTTAACCTGTTGATTCACTGAGTTTATGGTCAATTAACTGTAAGTCTTTTTTGTAACCTGAATTATGGTGGAGCTAAGGCTTCCTATCCTGACCTGGTTCACTAGATTTTTCATTCAAATGATTTTTTTCCCCAGGATAATATCAAGATCTTTTTGGCAACTGAAAAAGTCAAAGAAATTTGTTAATGCAACCTAATATACATTTATGAAGTGGCATTCCAAAAATACTATCAGAAGTTCTTAGCAACAAATGATGCATCTGTTCTGTGAGACTTATTAGTGCCATGGCTAATATTAGGGAGTTATATTCTTAAGAGAGCATGATCAAACATCATTTTTTCCAAGATGAGGACAAAGGATGTTGAAAAGACCAGGGTACCAGTGAATATATCTGCTATTTTTCATAATAATTGAAGAATCTTGATGTCTTGAAGCAGCGCTAGTTTTGGAAAATATTTCCAGATGAAATACCAGCATTTTCAGTCGAAGCCTCAGAAATTCACTGAGGAACAGGCCTCACATAAAGTTCTCATCAAAACAGAGTATAGCAATTGTACATTTCAGACTCCACAGGGCCATTTTCTTTTGAACTTACATTTATCCAGGGGTTATTACTAATATTCTTATTACTGTTATTATTTTTAATGTATTACGTATTTTACTGTGTGGGCTTCATCCTGCACTGGCCCAAGTGCTCTTATAAGCCTCAGGGTGGAAATACCAATACCGACACTGATTTTTCTTGGTCTTCCTTCATAGTGATGTTTTAAATAGTGGGTAGTTCCACAGGTCATTGAAATTGGCTGGAGCACTTCTAGAGCCCCAGGAGCATGATGGAGGATATATTACTCTGTTCTTGGTGGTCTAGAAGCAAAAAGTCAAACACTTATAGGAAAGATGGCTCTCCTCTGGTGTTTGGTTTGGTAGATGTCAGTTAAAGTTCATGGCTGCTAAGAGATTCTGACCACTACATAATGAGAAACTTGCCCTGGCCCTGCCCTTTGCTGCATGTGGGGAATTTTTTGTTGTTGTTTTGGGGTATACTGCAGAGCTTATGAGAATACTAAGTGACATTTGAATTAAGATTATACTTTTGTTAACTGAGTGAATGAGCAATTGATCTTTTCACCAAGTGATAACCCAGTAACAAAAATTAAGATTTTAAAGGTAGTATCCATTTCATTTTTATTCATTACCAATAGAATTTGGAATATTAATAAGATTTGTTTCTAAAAGGATGCTTTAGGCACAGATTGTGAGATAGTAATATTCTCCCTTCTTCCTTACAAAGCAGTTTAGCTTCCTGTCATGCCACTTTTTTGTGTTCTTTTTTTCTAAGTATAAAAGATTTTTCCAGCCATGTTATACTTTAATCTTGCTTGAAGCAAAAAACTAGACTCCATTACTGTTTCAGTTAGATCCATTATATAGCATTCTGGCTTACAGCAGTGGCAGTGGAAGCCAGGGGTCAGATTTAATAAGCATTTGCGAGAGGAGGAGAGGAGATTGAGAGGGAGTAAAAAAAAAAAAAGCAAGCAAGAAAGGGAGTAATCTAAAATGAATACCTGTATTTGGCTTGGGACTGGGATAGACGTAGCATCATTACCTGAGTAGGGACTGCCTGAGCTAGGAGTAGACTTGACAATGAGGTGATACATTCAGTTTTGAAGATGTTGCATTTGGGTGCCATATGGTACTTGCAGGTGAGGAAGTGAGTAATTGGAGATAGAGATATGTTCCTGAGGAAAGAAATCTGGTTGCTTATATAGATGTGAAAGTACTTAGCAGGGAGATACTGCTGGGAAGAGAGTGGAATAGCTGAGAAGAGGACCAAGGGTAAAACTCTTCTACAACATAGAAAGGGCAGACAGAGGAAGAGAAGTACATGAAGTAGGATGTCCAGTACGATGGCCACAGGCTGCATTTGGCTGTTTAAATTAAAATTAAATTAAAAATTCAGTCAAGTTAGCCACCCTTCTAGTGCTCAGTAGCCACATGTGGTTAGTGGCTACCACATTAGATAGCATATATATAAAACATTTCCATCATCACATAAATTTCCTTTGGACAATGCTTAAGTGGTCTAAGAAAGAGCAACCGTGGAGATCAGAAGTGAACCCAACATGGAATTCCCTGGTGCCACAGTGGTTAAGACTCTGCGCTCCCAATGCAGGGGGCCCGGTTTCCATCCCTGGTCCGGGAACTAGATCCCACATGCATGCCACAACTAAGAGTTCACATGCCAGAACTAAGGAGCCTGCATGCCACAACGAAGGAGCCTGCCTGACGCAACTAAGACCTGGCACAACCAAATAAATAACTAAATATTCTTTTAAAAAAGAAGTGAACCAGACAGCAAAGTTCATGGAGTTAGTATTCATTGTAATCAAGTCTTGCAAAGAGGTGGAGACATAGAAAGCTTAAAATGTGACCTTTGGATTTGACAGTTAGTAGTTACTAGGGACTTTTTAAAAACTTTATCTTACTGAAGTAGAGTTGATTTACAATGTTATGTTAATTTCTGCTGTACAACAAAGTGATTTAGTTATGCATATATTTCTTTTTCATATTCTTTTTCATTATGGTTTATTACAGGATATTGAATATAGTTCCCTGTTCTGTACAATAGTACCTTGTTGTTTATCTGTTCTGTATACTAGGGACTTTTTAAAAGGTTTTAGGTAAGTGGCAGGGAAAAAAATTGCTGTTGATAGAGAAGTGAATAGTTGAGGCAAGGAAAGATAAATGTAGGCAACTCTTTTACTAGAAGCTCTATGAGAAGCTGTGTAGCACAGTGATTAAGAGTTTGGCCCTGTAACCAAACCATCTGGATTCAGATCCTGGTTCTTTCACTTACTAGTTATGTTACCTTGGGCACATTATTTCCTTATGTGCCATGGTTTTCTTAGCTATAATATGGAAATAAATAATAATAATACATTGCATAGAATTGATGTTGAAAGCAAGTAGATGTGTAACTCAGTAAGTGCTCAATAATTAGTATTTACTATGAGTATGAGTATGGTGATGATGATGATATATTGAATAAAAGGAAGGAAAGAATGGGAGAGGAGGTCAAGTCTGTTTATAAGGTAGGAGAAAACTACTAGGAGGGGAGTGGTAAAGAAAGGATGGATGATTCAGGAATCAAAGTTCCTGAGGAGAAGGGAGGTGTTGGGTTTCAGAGCACTGGTAAATGAAGTAGCTTAGAGTAGAAGAAACCCTCTCCCCCACCACCACTCTTTTTTTTTTTTAAATTTTTAACACCTTTATTGGAGTATAATTGCTTTACGATGTTGTGTTAGTTTCTGCTGTACAACAAAGTGAATCAGCTATATATCCCCATATCCCCTCCCTCTTGCGTCTCCCTCCCACCATCCCTATCCAACCCCTCTAGGTGGTCACAAAGCACAGAGCTGATCTCCCTGTGCTATGTGGCTACTTCCTACTAGCTATCTATTTTACATTTGGTAGTGTATATATGCCCATGCCACTCTCTCACTTCCTCCCATCTTACCCTTCCCCCTCCCCGTGTCCTCAAGTCTATTCTCTATGTCTGCGTCTTTATTCCTGTCCTGCCCCTAGGTTTGCAGAGCCATTTTTTTGTTTGTTTAGATTCCATATATATGTGTTAACATACAGTATTTGTTTTTCTCTTTCTGAGTTACTTCACTCTGTATGACAGACTCTAGGTCCATCCACCTCAATACAAATAACTCAATTTCATTTCTTTTTATGGCTGAGTAATATTCCACTGCATATATGTGCCACATCTTCTTTATACATTGATCTGTCGTTGGGCACTTATGTTGCTTCCATGTCCTGGCTATTGTAAATAGAGCTGCAGTGAAGATTGTGGTACATGACTCTTTGAATTATGGTTTTCCCAGGGTATATGCCCAGTACTGGAATTGCTGGGTCGTATGGTAGTTCTATTTTTAGTTTTTTAAGGAACCTCCATACGATTCTCCGTAGTGGCTGTATCAATTTACATTCCTACCAACAGTGCAAAAGTGTTCCCTTTACTCCACACCCTCTCCAGCATTTACTCTCTGTAGATTTTTTGACGATGGCCATTCTCACCGGTGTGAGGTGATACCTCATTGTCGTTTTGATTTGCATTTCTCTAATGATTAGTGATGTTGAGCATCCTTTCATGTATTTGTTGGCAATCTGTATATCTTCTTTGGAGAAATGTCTATTTAGATCTTCTGCCCATTTTTGAATTGGGTTGTTTGTTTTCTTTTATATTGACCCTGTATGAACTGCTTGTATATTTTGGAGATTAAGCCTTCGTCAGTTGCTTCGTTTGCAAATATTTTCTCCCATTCTGAGGGTTGTCTTTTCGTCTTGTTTATGGTTTCCTTTGCTGTGAAAAAGCTTTGAAGTTTTATTAGGTCCCATTTGTTTATTTTTGTTTTTATTTCCATTTCCATTTCTCTAGGATGTGGGTCAGGAAGGATCTTGCTGTGATTTACGCTATGTTTTCCTCTAAGTTTCCTCCTAAGTTTCCTCTAATAGTGTCTGGCCTTACATTTAGGTCTTTAATCCATTTTGAGTTTATTTCTCTGTATGGTGTTAGGAAGTGTTCTAATTTCATTCTTTTCCATGTAGCTGTCCAGTTTTCCCAGCACCGCTTATTGAAGAGACGGTCTTTTCTCCATTGTATATTCTTGCCTCCTTTATCAAAGATAAGGTGACCATATATGCGTTGGTTTATCTCTGGGCTTTCTATCCTGTTCCATTGATCTATATTTTCTGTTTTTGTGCCAGTACCATACTGTCTTGATTACTGTAGCTTTGTAAAATAGTCTGAAGTCAAGGAGTCTGATTCCTCCAGCTCCGTTTTTCTTTCTCAAGATTGCTTTGGCTATTCGGAGTCTTTTGTGTTTCCATACAAATAGTGAAATTTTTTTTTTTTTTTTTTTTTTTTTTTTTTTTTGCTGTATGTGGGCCTCTCACTGTTGTGGCCTCTCCCGTTACGGAGCACAGGCTCCGGACGTGCAGGCCCAGCGGCCATGGCTCACGGGCCCAGCCGCTCCGCAGCATGTGAGATCTTCCCGGACCGGGGCACGAACTTGTGTCCCCTGCATCGGCAGGCGGACTCTCAACCACTGCGCCACCAGGGAAGCCCCCTAAATTGTGAAATTTTTTGTTCTAGTTCTGTGAAAAATGCCATTGGTAGTTTGATAGGGACTGCACTGAATCTGTAGATTGCTTTGGGTAGTATAGTCAATTTCACAATGTTGATTCTTCCAATCCAAGAATATGGTATATCTCTCCATCGGTTTATATCATCATTAATTTCTTTCATCAGTGTATTATAATTTCTTGCACACAGGTCTTTTGTCTCCTTAGGTAGGTTTATTCCTAGGTATTTTATTCTTTTTGTTGCAGTGGTAAATGGGACTGTTTCCTTAATTTCTCATTCAGACTTTTCATCATTAGTGTATACGAATGCAAGAGATTTCTGTGCATTAATTTTGTATCCAGCTACTTTACCAAATTCTTTGATTAGCTCTAGTAGTTTTCTGGTGGTATTGTTAGGATTCTCCATATATAGTATCATGTCATCTGCAAACAGTGACGGCTTTAATTCTTTTCTGATTTGGACTCATTTTATTTCTTTTTGTTCTCTGATTGCAGTGGCTAAAACTTTCAAAACTATGTTGAATAATAGTGGCAAGAGTGGGCATACTTGTCTTGTTCCTGATTTTAGAGCAAATGGTTTCAGTTTTTCACCATTGAGAATGATGTTGGCTGTGGGTTTGTCATATATGGCCTTTATTATGTTGAGGTCAGTTCCCTCTGTGCCTACTTTCTGGAGAGTTTTTATCATAAATGGGTGTTGAATTTTGTCAAAAGGCTTTTTCTGCATCTATTGAGATGATCATATGGTTTTTCTCCTTCAATTTGTTAATATGGTGTATCACATTGATTGACTTGCGTATATTGAAGAATCCTTGCATTCCTGGGATAAACTCCACTTGATCATGGTGTATGATCCATTTAATGTGCTGTTGGATTCTGTTTCCTAGTTATTTTGTTGAGGATTTTTGCCTCTATGTTCATCAGTGATATTGGCCTGTAGTTTTCTTTTCTTGTGACATCTTTCTCTGGTTTTGGTATCAGGGTGATGGTGGCCTCGTAGAATGAGTTTGGGAGTGTTCTTCCCTCTACTATACTTTGGAAGAGTTTGAGAAGGATAGGTGTTAGCTCTTCTCTAAATGTTTGATAGAACTCACCTGTGAAGCCATCTGGTCCTAGGCTTTTGTTTGCTGGAAGATTTTAAATCACAGTTTCAGTTTCAGTGCTTGTGATTGGCGTGTTTATATTTTCTATTTCTCCGTGGTTCAGTCTTGGAAGATTGTGCTTTTCTAAGAATTTGGCCATTTCTTCCAGGTTGTCCATTTTGTTGGCATATAGTTTCTTGTAGTAATCTCTCATGATCCTTTGTATTTCTGCATTATCGGTTGTTACTTCTCCTTTTTTACTTCTAACTCTATTGATTTGAATCTTCTCCCTTTTTTTGTTGATGAGTGTGGCTAATGGTTTATCAATTTTGTTTATCTTCTCAAATAACCAGCTTTTAGTTTTATTGATCTTTGCTGTCGTTTCCTTCATTTATTTCTGATCTGATCTTTATGATTTCTTTCCCTCTGCTACCTTTGGGGTTTTTTTGTTCTTCTTTCTCTTATTGCTTTAGGTGTAAGGTTAGGTTTATTGGAGATGTTTCCTGTTTCTTGAGGTAGGATTGTATTGCTATAAACTTCCCTCTTAGAACTGCTTTCGCTGTATCCCATAAGTTTTGGGTCGTCGTGCTTTCATTGTCATTGGTTTGCAGGTATTTTTGATTTCCTCTTTGATTTCTTCAGTGATCTCTTGGTTATTTAGTAGTATATTGTTTAGCCTCCATGTGTTTGTATTTTTTACAGATGTTTTCCTGTAATTGATATCTAGTCTCATAGCGTTGTGGACCCAAAGGATACTTGATACGATTTCAATTTTCTTAAATCTACCAAGGCTTGATTTGTGACCCAAGATATAATCTATCCTGGAGAATGTTCCATGAACACTTGAAAAGAAAGTGTGTTCTGTTGTTTTTGGATGGAATGCCCTATAAATATTAATTAAGTCCATCTTGTTTAATGTATCATTTAAAGCTTATATTTCCTTATTTATTTTCATTTTGGATGATCTGTCCGTTGGTGAAAGTGGGGTGTTGAAGTCCCCTACTATGATTGTGTTACTGTCGATTTCCCCTTTTATGGCTGTTAGCATTTGCCTTATGTATTGAGGTGCTCCCATGTTGAGTGCATATTTACAATTGTTATATCTTCTTCTTGGATTGATCCCTTGATCATTATGTAGTGTCCTTCTTTGTCTCTTCTATAGTCTTTATTTTAAAGTCTATTTTGTCTGATATGAGAATTGCTACTCCAGCTTTCTTTTGATTTTCATTTGCATGGAATATCTTTTTTCCATCCCTTCACTTTCAGTGTGTATATGTCCCTAGGTCTGAAGTGGGTCTCTTGTGGACAGCATATATATGGGTCTTGTTTTCGTATCCATTCAGCCAGTCTGTGTCTTTTGGTTGCAGCATTTAATCCATTTACATTTAAGGTAATTATCGATATGTATGTTCCTATTCCCATTTTCTTAATTGTTTTGGGTTTGTTTTTGTAGGTCTTTTCCTTTTCTTGTGTTTCCTGCCTAGAGAAGTTCCTTTAGCATTTGTTGTTAAGCTGGTTTGGTGGTGCTGAACTCTGTTAGCTTTTGCTTGTCTGTAAACGTTTTAATTTCTCCATCAAATCTGAATGAGATCCTTGCTGGGTAGAGTAATCTTGGTTGTAGGTTTTTCCCTTTCATCACTGTAAATATGTCTTACCACTCCCTTCTGGCTTGCAGAGTTTCTGCTGAAAGATCAGCTGTTAACCTTATGGGGATTCCCTTGTATATTATTTGTTGCTTTTCCCTTGCTGCCTTTAATATTTTTTCTTTGTATTTAATATTTGGTAGCTTGATTAATATGTGTCTTGGTGTGTTTCTCCTTGGATTTATCCTGTATGGGACTCTCTGTGCTTCCTGGACTTGTTTGACTGTTTCCTTTCCTATATTAGGGAAGTTGTCAACTATAATCTCTTCTAATATTTTTTTAGTCCCTTCCTTTTTCTCTTCTTCTCCTGGGACCCCTATAATTCAAAAGTTGATGTGTTTAATGTTGTCCCAGAGGTCTGTAAGACTGTCCTCAAATTCTTCTCATTCTTTTTTCTTTATTCTGCTCTGCAGTAGTTATTTCCACTATTTTATCTTCCGTGTCAGTTATCCGTTCTGCATCAGTTATTCTGCTATTGATTCCTTCTAGAGAATTTTTAATTTCATTTATTGTGGTGTTCATCATTGTTTGCTCTTTAGTTCTTTTAGGTCCTTGTTAAACATGTCTTGTATTTTCTCCATTCTATTTCCAAGATTTTGTATCATCTTTCCTATCATTCTTCTGAATTGTTTTCCAGATATACTGCCTATTTCCTCTTCATTTGTTTGGTCTGGTGGGTTTTTACTTTGCTCCTTCATCTGCATATGTCTTTGTCTTATCATTTTGCTTAACTTCCTGTGTTTGGGATCTCCTTTTCACAGGCTGCAGGTTCGTAGTTCCAGTTATTTTTGGTATCTGCCCCCAGTGGGTAAGGTTGGTTCAGTGGCTTGTGGAGGGGACTGGTGCCTGTGTTCTGGTGGGTGGGGCTGGATCTTTTCTTTCTTGGGTGCAGGGCCACGTTTGGTGGTGTGTTTTGGGGTGTCTGTGAACTTAGTATGATTTTAGGCCACCTCTCTGCTAATGGGTGGGGTTGTGTTCCTGTCTTGCTAGGTGTTTAGTATGAGACGTCCAGCACTGGAGCTTGCTGGCCGTTGGGTGATGCTGGGTCTTAGTGTTGAGACGGAGATCTCTGTAAGAGCTCTTGCTGATTGATATTACGTGGAGCTGGGAGGTCTCTGGTGGTCCAATGTCCTGAACTCGGCTCTCCCACTTCAGAAGCTCAGGCCTAACACCAGGCCGGAGCACCAAGACCCTATCAGCCACACGTCTCAGAGGAAAAGGGAGAAAAAAGAAAGAAAAAATAATAATTAAAAAAATAAAGTAATTTAAAAAATTAAAAAGTAATTTAAAAAAAAAGAAGAGAACAAGCAAACCAGTAAACAAATCCACAAGTGATAACAAGCACTAAAAGCTATGCTAAGATAAACATAAAAATCAGAAACAAGTCAGTCGCAGACAGGAAACCCAAAGTCTACAGTTGCTCCCAAGGAACACCACCTCAATTTTGGGATGATTCATTGTCTATTCAGGTATTCCACAGATGCAGGGTACATCAAGTTGGTTGTGGGAATGTAACCTGCTGCTCCTGAGGCTGCTGGGAGAAATTTCCCTTTCTCTTCCTTGTTTTCACAGCTCCTGGGGTTCAGCTTTGGTTTTTGCCCCACCTCTGTGTGTAGGTTGCCCTCAGGCTACTTTCCCCACCCAGACAGGACAGGGTTAAAGCAGCGGCTGATTAGGGAGCTCTGGCTCACTCAGGTTGGGGGGGGGGGTATGGTAGTTATAATTGGAGTGCGGGGTGAGCCTTAGGCAGCAGAGGCCAGCGTGATATTGCAGCAGTCTGAGGCACTCTGTGTGTTCTCCCGGGGAGGTTGTCACTAGATCACGGGACCCTGGCAGTGGCGGGCTGCACAGGCTCCCGGGAGGGGAGGTGTGGAGAGTGACCTGTGCTGGCACACAGGCTCCTTGGTGGCTGCAGCAGCAGCATTAGCGTTTCATGACCATCTCTGGTGTCCGAGCTGATAGCCGCGGCTCGTGCCCATATCTGGAGCTCGTTTAGGCGGTGTTCTGCCTTCTGTGGGCAGACAGGAAAGGAATGCCCTCTCCTTGGGCACCCTGAAACAACGGTCTCTTGCCTCTTAGGCAGATCTAGAGTTTTTCCCAGACTCCCTCCCGGCTAGCTGTGGCGCACTAGCCCCCTGCAGGCTGTGTTCATGCAGCCAACCCCAGTCCTCTCCCTGGGATACGACCTCTGAAGCCCGAGCCTCAGCTCCCAGCCCCCGCCCGCCCTTTGCTCACCTAGCCGGCGAGCAGACAAGCCTCTCAGGCTGGTGAGCTGGTCGGCACCGATCCTCTGTGGGAATCTCTCTGCTTTGCCCTCTGCGCCCCTGTTGCTGCGCTCTCCTCCGTGGCTCCGAAGCCACCCACCCATCCCCCCATCTCCACCAGTTAATGGGCTTCCTAGTGTGTGGAAACTTTTCCTCCTTCACTGCTCCCTCCCAGAGGTGCAGGTCCTGTCCCTATTCTTTTGTCTCTGTTTTTTCTTTTTTCTTTTGCCCCACCCAGGTACGTGGGGATTTTCTTGCCTTTGAGGAAGGCTGAGTTCTTCTGCCAGCGTTTAGTAGGTGTTCTGTAGGAGTTGTTCCACACGTAGATGTATTTTTGATGTATTTATGGGGAGGAAGGTGATCTCCACGTCTTACTCGTCCGCTATCTTGGAGGTCCCCCCACCCTTTTTTTAAGGTAGAGAAATGGGAGAGTGAAGGAGTTAAAGATAAGTTATAGATAATGGATATAGATAATAAATTTTTAGGTAGAAGGGAAGGTAAGAAAGCACTCTAGATAGGGTTAAGAACAGAGGCAATTAAGGATGTCCTTGTGATATTGGGAAAATGAAACCAGGGAATAGAATGCAATAAAGAAGTCTGGGAGTAGATAGTTCATCCATATAAATAAACAATGTAAGAAGGATTGGTAGCAAAGGGTCATAATTCAAACCAGGAACGCTGACATCAGATAAAATCAGGATAATGAGTTTTCCTGCAGCTTTCCAGGGAATTTTTGTGTTTCCAAAGAAGGCAGGAAACTGCCACCATTTACCTGGCTCACATCTTAAAGACGAGTAAGGAACATTTGACTAGATTACGAGGAAGGTGAAAGGTGGAACAGAGCAAATGTTTGCTAGATTTTTGTAAACAACATTGTTACTATGATATTAGAATTTTAGAATAAGGACTTTCCTTCTGGTTTTCTTGGTCCTCAGAGTATTCCTGTTATGTAACATGTTTAAATTATTTGAAAAAGACTTGATCTCAGTAGTTGGTAGATCACAAATCATTTTTCAACAATTAAGAATAAAACTAATAAAAATCTGTTTAAATAGAACCTTTCATCCTGATCAACTTAATTCAACAAACATCAACCATTTATAGAAATCTTATCATGCATCACTCATGTGCAGTCATCTACGTAAAAACAACAGAAAAGTAAAACATATACCATTTGTTTCTTTCTTTTTTTTTTTAATTTCTTTGGCTGCATTGGGTCTTAGTTGTGGCACTGGGGTCTTTGTTGAGGCATGCGGGATCTTTCGTTGCGATGCGCAGGCTTCTCTCTAGTTGTGGCCTGTGGGTTTTCTCTCTAGTTGAGGAGCGCAGGCTCTCTAGTTGAGGCACGTGAGCTTAGTAGTTGTGGCACGCAGGCTTAGTTGCCCCGCGGCCTGGGGGATCTTTGTTCCCCGACCAAGAATCAAACCCTCATCGCCTGCATTGGAAGGCGGATTCTTTACCACTGGACCACCAGGGAAGTCCCCAAACATATACCATTTCTTAGGAGATGAAGAATATACAATAGCAGTGGAAGTTTTTAGCAGATACGTAATAATCATCCATCCCATGGATGACCTGTAGCATCAGTTCTGATTATGCATCTTGTTTTGTAGTAACATAGAATTTTTCTATAGCCATAAGTGATGCTCATTCTGGATTTCCATTATCCCAGGTTCTTCCCATTTTATGGTGACTCACTTTGAAGAAACCACCTACACGAACACACACACACGTGCGCGCGCACACACACACACACACAAGCTAATTTTTCCTTGAAGATCTTTTAGCTGTGATTTGTGTTAGTTATGCCCAGTGGTTGCCCGACTTTCTGTGAACTTCATTTGGAATTTGTGCTACTTATCAAGGTAATGTAGTGACAGGCACAGATACTGTCCTTATTTCCTATAGGACATCTGTAATTTAACTGTTGTTAAATTTCACTTTGACTGCCTTAAATTTACTGACAAATAAAAATCTGAAAAATATACTTTTTTCTTTATTGTATACGTTTAATTGAAGTAGTAGTATATAATATGATTTTCATTACAGATTATAATATAGTAGATATTATACAAAATACAGCTGCTTAGTGATGAAAAATAGCTTTCACAAACCCCATGTTCCAGAATCTCTCATTCAAGAAATTGTTATTCTTATTTTCATAAACAATTCCATTAGAGGTGGTAACTCTCTTGTTACTTGGCCTGTAGCGGAGTGTAAGTGACCAATTAGTTAGATGACACTGGCTGCTATAGGCAAGGGAACTGATACGGCAGTAAGATTTGTACTGTCAGATTTGTCCTACAGCTGCAGATTCAGTTTTGGTTTTGTTTAATTGAGGTGAAATACATGTAACATAAAATTAACCATTAAAAGTGAACAATTCTGTGACATGCAGTACATTCACAGTGTTGCAACCATCACTTGTATCTAGTTCTAAAATGTTTTCATTGCCCCAAAAGGAAACCATTAAGCAGTTGCTCTCCATTTTCCCCTCCCCCCAGCCCCTGGCAACCATCAATCTGTGTTCTGTCTCTGTGGATTTACCTCTTCTGGAGATTTCGTATAAATGGAGTCATACAGTATGTGACTTTCTGTGCCTGGCTTCCATCACTTAGAAAAATGTTTTCGAGGTTCATCCATGTTGTAGCGTGTATCAGTACTTCATTGCTTTTTGTGGTTGAATAATATTCCATTGTATGGATATAGCATGATTTGTTTATCCAGTCATCTATTGATGGACATTTGGGTTGTTTCCACTTTTTGGTTATTGTGAATAGTGCCGCTGTGAACATTCATGTTCAAGGATTTGTTTGAGTACCTGTTTTCAGTTCTTTTGGGTATATACCTACAGTGGAATTGATGGATCATATAGTAATTCTGTGTTTATCTTTTTGAAGACCCACCAGACTCTTCCACAGCAGCTGAACCATTTTACATTTCCACAGTCAATGTACAAGGATTCCAGTTTCTCCACATCCTTGTTACACTTGTTATTTTCCTTCTTTTTTTTTCCTATTAGAGCCTACTAATGAGTTGAATAGTATACTTTTTACCTGTTCCTTTTTTTTTTTTTTTTTTTTTTTGTGGTACGCGGGCCTCTCACTGCTGCAGCCTCTCCCACTGTGGAGCACAGGCTCCGGACGCACAGGCTCAGCGGCCATGGCTCACGGGCCCAGCCGCTCCACGGTATGTGGAATCTTCCCGGACGGGGGCACGAACCCGTGGACTCCCAACCACTGCGCCACCAGGGAAGCCCTGAATAATATACTTTGAAAGTAGCAACTCTGCATTCATTTTTCCTCACGAAATAATGTTACAAACCGAATCCTTCCTTTCCCCCACTCTGCCCAACAGTGTCTTTTTGCATCTCCCTCTGTATTATGGTCAGAATGTCTTGTAATAATGAGATGAGTAGAGGGTAGTAATAAGGTGTGTTTACATCTGAACCCTTCGAATTTTACTTTCCTCACTTTGGTGGTTCAGGCCTCACTCTGTAACGCCAGACCCCCTTTAAAACCTGCTCTCTTCCTCTTAGCCACAATAGAACTCTCAAAGCACGTTGTACCTTTCTTAGAGCAAATACCATATCCTGCCTCACTTTGCTTGAGGGCAGTGACAGTACTTTATTCTTATGTGTTCTACCATTCAAATCAATGCATTTAGCAAAAAAAAATCTGAGGTCACTGACATTAGAAAAAAAGAGATTTTTATTTCCTTTTTAAAGTATCATGGTTTCCTTCAGATATAACTAGATCCTGAAGAGATAATTAAAGTGTAATATTACTGTAAGTTTTAATTTTGAGGCCTCAAAGGGTTGATCTGTTTGGAAAGTATTAAATGTTATCTCTTAAGTAAGGATTAAATGTACTTACTTAAAAACTAGGTTGTACTCTGTAATGACCTATATGGGAATAGGATCTAAAAAAGAGTGGATATATGTATATGTATAACTGATTCACTTTGCTGTACAACAGAAACTAACACAACATTGTAAATCAACTATACTCCAATAAAAATTAATTTTAAAAATAAAGAAGAAAAGGTACATATATTTTTAAATTGCTTTAAGCATTAAGGACTCAATATATATGGGATTCATATATACAAACTACTATACATAAAATAGATACGCAACAAGGATTTACTATATAGCACAAGGAAGGAATCATACCTAATACCTTGTAATAACCTATAATGGAATATAATCTGCAAAAACTCTGAATCATTATGCTGTACACCTGAAACTAACACAATATTGTAAATCAACTATACTTCAATTTAAAAAAAGGACTCAATTTTATAGTTTGTGATAGTTTAATATTATCTTTAGATAACCAGCCCTTAGTAAACCAGGAGTGGTTTACTAAGCAAATTAAAGCTGTAAACAGTTAAAAAAAAAAAACTGGGTTGTATAGGAGTTATAATATGGGAAGGATTATAGTTAGGTTGACCCTTAAAGTCCTCCTAAAGAAAGTAGATTCTGGGCTGGATGTTGAATAATAACTTAGACTTTCAGAGATAAAGAGGATGGTGGAGAGTGTCTGCATTTTGATCCTATTGTGAGGGTATAACCTTAGTTTCCTCTCTGACACCTCCTCTCTTCCTGTCTTTGTCCTTCCTTCACTAGTATGTTGTATTTCATCCCTCATTTATACATTTTAAAATAAGTGTTCATAAGGCATAGATATCCATTCTCATTCGTGGAGAAATGACAACAGGTTTAGGATAATGAGAAGACTGTCCTCCCTCTACCAAAAAAAATAAAGGCACTCCTGGATAGAATTTTGAAAAGCAGAAGTCAGTCTTTTTTTTTAAGTGTTTATTTTTATTTGCTCATTTATTTATTTTGTTTGGTTGGTTTTTACATTCCACATACAAATGAAGTCATACAGTGTTTGTCTTTCTCTGTCTGACTTATTTCACTTAGCATAGTGCCTTCAAGGACCATCCATGTCACAAATGGCAAGATTTCCTCTTTTTAATGGCTGAGTCATATTCCATTTTTTTGGTGGGTATATGTGTGTGTGTGTGTGTGTATATATACACACACACACGCACACACACACACATATACACACACACACACCACATCTTCTTTACCCATTCATCCATTTATTTCACAACTCACACACACACACTGTATTTTATTTTTACAAGAGATAAATAAACTGACACCAAGCATTGTAAATGGATGACCACAACAAAAGCAACAATGATTGCAATTACCAAACACGAAACACACTCACACTATGTCATAATATTGACATTCAGTCCAGTAATCCTCCACTGTAACAGCTCCTTTACTTTGCAGTGAAAACTGAATTGTATATTTTTTGCCTCTGAGTCCTTGTGAGATTTTTTTTATTATTACTCAAACAGAAAGTCACAAAAATTATAATCATCCTCATCAGTTCACTCAGTCCCATGTAATTTTTTTTTTCATCTTGATCTTTTGTTAGCACTTTTATGAATTCATCAGTTTATCATTAGAGTTCTGAAAATGCTTATTCATTCAGTTCAGCAGTATAGTCAGTTACCAGAAACCTGTACTTGTCCAAGTCTTTTCCATGAATTCCTTGAAGATGAAAGCCTTTTATAGGAACATTTTTGCAAAAGCATCAGAGTACACCCAGAACTGTCTGTAAATGACAAAAGACTTAAAAATGACCATGGTTGAAGATTTGATGAAAGTTCATAATAATGCAATTGACAAGGAAATTTAGTTATTTCTGAGATATACATTTTAAAGTAATTACTAGAATTATGACTTATAACATTATACCAGAACATATAAGATTTTTAGAAATTTCATGTAATGTCTGAAACATTTATATTAACATATTTCCATACAAATAACCCAAAGAAAGTTTAGTATTAGTTGTTTCTTTGTTTTTTTATACTGCAGGTTCTTATTAGTCATCAGTTTTATACACATCAGTGTATACACGTCAATCCCAATCACCCAATTCAGCACACCACCATTCCCACCCCACCGTGGTTTTCCCCCTTGGTGTCCATACATTTGTTCTCTACATCTGTGTCTCAACTTCTGCCCTGCAAACCGGTTCATCTATACCATTTTTCTAGGTTCCACATACATGCGTTAATATATGATATTTGTTTTTCTTTTTCTGACTTACTTCACTCTGTATGACAGTCTCTAGATCCATCCACGTCTCAACAAAGGACTCAATTTCATTCCTTTTATGGCTGAGTAATGTTCCATTGTATATATGTACCACAACTTCTTTATCCATTCGTCTGTCGATGGGCATTTAGGTTGCTTCCATGACCTGGCTATTGTAAATAGTGCTGCAATGAACATTGGGGTGCATGTGTCCTTTTGAATTATGGTTTTCTCTGGGTATATGCCCAGTAGTGGGATTGCTGGATCATATAGTAATTCTATTTTTAGTTTTTTAAGGAACCTCCCTACTATTCTCCCTAGCGGCTGTATCAATTTACATTCCCACCAACAGTGCAAGAGGGTTCCCTTTTCTCCACACTCTCTCCAGCATTTGTTGTTTGTAGATTTTCTGATGATGCCCATTCTAACTGGTGTGAGGTGGTACCTCATTGTAATTTTGATTTGCATTTCTCTAATAATTAGTGATGTTGAGCAGCTTTTCATGTGCCTCTTGGCCATCTGTATGTCTTCTTTGGAGAAATGTCTGTTTAGGTCTTCTGCCCATTTTTGGATTGGGTTGTTTGTTTCTTTAATATTGAGCTGCATGAGCAGTTTTTATATTTTGGAGATTAATCCTTTGTCCATTGATTCGTTGGCAGATATTTTCTCCCATTCTGAGGGTTGTCTTTTCGTCTTGTTTACGGTTTCCTTTGCTGTGCGAAAGCTTTAAACTTTCACTAGGTCCCATTTGTTTATTTTTGTTTTTATTTCCATTACTCTAGGAGGTGGATCAAAAAAGATCTTGCTGTGATTTATGTCAAAGAGTGTTCTTCCTATGTTTTCCTCTAAGAATTTTATAGTGTCCAGTCTTATATTTAGGTCTCGAATCCATTTTGAGTTTATTTTTGTGTATGGTGTTAGGGAGTGTTCTGATTTCATTCTTTTCCATGTAGCTGTCCAGTTTTCCCAGCACCACTTATTGAAGAGACTGTCTTTTCTCCATTATATATCTTTGCCTCCTTTGTCATAGATTAGTTGACCATAGGTGCGTGGGTTTATCTCTGGGCTTTCTATGTTGTTCCATTGATCTATGTTTCTGTTTTTGTGCCAGTACCATACTGTCTTGATTACTGTAGCTTTGTAGTATAGTCTGAAGTCAGGGAGTCTGATTCCTCCAGCTTCGTTTTTTTCCCTCAAGACTGCTTTGGCTATTCGGGGTCTTTTGTGTCTCCATACAAATTTTAAGATGATCTAGTTCCGTAAAAAATGCCATTGGTAATTTGATAGGGATTGCATTGAATCTGTAGATTGCTTTGGGTAGTGTAGTCATTTTCACAATATTGATTCTTCCAATCCAAGACCATGGTATATCTCTCCATCTGCTGGTATCATCTTTAATTTCTTTCATCAGTGTCTTATAGTTTTCTGCATACAGGGCTTTTGTCTCCCTAGGTAGGTTTATTCCTAGGTATTTTATTCTTTTTGTTGTAATGGTAAATGGGAGTGTTTCCATAATTTCTCCTTCAGATTTTTCATCATTAGTGTATAGGAATGCAGGAGATTTCTGTGCATTAATTTTGTATCCTGCAACTTTACCAAATTCATTGATTAGCTCTAGTAGTTTTCTGGTGGCATTTTTAGGATTCTCTATGTATAGTATCATGTCATCTGCAAACAGTTACAGTTTAGGAAGTCAGTCTTTTTTAAGAGACAGATCACATTAGAGACTGCTTTGGGGACAACACTGAAGGATAAATTGAAAGGAAGCTTATTTTAGGAAAAGTGAAATTGAACAAAAATTTATCACTAATTGTAATACTCATGATAGCGAATTTGAAAAATACAGATTCATGTATCTGTTAACATTTGATGTGTTTTGGAGACATATTTTTCCAAAAGTTGTCTTTATTCAATATAGTATTATTTCTCATGAACTGTAAATTTGATTTGGTACATTTAAAAATTTTTTTATTGTAAAGTTAAATAGCTGGAGTAACAAGCTGTGAGGTGGAAACCAAAGGTTCAAAATTCTTACACCTCATCATCTCCTGTCTCTTTATGAGCCTGACCTTGGTGCAATTACTGGTTAGTCACTTAGTTAATAATCTTTACCAGTCAGGGTTGAGTTGGACTCCTTGGTCATAGATTTTCTCCTATGAGTTGGACTCCTTGGTGTAGTAGAACGAGCAATGGGAAGAGAGGCAAGGAGGTCTGTGTTTCAATCTGGGCCCAGTTACTGTCCAGCTCAGTTATTTCAGTAGAAGTGATTTTGTATATTTTTTATTTTTCTCATTTGTAAATCAGGGAGGTTTATTCATTCTTTTTGATGGTCCCTTTCAGTTTTACCTTTTCTAAAATGTTGTATAAATGAAATCATACAGATGTACCCTTTGAGTCTGATTTCTTTCCCTTAGCATGGTATGTTTGTGTGTATTGTAGCTTAGTTTTATCTCTTTCCTCCTTCCTACAAAATGTTGATGAAGTATCAAATGTGTTGCAGTAGTAAATAGAAGTTATAGATTATTCCTTTTGTGTTTTGAGAGGTGGGAAACATAAAGAAAGGTAGCATATGATCTGAGCACTGAAAGGAGTTGAAAAGCCTGAAACCTCTGCAAATCTGGGAAGTAAGAACTATTTGTCAAGAGAGGAAACCTTTGCATATTTCATCCTTGACTGCTGACTACCAAGAAAGAAACAGAACTTCCTGGGAGATGAGGACTTGCCAATTCTTAAACTTCATGTAAATTTCACCTATCTCTCAGCTGGGCCTTCACTGTAACTGGTGTCCTTGGATTCACTTCTAATGATTCTCTGTCACATTCCTCATTACGTATTCCCAAATCTTTTCTCTTGTCCAGAACTTCCCTATCTTATTTCTGTTTTGCTGTTTTTGTTTTCTGAAAATGGCTACCTTTTGATTACTTAGAAAGTTTAGCTATCTGATTTAGCCCCACCACCTTTCTCCTCATCACTTTACATTTTTTCTGTTTTCACCACCTCCTCCTTTTCTTTTGTTTCTAAGAAAGAAATGTCAGGAATTCCCTGGCTTTACAGTGGTTAGGACCCCACGCTTCCACTGCCGGGGGCCCGGGTTCAATCCCTGGTTGAGGAACTAAGATCCCACAAGCCACGTGATGTGGCCAAAAAAAAAAAAGAAAGAAAGAAATATCCTTCTTCTTCTTCTCCATTATTATAATCCTCTACATTTTCCTCTTAATTCGGTCTCTTCTCATATCCTTCAGGTTCCTGCCCCTTTTTGTTCTTAACATCTTCAGTGTATCTCTTCCTATAGAATCTTTCCTCTCAATCTTTCAATAGACTCAGGTTTCATCTGTCTATAAACCTTTCCTTCCACCCTGTCTACCCCTTTGAACTACCATCCTCTCTCGCTCCCACCACTGCTAGACTTACTGGAATAAATGAGCCCGACTTAGCACCTTGACTTCATTACCACCTGCTTTTTTCTTTGCTTCTTGCTATCTGGATGTGACCCCAAAACTTTTTGTAACTCTTTGGTCATTGTTGATGTTTTTCTTTTACTGTTTTAATATAAAAGCAGTAATTGTAAAAACCTATATGTAAACATGTATGTATGGTTTAAGCACTCATGTGTCTACCACTCTGGCCACAAAACAGTCACCATGTCCCAGAAGGCCACTGTAGGTCCACTCTGATCATATGCTTCTACCACAGAGGTTACCATCATCCTGAATTTAGTGTTAATGATCACATTGCTTTTCTTTCCATTTTTTTCATCTATGTATTTATTATCCTCAAATAATATATTACTTAGATTTACCTGTTTCCATTTTGTAAGTTGAATCATACTATATATATTCTATGACTGGTTTCTTTTGTTCAACATGATGTTTTGGGGATTCATCCAAGTTGGTATGTAT